>NC_136063.1:1684214708-1685473458 GCF_964261635.1 Lissotriton helveticus | reverse complement strand
GTTGCAGAATACCAATGCAGCCGAATCTTGATTCCGCTCCAGCCCTCTTTAATCCACCGCAGACGCTCCCTGCACCCTTTCTCACCTCACAGATTATTTTTTGCCCATGCTTTTTCCTCTAGGTCACCGTTTTTTTCTTTACTTTCCTGCTTCTTCTCCTCCTTCTACCTTACTCTATCGTTCTGGGTTAACAACGGATGATAAAAATAAATCTAGTTTCCCAAAAATGAGTGCTGGGAAAGCTCAAATGATGCCCTGGTTAGGACATTCTAGCCCTGAAACAAACGTTCCCACTCTGGGGAGTGTTTTACACTCATAAAAAGGCCATTTGTGCGAGTAGGCTCAATTTACACCACAACAGCACTGTGAATCGTGGCCCATGTTGCTAATGCCTTTCCAACAGGACGAATGAAGAACGCCCAACTAGAACACAACCTTGAAATGATTTCAAGTCACCACCAACTGAGAAGCTTTTCAGGCTACTCTTCATGAGCAGGCAAGTTCAACATATCTCCGAGGGCAAGAAAAACCCCACCAACCACAATTATGAACCCAAATCTAGAGGGGCCCCGATAAGTGACCAGATGAAAAACAGTGTCCCCCACCAGAGTGGTCCGTCTAGGTCAAGTTCGAGACTTTGCGAAAAAGGTGACATAAGCTAAGGGCTTATTGAAGTGCCTCTTTTCACAAACAACAACCCTCAGGTGATACTACAGCCATGAATATATTGTGCCAGACATTCGGACCCTTGCACAATATTTTATATAACATAAAACAAACAACAGTATTCTGAAACAATAGAAATCAAGTTCCTCGCCACACTCCCAGTATTACAGACAGTGCTCCTCAGAGGGTGTCTGTACCTTTGACAATGGCCTCTAGAGGTGGGCGAGCCACTGAAAGCTCGAGCCCACAACCTGGCTCAGCTCGAGGTCCTGCTGGCATCTCCAGTCTGCAATGAGCCAAGATTTCATGTGGCTTCTGCCTGCCTTTCTCCCTCTACCTAGGATGTGGCGCAACAACTGGAGCTGCTGACATTGGAGCCGGGGAACCAGGTTCAAGTCTCGGCATCGGCTCAATGTCCTGTGATTCCAGGCAAATCACTTAAGCTCCCCAGGCCTATAATCAATGAACGTGCCGTTGTGTAATGTAACTGGTTCTCATGTAAAGTTATTGACCTTCAAGTTTGGGTTATATTTAAAAAAATGCACTAAGAGGTAAAACAAAGCCTTAACATATGTAAAGAAAGATAGATGCCCATTTACTGGCGGATTTGTAGAAAGCGAAACCATAAAACCTGGATAAATCACAACTTCTCCATTTAAATTGTGTGATTTTGGGCAAATATTTTATTTTACCAAAATTCTTTTTTGTCCTTTATTGTGTATAAAAGCACTTTCAAACATGTGAGTTCAGACTACCTGTTGTACAAAACAATCCCTTTTAATAAGTACCTCTCAGTGAAGTGCTTTAATGTGCCCCTTTAATGTCAAAGCTTTCACATGTTAAAGAAGTACACTTTTTTGAACTTTGAAGAGACTTTATCATATTTTATGGGAAGTTTGTTTGAATTACCGGTATATATTTCAGGGCTCGGCTCGTGCGTGGGCTTTAAAATCAGAGCCAGACCCTTGGCTTGGCTCTGCCATCCCTGTTAATTTATTGCCTCGCCCACCTCCAATGGCTTCCTGACATATTCAGCTTTCTGCCTCCTGAGTCCCATTGTGTGCTACATGAAAACTCTTCCTATCGAATCACTGCAAAAGATGTACCAAGGCCACAAATCACTACAAGTAAATGCCCACCTCCATTAGGGAAAGGGTGTTTCGCTATCTTCCTGCGAGACCACTGAGATTTACAGAAGTTAGTCTGTCAAGGGGTCCTATATTTCCTTGTTTTTGTGTGCGCGCCCCAAAGCTGTGGAATTATCTGCCTATCCATATAGTCACTGCTGGGCATCAAAACATGGATGTTCAAGCAGCCATATCAGTGACCTCATATTAGCGCTTAGAGACAGACCGTTGGTGATTGTGTGCTGTACATACATTTCAATGAGCAATGGTGTAACCTGCACCACTGCATCCAGGAGAAAAAACAGCCCCCATCGGAGTCCCACCACACTCTACAAATACATTTTAGACGTGAATTAGTGACACAATGAGACGCTGCAGCGCTTGAAATGGGGGAAGAGGAGAGAGTTTGGAAAGGGCCTGTTCTATCACATGAATAAACCCCACCCCCTCCATTGAAAAAACAAGCACAGATGCACACTGGCAGCAGTACCCCGTGCCCTCGAGCAATGTGTGTGCCAAGTACCATTTCATTAAAAGTGAGAAACTGTGTTGTACAAGCGTATAACCCCTCTACAAGCTGGAGTCTCTACTGTCCTGCCATTGAACTCCATGGTGCTAATTTTCATAAACCCAGAAGGATGAGGCCTTTCACTACAACTTCAGTCTGCATCCTTCAAGCAGCACACAGCTGTCTGTCAGCTGCAGCACGTGCTCTGGCACTCTAAGCGGTCTAATTTCATCATTATCTCCCCCGTCCCTTAGACACATGAAGAGTGTGCACCTCTCGGGCAGGCACTGGGCTGGCCACCTAATCCAAAAGCCTGGGTCCTCAGGCTGGGAGGCTCCACCCCGGCCAGTAGTTGTATGACCTAGAGCCAGAGGTTTAACATTAAAGCATTGAAGGCTCATCTCTTCAGCACACACTGGCGTGTGATATTGTACCCTTGCCTCGCACTCTTCCTGGCCTCCTCAGTGCTCTGGACACACACACCACAAATGACTACATGAAGAGGGGCGTTGGCCCGTTGCCACCCAATATGAATGGTTTCAGATGAGGTCATACTTTGTTCGACAGTGTAATGACCTCGGTGACTCACCGAGCCTTTATAGAATTGGAACTTCTGATTGGTTGCCAGGCAGTTTTTACAACCCACGTCTTTAGTTTATTGACGTTTTTTTACAACACTTCCAATGGTGAATCACAACAGAATTCTTTCCACTTTGTATGGCAGAGTCACGTTGTTTTTCCGCTAGGAAAACAAAGTCGAGCCTAACAGAAACGTAAGTTTATTTGCAGTTTTTTTAAACAGCCAACTATGAGCATACATCGAAAAAGAAGCATCTCGCGCTATACCTGCAGCACGACCTACCTTGCATAGCTAGCAGTTTTATCTTTTTAGTGAGCCCTCAGTAGTATTGTGTTTCCCCCTTGAGTAATGGTTGTGCAAGGAGAAAAAATCACCTCTATTATATCGTTTGTTGCATAAATGGTCCACAGGCCGCCTAAGCAATATTCTCAAATAAGAAAGCGAAAGAGAATGAAAAGAGAGAGAGAGTGTGTGTGTGTGTGTATATTGCCACATCACAAAATTGATTGCTCTCGACTGACCCAGCACCTGGGCTAATGAACTGAAAAATATCAGACACCAACAGCCTATGTATGCATGCATTATATGTGGATCAGAGGTACATAGGATTGCCAAAGAACCTGTAAGACAGAACTTACTCCCTTCTACAGAAGACAACCTATTTTCCTCAGGGCCCGGATCCCAGACACTGTGGGCCTACTTTAGAATTCGGTGATAATGGCACGCTTTGTATACATTCGCACAGGCACCGTTTCTTCCAAGGTCTCTTTTCATGGGCAGTTCTTTCCTACGACTGGCTGTTTCTGACCTCCGGTTTGGGAAAACCCAACTAGTCCCCAAACCCAGTATGACAAATTCCTGCTCAGAGTCCAAACAAAAACATTTTCCTATTACATTTGCCGACATCCTTAAATCTAGTGTAGAGATTGCAAACCCCCTTACTTTACACCAGTCAGTATTTGGGGGGTCCATTTCAGAGTTCATTAAACATTTTAACCACTCCTAGTGATGTCATTAGCATGCTTCCTTAATTCAACTCAATTAAATTCCACAAAGTACTTTAGTAAAATGTGTATTCCTTTATTTTCTACACGATTTGTTCTTTTCTGATCTACAGACACCCTGATCAGCTGCTATCAATGATTAGTGCCATCATTACATACATGTAGCTGGGTGTTTGAGCTTCAAGGAAACATATTTAAAGTGTTGTTTTGTTATGAAAGGTTTATGAAAAGTTTCTTATGTTCAACGTCCCTCCATCAATCGCGATTGAAGCGCTGTGTTGAATCTCTGCACCTGGGTCTCGCTTTAAATTTCCTCTTCTAGAGCTAGACCTGTCCAACAGGCTACTCATCTATACAACTCTGACTCCTTGGAACACCAAGCTACCAGTGTCAATTCTACCCCCTGCAAAAGTGGCGATTGCGCACAACATCTCAGTCTGCTCATTGCCCACGCCTAGGCATTGTCAACATGCCACCATCACTTTCTTGGCATCTCATTGCGTGATGTTATTTTCTCGAGAATTCTGGTCAGAGGAAGAATGCTCCATCTGGGTCTCTCTACTTCCACCATTGGACAATGCGGGGGAACTGATGTGTCCATCAACAGACTTCTATTATAAAGACATCGCGTGGATTGTAATCCTGGTCTGGTCTGGAGAGGAAATTTGCCAACTGCCAGTATGATACCAGCTGCGAGAAATCTTACGGGCTACGACTCCAAAGACACAACTATTCACGACTTGATTGTTGTCCACTAACAACAGTGAGTCGCAGGAGCGGCTGCATCTTGAGTCTTCCTGGTGCCTTAGGCCATGAGTGACACTGGGAAGCTGCGAGTGGCAGGAAGTAATGTAAATCCATTTTCTACACACCCTACAACCAGAAAAGAGCTGCCTTCCAGGGTATTGTTGCTGCAGGAAGCATTTCTAGCTTTTACCCCTCAAAACTAAGAGGGAAGATACTGAGGGGGTTAACAGAAGAAAATCTCTTCAATTTTGTTAGGAAATTTCTATTGGAATATCATTTTTCATGTTTTCCATTATCTACGTGATAAGGTCGATAACGTCAGTTTCATTTATTTGTGTTAGATTGAAATGCTTGTCTTTTGTTCAGTTTTATAGTGACCTTGATATTGTGAAACTTATGAATTTTTTTGTTTCAATACCTCTAAACATAATATATATATATATATATATATATATATATATATATATCACAATCGCAAACAGGCTGTTTGCAGCGCCTCTCCCAGCCTCTTAAAGAAGGCGGTCCGTCATGAGGCAGGCAGCCTCTACGAAAATACACCAAAGCCGTGCTTCACACAGCGTACCTCAGCACAGCAATAACGGACGCCAAACGATTATAGAGTGCAGCAGTCGTGGATTTATTCTTTAGAAAGATGGTCAGCTAGCGAGAGTAACACTCGACGCGTTTCGGGATTTTCTCCCTTGGTCACGAGTGTTTGACCATATGGTTCATTGGTTAATATAAACATGTGACATAATGTGAGTGAAAACAGACTCAAGAAACAAAACTGTCGTATTTAAACACACAGAACGTTAGATGTAAAGAGTCTGACACAAATAACAAAAATAAAAATAAACATAAAACAGATGCTTGCATGTCATTTGGGAAATGAAAATAATTGCGCAAGTGCTCTTTTCTATTGGCATAAACACATTCTAAATCACATTGGATCCCTCATCTAGGTTCAAAGGAGTAAAGGAAAGAAGTACTCTGCCACTTCTATATTTGCTTTTGTGTATGCAAAATAATAATTTCATGCCCAAGTGGGCAATTAAATACTCTATACAAAGACCAAAATAAATGGAATCAACCCTTTCCTGCCCACTGGGCAAAAAATAAATTCATAAACAATGAACCCAGGAAGTCCACATCTTAACTGGCAAGATGAATATATATACACACACACACACACACACACACACACACACACACACAGAGAGTATATTTAAAGTTCTGCCTTTTATCGTCTGTTTTTCTACAAGAATCAACACAAGGATGCTGATTCAACATCTCCTTTGATGATTATTAAGTGGTATTAACTGCAACACTTTTAATAATACTGATATTGTTAACAACAGAAGTTGATTCAGCATGATGCTGTTCCTGACAGGTGGCCTTCCAGGGAACTTTAGATAGGGGCAGCAGATGGCAAGGTTTCCACTATGACCATCTAAAGCCCTCAAGCGGTCTGCTTTTTGGTAGCCACAGATAAATCCGTATTCACAAGCAGATCGCGTGGACACGGAGAGCCACATGTAGGTTATTGCTGAGTCCTATGACAGGCACTGATAGAACACTTGGTAACCTTTGGCTTACCAATGAAAGCCCATGTTTTTGTTGTAGTCTTTGTAAAGCTTTGTAAAGAGCAAGCATACGCTATAGGGAGTGGTTGCCCAGAAGCACCAGGATTTCATTATATGGGGAGCGGCAGCAACAAGGACAGGAAAGGCCAAGATGGGCCCCAACTCTGAGAAGGCGGAAAGCTAAAACCAGTTAGTCTGGCCACTCTAGTATCAACATATCTAACGTCATTGGCATGTAGTATTTAGCATCATTACATAACTGGTGCCCTAGAAGAGAAACATTCCAGTCCGAGCAAATTGCAAACAATACGCTAACGAAATAACATTTGTCGCTGCACCATTGCGAAATAAACATGTTGATTGTAGGCTGTGATACCACTTGTTGGGCGAACGAAAGGAGCACAAAAAGACTAGTGTACAAGATCACACACATCTGCTCCTCAGATGTAAGCATGTGTAAGTAACTATGGTATTAAATGTTGTTTTCACACGTCAAGTGCCTCACACTGCACGGCACCTGTTAATATACACCACGTCAATTTCCGTTGCATCACTGGGGCAGGTATGATTAGGTTCCTCCTATTATCATGAACTTTCTACAACACTGCCCTAAAACAATGGTTTCTCTGACAGAGTCAATTTCTATGTTCATCCTCCACTTGGAGGCCACATGAATTGATCACAGGGAGGGGTGGCATGGTAGCGCATTCTCTCTTTCGTCATACCTTTCCAACTCACACAGGTTTGTTCACATGAGCACTTTCAGGTTGCAAAATATATTTATCACCTGTGGAGTCCCCCAGAGGAGTTCCATCCTGTCTTTGTTCATCTTGAATCTTTACATGGAGCCACTTGGTGCTCTACTAACAGCAACAAAATTCACAAACATGCCGATGATACACAACTCTGTTTGAAAGTCTCCTCTACTTCAGACATTCAACGCCTCTAACACTGCCTGCACATCATCCAGACCTGGATATCCAGTGTCTATCTGAAGCTCAACCCAACCAAGACAGTATTCCTGTTATTTGGCAAGAACAAACAGGATGCAATACAAACTTGGCTCAATTACTTGAATCTTGATTGTTTCGAACGCCAGATTCCACCAACTGATTCAACCTGGACACCAATCTCACCCTCGAGGAACTGTCTACCAAGAAACAAAAATGGCCTGGTAGAAGCTTTGTATTCCAGAAAGTGACTCCTGAATAGCTGTTCAAGTCCTCGTACTCTCGTATCTGGATGGGACGATGCTAATGCCCCACGTGATGGCCTCCCAGACTCCACACTGGCACCCCTTAGAGGCATCCTACATGCTGCAGCAAGTCTCACCCAGGGCCTGAAGAAGTATGATCACATCATCACTACCCTGATGGAGCACCAGTGACTCCCCTTGCAGGCCTGCATCATTTTCACAACTAGCTGCAGCATTTACAAAGCCATCTTGACCAACTCTCTGGCTCATCTTGCGGAGAAGATCACCATCTATGGTGGCCCTTCCACACGCGCAGCCAGGACACCATCAGATTGCAGACTAAGACGTGTAATAAAGAAAAAACACAAGCCAGCAGGCCTTTTCCATTTATGCACCCAGGATCTGGAACAACATTCCAATATCCAGCAGAACTGCCTAGACCATGCGCCAATTTAGGAAAGAGTTGAAAACTCATATCTTTAAAAGAATACTATATCACAATGGATTAACCATCAATAACCAAGTTTCATCTCCTATTTCTAATAGACTTTACGCTTGCCGTTGACCATTTTCTGCTCACCATTGCGTTTTGGCTAGGTTTGTACTGTAGAAATACCATATACAAACATACATACCATGAAACATTCACATTTTTCCTGTTCGGGCATGGATTGAGGATTTTGCAACCTCACAGTTTCATAGTTTGATGCCTATTCTTGGTAACGATTTACGACAGAAGATATATTTAGTTGCCCCACAATCTACACAATCCCCTCTCCCCCATCTTGGCTTTTCACATTTTTTTTGATCTCCCCATGTCTGTTGCTTTCCCACTTACTCCTAACTGCTGCCCTTCCCACCCACAGTCTTTAAAATGCTTATTTTTTGGAGTGACCAATAGGTCCCATTTGCTGTTGGGATGCTCCAATATCTTAAATGTACTTTTGCACAAGTGGTATGAGCCATCTTGGACCGATAGATCATTTTAAATGAATGGTGCCCACCTCATTCAGGAAATGCACACATGCATAAAGGAGCACGTGAATAAGTCATCACGCATGCATGGCATACTGAATGATGTGGCCAGATGATATCATCAAGCGCACATGTTCATACATGCATTGCAACTTCACATTATTTTCTTATGCCAGCAAACAATATTTTGCTTTAACAGCACTAGCAAGGCCGGTAGGTCTAAAAAGGAAGCCGTATTGGATTTGTCAATGCTTGTTACTCCAGCTGCTTCTGTGGAGCCATCAACAAGGTGTACAATGGACCGATTTTGCAACAGGGATGCTATTGAAGGTCTGACCCCTTTGCAACCATCGTATGCCAACACCTGGAACTACTGTTGGTGATAATCGCCTTGTGCAGCATTCAGGGCCTTTTTTCTCATTCTCCCCATCCTTTCCTGCACCCCGAGTCCATCCGCTGCTCTGACAGTAGATTGTTATTAAGTCACACCCTGAGCCCAGCAGTCTTCTTTCAGCCAGATTTACACCATAAAAAGGAAGTATTATTTGCTAAAATGAATATTTGTTTAGAGCTCTTAGCTATCAATTCTGTATGAATGTATACATCAGTCTGAACTTTTGGAAGTTATTTTTTGGCAACAATTTTTCTACGACTCAAATATTTCTTTTAAGGAACATTTTTACAGGCGACAAGGTATGTTTAAGGGTTGCACTCAGCGGCTCGGAAGGGGGTTGATACCGTTTCCATGCACTTGTTCAGCAGTAGCGTCGTTGCGCGTGCACTGTTTTAAAGCAAAGTGCAGGTCGCTTACATATCAGAAGACACACTTTCTCAGCAAGCTCTTTGAAGTCACTCACAAGGCACGGAGGTCAGAAGTCACTCACAAGGCACGGAGGTCAAAAGCCACAGAGTCTGCTTTACCGTACATACTAAATATGGTTTGGACATGCACAGGGCTTTAAGTGGACCGGGTCCCGCCGGTGCTCGGCACCGGCAGTTCTAAAAAGCAGGTGCTGAGACTCGCCCATTTTTGCCCCCACTCTCAGGGTGACAACAAATCTTAACTCTGCAGCAGTACCCCCCTTCATTGCCTTTGAGGTAGCTTGAAAGAGACTCCTTATAGCTCTGTCACAGGAGGAGATGGTTGAACTACCACTGTGCCCGTTTTCCCCAGGCCTCAGAGCCCAGTAAGTTTCTTTGAGCTGTGGAGAGAGGATGCCAGCGGAGTTTGACAGCTATGAGGTGGTGGTGGTAGAGCTCTAGTATCCCTCTTCCCAGTCCTTAGGGTCGTGTAGGTTTCTTGGCACTACGGAGAGAGGATGCCAGTGGAGTATGACAGCTTTGAGGAAATAGTGGTACCACCACTGTGCCCCTCCTCCCAGGCCTCAAAGTCCTGAAGGTTTCTTCACAGTGACATATTGTAGGAAACTGTGTTATTGGTTGTGTGGCCTGCACAAGTTATAGGACTACAATACCCTTACTGAGAACAAAGCACCTAATTAAAGCACTTGACTCTCTCAGGGTACTGAAGCAGAGCAGCCCAAGGCCAACTCAGGGGAGGTGGTGTGGGCTAATAATCACAGTTGGCTGGCATACAATTATTACTCAATAAATGACTGTCCAGTCAGGACTTTTTCTTTAGAAAAATGAAAAGTACATGTTTTATTACACACACACTACTAAATTCTATGCAGTAATTTTAAAATATGTACATAGGCCGATGGAAAATACCATAGATGACATCCCATACCCATCTTTGACCCCCCCCCCCTGAAGGGGCCACACAAACATATATAGTAAGTCTGTTAGCTTTACCAAAGGCTCAAAATCACTGCCAGGGCCTTTCTCACCAAGTGTTCAAAGAGAAAACCCCTGATGTGTTGCTCCAGAGGTCTTGGCTCCCTACTTTGTTCAGTGGGCTTGGGCAGGCTTATCCCTAGTACAGTAGGACATCTGATTGATTGATTAAAGCAGAATATTTCACCCCGACCCTTTCCTCCTCAGGAGTGGAGTGAAGCACTGTTAATAACTCCCTTTGTGTGTGGAGGTCTTTGTACCTGCTGCAGGTGAGAAATGTAGTTAACTTGGCACAAGCAGGGTGACAAAAGGCCTGGACTCAGATCCTAAGTTGATCCTGAGAAATGTGATAATTTTAGATAAAAATAAACAACACAAATATCCACGGGTCTTTTAAGCAAGATAAACGTTAGAAACTAGCAACTGGATCAACCTGATTTCTACAACTCAGTAAAGAAAAATTCTTTTAAGAGGACGGATTCCCATCACTCACCAGTGGTGACATGCTTCATCATCTGGGTCTCCTCCTAATGCCACACTAGTGGCATTAAGGGCTACAACTCTTGCTTAAGGAAAGGGGAGGTCGCAGATATTTTAACCTATTGCAAAACAAAATGCTGTAATTGCTTGCTTACCAGACCCGTGGATATTTGTGTTGTTTATTCATATGTTTTTGGGAATATATCCATGCCAGGTCTATAAACTTCTCCCTGAGACCCTTCTTCACCTAGTAGTTTTTCACCATTTTAGATAACCCATAAGTTGGAAAGATTTATTTGTGGAACTTGTAGATTTTATTTTCTCGCACATGTTACACCCCATTTTGATATGTCACTGGTCTCTGTGGGCCTAAGGGACTAGCTTGAGGTACTCCAAGGCAGTTTATCCTCCATGTGTATAATTGTCACTACAGACAAAACAGTAAATCACATTCACTTTCCCTGTTAGTGTATGCTAACATTATAAGGCCAACCCCAGATCCTTACCTAATCCTGTAGAGTCCCCTCGGTGGCAGGCTACCTGTTACTGGGATGCGCACAATGGTATTCTCACACGAGTAGCCTGCACATGCGTGTCCACATGCTTCCATATGTAAGCAGCCAAGTGCCCCATACCCTTGCCCTGTCGCAACAGCCTTGTCTTAAAAGGCCTACACTTGCACTAATAGTTTTAGAAAAGTAGTTAATAAACTTTTAACTACTGTGTACTCCAAGTGAACCACTATTAGAAGCTGGAACCCTGGCAAAATCAAAGTCTACAATTTGACCCTTAAAACAATACACAAAAATAATAATAAGTATACTTTAAATAAAGTCCCAAAACATGCAATACTTAATTTAATTTGCAAACAGAAAAAATGTGAGAATCTAAAATTTAAATTTTACAAAATGGAGCGCAATGCTCTAGCATAGAACTTTTAATATGTGCTCTCTTTTTGCCAGTGCATACCAGTGCTGCTTTAATTGAGGCAACCAATTCTTACTAGATTCCATTTGCTGTACTTGTCCTGTTCCCAGGAATAAAGATATGAATAACAACCTAATTGTTAGCTTCCAGTTTCAAGTTCCTTCACCTCTAAAGAAGGTTTTAAAACTTTCAGATGTAACTTTTGCTTTTTATGCATGTGTATATATATATAGTAGCTCCAACGTATGCAGGGTACAGCACACACGGGCACTCTGGAAAGTTGTCAAAACACCTTTAATTCGCAGACGCGTTTCAGCAGTGAGCTTTCATCAGTGCGCAAGGTGTTCAAGATGTCAATCGCTTGCACACAGCGTTCCGTTAGTTAAGGAGAGACACATCTCTCTTGATTGGGTAGATCTCAGGGTGTAGCAATTGAAACAGGACTGCGCCAAAGTAATGTTTGCAAGTTTGAATAAAGTTCGTTAATTCACAGCACCTTTGCATGATGTTTGTTTGCTGCGTGTGGCAGTTAAAATATGTCCGTTCCAATGTCAATTAACCCAGACGCTGTGTGCGCTTTTCCTCGCCAAGCCTCTTGTCGCAGGTCGGGACCGCAGGCAACAATTAATAAAGTTGTACCTTGAATTTGGATAATTCTAGACGTATGGTCACGGGCCCTTCCATGAAGAGACGGTTCAGCGTCTGTGTAGTTTAACGCTCCAAGTTCCTTCGTGGCAGACTTTTCGAACTCCAGGCGGGTGCTCTCGTATATATATATATATATATATATATATATATATATATATATATATATATTGCGCTCCAATTCTTGACAAATCTCAAAGAATTACCCACACTCACGGGTTTGCCGTATTTTAAAAGGTTGCTTTATTTCAGACAGACAGACGCCCTCGCGTTTCGGCACTCAGCCTTTCTCGATGTCGGTGGCCACCAAACACCGGCATGATTTTAAAAAAAATTCCCCACAATCAAGGAAGGACTACATGCTAGTCAACATTTACCTAGCGCCATATTGGAGTGGTGTGTTATTTACAAGGTAGGATCTTGTTCAATACATATCGTGATTATAACGAACATGTAACACACTCCTAGTGTAAGTAATTCCGAATCATGAAATGTACATATATTGCATCCATTTCAACATACATATATTGTATTTGAACGAATTACTTTGACAACCAAAAAACAATTCAGCCGTGAATCGGCCATTGTCCTCCCTTAGATGTTAATCAGGTCTGTTTTTAGTATAAAGAGAATCAACCATATTTTTAAACTTTATCAATTCATTATTATCAGTTTGATATGTGTAATAATTCAACATTCAAATCCTTATTAGTCTCAGCGGGCTCACCAAATCATTTCTCTAGATTTATAATTAGTTCTCAAAATTATAACTAGTATTTACCAAAACCCAATTATCACAAAAATCAAAAAACAAATGAATCAAATCAAGGTTCTAATCCATTCAACAATCCTACATTCTGTATATATCCAATTACATATGTACATACGAATATACCTATGTATATATACAAGTTATCTCATCTAAATCAAAGATGTCATCACATCATTTTTGCAATTCATCTATGAATTATTTCATAAACTAGTGTACACTCGAATACATATATACATATATACAGGCCTACCATCTAAATTAGAGATATCATCATATTTTCTTTGCAATTCATCTAAGAATTATTTCATGTACCAATGTGAACTATCAATTCTTCGCCATAATTCAGGCCCCATGGTGTTTTTGTGTGTAGGTCGATAATATATCTTGATTCGAGCCTACGGAGTTTTTTCAATCTGTCCCCACCTCTGACACTCTCAGGGACTGAATCTAGTCCATAGCATAACCGCTTATTACGGTCGCTTTGATGTTTTTCCGCAAAGTGTCTTGCGACCGGATAAGCTTGGTCCAGTTTGTCTATCGCCCTCATGTGTTCCAAAATTCTAATTTTGAAAGGATGTACCGTGCTGCCTATATATTGCAGCCCACAGGGGCAGACGAGACAGTACACCACATACGGTGTACTGCAAGTGATAAACTTGTTGATTTTTTTGACCATGCCAGTGTCTCGAATGGTGTATGTAAGCGCTCTTTTGCTGTTACAGCACGCTTTACATTTGTGACAGGGGAAGAAGCCTTTCATGCTTCTCAGGGTATTGGACTTTGGTGGTATTTTCTCCAAATGGCTCCGTACCAATTGGTCACGAATGGACCTGGCCTTCTTAAATGTGACCAGTGGATGAATGGGAATGTCCTCACCTATAACATTGTCTGCTCTTAAAATATGCCAGTTTTTTTTCAGCATTTGTTTCAGGTGGTTAGCTTCAGACGAATACGGGGTTATTAGTCGAAATTTGCCTCCTTCATTTCTTTTACCCCTACTATTCTCCAACAGACTTTCCCTGGTCAAGGCTTTCACTTTGCAAAGTGTTCTATTTAGGGTGATCGGATTGTAGCCTCTTCCAGCAAATCTGGCTAAACTTTCAGTGGCAGCTGTATCAAAGTCACACTCGCGTGTACAGTTCCTCCTGAGTCTAAGCAGTTCCCCATAAGGGATACTTTGCACTAGTTTGGGGGGGTGACTGCTTGTTGCATATAATATAGAATTACCTGCAGTCGGTTTTTGATATAACGAAGTTTCAATCTTACCCCCAACAATCTGCACTCTTAGGTCCAAGTAATCCACCGTAGTTGGACTAATTGTTCCAGTGAAATGCAGATTGTGATCGTTATCATTCAGGTATGCGATATAGTGACATGCAGTTTCTTCTGTACCCTGCCAGATGATAAATAAATCATCGCTATATCGATGCCATTTTATCACAGAGCCACTGGATATGTTGTCCCTATAGGTTCTGGACACCTGCTCCTCCCACCAGCCAACGAATAAATTCGCATAGCTGGGAGCGAAGCAGGTGCCCATCGCCGTGCCTGACACCTGTTGATAATAATCTTCTTCAAAAAGGAAAATGTTATTATACAGACAGAATTGCAGAAACTCAATAAGCATACAGTTATGTTGCGCATATCTCAATTGTCTTTTTTTCAAATATGCCGTTACTGCTTCTATTCCTTTAGAATGTTCAATACAAGTGTATAGGCTTGTTATATCAAGGACGACTAACAGATAGTCAGATTGCCATGGTACATTCTGGATTTTGGTTAAAAAAATCTTTGGTGTCCTTCACATGAGAAGATAGCTTCATTACCAAGCTTGCCAAAAAGAAGTCAAGAAACCTGGAAACATGTTCCGTCAGTCCTTGAACTGAAGAGACAATAGGTCTTCCAGGGGGGTGCAGATTGTCTTTGTGCAATTTTGGAATGTGGTGTGTGTGTGTGTGTGTATATATATATATATATATATATATATATATATATATATATATATATATATATATATTCACTGAAAAAACCATAGGTTATAGACCATATATAGTTAGGAATTAGCATTTACAAAACCTTGAAAATTCACTGAAAAAACCATAGGTTATAGACCATATATAGTTAGGAATTAGCATTTAAAAAACCTTATTTTACTCACACAAAACCATTGAAATTCCATATATAGTTAGTTGCACTAACTATATATCGCGCACCCGCAATCCACTGCTGATCATGTCACATATTACATCATTCATGACATGGTCAGTGACATCACTGATGACATCACTGATGACATCTCAAATGACATCACTGATGACATCACTGATGACAACATCCAGTAACTGTATGTTTCTGTAAAGTTAAAATATGTCTTACATATTGAAGAATGAGTGGATGTATAAGTGTCTGGATGAAGGATTTAGTAGGTGCGTGACTGACTGTATGAGTGAGTGATTAAATGTGTCTCACTGAATGCATGGGTTAGTGACTAAACTGTCTTAATTTGTGCATCATTATGTCTGTTGTTCTGTAAACTGCTGCATGTGTTGATCATTAGCTATACGAGAGGCTATATGTGTTATTAATTGGTTGCCCAAGTATTTCTATGGGAGATTGAGTTTGTGTGGGGGTGGCTGGAAGGTGTGTGACTCTATGCATAGATGTGTGAGCAGTTTATTCACTAGGTGTATGAGTTCAAGAGTGCATGTGGAAACAGCTACATAGGCAGTTGACTGTGTGCATGAGTGAATGGATATCTCAATGCTACATGTCATAGTAAGTACATATGTAAAACACAGTACATGTGAGAGTTGGCATATATAAATAACTGTGCATGAGAGCCACTGAATGAGTGAGTGGTTGTATCGATCATTGTGAACTTGTATCAGGGATTGTATAAGAGAGTAAATATGTGTTAGTATATGTTTCAATAAGTAAGGTGTGTTTAACTGTATAGTTGAAGAAATGGAGGTGAGATTGTTTCTTTGCATGACTGACTGGGTGTGTGAGTAACTCCATGGATGAGTGGCAGTGTGTGAGTGTCTGTATACACTGAGTGTATCTAAGGTTATATTAGAGTCTGAAGAGGTTTATCGTATTAGCACAAGAATGATGTCAAATGAGATGTCATCAGTGATGTCATCAGTGATGTCATTTGAGATGTCATCAGTGATGTCATCAGTTATGTCACTGACCATGTCATGAATGATGTAATATGTGACATGATCAGCAGTGGATTGCGGGTGCGCGATATATAGTTAGTGCAACTAACTATATATGGAATTTCAATGGTTTTGTGTGAGTAAAATAAGGTTTTTTAAATGCTAATTCCTAACTATATATGGTCTATAACCTATGGTTTTTTCAGTGAATTTTCAAGGTTTTGTAAATGCTAATTCCTAACTATATATGGTCTATAACCTATGGTTTTTTCAGTGAATTTCATTGGTTTTTTAACAGCTAATATCTGTAGCTGTAAAATGTATTCTTCTTTAAATCCAAAAATATATTTTATATGTTTATTAATAACTTTTTTTTAAAATATTTTTTTTTCTTCGTTCCCGCTTCGCGAATCGGGAAGCTTCCCGTTAGCTGACCTTGATGCCGCGAAATAGACCACGAGCCGGTAAACGTTTCTTTACCGCAACTGCCGCGTTAGAAAACAACATCGTGACGCCTCCTGTCCGCATGACGTTTCGCGTTGTCGCGTGATACGTCATATGACGTGCTACGTTAGCGAACTCGTACGCTTACCGAGTCGCAAAGCACAGGTTTCTGGAAGCAAACCGGGAGGCCCTGCAAAGCGCGTAACATACAC
Organism: Lissotriton helveticus; assembly: GCF_964261635.1. Classification (NCBI taxonomy): domain Eukaryota; kingdom Metazoa; phylum Chordata; class Amphibia; order Caudata; family Salamandridae; genus Lissotriton; species Lissotriton helveticus. The sequence goes on along the minus strand of NC_136063.1, from coordinate 1,685,456,635 downwards.
ACAGCAGGTCATGTGACTTGGTAATAACACTTTTCATTGGTTCATTTCACTTTCGGTTTCCTAATGATGTAAGACTAGGTCATATGATCTAAAATGAACACTTTTCATTGGTTGAGAACTATTTTTTTTCCCAAATGGTGAAAATCCCTCCTTCTTTCCTCACTCTGACTTTCATCATTGTGAGAGAAAGACCCTTTGTTACCAGTGAGCAATGGCTTCTTTACTAGCTTCAGCTGGTGCTTCCCCACCACCTCCACCACATCCAAGGAAGAGTGGACCACCTGCTAAAGTTATAATTCAGCAAGAAGACGAAGAAGAGGAACAGGACGACCTAGATAATCTCCCTATTATGGCCAGAAGATCTGTTGTACCGGAAGTAACGGGACCAGAGGGCAGGGAGATGGTGCCAAATATACAAACGAGATTTCGTGAAGTAAAACAAGTCTGCCTACATTGCAGTGGATTCATTTGCTACGCAGAAAGTAGCATCACTCTGATCAACAGAGCTATTGACAATCATGCTCATGTTTGTCCGAAACTCCCCAAACAATAAATTCTTTTTTTTTTGTTTTCTTGCTCCTGTTGAGCCCTTTACAATGAATCGTTTTCGTTGCCCCCTCCGAAAAAAAAACAAAAAAATTATAAAACTGTTCAGAAAAATTCAAAAAAATTATAAAACTGTTCAGAAAAATTCAAAAAAAGTAAAAAAATGTTCAGAAAAATAATAAAAAAAATATAAAACAACAAAAACAATTTAAAAAAAAGTTCTTTTCAGAACTACCTCCCCGTTATTAAAAAATTGGTACAATATTTGCAACTGTGCCAACCTCTATTTCTCTTAGTTCGCTTCCCAGTTCGCTCCCCGGTACGCGAACCGGAAGCGAACCCAAAATTTTTTTTTAAAAAAAAGAACAGTAAGTATAAGGGAAGGAAACAGACACTTATGTTAAAAGAAAGACAGCTATAAGGGAGTAAACTAGAGATACTATTACCCGTAATCCACTGCTGATGATGTCACATATTACATCATTCATGACATGCTCAGTGACATCATCAGCAGAGGATTGCGGGTAACAGTATCCCTAGTTTATTCCCTATAGCTGTGTTTCTTTTAACATAACTGTGTTTCCTTCCCTTATACTTACTGTTCTTTTTAAAAAAAATTTTTTAGATCAGTCAGAAACAGTGAAAGTAATGAAATATAAAAGACTACGTAGAATATGAGGACTGTATGCAACAACTTTGACACTTAATGAAGCCTCACCTTCTCCATGCCTCCTACACAGTTCTACATGTACATCATAAATGCAAACAGAACAGAATTAATTATACATGTTAAATGGTTTATTTTTGCTGTTCTCAGAATGTATCAAATTTCACTAAAACAGTGACTTGAAGGTATTCATCATATAACAGCGGGGAAAAAAAAACACAATCAAAATGATTGTGTTTAAAAAACCCATACAACATTAGAAATCAGAATTCAGAACTCCTTAAAGTTAACTTACTTTCCATGACGGCCAAGGATGTCCTATGAACAGCTTACACTCTGTTGTGCTGTTATTACTTTCAACCCGCCACTTTCTGAAAGAAAACCTCCATCGTTTTCAAAAACATGTTACATACAATAAATGACTTCTTGCTCTCTACCACAAGATTCCACAAGGCCAAATCTTGTCAGAGCCATGTATAACTCTTGGATTTCTTGTTAGCCAATCCCGTCTTTTCGCATTTCCACAACTTTCAGAATTAAAATGTTTAAGATCATTTACACAATCCTGGACTAGTAATATCTTCCCCTTCTTCCTCAATCATGTTCTACATTTCCTATCACACTGATACTGCTTACTATGAAGCAGACTTACACTACCTTTATGACTAGTACAATTATTTAATTCTCTACATCACTTTTAATCACAAAGCAATGTAAAACAGTAGACAGCATTGCAGACTTACATTCCCTCTACTCCATGTTTTGATTGGCTGCTTCAATTAGCTTATAAAAAGAAACAGTTTTTCTGAACTCATTCAAAGTGCACGTATTTCTCCATAAAGTCCAGTGTTATGGTAAGAAGTTATGTCTCTGTACTACACTTATCCTCAAGGCCAAATCGTGTAGGAGCCATGAGAACTTCTTGAAATTCCTCAGAGCACATCCCGAGATTCTTTCCCTAAAATTTTGGTTTTAAAAACACCAGGTAAGAGTTTTTAAGGTCAAACGGCAATTTTTTTGTGAAAATTAAAACAGAATCATTGCAGAATGACCAGCCATTTCTACACTTTAAATAAGCTGTATAATGTCCTGATGTTATTGAAGGACCATCATGATATATAATTGCTACAGTTACAAAAGTCCTTCCTGATATTGACAACTGTGAAGCCACAAAATTTTTAATTAAAGTTGTCAATTTTGTTCCATCAGGCCTACATCGTTGGAACATTAAAATGACATACTGGCCATATGTTCGTATAAATAATGTGGACATCATTTCAGATTTACATTGGCTACACTCCATGTTGTGATCAGCTGCTTTTACTAGCTTATTAAAAGAGACTGATTTACTGTCTGGCAAAGTTAAATATATAAATCTTTGAGTCTACACTAGTAGTACTTGATACCCTACAGTTCTCGCAGTCATGCTGCCATTGATAAGAAAGCCCAAACAGGTGATCTACATCTACACCTTCATCATGCAATACATCAAGCATGTACATTAAAAACTCCTGACAATCTTGCTGACTATTTTGAGAGAATTGTGTTTGGCCTGAACATCTGTCTAACAGATTTCGAATTTCAGACACACTTTCTATGTTTGTTCTATCAGTGCTACATTTCTCTAACACAGAATTTAACAAACTGCAAAATCTTTGATCAGAATTGACCACAATCTCTTCTTTTACATTTTCTAGAGAAAACAAAACATTAACTACTACATTAGCATAGCAGTTGACACCAGAACTGTTTTCAAATTGAAAACCAACAACATCTTCAACAGAATCCTTTTTGTTTCTGCTTGTAATTTCAGGTTCATCGACTTTTCGTCTTTTTGCTACAACCTCCCCAGTATTGGTCACATTTCTTCGTTTCCGGCCTACCACACGTTTCTCAAACAAAGGATACTGAGGCAAATGTGGCGCATACTCTCTTCTCAACCTATTGTATTCCTTAACACAATCTAGATCCGCACAAATGTTTGTGACATCACACTCAATCAAGTACAATCCCGATAAAGTCCTAACTCGTGACAATGCCACATATGCCATACCCTCCTTGAACACAGAACTGCCAATATTCACCAATGCACAGTCTACACTTAAACCTTGCGATTTATGAATTGTCACCGCATATGCCAAGCAAACAGGAAACTGCTTACGACGAACATATAAGTCTTTTACAAGCAAAAATCTAGCAGAACAACGAGCAATTAGCTGTACTTCCTCAATGCCATCAAATTTAATTTTTAAAAATTCAATTCCATCTCTATTTCTGTATTTCACAAAATCAACAACATTACCCATTGATCCATTTACCAGACCTCTTTCAACATGTAAATTCCTTCTTAAAATTATACGGCAGTTCAAGCACACATTCAGAGTCTTTTCAAAACCCGCAGTTTTAGATATACTCTTCTCTAATGAATCCAATTTTGTTTTCAGATTCTCAGACAAAATAATTGTTGATCCCATATGCTCTACTCTGTCAATAGCTTCCAATTTCACAATCTCTTGCTTTTCTAAATGCAACATTTTGTTGTTGAATTTGGCACATTCTGCAAGAGTTGGCATCAAACATATTCCAGATTTTTTCTCAGTAACTTTCTGAAAAATATTCTCAGGCACAACATCTTCGTCTGGATATAAATTTGTCAGTAATCGTGCATGTAAAGCTTCTTTCCCATGCTCGGTCACTTTTCCAATTCTAACATCTTGTAGAATAGTCTTGTAAACTTCATCCTTTGCCTGACGCATATTTTCATGCAGTTCAGCATAATTGAAGTTTAACCATATATTGACGTTTCCAATACTCCCTAAGCACTTCCTGGTATCTTCATGCGTGAGCATTTTGAACACAGGTTGCCCTTTCACTGGTGTCAGCTGCAGAAGATCTCCGAAAACAATGATGTGTTTGCCACCAAATAACACATCATACTCTGTTTTGAGAACTTCTTGCATTCTCAAATGCACAAAGGCAAGCATGACATTGGAAACCATGCTTACTTCGTCAATGATAAGAAGTTTCATTTTCCTCAAGACTCTTGAAACTTCAAAACAAGCATCTCCAGATAGCTTGTGATATTCTAATTTGTTGTCATGCTCCACTGGCAGCATCAGTAAACGATGTAAAGTAATCCCTTTAATGTTATGTGCTGCCAGTCCAGTTGGAGCGGTGACAACACAAGACAGCGATGACTCTGTCCTTTCCTGCAAATAACATGAAATTGCTTTAATAAGGAAACTTTTTCCAGTTCCCGCTTCTCCACTCACGTACAGTCGGACAGGCTTCAACGACGTACATGAGCACTCTCTTGTCATGACTTAATCCATGATCAATTTGCATGGTAAGTTCGTCATATATTTTCCTCTGCTCAACGTTGAGTTGTCTTTCCAACTCTTCTAAGTTAACCGCATCCTCCTGAGCATGTGCCATGGCTCTTTCCACTTCATTCATAGCAGTGGCAGCTTCATTTTCGATAAGAGGTCCTCCTAGTGGATCCTGACTCAATGAAGCAGAACTCTGACTGTCCTGAGAACTGTCTCTGGCAATCTCGGCTGCAATCGTTGCTTCCTGCTCAATTTCCACATTCAACATTTCTACATATTTGGGAAAAGCAGGACATTCTATGGTCTCCTTGGCAGCATCGAATGAGTCTTCGTAACAAAGGAAATCTCCAAGCAGTTCCTCTTCTGCACGCCATGGCTTAAAAAGTTGCAAAAGTGCTAAATAGAAAAACTCCTTTTTTTCAGGAGATTCGCCACTCAATTTTCGATGGTTTATCAAGTGGCATTTTCTTTGCTTGACCAGACATCCCTCACTTCCTATTACAGCATACACTCCTTTCTCAGTATCTTCTTTGATGTTCCTCTTGAATATGTAATTTTGCAGAACCTCATACAGACAAACATTCTCGAGGTGACTGCTTCGATTTGGATAATATGTATCCAACATGTTGCTCTTCAAAATGTCGGTACTGTTTGGCTCCTTTTCCGCCAAATACTCAATTTCCCGCACAGGTTTCAGAACTCGATTACGCGTTGCAGCAAGACCAACACTCGCCCAAACGATACTCCTGGACTTGGCATAGAGACTTGCTGAAGACAACCGGTCAGAACATTCGTAAGCTCCGATTTCTCGATGCGACAACATCTTCAGACTGAAACTGTACAACTTCTTGCTGAGGCTCTTTTCATGGGAAATGTCCTCCCACATATCCTTCAATTCTGTCTTCTCTTTTTTGGTGATGTAAGATGTCACATACCGAGCCACAGCCATACAGTTATCAGCCACAAACTGTATATCCATGTTAGCATTCCACATGGACAAAATCACCGGGTTGTAGTCGTTAATGTACTTAGACTCTTCGTTCCTCTTCAAATTGTATGTGTTTTTAGGTGATTTCTTCATCACATTATGTCGCAGCGAAGACATCAAACTGTTCACTCTTCCTTTAGAAATCACCGGTCGTGGAAAGCCGAAACGACATTTGGTGTAGAACTTGTCTTTGTTCCGGAATTTACGACGACAGTACTTTCCACATCGATGGCTTTGGAAACGTAGAACTTTTTCTCGTAGGCTTTTTTTCTCCTTTGCGTTTGGAACAGCACACGTAGAATACTGTTCTATGAAACTCATCACTGAGTCTTCTGCATCCGTTCCAAATTTAGGTGCATCCTTGATCCACAGCAACATATGTATATGAGGAGCACCTCTTGCTTGGTACTCCTTCCTCCAGAAGAAATCCAACACCTCTCCAAGAGGTGGATTCTTCTTATTCATGATGAAAGACATCATACCTTCAAATCTATGATTGAAGTACCTACATACATTGACTGGATCCAAAGAGCACAGTTCTCCGGGTGTCTTGAATTCGATGTTTTCTACGTTAGCATTTGCCTCTCGTAGAAATTCAAGTAAGTCTTCCCAGCCATACTCAGCACAGCTCAAAGTGAGGAACCATGTGGGAGTTCCTAAGTTCCTTAGCATACATTTTAAATCACCATGACGACGGTACCAGTACTCATTAGTACCACGCTGACACGCCATGAGATTAATCAGGTGAGAATCCAAAATACTGTCTTGGACATTGACTTTATCCATAAAGTCACTTGCCGAGATGTTTTGCATGTGTATACCACTTTTCAAGATGTGGTTCACTGCATATGACAGTCCAGACAGATCGCTTTCAAACAGGAGATGAAACAAATAAGGAATGCATTGTCGAAACCTAGGATCTCCTGCATACAATCGCAAAGTCCGGTATTCAGAAGCAGGAATTTGATGAGGTCGCTCATCATATCTTCCTCCCAGACCTGTTGGAAAAAGCTGTGGGAAACACCGAGCTTCCAAACTTTCCTCCCAAACACTAATGGGACTCCCTTTCGCTTGTTTCATTTGAAACAACTCAATAGCATTCCCCATGACTTCCTTGGAATGCAAAGGATGAACACTATAATGTTCATATATTTCTTCACTAGTACAGGGTTCTACTTTCTCAATTTGACCAGCACACAAATCGTTATCCTCTTCCTCACTTACTTCCTCTTCTGCAACATATACATTTTTATAGTACTTATTATATTTTTTCAAATACAATGTTGCCCTTTTGACTTTCCTAACATCTACTAAATCTTGCCATATTTTCTTATTCTTTGTCGGAACCCCATTAACTAAGATAACAAGAGGTTCCTCTTCCACTTTTTCTACTCCAATTGTGTTAATGTTTTTCTTCAAATCTAGAGGCAAATAAACAACTCTTCCCTTTAATCCTCTCTGTAAATCTGATGGAGGCAATTTCCCTGTCTTTGGCTCCATTCTTACAATAGCCTGAAAGGGATGGATACTTTGAATCAAAATAGATTCATAAGTATTTAAATCCTTCAATTCAGAAGGAATCTCAACCAATTCCAGATTATTATGAACTGCTCTAGCAGGCATCTGGTTTTGATTTAATTTGTTACAACAATAAGTACACACACGTTGATCCAATCCCAAATCAAAACAATTTTCTACCATCAAGTATGTTGTAAAATCCTTCCATTCACTATTATTTTCCCTTTCACTTTTTCCATATAAATCCACTAACTTAGTCTGATTCTTATAATAAGTGCGTCGACAACACACACAAGTGAAATTTGGCCTCTCACTTGATTTCACCTCAAACGTCGCAATTTCCCTCTGGAAATTATCTGTACTGGAAACCTGTACACTATCTTCCACATTACTCTCTTCTTCTTGGTCAATTTCAACATTCTCCTCTTTACTTCCAAAGTAACAAAACTCAATTTCTTCACATATATTCTTCACATCTATTTCAGAACCATGCAAAAGAGCAGCGCATAATTGTTTAAGCATAATTGCTGGACTCTTAGCATAATACAACATTCTAACTAATTTCCTCACTTTATTATGATGCACTGCTAGCATCCTGAAATGATGAAAAACACTCTGGCATACTCTCCTGGAAAGACAAGCCAGTGAATGACCATGCAAACCTATCACTTCTCTCACTCTGCAAGGATCTAATTCTTGCAACAACTTCATTTTCTGCTTCAAACTGTTCTTACTAAATGACCGTATAAAATCACAAAGCAAATTGATGGAATCCTGTCGTACACTGCAAATACTACTACACTTCCAGGTGTACACAGGACCCTTAGGACGTCTCCCTAAAACCTCATTACCTAACACCTCTTCTATCTCTGTTGTCACAAGTTTTTCTTTTTCAACTGGACAACCATCTTTCACTTCATAAGCTCGACCACTGGTGTCAACTGCATGCACCAAATCATTATCCTGGAAATAACTCTCCTCATTAAAAAATGCCTCAGAGCTTGAACTATGCATCCATTCTCCAGAAAAAACTTCACAAAAATTACTACGATTAACTATTCTCTTCCATCTACTATTTCTTTTGAAATCATAAATTACCTTGTTTAGCTTCCGAATTCTATTGATTGTCAAAATAAATAACTTACGTTTAATTTCAAATGCCTGATCAATAACTTTCTCAACAATTTTTTTTCTCTTATAAAAAACCACTTTCTGCTGACCTTTCTTAATATTTTTTAACAAATTCCCAATTATCCTGTTGCGGAACATTCGTTTACGAATATCCCTAAACTCTTGTTTCCTTCTACTTTCATGCATAGAGTTATCTCTTACTCTAGCAGTAACATTTCTCATTGGCCTTTCCTTACCATTTGAATTCTGTCTCCTTTTCTGGACTGAACCATTTTCTGTAGTAATATTTTTTTTACTACACATATTTCTTATGACTGTTTTTCGACTCTTACCCGGTGCTTTCTTGGTGACTTGACAAATCTTTTTGTTAGAGGACTGCTGCATTCTTCCATGGTCCTGCTGTCTTTGACGTTTTGCAGCCTTTCTTACTCTTTCTTTGCTAGGCACCCTAAAATCTTGAAATAATCTGCAGTTGAATCTGTGGTAAAATATAATAAAAAATTTTATTAACCACTATTACCCAACAGTAAATTAATAACAGTCATCAAAAACTTAACACACTACTTAAGTATATAATATACTGAAGCCTATCTCCAATTTTTCACTGAACAGGACTCATCTCTTCTTAACCTTGGATAAACCTCACCTACTCTGTGTCCCCTGCACATAATTAAATGTAAAGGGGCAGATTTATATTAACTAGCACATCCCCAGGGATGCACCAGTTAACGTGCACCGCTGCTCTGCCACCCACGGTGTGCCGCATTTACAATCAGATAGGACAAAGCTACATCAAAACCCTGCGCCTGCTTGAAGCAGGCATAGATCTTGACGCAGGTAGGCTGAAAGCTAAAGCAACAACTAAGTATCGTGTGCAGAAGTTACAAAAAAGGAAAAATGGCGTTTAAACCAGTAATGAGCCCATGCTAACGTAACACAGTGTAAAAATATCCAGGATCTACATCAGTTTGGGGTTCACGAACCTGGCAGGTACAAGGCACTGAGGCTTTCCACCGTGCATGTCTCATCCCAAATCATATGTTGTTTGTGAATGAAACAATTTCCCAGACCAAATGCTTTGGATTGGCTACTTCTAAAAAATTAAACACCCCTACTATCCCGGAGTTAGAGGAATATGATGGTTGGAGTAATTTTACTCGTTGTCCATTAAAGATTTACAGGCCCTACTCCGTAATTCTTCCTTTAACATTTCCAGTATAAATCCAAAAGGTTCACTGCTTTGGCAACGTGCCTTATCCACGGTTTAATAACGCTGCCTTTTGCTTTATATAAGTTTTCAAATTGTATGAAATATATACCAATAGGTCGTTATTAACCTTTAGGTAGTGGTTTTCTTCATGAGGTCTGGTCGCTTCCATACACATACAGATTTTCAAAGATGATCAAGACCTTTATCTGAATGGAGAGGAATGCACTGAGACGCCAGATCACTCACTAATGTGTAGGCACATACAGTTACACGGTTCATGCAACAAACACCGACCAAATATGGCTTGCGTGTTGCAAGGCACGCCAGTTCCTGCTATCATCCCCACGTTCAAGTTCTTGGAAAATGGTAGTTATTTGATGCTCAATAATGAAGATTGTTCTGGGTTAATTAAAAGTATTCATTTTATCGTAACAGTAAATGAACGGGTTATTTGCTGCAGAAATGTTCTATTTCCTCCCACACATGAACATAGGGAGTTTTCAATCTGGCCACAAATACCAACCTTGGGAGCACATTTCAACAGCATGGCAAGAATAAGAGCTCTTTTGTCTCAGAGAGAGGTGGCCTTGAGTTCGGCCCGTGAAACTTTCGTGCTTCACATAGCGAACACCCGTACAGAGGTGCAGACCCTTTTAAATACAGATTCGACTTTGCATTTCAGCAAGATTACCCATTCATTTCCATGCAGCAGGAGGCCCATAGGAATGAAGGTGCAATTTGCGATTAGCAATTACCTCATCGCAAATTACGAATTTTTCCGACGGTGCAGGGGTGTCTCAAGAACACCCTGCTGCACCCCTGAAAAAAAAATTTGGGGTCATATGGCGCACATAAATTTTGAAAACATTCCTTTACCTCAAAAACGATTTTCAACTCATAATTTGAAAACACTGCACATGGGGAAATGACTTAAAATGTCCTTAAGACACATAAAAGCATTTTTTGATTGCCTTTGCAGCATGTTTCAGTCACCTTTAACATGCCTATGTAACGGAAACATTCAAAATCTAAATTTGCCATGCACAGGTGGGAGCATATTTACAAGCAATTTGCTCCACAGACAAACTTCTTACATTGAAATGGGAAAAATAACATCAGAGACTCTCAATTACCTTATAAAGAAGCAGACACCATTATGTCCTTCTCATCAATATTAAAACCATTGCTTTTTCTCAAAAACGATTTACAAGTCATAATTTGAAAACACTCCACAGCTCCTATGCACATAAAAGCCCTGTCAGTACTAATACTTCACATTTTCTCCAATTACAATTTCTCAAAGAAACAAAATCTATTTGTGAAACACTTGAGACAAAGCAACATTTGAAAAACACAACTTTCTTCATAATTTTCTCCTTAAAGCACACTATTTTCTATCTAAATTAAAGAAATTTTTTCTCACCTTAGCAAATACTTTGAGTTTCAAAACAGTCTCAGAAACACACCAATTTGTCTTCAGCAGAGCAAAAGGTATGCACTCCAGAGTCTGCAGCTATCAAAAGCACAGAAATGCTGTAATTCCTCACACAGATCTCTCATGTCACCCAATCAAAACTCTTCCCTCACTTTTTTTCAAAGCAAAACCCTTCCCCCCTCTGCCCCCTCTCTGCTTTTTCTGCATAGCAACCACCTCTTGCAAGACCTCTCACACAACAATGTTGCAATTGAACTCTGAACTCTCAGTGCACCTGCATATCCAAAGCATTCTTTCATTTAATGATTTTTTCTTCGCCACTCAAAATACATCTTTCAACGAACTCATCCATGCACACTAACTTTCTGTTTTCAGCAATCAAAATCCACCAATCACTCTTACTGCTTCATTAACACAGAAACTCCTCAGTTTTTTTCATTTTACACTCTCATTTTTTCAACTGCCATTTCATTGCCACACTTCATCTGACTGCAGGAGAACCTTCTCTCGCCATGTTTTCTGTCTGGATTGTTGGACATAGCTACATCTATTGGGCTCAAAGGTACGCTGAAAACAGGAATTTACCTAACCTCAATTTACAAGATGTGGAAATTAAGTGGTTTGGCCACAGAGGATTAAAATGTCACCAATTGATACCATTGGTGAAAACCTTTATGCATTTGCCAAAACCTGACCTGTTAATTGTGCACTGTGGAGGTAATGATTTGGGCACTTTGACTGGGGTAGGTCTGGAAATGCTTTTAAAGGACACCTTTGAGCAATTGATGGCACTTTTTCCTCAGACTGCCTTGGTATATTCAAATATATGCCAAAGACAGAAATGGAGGTGGTCGAACCAATTTTGTCCACAAATTGAGAAATCGAGGAAGCATGTAAACAAATCTGTTTCAGCTTACATGAGAGACCATGGAATGGGCTCCCTGTACAACAATAACTTGCGTTACTACATGCAAGATATCTACAGAGCAGATGGAGTTCACTTCTCAGATGAGGGCAACAGAGTTTTCACTCTGAATTTAAGACTGTGCATTGGTACCTACTTATAAGTACCTAAATGTACCATAAACCCAAAAGCTCTTCTCAGAGCTACCCTACATCTGATCACTCACAATTATTATTTTACTCTAACTTTTTTCACTAATTTTCAAGAAAGTACGCTCCCCAGACCGCTTCCCGGTTCGCGAACCGGGCGCACTCCACGCAAAAAAACTAAAAAAACGGTATATTTTTTTTTTGCCCTGCGAGACCCTTTCAAAGCCTCCACATCAAACCTAGGGGGTCAGGGAGGATCTACTATGCCCCCTTATGGTCATTTGCCCCTTCGCTTTGGCCTCCTCTTGTCTCTCGATCCTACCGAGAGACAAGATGGCGGCCGCTACGGACTGTTTGGAATGTTTACAGACGCCGAAAAACCAATCAGCTTCGCAAACCTCCGTAACGCGAAAAGTACGAGAAGCGGAGCGCTGTTACAGATATATATCTTTTTTTGAACGTTAATTTCTCAAAATCCACTAGAGCACATATATTTAGACCTAGCAAAGGCACATCGGGCTACCAGTCCCTACAATTTTGCCAAGTTTCGTGCAAATCCATTCAGCCGTTCGATTATTATTATTATTATTTTTTTTGCCCCGCGGTGCCCTTTTAAAACCTCCACATCAAACGTAGGGGGTCACCGACGATCTACTATTCCCCCTTATGGTCATTTGCCCCTTCGCTTTGGCCTCCTCTTGTCTCTTGATCCTACCGAGAGACAAGATGGCGGCCGCTACGGACTGTTTGGAATGTTTACAGACGCCGGAGAGCCAATCAGCTTCGCTTCGCAAAGCTCCGTAACGCGAAAAGTACGCGAAGCGGTGCGCTGTTACAGATATATATCTTTTTTTGAACGTTAATTTCTCAAAATCCACTGGAGCACATATATTGAGATCTAGCAAAGGCACATCGGGCTACCAGTCCCTACAATTTTGCCAAGTTTCGTGCAAATCCATTCAGCTGTTCGATTATTATTATTTTTATTTTTTTTTGCCCCGCGGGGCCCTTTTAAAACCTCCACATCAAACCTAGGGGGTGAGCGACAATGTACTATGCCCCCTTATGGTCATTTGCCCCTTCGCTTCGGCCTCCTCTTGTCTCTCGATCCTACCGAGAGACAAGATGGCGGCCGCTACGGACTGTTTGGTTCTCCGGCGTCTGTCAACATTCCAATCAGCTTCGCTTCACAAAGCTCCGTTGCGCGAAAAGTCCGCGAACCAGAGCGCTGCCCGGTCCGCTGTTACAGATATATATATTTTTTTAAACGTTAATTTCTCAAAATCCACTGGAGCACATATATTGAGACCTACAAAAGGCACATCGGGCTACCAGTCCCTACAATTTTGCCAAGTTTCGTGCAAATCCATTCAGCCGTTCGGGCTAAAAGTGAGGCCAACCGCCCTATGGAAAACTCAATGTTAAAAACACGTTTTGGGACCCCCCTTTTTTCTCGGCCCCCCCTTGACGAACCCCCCCATAATTTTCAGGGGCTGCTCAGAAACAAAATGTGCCATTTTCCTGAAAATTTCAGCCAATTCCGTCCACAAACGCCAAAGTTATTAGACATAGAATTTTCAAAAAACCCATAGAGAAAAAATCCTAACTATATATACCTATATATATATATATATATATATATATATATTCTGGTAATATTATTTAATTTTCAAAACTGTCATGGAACCTCCTAAGTAGGCACCCTCAGACCACAGGTTATGTATGAGCCACTGCTTTGGAAAGCTCATCCTCTTTTTAAGCCTCAATTCTACAGGCAGATTTATTTTACACCTCTCAAAAAGACAAATATATGCCACATTTTGCCCTTACTTGACAACCACGAATGCTAGTTCAGGGGGCACCTACGCTGCAACTAAGACATCTGAATCCTCCAGAGCTATCAGCCCTACACTGCATCCTTTTTTTGGATACAGATATGGTGCCGACATCCTATGATTCTGATTATCCATGTGCACAAATAGTGATGATGTTCCTCACCCTTGTGTCTTTGGATGCCCAGATGAGAAATCATTTAAAATAGTTAATTGTATCCATTAATTTACAGTAGCACATATATAATTGATTTGTAACTGTATAGACCCCCTTTTAGAACATCCCCTTAAACGGACACTTTGCTAAAGCAAAAATATCAACATTATTCTAGGTCAGTGGTTCTTATCTTTGAGTTGCGTGAACTCTCATTGAACCAATACTGACAGCCAGAGATGCCAGCTTAATAAATCTCCACGATTTGGACCTCATATCTATACAGAAACACGTATAGATCAAACAAATACGCAAATTATGAAAGAATTGTATTTAATTCAGAATAAAAAAATATACAAAAATGGAAATGCCAGTTTAATCTGAGGGTTGAAACTTTTCAGATCAGTGTTAACTCTAAAAAGATGAAGCGACATGCTACTCTGTAGCATACCACCATGTCTTCTTTACTCATAGTGCATGCTCTCTTTTTGTTGGCCATACCAGTGCTGCTTCAATTGGAGGCCACCAGTTATCCACACTAAGTATTATTCGCTGTACTTGAGCTCCTTCCACAAATCAAGCCCAGGATGTCAACTTCATTTTAGGCTCCAATTTCCAAATTCCTTCACATTTAGAGAGCATTTTAAAAGGCTCAAATGTATGTTTTATCTTTTTATATATATGTGTACTTTATCAGCTGATGCTGTTTAATTTTGTAAACTGCTTTGTGATCACTCAGTAGATACTCACTGAGCTCTGGTTCAGTTGCGGCTAGCATTTTTTAAATTATGGTGGGCATGATGGCGCACAACTCACCATAATACAGAGCGGGTGCGCGACTGGTGCAGCACTTCTCTGCTGGAATCCTGGTTGTCCACGAGCAGGAAAGGGAAGGACTTCCTTCCTGCTCAGTGGATCGTGATTCAACCAATCTTGGAGCTACTCATCAGCATGAGAGTAGCTCCCGGATTGGTTGGAGCAGGCTAACCCAGCAGTCATTTTGAGGCTGGGGGCCTGTGCCAGCAATCTCCAGGCTGTTTCACAACCTTTGGATTGCTGGGTCTACAATGCGCATGTCAGGATGGCCAGCCAATCCGACATGCGGACCGTAGACCAGTGCAGTCATCCTGCATTTGCAGGATTCAGCCCTACCCACATGCTGTACACGATGCAGTGGCAAATTGATAAAATATTTGTGTTTGCCTGCTGCGCTCTTGAGGAGGAACTACCCCTGCCCAGGTGAAGAACACTGATCTAGATCATCCAGCGGGTGGATACCGGAAGTCCCCCCAGAGATGTAACCAAGCAACATTTGAAGAGAATTACATTTGAAATGAAAATACACCATTTGCATACAAAAGGGGTCAATGAGATCCATGGGGTAATAAAGTGCAAAAAAACACCTTGGTGCAAATAACATTAACATGGGAGTCTTGTACCTCAGTGCAGATTAAGTTAGCAACTATTGTCAGTGTGATTTCACAAATGTGTTTTGCATGTTATGGCTTGCACACTGTTTTACACAATCCATTACGATTATGTCGGAAAGAGGTTTAAAGAATGAACGCTTACCACCGTCACCTTGAGTCTTCTGAAGGTCATGAGTTCAATTCCCAGCAGGGCAGACTTAGCCTGTCATCCTTCTTAAGTCATTAAATTGAGTTATATTCGCTTCTGTTCTGGTCAGAAAGGTAAGAGGGGCAATAGCATGTGCTCTATAAAAGCCAAGTTGCTGTTAACTACAAGCTAACACACGGTTCGTAGCCTCGATTCCCATACTAAAGGTCTCCTTTCACTTGCATTCTTACGCTCCTTCCTTGAAACTCTTCTATTTGGAGCTACAACTTGCCATACATAAAAAAATGAAGAATCTTTTTATTGCTAGCCTTGAGAAAGTCCTTTCGGACGAAACACGGGTCGGCTGCCTGTTGCTTATTATTGGATTGTGGCAAGAAAATAAAGGATACATAAAAGGAAATAAAGAACACCTTGTAGACTTCCTCTTTTTCATGATGATGGCTAATACCTACTCAACAGACTTGGACTGACTTTGGCAGTGCCTCAGCATATGTATACCACAGTATTCAGTAGGTATTATGTTGTTTCAAAGAGGGTAACTTCAAATGTCAATGGTGGTGGTAGTTTGGTTTTGCTAGGATTGTCGAAGTTGTAGGTGGGGCATTTGTCTGACTTAGTAGGATGCCAACTTCGATTTGGGTACCTTCTCATGAAGAAGTGGGAGAGTAAGTTGCAGACTGGATGATGTTAGTTGGTGTCAGAGTTTGGGCACGCTGGTTTTAAGTGTCTGGGAAACTGTCGGTTCTAATACATTTTTGATTTTTAAGCACCGAGATCTATGGCTTAATGCAGCAAGGCTTAGAAAAAAAGAACTAGTGTAAAGCATTTAGAAACACCAAACAACAAAATTAAAAAACCACGCAACATTAAAGAAATTCACCACAAATGTATAAAAAATAGATTATATTGTTACGAATTTTTAGACATCAAGATGAGCAAAATCCACTGTATGGTTCCGGAGATATAGATGTTTAAGTAAAAAGTAAATCTCAGCTTTTTAGCCAAAAGTGCAAACAAGCATTGGTAACTGTAAATTTTAGGAACTTTTGAAACATTTGAAAGAGTTTTGTTTGGCTACTCTGTCCCGAGTGGGGTGACCAATTCAGACAGGGTGAAGGTCGGTGGGCCAAAAAGGAGTATTTGGACAGCTAACTGGTCAACAAAGCAGTCTCAATGCCAGTTACACACATTACATCAAGATCGCTATAGACTGTAATGGAGTGGTTCTGGTGCTGGGGATGCAGGATCCGGAGGATGATGAAAGATGTTCTGGGTACTGTGCAGACAACGGGGTTTCCTTGCAGTTATTCCTCGGTTCATGGGTAAGGTAGGGGGACTTGGTCCACAGGTGTTGGTGTCCCTCGAAGTCCTCTTGGACTCTCTGGTCCACCCCTGGCACTACTCTCGTCCAGGACGCTGGATTTCCCACAACTTTAACTCAGTGCTTAATTTGTGCTGGTCAATTTGTGAAGGTTCTATGTGCAATAAGTCTTCTTTGCACTGGTCTTTGAGTAGTAGGAGACGCTGGTATTTTATCCTGGAGACAACCTACGCGGGAGCGCTCAGCAATTTATAGAAGTTCAACCAAAATCATTAAATGAAAGAGATAGGGTACGACTTTCAACGGTGGAAGCGGGCTGGGAGAAAGTGTGATAACTAGCTTCAAACTAGCAGTGCTTGCCCCCTAGGGGAGATCACATCGCGGTATTCTTCTGTGATGGGACCTGACATTGCAATTTAAGTGTCCTGGGTTTGGAAATAATTATTGAACCAGTATTTCTGCTAAGGACTTTAGCATATTGCAAAGAATTCTGCTACAGAGATAAAAATATTGATTACGCGAGATCTATCGAGACATTTGGCATCCATGATAAATCAGAATTTGGAATGTGCCTCTCCCCTTTGATAAAAAGGTGACCCTACAAAGCTTTTCAAACAAATACAGAGAGTATATAAAGTTGTCTTGAAAAAGATGGAAATATAATTTCACCCATCAAAATGCGTCGACGCCTTAATATCAATACACAATTCGTCAAAGGTATGGTTTAGAGTATTAACCATAAAATTACTTAATTCCGTGCTCTAGATATTGTCATATGACGAATGTGTAATATCCAAAGACATATTGTACCTGTCTATGTTCTTTACTCTCTTTTTTATTGTGTGTTATGGAACAATTTTTAAACACATTTTGCTTTAGTATTCATGTGATGTAATGTACATTGATTGTGTGTTTTTTACTAAGAACAAAAAATCCTTTTTAAGATTAATAAATGAATGTATAATTTTTGTATTCTAGTGTTTATTGTTTTTCCCTGTTTCATATGGTTCAATCTTCTGTATGGTGGATAAGTGATTTGAATGAGGGTTATATCTGGTTGATGTGTACTTTGACTGCCTGCTGGTTAGATTACAAAAATCTACCTAAAGGGAATTTTGCTTTACTCACTTTGAATAGTAGCACTTAAGTTCGTGTGGGACAGCAATTTTTGGAGAAGACCTGTAGTGCTTGCACTCTGTGGATATAGATTATGCCACAAATTATGCATTTTGCTAGCAGGTGTGTGACCCAAAGAGTTTTCGGGGCCCTGTCCGCAAGGAAGACTGCAAGCATCACTCTGGCAAATTGTCAAAAGACATTAAATGATCTAGTTGCAGAACCGTCAGCAATCACACCTGTGCACATAATGTTTATAACAGGATCCAGCCACCATGTATCCCATATAATCCATCACTGAACCGTGCACTAGTCGATTTTTGCCTCGTAGACCATTATCCGAAAACTCACCTCCAAACAATATGAAACACAGTCACATTCAATCCCCACAAACCAATCTGACACTGGTTATTCAGCATCTCAGAATCGTAAAGAATGCACAGATTCCACAAACGTCACAGAAAACAAGCACTGGTTAAGCCAATGGGTCTCACCTATGCCGACGATATTGGTTTTGCTAATGTCTTTTAGCCATGGTCTACAGCAGCATGGCTGAAAGTTGTTAGAAAAAAACAGTATGACGCGGCCAGCGCTGGCCACGTCGTAGAGCTTTTTTTCTTATGGCAAGTGGGCAACTCAGACAATGGGAGGGAGGGTGGGAATGGATAACATGGACATTGGGAGGATGGATGAGAAAGGCAATGAGTGAGTAAAAACAAAAAAAATAAGTGCTGGGAGTAAGCTAGCACTGCCACGTCATATCACTTTTTAGGTCGAGCGTAGCGAAGGGACCTCGTGTATACTTTAGTATACTTTGTAAATGGGGGAGGTGCACGCGCTGGGACAGGGGAGGTGCACGCGCTTTCCGCGCCGGATCTCGGATTTGACCTCGTGAGCGCGCATGTGTGCGAGCGCGACTCTGCCATGCGCTTAGGAAAACGAAACCTAAGAGCCGCGAGACGTGAGCTGTCTACGGTAGAAGCTCACGTGCGCGGCTCTTAGGTTTCGTTTTGACTGGTTAAAAGACAGTTATAACAAGAAACAGGTTATGCATGGAAATGTACACATTTATCTTTTAGTCACCTCGGGGTGCACAATGCTTGTTTTTGTAAATCACGCGCGTCTCTACCTATGCACCTGCAGAGCCGCGTGCGCCCCTCCCCTCCAAAGAGAGCAGGGGGTGGGGTATCCGACCGGAAGCCTGCCCTACGCTAACCACTCATCTTTACTTATTTACAATCTGTTTGTAGGTAGGTGGGCGTGCTGCATTTTCAGATCCTGGGGGCGGTGAATGGGTAGTTGTGGGGGTGGGGTGGAAATTCCAAACCAGACGGCCCTATAAGAAGGAGCTGATACCTAAACGCATCTTCCTGGGGGAGTGGTACAGGCAAGCAGCAGGCCGCGCAATCCTACCAGGGCCAAAGGACGCTCTCGGAGCAAACAGACAGACCCTGAAAATACGACAAACCCTGGAAGGCAGACGCGGGAAGACCGTCCGAGGCACAGCATAGGAAACAACCCCCCGGAGTCAGGTATGGATTCTTTTTACGCACTTAGGCATCAATTTATTATGCCGTCTTTTTAATCTGTGGGTCAAGGATGCGAAAATCATGGAATGGGTTGGGGCGGCTCGAACTCTTGAGGGTGTGAGGCCTTACAGTACTCTGCACTCAGTAATGCACGTTTTAAAGACCGAATACGCCTAATATGTACCCATCTCCCCTCGGTTAATAGTTGCAAAAGGTACATAAAAGTCGTGGGGGAGCGGGGCTATAGCAGGTGTGGTAAATAGATGTGTTGGGTGAGGTTGCAGAAATTCGGCCCCATTAAAAAGGTAAAACCCGCCTGTAGTGGGCACAGGAATGTAAAATGTGATTGAACAAATAACGCATTGTGGTAGACCCCGCTCATCCCCGCCGTTTGCTTCTCCCAAACTTCCAGGTCCCATCTCGATCATGGAGGCCGCGCTGACGGAGGGCGGCTATGGCGCTGAGGTGAATTCGAGGGAGGTGCGGGGGGCGGGAATGATTTAGAAGGGCACACTGGTGGGGGCTGCGAAGAAGCGGACCCCGTCTTCCACTCGTTCACGGCCTACACGTGATTGTAAATATGCCTGAATGCCACTAAACTATTTGCAGCGGCCCTTCCCTCTTCCTGGTAGACGACTGACCATTGGAAGCACTTTTAGAGTCCCGAGTTCATCTTTTTATATGTGACTTGTTTCCAGGGGTGTTGGTCCCATTAAAATAACTAACACCTGGTATGTGTCTAGAAACGTGTAGCCCGTGACCTCAGTCACCTGAGGTTGGTGTATGATTCTTGTAAAGAAGCAGGAGTCTACGCGTTTTGGAAGGGAGCACTCTCCTGACATTAATCGGTTCCCCTTCCAGGACTGTCGCACTGCAGTCTGGGACACGGCTTTTTATGCCAGCCCCGTACTTTATAGAGCGAGTCAAATGCTGCCCCCCCCCCTCTAGTTGCCGGGAACATCAAAGTGTACATGTGTTTTTATAATCTGTACAATATTGCCAAGAGTAGCACAAACCTGCATCGCCATCTAGCGGCCACTCCTCCACACGCTGTGCTACCGCTTGTACTAGGCAGGTCTAACATACACCTAATAAATATTATGACGGACAGCAGAAGCAAGAGTGGGTGGCACCGGGCTGCGTTTGCACTGAGACTGTCTTCGGGTACAACTGTGTAACCATGGCGACTGAACTTACCATGTTGCACAGAGTAGGGCCTCATTCTGCCTTTTTCCTCCACAGGCCTTCACTTTTAGCTTCGAACCAGCAAAGTTCCCTTTCTGTCGTTTCGGGGCAGAAAACAAGGAAATCCCCAGAAGCGACGAGGACGAAGGTAAGGTGGCGCCCTCATATGGAGGTGTGAAGGGAGCTTATGCCTTTTCCTGAAACTTCACAGCAGGGTTATCTTAACGTAAAGTAAGAGTTGCTATTACTATCACAACGCTTAGTTGTCTGCAAGCTGAATGTCCAGTATCAATACTTCTATCCGTGTTCTCTCTTGCCAGCCTCTTCTATTCCTCTCTACTACTCACCCCTTCCCTTTTCTCCTTTCTCCGTTGCTCGTTTACACCCATTACACCCTTTCTCCTCTCAGCCTCACTCGCCCCTTCATTCTGCATTGCTTTTCTCTATTTTATTCTTCTGTCATTCTATCCCTTTCTGTTTCCGTCGTCCTTCTCGCCGTGTTTTATTTTACAACCTCCCCCTTCTCCCCACTCCCTCATGTCCCCTCTGATATGTTCCTTTGAATTAACCCATTTTCAGAACATTCACCGCGCATTAAACTGCCTAGGGGTTCCTATTTCCTCTCTGTTTACATTTCTCTCCCCCTCGCGCTCTCTTTTCTCTCCCTCTCTCGGACCTTTGCTGCTTATTATCTTACTCTTGCGGAGCGGCTCCCATTGTACTGAGCCCGATTTCAGCCATTACAGCACACTCGTGGCGGCGGGGGCGACATAAAGTGCCTTAATTCGAGGCTTATTTATTCGCACAGCTGTTCCCGCTGTACGGAGGGGAGGGAGCAGGGAGAGATGGGGCGGGTGAGCCACGCAGATAGCATAATGGCAGAACCCAGATCCTGCATAATTGCAGGTGTGCGTGAGGCTTGCATACACGCAGGCACTGATTGCGTACTTTGTGCTCTGAGTTGTCTCGGTGACTACCATTCATCTATACATCCATCCGTGTATCCACTCATTCAGCCATGCATCCATTCTTCCTACCACCCACCCATCCATCCACTCAGACTTCCATCCATTCCTCCACCCACCATCCATCCATTCGTCCATGCATCCATCCACTCACTCATAGATCCATTCAACCTTCCATCCCCTCGCTGTTCCATCCGCTGATCCATCCGCTGATCCCTCCACTAAACGCCACAGCATCACTAAACGCAACAGCATCACTCCGCGCCACAGCAGCACTCAGCTTCACTCCGCGCCACAGCAGCGCTCAGCTTCACTCCGCGCCACAGCAGCACCCAGCTTCACTCCGCGCCACAGCAGCACCCAGCTTCACTCCGCGCCACAGCAGCACTCAGCTTCACTCCGCGCCACAGCAGCACTCAGCTTCACTCCGCGCCACAGCAGCACTGCACTCCGCGCCACTGAATGCCACAGCATCACTCTGTGCAACAATTCAATTCAACAACAACTGGTTCAAATATGTTCTCTCAATGTTTCAAGCTTTATTACAAATGTCACCCAAAAAAATTTAATATTTCACTTTTGTTCTTGGATTTTCGTCACAATAAAATACACTGAACATAATCTTCCCAATGGTTTTTACAAAAGTTTAAGCTATTGCCATTATAAATTACTATAACTTTTATTTAAGTACTAATTATTAAAAAAAAAAGCCATTGTTATTTGTAATATCAATACATCTAAGGCATGTAAATACAACACATTGCATTACAAATGCTATAGGTGTCACATTTGCGAAAGTTAAAACTATTGGCATTGTAAATGACAAAGCTATTTTAGCTATTTTCAAAACCAACACAAATAAAAAATTCGTCATTTACAATACCAATAGCTCAAACTTTCCTAATGCGAGACCTATTGCATTGCAAATGCTTGTTTATCTTATGCAGGGGGTAACAGGAGTGTGGTAGGGAAGAGGAAATACAGAACAATAGGAGGGTGGGGTGGGATGAAAGAAGCAACATGGATAAGGGTGGGAGGGTGAGAAGCAATACAAAGATGAGTCGTGAAAGGGAAAATGAGACACGGACAACAGTTGGGGGTGAGACGCAAAGAAGCAACATGTACAGGTAAAATAAAGCAAATAGTACCTGAATCACAGCAAGCAGTGGATGGACAGGGGAAGGACACTCATTAAAGTAAATCACGCATTACTTGGTCCATGCTCCAATCGTAAGAACAGGAAGTGACATCAGCAAGCACTGGCCAATTAGGAGGCAGCAAATAAGAGTGAAAATTAAGCCAATGAATGGTAAGCAATGGGCGGGCTCAAAGTCCGTGACAGTAAACAATATGTCTTGCAGCGACAACGTGTGCACGGTTGGCAGGCAAAACCTAAAAACAAGTGGAAGTCAAGCACTATAGAATAACACAACAAAAAACACTGGCAAACAATGTCACTAAGTTACACTTCCCTGGTGACGGCCCCTCTACCTCCAATAACTCACGTAAAGTAGGTCTACGAGGAACGCTGTACCTACCCCAGCACATCAGCACTGCATGACAACATATATTGTGTGCCAACATCCGCTCTGAAGCATCAAACAACAGAACGTTTGGCGCTATGCCAAAGAGCAAATATGTGAATGAATGAACTTGTCAGCGTGGTGAATCTGATGACGGTTAGTATGTACCTTATGGCCCAAAGCATTCAAACAAAGCAGTCTGTCGTTTAAATCATCCAGAGGTTTAAAGTAGGCCCTTGAGGCGCAGGAGGGCCCAACCTTCCAGGGGCCGCAACCCTTCAAGGGATCCCATTCAGCCCAAGGTCAATGAATATCTATGAGAAGTGGGGGGGCTCAGGGGCCGGTCATCACAGTCTGCAAGGGGTTACGCCCCTGACACAATCTGAAAGTCTTGCCTTGAATTTCAGGAGAGAGGCGATGTTGTCACGCAGAGCCAGGGGCGGGAGCTCTGTAGAATCCGAGGCATGTCATCGTTAAGTTTGCTGTTTTTGTCCAGGGTTTTTCCATGATCCCTGGACACGCCCCCACTGCGATGACACACTGCCTAGGCGCCGGCCACGAGATGCAGCGAGGAGGGGGCCGGACTCTACGGACCTCTGGCATTCAAGGGGTGGGTGGGGTGCAAAGAATGTGCCCCTTGGGCAGGTAAAACAAGCGCTATCATTGCGGGGGCGTCTGGGTGGCAGCCGGGGAGGGGTGGTCATGCCCAGAGGGCCAGGCAGCACCGCTGTCCCGCCGCCTCCCCCTCCAGAAGAGTAACCAGACCCTCGCAGAGAATCACTGCCGGAAGACGAGCGCGGTCTTGTTTTCGTGTGTTTCTTAATTTATCGTGAGATAGCAGCTTCTGCCGGTCTGCGTTGGTTGAGTTCTGACACTCTCTTTGAGAAAGGGGTCAAAGGTACACCGGATCCAAGGACAGACCAGATCATGCACATCCCAAACTGGAATGTGCAATATTCTTTATAACCCTTCTAGTCCTTTGGGAACCTCTCTCACTGTCCTCTATCAAACCCCGATTTGTATTATTGGCCATCTGAAGGTTTGATATAACTTCCGGTCGCCACAATATGCCAAGAATAATAATAACTGGGCTTATTATAACAAACCCGGAGCATTACTGTTTGTGGCACGCTCTACCGCATAAATACAGATATATTGTGAGCATCAGTGCTTGCCAGTCTGGGGCTTACAGCATGAAAATCACCTTTCACTACAGAGGCTGCCATAGAAAACCCACCGGGAGTTTACTGGGGACAACCGCACGGGTTCTACTGCCAGATGAGTTTGATCGAAGGGATATCACAGCAGCCGACGGTAGGCCGAGCTAGGGTTCCGGCTACTAAAAGCAACGAGAAGACATTTGCTGCTGGTGGGGACACTCGGGCATCCCTGGTGGCAACGCCCTAGCGTCAGCTCAGGTTAAAGGGTCAGCCGTAGCAACAACACTTGGTACAAAAGTTGTCATGTAGCTGCTCTTTGTGGCTGGCACTTGTGTCCTACAATGTGTGTCAAAGCATTAACATTCCAGGAAAAAATGTGAGACAAAGAGATACTCATTTTGTTTAATTTGCACAAAGAGAAACCAGAAAATCTGGATTAAAGGCGGCTGCCCCGTTTTACCAAATTGTGTCATTTTAGGCAAATATTTTTTTTACCGATCCTCCTCTTTCTTCACTTTCACATCCGAAGGCATCTTCAAATTCAAGAGTTCAGAATACCTTCTGTACAAAAACCTGGTGTTTGATTTAAAAGACTATGATGTTGCTCCACCCACACGAGTCTGGGTCACACACAGGATTCACGTGCCAACCGTGCTGCCTGTTAATTTACTAATGACACTGTCGCCAGGGCGGAGGCGGGCACGAACACTTCTAAATTCATGTTTAAAAACTAGCACTTTCATTAAGTACTTCTCACTGCAGTGTTATAATGTGACTAAAAGTCAAAGCGTTCACATGTTTAGGAAATGCACTTTTTTTTAATTTAGAAGAGGCTTATCATATTTTACGAGAGGGTTGTGTTGTATGATTTACGCTTTCAGGGCTCGGCTCGGGTAGGGCTCGAAGTGCCGAGCCAGACCCTTGGCTCGGCTCGCGCACCCCCACTTGCACTGTCTTTTTTGAGACCTTATTATTGGGTAGCAGCCAAAGTTAGTACCGGGGGGCTCCCTCACACTGCTTGAGCTCTCGGACTTTGTATGTATACTATTGTGTTGTGTTGACAGTAAATTACTTTTGCTCTTTTGAGAAAGTACTGACTTGACACTGGTTCAGTAACCCTTGTCTGTCATGGAAACGAGAGGAAAAGTTGCCACTGGAGGATATACAAATTAACATATTTACTCTGAAATCAGGTAGTTAAACTTGTTGCCTTTAAGTTTCAAGACCTCTCCCAGTGGGTGGGGGGCGGGTGTTTTGGGGCAGGTAAGGCCTGGAAAGGTGGTTCCAACTTCCATCGACATACCAGTGAATTTGTGGGCGTTCAGCATATTTTCTTTCTCCAAACCCCAGGAGAGAAACAGTCAAGCATCGACTCCTGGTCAAGGTCTGGAGTAAATCGGTGCTCGGCGTAGGAATGAGAGTCAAGTACTACAAAATCATGGTTTGTAGAAGGAAATCCACGGTGCGCCCAGTGCGTGGACTCAGCGGGTGACCACAGGAAGGGCTTTAAGGCGCTGTTCAAAATGATAACTTCTCCTTATCAGCGTTTTCAGTCAATCTGTTGGGTTCATTCATAACACGTCGTAAAATGTATACATTAATGTCAAAAATTAGCAGGGCGGAGGTCAAAAAGAACTTTAAGATAACACCGGTATATTTTGTTCAGAAACTGATTTATAAATAGAAAGGCTGTTCCGTCGCCCCAGCTCCTGCCGAAAGGCACAATAACCCAGTATCACTCAAGGCTTTTTCGTCTGATAAAGGGCGCCTTTTCGGGTCCGTGGCTCTGCCCTGCAGTCTTTTCCCCGCACTCAGACGAATCCAGGGAGGCGCGCACACTCCGGCCTGTGGAGCACAGACTCTGCCCGTCTCTGCCCAAGGTCGACGGCAGTCCTCGGTGCTGGCTGGATAAGGGGCGAGACGACAAGCTCCATTGCTCAGACACTTCAAAATAGAGAGATGAGAGCTGGCATGCAAGTACCCCCTCCCCGCGCCCCCGGGGAGTGGCGCAGGGGTCCCAACCCCCTCATAGGGGCCCCGTTCCTCAGAACCAATCAATACTTAATTTGAGCCGGTGGTTTCCGGTGCTCGGCTCTGGCACTTAATTGTGAACATCGGCACTAATGACAATCTACCATACAGTGGACTTTAGAAATGAGCACAACAGCCGTTTATTAATTCAATACACAATAAAAATGGCTAATACCTACCACCCAGGGCAGTTTTATAGCTTTGGGGGCCGTGAATTGTCACACGTTTCTGAGTGTGATTATTGGTGCTTTCATTGCAAGGTCAACGGGTGGTGCAGACTGCAGTGGCCTCCTGTCGAGGGCCCTGGCACTTATTGTTTCACAAATTAAGCACTGCAAACAATGTATATTTGTGGGATATGGGAGATCCAGAGGCCCCTCTTCACATTCTGTATGGGGGGCCCCATCATTTTAGGTTACTCCACTGGGTCGACTGTGGCACTCTGAGGCCGGTTTCCAAAAGGGCACTGGCGTTTGACTCAAACGCCCCGTTCTGCACTAAGCACCCTATTTTGCATGTGGTTTAAACTTAAAGTAAGCGTACTGTAAAAAAAAACAACAACATCACAGCCGTCAGCTGGCCCCCATGTCACGAGGATAAGCCTCAGTAGGCGTTGGCACTACAAGTCCCAGCATGTCTAGCGGCCTTGGCTAAAACCACAGAGCTGGCTGCAGATCACACCAGTGACACCAAGAACTGTTCCAGTCACAAGCAGCATCAGTCACCTTGTCTCACCAGCACACCTCATTCAACATTCATAAACAAAGCACCTCGTGTTTGAGGGGCTCCAGCTACAATACAAATGGTACTTGCAAAGTGCTCTGAGGCTCTCTGGGATCAGGGCAGCGCTACCTGGAATATCTTAAAAAAAGAAACAACGGAATGTATATAGTGCAAACCTAGCCAAGGTCAGCACAGAGCTGTTCAAGGTCACGGGCAAGGACACGGGCAAGGACACGGGCAACAAATGATTGAGAGGTAGCTGGTCTGTAGACTGTTATAAGGGGCTGATGAGTTTCTGGTCTGTGGGCAATTACAAGTGACAGAGTCTCTGGTCTGTGGGCTGTTACAAGTCACTGAGAGGTAGATGGTCTGTGGGCTGTTACAAGTGACTGAGAGGTAGATGGTCTGTGGGCTGTTACAAGTGACTGAGAGGTAGATGGTTTGTGGGCTATTACAAGTGACTGAGAGGTAGATAGTCTGTGGGCTGTTACAAGTGACTGCGAGGTAGATGGTTTGTGGGCTGTTACAAGTGACTGAGAGGTAGATGGTCTGTGGGCTGTTACAAGTGACTGAGAGGTAGATGGTCTGTGGGCTGTTACAAGTGACTGCGAGGTAGATGGTTTGTGGGCTGTTACAAGTGACTGAGAGGTAGATGGTCTGTGGGCTGTTACAAGTGACTGAGAGGTAGATGGTCTGTGGGCTGTTACAAGTGACTGAGAGGTAGATGGTCTGTGGGCTGTTACAAGTGACTGAGAGGTAGATGGTCTGTGGGCTGTTACAAGTGACTGAGAGGTAGATGGTTTGTGGGCTATTACAAGTGACTGAGAGGTAGATAGTCTGTGGGCTGTTACAAGTCACAGAGGTAGATGGTCTGTGGGCTGTTACAAGTCACTGAGAGGCAGATGGTCTGTGGGCTGTTACAAGTGACTGAGAGGTAGATGGTCTGTGCGCTGTTACAAGTCACTGAGATGTGGATGGTCTGTGGGCTATTACAAGTGACAGAGGTAGATGGTCTGTGGGCTATTACAAGTGACTGGGAGGCAGATGGTCTGTGGGCTGTTACAAGTGATTGAGAGGTTGATGGTCTGTGGGCTATTACAAGTGACTGAGAGGTAGATGGTCTGCGGGCTATTACAAGTGACTAAGAGGTGGATGGTCTGTGGGGTGTTACAAGCGACTGAGAGGTAGATGGTCGATGGCCTGTGGGCTGTTACAAGTCACTGAGATGTGGATGGTCTGTGGGCTGTTACAAGTCACTGAGATGTGGATGGTCTGTGGGCTGTTACAAGTCACTGAGATGTGGATGGTCTGTGGGCTGTAACAAGTCACTGAGAAGTATCTGGTGTGTGGACTGTTACAAGTGACTGAGAGGTGGATGGTCTGTGGGCTGTTACAAGTGACTGAGAGGTAGATGGTCTGTGGGCTATTACAAGTGACTGAGAGGTAGATGCTCTGTGGGCTGTAACAAGTGACTGAGAGGTAGATGGTCTGTGGGCTGTTACAAGTGACTGAGAGGTAGATGGTCTGTGGGCTGTAACAAGTGACTGGGAGGCAGATGGTCTGTGGGCTGTAACAAGTGACTGAGAGGTGGTTGGTCTGTGGGCTGTAACAAGCGACTGAGAGGTAGATGGTCGATGGTCTGTGGGCTGTTACAAGTCACTGAGATGTGGATGGTCTGTGGGCTGTTACAAGTGACTGAGAGGTGGATGGTCTGTGGGGTGTTACAAGCGACTGAGAGGTAGATGGTCGATGGTCTGTGGGCTGTTACAAGTCACTGAGATGTGGATGGTCTGTGGGCTGTTACAAGTCACTGAGATGTGGATGGTCTGTGGGCTGTTACAAGTCACTGAGATGTGGATGGTCTGTGGGCTGTTACAAGTCACTGAGAGATTGATGGTCTGTGGGCTATTACAAGTGACTAAGAGGTGGATGGTCTGTGGGGTGTTACAAGCGACTGAGAGGTAGATGGTCGATGGTCTGTGGGCTGTTACAAGTCACTGAGATGTGGATGGTCTGTGGGCTGTTACAAGTCACTGAGATGTGGATGGTCTGTGGGCTGTTACAAGTCACTGAGAGATTGATGGTCTGTGGGCTTTAACAAGTCACTGAGAGGTAGCAGGTCTGTGGGCTGTTACAAGTCCCTGAGAGGTAGATGGTCTGTGGGCTGTAACAAGTCACTGAGAAGTATCTGGTGTGTGGACTGTTACAAGTGACTGAGAGGTGGATGGTCTGTGGGCTGTTACAAGTGACTGAGAGGTAGATGGTCTGTGGGCTATTACAAGTGACTGAGAGGTAGATGCTCTGCGGGCTGTAACAAGTGACTGAGAGGTAGATGGTCTGTGGGCTGTTACAAGTGACTGAGAGGTAGATGGTCTGTGGGCTGTAACAAGTGACTGGGAGGCAGATGGTCTGTGGGCTGTTACAAGTCACTGAGAGGTGGTTGGTCTGTGGGCTGTTACAAGTGACTGAGAGGTAGATGGTCTGTGGGCTGTAACAAGTGACTGGGAGGCAGATGGTCTGTGGGCTGTTACAAGTCACTGAGAGGTGGTTGGTCTGTGGGCTGTAACAAGCGACTGAGAGGTAGATGGTCGATGGTCTGTGGGCTGTTACAAGTCACTGAGATGTGGATGGTCTGTGGGCTGTTACAAGTGACTGAGAGGTGGATGGTCTGTGGGGTGTTACAAGCGACTGAGAGGTAGATGGTCGATGGTCTGTGGGCTGTTACAAGTCACTGAGATGTGGATGGTCTGTGGGCTGTTACAAGTCACTGAGATGTGGATGGTCTGTGGGCTGTTACAAGTCACTGAGATGTGGATGGTCTGTGGGCTGTTACAAGTCACTGAGAGATTGATGGTCTGTGGGCTATTACAAGTGACTAAGAGGTGGATGGTCTGTGGGGTGTTACAAGCGACTGAGAGGTAGATGGTCGATGGTCTGTGGGCTGTTACAAGTCACTGAGATGTGGATGGTCTGTGGGCTGTTACAAGTCACTGAGATGTGGATGGTCTGTGGGCTGTTACAAGTCACTGAGATGTGGATGGTCTGTGGGCTGTTACACGTCACTAAGAGGTAGATGGTCTGTGGGCTGTTACAAGTGACTGAGAGGTAGATGGTCTGTGGGCTATTACAAGTGACTGAGAGGTGGATGGTCTGTGGGCTGTTACAAGTGACTGAGATGTGGATGGTCTGTGGGCTGTTACAAGTCACTGAGATGTGGATGGTCTGTGGGCTGTTACAAGTCACTGAGATGTGGATGGTCTGTGGGCTGTTACAAGTCACTGAGAGATTGATGGTCTGTGGGCTTTAACAAGTCACTGAGAGGTAGCAGGTCTGTGGGCTGTAACAAGTCACTGAGAGGTAGATGGTCTGTGGGCTGTAACAAGTCACAGAGGTAGATGGTCTGTGGGCTGTTACAAGTGACTGAGAGGTGGATGGTCTGCGGGCTGTTACAAGTGACTGAGAGGTTGATGGTCTGTGGACTGTAACAAGTGACTGAGAGCTCTGTGGGCTATTACAAGTGACTGAGAGGTTGATGGTCTGTGGGCTGTTACAAGTCACTGAGATGTAGCTGGTCTATGGGCTGTTACACGTCACTAAGAGGTAGATGGTCTGTGGGCTGTTACAAGTCACTGAGATGTGGATGGTCTGTGGGCTATTACAAGTGACTGAGAGGTTGATGGTCTGTGGACTGTAACAAGCGACTGAGAGGTCTGTGGGCTATTACAAGTGACTGAGAGGTTGATGGTCTGTGGGCTGTTACAAGTCACTGAGATGTAGCTGGTCTATGGGCTGTTACACGTCACTAAGAGGTAGATGGTCTGTGAGCTGGTACAAGTGACTGAGAGGTTGATGGTCTGTGGGCTGTTACTAGTGACTGGGAGGCAGATGGTCTGTGGCCTGTTACAAGTGACTGAGAGGTAGATGGTCTGTGGCCTGTTACAAGTGACTGAGAGGTAGATGGTCTGTGGGCTGTTACAAGTGACTGAGAGGTAGATGGTCTGTGGGCTGTTACAAGTGACTGAGAGGTAGATGGTCTGTGGGCTGTTACAAGTGACTGAGAGGTAGATGGTCTGTGGGCTGTTACAAGTGACTGAGAGGTAGATGGTCTGTGGCCTGTTACAAGTGACTGAGAGGTAGATGGTCTGTGGGCTGTTACAAGTGACTGAGAGGTAGATGGTCTGTGGCCTGTTACAAGTGACTGAGAGGTAGATGGTCTGTGGGCTGTTACAAGTGACTGAGAGGTAGATGGTCTGTGGGCTGTTACAAGTGACTGAGAGGTAGATGGTCTGTGGGCTGTTACAAGTGACTGGGAGGCAGATGGTCTGTGGGCTATTACAAGTCACTAAGAGGTAGCTGGTTTGTGCACAGTTACCGCACCGTGGTGTAGTGCCTAGGACCCTGTGTGCCTCTTACAGCGCTCCTGGGGGTTGGGGGGTGGGAAGGAGTGGTTACGAGTTCTGGCCCCGGGCACCCCGCTCCCTTCCAGCTGGCCCGGTGAGAAGAAGGCACTGCAACTGTTGAAGGGGTGGGCAGCAATGAGCCAACCCTTCAAGCAAACAGAGGAACTCCCTGACATGCCTTGCATAGCTGCTGCTGGCGGCCACTCCCTCGGCTCACAAAGGCTGCGGCTGCAACCAAAAGGAAAACTCACCCTGGACAGACTCAACCTGCGGTCTCAGGAAGAGCTGCAATCCCTGGCTTTGTGCAGTCGGATTCCCTGCACAATAACACGGGCTTGCTCAGGTTTTGTTATAAGCTTTATCACCGTCACAGCGGAGGAGAGGCCCATGTTATGTATCACACTCCCAGCCAGCCCTAGCTTTTCAGCTAACCGCACTGCATGCTGGGACTGCAGCCCGTACTTTGAACGGGGAAGGGTAAACTACTGTCCCATAATCAGGGCCACTACAATTGTGCGATTGTGAGGCCACTGCGTTTGAGTAATTTTGGATTTGCCGCATGTGCCACATAATCCATCATCTGCTACATAATATGTAGATTCTAACAAAAAAAATTTGTTTTAGCTCAAACGGTTCAACGATTACTAAAACACAGCGACATGTAGTGGAAGGCCCTTGGCAAAGATTGACTGGTCACCTTTTTGTTGCTTTTTACTTTATTTGGGTGTTTAATTGGTACTAATGAGGTGCAACCTATGCACAGACCGTGTTAACAAGTGTAAAAATGACAAAATAAAGTAATACTATCACAAAATGTGCTGCATTGTGCCGCATATTTTGCCTTTTCTTGTCACATAATTTAGTCAGTGTTGCAGCATAATAATGCCCTCCCCTGCCGAATAATTCCAGTGGCCGTGCTCATAATGCAGTGAGGTAGGCTAGAAAGTCAGGCCTCGCTGAGGGCGTCACTCCACGTGAGCTGACAAGTATGATTTTCCGACACTTACCATACACAGGAGTGAAAACCTGACACACACACGAGCTCCGGCTGCCTGTGCCTGCTTTTTTGGCATAAAGATTGTTGTAGTTTCCCTTTCTTTCCATAATGATTGCAGAACTTCAAGAATAGAAAGCAAAAGAAAGAAGCATAACTGGTTAATTTACTCAACCAGGAATGGGGCAGTGCTCTGAAGTTCTCCACTTCTCAGGGCGAGTGACTCATGTAGTCCAGCTTTCACTTTGCGTTCTTGGAGGCGTCTAACTAATCTCATTAGTAGGTCAGGAGTAGAAATGGTACAAACTGGCGCCAGATTGGTTGAGGATTTGGATACTTGGAGAGACCTGTGTGATGAACTTGAAGCAGTTTGAAGGTAGTGCATCCGGGTGAAGGCACGGTAGAAGGCACCCACTACCTGCCGTGGTGGAGCATGTATGAGGGGATGTGAACAGCACAGGAGATGACGTCATATCGGTTAAGCCTACACTCAATTCGGCACCTTTTGTGAAAAGCTAATAGGCCTGTGTAAGCAGTTAAAATGGAATAAAACGTATGTATAAGAAAAAGCAGTATTAAATGCCCCAGAACGCAAAGAAAAATCCTGGTCTGGATGTACTACTCGCGCTTGGACCTGGGAAATTTGAGAGCACGAGACAGGTCTGATACCCAGCTATAGAGGGGCTTGGGAGCAGCTGTTGAAGCTGCAAAGGCCTCGGTACCTTTCACTCAGGCGCGCAACACCCATTGGACTCACCGGGCTTCAGTATACTGGTGACCGCTATCCTGTGGATGGGATCCTATTCTACAATAAATACTTATTTTACCTTCAAAATACCCTTGGACTTCTTTCATTGGCGACGAGGATGGGATTTAAGAAGAAAGGATATCAACAAGGATATCACCCTTACTTTATTTGGAAAATTTGCACCAAAAAAAAATGGTACTCTCATTTTATTTTCCCATAATCAGTGCCCCTCTTTCACACAGTTCTTTGATCCTCGGCATATTTCTTTATGTCACTGTTCTCTCTTACCTATGAAAGTATGTCGAAAAATGATGAGAACAAGTACCCGTGTACCAAGCCTCAATAAGATAGCTCGCTGGGATGATGCAACCCCGCACGTAACCCGGGAGGACATTGTTGAATAATTATTACGTGACCCGGCCTTTCATCTTTACTGTCCAAGAACGATCCCATTTCTAAACACGGTGCCTACCCCACGAGGCCTGGCCGCACCCTTGGTAGCTCACCCAGCCGCTCCAGCCTTCCAGAGGCCGGTCTTTCCAGCCAGTCAGATGTCGCCATGCGCAGGCCCCGGACCGGCCTCCCTCAGCGCTGAAGACTCGAGTGAGACTTCCGGTTGATCCGGAGAGGCCTGAAAATCCACTTCTTCATTTCACCCGGGGACTAGGGCCATACCACCGCCCCGGAGCCCAGGCAGCCTCCCCTCGAACCCCGGTGAACACCAAGCAGAGAGATGCCAGCACCGGACCCAGCCGGACGAGAACATCCTGGTCCTGACCTCGGCTTTTCCATTTTACCCACAGCGGCGTCTAGGAGAAATGCCAAAAACACGAAGCGTGACGCCTCCTAGTTTTTAGGTCTGGCTTGACAGGATAGCTGGCTGCATTACCTGTTCTTACCAATTCTTTAACATATGCATAAAGTGAGTGGACTTTTGATTCCACCCGAGGAGTATTTCACTCTTGCTGCACCTCAGATAATCCAAGACAAGAGCTTTTAATCCGGAAAAAAGTCAAAACAAGTTTTAAAAAAAAAATAGTTCCCGGGTTTCCTTCAGGCTTTCTGCGTCTTCTTTCCGTAGCAAGACCTTCTCAGAGTTGGGACACTTCTGCCGAAGTAGCCATGCGCTTTATACATTGTTTCATTATGTATTATTATGTATTATTATTATTATATGCCTTTACCTGCCTGCCTGAGGTATCATTTTGCCTCCTACGGGCATTGCAAGGAATGAGGGTTTATTTTACATCGTAAAAGTACACCACATCATTCATTAAACACAACATTATTTTTCTCATTGATGCATTTTATTCAGAAAGTAATAGCCTTTTCCAGTGTAGCCACGTTTTAAAATGTTTTGGTCGATATTCAAAATGCTTTGCATTTGAATACTAATAAAACCAGATATATAACTTTGATGCTCATATAACAGAGGTATGACTGAGACATCCAAATCCTAAAGGGAACAAACACAATGGTCCCTTTTTTCAGTAAAAGAGTCGCAGAGACCATCAGATGGAACTGAAGGGAGGAGGGAAGTCTATGACGTAACGTGAGAAAACATGTTTACAGATATTGTTTAGAAAAACTCTCGAGCAAGTCCTCAGCAAAAGAGGCAGCGACAAATACAATTGCAGAGCCCGCCACTTAACATGTAGACAGCACGCTTAGGTCAGGGGCATAACCACTCGGGGATTCTCCCACTCCCTCATGGGGCCACCATTCAGACCAAAGCCAGTGCACAACTGTGAGATATGGAAGACATGGACCCCTCATCGCATTCTGCAGGGGGGCCCATCACTTTATGTTACACCACTGGCTTAGTTCACGATAATGAGGTCAATGGCGCTGGCACAACGCCACTGCCGATGGATGGGCAATTTTTGACAGGGTGGTGGCATCCCTCTTCTGACACTGTCTCGGCCTGGCGCGCAAAATTGAGGTGGCTTCACAAATAGGTTTAAAAACCCATCTCACTTATTGTGCCCTGTTTTAACCCCAAGCCTACCTGGGCATTTTCAGGCCACAGGCCCCGGGGTCCAGCTCGCCCCTAAGGATACCAGCGGCTCTCACCACATCTGTTTTTAAATCCACCCTTTTCCAGGGATGTTTGTCTGTATGGTGCAGGTGGCTTCTGTGCTGGCTTTATCTTCTGTTGAGAGAAGCAGTTGGGTCTGGGCCAGAGGTTCAGGGTTTAGAAGGATTTCCCAGGACTGTCTTCATAAAGGATGCTCGAAGGCGCTTTAGAGCTCTTGGCACAGTTAATTGTAAAAATGTTGATACGCTCTCCAGTCATGGAGTAGTGGTAAGTATGTAAGCACAAAGAACTGTTGTCTCAAAGGCAGTGCAATTCTAACCTTGGGACACAATAATGTCGTAAATTATATGTCACCGGTGTTTCTTAATATTGCAGTTTTGGAAGTAGGCTTTAATCCTTAATGAAAATGTAAAGAAATATGACCCGAGATGGGCTTTTTCTACAAATGAAAGGTTCCCCCTTAAAATTTTTTTTTTTTAAGTCAGGACTGTTGCAATTTGCTGCGCCCTGGACCAATAACCAATTGATAATAGTTGGGGACAGATAGGGGGGGGGGAGCAGACAAGGCAGTGCTTAAATGGGAAAACATTTAATGACAGACTTGGCCTGAGTAAAGCTGGAAGCCATGCATGGGGTGTGTGTCACGAGCAAGCAGAGTGTGGAGTAGACTGTTACTTTTCTTGCAAAGTGCATGATTAAGCATTAATGGCCGTTTGACGCTAGAAGAATGACATATTACAGTTTATAAATAGGTTATCTGAACTCTAACAAAAGAGTTATTTTTGTCTCCGAGTTTTCCAGATTATAGGTGTGTAAGAACCATGGAAAAATATGGCATTCGGTTATGAATTTTTGGAATCTCAAAAGAACAAAGTTTTGCTTGCAAGAAAAAACAGTTTTAGGACATTAATAAAAAAAAACCTTTCAGACAGGAATTCTGCATTGGTTTGAAATAGTAACCGTGAACTACGCAGAGTCTTAAACTGGCTATTGAAACCTAGATATTTAACATAATATATGTTCTCTGTGGAAAGACTTGCAGTTGTGTTCTCAAGTTGCCCGAATCGGTTTAGAGTGCGCCTCCGAAGAAAATTATAACATCTGTCAGACGACTAATGCAGCACCAGCTGGACTCAGTGCAGGCCGTCCACAATGGGTAAGACGCATCTATGGAAAGACCCTTGCCCAAGTGTAAATCCCATGATTCAGCTTACATCGTTGGTTATGGGTTGGCATTGGCCATATGATTTAAATCTACCTAACTAAATTTGTTGCGTCTCGGCCAGAGACATCTTAGGGATTTTGGGGACCCTGGGCCAAGAGGATTTGGCGGGTCCCCTGTCCGGAACCACATATGGAATTTCTGATCCAGTTTCAGCTCTTTCATGCCTTCTTTGTCTAGGCCCCTGACAGCACGCACACGAACACTAGCCACATTCTAATTGTGTTTACATCTAATATTCAGGGCTAGTGAAGTGTGTTTCAATATAGTAATAGAAGCAGCTCACTAATATTACTGCAAATAATCTCTGCGACACCCTCCCATTTCTCATGTGAGGTCCTGTTTTTATCTAAAACAAACTTTCAATGGGTGCTGCATGAAATATAAATACAACATTTCTCAGCAAAAATGTCTGTACTGGACTCTCACACATCACTGACTTTAAAAGTAAATGAAAGGAAAACAGTATTTAAAACAATCTGTTTAAGAAATATTCAAGGTCATCTGGGCAAGACTTGCAGAACAGAGCGCTCTCTATCAGGGGGCCCCCTGAAAAGCTGGGGCCCCGGGCCAGAGCCCACTTTGCCCATGCATTAAAACGTCTCTGGTCTCGGCCAACCATCTCAACCTCATTTTTGCTGCTTGTAATTTTAGCCAGGCGAGGCACCTGTCTGCTGCCAGGAGGCGACCAGTCAGACAATCCGCATTCTGTTCCTTCGTGAGCCAAACTTGCACAATAATCTGGGTGTTGTCCACATATAAATGTAATTAGCGGTAGAAGGTATGCATTGTAAAACATAGGTAAGAATGCGGGTTACTGTGGGTATCTGCATCCCTGGTTTTTCAATATCAGACAACGTAAAAATGCTAGGACCCTCTCAGCAGAAAGGACTCTGTCCGTTCAGTGAGCTCATGGAGTAGGTGGTGGTGTTTGACGGCGTCAAAGGTCACCAAAAGGTCACACACATCTAGTTCCCAAAAAGTGTTCAAATGAGCCATACATCCGACTCATCCTTGGCAATGATGTGCCCCTTCCAGAATAAGAAGCTTCCTTCAGATGAAGTTGAAGGGTTTTGTAAAGCGCTCTACTACCAAACGGTTTCTTGGCGCTGCAGAAAAACTAACCTGAGGGTAACAGGGGAGGAACTACAGTGGGTAAGCTAGAGTGAAGAGGTGGGTTTTGAGAGTGAGGGGGGATTCCGGGCAGCTGGAGAAAATCTCCCTCAGAATATAGGCAGGGCAAAGGTCAGTGGGAGAGCCCGTCTTGACTTTCCCCAGCAGAGCCAAGAAGGCTTCCTTGGAAATCAAGGGGAAGTGGTCAAGGGTAGGAAGGGTCGGCGGCAGTGAGGGACAGGAGAAGGAAGGGGGAGGCCGGGGAATGTTGCGCTTAATCGTGGCATCCTTGAAACGCTCGTTGGATTCAAAGAATTTTTAAGCGTGAACTACAACTAATTTTTCAGCAATCTGGAATGGAAGACTGGAGATGTGTAGAAAACTGCTTGGGTGTTCTGGGTCCAAATTCGTTTTTTTACCTTTTTTTGCAGATGCAATTGAAGCATACCCGTTCGCACAGAAGCGTTCCCCCGATCCAGCACAGCAGATGGTATTCTTAGGGTTCCAAACTGGTTTCCATAATGCTCTGAAGGGTGTCCTCACACTTTGAAAGAAGGAGCCTACGTCATCAAGTAGGCCAATGATAGCAGCTGGAAGTCTGAGAAAACAGGCCCAGGTTTAGTGTAAGGGGCCTTCATGGTCAAAACTAGTAACTACGGTTCCTGCCGTGTGGGATCACCAGGGCTTTAAATGGGCAGGTGCTGTCCCGTACAGTGTACCTGCTCTTCTTTCATTTGAGGGAGAGTACCTGCACATCGCAGAACTTTTGCAATACATTTAATGTGAGAGTACCTACACTTCTCAGGAGAAAATAGGTACCCTAAATAGTGAGCACCTGCAGTTTTATATTTCCCTTTTAAGCACTGGGAACCACACTCTACTCTCCGCAATAAATATCTTCAGAGAGGTCATTAATTCTTCTAATTTTTGCCTTCAGGTCACGGTTTTGATGTTAAAATTCCTACATTGGATGGTTTTTATAAAGAGCGTTGATGCCATCTGGCACCCCGACACTGTGCTCTTCTTACACGCCCATTTCTTCTACAGGGTACCAATGTAGTTTCTCAACCTTTCATAGACACTAAAGACATTTTTAAGAATATCTTCAGCAAATTCTGTAAGAAGTTAGATTATTAAATTGCACCCCGAGGAAGAAAGCAAGATTTCTGAAACATGTTGGATATGTTATTGTAGTGATAGAGTTTGAAATAAAATGAAGATAAATTAAGAATGGGTTGGAATATTTTTTTGACTGGATGGAGAAAAACATTAGAAGGAACGGAATTCTTTAATTGAAAAACGAAGTTCGTTTTAGTATAATTTTAAATTTAAGAGCACTAAGAAAGTGCCTTCCTCATAAAAAGTTGTGCAAACAGTTTCATTGGTACTTCCTCTCTAGCTCGCTTGCGAAATCTGAAGGGTAGGTAGGTCAGCTCATTTTTTAAATCTAGAAAGAAACAGTTTGCCAAGAGTGGTTTAATTGGATATATTTGAACAAATATGGATGTACCTCTTCATTTGGAAAGAAACTGCTAGATAGAAAGATGGTCAGGATGATCAGAACAGATACTCATATCTATGGGAATTATTGAGTGTCATCGTATATGTCAACTGGGCTTCTAAGCGATCAGCAAATCAGCCTTCAGGACCAGGTGGAGGATGGATCAACAAAATGTTTTACATGTGAGACAGCATGGACCTGAGGATTATGCAGCTATGGATTTGCACTTCACATGCAATATTACCAGGCGGATGTGTGCACCAGTTGGTTGCTACATACAGGCTTTCCGCTACACTTTTGCTGAAGTTTGGTAAAACGTTCTGGGTCTCAAGAATGATTCAATAAAACGCACATCGGTTTGGGGTCAGTTGAAAACCAGGTGTCCATTACAACAAGCAAAATCGCAATACTGCACTTTGATGAAATCTCCATGTTCATGTTTACTTTTCCCACTGTTGATGATACTTACAAACCTAAAACTTCTCAGACTTTCACCTTACTGAGGTTGCATCTTTTCCTGCTAACTCTATAATGTCAACCTCAACATTTTCTTGGTTGCTCTTATGTGTCATCAAACTCTATGGTACTACGGCAAGAGCGTCTGTACACAAGCCATGATCACTGAAAGGAGACTGTTACACTGATTGTAGAGTAACATGTAGAAAGTGAGCCAGGTGTGCTAGTTCTCTATGGCTATCCTACATCAGACCACTACGACTATATTTACATCAGTGGGCCCGATACTCCAGTGCTTAGGCCTCGTGATGGGTACTTTGGTGTGTGCCTACGCTGCACTCCTGTACTGCAAGTGCAGCCTTTCTTTACCAATTTACCTGAAGGAGGCCCCAGACGAGGGAGGAGCCAGGTTGAAACGTGTCTTCGCTGACAGCTCACACCCCTGAGTCTGCAGGTTTCAATAAAGACGTTGTTGTGTGGGGCCTGCGGATTGATTTCAGAGGCCTCCAAACAGTCTGGCTGTAATCTTGATGCCTAACCAACACACCTCTCGTCAGGTGTGTAGACTTTGACCGCCATAACTCCTGACCTGTGCTAATCTCCGCCTGCCCGACAGGTGTGGCAACAAAAGCAGGGCCTAATAATCCTTCTGGCAGGGGTCATGAGCAATGACTTCACAGCAGGCCCAACCCAGGCGAGGCCGAGCCCTGATCCGGTAACTGGTTACGCTGGTCGCTGCAAGGCAGAGCGACCGGAGTAACCAGTTGGGATGCACAGAGCATGCGGGTCAGGCGTTGGGGCTCCTTTCCTTCTATGCTCACACCCACGCAGCTCAAAGAAGAGGTACCTGCTAACTTTGGGCTTTAAGGAAAGAAAAACTTAGAAGAGCATGTGATTTCAGCGAAGTAGCAATATATATATATATATATATATATATATATATATATATATATATATATATATATATACATATACACACACACACACACACACACATACATATACATACACACACACACATACATACACACACACACACACACACACACACACACACACATACATACATACACACACACATACACACACATATACACACATATACATACACACACACACATATACATACATATACACACACATACATACACACACATATACATACATATACACACACATACATACACACACATATACATACATATACACACACACACACAAACACATACATACACACACACACACACACATACACATACATATACACACACACACATATACATACACACACACACATACACACACACATACACACACCCACACATACATAGAGAGAGAGAGAGAGCGAGAGAGACGAGATGTTGCTTAAAAATGTACAAGCACACGTCATTAAGCCCTCAATAAT
Organism: Lissotriton helveticus; assembly: GCF_964261635.1. Taxonomy (NCBI): domain Eukaryota; kingdom Metazoa; phylum Chordata; class Amphibia; order Caudata; family Salamandridae; genus Lissotriton; species Lissotriton helveticus. The sequence goes on along the minus strand of NC_136063.1, from coordinate 1,685,415,764 downwards.
AAGTGTTTTTTAGGTTTTGTTTAAAAACATGCAGCTGGGAAAATGTTCCAGTGTCCAATAATCCAGTAACAAGTGCCATAACGCCGATTCCCCCCAACCCATTCAGGGTTGAAATCCCAGCACTGGCTACCATACATGAATCAAATTCAACCTCCCAAGATTTGCCTTCTGGGACCTGTAGTTCTGATTGCATAATTAGATAAACAGAACCACAGATATCACAATGGAAAAACACTGCATGGACCTCTCATGCACCGAATCTGGAAAACTCAAGAGATCTCTGGAAAGCAATATGGCAGCACCACACCCTCCCTCTTCGAATGCCAGATGACTCCATGTCAACAGATACACCAGTTGTCAGCCCAGGGATTTCATTTAACAATCTAATGCATTCTGGGAGTTGTCGTCTTGGTTCACATCTACTGAATCACTAGAACAACAGAAGCGGAAAGCAGTCACCTGTAAAAGGAAAGGTCAGAAACTGACCATGGCATCCCTGATGACGTGAAGTAACCCCATTGACCCTATACATCAGGGCCCTGCAGAAAACAAAGCTCGTTCCTGGTAACCAGTAGGTCAAAACACCTTGGACATGGCAATGCTGGCCCGTGTACATTCTCCTTTGAAATTAGAAGCGTTGGGGGAGGCGTTGTGAGTGACGGAGGAGAAAGGTTACCTTTTAACTAAACATTGGGGAAGTCAAGAGCTCCACTGTGGCTGTGAAGTCACCGGACCCTCGGCTCTCACCAGCCCCGGGCCAGGTGACACATGCACAGGCCCGGGGTTAACGATAGGTTTACTGACAACAACCAAGGGCCATAAACTGTTGCTTATTAACAGGGACAGGAGATGCGGCCGGCAGACGAGCGTCACACTGGCTGCTGGCAGCCCCGGGCCACATGGAAGATGCCTGCCTCGACTCAGATACGATCAGAAGACAGCCGTGTACAAAACAATGTGCAACACAACAAAGGGGTGTTCAGACGACTGCAAATATCTTATATGGAGAGAGGTAGACAAATAGGTCTAGTGATGATAGACCGCCTGTCCGACAAGCATCTTTTGGCAAGTGACAGGCGAGGTGAAAGGTAAATACGCACGGTCTCTCCCTGGACACTGCATGTAGGGCGATATGCCCCCGCCCTTCCAGAAATGAAGTGCACAAAGTACAGTCACTTTAAGCCGGGCATCATACCTGCAGATGGCAGATGCCTGGCGAAGTAAAACCTGAGTGGAAGATCCCCTGAAAGCTGGGGATATAATGTGATATTCCCTCTCCCTCCCCCTCCCCGCACAGAACAGCAGAACAACTTTCGTTTCTAACAAAAATAGACTGTTCCATATGTGATAAAGAGTTCTGAAAGTTCTTCAGCGCCTGAAAGCCTGGCTTCCCACAGGACCGGGCCTCCAGCCGCCGGCAGTCACATACCTCAGGGGCGCCGGCTCTCGGCTCCGTCCAGGTGCGCGGGGAGCATCCACGGGGGATGAGGACCGCTGTGACCGAGGCAGGGGTACCACTCCGTGTGGCCGGTGGTCCGGGAAGGGGGCAGCCAGTCACCGCCGCCGCCTCTGAAGGATCGATCCACTTTCCAAACAAGAAACTCGCTGAGTCCGAGGAGCAGAAGTGCAGCTCAGCAGCGCCGGCGTGACTCAGATGCGAGTCAGCCGCTTCAGGGTGAGGTCCTCCCACGGCGCCGGGCGCCGCCCCCTGCGAGGCCGGCCGGGCGGGCCTGGGGAGCAGGTGAGGCGAGGAGGCGCCCCTCGGGGGGGGGCGGCTCCTTCCCGCGGAGGGGGAGGGCGCAGGGGGTTTCCGGGAGCTGGGAGGGGCCCCGGCGAGCAGCAGATAACAGTGTCCGCAGACTCGCAGTCGCAGAGGCCAAGGAAGGCAGGGGAGGCGCCCGGGAGGGGGAGGCGCGCGCTGTCCACGGACCAGACCCAGGAGGAATCCCAAGGCTGAGACACTCTCCGAAGGAGCCGGACAGGCTCCCGGGGTGATGAACTGCGTACTGCCCACAGAGAACGGGAGGTGAAGGGGGCTCAGAGAGAGGACCAGAAGAGACGCATAGAGAGGACCAATTCAATTCAATTCAATTAATTTATATAGCGCGCTACATACCCAGAGGGTCTCAAGGCGCTTGAAGAAGGGTGGGGAATTACTTGTCGAATATCCAGGTTTTAAGTTGCTTTCTGAATGCTAGGTGGTTCTGAGTGATGCGAAGGTGAATGGGAAGTGAGTTCCAGGTTTTAGCCGCCAGGTAGGAGAAGGATCTTCCTCCCATGGTGGTTTTGTTGCGTGTGTTGAGGCATTCGGGTCCAAGTTCGTAAAGTGCTTTGTGTGCATGGGTGAGGAGGCGGAATGTTATCCTCTTATTGACGGGGAGCCAGTGGAGGTTTTTCAGGTGACCAGAGATGTGGTCTTTACGCGGGATGTCTAGTATGAGTCTGGCTGATGCGTTTTGGATGCGTTGGAGTTTTTTCTGAAGTTTTGCGGTGGTACCGGCGTATAGGGTGTTTCCGTAGTCCAGGCGGCTTGTAACCAGTGCGGGGGTGACCGTTTTTTTAGTTTCGGTGGGGCGGTGGGGATCCAGCGAAATGTTTTTTTGAGCATGCGAAGAATGTTGAAGCAAGATGATGAAACGGCGTTGACTTGTCTGGTCATCGAGAGTGAGGAGTCCAGGATGACACCCAGGTTCCGTGCGTGGTCCGTCGGGATGGGTGCTTTTCCAAGGGCCTCTGGCCACCAAGAGTCGTCCCAGGCGGAGGGGGAGGTACCTAAGATAAGGACTTCTGTTTTGTCTGAATTCAGTTTCAGACGGCTGTGCTTCATCCACTCGGCTACTTCTTTCATTCCTTCATGTAAGTTGGTTTTGGCGGTGTTAGGGTCTTTGGTGAGTGAGAGGATCAGCTGAGTGTCATCAGCGTAGGAGATGATGTTGAGGTTGTGTTGGCGTGCGATGGCCGCGAGGGGGCTCATGTATACGTTGAAGAGGGTAGGGCTGAGAGAAGATCCTTGTGGCACGCCGCAAATGACTTCAGCGGCCTCTGACTTGAATGGTGGGAGGCGGACTCTCTGAGTTCTTCCGGCAAGGAACGAGGTGATCCATTCCAGTGCATTTCCTTGGATTCCGATGTTTCTGAGGCGTAGCTATGACAGACTGTGTCGAAGGCTGCGGAGAGGTCGAGGAGGATGAGGGCGACTGTGTCTCCATTGTCCAGTAGAGTTCGAATGTCGTCTGTTGCTGCGATGAGTGCAGTTTCAGTGCTGTGTTTGGCTCGGAAGCCGGACTGTGAGGAGTCGAGGGATTTGTTGGTTTCGAGGAAGGCGGCGAGCTGGTTGTTGACAGCTTTCTCGATGACTTTGGCCGGGAATTGAAGGAGCGAGATGGGGCGGTAGTTTTTGAGTTCGGTGGGGTCAGCTGTGGGTTTTTTCAGAAGGGCACTGAGTTCGGCGTGTTTCCAGCTTTCCGGGAAGGTGGCGGAGTTGAGGGAGCAGTTGATGACGTCTCGGAGGTGTGGTGCTATGATGGAGTCTGCTTTGTTGAAGATGTGGTGAGGGCATGGGTCTGTGGGGGATCCTGAGTGGATGGAGTTCATCAGGCGGATGGTGTCCTCAGTGGAGATTGTGTTCCAGTCATTAAGGATGTTCAAGGGGGGCGAAGGTACGGCAGAAGGTTGGGTGGGTTGGTCTCCGGGTTGGTTGTCGAGCTGTTGTGGATGTCTGCGATTTTGTCGTGGAAGAACGAAGCTAGGGAGTCGCAAAGGGTTTGAGTGGGATTGATGTCGGTTGAGTTGGCAGTCGCGTTGGTAAACTCTTTGACGATGTTGAATAATTCCTTGCTGTTGTGGGCGTTGTTGTCTAGTCGGTCTTTGAATGCGGCTTTCTTGGCAGTCCGGATCAGTTGGTGGTGTATGCGGGTGGCGTTTTTGAAGGCGTCCCTGGTGCTGGTGTTTGGGTCTTTTTTCCAGGCCTTCTCAAGGGAGTGACAGAGTTTCTTGGATTTCTTAAGATCGTCTTTGAACCAGGGGGCGTTTTTGCTGCCTAGTTTGATTTGACGTTTTTTCAAAGGTGCTAGGTTGTCGGCGCTGTTGGTTAGCCATTGAGTGAGGTTAATGGCTGCTTGGTTGGGGTTCGATGAGTGGGCAGGGGGGTTTTGAAGAAGCGATGAGGAGATCTGGTCGATGGTGATTTTGTTCCAGTTTCTTCGCAGAGTAGGTTGAGGATGGTTGTGGGTTGTGGTCTTTTTGTAGACAAAGTGAACGCAGCTGTGGTCCGTCCAATGGAGAGCTGTGGTGTGACTGAAGGAGATAAGTTTGCTGGAGGTGAAGATAGGGTCGAGTGTGTGACCTGCGTAGTGTGTGTGGGTATTAACAAGTTGTTTGAGTCCGAGGTTGGCGAGATTGTTCAGAAAGGTGGTGGTGTTGCTGTCGTTGCTCTTTTCCAGGTGAAAATTGAGGTCGCCCAATAGAATGTAGTCCTCGGAGGGGAGGGCGTGTGGGGTGATAAAGTCAGTGATGTCTTCACTGAATTGTGCACGGGGTCCTGGTGGCCTGTAGAGGAGGGTGCCTCTGAGTGTGGTCTTGGGGTCGGTGTGGATCTGGAAGTGAAGGTGTTCGGCGTTAGCGAGGTTGACGTCTGAGCTGGTTGAGATGCGGATGGAATTCTTATGGACGATAGCGATGCCTCCTCCTGTATGGTAGGTGCGGTCTTTTCGGATGATCTTGTAGCCTTCCGGGATGGCAATGGTGATGTCTGGGGCTGAGGAGGTGTTCATCCATGTTTCTGTTAGGAAGGTGACGTCCGGAGAGATGGTGTCTAGTAGATTCCAAAGGTCGATGGTGTGTCTGTGGACCGAGCGGGTGTTGAGCAGGATGCATTTTAGGTGGTTGGTGTCAGATCTCTGTTTGGTGTTAGTGGATGAGGAGTTGGTCTTGGTGCCGTCATACTTGCAGGAGTTGCATGTGAATGGTCCATGGGTGTGTCCAGGTGCGGCTTGGGCGCAGTTGGGGAGTCGGCCGCGGTTTAGGGCTAAGAGGGTGGAGGCGTCGTATGTAATGCGGGTGGGGTAGGTGGTATGGGGACCAGGGGGTCTGGCGCTGGGCGCGGTCCAGGCGCGGACGGGCGTAGACGGGCTTACCTTTGGCGCACCTTCGGCACGACCGCAGCGCGTGGACGCTGCGCGTTGGTTCATCTGACTTAAGTGGAAAGTGGAGGGGGCAGAGCGTGGGAGGGGCAGCTGGGAGGCGGGAGCGAGGTGGGGGGAAGGTGTGTGTGGACGGCCAAACAAACGAGATCAAAATGGCAGCAACAAAACAAATGCTGCAGGGTAGGACGGGGTAATGCCGCTTGTGGGGTGGGAATAATGCAGCAGAGGTTTGCGAAAATAAAGCGCAATGGAGGGCTCACGAGCGCTAGGATGATTGGCACTATTTTCAAAGCAAAGTTCCCTTAAACGATCGGATTGTGCAGCCACGCAGTCGGGTCAAGAAGCGCTACAAAGATGGGTCAAGAAGCGCTACAAATACAGTTAAATACAATACAGTAAATGGCACACAAGCAGTGAGAACTCAGGAAGCGCTACAAAGTCGGGTCAAGAAGCGCTACAAATGCAGGAGATTCGCAGGTACGATACCAAGTCAGGGAGGAGGTGGTGGGAGCGACCGCTTCTGCCCAGGACAGGACGACCAGAAGAGACTGACAGAGAGAGGACCAGAAGAGACTTATAGAGAGGACCAGAAGAGACTCATAGAGAGGACCAGAAGAGACTGACAGAGAGGACCAGAAGAGACTGACAGAGGACCAGAAGAGACTGAGAGAGAGGACCGGAAGAGACTCCTAGAGAGGACCAGAAGAGACTCAGAGAGAGGACCAGAAAAGACTCATAGTGAGGACCAGAAGAGACTGACAGAGAGGACCAGAGGAGACTGACAGAGAGAGGACCAGAAGAGACTCATAGAGAGGACCAGAAGAGACTGACCGAGAGGACCAGAAGAGACTGACAGAGAGGACCAGAAGAGACTGAGAGAGAGGACCGGAAGAGACTCCTAGAGAGGACCGGAAGAGACTCCTAGAGAGGACCAGAAGAGACTCCTAGAGAGGACCAGAAGAGACTCATAGAGAGGACCAGAAGAGACTCATAGAGAGGACCAGAAGAGACTCCGAGAGAGGACCAGAAGAGACTCAGAGAGAGGACCAGAAGAGACTCATAGAGAGGACCAGAAAAGACTCAGAGAGAGGACCAGAAGAGACCCAGAGAGAGGACCAGAAGAGACTCAGAGAGAGGGCCAGAAGAGACTCCGAGAGAGGACCAGAAGAGACTCCTAGAGAGGGCCAGAAGAGACTCAGAGAAAGGACCAGAAGAGACTCAGAGGGAGGACCAGAAGAGACTCCTAGAGAGGACCAGAAGAGACTGACAGAGAGGACCAGAAGAGACTGACAGAGGACCAAAAGAGACTGAGAGAGAGGACCGGAAGTGACTCCTAGAGAGGACCAGAAGAGACTCAGAGAGAGGACCAGAAAAGACTCATAGAGAGGACCAGAAGAGACTGACAGAGAGGACCAGAAGAGACTGACAGAGAGAGGACCAGAAGAGACTCATAGAGAGGACCAGAAGAGACTCCTAGAGAGGACCAGAAGAGACTCCTAGAGAGGACCAGAAGAGACTCCTAGAGAGGACCAGAAGAGACTCAGAGAGAGGACCAGAAAAGACTCATAGAGAGGACCAAAAGAGACTGACAGAGAGAGGACCAGAAGAGACTCATAGAGAGGACCAGAAGAGACTGACAGAGGACCAGAAGAGACTGAGAGAGAGGACCGGAAGAGACTCATAGAGAGGACCAGAAGAGACTCAGAGAGAGGACCAGAAAAGACTCATAGAGAGGACCAGAAGAGACTGACAGAGAGGACCAGACGAGACTGACAGAGGACCAGAAGAGACTCATAGAGAGGACCAGAAGAGACTGACAGAGAGGACCAGAAGAGACTGAGAGAGAGGACCGGAAGAGACTCCTAGAGAGGACCAGAAGAGACTCATAGAGAGGACCAGAAGAGACTCATAGAGAGGACCAGAAGAGACTCAGAGAGAGGACCAGAAGAGACTCATAGAGAGTACCAGAAGAGACTCATAGAGAGTACCAGAAGAGACTCATAGAGAGGACCAGAAGAGACTCATAGAGAGGACCAGAAGAGACTCCTAGAGAGGACCAGAAGAGAGGACCAGAATAGACTTAGAGAAAGGACCAGAAGAGACTCAGAGAAAGGACCAGAAGAGACTCAGAGGGAGGACCAGAAGAGACGCGGAGAGAGGACCAGAAGAGACTCAGAGGGAGGACCAGAAGAGACTCACAGAGAGGACCAGAAGAGAGTCAGAGAGAGGACCAGAAGAGTGTCAGAGAGAGGACCAGAAGAGAGTCAGAGAGAGGACCAGAAGAGAGTCAGAGAGAGGACCAGAAGAGACTCGCAGAGAGGACCAGAAGAGACCCACAGAGAGAGGACCAGAAGAGACCCACAGAGAGAGGACCAGAAGAGACTCAGAGAGAGGACCAGAAGAGACTCAGAGAGAGGACCAGAAGAGACCCACAGAGAGAGGACCAGAAGAGACCCACCGAGAGAGGACCAGAAGAGACCCACGAGAGAGGACCAGAAGAGACTCAGAGAGAGGACCAGAAGAGACTCAGAGAGAGGACCAGAAGAGACTCAGAGAGAGGACCAGAAGAGACTCAGAGAGAGGACCAGAAGAGACTCAGAGAGAGGACCAGAAGAGACTCATAGGACCAGAAGAGACTCAGAGAGAGGACCAGAAGAGACTCAGAGAGAGGACCAGAAGAGACTCACAGAGAGGACCAGAAGAGACTCAGAGAGAGGACCAGAAGAGACCCACAGAGAGAGGACCAGAAGAGACCCAGAGAGAGGACCAGAAGAGACCCACAGAGAGAGGACCAGTAGAGACTCATAGAGAGGACCAGAAGAGACCCACAGAGAGAGGACCAGAAGAGACCCACAGAGAGAGGACCAGAAGAGACCCACAGAGAGAGGACCAGAAGAGACTCAGAGAGAGGACCAGAAGAGACTCAGAGAGAGGACCAGAAGAGACTCAGAGAGAGGACCAGAAGAGACCCAGAGAGAGGACCAGAAGAGACCCAGAGAGAGGACCTGAAAAGACTGAGAGAGAGGACCAGAAGAGACTGAGAGAGAGGACCAGAAGAGACTGAGAGAGAGGACCAGAAGAGACCCAGAGAGAGGACCAGAAGAGACCCAGAGAGAGGACCAGAAGAGACTCCTAGAGAGGACCAGAAGAGACTCCTAGAGAGGACCAGAAGAGACTCATAGGACCAGAAGAGACTCAGAGAGAGGACCAGAAGAGACCCACAGAGAGAGGACCAGAAGAGACTCAGAGAGAGGACCAGAAGAGACCCACAGAGAGAGGACCAGAAGAGACTCAGAGAGAGGACCAGAAGAGACTGAGAGAGAGAGGACCAGAAGAGACCCAGAGAGAGGACCTGAAGAGACCCACAGAGAGAGGACCAGAAGAGACCCACAGAGAGAGGACCAGAATAGACCCAGAGAGAGGACCTGAAGAGACCCACAGAGAGAGGACCTGAAGAGACCCACAGAGAGAGGACCTGAAGAGACCCACAGAGAGAGGACCTGAAGAGACCCACAGAGAGAGGACCAGAAGAGACCCACAGAGAGAGGACCAGAAGAGACTCAGAGAGAGGACCAGAAGAGACTCAGAGAGAGGACCAGAAGAGACCCAGAGAGAGGACCAGAAGAGACTCACAGAGAGAACCAGAGGACCAGAAGACACTCACAGAGAGGACCAGAAGAGACTCACAGAGAGAGGACCAGAAGAGACTCCTAGAGAGGACAAGAAGAGACTCCTAGAGAGGACCAGAAGAGACTCCTAGAGAGGACCAGAAGAGAGTTAGAGAGAGGACCAGAAGAGAGTTAGAGAGAGGACCAGAAGAGAGTTAGAGAGAGGACCAGAAGAGACTCCAGGACCAGAAGAGACTCAGAGAGAGGACCAGAAGAGACCCACAGAGAGAGGACCAGAAGAGACTCAGAGAGAGGACCAGAAGAGACTGAGAGAGAGAGGACCAGAAGAGACCCAGAGAGAGGACCTGAAGAGACCCACAGAGAGAGGACCTGAAGAGACCCACAGAGAGAGGACCAGAAGAGACCCACAGAGAGAGGACCAGAAGAGACCCACAGAGAGAGGACCAGAAGAGACCCAGAGAGAGGACCTGAAGAGACCCACAGAGAGAGGACCAGAAGAGACCCACAGAGAGAGGACCAGAAGAGACCCACAGAGAGAGGACCAGAAGAGACCCACAGAGAGAGGACCAGAAGAGACTCAGAGAGAGGACCAGAAGAGACTCAGAGAGAGGACCAGAAGAGACCCAGAGAGAGGACCAGAAGAGACTCAGAGAGAGAACCAGAGGACCAGAAGAGACTCACAGAGCGGACCAGAAGAGACTCCTAGAGAGGACCAGAAGAGACTCCTAGAGAGGACCAGAAGAAACTCCTAGAGAGGACCAGAAGAAACTCCTAGAGAGGACCAGAAGAGACTCCTAGAGAGGACCAGAAGAGACTCCTAGAGAGGACCAGAAGAGACCCAGAGAGAGGACCAGAAGAGACTCAGAGAGAGTGCCAGAAGAGACTCCGAGAGAGGACCAGAAGAGACTCAGAGAGAGGACCAGAAGAGACCCAGAGAGAGAGGACCAGAAGAGACCCACAGAGAGAGGACCAGAAGAGACTCAGAGAGAGGACCAGAAGAGACCCACAGAGAGAGGACCAGAAGAGACTCAGAGAGAGGACCAGAAGAGACTGAGAGAGAGAGGACCAGAAGAGACCCAGAGAGAGGACCTGAAGAGACCCACAGAGAGAGGACCAGAAGAGACCCACAGAGAGAGGACCAGAATAGACCCAGAGAGAGGACCTGAAGAGACCCACAGAGAGAGGACCTGAAGAGACCCACAGAGAGAGGACCTGAAGAGACCCACAGAGAGAGGACCTGAAGAGACCCACAGAGAGAGGACCAGAAGAGACCCACAGAGAGAGGACCAGAAGAGACTCAGAGAGAGGACCAGAAGAGACCCAGAGAGAGGACCAGAAGAGACTCACAGAGAGAACCAGAGGACCAGAAGATACTCACAGAGAGGACCAGAAGAGACTCACAGAGAGAGGACCAGAAGAGACTCCTAGAGAGGACCAGAAGAGACTCCTAGAGAGGACCAGAAGAGACTCCTAGAGAGGACCAGAAGAGACTCCTAGAGAGGACCAGAAGAGAGTTAGAGAGAGGACCAGAAGAGAGTTAGAGAGAGGACCAGAAGATAGTTAGAGAGAGGACCAGAAGAGACTCCAGGACCAGAAGAGACTCAGAGAGAGGACCAGAAGAGACCCACAGAGAGAGGACCAGAAGAGACTCAGAGAGAGGACCAGAAGAGACTGAGAGAGAGAGGACCAGAAGAGACCCAGAGAGAGGACCTGAAGAGACCCACAGAGAGAGGACCAGAAGAGACCCACAGAGAGAGGACCAGAAGAGACCCACAGAGAGAGGACCAGAAGAGACCCAGAGAGAGGACCTGAAGAGACCCACAGAGAGAGGACCTGAAGAGACCCACAGAGAGAGGACCAGAAGAGACCCACAGAGAGAGGACCAGAAGAGACCCACAGAGAGAGGACCAGAAGAGACCCACAGAGAGAGGACCAGAAGAGACTCAGAGAGAGGACCAGAAGAGACCCAGAGAGAGGACCAGAAGAGACTCAGAGAGAGAACCAGAGGACCAGAAGAGACTCACAGAGAGGACCAGAAGAGACTCACAGAGAGGACCAGAAGAGACTCCTAGAGAGGACCAGAAGAGACTCCTAGAGAGGACCAGAAGAGACTCCCGGAGAGGACCAGAAGAGACTCCTAGAGAGGACCAGAAGAGACCCAGAGAGAGGACCAGAAGAGACCCAGAGAGAGGACCAGAAGAGACTCAGAGAGAGGGCCAGAAGAGACTCCGAGAGAGGACCAGAAGAGACTCCGAGAGAGGACCAGAAGAGACTCAGAGAGAGGACCAGAAGAGACCCAGAGAGAGGAACAGAAGAGACTCAGAGAGAGGACCAGAAGAGACTCAGAGAGAGGACCAGAAGAGACTCAGAGAGAGGACCAGAAGAGACTCAGAGAGAGGACCAGAAGAGACTCAGAGAGAGGACCAGAAGAGACTCAGAGAGAGGACCAGAAGAGACTCAGAGAGAGGACCAGAAGAGACTCAGAGAGAGGACCAGAAGAGACTCGGAGAGAGGACCAGAAGAGACTCGGAGAGAGGACCAGAAGAGACTCGGAGACAGGACCAGAAGAGACTCGGAGAGAGGACCAGACGAGACTCAGAGAGAGGACCAGACGAGACTCGGAGAGAGGACCAGAAGAGACTCAGAGAGAGGACCAGAAGAGACTCAGAGAGAGGACCAGAAGAGACCCACAGAGAGAGGACCAGAAGAGACCCACAGAGAGAGAACCAGAAGAGACTCCTAGAGAGGACCAGAAGAGACTCCTAGAGAGGACCAGAAGAGGCTCCTAGAGAGGACCAGAAGAGACCCACAGAGAGAGGACCAGAAGAGACCCAGAGAGAGGACCAGAAGAGACTCATAGGACCAGAAGAGACTCAGAGAGAGGACCAGAAGAGACTCAGAGAGAGGACCAGAAGAGACCCACAGAGAGAGGACCAGAAGAGACTCAGAGAGAGGACCAGAAGAGACTCCTAGAGAGGACCAGAAGAGACTCCTAGAGAGGACCAGAAGAGACCCACAGAGAGAGGACCAGAAGAGACTCAGAGAGAGGACCAGAAGAGACTCAGAGAGAGGACCAGAAGAGACTCAGAGAGAGGACCAGAAGAGACTCCTAGAGAGGACCAGAAGAGAGTCCTAGAGAGGACCAGAAGAGTCTCCTAGAGAGGACCAGAAGAGACTCCCAGAGAGGACCAGAAGAGACGCCTAGAGAGGACCAGAAGAGACTCCTAGAGAGGACCAGAAGAGACTCCCAGAGAGAGGACCAGAAGAGACTGAGAGAGAGGACCAGAAGAGACTGAGAGAGAGGACCAGAAGAGACTCACAGAGAGGACCAGAAGAGACTCACAGAGAGGACCAGAAGAGACTCAGAAAGAGGACCAGAAGAGACTCAGAGAGAGGGCCAGAAGAGACTCAGAGAGAGGGCCAGAAGAGACTCAGAGAGAGGACCAGAAGAGACTCACAGAGAGGACCAGAAGAGACTCAGAGAGAGGACCAGAAGAGACTCAGAGAGAGGGCCAGAAGAGACTCCGAGAGAGGACCAGAAGAGACTCACAGAGAGGACCAGAAGAGACTCACAGAGAGGACCAGAAGAGACCCAGAGAGAGGACCAGAAGAGACTCAGAGAGAGGACGACTCCTAGAGAGGACCAGAAGAGACTCCTAGAGAGGACCAGAAGAGACTCCTAGAGAGGACCAGAAGAGACTCCTAGAGAGGACCAGAAGAGTCTCCTAGAGAGGACCAGAAGAGACTCCCAGAGAGGACCAGAAGAGACGCCTAGAGAGGACCAGAAGAGACTCCTAGAGAGGACCAGAAGAGACCCAGAGAGAGGACCAGAAGAGACTCAGAGAGAGGACCAGAAGAGACTGAGAGAGAGGACCAGAAGAGACTCACAGAGAGGACCAGAAGAGACTCAGAAAGAGGACCAGAAGAGACTCAGAAAGAGGACCAGAAGAGACTCAGAGAGAGGGCCAGAAGAGACTCAGAGAGAGGGCCAGAAGAGACTCAGAGAGAGGACCAGAAGAGACTCACAGAGAGGACCAGAAGAGACTCAGAGAGAGGACCAGAAGAGACTCAGAGAGAAGGCCAGAAGAGACTCCGAGAGAGGACCAGAAGAGACTCACAGAGAGGACCAGAAGAGACCCAGAGAGAGGACCAGAAGAGACTCAGAGAGAGGACCAGAAGAGACTCAGAGAGAGGACCAGAAGCGACTCCTAGAGAGGACCAGAAGAGACTCCTAGAGAGGACCAGAAGAGACTCCTAGAGAGGACCAGAAGAGACTCCTAGAGAGGACCAGAAGAGACTCCTAGAGAGGACCAGAAGAGACCCACAGAGAGAGGACCAGAAGAGACTCAGAGAGAGGACCAGAAGAGACTCAGAGAGAGGACCAGAAGAGACTCAGAGAGAGGACCAGAAGAGACCCACAGAGAGAGGACCAGAAGAGACCCACAGAGAGAGGACCAGAAGAGACTCAGAGAGAGGACCAGAAGAGACTCAGAGAGAGGACCAGAAGAGACTCAGAGAGAGGACCAGAAGAGACCCACAGAGAGAGGACCAGAAGAGACTCAGAGAGAGGACCAGAAGAGACTCCTAGAGAGGACCAGAAGAGACTCCTAGAGAGGACCAGAAGAGACTCCTAGAGAGGACCAGAAGAGACTCCTAGAGAGGACCAGAAGAGACCCACAGAGAGAGGACCAGAAGAGACCCAGAGAGAGGACCAGAAGAGACTCATAGGACCAGAAGAGACTCAGAGAGAGGACCAGAAGAGACTCAGAGAGAGGACCAGAAGAGACCCACAGAGAGAGGACCAGAAGAGACCCACAGAGAGAGGACCAGAAGAGACTCAGAGAGAGGACCAGAAGAGACTCCTAGAGAGGACCAGAAGAGACCCACAGAGAGAGGACCAGAAGAGACTCAGAGAGAGGACCAGAAGAGACTCAGAGAGAGGACCAGAAGAGACTCCTAGAGAGGACCAGAAGAGAGTCTCCTAGAGAGGACCAGAAGAGTCTCCTAGAGAGGACCAGAAGAGACTCCCAGAGAGGACCAGAAGAGACGCCTAGAGAGGACCAGAAGAGACTCCTAGAGAGGACCAGAAGAGACCCAGAGAGAGGACCAGAAGAGACTCACAGAGAGGACCAGAAGAGACTCAGAGAGAGGGCCAGAAGAGACTCAGAGAGAGGGCCAGAAGAGACTCAGAGAGAGGGCCAGAAGAGACTCAGAGAGAGGGCCAGAAGAGACTCACAGAGAGGACCAGAAGAGACTCAGAGAGAGGACCAGAAGAGACTCAGAGAGAGGGCCAGAAGAGACTCAGAGAGAGGACCAGAAGAGACCCACAGAGAAAGGACCAGAAGAGACTCAGAGAGAGGACCAGAAGAGACTCCTAGAGAGGACCAGAAGAGACTCCTAGAGAGGACCAGAAGAGACCCACAGAGAGAGGACCAGAAGAGACTCAGAGAGAGGACCAGAAGAGACTCAGAGAGAGGACCAGAAGAGACTCAGAGAGAGGACCAGAAGAGACTCCTAGAGAGGACCAGAAGAGAGTCCTAGAGAGGACCAGAAGAGTCTCCTAGAGAGGACCAGAAGAGACTCCCAGAGAGGACCAGAAGAGACGCCTAGAGAGGACCAGAAGAGACTCCTAGAGAGGACCAGAAGAGACTCCCAGAGAGAGGACCAGAAGAGACTGAGAGAGAGGACCAGAAGAGACTGAGAGAGAGGACCAGAAGAGACTCACAGAGAGGACCAGAAGAGACTCACAGAGAGGACCAGAAGAGACTCAGAGAGAGGACCAGAAGAGACTCAGAGAGAGGGCCAGAAGAGACTCCGAGAGAGGACCAGAAGAGACTCCGAGAGAGGACCAGAAGAGACCCAGAGAGAGGACCAGAAGAGACTCAGAGAGAGGACCAGAAGAGACTCAGAGAGAGGACCAGAAGAGACTCAGAGAGAGGACCAGAAGAGACTCCTAGAGAGGACCAGAAGAGAGTCCTAGAGAGGACCAGAAGAGTCTCCTAGAGAGGACCAGAAGAGACTCCCAGAGAGGACCAGAAGAGACTCCCAGAGAGGACCAGAAGAGACTCCTAGAGAGGACCAGAAGAGACCCAGAGAGAGGACCAGAAGAGACTCAGAGAGAGGACCAGAAGAGACTGAGAGAGAGGACCAGAAGAGACTCAGAGAGAGGACCAGAAGAGACTCAGAAAGAGGACCAGAAGAGACTCAGAGAGAGGGCCAGAAGAGACTCAGAGAGAGGGCCAGAAGAGACTCAGAGAGAGGACCAGAAGAGACTCAGAGAGAGGACCAGAAGAGACTCAGAGAGAGGACCAGAAGAGACTCAGAGAGAGGGCCAGAAGAGACTCCGAGAGAGGACCAGAAGAGACTCACAGAGAGGACCAGAAGAGACCCAGAGAGAGGACCAGAAGAGACTCAGAGAGAGGACCAGAAGAGACTCAGAGAGAGGACCAGAAGAGACTCCTAGAGAGGACCAGAAGAGACTCCTAGAGAGGACCAGAAGAGACTCCTAGAGAGGACCAGAAGAGACCCTCAGAGAGATGACCAGAAGAGACTCAGAGAGAGGACCAGAAGAGACTCAGAGAGAGGACCAGAAGAGACTCCTAGAGAGGACCAGAAGAGAGTCCTAGAGAGGACCAGAAGAGACTCCTAGAGAGGACCAGAAGAGACTCCCAGAGAGGACCAGAAGAGACGCCTAGAGAGGACCAGAAGAGACGCCTAGAGAGGACCAGAAGAGACTCCTAGAGAGGACCAGAAGAGACCGAGAGAGAGGACCAGAAGAGACTGAGAGAGAGGACCAGAAGAGACTGAGAGAGAGGACCAGAAGAGACTCACAGAGAGGACCAGAAGAGACTCAGAAAGAGGGCCAGAAGAGACTCAGAGAGAGGGCCAGAAGAGACTCAGAGAGAGGGCCAGAAGAGACTCAGAGAGAGGGCCAGAAGAGACTCAGAGAGAGGGCCAGAAGAGACTCAGAGAGAGGACCAGAAGAGACTCAGAGAGAGGACCAGAAGAGACTCAGAGAGAGGGCCAGAAGAGACTCCGAGAGAGGACCAGAAGAGACTCCCAGAGAGGACCAGAAGAGACCCAGAGAGAGGACCAGAAGAGACTCAGAGAGAGGACGAGAAGAGACTCAGAGAGAGGACGAGAAGAGACTCAGAGAGAGGACCAGAAGAGACTCCGAGAGAGGACCAGAAGAGACTCCGAGAGAGGACCAGAAGAGACTGACAGAGAGGACCAGAAGAGACTGACAGAGAGGACCAGAAGAGACTCCCAGAGAGGACCAGAAGAGACTCCTAGAGAGGACCAGAAGAGACTCCTAGAGAGGACCAGAAGAGACCCAGAGAGAGGGTCAGAAGAGACTCCGAGAGAGGACCAGAAGAGACTCCGAGAGAGGACCAGAAGAGACTCAGAGAGAGGACCAGAAGAGATTCAGAGAGAGGACCAGAAGAGACTCACAGAGAGGACCAGAAGAGACTCACAGAGAGGACCAGAAGAGACTCAGAGAGAGGACCAGAAGAGACTCAGAGAGAGGGCCAGAAGAGACTCAGAGAGAGGACCAGAAGAGACCCAGAGAGAGGACCAGAAGAGACTCCCAGAGAGGACCAGAAGAGACTCCTAGAGAGGACCAGAAGAGACCCAGAGAGAGGGCCAGAAGAGACTCCGAGAGAGGACCAGAAGAGACTCAGAGAGAGGGCCAGAAGAGACTCAGAGAGAGGGCCAGAAGAGACTCCGAGAGAGGACCAGAAGAGATTCAGAGAGAGGACCAGAAGAGACTCACAGAGAGGACCAGAAGAGACTCACAGAGAGGACCAGAAGAGACTCAGAGAGAGGACCAGAAGAGACTCCTAGAGAGGACCAGAAGAGACTCAGAGAGAGGACCAGAAGAGACTCAGTGAGAGTGCCAGAAGAGACTCCGAGAGAGGACCAGAAGAGACTCAGAGAGAGGGCCAGAAGAGACTCAGAGAGAGGACCAGAAGAGACCCAGAGAGAGGACCAGAAGAGACCCAGAGAGAGGACCAGAAGAGACCCAGAGAGAGGACCAGAAGAGACCCAGAGAGAGGACCAGAAGAGACTCCGAGCGAGGACCAGAAGACACTCCGAGCGAGGACCAGAAGAGACTCCGAGAGAGGACCAGAAGAGACTGACAGAGAGGACCAGAAGAGACTCCGAGAGAGGACCAGAAGAGACTCCGAGAGAGGACCAGAAGAGACTGACAGAGAGGACCAGAAGAGACTGACAGAGAGGACCAGAAGAGACTCCCAGAGAGGACCAGAAGAGACTCCTAGAGAGGACCAGAAGAGACTCCTAGAGAGGACCAGAAGAGACCCAGAGAGAGGGTCAGAAGAGACTCCGAGAGAGGACCAGAAGAGACTCCGAGAGAGGACCAGAAGAGACTCAGAGAGAGGACCAGAAGAGATTCAGAGAGAGGACCAGAAGAGACTCACAGAGAGGACCAGAAGAGACTCACAGAGAGGACCAGAAGAGACTCAGAGAGAGGACCAGAAGAGACTCAGAGAGAGGGCCAGAAGAGACTCAGAGAGAGGACCAGAAGAGACCCAGAGAGAGGACCAGAAGAGACTCCCAGAGAGGACCAGAAGAGACTCCTAGAGAGGACCAGAAGAGACCCAGAGAGAGGGCCAGAAGAGACTCCGAGAGAGGACCAGAAGAGACTCAGAGAGAGGGCCAGAAGAGACTCAGAGAGAGGGCCAGAAGAGACTCCGAGAGAGGACCAGAAGAGATTCAGAGAGAGGACCAGAAGAGACTCACAGAGAGGACCAGAAGAGACTCACAGAGAGGACCAGAAGAGACTCAGAGAGAGGACCAGAAGAGACTCCTAGAGAGGACCAGAAGAGACTCAGAGAGAGGACCAGAAGAGACTCAGTGAGAGTGCCAGAAGAGACTCCGAGAGAGGACCAGAAGAGACTCAGAGAGAGGGCCAGAAGAGACTCAGAGAGAGGACCAGAAGAGACCCAGAGAGAGGACCAGAAGAGACCCAGAGAGAGGACCAGAAGAGACCCAGAGAGAGGACCAGAAGAGACCCAGAGAGAGGACCAGAAGAGACTCCGAGCGAGGACCAGAAGACACTCCGAGCGAGGACCAGAAGAGACTCCGAGAGAGGACCAGAAGAGACTGACAGAGAGGACCAGAAGAGACTCCCAGAGAGGACCAGAAGAGACTCCCAGAGAGGACCAGAAGAGACTCCTAGAGAGGACCAGAAGAGACTCCTAGAGAGGACCAGAAGAGACCCAGAGAGAGGGTCAGAAGAGACTCCGAGAGAGGACCAGAAGAGACTCCGAGAGAGGACCAGAAGAGACTCAGAGAGAGGGCCAGAAGAGACTCCGAGAGAGGACCAGAAGAGACTCCGAGAGAGGACCAGAAGAGACTCAGAGAGAGGACCAGAAGAGACCCAGAGAGAGGGCCAGAAGAGACTCCGAGAGAGGACCAGAAGAGACTCAGAGAGAGGGCCAGAAGAGACTCCGAGAGAGGACCAGAAGAGATTCAGGGAGAGGACCAGAAGAGACTCACAGAGAGGACCAGAAGAGACTCACAGAGAGGACCAGAAGAGACTCAGAGAGAGGACCAGAAGAGACTCCTAGAGAGGACCAGAAGAGACTCCTAGAGAGGACCAGAAGAGACTCAGTGAGAGTGCCAGAAGAGACTCCGAGAGAGGACCAGAAGAGACTCCGAGAGAGGACCAGAAGAGACTCCTAGAGAGGACCAGAAGTGACTCCTAGAGAGGACCAGAAGAGACCCAGAGAGAGGACCAGAAGAGACTCCTAGAGAGGACCAGAAGAGACTCATAGGACCAGAAGAGACTCAGAGAGAGGACCAGAAGAGACCCACAGAGAGAGGACGAGAAGAGACTCAGAGAGAGGGCCAGAAGAGACTCCGAGAGAGGACCAGAAGAGACTCATAGAGAGGACCAGAAGAGACTGACAGAGAGGACCAGACGAGACTCAGAGAGAGGACCAGAAGAGACCCAGAGAGAGGACCAGAAGAGACCCAGAGAGAGGACCAGAAGAGACCCAGAGAGAGGACCAGAAGAGACTCCGAGAGAGGACCAGAAGAGACTCCGAGAGAGGACCAGAAGAGACTCAGAGAGAGGACCAGAAGAGACTCAGAGAGAGGGCCAGAAGAGACTCAGAGAGAGGACCAGAAGAGACCCAGAGAGAGAACCAGAAGAGATCCAGAGAGAGGACCAGAAGAGACTCCGAGCGAGGACCAGAAGAGACTCCCAGAGAGGACCAGAAGAGACTCCCAGAGAGGACCAGAAGAGACTCCCAGAGAGGACCAGAAGAGACTCCTAGAGAGGACCAGAAGAGACTCAGAGAGAGGACCAGAAGAGACCCACAGAGAGAGGACCAGAAGAGACTCCTAGAGAGGACCAGAAGAGACCCAGAGAGTGGACCAGAAGAGACTCCCAGAGAGGACCAGAAGAGACTCAGAGAGAGGACCAGAAGAGACTCCTAGAGAGGACCAGAAGAGACTCCTAGAGAGGACCAGAAGAGACTCCTAGAGAGGACCAGAAGAGACTCCTAGAGAGGACCAGAAGAGACTCCTAGAGAGGACCAGAAGAGACTCCTAGAGAGGACCTGAAGAGACTCCTAGAGAGGACCAGAAGAGACTCAGAGAGATGACCAGAAGAGACTCCTAGAGAGGACCAGAAGAGACTCCTAGAGAGGACCAGAAGAGACTCCTAGAGAGGACCAGAAGAGACTCCTAGAGAGGACCAGAAGAGACTCCTAGAGAGGACCAGACTCAGAGAGAGGACCAGAAGAGACTCCTAGAGAGGACCTGAAGAGACTCCTAGAGAGGACCAGAAGAGACTCCTAGAGAGATGAGCAGAAGAGACTCCTAGAGAGATGACCAGAAGAGACTCCTAGAGAGATGACCAGAAGAGACTCCTAGAGAGGACCAGAAGAGACTCCTAGAGAGGACCAGAAGAGACTCCTAGAGAGGACCAGAAGAGACTCCTAGAGAGGACCAGAAGTGACTCCTAGAGAGGACCAGAAGAGACCCAGAGAGAGGACCAGAAGAGACTCCTAGAGAGGACCAGAAGAGACTCATAGGACCAGAAGAGACTCAGAGAGAAGACCAGAAGAGACCCACAGAGAGAGGACCAGAAGAGACTCAGAGAGTGTGGAAAATTAGTGCGTTTTGGTGAACATTATCTGCGCCATCTTGCCTCTTCCCCTGATGCCACACTTTTGTTGCGCGCGTCCGCCATTTTAAGATGCCCCGATCAGAACCAACCCTTTTGCATGCCGCTGGCCCCTGACATAGCCCTTTGCCTTCGCTAAGCCTGCCCGCTGACCACCCCCCCTGCTTGCACCTGCCTGGAGTCATAAACCCCTCTTCGGCGCTGCTCTGCCCCCGGCCCTCATCCTGTTCCCAGCGCGACACCTCCCTGCTTTCCTTTCATGATCTCCGGCCCTTAGATGCAAACCCCCTTTTTCCCCGTGTGCCCGTTTTTTCCTCCCCGTTCCCAAGCCGACACCCAGCTCTGCCGATACCACCCTCGCCCCTCCCCGTACAATAGAAAGCTTCCCCCATCAAAGAAATCCCCGGGTTGATCAAAGCCCCCGCCCCATGAGATCCAATCAGACTCCCCTCATCCCGTGAATCGGCGGATTATCCAGCTGCGCGATGCTCACCACCTGTTGTGATTGGGGTGGGGATTTCAACTGTAAATGTGTGTGGGAACGGGCCCCAAAGGGGGATTCCGGGTATGTCTTTCCGTATATCAAAGCTTTGTCACATATTTGTAAACTGCAATAAAAACCGTAAAACACTGTATATAAGGGGCCAGGCCTCAAATGTACGTTAGAGCACCTCTGAACGATACCTTCTGTCCGTTTCGTTGTGTTCTCCTCCGGAGAGAATAAAAAACCTTGTTTCCTGCTTTCCAGTCTCCAGCGCCTGCCTCTTCATTGATTTAAATAACTAGAGGGTCACAGAGGCAATACCGCCGGGCAAATATCGATTGTCCCCGACCCGATTGAAACTGTTTTTACAATTGGCGTCCCAAGCGTGGGGCCCATCAGCGACTCGTGGATCCAGTGGGAGAGGTCCCGACGACAGAGTGAACGACTGCAACGATCGGGAGAGCTCTTGCCCAATAGACCCTCGTCTGGCAGCCGATCATCCGAACTTCACTAGTTCCGAACAGACCTCTCTCGAGTGATCTACGGTCCTGACTGGGAACCATCAGGAGTGCCGTGAGAAATACGAGAAAAAGAGGACGATCGGGCGCTGGATTCGGAAGACAAGAAACTGTCCACATGGTCCGGGTAAGGTCGTGTTGCCACGACAAATTGCGAAAGAATTTGTCTTGATTGATTGTCAAAAAATACTAGTATTGCCTTGTTTATTTTTATTTAGAGATTCACTGTCTGCAAACGGAGAAGCAACAGGCTCTCTCTCCCTTTGCAAGCAGTGGAGGATAAGTAGGGTAGCAGCCGTGCTTGTTCTTTTTCTCCCCCACTCAATAATTGCTTGAAACTGAACTGTTGTTCACAAACTATTGTTTCCTGGAGATTCTCTGTCTGCAAGCAGGGAAGAGACCATCCTTTTTGCAGATAGTGAAAAGGGTAGGTGACGCAGATCTTTGCGGTCCTACTCATTCTCCCCATTGTTATTTTGTTGGTCTATTGGTTTTTTTGGGATCCATGAGGTATTCACTGCCTGCAAACAACGTAGAATAGAAATATTCTGTCTAGTCTTTGCACCTAGTGATAAGATAGGCAGTGCTGACTTTTTAGTCCCTCGTTACGAGCCGTCATGTCTGTCTTCTCCCCATTGATAAATAGCCTGTTTAGCCCGGACCGGGTGTTAGAAGTGGACCATATGGCTCCACTAGAAGGCACCCCTAATAAGGACATGTTCATAAACTATGGGTTAGTTACCATAGCTTATAATAAATTATGGCACAGGTATACCGAAGATAGCCAAGACAAACAGTGGCCACTGGCAGGATCCTTCGACCTTGATAAAATAGAAACGTTAGAAATAGCCCTTCGAAATAATAAGACAACGCCAATTATGCTCGACAGTCTCGGTATGTGGCGCAGAGAGGCTATGCAACGACAGAGAAAAGACGAGGATAAACCAAGTAGGGAAATATACCGACAGGACAACCCCAGGACACCGCTACCCACAACTTACCCCCCGACACTATACCAAGGACGACCAGACTTAGGGTCAGACCAATGCGCTTTTTGTAGGTATGTCGGACACTGGAAAGCCCAATGCCCGACTCTACTGAGCGTGAGTAGGAGCAGAGGACCGACAGGAACGACAGACCGACAGTACGAGAAAAGGCGCGAGACAGAGAAGAACCCGACTTACATAGACAGGCCAGACAGAACCACCACGTTTGATTATGCCCGATGGCACAGATTTCGCCAGGAAAATCTCAGCGGCATGATCAAGTTCTCCTAGGTCGGGCAATGTCAAGACGGGAACCCAGCCTCGTTTAAAAAAACTTACAGACGGAAAGAGATAATTATGACCGATAACTGTTTTTATATTTGTCTTGGGTCTTTGTATGTCGTACTTGTACTGTCCCCCGTCTGAGTTCGTGTGTATGTAATGTACAAATCTGCGTCATCCCTTTTACACGTGTTTCCGTGTTACTCGACCCCTGTTAGCAGAAACTTAGCATAAAAGCAACCTGGAAAGAAAGAAATGATAAAACAAAACCCGTAGAACATTAATAAACTTGAACTTTTAATTTAACACAACAAACAAGGAATAATAACGATAAACTGTAGAAAATGAAAGTCAAACGGAACATTCGCCCCCCCCCCCCCATTCTGGAACCTTCCAAAATAGGGTAGGGTTACGGCTACGCCCAACCAACGGCAACCCATATAAGGCGAGCCCCGCCGCCAACTCTTGGTCAGGAAATCTTAACGTATGGGGGAGCCGGAGGAGAGGCGGGAGCCCGCAGCCTGGGCATTTGCAGGTAGTCCCGCCACATGTCTCTTTGGCCGGCCGCAACGGGCCTGGAAAGACTAAGGTAGTCCCGCCACATGTCAAGAGGAGAACGAGGCACCTCTTCCTTTTCTCTTCCGTCACGGCCGCAGCAGTCCTGGACGGCGGGATGTCCTGCACGTACCTCCACAACAATTTGTCCAAGTTGGACTGGGAGGGAGAGGCGACGCGGACGAGCCTCTCCCACCTCCACCGGTAGGAGGTTTCCCAGCCCCCAGCCCGGCACCGAACACCCCCAGTCAGGCGATGGTGCCCATACTTCCACAGCACCGGACACACCATGGTGGCACCCCAGTACTTGCGCAGCACCGAACACACAATGGTGGCACCGCAGTATTTGCGCAGCACCGAACGTACAATGGTGACGCTTGGGGAACATCGGATGTGGAGAGGCCTTCATGCAGGGCGATGAAAAGGAGCGGCATGGAGTGCACCGGGAGAAGGAGACGATGTGAACGAGTCTCCCTCGCCCCCCCAGGTGGGGGCATCACAGCTGCACCCCAGCTGAACGTCCCGCTCTCACAAAACAGGGACCTCTTCCCTTCACTCCAAAGGGTCTCTTCCATTCTTGCAAACTCGACGAGAGTGGCCCCTGTAGGGCCTCAAAATGGCGTCTGGATCCGCTGGAAGGCGGGCCCCGGCCACTAGAGTAACTTTGGCCAGCCATACAACTCGAACATTTGTCCCATGGAGCACGAGCCCCCATCTCCGACAGCATCTCCGCAGCCTTGAAGATCATGCAAAGGTCCCCGGCGGAGCCTTCGGCCTTAGCAGGCTTCCGGTAAGGGACGGCTGCTTCGATCGCCAACGAAACAAACATGACATTGCCACACCTTCTGTTAGCGTGAATTCTAGAACTGCCGAAAAGGACTCTGGTCCAAACTGCCAGTAATGGAAACATTTCCCCCTGATGCTGCTTCCGGACTGTGCCGGCCCCGCCCAAAATGGCGCTGGTATCAATCGGAACTTACGAACACCTCGTGGTGTTCCTTCGCACTAATATAAACTTGATGTTCTGAGATTTTTGTGATCCTTTGTACACTTGGCTAGAAAAGACAAGGAGAGCTCACTCGACGAACTGTATGAAAAGATCCCCGTTACAAACGTTGATTACAAATATACAATGTATTATATTTTTATAACTGATGTAGACCTCATTTACGATACATGCGTACGGTATGTATATAGGAAATCTGATTACAACCGTTATGATTATGTTTCTAAATTATGAAAATATATGCCCCCGAACCCCCAGCCAATTAATAGACGTTTTAGTCTCTTACAAATGAATGAGTAAAACTTTCCGATGTTTTTACTGTTGCAAACGACACCCCCCACTGTACGCACTTTAGCCATTGCCACGACCGACCAAATACGACCACACCCTCCTAATCCATATGCTGAAATGAATTTGCAAATTAAAGTCTTTTAAACTATGGACGGGTATTGCATGTTTTATTTTAAAACAATATGGGATGGGTAGGAAAGTTCTTTTTCTGTGCACCCTACTCTGCTCTCTCTTTAAGGTTAAAAGAAGATGGTTGCCCGGCCTTGGAGGACGGATCGGATCGACAACCCGACGCTCCGCATTAAAAGTACGCGACTGACTCATGAACCCTCGCGTAGAGGAAGAACGTGACTTCCAAGGATGGGTAAAACGAATGGTGTAAATAAGGGAATGTAAAAGGAGGGTGAAATGAAATAATGTAAATATTGTAAAGTACAACGTTCCGAAGTAGCAGGGACCCAAGAACCGAAGAACTTTAGAACGCCACGGCGTCGAAAGAGGTTTAAGGACCCCGATAGTAAGATATATCCTTTGACTAGATACCTCGCACTAGGCACCTCTGGTTTCCTTTTTATGTTTCCCCGCACACGCCCTACATGAACACACTACCCCCCGACTCCGAAAACCATATCTCCGGGGACCCTGCCCCAAGGAGGAAAAGACGAGTAAGAGGTAAGTAAAGGACTTATGAATCCATGTATTTGAATGCGCGCGAATGCTGTCTCCCCCACCCCCCCCTCTTTTCCTCCCTCTGCAGGTTACGTCAGAAATTACAGCCGAGGTGTGGCGAAGATCTGAGACCTTGCCATGTCCAAATACACGAAACGGACTAGCGCCGCAGGGTAGTGCCCAAGCACGCCTGCAAACTACTCACGTATCGAACAAGCCCGAAATATTAGCACAACCTGATAAAAAATGACCACCCTTAAACCAGACCGGAAGAATGAACCCATGTCACGTATGATGCGAAACTGTGTGAGGTGTGTGTGTGTGTTGTGTGTGACTGAAACATTGACCCAACTGGTCAAAGGACCGAGAATGCGAGAAAGTGCGACAAAATGGTACCTCCTTTTTTCTTCTTTCCTTTTCCCAAAGCACGTCCCCTCTACCCTGTCTAATGCTCAAACTGCATGATTACAAGATTCTAACGTGGACTCGTGAATACCCTTTACTGTGTAATGCACTAAATAGCCTTTCTTGAATGCACTGCCGCCCTCTCCGTTGCACGTGCACTATTTAGCCTGCCGTTGCACTCTCTCTCTCTCTCTCTCTCTCTCTCTCTCTCTCTCTCTCTCTCTCTCTCTCTCTCTCTCTCTCTCTCTCTCTCTCTCTCTCTCTTCTCTCTCTCTCTCTCTCTCTCTCTCTCTCTCTCTCTCTCTCTCTCTCTCTCTCTCTCCTTTTTTTTGCACTACCACTCTCCCGAGTGGTTAGCCCCGAAATTGGCAGATCGCCACCCCTAGCACACCACCTAATTGGCTTCAAATACCGTCAGTATTTGCACAAACATTTGTCTTTAATGCAATCACCCTGAGGCCGCGTCATTACCTCTCCTTTTCCGCTAGAAGTCAATAAACCCAGGTTGGGCCGTAAGGGAAAGGACAGGTAAGACAACAGAGGTTCCCTAATCTGGCCCGAAATAAGGGAACTACATGTCAACGGCTCCTATAGTATAAAACAAGGACCTCAGAATACGCGACCCTCCCCTCCCCGAATCGTCGCAATACCGAAACCAGAAAAACGATCACCCCCGTTGCCTCCCCTGTCTATGTCCCTGGTTGTCTCCCATAAAACCCCTGTCCCTCCTAGTTAAGTAACCGGGCTGTAAAAGGTTACGTAGGACCCAGAATGATGTTTTACAAGGTTAACAGACTAGACCAAGGTAAAGAAATCATCAAAATGAACCCCGCAGTAGTTGAAAAACAGGATGCACCGATAAAAAGGAAATGTTTAGCCATGTTCGTCTCTCAGCAAAATACCTGTGTAGTACCATGTTGACGACTCACTGTACCCTTTTGTAAATGTGAAACTCTAGAGAACGGCATATCTTTGCCAGATTTGTCCCCCGAAGGTGGGTTACCATCAGACGAACCGTCATGCCTGTAATAAATGATTCTGAAGGAAAGTCATAGTAAATCCAGCAGGTCCGCCACCGGTCATTCATATGCCAGTTGTGAACGTTAAAAATGACGGACATTTTCATTCTTTGCCTGGAGCTGGGAGAGAAATAGACTTTTTTGATTATCTTCATCCGAAAATTTTCTAAAAAACTGTCTTTTCAAACTTGTTTAAGGGTACTGCTGTTGGAGGAGAGAAGGACCGGATGTGGGAGCACGAGGCCCGACTGCAGACTAAGGGACACCTGCGACATTAGCCAAGGCGAGACCACGACTGAAAAGAGCTGCAGGACGAGGCACTGTTTCCGACAGCGTGAAAAGAAAGGGTCGACCTGATGCCCCTGCTCGACGTCCAGTGCCTGTCGACAAGTCCCCGCTCTCCGAATTCCGTCACACGCCCGCCTATTTGAAGTCTCTCGGTCCCCTAGTTTGTTCCTAATTTGGCCTTGCTCCATCCCCCTTTTTCCTCTGACCTACCCTATGGACTGTCTTGAACGCTCTTCTTCCATCGGAACTTTCTGACAATCACCTCAAAGGACACGGGGCGAAAAGGACCTTTCCGACCAGAAACGCGAGGGAAAGGGTCGTGCCCTGCAACGCAGAACTTAGAACAGAGCCGGACTTGTAGCTCCACCGCCGGTGCTCAACAGCGCCAACGAAAGATCACAAAGAACAATGAGAACTCGTAAACTTCGAACATTTGGCATCCTCAAACCACCGTTTTTTTCTACGCCTCATTTCTCTCCCAGCCACCATTGTATTGATCCTGCTCCAATCCGAATCCGAAATATGTATTAACCTGCCAGTTTATGTTATGATATGTACTTGCTGCTCGCCGTTTTTGTATTTCATTCCTATGACTTTCCTGCTGAACAAATTTATCAAAGTTCATCAAATAGGTGCACCTCCTAAAAACTAGAAACCTCAAAATGTATTGTTTACAACTCTTTATCTTGGGTTTCCTACAGTTCTCTCTCTCATGCTCACCACAATAGACCCGAGTGGAAGATGAACCAACAAGATGTCTTGAATATGTTAAAGGAGGGACTGTGGAAAATTAGTGCGTTTTGGTGAACATTATCTGCGCCATCTTGCCTCTTCCCCTGATGCCACACTTTTGTTGCGCGCGTCCGCCATTTTAAGATGCCCCGATCAGAACCAACCCTTTTGCATGCCGCTGGCCCCTGACATAGCCCTTTGCCTTCGCTAAGCCTGCCCGCTGACCACCCCCCCTGCTTGCACCTGCCTGGAGTCATAAACCCCTCTTCGGCGCTGCTCTGCCCCCGGCCCTCATCCTGTTCCCAGCGCGACACCTCCCTGCTTTCCTTTCATGATCTCCGGCCCTTAGATGCAAACCCCCTTTTTCCCCGTGTGCCCGTTTTTTCCTCCCCGTTCCCAAGCCGACACCCAGCTCTGCCGATACCACCCTCGCCCCTCCCCGTACAATAGAAAGCTTCCCCCATCAAAGAAATCCCCGGGTTGATCAAAGCCCCCGCCCCATGAGATCCAATCAGACTCCCCTCATCCCGTGAATCGGCGGATTATCCAGCTGCGCGATGCTCACCACCTGTTGTGATTGGGGTGGGGATTTCAACTGTAAATGTGTGTGGGAACGGGCCCCAAAGGGGGATTCCGGGTATGTCTTTCCGTATATCAAAGCTTTGTCACATATTTGTAAACTGCAATAAAAACCGTAAAACACTGTATATAAGGGGCCAGGCCTCAAATGTACGTTAGAGCACCTCTGAACGATACCTTCTGTCCGTTTCGTTGTGTTCTCCTCCGGAGAGAATAAAAAACCTTGTTTCCTGCTTTCCAGTCTCCAGCGCCTGCCTCTTCATTGATTTAAATAACTAGAGGGTCACAGAGGCAATACCGCCGGGCAAATATCGATTGTCCCCGACCCGATTGAAACTGTTTTTACAAGAGAGGACCAGAAGAGACCCACAGAGAGAGGACCAGAAGAGACTCCTAGAGAGGACCAGAAGAGACTCCTAGAGAGGACCAGAAGAGACTCCTAGAGAGGACCAGAAGAGACTCCTAGAGAGGACCAGAAGTGACTCCTAGAGAGGACCAGAAGAGACCCAGAGAGAGGACCAGAAGAGACTCCTAGAGAGGACCAGAAGAGACTCATAGGACCAGAAGAGACTCAGAGAGAGGACCAGAAGAGACTCAGAGAGAGGACCAGAAGAGACTCAGAGAGAGGACCAGAAGAGACCCACAGAGAGAGGACCAGAAGAGACTCCTAGAGAGGACCAGAAGAGACCCAGAGAGTGGACCAGAAGAGACTTACAGAGAGGACCAGAAGAGACTCCCAGAGAGGACCAGAAGAGACTCCTAGAGAGGACCAGAAGAGACTCCTAGAGAGGACCAGAAGAGACTCCTAGAGAGGACCAGAAGAGACTCCTAGAGAGGACCAGAAGAGACTCAGAGAGAGGACCAGAAGAGACCCACAGAGAGAGGACCAGAAGAGACTCAGAGAGAGGACCAGAAGAGACCCACAGAGAGAGGACCAGAAGAGACTCCTAGAGAGGACCAGAAGAGACCCAGAGAGTGGACCAGAAGAGACTTACAGAGAGGGCCAGAAGAGACTCCCAGAGAGGACCAGAAGAGACTCGGAGAGAGGACCAGAAGAGACTCCGAGAGAGGACCAGAAGAGACTCAGAGAGAGGACCAGAAGAGACCCACAGAGAGAGGACCAGAAGAGACTCCGAGAGAGGACCAGAAGAGACTCAGAGAGAGGGCCAGAAGAGACTCAGAGAGAGGGCCAGAAGAGACTCAGAGATAGGGCCAGAAGAGACTCAGGGAGAGGACCAGAAGAGACTGACAGAGAGGACCAGACGCGACTCAGAGAGAGGACCAGAAGAGACTCAGAGAGAGGACCAGAAGAGAGTCAGAGAGAGGACCAGAAGAGACCCAGAGAGAGGACCAGAAGAGACCCAGAGAGTGGACCAGAAGAGACTTACAGAGAGGACCAGAAGAGACTCCCAGAGAGGACCAGAAGAGACTCCTAGAGAGGACCAGAAGAGACTCCTAGAGAGGACCAGAAGAGACTCCTAGAGAGGACCAGAAGAGACTCCTAGAGAGGACCAGAAGAGACTCCTAGAGAGGACCAGAAGAGACTCCGAGAGAGGACCAGAAGAGACTCAGAGAGAGGACCAGAAGAGACCCAGAGAGAGGACCAGAAGAGACTCAGAGAGAGGGCCAGAAGAGACTCAGAGAGAGGGCCAGAAGAGACTCCGAGAGAGGACCAGAAGAGACTCCGAGAGAGGACCAGAAGAGACTCCGAGAGAGGACCAGAAGAGACTCAGAGAGAGGGCCAGAAGAGACTCGAGGACCAGAAGAGACTCAGAGAGAGGGCCAGAAGAGACTCCGAGAGAGGACCAGAAGAGACTCATAGAGAGGACCAGAAGAGACTGACAGAGAGGACCAGACGAGACTCAGAGAGAGGACCAGACGAGACTCAGAGAGAGGACCAGAAGAGAGTCAGAGAGAGGACCAGAAGAGACCCAGAGAGAGGACCAGAAGAGACTCCGAGAGAGGACCAGAAGAGACTCCGAGAGAGGACCAGAAGAGACTCCGAGAGAGGACCAGAAGAGACTCAGAGAGAGGGCCAGAAGAGACTGAGAGAGGACCAGAAGAGACTCTGAGAGAGGACCAGAAGAGACTCCGAGAGAGGACCAGAAGAGACTCCAAGAGAGGGCCAGAAGAGACTCCGAGAGAGGACCAGAAGAGACTCCGAGAGAGGACCAGAAGAGACTCCGAGAGAGGACCAGAAGAGACTCCGAGAGAGGACCAGAAGAGACTCATAGAGAGGACCAGAAGAGACTGACAGAGAGGACCAGATGAGACTCAGAGAGAGGACCAGATGAGACTCAGAGAGAGGACCAGAAGAGACTCGAGGACCAGAAGAGACTCAGAGAGAGGGCCAGAAGAGACTCCGAGAGAGGACCAGAAGAGACTCATAGAGAGGACCAGAAGAGACTGACAGAGAGGACCAGACGAGACTCAGAGAGAGGACCAGAAGAGACCCAGAGAGAGGACCAGAAGAGACCCAGAGAGAGGACCAGAAGAGACTCCGAGAGAGGACCAGAAGAGACTCCGAGAGAGGACCAGAAGAGACTCAGAGAGAGGACCAGAAGAGACTCAGAGAGAGGGCCAGAAGAGACTCAGAGAGAGGACCAGAAGAGACTCCGAGAGAGGACCAGAAGAGACTCTGAGAGAGGACCAGAAGAGACTCAGAGAGAGGACCAGAAGAGACTGACAGAGAGGACCAGACGAGACTCAGAGAGAGGACCAGAAGAGACTCAGAGAGAGGAACAGAAGAGACTGACAGAGAGGACCAGACGAAACTCAGAGAGAGGACCAGAAGAGACTCAGAGAGAGGACCAGAAGAGACTCCGAGAGAGGACCAGAAGAGACTCCGAGAGAGGACCAGAAGAGACCCACAGAGAGAGGACCAGAAGAGACTCCGAGAGAGGACCAGAAGAGACTCAGAGAGAGGGCCAGAAGAGACTCAGAGAGAGGACCAGAAGAGACTCCGAGAGAGGACCAGAAGAGACCCACAGAGAGAGGACCAGAAGAGACTCATAGAGAGGACCAGAAGAGACTGACAGAGAGGACCAGACGAGACTCAGAGAGAGGACCAGAAGAGACTCAGAGAGAGGACCAGAAGAGACTCCGAGAGAGGACCAGAAGAGACCCACAGAGAGAGGACCAGAAGAGACTCCGAGAGAGGACCAGAAGAGACTCAGAGAGAGGGCCAGAAGAGACTCAGAGAGAGGACCAGAAGAGACTCCGAGAGAGGACCAGAAGAGACCCACAGAGAGAGGACCAGAAGAGACTCATAGAGAGGACCAGAAGAGACTGACAGAGAGGACCAGACGAGACTCAGAGAGAGGACCAGAAGAGACTCAGAGAGAGGACCAGAAGAGAGTCAGAGAGAGGACCAGAAGAGACCCAGAGAGAGGACTAGAAGAGACTCCGAGAGAGGACCAGAAGAGACTCCGAGAGAGGACCAGAAGAGACTCCGAGAGAGGACCAGAAGAGACTCAGAGAGAGGGCCAGAAGAGACTGAGAGAGGGCCAGAAGAGACTGCGAGAGAGGACCAGAAGAGACTCCGAGAGAGGACCAGAAGAGACTCCGAGAGAGCCAGAAGAGACTGAGAGAGGACCAGAAGAGACTCCGAGAGAGGACCAGAAGAGACTCCGAGAGAGGACCAGAAGAGACTCCGAGAGAGGACCAGAAGAGACTCCGAGAGAGGACCAGAAGAGACTCCGAGAGAGGACCAGAAGAGACTCCGAGAGAGGACCAGAAGAGACTCCGAGAGAGGACCAGAAGAGACTCCGAGAGAGGGCCAGAAGAGACTCGAGGACCAGAAGAGACTCAGAGAGAGGGCCAGAAGAGACTCCGGGACAGGACCAGAAGAGACTCAGAGAGAGGGCCAGAAGAGACTGAGAGAGGGCCAGAAGAGACTGAGAGAGGGCCAGAAGAGACTGAGAGAGGACCAGAAGAGACTCCGAGAGAGGACCAGAAGAGACTCAGAGAGAGGACCAGGAGAGACTCCGAGAGAGGACCAGAAGAGACTCCGAGAGAGGACCAGAAGAGACTCCGAGAGAGGACCAGAAGAGACTCCGAGAGAGGACCAGAAGAGACTCAGAGAGAGGGTCAGAAGAGACTCGAGGACCAGAAGAGACTCAGAGAGAGGACCAGAAGAGACTCAGAGAGAGGGCCAGAAGAGACTCAGAGAGAGGGCCAGAAGAGACTCAGAGAGAGGACCAGAAGAGACTAACAGAGAGGACCAGACGCGACTCAGAGAGAGGACCAGAAGAGACTCAGAGAGAGGACCAGAAGAGAGTCAGAGAGAGGACCAGAAGAGACCCAGAGAGAGGACCAGAAGAGACTCAGAGAGAGGACCAGAAGAGACTCCCAGAGAGGACCAGAAGAGACTCCCAGAGAGGACCAGAAGAGACTCCTAGAGAGGACCAGAAGAGACTCCTAGAGAGGACCAGAAGAGACTCCTAGAGAGGACCAGAAGAGACTCCGAGAGAGGACCAGAAGAGACTCAGAGAGAGGACCAGAAGAGACCCAGAGAGAGGACCAGAAGAGACTCAGAGAGAGGACCAGAAGAGACTCAGAGAGAGGGCCAGAAGAGACTCAGAGAGAGGGCCAGAAGAGACTCCGAGAGAGGACCAGAAGAGACTCCGAGAGAGGACCAGAAGAGACTCCGAGAGAGGACCAGAAGAGACTCAGAGAGAGGGCCAGAAGAGACTCGAGGACCAGAAGAGACTCAGAGAGAGGGCCAGAAGAGACTCCGAGAGAGGACCAGAAGAGACTCATAGAGAGGACCAGAAGAGACTGACAGAGAGGACCAGACGAGACTCAGAGAGAGGACCAGACGAGACTCAGAGAGAGGACCAGAAGAGAGTCAGAGAGAGGACCAGAAGAGACCCAGAGAGAGGACCAGAAGAGACTCCGAGAGAGGACCAGAAGAGACTCCGAGAGAGGACCAGAAGAGACTCCGAGAGAGGACCAGAAGAGACTCAGAGAGAGGGCCGGAAGAGACTGAGAGAGGACCAGAAGAGACTCCGAGAGAGGACCAGAAGAGACTCCGAGAGAGGACCAGAAGAGACTCCGAGAGAGGACCAGAAGAGACTCCGAGAGAGGACCAGAAGAGACTCCGAGAGAGGACCAGAAGAGACTCCGAGAGAGGACCAGAAGAGACTCATAGAGAGGACCAGAAGAGACTGACAGAGAGGACCAGATGAGACTCAGAGAGAGGACCAGATGAGACTCAGAGAGAGGACCAGAAGAGACTCAGAGAGAGGACCAGAAGAGACTCCGAGAGAGGACCAGAAGAGACCCACAGAGAGAGGACCAGAAGAGACTCCGAGAGAGGACCAGAAGAGACTCCGAGAGAGGACCAGAAGAGACTCAGAGAGAGGACCAGAAGAGACTCCGAGAGAGGACCAGAAGAGACTCATAGAGAGGACCAGAAGAGACTGACAGAGAGGACCAGACGAGACTCAGAGAGAGGACCAGAAGAGACCCAGAGAGAGGACCAGAAGAGACCCAGAGAGAGGACCAGAAGAGACTCCGAGAGAGGACCAGAAGAGACTCCGAGAGAGGACCAGAAGAGACTCAGAGAGAGGACCAGAAGAGACTCAGAGAGAGGGCCAGAAGAGACTCAGAGAGAGGACCAGAAGAGACTCCGAGAGAGGACCAGAAGAGACTCCGAGAGAGGACCAGAAGAGACTCAGAGAGAGGACCAGAAGAGACTGACAGAGAGGACCAGACGAGACTCAGAGAGAGGACCAGAAGAGACTCAGAGAGAGGAACAGAAGAGACTGACAGAGAGGACCAGACGAAACTCAGAGAGAGGACCAGAAGAGACTCAGAGAGAGGACCAGAAGAGACTCCGAGAGAGGACCAGAAGAGACCCACAGAGAGAGGACCAGAAGAGACTCCGAGAGAGGACCAGAAGAGACTCAGAGAGAGGGCCAGAAGAGACTCAGAGAGAGGACCAGAAGAGACTCCGAGAGAGGACCAGAAGAGACCCACAGAGAGAGGACCAGAAGAGACTCATAGAGAGGACCAGAAGAGACTGACAGAGAGGACCAGACGAGTCTCAGAGAGAGGACCAGAAGAGACTCAGAGAGAGGGCCAGAAGAGACTCAGAGAGAGGACCAGAAGAGACTCCGAGAGAGGACCAGAAGAGACTCCGAGAGAGGACCAGAAGAGACTCAGAGAGAGGACCAGAAGAGACTGACAGAGAGGACCAGACGAGACTCAGAGAGAGGACCAGAAGAGACTCAGAGAGAGGAACAGAAGAGACTGACAGAGAGGACCAGACGAAACTCAGAGAGAGGACCAGAAGAGACTCAGAGAGAGGACCAGAAGAGACTCCGAGAGAGGACCAGAAGAGACCCACAGAGAGAGGACCAGAAGAGACTCCGAGAGAGGACCAGAAGAGACTCAGAGAGAGGGCCAGAAGAGACTCAGAGAGAGGACCAGAAGAGACTCCGAGAGAGGACCAGAAGAGACCCACAGAGAGAGGACCAGAAGAGACTCATAGAGAGGACCAGAAGAGACTGACAGAGAGGACCAGACAAGTCTCAGAGAGAGGACCAGAAGAGACTCAGAGAGAGGACCAGAAGAGAGTCAGAGAGAGGACCAGAAGAGACCCAGAGAGAGGACTAGAAGAGACTCCGAGAGAGGACCAGAAGAGACTCTGAGAGAGGACCAGAAGAGACTCCGAGAGAGGACCAGAAGAGACTCAGAGAGAGGGCCAGAAGAGACTGAGAGAGGGCCAGAAGAGACTGCGAGAGAGGACCAGAAGAGACTCCGAGAGAGGACCAGAAGAGACTCCGAGAGAGCCAGAAGAGACTGAGAGAGGACCAGAAGAGACTCCGAGAGAGGACCAGAAGAGACTCCGAGAGAGGACCAGAAGAGACTCCGAGAGAGGACCAGAAGAGACTCCGAGAGAGGACCAGAAGAGACTCCGAGAGAGGACCAGAAGAGACTCCGAGAGAGGACCAGAAGAGACTCCGAGAGAGGACCAGAAGAGACTCCGAGAGAGGGCCAGAAGAGACTCGAGGACCAGAAGAGACTCAGAGAGAGGGCCAGAAGAGACTCCGGGAGAGGACCAGAAGAGACTCAGAGAGAGGGCCAGAAGAGACTGAGAGAGGGCCAGAAGAGACTGAGAGAGGGCCAGAAGAGACTGAGAGAGGACCAGAAGAGACTCCGAGAGAGGACCAGAAGAGACTCAGAGAGAGGACCAGGAGAGACTCCGAGAGAGGACCAGAAGAGACTCCGAGAGAGGACCAGAAGAGACTCAGAGAGAGGACCAGAAGAGACTCCGAGAGAGGACCAGAAGAGACTCCGAGAGAGGACCAGAAGAGACTCAGAGAGAGGACCAGAAGAGACTGACAGAGAGGACCAGACGAGACTCAGAGAGAGGACCAGAAGAGACTCAGAGAGAGGAACAGAAGAGACTGACAGAGAGGACCAGACGAAACTCAGAGAGAGGACCAGAAGAGACTCAGAGAGAGGACCAGAAGAGACTCCGAGAGAGGACCAGAAGAGACCCACAGAGAGAGGACCAGAAGAGACTCCGAGAGAGGACCAGAAGAGACTCAGAGAGAGGGCCAGAAGAGACTCAGAGAGAGGACCAGAAGAGACTCCGAGAGAGGACCAGAAGAGACCCACAGAGAGAGGACCAGAAGAGACTCATAGAGAGGACCAGAAGAGACTGACAGAGAGGACCAGACGAGTCTCAGAGAGAGGACCAGAAGAGACTCAGAGAGAGGGCCAGAAGAGACTCAGAGAGAGGACCAGAAGAGACTCCGAGAGAGGACCAGAAGAGACTCCGAGAGAGGACCAGAAGAGACTCAGAGAGAGGACCAGAAGAGACTGACAGAGAGGACCAGACGAGACTCAGAGAGAGGACCAGAAGAGACTCAGAGAGAGGAACAGAAGAGACTGACAGAGAGGACCAGACGAAACTCAGAGAGAGGACCAGAAGAGACTCAGAGAGAGGACCAGAAGAGACTCCGAGAGAGGACCAGAAGAGACCCACAGAGAGAGGACCAGAAGAGACTCCGAGAGAGGACCAGAAGAGACTCAGAGAGAGGGCCAGAAGAGACTCAGAGAGAGGACCAGAAGAGACTCCGAGAGAGGACCAGAAGAGACCCACAGAGAGAGGACCAGAAGAGACTCATAGAGAGGACCAGAAGAGACTGACAGAGAGGACCAGACGAGTCTCAGAGAGAGGACCAGAAGAGACTCAGAGAGAGGACCAGAAGAGAGTCAGAGAGAGGACCAGAAGAGACCCAGAGAGAGGACTAGAAGAGACTCCGAGAGAGGACCAGAAGAGACTCTGAGAGAGGACCAGAAGAGACTCCGAGAGAGGACCAGAAGAGACTCAGAGAGAGGGCCAGAAGAGACTGAGAGAGGGCCAGAAGAGACTGCGAGAGAGGACCAGAAGAGACTCCGAGAGAGGACCAGAAGAGACTCCGAGAGAGCCAGAAGAGACTGAGAGAGGACCAGAAGAGACTCCGAGAGAGGACCAGAAGAGACTCCGAGAGAGGACCAGAAGAGACTCCGAGAGAGGACCAGAAGAGACTCCGAGAGAGGACCAGAAGAGACTCCGAGAGAGGACCAGAAGAGACTCCGAGAGAGGACCAGAAGAGACTCCGAGAGAGGACCAGAAGAGACTCCGAGAGAGGGCCAGAAGAGACTCGAGGACCAGAAGAGACTCAGAGAGAGGGCCAGAAGAGACTCCGGGAGAGGACCAGAAGAGACTCAGAGAGAGGGCCAGAAGAGACTGAGAGAGGGCCAGAAGAGACTGAGAGAGGGCCAGAAGAGACTGAGAGAGGACCAGAAGAGACTCCGAGAGAGGACCAGAAGAGACTCAGAGAGAGGACCAGGAGAGACTCCGAGAGAGGACCAGAAGAGACTCCGAGAGAGGACCAGAAGAGACTCCGAGAGAGGACCAGAAGAGACTCCGAGAGAGGACCAGAAGAGACTCAGAGAGAGGGTCAGAAGAGACTCGAGGACCAGAAGAGACTCAGAGAGAGGACCAGAAGAGACTCAGAGAGAGGGCCAGAAGAGACTCAGAGAGAGGACCAGAAGAGACTCCGAGAGAGGACCAGAAGAGACTCCGAGAGAGGACCAGAAGAGACTCCGAGAGAGGACCAGAAGAGACTCAGAGAGAGGGCCAGAAGAGACTCGAGGACCAGAAGAGACTCCGAGAGAGGACCAGAAGAGACTCCGAGAGAGGACCAGAAGAGACTCCGAGAGAGGACCAGAAGAGACTCCGAGAGAGGACCAGAAGAGACTCAGAGAAAGGGCCAGAAGAGACTCGAGGACCAGAAGAGACTCAGAGAGAGGGCCAGAAGAGACTCCGA
The DNA here is from genome assembly GCF_964261635.1 of Lissotriton helveticus. Taxonomy (NCBI): domain Eukaryota; kingdom Metazoa; phylum Chordata; class Amphibia; order Caudata; family Salamandridae; genus Lissotriton; species Lissotriton helveticus. The sequence continues at coordinate 1,685,378,690 of NC_136063.1, read as the reverse complement.
GAGAGGACCAGAAGAGACTCCGAGAGAGGACCAGAAGAGACTCCGAGAGAGGACCAGAAGAGACTCCGAGAGAGGACCAGAAGAGACTCAGAGAGAGGGTCAGAAGAGACTCGAGGACCAGAAGAGACTCAGAGAGAGGACCAGAAGAGACTCAGAGAGAGGGCCAGAAGAGACTCAGAGAGAGGACCAGAAGAGACTCCGAGAGAGGACCAGAAGAGACTCCGAGAGAGGACCAGAAGAGACTCCGAGAGAGGACCAGAAGAGACTCAGAGAGAGGGCCAGAAGAGACTCGAGGACCAGAAGAGACTCCGAGAGAGGACCAGAAGAGACTCCGAGAGAGGACCAGAAGAGACTCCGAGAGAGGACCAGAAGAGACTCCGAGAGAGGACCAGAAGAGACTCAGAGAAAGGGCCAGAAGAGACTCGAGGACCAGAAGAGACTCAGAGAGAGGGCCAGAAGAGACTCCGAGAGAGGACCAGAAGAGACTCCGAGAGAGGACCAGAAGAGACTCCGAGAGAGGACCAGAAGAGACTCAGAGAGAGGGCCAGAAGAGACTCGAGGACCAGAAGAGACTCCGAGAGAGGACCAGAAGAGACTCCGAGAGAGGACCAGAAGAGACTCCGAGAGAGGACCAGAAGAGACTCCGAGAGAGGACCAGAAGAGACTCAGAGAAAGGGCCAGAAGAGACTCGAGGACCAGAAGAGACTCAGAGAGAGGGCCAGAAGAGACTCCGAGAGAGGACCAGAAGAGACTCCGAGAGAGGACCAGAAGAGACTCCGAGAGAGGACCAGAAGAGACTCCGAGAGAGGACCAGAAGAGACTCAGAGAGAGGGTCAGAAGAGACTCGAGGACCAGAAGAGACTCAGAGAGAGGACCAGAAGAGACTCAGAGAGAGGGCCAGAAGAGACTCAGAGAGAGGACCAGAAGAGACTCCGAGAGAGGACCAGAAGAGACTCCGAGAGAGGACCAGAAGAGACTCCGAGAGAGGACCAGAAGAGACTCCGAGAGAGGACCAGAAGAGACTCAGAGAGAGGGCCAGAAGAGACTCGAGGACCAGAAGAGACTCCGAGAGAGGACCAGAAGAGACTCCGAGAGAGGACCAGAAGAGACTCCGAGAGAGGACCAGAAGAGACTCCGAGAGAGGACCAGAAGAGACTCAGAGAAAGGGCCAGAAGAGACTCGAGGACCAGAAGAGACTCAGAGAGAGGGCCAGAAGAGACTCCGAGAGAGGACCAGAAGAGACTCATAGAGAGGACCAGAAGAGACTGACAGAGAGGACCAGACGCGACTCAGAGAGAGGACCAGAAGAGACTCAGAGAGAGGACCAAAAGAGAGTCAGAGGGAGGACCAGAAGAGACCCAGAGAGAGGACCAGAAGAGACTCCCAGAGAGGACCAGAAGAGACTCCTAGAGAGGACCAGAAGAGACTCCTAGAGAGGACCAGAAGAAACTCAGAGAGAGGGCCAGAAGAGACTCCGAGAGAGGACCAGAAGAGACTCAGAGACAGGACAAGAAGAGACCCAGAGAGAGGACCAGAAGAGACTCAGAGAGAGGGCCAGAAGAGACTCCGAGAGAGGACCAGAAGAGACTCCGAGAGAGGACCAGAAGAGACTCCGAGAGAGGACCAGAAGAGACTCCGAGAGAGGACCAGAAGAGACTCCGAGAGAGGACCAGAAGAGACCCACAGAGAGAGGACCAGAAGAGACTCCGAGAGAGGACCAGAAGAGACCCACAGAGAGAGGACCAGAAGAGACTCCGAGAGAGGACCAGAAGAGACTCAGAGAGAGGGCCAGAAGAGACTCAGAGAGAGGGCCAGAAGAGACTCAGAGAGAGGACCAGAAGAGACTCCGAGAGAGGACCAGAAGAGACTCCGAGAGAGGACCAGAAGAGACTCCGAGAGAGGACCAGAAGAGACTCCGAGAGAGGACCAGAAGAGACTCCGAGAGAGGACCAGAAGAGACTCAGAGAGAGGGCCAGAAGAGACTCGAGGACCAGAAGAGACTCGAGGACCAGAAGAGACTCAGAGAGAGGACCAGAAGAGACCCAGAGAGAGGACCAGAAGAGACTCCCAGAGAGGACCAGAAGAGACTCCTAGAGAGGACCAGAAGAGACTCCTAAAGAGGACCAGAAGAGACTCCTAGAGAGGACCAGAAGAGACTCCGAGAGAGGGCCAGAAGAGACTCCGAGAGAGGACCAGAAGAGACTCAGAGAGAGGACAAGAAGAGACCCAGAGAGAGGACCAGAAGAGACCCAGAGAGAGGGCCAGAAGAGACTCAGAGAGAGGACCAGAAGAGACTCTGAGGGAGGACCAGAAGAGACTCCGAGAGAGGACCAGAAGAGACTCCGAGAGAGGACCAGAAGAGACTCCGAGAGAGGACCAGAAGAGACTCCGAGAGAGGACCAGAAGAGACTCCGAGAGAGGACCAGAAGAGACTCAGAGAGAGGGCCAGAAGAGACTCGAGGACCAGAAGAGACTCGAGGACCAGAAGAGACTCAGAGAGAGGACCAGAAGAGACCCAGAGAGAGGACCAGAAGAGACTCCCAGAGAGGACCAGAAGAGACTCCTAGAGAGGACCAGAAGAGACTCCTAAAGAGGACCAGAAGAGACTCCTAGAGAGGACCAGAAGAGACTCCGAGAGAGGGCCAGAAGAGACTCCGAGAGAGGACCAGAAGAGACTCAGAGAGAGGACAAGAAGAGACCCAGAGAGAGGACCAGAAGAGACTCAGAGAGAGGGCCAGAAGAGACTCAGAGAGAGGACCAGAAGAGACTCCGAGAGAGGACCAGAAGAGACTCCGAGAGAGGACCAGAAGAGACTCCGAGAGAGGACCAGAAGAGACTCCGAGAGAGGACCAGAAGAGACTCCGAGAGAGGACCAGAAGAGACCCACAGAGAGAGGACCAGAAGAGACTCCGAGAGAGGACCAGAAGAGACCCACAGAGAGAGGACCAGAAGAGACTCCGAGAGAGGACCAGAAGAGACTCAGAGAGAGGGCCAGAAGAGACTCAGAGAGAGGGCCAGAAGAGACTCAGAGAGAGGACCAGAAGAGACTCCGAGAGAGGACCAGAAGAGACTCCGAGAGAGGACCAGAAGAGACTCCGAGAGAGGACCAGAAGAGACTCCGAGAGAGGACCAGAAGAGACTCCGAGAGAGGACCAGAAGAGACTCAGAGAGAGGGCCAGAAGAGACTCGAGGACCAGAAGAGACTCGAGGACCAGAAGAGACTCAGAGAGAGGACCAGAAGAGACCCAGAGAGAGGACCAGAAGAGACTCCCAGAGAGGACCAGAAGAGACTCCTAGAGAGGACCAGAAGAGACTCCTAAAGAGGACCAGAAGAGACTCCTAGAGAGGACCAGAAGAGACTCCGAGAGAGGGCCAGAAGAGACTCCGAGAGAGGACCAGAAGAGACTCAGAGAGAGGACAAGAAGAGACCCGGAGAGAGGATCAGAAGAGACCCAGAGAGAGGGCCAGAAGAGACTCAGAGAGAGGACCAGAAGAGACTCTGAGAGAGGACCAGAAGAGACTCCGAGAGAGGACCAGAAGAGACTCCGAGAGAGGACCAGAAGAGACTCCGAGAGAGGACCAGAAGAGACTCCGAGAGAGGACCAGAAGAGACTCCGAGAGAGGACCAGAAGAGACTCCGAGAGAGGACCAGAAGAGACTCAGAGAGAGGGCCAGAAGAGACTCGAGGACCAGAAGAGACTCGAGGACCAGAAGAGACTCAGAGAGAGGACCAGAAGAGACCCAGAGAGAGGACCAGAAGAGACTCCCAGAGAGGACCAGAAGAGACTCCTAGAGAGGACCAGAAGAGACTCCTAAAGAGGACCAGAAGAGACTCCTAGAGAGGACCAGAAGAGACTCCGAGAGAGGGCCAGAAGAGACTCCGAGAGAGGACCAGAAGAGACTCAGAGAGAGGACAAGAAGAGACCCAGAGAGAGGACCAGAAGAGACTCAGAGAGAGGGCCAGAAGAGACTCAGAGAGAGGACCAGAAGAGACTCTGAGAGAGGACCAGAAGAGACTCCGAGAGAGGACCAGAAGAGACTCCAAGAGAGGACCAGAAGAGACTCAGAGAGAGGACCAGAAGAGACCCACAGAGAGAGGACCAGAAGAGACTCCGAGAGAGGACCAGAAGAGACTCGAGGACCAGAAGAGACTCAGAGAGAGGACCAGAAGAGACTCAGAGAGAGGTCCAGAAGAGAGTCAGAGAGAGGACCAGAAGAGACCCAGAGAGAGGACCAGAAGGGACTCCCAGAGAGGACCAGAAGAGACTCCGAGAGAGGGCCAGAAGAGACTCGAGGACCAGAAGAGACTCAGAGAGAGGACCAGAAGAGACTCAGAGAGAGGACCAGAAGAGACTCCGAGAGAGGACCAGAAGAGACTCAGAGAGAGGGCCAGAAGAGACTCGAGGACCAGAAGAGACTCGAGGACCAGAAGAGACTCAGAGAGAGGACCAGAAGAGACCCAGAGAGAGGACCAGAAGAGACTCCCAGAGAGGACCAGAAGAGACTCCTAGAGAGGACCAGAAGAGACTCCTAGAGAGGACCAGAAGAGACTCCTAGAGAGGACCAGAAGAGACTCCGAGAGAGGGCCAGAAGAGACTCCGAGAGAGGACCAGAAGAGACTCCGAGAGAGGACAAGAAGAGACCCAGAGAGAGGACCAGAAGAGACCCAGAGAGAGGACCAGAAGAGACTCAGAGAGAGGGCCAGAAGAGACTCAGAGAGAGGACCAGAAGAGACTCTGAGAGAGGACCAGAAGAGACTCCGAGAGAGGACCAGAAGAGACTCCGAGAGAGGACCAGAAGAGACTCCGAGAGAGGACCAGAAGAGACTCCAAGAGAGGACCAGAAGAGACTCAGAGAGAGGACCAGAAGAGACCCACAGAGAGAGGACCAGAAGAGACTCCGAGAGAGGACCAGAAGAGACTCGAGGACCAGAAGAGACTCCTAGAGAGGGCCAGAAGAGACTCAGAGAGAGGTCCAGAAGAGAGTCAGAGAGAGGACCAGAAGAGACCCAGAGAGAGGACCAGAAGGGACTCCCAGAGAGGACCAGAAGAGACTCCGAGTGAGGGCCAGAAGAGACTCGAGGACCAGAAGAGACTCAGAGAGAGGACCAGAAGAGACTCAGAGAGAGGACCAGAAGAGACTCCGAGAGAGGACCAGAAGAGACTCAGAGAGAGGACCAGAAGAGACTGACAGAGAGGACCAGACGAGACTCAGAGAGAGGACCAGAAGAGACTCAGAGAGAGGTCCAGAAGAGAGTCAGAGAGAGGACCAGAAGAGACCCAGAGAGAGGACCAGAAGGGACTCCCAGAGAGGACCAGAAGAGACTCCCAGAGAGGACCAGAAGAGACTCCTAGAGAGGACCAGAAGAGACTCCTAGAGAGGACCAGAAGAGACTCCTAGAGAGGACCAGAAGAGACTCCGAGAGAGGACCAGAAGAGACTCAGAGAGAGGACCAGAAGAGACTCCGAGAGAGGACCAGAAGAGACTCAGAGAGAGGGCCAGAAGAGACTCAGAGAGAGGGCCAGAAGAGACTCAGAGAGAGGGCCAGAAGAGACTCAGAGAGAGGACCAGAAGAGACGCAGAGAGAGGGCCAGAAGAGACTCGAGGACCAGAAGAGACTGACAGAGAGGACCAGAAGAGACTGACAGAGAGGACCAGACGAGACTCAGAGAGAGGACCAGAAGAGACTCAGGGAGAGGACCAGAAGAGACGCAGAGAGAGGACCAGAAGAGATGCAGAGAGAGGACCAGAAGAGACTCAGAGAGAGGGCCAGAAGAGACTCGAGGACCAGAAGAGACTCAGAGAGAGGGCCAGAAGAGACTCCGAGAGAGGACCAGAAGAGACTCAGAGAGAGGACCAGAAGAGACCCAGAGAGAGGACCAGAAGAGAGTTAGAGAGAGGACCAGAAGAGACTCGAGGACCAGAAGAGACTGAGAGAGAAAACCAGAAGGGACTCAGAGAGAGGACCAGAAGGGACTCAGAGAGAGGACCAGAAGAGACTCAGAGAGAGGACCAGAAGAGACCCAGAGAGAGGACCAGAAGAGACCCAGAGAGAGGACCAGAAGAGAGTCAGAGAGAGGACCAGAAGAGACCCAGAGAGAGGACCAGAAGAGACTCAGAGAGAGGACCAGAAGAGACCCAGAGAGAGGACCAGAAGAGAGTTAGAGAGAGGACCAGAAGAGACTCGAGGACCAGAAGAGACTGAGAGAGAAAACCAGAAGGGACTCAGAGAGAGGACCGGAAGGGACTCAGAGAGAGGACCAGAAGGGACTCAGAGAGAGGACCAGAAGAGACTCAGAGAGAGGACCAGAAGAGACTCCGAGAGAGGACCAGAAGAGACTCCGAGAGAGGACCAGAAGAGACTCCGAGAGAGGACCAGAAGAGACTCCGAGAGAGGGCCAGAAGAGACTCGAGGACCAGAAGAGACTCAGAGAGAGGGCCAGAAGAGACTCCGAGAGAGGACCAGAAGAGACTCCGAGAGAGGACCAGAAGAGACTCCGAGAGAGGACCAGAAGAGACTCCGAGAGAGGACCAGAAGAGACTCCGAGAGAGGACCAGAAGAGACTCCGAGAGAGGACCAGAAGAGACTCCGAGAGAGGGCCAGAAGAGACTCGAGGACCAGAAGAGACTCAGAGAGAGGGCCAGAAGAGACTCCGGGAGAGGACCAGAAGAGACTCAGAGAGAGGGCCAGAAGAGACTGAGAGAGGGCCAGAAGAGACTGAGAGAGGGCCAGAAGAGACTGAGAGAGGACCAGAAGAGACTCCGAGAGAGGACCAGAAGAGACTCAGAGAGAGGACCAGGAGAGACTCCGAGAGAGGACCAGAAGAGACTCCGAGAGAGGACCAGAAGAGACTCCGAGAGAGGACCAGAAGAGACTCCGAGAGAGGACCAGAAGAGACTCAGAGAGAGGGTCAGAAGAGACTCGAGGACCAGAAGAGACTCAGAGAGAGGACCAGAAGAGACTCAGAGAGAGGGCCAGAAGAGACTCAGAGAGAGGACCAGAAGAGACTCCGAGAGAGGACCAGAAGAGACTCCGAGAGAGGACCAGAAGAGACTCCGAGAGAGGACCAGAAGAGACTCAGAGAGAGGGCCAGAAGAGACTCGAGGACCAGAAGAGACTCCGAGAGAGGACCAGAAGAGACTCCGAGAGAGGACCAGAAGAGACTCCGAGAGAGGACCAGAAGAGACTCCGAGAGAGGACCAGAAGAGACTCAGAGAAAGGGCCAGAAGAGACTCGAGGACCAGAAGAGACTCAGAGAGAGGGCCAGAAGAGACTCCGAGAGAGGACCAGAAGAGACTCCGAGAGAGGACCAGAAGAGACTCCGAGAGAGGACCAGAAGAGACTCCGAGAGAGGACCAGAAGAGACTCAGAGAGAGGGTCAGAAGAGACTCGAGGACCAGAAGAGACTCAGAGAGAGGACCAGAAGAGACTCAGAGAGAGGGCCAGAAGAGACTCAGAGAGAGGACCAGAAGAGACTCCGAGAGAGGACCAGAAGAGACTCCGAGAGAGGACCAGAAGAGACTCCGAGAGAGGACCAGAAGAGACTCAGAGAGAGGGCCAGAAGAGACTCGAGGACCAGAAGAGACTCCGAGAGAGGACCAGAAGAGACTCCGAGAGAGGACCAGAAGAGACTCCGAGAGAGGACCAGAAGAGACTCCGAGAGAGGACCAGAAGAGACTCAGAGAAAGGGCCAGAAGAGACTCGAGGACCAGAAGAGACTCAGAGAGAGGGCCAGAAGAGACTCCGAGAGAGGACCAGAAGAGACTCCGAGAGAGGACCAGAAGAGACTCCGAGAGAGGACCAGAAGAGACTCAGAGAGAGGGCCAGAAGAGACTCGAGGACCAGAAGAGACTCCGAGAGAGGACCAGAAGAGACTCCGAGAGAGGACCAGAAGAGACTCCGAGAGAGGACCAGAAGAGACTCCGAGAGAGGACCAGAAGAGACTCAGAGAAAGGGCCAGAAGAGACTCGAGGACCAGAAGAGACTCAGAGAGAGGGCCAGAAGAGACTCCGAGAGAGGACCAGAAGAGACTCCGAGAGAGGACCAGAAGAGACTCCGAGAGAGGACCAGAAGAGACTCCGAGAGAGGACCAGAAGAGACTCAGAGAGAGGGTCAGAAGAGACTCGAGGACCAGAAGAGACTCAGAGAGAGGACCAGAAGAGACTCAGAGAGAGGGCCAGAAGAGACTCAGAGAGAGGACCAGAAGAGACTCCGAGAGAGGACCAGAAGAGACTCCGAGAGAGGACCAGAAGAGACTCCGAGAGAGGACCAGAAGAGACTCCGAGAGAGGACCAGAAGAGACTCAGAGAGAGGGCCAGAAGAGACTCGAGGACCAGAAGAGACTCCGAGAGAGGACCAGAAGAGACTCCGAGAGAGGACCAGAAGAGACTCCGAGAGAGGACCAGAAGAGACTCCGAGAGAGGACCAGAAGAGACTCAGAGAAAGGGCCAGAAGAGACTCGAGGACCAGAAGAGACTCAGAGAGAGGGCCAGAAGAGACTCCGAGAGAGGACCAGAAGAGACTCATAGAGAGGACCAGAAGAGACTGACAGAGAGGACCAGACGCGACTCAGAGAGAGGACCAGAAGAGACTCAGAGAGAGGACCAAAAGAGAGTCAGAGGGAGGACCAGAAGAGACCCAGAGAGAGGACCAGAAGAGACTCCCAGAGAGGACCAGAAGAGACTCCTAGAGAGGACCAGAAGAGACTCCTAGAGAGGACCAGAAGAAACTCAGAGAGAGGGCCAGAAGAGACTCCGAGAGAGGACCAGAAGAGACTCAGAGACAGGACAAGAAGAGACCCAGAGAGAGGACCAGAAGAGACTCAGAGAGAGGGCCAGAAGAGACTCCGAGAGAGGACCAGAAGAGACTCCGAGAGAGGACCAGAAGAGACTCCGAGAGAGGACCAGAAGAGACTCCGAGAGAGGACCAGAAGAGACTCCGAGAGAGGACCAGAAGAGACCCACAGAGAGAGGACCAGAAGAGACTCCGAGAGAGGACCAGAAGAGACCCACAGAGAGAGGACCAGAAGAGACTCCGAGAGAGGACCAGAAGAGACTCAGAGAGAGGGCCAGAAGAGACTCAGAGAGAGGGCCAGAAGAGACTCAGAGAGAGGACCAGAAGAGACTCCGAGAGAGGACCAGAAGAGACTCCGAGAGAGGACCAGAAGAGACTCCGAGAGAGGACCAGAAGAGACTCCGAGAGAGGACCAGAAGAGACTCCGAGAGAGGACCAGAAGAGACTCAGAGAGAGGGCCAGAAGAGACTCGAGGACCAGAAGAGACTCGAGGACCAGAAGAGACTCAGAGAGAGGACCAGAAGAGACCCAGAGAGAGGACCAGAAGAGACTCCCAGAGAGGACCAGAAGAGACTCCTAGAGAGGACCAGAAGAGACTCCTAAAGAGGACCAGAAGAGACTCCTAGAGAGGACCAGAAGAGACTCCGAGAGAGGGCCAGAAGAGACTCCGAGAGAGGACCAGAAGAGACTCAGAGAGAGGACAAGAAGAGACCCAGAGAGAGGACCAGAAGAGACCCAGAGAGAGGGCCAGAAGAGACTCAGAGAGAGGACCAGAAGAGACTCTGAGAGAGGACCAGAAGAGACTCCGAGAGAGGACCAGAAGAGACTCCGAGAGAGGACCAGAAGAGACTCCGAGAGAGGACCAGAAGAGACTCCGAGAGAGGACCAGAAGAGACTCCGAGAGAGGACCAGAAGAGACTCAGAGAGAGGGCCAGAAGAGACTCGAGGACCAGAAGAGACTCGAGGACCAGAAGAGACTCAGAGAGAGGACCAGAAGAGACCCAGAGAGAGGACCAGAAGAGACTCCCAGAGAGGACCAGAAGAGACTCCTAGAGAGGACCAGAAGAGACTCCTAAAGAGGACCAGAAGAGACTCCTAGAGAGGACCAGAAGAGACTCCGAGAGAGGGCCAGAAGAGACTCCGAGAGAGGACCAGAAGAGACTCAGAGAGAGGACAAGAAGAGACCCAGAGAGAGGACCAGAAGAGACTCAGAGAGAGGGCCAGAAGAGACTCAGAGAGAGGACCAGAAGAGACTCCGAGAGAGGACCAGAAGAGACTCCGAGAGAGGACCAGAAGAGACTCCGAGAGAGGACCAGAAGAGACTCCGAGAGAGGACCAGAAGAGACTCCGAGAGAGGACCAGAAGAGACCCACAGAGAGAGGACCAGAAGAGACTCCGAGAGAGGACCAGAAGAGACCCACAGAGAGAGGACCAGAAGAGACTCCGAGAGAGGACCAGAAGAGACTCAGAGAGAGGGCCAGAAGAGACTCAGAGAGAGGGCCAGAAGAGACTCAGAGAGAGGACCAGAAGAGACTCCGAGAGAGGACCAGAAGAGACTCCGAGAGAGGACCAGAAGAGACTCCGAGAGAGGACCAGAAGAGACTCCGAGAGAGGACCAGAAGAGACTCCGAGAGAGGACCAGAAGAGACTCAGAGAGAGGGCCAGAAGAGACTCGAGGACCAGAAGAGACTCGAGGACCAGAAGAGACTCAGAGAGAGGACCAGAAGAGACCCAGAGAGAGGACCAGAAGAGACTCCCAGAGAGGACCAGAAGAGACTCCTAGAGAGGACCAGAAGAGACTCCTAAAGAGGACCAGAAGAGACTCCTAGAGAGGACCAGAAGAGACTCCGAGAGAGGGCCAGAAGAGACTCCGAGAGAGGACCAGAAGAGACTCAGAGAGAGGACAAGAAGAGACCCAGAGAGAGGACCAGAAGAGACCCAGAGAGAGGGCCAGAAGAGACTCAGAGAGAGGACCAGAAGAGACTCTGAGAGAGGACCAGAAGAGACTCCGAGAGAGGACCAGAAGAGACTCCGAGAGAGGACCAGAAGAGACTCCGAGAGAGGACCAGAAGAGACTCCGAGAGAGGACCAGAAGAGACTCCGAGAGAGGACCAGAAGAGACTCCGAGAGAGGACCAGAAGAGACTCAGAGAGAGGGCCAGAAGAGACTCGAGGACCAGAAGAGACTCGAGGACCAGAAGAGACTCAGAGAGAGGACCAGAAGAGACCCAGAGAGAGGACCAGAAGAGACTCCCAGAGAGGACCAGAAGAGACTCCTAGAGAGGACCAGAAGAGACTCCTAAAGAGGACCAGAAGAGACTCCTAGAGAGGACCAGAAGAGACTCCGAGAGAGGGCCAGAAGAGACTCCGAGAGAGGACCAGAAGAGACTCAGAGAGAGGACAAGAAGAGACCCAGAGAGAGGACCAGAAGAGACTCAGAGAGAGGGCCAGAAGAGACTCAGAGAGAGGACCAGAAGAGACTCTGAGAGAGGACCAGAAGAGACTCCGAGAGAGGACCAGAAGAGACTCCAAGAGAGGACCAGAAGAGACTCAGAGAGAGGACCAGAAGAGACCCACAGAGAGAGGACCAGAAGAGACTCCGAGAGAGGACCAGAAGAGACTCGAGGACCAGAAGAGACTCAGAGAGAGGACCAGAAGAGACTCAGAGAGAGGTCCAGAAGAGAGTCAGAGAGAGGACCAGAAGAGACCCAGAGAGAGGACCAGAAGGGACTCCCAGAGAGGACCAGAAGAGACTCCGAGAGAGGGCCAGAAGAGACTCGAGGACCAGAAGAGACTCAGAGAGAGGACCAGAAGAGACTCAGAGAGAGGACCAGAAGAGACTCCGAGAGAGGACCAGAAGAGACTCAGAGAGAGGGCCAGAAGAGACTCGAGGACCAGAAGAGACTCGAGGACCAGAAGAGACTCAGAGAGAGGACCAGAAGAGACCCAGAGAGAGGACCAGAAGAGACTCCCAGAGAGGACCAGAAGAGACTCCTAGAGAGGACCAGAAGAGACTCCTAGAGAGGACCAGAAGAGACTCCTAGAGAGGACCAGAAGAGACTCCGAGAGAGGGCCAGAAGAGACTCCGAGAGAGGACCAGAAGAGACTCCGAGAGAGGACAAGAAGAGACCCAGAGAGAGGACCAGAAGAGACCCAGAGAGAGGACCAGAAGAGACTCAGAGAGAGGGCCAGAAGAGACTCAGAGAGAGGACCAGAAGAGACTCTGAGAGAGGACCAGAAGAGACTCCGAGAGAGGACCAGAAGAGACTCCGAGAGAGGACCAGAAGAGACTCCGAGAGAGGACCAGAAGAGACTCCAAGAGAGGACCAGAAGAGACTCAGAGAGAGGACCAGAAGAGACCCACAGAGAGAGGACCAGAAGAGACTCCGAGAGAGGACCAGAAGAGACTCGAGGACCAGAAGAGACTCCTAGAGAGGGCCAGAAGAGACTCAGAGAGAGGTCCAGAAGAGAGTCAGAGAGAGGACCAGAAGAGACCCAGAGAGAGGACCAGAAGGGACTCCCAGAGAGGACCAGAAGAGACTCCGAGTGAGGGCCAGAAGAGACTCGAGGACCAGAAGAGACTCAGAGAGAGGACCAGAAGAGACTCAGAGAGAGGACCAGAAGAGACTCCGAGAGAGGACCAGAAGAGACTCAGAGAGAGGACCAGAAGAGACTGACAGAGAGGACCAGACGAGACTCAGAGAGAGGACCAGAAGAGACTCAGAGAGAGGTCCAGAAGAGAGTCAGAGAGAGGACCAGAAGAGACCCAGAGAGAGGACCAGAAGGGACTCCCAGAGAGGACCAGAAGAGACTCCCAGAGAGGACCAGAAGAGACTCCTAGAGAGGACCAGAAGAGACTCCTAGAGAGGACCAGAAGAGACTCCTAGAGAGGACCAGAAGAGACTCCGAGAGAGGACCAGAAGAGACTCAGAGAGAGGACCAGAAGAGACTCCGAGAGAGGACCAGAAGAGACTCAGAGAGAGGGCCAGAAGAGACTCAGAGAGAGGGCCAGAAGAGACTCAGAGAGAGGGCCAGAAGAGACTCAGAGAGAGGACCAGAAGAGACGCAGAGAGAGGGCCAGAAGAGACTCGAGGACCAGAAGAGACTGACAGAGAGGACCAGAAGAGACTGACAGAGAGGACCAGACGAGACTCAGAGAGAGGACCAGAAGAGACTCAGAGAGAGGACCAGAAGAGACGCAGAGAGAGGACCAGAAGAGATGCAGAGAGAGGACCAGAAGAGACTCAGAGAGAGGGCCAGAAGAGACTCGAGGACCAGAAGAGACTCAGAGAGAGGGCCAGAAGAGACTCCGAGAGAGGACCAGAAGAGACTCAGAGAGAGGACCAGAAGAGACCCAGAGAGAGGACCAGAAGAGAGTTAGAGAGAGGACCAGAAGAGACTCGAGGACCAGAAGAGACTGAGAGAGAAAACCAGAAGGGACTCAGAGAGAGGACCAGAAGGGACTCAGAGAGAGGACCAGAAGAGACTCAGAGAGAGGACCAGAAGAGACCCAGAGAGAGGACCAGAAGAGACCCAGAGAGAGGACCAGAAGAGAGTCAGAGAGAGGACCAGAAGAGACCCAGAGAGAGGACCAGAAGAGACTCAGAGAGAGGACCAGAAGAGACCCAGAGAGAGGACCAGAAGAGAGTTAGAGAGAGGACCAGAAGAGACTCGAGGACCAGAAGAGACTGAGAGAGAAAACCAGAAGGGACTCAGAGAGAGGACCGGAAGGGACTCAGAGAGAGGACCAGAAGGGACTCAGAGAGAGGACCAGAAGAGACTCAGAGAGAGGACCAGAAGAGACTCAGAGAGAGGACCAGAAGAGACTCCGAGAGAGGACCAGAAGAGACTCAGAGAGAGGACCAGAAGAGACTGACCGAGAGGACCAGACGAGACTCAGAGAGAGGACCAGACGAGACTCAGAGAGAGGACCAGAAGAGACTCAGAGAGAGGTCCAGAAGAGAGTCAGAGAGAGGACCAGAAGAGACCCAGAGAGAGGACCAGAAGGGACTCCCAGAGAGGACCAGAAGAGACTCCTAGAGAGGACCAGAAGAGACTCCTAGAGAGGACCAGAAGAGACTCAGAGAGAGGGCCAGAAGAGACTCAGAGAGAGGGCCAGAAGAGACTCAGAGAGAGGGCCAGAAGAGACTCAGAGAGAGGACCAGAAGAGACGCAGAGAGAGGGCCAGAAGAGACTCGAGGACCAGAAGAGACTGACAGAGAGGACCAGAAGAGACTGACAGAGAGGACCAGACGAGACTCAGAGAGAGGACCAGACGAGACTCAGAGAGAGGACCAGAAGAGACGCAGAGAGAGGACCAGAAGAGACGCAGAGAGAGGACCAGAAGAGATGCAGAGAGAGGACCAGAAGAGACTCAGAGAGAGGGCCAGAAGAGACTCGAGGACCAGAAGAGACTCAGAGAGAGGGCCAGAAGAGACTCAGAGAGAGGGCCAGAAGAGACTCCGAGAGAGGACCAGAAGAGACTCAGAGAGAGGACCAGAAGAGACCCAGAGAGAGGACCAGAAGAGAGTTAGAGAGAGGACCAGAAGAGACTCGAGGACCAGAAGAGACTGAGAGAGAAAACCAGAAGGGACTCAGAGAGAGGACCAGAAGGGACTCAGAGAGAGGACCAGAAGAGACTCAGAGAGAGGACCAGAAGAGACCCAGAGAGGACCAGAAGAGACCCAGAGAGAGGACCAGAAGAGAGTCAGAGAGAGGACCAGAAGAGACCCAGAGAGAGGACCAGAAGAGACTCAGAGAGAGGACCAGAAGAGACCCAGAGAGAGGACCAGAAGAGAGTTAGAGAGAGGACCAGAAGAGACTCGAGGACCAGAAGAGACTGAGAGAGAAAACCAGAAGGGACTCAGAGAGAGGACCAGAAGGGACTCAGAGAGTGTGGTAAATAAATAATTAAATACCTGTTCTATTTTTGACTAGATATACAATAACAGATAGCTCAATAAATAAGAGTCAAGATTCGAGGTATCTGGAGTTTGCAGGTTTTAATACAGCATAAAGGACAGCAACAGGACAACCTGCACGGGAATAGGAGGATGGCAGCTGCCGGGGGCAGGATCTGGGAGCATAAGGGGTAACTTTTAATAACAGTGCACAATATATATATACTAAAACAATTGCATTACAGTTAATACAGTAGGCGTAGCAGTGGGCGGAGTTCATAGCAGTCGCGAAAGATAAGGCTGAAGTGGGTGTAACAAGAGGCGTGTACATAGACATGTGATGTAAACGTAACAGAATATGTCATAAATGGGGCGGAAACATGGAGGGGGCTACCTAAGGAGCCGGGACCTCTGACCTAGTGGTGCGCGCAAGCTGGCAATGACGTGTTACTAGGAGGAACTGGGGGGCTATGACTTCTGCGCTAGAAGAGGAGACTAAAGTCTGGAGTGTCAGAGCGACATGTACCTAAACACTATCTAGTATCTGATGTTTAGAGAACATGTTGATAGAATCCAAAAGTTATCAGGGTAAAGGCTAACAGACTCTAAGACTGGTGCATGCATTATTCTACATGTAGTGCGTGTTGAGGAATATTAAATGACCATTAATACAGTATTTCTCTTACATGGAGACGTAAAGGCTAGACCATGACGGAAACTATTGATACGATTCAGTAGCTTAGGAATGCAGAGAAGGAGGGCTGGACTGATAACTAGAATCATAACATACTCTTGGCAGACGGGCAGGCAGAGCCAGGCCGAGCCGGGCACTGTGAGGCAGGAAGTAAGTGAAGGGTCAGGGATGCAGGTGGGGGCTGCATCGCTCCTCAGCGAGGGTTCAGGAGACAGGAGCTGAATCTGGTGTCCGGGCCCTTTTGAGGCCTAGAAACGGGGACTTTTACTGAATTAACGTGCACACTGTGAAACGTGGCAACATAACTTTACATAGGCTTAATACTCGTAGCTTTCACGAGGACTGGAAACTTGGCATACTAAAGTTGGACACAACTAGAATTGCGTCTTTAATCGATCATAAGGTAATACATATGCATATTAGTCATGCACATATAACATAAGATGGGGAACACGTAGGGACACAGAACATGGCAAAATTTACTTTTCCACATTCCCTCCTTGTCACTACGTTTCCATCAGGAAACATCAATATTCATGATACCATCTATCATTTCATACAGTATCATTTGCTCGTCTCGAATTGTCTTGGAACGGGACTTAGGACTAGGACTTGGAATACAGGATGTAGCACAAATGCCGCAAATCGCAGGGCCACATTGTAAACAGAGGCAGCAACTGAAAATGATCATTACTGCTATACCTAGGAATGACAATACTTTCCATCCCCAGGCAGAAATTATACTCCAGAGCCAACCGGACCATGTCCAGGTGCCTGGATTCTGGTGTAACTGATGGGCAATTTTATGAAGTCTGGTTATAGCTGAATAAACAGACGGCGCGTTATTAGGAATGAAAATGCAGCAACTAGATCCGATGACTCTACATGCTCCTCCTCTATCGGCCAGTATGACGTCAAGAACGAGACGATTTTGGAGCACGACAAATCGCATAGCAGATTGCTCTTCGGTTAAGTTACCTAGAGCAGAAGCAGTCTCATTCACTACTGCTTCAAGGGTTCTGGTTAACCTACGGATTAGCTTACTATTCTGGACAGGGCCTATAAAGAAGAAGAATCCTTTATTGAAATCTTGATACTGTTCTAGAGCAGTTTCAGTTTGATCGACAATCGGGGACTCGATCTCCCGTCTATGTCTAATGTGTACTAGATGTGTGTTTCTATGATAATCGGATGGGGCTAGAAAAACTGGTGGCAGTAGGAAGGCAATGTAACAGGTTCCATCCCAATCGAGGGGCAGACGAACATATGCGGTCTGACCACAAACAAAATATGAATGACGTGAGGCTTTAAAAATAGATTTCCCACTGTCACTATACTTGACAATAGTAGTACAATCACTATGTCCTACATGTGCAGAACCATTCTTTCGGACACATAATTCGCCTTTGACTGGTAGTACTGAAATTGCAGGTAAATCTGGAGTAGTATCAGACTGAACATTCAGGACCATAAAATTCGAAGAATAATTACCTAAATTATAAACTTCATTTTCTAGATCTAACCCGGTTCTATGGGTGAGACCTTGCTTGTCTGGAAAACATGTACTATTCAGAAGGGACATATCAGTTGAGGATGACGTTAACGTGGACCATGCTCCACACGAACCATTATGTGAAAACGGATAAGGAAAGAGTGGCAGAACTCCCTTCGGTGTCTGGAAAGGGGGGAGTCGACCACACACCCAACAATTAGTAGCATTGCTGGTCTGGTGTGAATAGTGTAACATACGGATAAACGTATTATTTCTCATAGCAAGACGATAGGATAGCTCGTGAGGAGGCAGATCACTAAATGTGTGCTCTACTGTAGCATTAGAAAACTTATTTACATGAGAAATTGGAAAACATAAATGCAATGCATAACTTGTGCAGGTAACCATCAAACTCAAAAATAGAAGAAAACATAGAATAACGATACATCTGATAGAGTTTTGACTAACTCTCTCACTATGGGGGTCTATCTCATACATGTCAGAAACCTGTCTAACCGTTTCACCCGAGGGGGACTTAGACAATTAAACTGGCTGACTTATTTTACTAGACCTGAGCTTCTTTTTATACTCCTGCTGCGGAGTTTCCTCTAACAGGGGAGGCTTGGAATCAAAGTCACTTTTTAGGCAGTCCTTAGAAATGGAACAGTCCAATGTTTTTATGCGACATCCATGGAATTTCTTGACGTGAGACAGGTGCACCCAGCCCTTGCGGCCTTCCAGCTTCACGGCCGTGCGGGTGGTCAGAAGGACAAGTTGAGGTTGTTTCCAGCGGGGCTCCAGCGGACTTGAACGATCAAAATTCCGGACAAGCACTAGACTTCCTGGAACGATTTCATGCGGTTTCACCTCGGTATTGTCTGGAAATGCGGCGGCAACCTGTGAACGACAAGAGTGTAGGGCAGACATCAAGGAAGCTAGGTAATCTGTCAGCATATTACTGGAAACATCTGTAATACTTCGGGGTCTAGGTGTACCCCACATGTTCGGGGGGCAGCCGAATACGACCTCATAAGGGGACAGACCTGATCTGGAATGTGCGACCATGCGCATATAAAATAGGGCGACTGGCAGAGCTACTAGCCAGTCTACACCTTTCTCTTTACAAACTTTAGCAATGCGGATTTTTAATGTCTGGTTATGTCTCTCTACGAGACCTGCTGCTTCAGGATGGCGTACACAATGAAACTTCCACTGGTACCCTAACAGAAGGGAAACATGCTTCATTAACTCAGATGAGAATGGCTGGCCGTTGTCTGAATACACGACCCTAGGGAGTCCATAACGAGGGAAAAATTCACGAACCAGCTGCTTGGCAGTGGTCGCGGCTGTGTAATCTGGAACTGGATATGCCTCTGTCCACCTGGACAAAGCGCATACAACTACAAGGACATACTTGAAACCTCGACATCGCTCCATCTGAATATAATCCATCTGGAGGACTTCAAAAGGGTGGTCAGGAGGTTGGAATCCCCCTTGTTCCACCGGGACACTTTTACCTGGATTGAACTGACAACATATCATACAGGTACGGACTTTCTGCTTGGCTGCCGCTCGTAAATGCTTGTTGAACCAAATGTTCTGGATACTGTCTAACATGGCTTTTTCTCCTAAATGTGCAGGACTATGTGCGGTATTAATAATGACTTGAACCATTGAGTCGGGGAGAAACCATGTGGCTTTTCCCTTCGTCAACCATCCCTGATCTGTCTGGACCCCTCCTTGTTCGGACCATTTCTTGATTTCATCGGGAGTAGCATGTGACTGGATATCTATGACATCTTGAGTGGGGTCCTTAACTGTCATACATGTAGTCGGATCTGGAGTGTGTGTCAGTGTCGTGTTAACTGGAATATCTGGAGTCTGAGCTGTGAGCTTGGCTGTTCGATCTGCTAGATCATTACCTTGGGAAATAATGTCAGTTACTTTCGTATGTGCTTTGCACTTCATGATAGCGATAGCTGTCGGTAAATGTATTGCGTCTAACAGAGCTTGAATGAGGAGACCATGCTGAATCTTGGTTCCATGAGAAGTCATAAAACCTCTTTCTTGCCAGAGCACTCCAAAGTCGTGTACAACTCCGAATGCATAACGTGAATCTGTGTATATGTTAACTTTCAGGTTCTTGGCACGTATGCAGGCTTGGGTCAGAGCGACTAGCTCTGCTGCTTGAGCGGACAGGGTGTCAATACGGTGTGTCTCTATAACTTCAGTGTCAGTAGTCACTGCATACGCGGCTACTAGTTCTCCTGTACTTGTTCTCATACATGAACCATCCACATAAAGTGTCAGGTCGGGATCTGGTAGTGGAATATCTGTCAGGTCTTGTCTTGGCTTTGTCATGGTGTTAACAACTTCCACACAGTCATGTGTGGCAGGATTTGAAGTAACTGACGGTAACAGTGTAGCTGGATTTAGAACGTTGTAGCGTCTGATTTCTATGTGTGGCTGGAATAGTGTCAATTCATAACCTGTTAAACGTGCAATTGTCAAGTGCTGAGTCTGTGTTCGGTTTAAAAGAACTTCCACGGAGTGTGGAACTTGTACTGTCAGGGAGTGTCCTAACACTATGGAATCACTTTGTCTGATAGCTAGTGCTGTGGCTGCAACTGACTTGAGGCACGCAGGCAGAGCCTGGGCTACAGGATCTAGTGTGCTCGAAAAATAAGCACAAGGCTTGTATTGTCCTGCTTGATCTTGTGTGAGAACAGATAATGCTGTACCTTCACGTTCTGTGACAAAAAGTGTAAAAGGCTTACTGTAGTTCGGTGTTGCTAGAACAGGAGCTTGGCATAAGGCTTTCTTTAATTCATTAAAAGCAAATGTATGTTCGGATGTCCAAGGGAGGACAGTCGATACGGCTGCCTCCTGTGTCGTTAACTGTATCAGTGGCTTGGCTAGAAATGCATACTGAGGAATCCATTGTCTGCAATAAGAAGTGAGGCCGATAAAAGCTCGTACCTCCTTCTGGGTCTTGGGCTGAGGAAGACTCGCTATTAACTGGATACGGTCAGGTGTCAACTGCCTACCCCTCTTGGACAATAAGTGGCCTAAATAGATCACTTGCTGGACACAGAATTGAAGCTTCGAAGGGGACACCTTGTGCCCCATCTCGGCTAGAAAATACAAAACTGTAAGTGACGCTCGCTCGCAGTCACGTTCAGAACGGGCTGTGATCAGTAGATCATCGACATACTGGAGCAGGGCAGTGTCAGTTGGCATGTGAATATTGTCTAGTTGTCTTTTAAGTGCTTGACTGTAAATGCTAGGACTTTCTGTGAAACCTTGAGGAGCTCGTGTAAATTTATAGCTCCTTCCATTTAAACAGAATCCGAAAAGGAACTGGCTGTCTGGATGAATGGGGACACTGAAAAATGCGTTTTTGAGGTCTATGACAGTGAAAAATGTGGCTTCAGAATCAATGGCTGTCAATAGGGAAGAAATATCTGGGACAACTGGGTACTGGGGAATGATACATTTATTAAGTTCTCGAAGGTCAATCACTAATCGATATACTGGAGGTGCATTTGGATCAGTACGTTTCATGACTGGAATGATAGGAGAATTACATACATTGGAGTCAGTTTCTACAACCACTCCTTGAGCAATGAGCTCGTTAATAATTTTGGATAAGGCTGCTACAGCCTCGGGTGGCAATCTGTACTGTCTGATTCGTGGTAACACTACACCTGGTTTGAGAGTCACACGATGGGGTGTGATTTGCATAAAACCAACATCAGTTGGACCTTGCGCCCATAGATGCTGCGGAACATTCAGTAATCTTGGATCGAAATCACGTAATACATAGTGACCCTTAAAGTCACGTAAAAACAAACGTATTCCTTCTGGGGAGCAGCAAATAACTGCACCTAATTCTTTTAATGTCTTAATGCCTAACAAATTTTCTGGACATGATTTCGTAAGTAATAAATCAGTAGTTCGGGACAATGGACCTACTTCTAGAGTAACTGGTTTGGAAATCTCGTTAACTATTGGCTTTCCTGAAAATCCAAGGGAAACATTTCTAGAGCCTGAGAGCGGAGCCCCTGGAACCTCGTCATGACTGATAGTAGTCCTACTTGCCCCTGTATCAATCAGAAACTTTCTGTCTTTCCCTAATACTTGACTGTGAACATAGGGACCCTCTTGATCTACAGGTATCTCGATGAGAGGCAAGCCTACCTCCCTCTCTAGGCTGTTTCATGAATACTGCTGGTACTCTGGATACTCGGACTGTGCATACTGGTACATCTGCTGTGTAACATGCTGTGTTGCAGCTATAGGCTGCGGCGCTGGAGCTGTCTGTTGTGCATTCTGTGGTGACTGAGAAGTCTGTGAAACCTGTTCTTGTCTAGGCGGACGTGGTCTTTCTTTAGTCTTACCGGTAGCTATGTTGTGTTTCAGAACTGCACACTCGTTTATAAAATGACCTGGTTGTTTACAATAATTGCAGGTCCCTTTAACAGGAACTGCAGGATGACTGGCTTGATTCGTACCCCTCTTCTGACTGTCTTGAGGAACAGATTGTGCAACTAATACTTTCATTTTCGTGTCTTTCATACGTTTCCTTTCATGATCTTGCTCTTCTCTGATTCTATTCTGGTGGTACTGGAGCATCTGTAACATTTGGGACGGAGTATTAGCTTGCCAGGTACTTTCGACTTTCAAAACTCGGTTTTTAACTTGTGGACTTGAATTCTCGACTAGTTTAGTAACAAAAAGATGAGGGTATGACTCACTACTCGTCTTCAATCCACTGTTAATACTAAAACATTTCTCGAATCTAGAATAAAAATCACTAGTATCTTCGTCTGGTTTCTGTTTACAGGCTGAGATTGCATCCCAGTCTTCCTTTTTCGTGGCTAGTAACCTTGGCAAAACTTGTATTAACAGTTCAGGTAATTCTTTACATTTATCTCCTTGACCGGTACCTGGTACACGTGTATTTTCTTCAGCTTCTAGAGCTGCCCAATCTATCTTTTTCTCTCCCACCTCCCATTCTTTTTCTTTGAGTTTTTCATATATGCCCGCGGGCAACAGGACCTTTAACATTTTAATTATATCTGGATACGTGTATTCTCCCATACGGAGCATGTCTTTTAATTCACGGTGGAACCCTGCTGGATGTTTGTCGTGACAGGGAATTAACTTTTTCATCTCTAAGAGTTCCATCTTTGTAATCGGGGTGTAAACAAATACTCGTTGCATTTCACCACCCGCTGTCCTAACTGGGTGTACTTCTCGTAACGGATGCTGTCTGTCTATGTAAAAGGGTTTACTTTCTGGGGGTGAGACGTGAACAAAATGCGGATTCAGAAACGTTCTATATTTGTGGCGCTGTTCTAGAATGACACTAATTAAATCGGTACCTAGACCTTTCCATCTATACTGGAGCAACTCGTTCAGAACATCATGTAACGGACCTGGATCGGAATGCTGACCCTCATACAGAGTGATGAGGTGCTGGACCATATACATACCCACCAGTCGCTGCTCGGCTGGGGGCAGCTTCAGAAACATTTGTGCCACTATTTCGTCTGGAAAAGTGGTAGAATCAGTAGCCCATCGGACTGCTGATCGGGCTAGTTCTTGTTCATGCATGGTACTAAGTTCACTATAACCGATACGTGATTTCAGAATGTGATCGGTAGCTTGAAATACTTGCTCAAGATTCTCTTGTTCTGGTGCTGGAAGAGAGAAAACTTTCTTGTGTTCTAGACGTGAATGTCGGTCGGGAAGTCTAGTTTTACCTACATACGCTATTCTGGCGGTATTCTCGTCGTCTACCTCTTCAGTAGGAGAGTCGTCTTCTTTCTCGCTTACTTGTGCTGTTTTGCGTTTCTCGTGTAACCTTATTATTTCCTTACGAATTTTCTTGTACATACTCTCTATACTACTGAGTGTCTTGTGTCTTCCCTCGGCTATATGATCACTCCATTTTGTCAGAACTCTCATTTCGGTCGGATCTTTAGTCGGATAATCTTGTTCTCTTATTAAACAATTTATTAGAAATTTTAATAGCATGAACTGAATCTCAGCTTTCCTTAAAGACATAATTTCGCCAATACTTTCTGGGTCTGTTCCTGTACGAATGAAACGATATATTCTGTCTAGATCTTCTTTCATATTTGGTAGGGTGTCCAAATACTCGGTCACCCGTCTTACACGCAATGAATATATAACCATACTATCATCACCTGGGACTGGATCATAACGGCATTCGGTGAGAGCTCGCCTGATATCTGCAACGGACTGATGCTTGGGCGTACGCTGTAACGCACGTTCATGTAACTCGACTGACGTTACACGTTTGTGTGACGGTGGGGTACCAGGAGGACCTCCTCCCGCGGCCCCTAAACTGGAATCGTCGACTGATACTCTTCGTGCTGGCAGAGTGATCGATGTAGCGGGTATTTGTAATGTAGGCTGGACCGGGGGTACCGTAACAGGTGCTGTAACAGGTGCCCCGGTGACTGGAGGAGCAGGATTTACATTATTTACAGGAGCTGGCGGAACAGGATTTGCATATTCTGGGACTGTGTCGTCCAAATAGGACGAGAGAAAAATATCGGCTGCGGTCGGTTTGTGACGTAGCTTGGTCGGAACTAAGGGTGGCGGAAAATTACTGGATGCCTCCGGGGTTGCTTTTGGCAAGCCCTCGGCAAGAAGAGGGTACATACCCTTAATAAGGGCATTCCTCTGTCTGTCTGACTGTTCGGTTTTAACTCGTTCACCTATTTCGATTAATTCCCTTTCTTGGGCTCTTTCTGAGGATTCTTTACTTAATTCTGACTTTCTGATTTCTTTTTCGGTTCTTTTATGAGATTCTTTGCGCCATAACTCGATGGCATCTTTCTGTGACTGTCTGGCTTTCTTTTTCCATAATGCTTCTTCTACTCGCATGATGCACTCGGCATCCCATGTGCCTGATACAGGCCATCTATATTTCTCTTCTAGATCTTTAGTATACTCGACCCATAAGTCTAGATATAATATGGCACTTATGCCATGCTTATGATACATAAAATGACCTGGACTGTCCCTAGGCGGGACAGGAACTGCTTCCTCGAGCAGACCTTTTCTAGTTCTTAACTGACGTAACTTGGAGAACAGAGGCATGACGTAAACTGGGATCTGGACACAATACAATACACAATGAACACAATAATGACTGAGGAAACAACTCACTCATACCACGACATTGAAAACACATTGAAATGACATTTAAAATAACAGTTCGGACAGAAACATTACCTGGAATACTTGAAAACAGAAACACATGAATTTCTCGAGACTAGAACTTACTAGAATTACTAGATGCACTGCTGAAACAGTACGAAACATACCGGTCTCATAAAGAGACACGTCAGGACCCGCATCCACCTAGGTGGACACTTCGTGTTGGATTTGCGTACCCAAACCCACGGACCAGAGACAAATTAATTGACCCTGTCTAGATACTACCCCAGCACCGGTACTCACCGGGCAGCAAGAACGGAAGGCCTCGGACTGGACTGGACTGCTACGACGACGGACTATGAACTTCGGACTTCAGTTACGGGTGGGCCTCCGGATACCTCGGACCTTGGACTCTCGGCTTGGGCTCTGGTCGGGACTCGCCGCGTTCCTCCACCGCCTCGTCTGGATGCTGGACCGCAACCTCCGTCTCCTCCGTGGGCCTGAGGGATACTTGAAGCAGAAATATCTGCCACTGCGCAGGATGGTTCCGTCACGACTGCAGAGGATCAGGGGGCTTGCGTGGCTTCTCCGGCGCGTGGGGAAAGGGCAAGTCCCTATTCGGGCGCCATCATGTGGTAAATAAATAATTAAATACCTGTTCTATTTTTGACTAGATATACAATAACAGATACCTCGAATCTTGACTCTTATTTATTGAGCTATCTTGAGTTTGCAGGTTTTAATACAGCATAAAGGACAGCAACAGGACAACCTGCACGGGAATAGGAGGATGGCAGCTGCCGGGGGCAGGATCTGGGAGCATAAGGGGTAACTTTTAATAACAGTGCACAATATATATATACTAAAACAATTGCATTACAGTTAATACAGTAGGCGTAGCAGTGGGCGGAGTTCATAGCAGTCGCGAAAGATAAGGCTGAAGTGGGTGTAACAAGAGGCGTGTACATAGACATGTGATGTAAACGTAACAGAATATGTCATAAATGGGGCGGAAACATGGAGGGGGCTACCTAAGGAGCCGGGACCTCTGACCTAGTGGTGCGCGCAAGCTGGCAATGACGTGTTACTAGGAGGAACTGGGGGGCTATGACTTCTGCGCTAGAAGAGGAGACTAAAGTCTGGAGTGTCAGAGCGACATGTACCTAAACACTATCTAGTATCTGATGTTTAGAGAACATGTTGATAGAATCCAAAAGTTATCAGGGTAAAGGCTAACAGACTCTAAGACTGGTGCATGCATTATTCTACATGTAGTGCGTGTTGAGGAATATTAAATGACCATTAATACAGTATTTCTCTTACATGGAGACGTAAAGGCTAGACCATGACGGAAACTATTGATACGATTCAGTAGCTTAGGAATGCAGAGAAGGAGGGCTGGACTGATAACTAGAATCATAACATACTCTTGGCAGACGGGCAGGCAGAGCCAGGCCGAGCCGGGCACTGTGAGGCAGGAAGTAAGTGAAGGGTCAGGGATGCAGGTGGGGGCTGCATCGCTCCTCAGCGAGGGTTCAGGAGACAGGAGCTGAATCTGGTGTCCGGGCCCTTTTGAGGCCTAGAAACGGGGACTTTTACTGAATTAACGTGCACACTGTGAAACGTGGCAACATAACTTTACATAGGCTTAATACTCGTAGCTTTCACGAGGACTGGAAACTTGGCATACTAAAGTTGGACACAACTAGAATTGCGTCTTTAATCGATCATAAGGTAATACATATGCATATTAGTCATGCACATATAACATAAGATGGGGAACACGTAGGGACACAGAACATGGCAAAATTTACTTTTCCACAAGAGAGGACCAGAAGAGACTCAGGGAGAGGACCAGAAGAGACCCAGAGAGAGGACCAGAAGAGACCCAGAGAGAGGACCAGAAGAGAGTCAGAGAGAGGACCAGAAGAGACCCAGAGAGAGGACCAGAAGAGACTCAGAGAGAGGACCAGAAGAGACTCAGAGAGAGGACCAGAAGAGACTCAGAGAGAGGACCAGAAGAGACTCGGAGAGAGGACCAGAAGAGACTCAGAGAGAGGGCCAGAAGAGACTCGAGGACCAGAAGAGACTCCGAGAGAGGACCAGAAGAGACTCAGAGAGAGGACCAGAAGAGACTCGGAGAGAGGACCAGAAGAGACTCCGAGAGAGGACCAGAAGAGACTCCGAGAGAGGGCCAGAAGAGACTCGAGGACCAGAAGAGACTCAGAGAGAGGGCCAGAAGAGACTCCGAGAGAGGACCAGAAGAGACTCATAGAGAGGACCAGAAGAGACTGACAGAGAGGACCAGATGAGACTCAGAGAGAGGACCAGAAGAGACTCAGAGAGAGGACCAGAAGAGACTCCGAGAGAGGAGCAGAAGAGACTCCGAGAGAGGACCAGAAGAGACTCCGAGAGAGGACCAGAAGAGACTCACAGAGAGAGGACCAGAAGAGACCCACAGAGAGAGGACCAGAAGAGACTCAGAGAGAGGACCAGAAGAGACTCCGAGAGAGGACCAGAAGAGACTCAGAGAGAGGACCAGAAGAGACTCAGAGAGAGGACCAGAAGAGACTCAGAGAGAGGACCAGAAGAGACTCCGAGAGAGGACCAGAAGAGACTCAGAGAGAGGACCAGAAGAGACTCGAGGATCAGAAGAGACTCAGAGAGAGGGCCAGAATAGACTCCGAGAGAGGACCAGAAGAGACTCATAGAGAGGACCAGAAGAGACTGACAGAGAGGACCAGAAGAGACTGACAGAGAGGACCAGACGAGACTCAGAGAGAGGACCAGACGAGAGTCAGAGAGAGGACCAGAAGAGACCCAGAGAGAGGACCAGAAGAGACTCAGAGAGAGGACCAGAAGAGACTCCGAGAGGACCAGAAGAGACTCCGAGAGAGGACCAGAAGAGACTCCGAGAGAGGACCAGAAGAGACTCCGAGAGAGGACCAGAAGAGACTCCGAGAGAGGACCAGAAGAGACTCCGAGAGAGGACCAGAAGAGACTCCGAGAGAGGACCAGAAGAGACTCAGAGAGAGGACAAGAAGAGACTCCGAGAGAGGACCAGAAGAGACTCAGAGAGAGGGCCAGAAGAGACTCAGAGAGAGGGCCAGAAGAGACTCCGAGAGAGGACCAGAAGAGACTCCGAGAGAGGACCAGAAGAGACTCCGAGAGAGGACCAGAAGAGACTCCGAGAGAGGACCAGAAGAGACTCCGAGAGAGGACCAGAAGAGACTCCGAGAGAGGACCAGAAGAGACTCAGAGAGAGGACCAGAAGAGACTCCGAGAGAGGACCAGAAGAGACTCAGAGAGAGGGCCAGAAGAGACTCGAGGACCAGAAGAGACTCAGAGAGTGGACCAGAAGAGACTCAGAGAGTGGACCAGAAGAGACTCAGAGAGTGGACCAGAAGAGACTCCGAGAGAGGACCAGAAGAGACTCAGAGAGAGGACCAGAAGAGACTGACAGAGAGGACCAGACGAGACTCAGAGAGAGGACCAGAAGAGACTCAGAGAGAGGTCCAGAAGAGAACCAGAGAGAGGACCAGAAGAGACCCAGAGAGAGGACCAGAAGAGACTCCCAGAGAGGACCAGAAGAGACTCAGAGAGAGGACCAGAAGAGACCCAGAGAGAGGACCAGAAGAGACCCAGAGAGAGGACCAGAAGAGACCCAGAGAGAGGACCAGAAGAGACCCAGAGAGAGGACCAGAAGAGACTCAGAGAGAGGACCAGAAGAGACTCAGAGAGAGGACCAGAAGAGACTCAGAGAGAGGACCAGAAGAGACTCAGAGAGAGGACCAGAAGAGACTCCGAGAGAGGACCAGAAGAGACTCTGAGAGAGGACCAGAAGAGACTCAGAGAGAGGACCAGAAGAGACTCAGAGAGAGGACCAGAAGAGACTCCTAGAGAGGACCAGAAGAGACTCAGAGAGAGGACCAGAAGAGAGTCCGAGAGAGGACCAGAATAGACTCCTAGAGAAGACCAGAATAGACTCCTAGAGAGGACCAGAATAGACTCCTAGAGAGGACCAGAAGAGACTCCTAGAGAGGACCAGAAGAGACCCAGAGAGAGGACCAGAAGAGACTCCTAGAGAGGACCAGAAGAGACCCAGAGAGAGGACCAGAAGAGACTTACAGAGAGGACCAGAAGAGACTCCCAGAGAGGACCAGAAGAGACTCCTAGAGAGGGCCAGAAGAGACTCCTAGAGAGGACAGAAGAGACACCGAGAGAGGGCCAGAAGAGACTCCGAGAGAGGACCAGAAGAGACTCAGAGAGAGGACCAGAAGAGACCCAGAGAGAGGACCAGAAGAGACCCAGAGAGAGGACCAGAAGAGACTCAGAGAGAGGACCAGAAGAGACTCGGAGAGAGGGCCAGAAGAGACTCAGAGAGAGGACCAGAAGAGACTCAGAGAGAGGACCAGAAGAGACTCAGAGAGAGGACCAGAAGAGACTCAGAGAGAGGACCAGAAGAGACTCAGAGAGAGGACCAGAAGAGACCCACAGAGAGAGGACCAGAAGAGACCCACAGAGAGAGGACCAGAAGAGACTCCGAGAGAGGGCCAGAAGAGACTCAGAGAGAGGGCCAGAAGAGACTCAGAGAGAGGGCCAGAAGAGACTCAGAGAGAGGACCAGAAGAGACTCCGAGAGAGGACCAGAAGAGACCCACAGAGAGAGGACCAGAAGAGACCCACAGAGAGAGGACCAGAAGAGACTCCGAGAGAGGGCCAGAAGAGACTCAGAGAGAGGGCCAGAAGAGACTCAGAGAGAGGGCCAGAAGAGACTCAGAGAGAGGACCAGAAGAGACTCCGAGAGAGGACCAGAAGAGACTCAGAGAGAGGACCAGAAGAGACTCCGAGAGAGGACCAGAAGAGACTCCGAGAGAGGACCAGAAGAGACTCCGAGAGAGGACCAGAAGAGACTCAGAGAAAGGGCCAGAAGAGACTCGAGGACCAGAAGAGACTCAGAGAGAGGGCCAGAAGAGACTCCGAGAGAGGACCAGAAGAGACTCAGAGAGAGGACCAAAAGAGAGTCAGAGGGAGGACCAGAAGAGACCCAGATAGAGGACCAGAAGAGACTCCCAGAGAGGACCAGAAGAGACTCCTAGAGAGGACCAGAAGAGACTCCTAGAGAGGACCAGAAGAGACTCAGAGAGAGGACCAGAAGAGACTCAGAGAGAGGACCAGAAGAGACTCAGAGAGAGGACCAGAAGAGACTCAGAGAGAGGACAAGAAGAGACCCAGAGAGAGGACCAGAAGAGACTCGGAGAGAGGGCCAGAAGAGACTCAGAGAGAGGACCAGAAGAGACTTCGAGAGAGGACCAGAAGAGACTCCGAGAGAGGACCAGAAGAGACTCCGAGAGAGGACCAGAAGAGACTCAGAGAGAGGACCAGAAGAGACCCACAGAGAGAGGACCAGAAGAGACTCCGAGAGAGGACCAGAAGAGACTCCGAGAGAGGACCAGAAGAGACTCGAGGACCAGAAGAGACTCAGAGAGAGGGCCAGAAGAGACTCCGAGAGAGGACCAGAAGAGACTCCGAGAGAGGACCAGAAGAGACTCCGAGAGAGGACCAGAAGAGACTCCGAGAGAGGACCAGAAGAGACTCCGAGAGAGGACCAGAAGAGACTCAGAGAAAGGGCTAGAAGAGACTCGAGGACCAGAAGAGACTCAGAGAGAGGGCCAGAAGAGACTCCGAGAGAGGACCAGAAGAGACTCAGAGAGAGGAGCAAAAGAGAGTCAGAGGGAGGACCAGAAGAGACCCAGAGAGAGGACCAGAAGAGACTCCCAGAGAGGACCAGAAGAGACTCCTAGAGAGGACCAGAAGAGACTCCTAGAGAGGACCAGAAGAGACTCAGAGAGAGGGCCAGAAGAGACTCCGAGAGAGGACCAGAAGAGACTCAGAGAGAGGACAAGAAGAGACCCAGAGAGAGGACCAGAAGAGACTCAGAGAGAGGGCCAGAAGAGACTCAGAGAGAGGACCAGAAGAGACTCCGAGAGAGGACCAGAAGAGACTCCGAGAGAGGACCAGAAGAGATTTCGAGAGAGGACCAGAAGAGACTCAGAGAGAGGACCAGAAGAGATTCAGAGAGAGGACCAGAAGAGACTCCGAGAGAGGACCAGAAGAGACTCAGAGAGAGGACCAGAAGAGACTCAGAGAGAGGACCAGAAGAGACTCAGAGAGAGGGCCAGAAGAGACTCAGAGAGAGGACCAGAAGAGACTCCGAGAGAGGACCAGAAGAGACTCCGAGAGAGGACCAGAAGAGACTCCGAGAGAGGACCAGAAGAGACTCCGAGAGAGGACCAGAAGAGACTCCGAGAGAGGACCAGAAGAGACTCCGAGAGAGGACCAGAAGAGACTCCGAGGGAGGACCAGAAGAGACTCAGAGAGAGGGCCAGAAGAGACTCGAGGACCAGAAGAGACTCAGAGAGAGGACCAGAAGAGACTCAGAGAGAGGACCAGAAGAGACTCCGAGAGAGGACCAGAAGAGACTCAGAGAGAGGGCCAGAAGAGACTCAGAGAGAGGGCCAGAAGAGACTCAGAGAGAGGACCAGAAGAGATGCAGAGAGAGGGCCAGAAGAGACTCGAGGACCAGAAGAGACTCCGAGAGAGGACCAGAAGAGACTGACAGAGAGGACCAGACGAGACTCAGAGAGAGGACCAGAAGAGACTCAGAGAGAGGACCAGAAGAGACTCAGAGAGAGGACCAGAAGAGACGCAGAGAGAGGACCAGAAGAGACGCAGAGAGAGGACCAGAAGAGACGCAGAGAGAGGACCAGAAGAGACTCAGAGAGAGGGCCAGAAGAGACTCCGAGAGAGGACCAGAAGAGACTCAGAGAGAGGACCAGAAGAGACCCAGAGAGAGGACCAGAAGAGAGTTAGAGAGAGGACCAGAAGAGACTCGAGGACCAGAAGAGACTGAGAGAGAAGACCAGAAGGGACTCAGAGAGAGGACCAGAAGGGACTCAGAGAGAGGACCAGAAGAGACTCGAGAGAGGACCAGAAGAGACCCAGAGAGAGGACCAGAAGAGACCCAGAGAGAGGACCAGAAGAGACCCAGAGAGAGGACCAGAAGAGAGTCAGAGAGAGGACCAGAAGAGACCCAGAGAGAGGACCAGAAGAGACTCAGAGAGAGGACCAGAAGAGACTCCGAGAGAGGACCAGAAGAGACTCCGAGAGAGGACCAGAAGAGACTCAGAGAGAGGACCAGAAGAGACTCGGAGAGAGGACCAGAAGAGACTCCGAGAGAGGACCAGAAGAGACTCAGAGAGAGGGCCAGAAGAGACTCGAGGACCAGAAGAGACTCAGAGAGAGGGCCAGAAGAGACTCGAGGACCAGAAGAGACTCCCAGAGAGGACCAGAAGAGACTCCTAGAGAGGACCAGAAGAGACTCCTAGAGAGGACCAGAAGAGACTCAGAGAGAGGGCCAGAAGAGACTCCGAGAGAGGACCAGAAGAGACTCAGAGAGAGGACAAGAAGAGACCCAGAGAGAGGACCAGAAGAGACTCAGAGAGAGGGCCAGAAGAGACTCAGAGAGAGGACCAGAAGAGACTCCGAGAGAGGACCAGAAGAGACTCCGAGAGAGGACCAGAAGAGATTTCGAGAGAGGACCAGAAGAGACTCAGAGAGAGGACCAGAAGAGATTCAGAGAGAGGACCAGAAGAGACTCCGAGAGAGGACCAGAAGAGACTCAGAGAGAGGACCAGAAGAGACTCAGAGAGAGGACCAGAAGAGACTCAGAGAGAGGGCCAGAAGAGACTCAGAGAGAGGACCAGAAGAGACTCCGAGAGAGGACCAGAAGAGACTCCGAGAGAGGACCAGAAGAGACTCCGAGAGAGGACCAGAAGAGACTCCGAGAGAGGACCAGAAGAGACTCCGAGAGAGGACCAGAAGAGACTCCGAGAGAGGACCAGAAGAGACTCCGAGGGAGGACCAGAAGAGACTCAGAGAGAGGGCCAGAAGAGACTCGAGGACCAGAAGAGACTCAGAGAGAGGACCAGAAGAGACTCAGAGAGAGGACCAGAAGAGACTCCGAGAGAGGACCAGAAGAGACTCAGAGAGAGGGCCAGAAGAGACTCAGAGAGAGGGCCAGAAGAGACTCAGAGAGAGGACCAGAAGAGATGCAGAGAGAGGGCCAGAAGAGACTCGAGGACCAGAAGAGACTCCGAGAGAGGACCAGAAGAGACTGACAGAGAGGACCAGACGAGACTCAGAGAGAGGACCAGAAGAGACTCAGAGAGAGGACCAGAAGAGACTCAGAGAGAGGACCAGAAGAGACGCAGAGAGAGGACCAGAAGAGACGCAGAGAGAGGACCAGAAGAGACGCAGAGAGAGGACCAGAAGAGACTCAGAGAGAGGGCCAGAAGAGACTCCGAGAGAGGACCAGAAGAGACTCAGAGAGAGGACCAGAAGAGACCCAGAGAGAGGACCAGAAGAGAGTTAGAGAGAGGACCAGAAGAGACTCGAGGACCAGAAGAGACTGAGAGAGAAGACCAGAAGGGACTCAGAGAGAGGACCAGAAGGGACTCAGAGAGAGGACCAGAAGAGACTCGAGAGAGGACCAGAAGAGACCCAGAGAGAGGACCAGAAGAGACCCAGAGAGAGGACCAGAAGAGACCCAGAGAGAGGACCAGAAGAGAGTCAGAGAGAGGACCAGAAGAGACCCAGAGAGAGGACCAGAAGAGACTCAGAGAGAGGACCAGAAGAGACTCCGAGAGAGGACCAGAAGAGACTCCGAGAGAGGACCAGAAGAGACTCAGAGAGAGGACCAGAAGAGACTCGGAGAGAGGACCAGAAGAGACTCCGAGAGAGGACCAGAAGAGACTCAGAGAGAGGGCCAGAAGAGACTCGAGGACCAGAAGAGACTCAGAGAGAGGGCCAGAAGAGACTCCGAGAGAGGACCAGAAGAGACTCCGAGAGAGGACCAGAAGAGACTCAGAGAGAGGGCCAGAAGAGACTCAGAGAGAGGACCAGAAGAGACTCCGAGAGAGGACCAGAAGAGACTCCGAGAGAGGACCAGAAGAGACTCCGAGAGAGGACCAGAAGAGACTCCGAGAGAGGACCAGAAGAGACTCCGAGAGAGGACCTGAAGAGACTCCGAGAGAGGACCAGAAGAGACTCAGAGAGAGGACCAGAAGAGACTCCGAGACAGGACCAGAAGAGACTCAGAGAGAGGGCCAGAAGAGACTCGAGGACCAGAAGAGACTCAGAGAGAGGACCAGAAGAGACTCAGAGAGAGGACCAGAAGAGACTGACAGAGAGGACAAGACGAGACTCAGAGAGAGGACCAGACGAGACTCAGAGAGAGGTCCAGAAGAGAGTCAGAGAGAGGACCAGAAGAGACCCAGAGAGAGGACCAGAAGGGACTCCCAGAGAGGACCAGAAGAGACTCCCAGAGAGGACCAGAAGAGACTCCTAGAGAGGACCAGAAGAGACTCCTAGAGAGGACCAGAAGAGACTCAGAGAGAGGGCCAGGAGAGACTCCGAGAGAGGACCAGAAGAGACTCAGAGAGAGGACCAGAAGAGACTCCGAGAGAGGACCAGAAGAGACTCAGAGAGAGGGCCAGAAGAGACTCAGAGAGAGGGCCAGAAGAGACTCAGAGAGAGGGCCAGAAGAGACTCAGAGAGAGGACCAGAAGAGACGCAGAGAGAGGGCCAGAAGAGACTCGAGGACCAGAAGAGACTCCGAGAGAGGACCAGAAGAGACTGACAGAGAGGACCAGACGAGACTCAGAGAGAGGACCAGAAGAGACTCAGAGAGAGGACCAGAAGAGACTCAGAGAGAGGACCAGAAGAGACGCAGAGAGAGGACCAGAAGAGACGCAGAGAGAGGACCAGAAGAGACTCAGAGAGAGGGCCAGAAGAGACTCGAGGACCAGAAGAGACTCAGAGAGAGAGCCAGAAGAGACTCAGAGAGAGGGCCAGAAGAGACTCCGAGAGAGGACCAGAAGAGACTCCGAGAGAGGACCAGAAGAGACTCAGAGAGAGGACCAGAAGAGACTCAGAGAGAGGACCAGAAGAGACCCACAGAGAGAGGACCAGAAGAGACTCCGAGAGAGGACCAGAAGAGACTCAGAGAGAGGACCAGAAGAGACTCGAGGACCAGAAGAGACTCAGAGAGAGGGCCAGAAGAGACTCCGAGAGAGGACCAGAAGAGACTCCGAGAGAGGACCAGAAGAGACTCCGAGAGAGGACCAGAAGAGACTCCGAGAGAGGACCAGAAGAGACTCCGAGAGAGGACCAGAAGAGACTCAGAGAAAGGGCCAGAAGAGACTCGAGGACCAGAAGAGACTCAGAGAGAGGGCCAGAAGAGACTCCGAGAGAGGACCAGAAGAGACTCCGAGAGAGGACCAGAAGAGACTCCGAGAGAGGACCAGAAGAGACTCCGAGAGAGGACCAGAAGAGACTCCGAGAGAGGACCTGAAGAGACTCCGAGAGAGGACCAGAAGAGACTCAGAGAGAGGACCAGAAGAGACTCCGAGAGAGGACCAGAAGAGACTCAGAGAGAGGGCCAGAAGAGACTCGAGGACCAGAAGAGACTCAGAGAGAGGACCAGAAGAGACTCAGAGAGAGGACCAGAAGAGACTCAGAGAGAGGACCAGAAGAGACTGACAGAGAGGACCAGACGAGACTCAGAGAGAGGACCAGACGAGACTCAGAGAGAGGTCCAGAAGAGAGTCAGAGAGAGGACCAGAAGAGACCCAGAGAGAGGACCAGAAAGGACTCCCAGAGAGGACCAGAAGAGACTCCCAGTGAGGACCAGAAGAGACTCCTAGAGAGGACCAGAAGAGACTCCTAGAGAGGACCAGAAGAGACTCAGAGAGAGGGCCAGGAGAGACTCCGAGAGAGGACCAGAAGAGACTCCGAGAGAGGACCAGAAGAGACTCCGAGAGAGGACCAGAAGAGACTCAGAGAGAGGGCCAGAAGAGACTCAGAGAGAGGGCCAGAAGAGACTCAGAGAGAGGGCCAGAAGAGACTCAGAGAGAGGGCCAGAAGAGACTCAGAGAGAGGACCAGAAGAGACGCAGAGAGAGGGCCAGAAGAGACTCGAGGACCAGAAGAGACTCCGAGAGAGGACCAGAAGAGACTGACAGAGAGGACCAGACGAGACTCAGAGAGAGGACCAGAAGAGACTCAGAGAGAGGACCAGAAGAGACTCAGAGAGAGGACCAGAAGAGACGCAGAGAGAGGACCAGAAGAGACGCAGAGAGAGGACCAGAAGAGACTCAGAGAGAGGGCCAGAAGAGACTCGAGGACCAGAAGAGACTCAGAGAGAGGGCCAGAAGAGACTCCGAGAGAGGACCAGAAGAGACTCCGAGAGAGGACCAGAAGAGACTCAGAGAGAGGACCAGAAGAGACTCAGAGAGAGGACCAGAAGAGACCCACAGAGAGAGGACCAGAAGAGACTCCGAGAGAGGACCAGAAGAGACTCAGAGAGAGGACCAGAAGAGACTCGAGGACCAGAAGAGACTCAGAGAGAGGGCCAGAAGAGACTCCGAGAGAGGACCAGAAGAGACTCCGAGAGAGGACCAGAAGAGACTCCGAGAGAGGACCAGAAGAGACTCCGAGAGAGGACCAGAAGAGACTCAGAGAAAGGGCCAGAAGAGACTCGAGGACCAGAAGAGACTCAGAGAGAGGGCCAGAAGAGACTCCGAGAGAGGACCAGAAGAGACTCAGAGAGAGGAGCAAAAGAGAGTCAGAGGGAGGACCAGAAGAGACCCAGAGAGAGGACCAGAAGAGACTCCCAGAGAGAGGACCAGAAGAGACTCAGAGAGAGGGCCAGAAGAGACTCAGAGAGAGGACCAGAAGAGACCCACAGAGAGAGGACCAGAAGAGACTCAGAGAGAGGACCAGAAGAGACTCCTAGAGAGGACCAGAAGAGACTCCTAGAGAGGACCAGAAGAGACCCACAGAGAGAGGACCAGAAGAGACTCAGAGAGAGGACCAGAAGAGACTCAGAGAGAGGACCAGAAGAGACTCAGAGAGAGGACCAGAAGAGACTCCTAGAGAGGACCAGAAGAGAGTCCTAGAGAGGACCAGAAGAGTCTCCTAGAGAGGACCAGAAGAGACTCCCAGAGAGGACCAGAAGAGACGCCTAGAGAGGACCAGAAGAGACTCCTAGAGAGGACCAGAAGAGACTCCCAGAGAGAGGACCAGAAGAGACTGAGAGAGAGGACCAGAAGAGACTGAGAGAGAGGACCAGAAGAGACTCACAGAGAGGACCAGAAGAGACTCACAGAGAGGACCAGAAGAGACTCAGAGAGAGGACCAGAAGAGACTCAGAGAGAGGGCCAGAAGAGACTCCGAGAGAGGACCAGAAGAGACTCCGAGAGAGGACCAGAAGAGACCCAGAGAGAGGACCAGAAGAGACTCAGAGAGAGGACCAGAAGAGACTCAGAGAGAGGACCAGAAGAGACTCAGAGAGAGGACCAGAAGAGACTCAGAGAGAGGACCAGAAGAGACTCCTAGAGAGGACCAGAAGAGAGTCCTAGAGAGGACCAGAAGAGTCTCCTAGAGAGGACCAGAAGAGACTCCCAGAGAGGACCAGAAGAGACGCCTAGAGAGGACCAGAAGAGACTCCTAGAGAGGACCAGAAGAGACCCAGAGAGAGGACCAGAAGAGACTCAGAGAGAGGACCAGAAGAGACTGAGAGAGAGGACCAGAAGAGACTCAGAGAGAGGACCAGAAGAGACTCAGAAAGAGGACCAGAAGAGACTCAGAGAGAGGGCCAGAAGAGACTCAGAGAGAGGGCCAGAAGAGACTCAGAGAGAGGACCAGAAGAGACTCAGAGAGAGGACCAGAAGAGACTCAGAGAGAGGACCAGAAGAGACTCAGAGAGAGGGCCAGAAGAGACTCCGAGAGAGGACCAGAAGAGACTCACAGAGAGGACCAGAAGAGAACCAGAGAGAGGACCAGAAGAGACTCAGAGAGAGGACCAGAAGAGACTCAGAGAGAGGACCAGAAGAGACTCCTAGAGAGGACCAGAAGAGACTCCTAGAGAGGACCAGAAGAGACTCCTAGAGAGGACCAGAAGAGACCCACAGAGAGAGGACCAGAAGAGACTCAGAGAGAGGACCAGAAGAGACTCAGAGAGAGGACCAGAAGAGACTCCTAGAGAGGACCAGAAGAGAGTCCTAGAGAGGACCAGAAGAGACTCCTAGAGAGGACCAGAAGAGACTCCCAGAGAGGACCAGAAGAGACGCCTAGAGAGGACCAGAAGAGACGCCTAGAGAGGACCAGAAGAGACTCCTAGAGAGGACCAGAAGAGACCGAGAGAGAGGACCAGAAGAGACTGAGAGAGAGGACCAGAAGAGACTGAGAGAGAGGACCAGAAGAGACTCACAGAGAGGACCAGAAGAGACTCAGAAAGAGGGCCAGAAGAGACTCAGAGAAAGGGCCAGAAGAGACTCAGAGAGAGGGCCAGAAGAGACTCAGAGAGAGGGCCAGAAGAGACTCAGAGAGAGGGCCAGAAGAGACTCAGAGAGAGGACCAGAAGAGACTCAGAGAGAGGACCAGAAGAGACTCAGAGAGAGGGCCAGAAGAGACTCCGAGAGAGGACCAGAAGAGACTCCCAGAGAGGACCAGAAGAGACCCAGAGAGAGGACCAGAAGAGACTCAGAGAGAGGACGAGAAGAGACTCAGAGAGAGGACCAGAAGAGACTCCGAGAGAGGACCAGAAGAGACTCCGAGAGAGGACCAGAAGAGACTGACAGAGAGGACCAGAAGAGACTGACAGAGAGGACCAGAAGAGACTCCCAGAGAGGACCAGAAGAGACTCCTAGAGAGGACCAGAAGAGACTCCTAGAGAGGACCAGAAGAGACCCAGAGAGAGGGTCAGAAGAGACTCCGAGAGAGGACCAGAAGAGACTCCGAGAGAGGACCAGAAGAGACTCAGAGAGAGGACCAGAAGAGACTCCGAGAGAGGACCAGAAGAGATTCAGAGAGAGGACCAGAAGAGACTCACAGAGAGGACCAGAAGAGACTCACAGAGAGGACCAGAAGAGACTCAGAGAGAGGACCAGAAGAGACTCAGAGAGAGGGCCAGAAGAGACTCAGAGAGAGGACCAGAAGAGACCCAGAGAGAGGACCAGAAGAGACCCAGAGAGAGGACCAGAAGAGACTCCCAGAGAGGACCAGAAGAGACTCCTAGAGAGGACCAGAAGAGACCCAGAGAGAGGGCCAGAAGAGACTCCGAGAGAGGACCAGAAGAGACTCAGAGAGAGGGCCAGAAGAGACTCAGAGAGAGGGCCAGAAGAGACTCCGAGAGAGGACCAGAAGAGATTCAGAGAGAGGACCAGAAGAGACTCACAGAGAGGACCAGAAGAGACTCACAGAGAGGACCAGAAGAGACTCAGAGAGAGGACCAGAAGAGACTCCTAGAGAGGACCAGAAGAGACTCAGAGAGAGGACCAGAAGAGACTCAGTGAGAGTGCCAGAAGAGACTCCGAGAGAGGACCAGAAGAGACTCAGAGAGAGGGCCAGAAGAGACTCAGAGAGAGGACCAGAAGAGACCCAGAGAGAGGACCAGAAGAGACCCAGAGAGAGGACCAGAAGAGACCCAGAGAGAGGACCAGAAGAGACCCAGAGAGAGGACCAGAAGAGACCCAGAGAGAGGACCAGAAGAGACTCCGAGCGAGGACCAGAAGAGACTCCGAGAGAGGACCAGAAGAGACTGACAGAGAGGACCAGAAGAGACTGACAGAGAGGACCAGAAGAGACTCCCAGAGAGGACCAGAAGAGACTCCCAGGGAGGACCAGAAGAGACTCCTAGAGAGGACCAGAAGAGACTCCTAGAGAGGACCAGAAGAGACCCAGAGAGAGGGTCAGAAGAGACTCCGAGAGAGGACCAGAAGAGACTCCGAGAGAGGACCAGAAGAGACTCAGAGAGAGGGCCAGAAGAGACTCCGAGAGAGGACCAGAAGAGACTCCGAGAGAGGACCAGAAGAGACTCAGAGAGAGGACCAGAAGAGACCCAGAGAGAGGGCCAGAAGAGACTCCGAGAGAGGACCAGAAGAGACTCAGAGAGAGGGCCAGAAGAGACTCCGAGAGAGGACCAGAAGAGATTCAGAGAGAGGACCAGAAGAGACTCACAGAGAGGACCAGAAGAGACTCACAGAGAGGACCAGAAGAGACTCAGAGAGAGGACCAGAAGAGACTCCTAGAGAGGACCAGAAGAGACTCCTAGAGAGGACCAGAAGAGACTCCTAGAGAGGACCAGAAGAGACTCAGTGAGAGTGCCAGAAGAGACTCCGAGAGAGGACCAGAAGAGACTCCGAGAGAGGACCAGAAGAGACTCCTAGAGAGGACCAGAAGTGACTCCTAGAGAGGACCAGAAGAGACCCAGAGAGAGGACCAGAAGAGACTCCTAGAGAGGACCAGAAGAGACTCATAGGACCAGAAGAGACTCAGAGAGAGGGCCAGAAGAGACTCAGAGAGAGGACCAGAAGAGACCCAGAGAGAGGACCAGAAGAGACCCAGAGAGAGGACCAGAAGAGACTCCGAGCGAGGACCAGAAGAGACTCCCAGAGAGGACCAGAAGAGACTCCCAGAGAGGACCAGAAGAGACTCCTAGAGAGGACCAGAAGAGACTCAGAGAGAGGACCAGAAGAGACCCACAGAGAGAGGACCAGAAGAGACTCCTAGAGAGGACCAGAAGAGACCCAGAGAGTGGACCAGAAGAGACTCCCAGAGAGGACCAGAAGAGACTCAGAGAGAGGACCAGAAGAGACTCCTAGAGAGGACCAGAAGAGACTCCTAGAGAGGACCAGAAGAGACTCCTAGAGAGGACCAGAAGAGACTCCTAGAGAGGACCAGAAGAGACTCCTAGAGAGGACCAGAAGAGACTCCTAGAGAGGACCAGAAGAGACTCCTAGAGAGGACCAGAAGAGACTCCTAGAGAGGACCAGAAGAGACTCAGAGAGAGGACCAGAAGAGACTCCTAGAGAGGACCTGAAGAGACTCCTAGAGAGGACCAGAAGAGACTCAGAGAGATGACCAGAAGAGACTCCTAGAGAGGACCAGAAGAGACTCCTAGAGAGGACCAGAAGAGACTCCTAGAGAGGACCAGAAGAGACTCCTAGAGAGGACCAGAAGAGACTCCTAGAGAGGACCAGACTCAGAGAGAGGACCAGAAGAGACTCCTAGAGAGGACCTGAAGAGACTCCTAGAGAGGACCAGAAGAGACTCAGAGAGATGACCAGAAGAGACTCCTAGAGAGGACCAGAAGAGACTCCTAGAGAGGAC
The DNA here is from genome assembly GCF_964261635.1 of Lissotriton helveticus. NCBI lineage: Eukaryota > Metazoa > Chordata > Amphibia > Caudata > Salamandridae > Lissotriton > Lissotriton helveticus. The sequence continues at coordinate 1,685,338,383 of NC_136063.1, read as the reverse complement.
CAGAAGAGACTCCTAGAGAGGACCAGAAGAGACTCCTAGAGAGGACCAGAAGTGACTCCTAGAGAGGACCAGAAGAGACCCAGAGAGAGGACCAGAAGAGACTCCTAGAGAGGACCAGAAGAGACTCATAGGACCAGAAGAGACTCAGAGAGAGGACCAGAAGAGACCCACAGAGAGAGGACCAGAAGAGACTCAGAGAGAGGACCAGAAGAGACCCACAGAGAGAGGACCAGAAGAGACTCCTAGAGAGGACCAGAAGAGACTCCTAGAGAGGACCAGAAGAGACTCCTAGAGAGGACCAGAAGAGACTCCTAGAGAGGACCAGAAGTGACTCCTAGAGAGGACCAGAAGAGACCCAGAGAGAGGACCAGAAGAGACTCCTAGAGAGGACCAGAAGAGACTCATAGGACCAGAAGAGACTCAGAGAGAGGACCAGAAGAGACTCAGAGAGAGGACCAGAAGAGACTCAGAGAGAGGACCAGAAGAGACCCACAGAGAGAGGACCAGAAGAGACTCCTAGAGAGGACCAGAAGAGACCCAGAGAGTGGACCAGAAGAGACTTACAGAGAGGACCAGAAGAGACTCCCAGAGAGGACCAGAAGAGACTCCTAGAGAGGACCAGAAGAGACTCCTAGAGAGGACCAGAAGAGACTCCTAGAGAGGACCAGAAGAGACTCCTAGAGAGGACCAGAAGAGACTCCTACAGAGGACCTGAAGAGACTCCTAGAGAGGACCAGAAGAGACTCAGAGAGATGACCAGAAGAGACTCCTAGAGAGGACCAGAAGAGACTCCTAGAGAGGACCAGAAGAGACTCCTAGAGAGGACCAGAAGAGACCCAGAGAGAGGACCAGAAGAGACCCAGAGAGAGGACCAGAAGAGACCCAGAGAGAGGACCAGAAGAGACCCAGAGAGAGGACCAGAAGAGACTCCGAGCGAGGACCAGAAGAGACTCCGAGAGAGGACCAGAAGAGACTGACAGAGAGGACCAGAAGAGACTGACAGAGAGGACCAGAAGAGACTCCCAGAGAGGACCAGAAGAGACTCCCAGGGAGGACCAGAAGAGACTCCTAGAGAGGACCAGAAGAGACTCCTAGAGAGGACCAGAAGAGACCCAGAGAGAGGGTCAGAAGAGACTCCGAGAGAGGACCAGAAGAGACTCCGAGAGAGGACCAGAAGAGACTCAGAGAGAGGGCCAGAAGAGACTCCGAGAGAGGACCAGAAGAGACTCCGAGAGAGGACCAGAAGAGACTCAGAGAGAGGACCAGAAGAGACCCAGAGAGAGGGCCAGAAGAGACTCCGAGAGAGGACCAGAAGAGACTCAGAGAGAGGGCCAGAAGAGACTCCGAGAGAGGACCAGAAGAGATTCAGAGAGAGGACCAGAAGAGACTCACAGAGAGGACCAGAAGAGACTCACAGAGAGGACCAGAAGAGACTCAGAGAGAGGACCAGAAGAGACTCCTAGAGAGGACCAGAAGAGACTCCTAGAGAGGACCAGAAGAGACTCCTAGAGAGGACCAGAAGAGACTCAGTGAGAGTGCCAGAAGAGACTCCGAGAGAGGACCAGAAGAGACTCCGAGAGAGGACCAGAAGAGACTCCTAGAGAGGACCAGAAGTGACTCCTAGAGAGGACCAGAAGAGACCCAGAGAGAGGACCAGAAGAGACTCCTAGAGAGGACCAGAAGAGACTCATAGGACCAGAAGAGACTCAGAGAGAGGGCCAGAAGAGACTCAGAGAGAGGACCAGAAGAGACCCAGAGAGAGGACCAGAAGAGACCCAGAGAGAGGACCAGAAGAGACTCCGAGCGAGGACCAGAAGAGACTCCCAGAGAGGACCAGAAGAGACTCCCAGAGAGGACCAGAAGAGACTCCTAGAGAGGACCAGAAGAGACTCAGAGAGAGGACCAGAAGAGACCCACAGAGAGAGGACCAGAAGAGACTCCTAGAGAGGACCAGAAGAGACCCAGAGAGTGGACCAGAAGAGACTCCCAGAGAGGACCAGAAGAGACTCAGAGAGAGGACCAGAAGAGACTCCTAGAGAGGACCAGAAGAGACTCCTAGAGAGGACCAGAAGAGACTCCTAGAGAGGACCAGAAGAGACTCCTAGAGAGGACCAGAAGAGACTCCTAGAGAGGACCAGAAGAGACTCCTAGAGAGGACCAGAAGAGACTCCTAGAGAGGACCAGAAGAAACTCCTAGAGAGGACCAGAAGAGACTCAGAGAGAGGACCAGAAGAGACTCCTAGAGAGGACCTGAAGAGACTCCTAGAGAGGACCAGAAGAGACTCAGAGAGATGACCAGAAGAGACTCCTAGAGAGGACCAGAAGAGACTCCTAGAGAGGACCAGAAGAGACTCCTAGAGAGGACCAGAAGAGACTCCTAGAGAGGACCAGAAGAGACTCCTAGAGAGGACCAGACTCAGAGAGAGGACCAGAAGAGACTCCTAGAGAGGACCTGAAGAGACTCCTAGAGAGGACCAGAAGAGACTCAGAGAGATGACCAGAAGAGACTCCTAGAGAGGACCAGAAGAGACTCATAGAGAGGACCAGAAGAGACTCCTAGAGAGGACCAGAAGAGACTCCTAGAGAGGACCAGAAGTGACTCCTAGAGAGGACCAGAAGAGACCCAGAGAGAGGACCAGAAGAGACTCCTAGAGAGGACCAGAAGAGACTCATAGGACCAGAAGAGACTCAGAGAGAGGACCAGAAGAGACCCACAGAGAGAGGACCAGAAGAGACTCAGAGAGAGGACCAGAAGAGACCCACAGAGAGAGGACCAGAAGAGACTCCTAGAGAGGACCAGAAGAGACTCCTAGAGAGGACCAGAAGAGACTCCTAGAGAGGACCAGAAGAGACTCCTAGAGAGGACCAGAAGTGACTCCTAGAGAGGACCAGAAGAGACCCAGAGAGAGGACCAGAAGAGACTCCTAGAGAGGACCAGAAGAGACTCATAGGACCAGAAGAGACTCAGAGAGAGGACCAGAAGAGACTCAGAGAGAGGACCAGAAGAGACTCAGAGAGAGGACCAGAAGAGACCCACAGAGAGAGGACCAGAAGAGACTCCTAGAGAGGACCAGAAGAGACCCAGAGAGTGGACCAGAAGAGACTTACAGAGAGGACCAGAAGAGACTCCCAGAGAGGACCAGAAGAGACTCCTAGAGAGGACCAGAAGAGACTCCTAGAGAGGACCAGAAGAGACTCCTAGAGAGGACCAGAAGAGACTCCTAGAGAGGACCAGAAGAGACTCCTACAGAGGACCTGAAGAGACTCCTAGAGAGGACCAGAAGAGACTCAGAGAGATGACCAGAAGAGACTCCTAGAGAGGACCAGAAGAGACTCCTAGAGAGGACCAGAAGAGACTCCTAGAGAGGACCAGAAGAGACTCCTAGAGAGGACCAGAAGTGACTCCTAGAGAGGACCAGAAGAGACCCAGAGAGAGGACCAGAAGAGACTCCTAGAGAGGACCAGAAGAGACTCATAGGACCAGAAGAGACTCAGAGAGAGGACCAGAAGAGACCCACAGAGAGAGGACCAGAAGAGACTCAGAGAGAGGACCAGAAGAGACCCACAGAGAGAGGACCAGAAGAGACTCCTAGAGAGGACCAGAAGAGACTCCTAGAGAGGACCAGAAGAGACTCCTAGAGAGGACCAGAAGAGACTCCTAGAGAGGACCAGAAGTGACTCCTAGAGAGGACCAGAAGAGACCCAGAGAGAGGACCAGAAGAGACTCCTAGAGAGGACCAGAAGAGACTCATAGGACCAGAGGAGACTCAGAGAGAGGACCAGAAGAGACTCCGAGAGAGGACCAGAAGAGACTCAGAGAGAGGACCAGAAGAGACCCACAGAGAGAGGACCAGAAGAGACTCCTAGAGAGGACCAGAAGAGACCCAGAGAGTGGACCAGAAGAGACTTACAGAGAGGACCAGAAGAGACTCCCAGAGAGGACCAGAAGAGACTCCTAGAGAGGACCAGAAGAGACTCCTAGAGAGGACCAGAAGAGACTCCTAGAGAGGACCAGAAGAGACTCCTAGAGAGGACCAGAAGAGACTCAGAGAGAGGACCAGAAGAGACCCACAGAGAGAGGACCAGAAGAGACTCAGAGAGAGGACCAGAAGAGACCCACAGAGAGAGGACCAGAAGAGACTCCTAGAGAGGACCAGAAGAGACCCAGAGAGTGGACCAGAAGAGACTTACAGAGAGGGCCAGAAGAGACTCCCAGAGAGGACCAGAAGAGACTCGGAGAGAGGACCAGAAGAGACTCCGAGAGAGGACCAGAAGAGACTCAGAGAGAGGACCAGAAGAGACCCACAGAGAGAGGACCAGAAGAGACTCCGAGAGAGGACCAGAAGAGACTCAGAGAGAGGGCCAGAAGAGACTCAGAGAGAGGGCCAGAAGAGACTCAGAGAGAGGGCCAGAAGAGACTCAGAGAGAGGGCCAGAAGAGACTCAGAGAGAGGGCCAGAAGAGACTCCGAGAGAGGACCAGAAGAGACTCCGAGAGAGGACCAGAAGAGACTCCGAGAGAGGACCAGAAGAGACTCCGAGAGAGGACCAGAAGAGACTCAGAGAGAGGGCCAGAAGAGACTCCGAGAGAGGACCAGAAGAGACTCCGAGAGAGGACCAGAAGAGACTCCGAGAGAGGACCAGAAGAGACTCCGAGAGAGGACCAGAAGAGACTCAGAGAGAGGGCCAGAAGAGACTCGAGGACCAGAAGAGACTCAGATAGAGGGCCAGAAGAGACTCCGAGAGAGGACCAGAAGAGACTCATAGAGAGGACCAGAAGAGACTGACAGAGAGGACCAGACGCGACTCAGAGAGAGGACCAGAAGAGACTCAGAGAGAGGACCAGAAGAGAGTCAGAGAGAGGACCAGAAGAGACCCAGAGAGAGGACCAGAAGAGACTCAGAGAGAGGACCAGAAGAGACTCCCAGAGAGGACCAGAAGAGACTCCTAGAGAGGACCAGAAGAGACTCCTAGAGAGGACCAGAAGAGACTCCTAGAGAGGACCAGAAGAGACTCCTAGAGAGGACCAGAAGAGACTCCTACAGAGGACCTGAAGAGACTCCTAGAGAGGACCAGAAGAGACTCAGAGAGATGACCAGAAGAGACTCCTAGAGAGGACCAGAAGAGACTCCTAGAGAGGACCAGAAGAGACTCCTAGAGAGGACCAGAAGAGACCCAGAGAGAGGACCAGAAGAGACCCAGAGAGAGGACCAGAAGAGACCCAGAGAGAGGACCAGAAGAGACCCAGAGAGAGGACCAGAAGAGACTCCGAGCGAGGACCAGAAGAGACTCCGAGAGAGGACCAGAAGAGACTGACAGAGAGGACCAGAAGAGACTGACAGAGAGGACCAGAAGAGACTCCCAGAGAGGACCAGAAGAGACTCCCAGGGAGGACCAGAAGAGACTCCTAGAGAGGACCAGAAGAGACTCCTAGAGAGGACCAGAAGAGACCCAGAGAGAGGGTCAGAAGAGACTCCGAGAGAGGACCAGAAGAGACTCCGAGAGAGGACCAGAAGAGACTCAGAGAGAGGGCCAGAAGAGACTCCGAGAGAGGACCAGAAGAGACTCCGAGAGAGGACCAGAAGAGACTCAGAGAGAGGACCAGAAGAGACCCAGAGAGAGGGCCAGAAGAGACTCCGAGAGAGGACCAGAAGAGACTCAGAGAGAGGGCCAGAAGAGACTCCGAGAGAGGACCAGAAGAGATTCAGAGAGAGGACCAGAAGAGACTCACAGAGAGGACCAGAAGAGACTCACAGAGAGGACCAGAAGAGACTCAGAGAGAGGACCAGAAGAGACTCCTAGAGAGGACCAGAAGAGACTCCTAGAGAGGACCAGAAGAGACTCCTAGAGAGGACCAGAAGAGACTCAGTGAGAGTGCCAGAAGAGACTCCGAGAGAGGACCAGAAGAGACTCCGAGAGAGGACCAGAAGAGACTCCTAGAGAGGACCAGAAGTGACTCCTAGAGAGGACCAGAAGAGACCCAGAGAGAGGACCAGAAGAGACTCCTAGAGAGGACCAGAAGAGACTCATAGGACCAGAAGAGACTCAGAGAGAGGGCCAGAAGAGACTCAGAGAGAGGACCAGAAGAGACCCAGAGAGAGGACCAGAAGAGACCCAGAGAGAGGACCAGAAGAGACTCCGAGCGAGGACCAGAAGAGACTCCCAGAGAGGACCAGAAGAGACTCCCAGAGAGGACCAGAAGAGACTCCTAGAGAGGACCAGAAGAGACTCAGAGAGAGGACCAGAAGAGACCCACAGAGAGAGGACCAGAAGAGACTCCTAGAGAGGACCAGAAGAGACCCAGAGAGTGGACCAGAAGAGACTCCCAGAGAGGACCAGAAGAGACTCAGAGAGAGGACCAGAAGAGACTCCTAGAGAGGACCAGAAGAGACTCCTAGAGAGGACCAGAAGAGACTCCTAGAGAGGACCAGAAGAGACTCCTAGAGAGGACCAGAAGAGACTCCTAGAGAGGACCAGAAGAGACTCCTAGAGAGGACCAGAAGAGACTCCTAGAGAGGACCAGAAGAGACTCCTAGAGAGGACCAGAAGAGACTCAGAGAGAGGACCAGAAGAGACTCCTAGAGAGGACCTGAAGAGACTCCTAGAGAGGACCAGAAGAGACTCAGAGAGATGACCAGAAGAGACTCCTAGAGAGGACCAGAAGAGACTCCTAGAGAGGACCAGAAGAGACTCCTAGAGAGGACCAGAAGAGACTCCTAGAGAGGACCAGAAGAGACTCCTAGAGAGGACCAGACTCAGAGAGAGGACCAGAAGAGACTCCTAGAGAGGACCTGAAGAGACTCCTAGAGAGGACCAGAAGAGACTCAGAGAGATGACCAGAAGAGACTCCTAGAGAGGACCAGAAGAGACTCCTAGAGAGGACCAGAAGAGACTCCTAGAGAGGACCAGAAGAGACTCCTAGAGAGGACCAGAAGTGACTCCTAGAGAGGACCAGAAGAGACCCAGAGAGAGGACCAGAAGAGACTCCTAGAGAGGACCAGAAGAGACTCATAGGACCAGAAGAGACTCAGAGAGAGGACCAGAAGAGACCCACAGAGAGAGGACCAGAAGAGACTCAGAGAGAGGACCAGAAGAGACCCACAGAGAGAGGACCAGAAGAGACTCCTAGAGAGGACCAGAAGAGACTCCTAGAGAGGACCAGAAGAGACTCCTAGAGAGGACCAGAAGAGACTCCTAGAGAGGACCAGAAGTGACTCCTAGAGAGGACCAGAAGAGACCCAGAGAGAGGACCAGAAGAGACTCCTAGAGAGGACCAGAAGAGACTCATAGGACCAGAAGAGACTCAGAGAGAGGACCAGAAGAGACTCAGAGAGAGGACCAGAAGAGACTCAGAGAGAGGACCAGAAGAGACCCACAGAGAGAGGACCAGAAGAGACTCCTAGAGAGGACCAGAAGAGACCCAGAGAGTGGACCAGAAGAGACTTACAGAGAGGACCAGAAGAGACTCCCAGAGAGGACCAGAAGAGACTCCTAGAGAGGACCAGAAGAGACTCCTAGAGAGGACCAGAAGAGACTCCTAGAGAGGACCAGAAGAGACTCCTAGAGAGGACCAGAAGAGACTCCTACAGAGGACCTGAAGAGACTCCTAGAGAGGACCAGAAGAGACTCAGAGAGATGACCAGAAGAGACTCCTAGAGAGGACCAGAAGAGACTCCTAGAGAGGACCAGAAGAGACTCCTAGAGAGGACCAGAAGAGACTCCTAGAGAGGACCAGAAGTGACTCCTAGAGAGGACCAGAAGAGACCCAGAGAGAGGACCAGAAGAGACTCCTAGAGAGGACCAGAAGAGACTCATAGGACCAGAAGAGACTCAGAGAGAGGACCAGAAGAGACCCACAGAGAGAGGACCAGAAGAGACTCAGAGAGAGGACCAGAAGAGACCCACAGAGAGAGGACCAGAAGAGACTCCTAGAGAGGACCAGAAGAGACTCCTAGAGAGGACCAGAAGAGACTCCTAGAGAGGACCAGAAGAGACTCCTAGAGAGGACCAGAAGTGACTCCTAGAGAGGACCAGAAGAGACCCAGAGAGAGGACCAGAAGAGACTCCTAGAGAGGACCAGAAGAGACTCATAGGACCAGAGGAGACTCAGAGAGAGGACCAGAAGAGACTCAGAGAGAGGACCAGAAGAGACTCAGAGAGAGGACCAGAAGAGACCCACAGAGAGAGGACCAGAAGAGACTCCTAGAGAGGACCAGAAGAGACCCAGAGAGTGGACCAGAAGAGACTTACAGAGAGGACCAGAAGAGACTCCCAGAGAGGACCAGAAGAGACTCCTAGAGAGGACCAGAAGAGACTCCTAGAGAGGACCAGAAGAGACTCCTTGAGAGGACCAGAAGAGACTCCTAGAGAGGACCAGAAGAGACTCAGAGAGAGGACCAGAAGAGACCCACAGAGAGAGGACCAGAAGAGACTCAGAGAGAGGACCAGAAGAGACCCACAGAGAGAGGACCAGAAGAGACTCCTAGAGAGGACCAGAAGAGACCCAGAGAGTGGACCAGAAGAGACTTACAGAGAGGGCCAGAAGAGACTCCCAGAGAGGACCAGAAGAGACTCGGAGAGAGGACCAGAAGAGACTCCGAGAGAGGACCAGAAGAGACTCAGAGAGAGGACCAGAAGAGACCCACAGAGAGAGGACCAGAAGAGACTCCGAGAGAGGACCAGAAGAGACTCAGAGAGAGGGCCAGAAGAGACTCAGAGAGAGGGCCAGAAGAGACTCAGAGAGAGGGCCAGAAGAGACTCAGAGAGAGGGCCAGAAGAGACTCAGAGAGAGGGCCAGAAGAGACTCCGAGAGAGGACCAGAAGAGACTCCGAGAGAGGACCAGAAGAGACTCCGAGAGAGGACCAGAAGAGACTCCGAGAGAGGACCAGAAGAGACTCAGAGAGAGGGCCAGAAGAGACTCCGAGAGAGGACCAGAAGAGACTCCGAGAGAGGACCAGAAGAGACTCCGAGAGAGGACCAGAAGAGACTCCGAGAGAGGACCAGAAGAGACTCAGAGAGAGGGCCAGAAGAGACTCGAGGACCAGAAGAGACTCAGATAGAGGGCCAGAAGAGACTCCGAGAGAGGACCAGAAGAGACTCATAGAGAGGACCAGAAGAGACTGACAGAGAGGACCAGACGCGACTCAGAGAGAGGACCAGAAGAGACTCAGAGAGAGGACCAGAAGAGAGTCAGAGAGAGGACCAGAAGAGACCCAGAGAGAGGACCAGAAGAGACTCAGAGAGAGGACCAGAAGAGACTCCCAGAGAGGACCAGAAGAGACTCCCAGAGAGGACCAGAAGAGACTCCTAGAGAGGACCAGAAGAGACTCCTAGAGAGGACCAGAAGAGACTCCTAGAGAGGACCAGAAGAGACTCCGAGAGAGGACCAGAAGAGACTCAGAGAGAGGACCAGAAGAGACCCAGAGAGAGGACCAGAAGAGACTCAGAGAGAGGGCCAGAAGAGACTCAGAGAGAGGGCCAGAAGAGACTCCGAGAGAGGACCAGAAGAGACTCCGAGAGAGGACCAGAAGAGACTCCGAGAGAGGACCAGAAGAGACTCAGAGAGAGGGCCAGAAGAGACTCGAGGACCAGAAGAGACTCAGAGAGAGGACCAGAAGAGACTCAGAGAGAGGACCAGAAGAGACTCCTAGAGAGGACCAGAAGAGACTCAGAGAGAGGACCAGAAGAGACTCCGAGAGAGGACCAGAATAGACTCCTAGAGAAGACCAGAATAGACTCCTAGAGAGGACCAGAATAGACTCCTAGAGAGGACCAGAAGAGACTCCTAGAGAGGACCAGAAGAGACCCAGAGAGAGGACCAGAAGAGACTCCTAGAGAGGACCAGAAGAGAACCAGAGAGAGGACCAGAAGAGACTTACAGAGAGGACCAGAAGAGATTCCCAGAGAGGACCAGAAGAGACTCCTAGAGAGGGCCAGAAGAGACTCCTAGAGAGGACAGAAGAGACACCGAGAGAGGGCCAGAAGAGACTCCGAGAGAGGACCAGAAGAGACTCAGAGAGAGGACCAGAAGAGACCCAGAGAGAGGACCAGAAGAGACCCAGAGAGAGGACCAGAAGAGACTCAGAGAGAGGACCAGAAGAGACTCGGAGAGAGGGCCAGAAGAGACTCAGAGAGAGGACCAGAAGAGACTCAGAGAGAGGACCAGAAGAGACTCAGAGAGAGGACCAGAAGAGACTCAGAGAGAGGACCAGAAGAGACTCAGAGAGAGGACCAGAAGAGACCCACAGAGAGAGGACCAGAAGAGACCCACAGAGAGAGGACCAGAAGAGACTCCGAGAGAGGGCCAGAAGAGACTCAGAGAGAGGGCCAGAAGAGACTCAGAGAGAGGGCCAGAAGAGACTCAGAGAGAGGACCAGAAGAGACTCCGAGAGAGGACCAGAAGAGACCCACAGAGAGAGGACCAGAAGAGACCCACAGAGAGAGGACCAGAAGAGACTCCGAGAGAGGGCCAGAAGAGACTCAGAGAGAGGGCCAGAAGAGACTCAGAGAGAGGGCCAGAAGAGACTCAGAGAGAGGACCAGAAGAGACTCCGAGAGAGGACCAGAAGAGACTCAGAGAGAGGACCAGAAGAGACTCCGAGAGAGGACCAGAAGAGACTCCGAGAGAGGACCAGAAGAGACTCCGAGAGAGGACCAGAAGAGACTCCTAGAGAGGACCAGAAGAGACTCCGAGAGAAGACCAGAATAGACTCCTAGAGAGGACCAGAATAGACTCCTAGAGAGGACCAGAAGAGACTCCTAGAGAGGACCAGAAGAGACCCAGAGAGAGGACCAGAAGAGACTCCTAGAGAGGACCAGAAGAGACCCAGAGAGAGGACCAGAAGAGACTTACAGAGAGGACCAGAAGAGACTCCCAGAGAGGACCAGAAGAGACTCCTAGAGAGGGCCAGAAGAGACTCCTAGAGAGGACAGAAGAGACACCGAGAGAGGGCCAGAAGAGACTCCGAGAGAGGACCAGAAGAGACTCAGAGAGAGGACCAGAAGAGACCCAGAGAGAGGACCAGAAGAGACCCAGAGAGAGGACCAGAAGAGACTCAGAGAGAGGACCAGAAGAGACTCGGAGAGAGGGCCAGAAGAGACTCAGAGAGAGGACCAGAAGAGACTCAGAGAGAGGACCAGAAGAGACTCAGAGAGAGGACCAGAAGAGACTCAGAGAGAGGACCAGAAGAGACTCAGAGAGAGGACCAGAAGAGACCCACAGAGAGAGGACCAGAAGAGACCCACAGAGAGAGGACCAGAAGAGACTCCGAGAGAGGGCCAGAAGAGACTCAGAGAGAGGGCCAGAAGAGACTCAGAGAGAGGGCCAGAAGAGACTCAGAGAGAGGACCAGAAGAGACTCCGAGAGAGGACCAGAAGAGACCCACAGAGAGAGGACCAGAAGAGACCCACAGAGAGAGGACCAGAAGAGACTCCGAGAGAGGGCCAGAAGAGACTCAGAGAGAGGGCCAGAAGAGACTCAGAGAGAGGGCCAGAAGAGACTCAGAGAGAGGACCAGAAGAGACTCCGACAGAGGACCAGAAGAGACTCCGAGAGAGGACCAGAAGAGACTCCGAGAGAGGACCAGAAGAGACTCCGAGAGAGGACCAGAAGAGACTCAGAGAAAGGGCCAGAAGAGACTCGAGGACCAGAAGAGACTCAGAGAGAGGGCCAGAAGAGACTCCGAGAGAGGACCAGAAGAGACTCAGAGAGAGGACCAAAAGAGAGTCAGAGGGAGGACCAGAAGAGACCCAGAGAGAGGACCAGAAGAGACTCCCAGAGAGGACCAGAAGAGACTCCTAGAGAGGACCAGAAGAGACTCCTAGAGAGGACCAGAAGAGACTCAGAGAGAGGACCAGAAGAGACTCAGAGAGAGGACCAGAAGAGACTCAGAGAGAGGACCAGAAGAGACTCAGAGAGAGGACAAGAAGAGACCCAGAGAGAGGACCAGAAGAGACTCGGAGAGAGGGCCAGAAGAGACTCAGAGAGAGGACCAGAAGAGACTTCGAGAGAGGACCAGAAGAGACTCCGAGAGAGGACCAGAAGAGACTCCGAGAGAGGACCAGAAGAGACTCAGAGAGAGGACCAGAAGAGACCCACAGAGAGAGGACCAGAAGAGACTCCGAGAGAGGACCAGAAGAGACTCAGAGAGAGGACCAGAAGAGACTCGAGGACCAGAAGAGACTCAGAGAGAGGGCCAGAAGAGACTCCGAGAGAGGACCAGAAGAGACTCCGAGAGAGGACCAGAAGAGACTCCGAGAGAGGACCAGAAGAGACTCCGAGAGAGGACCAGAAGAGACTCCGAGAGAGGACCAGAAGAGACTCAGAGAAAGGGCCAGAAGAGACTCGAGGACCAGAAGAGACTCAGAGAGAGGGCCAGAAGAGACTCCGAGAGAGGACCAGAAGAGACTCAGAGAGAGGAGCAAAAGAGAGTCAGAGGGAGGACCAGAAGAGACCCAGAGAGAGGACCAGAAGAGACTCCCAGAGAGGACCAGAAGAGACTCCTAGAGAGGACCAGAAGAGACTCCTAGAGAGGACCAGAAGAGACTCAGAGAGAGGGCCAGAAGAGACTCCGAGAGAGGACCAGAAGAGACTCAGAGAGAGGACAAGAAGAGACCCAGAGAGAGGACCAGAAGAGACTCGGAGAGAGGGCCAGAAGAGACTCAGAGAGAGGACCAGAAGAGACTCCGAGAGAGGACCAGAAGAGACTCCGAGAGAGGACCAGAAGAGATTTCGAGAGAGGACCAGAAGAGACTCAGAGAGAGGACCAGAAGAGATTCAGAGAGAGGACCAGAAGAGACTCCGAGAGAGGACCAGAAGAGACTCAGAGAGAGGACCAGAAGAGACTCAGAGAGAGGACCAGAAGAGACTCAGAGAGAGGGCCAGAAGAGACTCAGAGAGAGGACCAGAAGAGACTCCGAGAGAGGACCAGAAGAGACTCCGAGAGAGGACCAGAAGAGACTCCGAGAGAGGACCAGAAGAGACTCCGAGAGAGGACCAGAAGAGACTCCGAGAGAGGACCAGAAGAGACTCCGAGAGAGGACCAGAAGAGACTCAGAGAGAGGACCAGAAGAGACTCCGAGGGAGGACCAGAAGAGACTCAGAGAGAGGGCCAGAAGAGACTCGAGGACCAGAAGAGACTCAGAGAGAGGACCAGAAGAGACTCAGAGAGAGGACCAGAAGAGACTCCGAGAGAGGACCAGAAGAGACTCAGAGAGAGGGCCAGAAGAGACTCAGAGAGAGGGCCAGAAGAGACTCAGAGAGAGGACCAGAAGAGATGCAGAGAGAGGGCCAGAAGAGACTCGAGGACCAGAAGAGACTCCGAGAGAGGACCAGAAGAGACTGACAGAGAGGACCAGACGAGACTCAGAGAGAGGACCAGAAGAGACTCAGAGAGAGGACCAGAAGAGACTCAGAGAGAGGACCAGAAGAGACGCAGAGAGAGGACCAGAAGAGACGCAGAGAGAGGACCAGAAGAGACGCAGAGAGAGGACCAGAAGAGACTCAGAGAGAGGGCCAGAAGAGACTCCGAGAGAGGACCAGAAGAGACTCAGAGAGAGGACCAGAAGAGACCCAGAGAGAGGACCAGAAGAGAGTTAGAGAGAGGACCAGAAGAGACTCGAGGACCAGAAGAGACTGAGAGAGAAGACCAGAAGGGACTCAGAGAGAGGACCAGAAGGGACTCAGAGAGAGGACCAGAAGAGACTCAGAGAGAGGACCAGAAGAGACCCAGAGAGAGGACCAGAAGAGACCCAGAGAGAGGACCAGAAGAGAGTCAGAGAGAGGACCAGAAGAGACCCAGAGAGAGGACCAGAAGAGACTCAGAGAGAGGACCAGAAGAGACTCCGAGAGAGGACCAGAAGAGACTCCGAGAGAGGACCAGAAGAGACTCAGAGAGAGGACCAGAAGAGACTCGGAGAGAGGACCAGAAGAGACTCGGAGAGAGGACCAGAAGAGACTCCGAGAGAGGACCAGAAGAGACTCAGAGAGAGGGCCAGAAGAGACTCGAGGACCAGAAGAGACTCAGAGAGAGGGCCAGAAGAGACTCCGAGAGAGGACCAGAAGAGACTCCGAGAGAGGACCAGAAGAGACTCAGAGAGAGGGCCAGAAGAGACTCAGAGAGAGGACCAGAAGAGACTCCGAGAGAGGACCAGAAGAGACTCCGAGAGAGGACCAGAAGAGACTCCGAGAGAGGACCAGAAGAGACTCCGAGAGAGGACCAGAAGAGAGTCCGAGAGAGGACCTGAAGAGACTCCGAGAGAGGACCAGAAGAGACTCAGAGAGAGGACCAGAAGAGACTCCGAGAGAGGACCAGAAGAGACTCAGAGAGAGGGCCAGAAGAGACTCGAGGACCAGAAGAGACTCAGAGAGAGGACCAGAAGAGACTCAGAGAGAGGACCAGAAGAGACTGACAGAGAGGACAAGACGAGACTCAGAGAGAGGACCAGACGAGACTAAGAGAGAGGTCCAGAAGAGAGTCAGAGAGAGGACCAGAAGAGACCCAGAGAGAGGACCAGAAGGGACTCCCAGAGAGGACCAGAAGAGACTCCCAGAGAGGACCAGAAGAGACTCCTAGAGAGGACCAGAAGAGACTCCTAGAGAGGACCAGAAGAGACTCAGAGAGAGGACCAGAAGAGACTCCGAGAGAGGACCAGAAGAGACTCAGAGAGAGGGCCAGAAGAGACTCAGAGAGAGGGCCAGAAGAGACTCAGAGAGAGGGCCAGAAGAGACTCAGAGAGAGGGCCAGAAGAGACTCAGAGAGAGGACCAGAAGAGACGCAGAGAGAGGGCCAGAAGAGACTCGAGGACCAGAAGAGACTCCGAGAGAGGACCAGAAGAGACTGACAGAGAGGACCAGACGAGACTCAGAGAGAGGACCAGAAGAGACTCAGAGAGAGGACCAGAAGAGACTCAGAGAGAGGACCAGAAGAGACGCAGAGAGAGGACCAGAAGAGACGCAGAGAGAGGACCAGAAGAGACTCAGAGAGAGGGCCAGAAGAGACTCGAGGACCAGAAGAGACTCAGAGAGAGGGCCAGAAGAGACTCAGAGAGAGGGCCAGAAGAGACTCCGAGAGAGGACCAGAAGAGACTCCGAGAGAGGACCAGAAGAGACTCAGAGAGAGGACCAGAAGAGACTCAGAGAGAGGACCAGAAGAGACCCACAGAGAGAGGACCAGAAGAGACTCCGAGAGAGGACCAGAAGAGACTCAGAGAGAGGACCAGAAGAGACTCGAGGACCAGAAGAGACTCAGAGAGAGGGCCAGAAGAGACTCCGAGAGAGGACCAGAAGAGACTCCGAGAGAGGACCAGAAGAGACTCCGAGAGAGGACCAGAAGAGACTCCGAGAGAGGACCAGAAGAGACTCCGAGAGAGGACCAGAAGAGACTCAGAGAAAGGGCCAGAAGAGACTCGAGGACCAGAAGAGACTCAGAGAGAGGGCCAGAAGAGACTCCGAGAGAGGACCAGAAGAGACTCCGAGAGAGGACCAGAAGAGACTCCGAGAGAGGACCAGAAGAGACTCCGAGAGAGGACCAGAAGAGACTCCGAGAGAGGACCTGAAGAGACTCCGAGAGAGGACCAGAAGAGACTCAGAGAGAGGACCAGAAGAGACTCCGAGAGAGGACCAGAAGAGACTCAGAGAGAGGGCCAGAAGAGACTCGAGGACCAGAAGAGACTCAGAGAGAGGACCAGAAGAGACTCAGAGAGAGGACCAGAAGAGACTCAGAGAGAGGACCAGAAGAGACTGACAGAGAGGACCAGATGAGACTCAGAGAGAGGACCAGACGAGACTCAGAGAGAGGTCCAGAAGAGAGTCAGAGAGAGGACCAGAAGAGACCCAGAGAGAGGACCAGAAAGGACTCCCAGAGAGGACCAGAAGAGACTCCCAGAGAGGACCAGAAGAGACTCCTAGAGAGGACCAGAAGAGACTCCTAGAGAGGACCAGAAGAGACTCAGAGAGAGGGCCAGGAGAGACTCCGAGAGAGGACCAGAAGAGACTCCGAGAGAGGACCAGAAGAGACTCCGAGAGAGGACCAGAAGAGACTCAGAGAGAGGGCCAGAAGAGACTCAGAGAGAGGGCCAGAAGAGACTCAGAGAGAGGGCCAGAAGAGACTCAGAGAGAGGGCCAGAAGAGACTCAGAGTTAGGGCCAGAAGAGACTCAGAGAGAGGACCAGAAGAGACGCAGAGAGAGGGCCAGAAGAGACTCGAGGACCAGAAGAGACTCCGAGAGAGGACCAGAAGAGACTGACAGAGAGGACCAGACGAGACTCAGAGAGAGGACCAGAAGAGACTCAGAGAGAGGACCAGAAGAGACTCAGAGAGAGGACCAGAAGAGACGCAGAGAGAGGACCAGAAGAGACGCAGAGAGAGGACCAGAAGAGACTCAGAGAGAGGGCCAGAAGAGACTCGAGGACCAGAAGAGACTCAGAGAGAGGGCCAGAAGAGACTCCGAGAGAGGACCAGAAGAGACTCCGAGAGAGGACCAGAAGAGACTCAGAGAGAGGACCAGAAGAGACCCACAGAGAGAGGACCAGAAGAGACTCCGAGAGAGGACCAGAAGAGACTCAGAGAGAGGACCAGAAGAGACTCGAGGACCAGAAGAGACTCAGAGAGAGGGCCAGAAGAGACTCCGAGAGAGGACCAGAAGAGACTCCGAGAGAGGACCAGAAGAGACTCCGAGAGAGGACCAGAAGAGACTCCGAGAGAGGACCAGAAGAGACTCAGAGAAAGGGCCAGAAGAGACTCGAGGACCAGAAGAGACTCAGAGAGAGGGCCAGAAGAGACTCCGAGAGAGGACCAGAAGAGACTCAGAGAGAGGAGCAAAAGAGAGTCAGAGGGAGGACCAGAAGAGACCCAGAGAGAGGACCAGAAGAGACTCCCAGAGAGAGGACCAGAAGAGACTCAGAGAGAGGGCCAGAAGAGACTCAGAGAGAGGACCAGAAGAGACCCACAGAGAGAGGACCAGAAGAGACTCAGAGAGAGGACCAGAAGAGACTCCTAGAGAGGACCAGAAGAGACTCCTAGAGAGGACCAGAAGAGACCCACAGAGAGAGGACCAGAAGAGACTCAGAGAGAGGACCAGAAGAGACTCAGAGAGAGGACCAGAAGAGACTCAGAGAGAGGACCAGAAGAGACTCCTAGAGAGGACCAGAAGAGAGTCCTAGAGAGGACCAGAAGAGTCTCCTAGAGAGGACCAGAAGAGACTCCCAGAGAGGACCAGAAGAGACGCCTAGAGAGGACCAGAAGAGACTCCTAGAGAGGACCAGAAGAGACTCCCAGAGAGAGGACCAGAAGAGACTGAGAGAGAGGACCAGAAGAGACTGAGAGAGAGGACCAGAAGAGACTCACAGAGAGGACCAGAAGAGACTCACAGAGAGGACCAGAAGAGACTCAGAGAGAGGACCAGAAGAGACTCAGAGAGAGGGCCAGAAGAGACTCCGAGAGAGGACCAGAAGAGACTCCGAGAGAGGACCAGAAGAGACCCAGAGAGAGGACCAGAAGAGACTCAGAGAGAGGACCAGAAGAGACTCAGAGAGAGGACCAGAAGAGACTCAGAGAGAGGACCAGAAGAGACTCAGAGAGAGGACCAGAAGAGACTCCTAGAGAGGACCAGAAGAGAGTCCTAGAGAGGACCAGAAGAGTCTCCTAGAGAGGACCAGAAGAGACTCCCAGAGAGGACCAGAAGAGACGCCTAGAGAGGACCAGAAGAGACTCCTAGAGAGGACCAGAAGAGACCCAGAGAGAGGACCAGAAGAGACTCAGAGAGAGGACCAGAAGAGACTGAGAGAGAGGACCAGAAGAGACTCAGAGAGAGGACCAGAAGAGACTCAGAAAGAGGACCAGAAGAGACTCAGAGAGAGGGCCAGAAGAGACTCAGAGAGAGGGCCAGAAGAGACTCAGAGAGAGGACCAGAAGAGACTCAGAGAGAGGACCAGAAGAGACTCAGAGAGAGGACCAGAAGAGACTCAGAGAGAGGGCCAGAAGAGACTCCGAGAGAGGACCAGAAGAGACTCACAGAGAGGACCAGAAGAGACCCAGAGAGAGGACCAGAAGAGACTCAGAGAGAGGACCAGAAGAGACTCAGAGAGAGGACCAGAAGAGACTCCTAGAGAGGACCAGAAGAGACTCCTAGAGAGGACCAGAAGAGACTCCTAGAGAGGACCAGAAGAGACCCACAGAGAGAGGACCAGAAGAGACTCAGAGAGAGGACCAGAAGAGACTCAGAGAGAGGACCAGAAGAGACTCCTAGAGAGGACCAGAAGAGAGTCCTAGAGAGGACCAGAAGAGACTCCTAGAGAGGACCAGAAGAGACTCCCAGAGAGGACCAGAAGAGACGCCTAGAGAGGACCAGAAGAGACGCCTAGAGAGGACCAGAAGAGACTCCTAGAGAGGACCAGAAGAGACCGAGAGAGAGGACCAGAAGAGACTGAGAGAGAGGACCAGAAGAGACTGAGAGAGAGGACCAGAAGAGACTCACAGAGAGGACCAGAAGAGACTCAGAAAGAGGGCCAGAAGAGACTCAGAGAAAGGGCCAGAAGAGACTCAGAGAGAGGGCCAGAAGAGACTCAGAGAGAGGGCCAGAAGAGACTCAGAGAGAGGGCCAGAAGAGACTCAGAGAGAGGACCAGAAGAGACTCAGAGAGAGGACCAGAAGAGA
This sequence comes from Lissotriton helveticus, assembly GCF_964261635.1. Classification (NCBI taxonomy): domain Eukaryota; kingdom Metazoa; phylum Chordata; class Amphibia; order Caudata; family Salamandridae; genus Lissotriton; species Lissotriton helveticus. The sequence goes on along the minus strand of NC_136063.1, from coordinate 1,685,319,734 downwards.
CTCAGAGAGAGGGCCAGAAGAGACTCCGAGAGAGGACCAGAAGAGACTCCCAGAGAGGACCAGAAGAGACCCAGAGAGAGGACCAGAAGAGACTCAGAGAGAGGACGAGAAGAGACTCAGAGAGAGGACCAGAAGAGACTCCGAGAGAGGACCAGAAGAGACTCCGAGAGAGGACCAGAAGAGACTGACAGAGAGGACCAGAAGAGACTGACAGAGAGGACCAGAAGAGACTCCCAGAGAGGACCAGAAGAGACTCCTAGAGAGGACCAGAAGAGACTCCTAGAGAGGACCAGAAGAGACCCAGAGAGAGGGTCAGAAGAGACTCCGAGAGAGGACCAGAAGAGACTCCGAGAGAGGACCAGAAGAGACTCAGAGAGAGGACCAGAAGAGACTCCGAGAGAGGACCAGAAGAGATTCAGAGAGAGGACCAGAAGAGACTCACAGAGAGGACCAGAAGAGACTCACAGAGAGGACCAGAAGAGACTCAGAGAGAGGACCAGAAGAGACTCAGAGAGAGGGCCAGAAGAGACTCAGAGAGAGGACCAGAAGAGACCCAGAGAGAGGACCAGAAGAGACCCAGAGAGAGGACCAGAAGAGACTCCCAGAGAGGACCAGAAGAGACTCCTAGAGAGGACCAGAAGAGACCCAGAGAGAGGGCCAGAAGAGACTCCGAGAGAGGACCAGAAGAGACTCAGAGAGAGGGCCAGAAGAGACTCAGAGAGAGGGCCAGAAGAGACTCCGAGAGAGGACCAGAAGAGATTCAGAGAGAGGACCAGAAGAGACTCACAGAGAGGACCAGAAGAGACTCACAGAGAGGACCAGAAGAGACTCAGAGAGAGGACCAGAAGAGACTCCTAGAGAGGACCAGAAGAGACTCAGAGAGAGGACCAGAAGAGACTCAGTGAGAGTGCCAGAAGAGACTCCGAGAGAGGACCAAAAGAGACTCAGAGAGAGGGCCAGAAGAGACTCAGAGAGAGGACCAGAAGAGACTCAGAGAGAGGACCAGAAGAGACCCAGAGAGAGGACCAGAAGAGACCCAGAGAGAGGACCAGAAGAGACCCAGAGAGAGGACCAGAAGAGACCCAGAGAGAGGACCAGAAGAGACCCAGAGAGAGGACCAGAAGAGACTCCGAGCGAGGACCAGAAGAGACTCCGAGAGAGGACCAGAAGAGACTGACAGAGAGGACCAGAAGAGACTGACAGAGAGGACCAGAAGAGACTCCCAGAGAGGACCAGAAGAGACTCCCAGAGAGGACCAGAAGAGACTCCTAGAGAGGACCAGAAGAGACTCCTAGAGAGGACCAGAAGAGACCCAGAGAGAGGGTCAGAAGAGACTCCGAGAGAGGACCAGAAGAGACTCCGAGAGAGGACCAGAAGAGACTCAGAGAGAGGGCCAGAAGAGACTCCGAGAGAGGACCAGAAGAGACTCCGAGAGAGGACCAGAAGAGACTCAGAGAGAGGACCAGAAGAGACCCAGAGAGAGGGCCAGAAGAGACTCCGAGAGAGGACCAGAAGAGACTCAGAGAGAGGGCCAGAAGAGACTCCGAGAGAGGACCAGAAGAGATTCAGAGAGAGGACCAGAAGAGACTCACAGAGAGGACCAGAAGAGACTCACAGAGAGGACCAGAAGAGACTCAGAGAGAGGACCAGAAGAGACTCCTAGAGAGGACCAGAAGAGACTCCTAGAGAGGACCAGAAGAGACTCCTAGAGAGGACCAGAAGAGACTCAGTGAGAGTGCCAGAAGAGACTCCGAGAGAGGACCAGAAGAGACTCCGAGAGAGGACCAGAAGAGACTCCTAGAGAGGACCAGAAGTGACTCCTAGAGAGGACCAGAAGAGACCCAGAGAGAGGACCAGAAGAGACTCCTAGAGAGGACCAGAAGAGACTCATAGGACCAGAAGAGACTCAGAGAGAGGGCCAGAAGAGACTCAGAGAGAGGACCAGAAGAGACCCAGAGAGAGGACCAGAAGAGACCCAGAGAGAGGACCAGAAGAGACTCCGAGCGAGGACCAGAAGAGACTCCCAGAGAGGACCAGAAGAGACTCCCAGAGAGGACCAGAAGAGACTCCTAGAGAGGACCAGAAGAGACTCAGAGAGAGGACCAGAAGAGACCCACAGAGAGAGGACCAGAAGAGACTCCTAGAGAGGACCAGAAGAGACCCAGAGAGTGGACCAGAAGAGACTCCCAGAGAGGACCAGAAGAGACTCAGAGAGAGGACCAGAAGAGACTCCTAGAGAGGACCAGAAGAGACTCCTAGAGAGGACCAGAAGAGACTCCTAGAGAGGACCAGAAGAGACTCCTAGAGAGGACCAGAAGAGACTCCTAGAGAGGACCAGAAGAGACTCCTAGAGAGGACCAGAAGAGACTCCTAGAGAGGACCAGAAGAGACTCCTAGAGAGGACCAGAAGAGTCTCCTAGAGAGGACCAGAAGAGACTCAGAGAGAGGACCAGAAGAGACTCCTAGAGAGGACCTGAAGAGACTCCTAGAGAGGACCAGAAGAGACTCAGAGAGATGACCAGAAGAGACTCCTAGAGAGGACCAGAAGAGACTCCTAGAGAGGACCAGAAGAGACTCCTAGAGAGGACCAGAAGAGACTCCTAGAGAGGACCAGAAGAGACTCCTAGAGAGGACCAGACTCAGAGAGAGGACCAGAAGAGACTCCTAGAGAGGACCTGAAGAGACTCCTAGAGAGGACCAGAAGAGACTCAGAGAGATGACCAGAAGAGACTCCTAGAGAGGACCAGAAGAGACTCCTAGAGAGGACCAGAAGAGACTCCTAGAGAGGACCAGAAGAGACTCCTAGAGAGGACCAGAAGTGACTCCTAGAGAGGACCAGAAGAGACCCAGAGAGAGGACCAGAAGAGACTCCTAGAGAGGACCAGAAGAGACTCATAGGACCAGAAGAGACTCAGAGAGAGGACCAGAAGAGACCCACAGAGAGAGGACCAGAAGAGACTCAGAGAGAGGACCAGAAGAGACCCACAGAGAGAGGACCAGAAGAGACTCCTAGAGAGGACCAGAAGAGACTCCTAGAGAGGACCAGAAGAGACTCCTAGAGAGGACCAGAAGAGACTCCTAGAGAGGACCAGAAGTGACTCCTAGAGAGGACCAGAAGAGACCCAGAGAGAGGACCAGAAGAGACTCCTAGAGAGGACCAGAAGAGACTCATAGGACCAGAAGAGACTCAGAGAGAGGACCAGAAGAGACTCAGAGAGAGGACCAGAAGAGACTCAGAGAGAGGACCAGAAGAGACCCACAGAGAGAGGACCAGAAGAGACTCCTAGAGAGGACCAGAAGAGACCCAGAGAGTGGACCAGAAGAGACTTACAGAGAGGACCAGAAGAGACTCCCAGAGAGGACCAGAAGAGACTCCTAGAGAGGACCAGAAGAGACTCCTAGAGAGGACCAGAAGAGACTCCTAGAGAGGACCAGAAGAGACTCCTAGAGAGGACCAGAAGAGACTCAGAGAGAGGACCAGAAGAGACCCACAGAGAGAGGACCAGAAGAGACTCAGAGAGAGGACCAGAAGAGACCCACAGAGAGAGGACCAGAAGAGACTCCTAGAGAGGACCAGAAGAGACCCAGAGAGTGGACCAGAAGAGACTTACAGAGAGGGCCAGAAGAGACTCCCAGAGAGGACCAGAAGAGACTCGGAGAGAGGACCAGAAGAGACTCCGAGAGAGGACCAGAAGAGACTCAGAGAGAGGACCAGAAGAGACCCACAGAGAGAGGACCAGAAGAGACTCCGAGAGAGGACCAGAAGAGACTCAGAGAGAGGGCCAGAAGAGACTCAGAGAGAGGGCCAGAAGAGACTCAGAGAGAGGGCCAGAAGAGACTCAGAGAGAGGGCCAGAAGAGACTCAGAGAGAGGGCCAGAAGAGACTCAGAGAGAGGGCCAGAAGAGACTCCGAGAGAGGACCAGAAGAGACTCCGAGAGAGGACCAGAAGAGACTCCGAGAGAGGACCAGAAGAGACTCCGAGAGAGGACCAGAAGAGACTCAGAGAGAGGGCCAGAAGAGACTCCGAGAGAGGACCAGAAGAGACTCCGAGAGAGGACCAGAAGAGACTCCGAGAGAGGACCAGAAGAGACTCCGAGAGAGGACCAGAAGAGACTCAGAGAGAGGGCCAGAAGAGACTCGAGGACCAGAAGAGACTCAGATAGAGGGCCAGAAGAGACTCCGAGAGAGGACCAGAAGAGACTCATAGAGAGGACCAGAAGAGACTGACAGAGAGGACCAGACGCGACTCAGAGAGAGGACCAGAAGAGACTCAGAGAGAGGACCAGAAGAGAGTCAGAGAGAGGACCAGAAGAGACCCAGAGAGAGGACCAGAAGAGACTCAGAGAGAGGACCAGAAGAGACTCCCAGAGAGGACCAGAAGAGACTCCCAGAGAGGACCAGAAGAGACTCCTAGAGAGGACCAGAAGAGACTCCTAGAGAGGACCAGAAGAGACTCCTAGAGAGGACCAGAAGAGACTCCGAGAGAGGACCAGAAGAGACTCAGAGAGAGGACCAGAAGAGACCCAGAGAGAGGACCAGAAGAGACTCAGAGAGAGGGCCAGAAGAGACTCAGAGAGAGGGCCAGAAGAGACTCCGAGAGAGGACCAGAAGAGACTCCGAGAGAGGACCAGAAGAGACTCAGAGAGAGGACCAGAAGAGACTCAGAGAGAGGGCCAGAAGAGACTCGAGGACCAGAAGAGACTCAGAGAGAGGGCCAGAAGAGACTCCGAGAGAGGACCAGAAGAGACTCATAGAGAGGACCAGAAGAGACTGACAGAGAGGACCAGACGAGACTCAGAGAGAGGACCAGACGAGACTCAGAGAGAGGACCAGAAGAGAGTCAGAGAGAGGACCAGAAGAGACTCCGAGAGAGGACCAGAAGAGACTCCGAGAGAGGACCAGAAGAGACTCCGAGAGAGGACCAGAAGAGACTCAGAGAGAGGGCCAGAAGAGACTGAGAGAGGACCAGAAGAGACTCCGAGAGAGGACCAGAAGAGACTCCGAGAGAGGACCAGAAGAGACTCCGAGAGAGGACCAGAAGAGACTCCGAGAGAGGACCAGAAGAGACTCCGAGAGAGGACCAGAAGAGACTCCGAGAGAGGACCAGAAGAGACTCCGAGAGAGGACCAGAAGAGACTCATAGAGAGGACCAGAAGAGACTGACAGAGAGGACCAGATGAGACTCAGAGAGAGGACCAGATGAGACTCAGAGAGAGGACCAGAAGAGACTCAGAGAGAGGACCAGAAGAGACTCCGAGAGAGGACCAGAAGAGACCCACAGAGAGAGGACCAGAAGAGACTCCGAGAGAGGACCAGAAGAGACTCAGAGAGAGGACCAGAAGAGACTCGAGGACCAGAAGAGACTCAGAGAGAGGGCCAGAAGAGACTCCGAGAGAGGACCAGAAGAGACTCATAGAGAGGACCAGAAGAGACTGACAGAGAGGACCAGACGAGACTCAGAGAGAGGACCAGAAGAGACCCAGAGAGAGGACCAGAAGAGACCCAGAGAGAGGACCAGAAGAGACTCCGAGAGAGGACCAGAAGAGACTCCGAGAGAGGACCAGAAGAGACTCAGAGAGAGGACCAGAAGAGACTCAGAGAGAGGGCCAGAAGAGACTCAGAGAGAGGACCAGAAGAGACTCCGAGAGGGGACCAGAAGAGACTCCGAGAGAGGACCAGAAGAGACTCAGAGAGAGGACCAGAAGAGACTGACAGAGAGGACCAGACGAGACTCAGAGAGAGGACTAGAAGAGACTCAGAGAGAGGACCAGAAGAGACTGACAGAGAGGACCAGACGAGACTCAGAGAGAGGACCAGAAGAGACTCAGAGAGAGGACCAGAAGAGACTCCGAGAGAGGACCAGAAGAGACCCACAGAGAGAGGACCAGAAGAGACTCCGAGAGAGGACCAGAAGAGACTCAGAGAGAGGGCCAGAAGAGACTCAGAGAGAGGACCAGAAGAGACTCCGAGAGAGGACCAGAAGAGACCCACAGAGAGAGGACCAGAAGAGACTCATAGAGAGGACCAGAAGAGACTGACAGAGAGGACCAGACGAGACTCAGAGAGAGGACCAGAAGAGACTCAGAGAGAGGACCAGAAGAGAGTCAGAGAGAGGACCAGAAGAGACCCAGAGAGAGGACTAGAAGAGACTCCGAGAGAGGACCAGAAGAGACTCCGAGAGAGGACCAGAAGAGACTCCGAGAGAGGACCAGAAGAGACTCAGAGAGAGGGCCAGAAGAGACTGAGAGAGGGCCAGAAGAGACTGCGAGAGAGGACCAGAAGAGACTCCGAGAGAGGACCAGAAGAGACTCCGAGAGAGCCAGAAGAGACTGAGAGAGGACCAGAAGAGACTCCGAGAGAGGACCAGAAGAGACTCCGAGAGAGGACCAGAAGAGACTCCGAGAGAGGACCAGAAGAGACTCCGAGAGAGGACCAGAAGAGACTCCGAGAGAGGACCAGAAGAGACTCCGAGAGAGGACCAGAAGAGACTCCGAGAGAGGACCAGAAGAGATTCCGAGAGAGGGCCAGAAGAGACTCGAGGACCAGAAGAGACTCAGAGAGAGGGCCAGAAGAGACTCCGGGAGAGGACCAGAAGAGACTCAGAGAGAGGGCCAGAAGAGACTGAGAGAGGGCCAGAAGAGACTGAGAGAGGGCCAGAAGAGACTGAGAGAGGACCAGAAGAGACTCCGAGAGAGGACCAGAAGAGACTCAGAGAGAGGACCAGGAGAGACTCCGAGAGAGGACCAGAAGAGACTCCGAGAGAGGACCAGAAGAGACTCCGAGAGAGGACCAGAAGAGACTCCGAGAGAGGACCAGAAGAGACTCCGAGAGAGGACCAGAAGAGACTCAGAGAGAGGGTCAGAAGAGACTCGAGGACCAGAAGAGACTCAGAGAGAGGACCAGAAGAGACTCAGAGAGAGGGCCAGAAGAGACTCAGAGAGAGGACCAGAAGAGACTCCGAGAGAGGACCAGAAGAGACTCCGAGAGAGGACCAGAAGAGACTCCGAGAGAGGACCAGAAGAGACTCAGAGAGAGGGCCAGAAGAGACTCGAGGACCAGAAGAGACTCCGAGAGAGGACCAGAAGAGACTCCGAGAGAGGACCAGAAGAGACTCCGAGAGAGGACCAGAAGAGACTCCGAGAGAGGACCAGAAGAGACTCAGAGAAAGGGCCAGAAGAGACTCGAGGACCAGAAGAGACTCAGAGAGAGGGCCAGAAGAGACTCCGAGAGAGGACCAGAAGAGACTCCGAGAGAGGACCAGAAGAGACTCCGAGAGAGGACCAGAAGAGACTCCGAGAGAGGACCAGAAGAGACTCAGAGAGAGGGTCAGAAGAGACTCGAGGACCAGAAGAGACTCAGAGAGAGGACCAGAAGAGACTCAGAGAGAGGGCCAGAAGAGACTCAGAGAGAGGACCAGAAGAGACTCAGAGAGAGGACCAGAAGAGACTCAGAGAGAGGACCAGAAGAGACTCCGAGAGAGGACCAGAAGAGACTCCGAGAGAGGACCAGAAGAGACTCAGAGAGAGGGCCAGAAGAGACTCGAGGACCAGAAGAGACTCCGAGAGAGGACCAGAAGAGACTCCGAGAGAGGACCAGAAGAGACTCCGAGAGAGGACCAGAAGAGACTCCGAGAGAGGACCAGAAGAGACTCAGAGAAAGGGCCAGAAGAGACTCGAGGACCAGAAGAGACTCAGAGAGAGGGCCAGAAGAGACTCCGAGAGAGGACCAGAAGAGACTCATAGAGAGGACCAGAAGAGACTGACAGAGAGGACCAGACGCGACTCAGAGAGAGGACCAGAAGAGACTCAGAGAGAGGACCAAAAGAGAGTCAGAGGGAGGACCAGAAGAGACCCAGAGAGAGGACCAGAAGAGACTCCCAGAGAGGACCAGAAGAGACTCCTAGAGAGGACCAGAAGAGACTCCTAGAGAGGACCAGAAGAAACTCAGAGAGAGGGCCAGAAGAGACTCCGAGAGAGGACCAGAAGAGACTCAGAGAGAGGACAAGAAGAGACCCAGAGAGAGGACCAGAAGAGACTCAGAGAGAGGGCCAGAAGAGACTCCGAGAGAGGACCAGAAGAGACTCCGAGAGAGGACCAGAAGAGACTCCGAGAGAGGACCAGAAGAGACTCCGAGAGAGGACCAGAAGAGACTCCGAGAGAGGACCAGAAGAGACCCACAGAGAGAGGACCAGAAGAGACTCCGAGAGAGGACCAGAAGAGACCCACAGAGAGAGGACCAGAAGAGACTCCGAGAGAGGACCAGAAGAGACTCAGAGAGAGGGCCAGAAGAGACTCAGAGAGAGGGCCAGAAGAGACTCAGAGAGAGGACCAGAAGAGACTCCGAGAGAGGACCAGAAGAGACTCCGAGAGAGGACCAGAAGAGACTCCGAGAGAGGACCAGAAGAGACTCCGAGAGAGGACCAGAAGAGACTCCGAGAGAGGACCAGAAGAGACTCAGAGAGAGGGCCAGAAGAGACTCGAGGACCAGAAGAGACTCGAGGACCAGAAGAGACTCAGAGAGAGGACCAGAAGAGACCCAGAGAGAGGACCAGAAGAGACTCCCAGAGAGGACCAGAAGAGACTCCGAGAGAGGACCAGAAGAGACTCCGAGAGAGGACCAGAAGAGACTCCGAGAGAGGACCAGAAGAGACTCCGAGAGAGGACCAGAAGAGACTCAGAGAGAGGGCCAGAAGAGACTCAGAGAGAGGGCCAGAAGAGACTCAGAGAGAGGGCCAGAAGAGACTCAGAGAGAGGACCAGAAGAGACTCCGAGAGAGGACCAGAAGAGACTCCGAGAGAGGACCAGAAGAGACTCCGAGAGAGGACCAGAAGAGACTCCGAGAGAGGACCAGAAGAGACTCCGAGAGAGGACCAGAAGAGACTCAGAGAGAGGGCCAGAAGAGACTCGAGGACCAGAAGAGACTCGAGGACCAGAAGAGACTCAGAGAGAGGACCAGAAGAGACCCAGAGAGAGGACCAGAAGAGACTCCCAGAGAGGACCAGAAGAGACTCCTAGAGAGGACCAGAAGAGACTCCTAGAGAGGACCAGAAGAGACTCCTAGAGAGGACCAGAAGAGACTCCGAGAGAGGGCCAGAAGAGACTCCGAGAGAGGACCAGAAGAGACTCAGAGAGAGGACAAGAAGAGACCCAGAGAGAGGACCAGAAGAGACTCAGAGAGAGGGCCAGAAGAGACTCAGAGATAGGACCAGAAGAGACTCTGAGAGAGGACCAGAAGAGACTCCGAGAGAGGACCAGAAGAGACTCCAAGAGAGGACCAGAAGAGACTCAGAGAGAGGACCAGAAGAGACCCACAGAGAGAGGACCAGAAGAGACTCCGAGAGAGGACCAGAAGAGACTCGAGGACCAGAAGAGACTCAGAGAGAGGACCAGAAGAGACTCAGAGAGAGGTCCAGAAGAGAGTCAGAGAGAGGACCAGAAGAGACCCAGAGAGAGGACCAGAAGGGACTCCCAGAGAGGACCAGAAGAGACTCCGAGAGAGGGCCAGAAGAGACTCGAGGACCAGAAGAGACTCAGAGAGAGGACCAGAAGAGACTCAGAGAGAGGACCAGAAGAGACTCCGAGAGAGGACCAGAAGAGACTCAGAGAGAGGGCCAGAAGAGACTCGAGGACCAGAAGAGACTCGAGGACCAGAAGAGACTCAGAGAGAGGACCAGAAGAGACCCAGAGAGAGGACCAGAAGAGACTCCCAGAGAGGACCAGAAGAGACTCCTAGAGAGGACCAGAAGAGACTCCTAGAGAGGACCAGAAGAGACTCCTAGAGAGGACCAGAAGAGACTCCGAGAGAGGGCCAGAAGAGACTCCGAGAGAGGGCCAGAAGAGACTCCGAGAGAGGACAAGAAGAGACCCAGAGAGAGGACCAGAAGAGACCCAGAGAGAGGACCAGAAGAGACTCCGAGAGAGGACCAGAAGAGACTCCGAGAGAGGACCAGAAGAGACTCAGAGAGAGGGTCAGAAGAGACTCGAGGACCAGAAGAGACTCAGAGAGAGGACCAGAAGAGACTCCTAGAGAGGACCAGAAGAGACTCCGAGAGAGGGCCAGAAGAGACTCCGAGAGAGGGCCAGAAGAGACTCAGAGAGAGGGCCAGAAGAGACTCAGAGAGAGGACCAGAAGAGACTCTGAGAGAGGACCAGAAGAGACTCCGAGAGAGGACCAGAAGAGACTCCAAGAGAGGACCAGAAGAGACTCAGAGAGAGGACCAGAAGAGACCCACAGAGAGAGGACCAGAAGAGACTCCGAGAGAGGACCAGAAGAGACTCGAGGACCAGAAGAGACTCCTAGAGAGGGCCAGAAGAGACTCAGAGAGAGGTCCAGAAGAGAGTCAGAGAGAGGACCAGAAGAGACCCAGAGAGAGGACCAGAAGGGACTCCCAGAGAGGACCAGAAGAGACTCCGAGTGAGGGCCAGAAGAGACTCGAGGACCAGAAGAGACTCAGAGAGAGGACCAGAAGAGACTCAGAGAGAGGACCAGAAGAGACTCCGAGAGAGGACCAGAAGAGACTCAGAGAGAGGACCAGAAGAGACTGACAGAGAGGACCAGACGAGACTCAGAGAGAGGACCAGAAGAGACTCAGAGAGAGGTCCAGAAGAGAGTCAGAGAGAGGACCAGAAGAGACCCAGAGAGAGGACCAGAAGGGACTCCCAGAGAGGACCAGAAGAGACTCCCAGAGAGGACCAGAAGAGACTCCTAGAGAGGACCAGAAGAGACTCCTAGAGAGGACCAGAAGAGACTCCTAGAGAGGACCAGAAGAGACTCCGAGAGAGGACCAGAAGAGACTCAGAGAGAGGACCAGAAGAGACTCCGAGAGAGGACCAGAAGAGACTCAGAGAGAGGGCCAGAAGAGACTCAGAGAGAGGGCCAGAAGAGACTCAGAGAGAGGGCCAGAAGAGACTCAGAGAGAGGACCAGAAGAGACGCAGAGAGAGGGCCAGAAGAGACTCGAGGACCAGAAGAGACTGACAGAGAGGACCAGAAGAGACTGACAGAGAGGACCAGACGAGACTCAGAGAGAGGACCAGAAGAGACTCAGAGAGAGGACCAGAAGAGACGCAGAGAGAGGACCAGAAGAGATGCAGAGAGAGGACCAGAAGAGACTCAGAGAGAGGGCCAGAAGAGACTCGAGGACCAGAAGAGACTCAGAGAGAGGGCCAGAAGAGACTCCGAGAGAGGACCAGAAGAGACTCAGAGAGAGGACCAGAAGAGACCCAGAGAGAGGACCAGAAGAGAGTTAGAGAGAGGACCAGAAGAGACTCGAGGACCAGAAGAGACTGAGAGAGAAAACCAGAAGGGACTCAGAGAGAGGACCAGAAGGGACTCAGAGAGAGGACCAGAAGAGACTCAGAGAGAGGACCAGAAGAGACCCAGAGAGAGGACCAGAAGAGACCCAGAGAGAGGACCAGAAGAGAGTCAGAGAGAGGACCAGAAGAGACCCAGAGAGAGGACCAGAAGAGACTCAGAGAGAGGACCAGAAGAGACCCAGAGAGAGGACCAGAAGAGAGTTAGAGAGAGGACCAGAAGAGACTCGAGGACCAGAAGAGACTGAGAGAGAAAACCAGAAGGGACTCAGAGAGAGGACCGGAAGGGACTCAGAGAGAGGACCAGAAGGGACTCAGAGAGAGGACCAGAAGAGACTCAGAGAGAGGACCAGAAGAGACTCAGAGAGAGGACCAGAAGAGACTCCGAGAGAGGACCAGAAGAGACTCCGAGAGAGGACCAGAAGAGACTCAGAGAGAGGACCAGAAGAGACTGACCGAGAGGACCAGACGAGACTCAGAGAGAGGACCAGACGAGACTCAGAGAGAGGACCAGAAGAGACTCAGAGAGAGGTCCAGAAGAGAGTCAGAGAGAGGACCAGAAGAGACCCAGAGAGAGGACCAGAAGGGACTCCCAGAGAGGACCAGAAGAGACTCCTAGAGAGGACCAGAAGAGACTCCTAGAGAGGACCAGAAGAGACTCAGAGAGAGGGCCAGAAGAGACTCAGAGAGAGGGCCAGAAGAGACTCAGAGAGAGGGCCAGAAGAGACTCAGAGAGAGGACCAGAAGAGACGCAGAGAGAGGGCCAGAAGAGACTCGAGGACCAGAAGAGACTGACAGAGAGGACCAGAAGAGACTGACAGAGAGGACCAGACGAGACTCAGAGAGAGGACCAGACGAGACTCAGAGAGAGGACCAGAAGAGACGCAGAGAGAGGACCAGAAGAGACGCAGAGAGAGGACCAGAAGAGATGCAGAGAGAGGACCAGAAGAGACTCAGAGAGAGGGCCAGAAGAGACTCGAGGACCAGAAGAGACTCAGAGAGAGGGCCAGAAGAGACTCAGAGAGAGGGCCAGAAGAGACTCCGAGAGAGGACCAGAAGAGACTCAGAGAGAGGACCAGAAGAGACCCAGAGAGAGGACCAGAAGAGAGTTAGAGAGAGGACCAGAAGAGACTCGAGGACCAGAAGAGACTGAGAGAGAAAACCAGAAGGGACTCAGAGAGAGGACCAGAAGGGACTCAGAGAGAGGACCAGAAGAGACTCAGAGAGAGGACCAGAAGAGACCCAGAGAGGACCAGAAGAGACCCAGAGAGAGGACCAGAAGAGAGTCAGAGAGAGGACCAGAAGAGACCCAGAGAGAGGACCAGAAGAGACTCAGAGAGAGGACCAGAAGAGACCCAGAGAGAGGACCAGAAGAGAGTTAGAGAGAGGACCAGAAGAGACTCGAGGACCAGAAGAGACTGAGAGAGAAAACCAGAAGGGACTCAGAGAGAGGACCAGAAGGGACTCAGAGAGAGGACCAGAAGAGACTCAGAGAGAGGACCAGAAGAGACCCAGAGAGGACCAGAAGAGACCCAGAGAGAGGACCAGAAGAGAGTCAGAGAGAGGACCAGAAGAGACCCAGAGAGAGGACCAGAAGAGACTCAGAGAGAGGACCAGAAGAGACCCAGAGAGAGGACCAGAAGAGAGTTAGAGAGAGGACCAGAAGAGACTCGAGGACCAGAAGAGACTGAGAGAGAAAACCAGAAGGGACTCAGAGAGAGGACCAGAAGGGACTCAGAGAGTGTGGTAAATAAATAATTAAATACCTGTTCTATTTTTGACTAGATATACAATAACAGATAGCTCAATAAATAAGAGTCAAGATTCGAGGTATCTTGAGTTTGCAGGTTTTAATACAGCATAAAGGACAGCAACAGGACAACCTGCACGGGAATAGGAGGATGGCAGCTGCCGGGGGCAGGATCTGGGAGCATAAGGGGTAACTTTTAATAACAGTGCACAATATATATATACTAAAACAATTGCATTACAGTTAATACAGTAGGCGTAGCAGTGGGCGGAGTTCATAGCAGTCGCGAAAGATAAGGCTGAAGTGGGTGTAACAAGAGGCGTGTACATAGACATGTGATGTAAACGTAACAGAATATGTCATAAATGGGGCGGAAACATGGAGGGGGCTACCTAAGGAGCCGGGACCTCTGACCTAGTGGTGCGCGCAAGCTGGCAATGACGTGTTACTAGGAGGAACTGGGGGGCTATGACTTCTGCGCTAGAAGAGGAGACTAAAGTCTGGAGTGTCAGAGCGACATGTACCTAAACACTATCTAGTATCTGATGTTTAGAGAACATGTTGATAGAATCCAAAAGTTATCAGGGTAAAGGCTAACAGACTCTAAGACTGGTGCATGCATTATTCTACATGTAGTGCGTGTTGAGGAATATTAAATGACCATTAATACAGTATTTCTCTTACATGGAGACGTAAAGGCTAGACCATGACGGAAACTATTGATACGATTCAGTAGCTTAGGAATGCAGAGAAGGAGGGCTGGACTGATAACTAGAATCATAACATACTCTTGGCAGACGGGCAGGCAGAGCCAGGCCGAGCCGGGCACTGTGAGGCAGGAAGTAAGTGAAGGGTCAGGGATGCAGGTGGGGGCTGCATCGCTCCTCAGCGAGGGTTCAGGAGACAGGAGCTGAATCTGGTGTCCGGGCCCTTTTGAGGCCTAGAAACGGGGACTTTTACTGAATTAACGTGCACACTGTGAAACGTGGCAACATAACTTTACATAGGCTTAATACTCGTAGCTTTCACGAGGACTGGAAACTTGGCATACTAAAGTTGGACACAACTAGAATTGCGTCTTTAATCGATCATAAGGTAATACATATGCATATTAGTCATGCACATATAACATAAGATGGGGAACACGTAGGGACACAGAACATGGCAAAATTTACTTTTCCACAAGAGAGGACCAGAAGAGACTCAGGGAGAGGACCAGAAGAGACCCAGAGAGAGGACCAGAAGAGACCCAGAGAGAGGACCAGAAGAGAGTCAGAGAGAGGACCAGAAGAGACCCAGAGAGAGGACCAGAAGAGACTCAGAGAGAGGACCAGAAGAGACTCAGAGAGAGGACCAGAAGAGACTCAGAGAGAGGACCAGAAGAGACTCGGAGAGAGGACCAGAAGAGACTCAGAGAGAGGGCCAGAAGAGACTCGAGGACCAGAAGAGACTCCGAGAGAGGACCAGAAGAGACTCAGAGAGAGGACCAGAAGAGACTCGGAGAGAGGACCAGAAGAGACTCCGAGAGAGGACCAGAAGAGACTCCGAGAGAGGGCCAGAAGAGACTCGAGGACCAGAAGAGACTCAGAGAGAGGGCCAGAAGAGACTCCGAGAGAGGACCAGAAGAGACTCATAGAGAGGACCAGAAGAGACTGACAGAGAGGACCAGATGAGACTCAGAGAGAGGACCAGAAGAGACTCAGAGAGAGGACCAGAAGAGACTCCGAGAGAGGAGCAGAAGAGACTCCGAGAGAGGACCAGAAGAGACTCCGAGAGAGGACCAGAAGAGACTCACAGAGAGAGGACCAGAAGAGACCCACAGAGAGAGGACCAGAAGAGACTCAGAGAGAGGACCAGAAGAGACTCCGAGAGAGGACCAGAAGAGACTCAGAGAGAGGACCAGAAGAGACTCAGAGAGAGGACCAGAAGAGACTCAGAGAGAGGACCAGAAGAGACTCCGAGAGAGGACCAGAAGAGACTCAGAGAGAGGACCAGAAGAGACTCGAGGATCAGAAGAGACTCAGAGAGAGGGCCAGAAGAGACTCCGAGAGAGGACCAGAAGAGACTCATAGAGAGGACCAGAAGAGACTGACAGAGAGGACCAGAAGAGACTGACAGAGAGGACCAGACGAGACTCAGAGAGAGGACCAGACGAGAGTCAGAGAGAGGACCAGAAGAGACCCAGAGAGAGGACCAGAAGAGACTCAGAGAGAGGACCAGAAGAGACTCCGAGAGGACCAGAAGAGACTCCGAGAGAGGACCAGAAGAGACTCCGAGAGAGGACCAGAAGAGACTCCGAGAGAGGACCAGAAGAGACTCCGAGAGAGGACCAGAAGAGACTCCGAGAGAGGACCAGAAGAGACTCCGAGAGAGGACCAGAAGAGACTCAGAGAGAGGACAAGAAGAGACTCCGAGAGAGGACCAGACGAGACTCAGAGAGAGGGCCAGAAGAGACTCAGAGAGAGGGCCAGAAGAGACTCCGAGAGAGGACCAGAAGAGACTCCGAGAGAGGACCAGAAGAGACTCCGAGAGAGGACCAGAAGAGACTCCGAGAGAGGACCAGAAGAGACTCCGAGAGAGGACCAGAAGAGACTCAGAGAGAGGACCAGAAGAGACTCCGAGAGAGGACCAGAAGAGACTCAGAGAGAGGGCCAGAAGAGACTCGAGGACCAGAAGAGACTCAGAGAGTGGACCAGAAGAGACTCAGAGAGTGGACCAGAAGAGACTCAGAGAGTGGACCAGAAGAGACTCCGAGAGAGGACCAGAAGAGACTCAGAGAGAGGACCAGAAGAGACTGACAGAGAGGACCAGACGAGACTCAGAGAGAGGACCAGAAGAGACTCAGAGAGAGGTCCAGAAGAGAACCAGAGAGAGGACCAGAAGAGACCCAGAGAGAGGACCAGAAGAGACTCCCAGAGAGGACCAGAAGAGACTCAGAGAGAGGACCAGAAGAGACCCAGAGAGAGGACCAGAAGAGACCCAGAGAGAGGACCAGAAGAGACCCAGAGAGAGGACCAGAAGAGACCCAGAGAGAGGACCAGAAGAGACTCAGAGAGAGGACCAGAAGAGACTCAGAGAGAGGACCAGAAGAGACTCAGAGAGAGGACCAGAAGAGACTCAGAGAGAGGACCAGAAGAGACTCCGAGAGAGGACCAGAAGAGACTCTGAGAGAGGACCAGAAAAGACTCAGAGAGAGGACCAGAAGAGACTCAGAGAGAGGACCAGAAGAGACTCCTAGAGAGGACCAGAAGAGACTCAGAGAGAGGACCAGAAGAGACTCCGAGAGAGGACCAGAATAGACTCCTAGAGAAGACCAGAATAGACTCCTAGAGAGGACCAGAATAGACTCCTAGAGAGGACCAGAAGAGACTCCTAGAGAGGACCAGAAGAGACCCAGAGAGAGGACCAGAAGAGACTCCTAGAGAGGACCAGAAGAGACCCAGAGAGAGGACCAGAAGAGACTTACAGAGAGGACCAGAAGAGACTCCCAGAGAGGACCAGAAGAGACTCCTAGAGAGGGCCAGAAGAGACTCCTAGAGAGGACAGAAGAGACACCGAGAGAGGGCCAGAAGAGACTCCGAGAGAGGACCAGAAGAGACTCAGAGAGAGGACCAGAAGAGACCCAGAGAGAGGACCAGAAGAGACCCAGAGAGAGGACCAGAAGAGACCCAGAGAGAGGACCAGAAGAGACTCAGAGAGAGGACCAGAAGAGACTCGGAGAGAGGGCCAGAAGAGACTCAGAGAGAGGACCAGAAGAGACTCAGAGAGAGGACCAGAAGAGACTCAGAGAGAGGACCAGAAGAGACTCAGAGAGAGGACCAGAAGAGACTCAGAGAGAGGACCAGAAGAGACCCACAGAGAGAGGACCAGAAGAGACCCACAGAGAGAGGACCAGAAGAGACTCCGAGAGAGGGCCAGAAGAGACTCAGAGAGAGGGCCAGAAGAGACTCAGAGAGAGGGCCAGAAGAGACTCAGAGAGAGGACCAGAAGAGACTCCGAGAGAGGACCAGAAGAGACCCACAGAGAGAGGACCAGAAGAGACCCACAGAGAGAGGACCAGAAGAGACTCCGAGAGAGGGCCAGAAGAGACTCAGAGAGAGGGCCAGAAGAGACTCAGAGAGAGGGCCAGAAGAGACTCAGAGAGAGGACCAGAAGAGACTCCGAGAGAGGACCAGAAGAGACTCAGAGAGAGGACCAGAAGAGACTCCGAGAGAGGACCAGAAGAGACTCCGAGAGAGGACCAGAAGAGACTCCGAGAGAGGACCAGAAGAGACTCAGAGAAAGGGCCAGAAGAGACTCGAGGACCAGAAGAGACTCAGAGAGAGGGCCAGAAGAGACTCCGAGAGAGGACCAGAAGAGACTCAGAGAGAGGACCAAAAGAGAGTCAGAGGGAGGACCAGAAGAGACCCAGAGAGAGGACCAGAAGAGACTCCCAGAGAGGACCAGAAGAGACTCCTAGAGAGGACCAGAAGAGACTCCTAGAGAGGACCAGAAGAGACTCAGAGAGAGGACCAGAAGAGACTCAGAGAGAGGACCAGAAGAGACTCAGAGAGAGGACCAGAAGAGACTCAGAGAGAGGACAAGAAGAGACCCAGAGAGAGGACCAGAAGAGACTCGGAGAGAGGGCCAGAAGAGACTCAGAGAGAGGACCAGAAGAGACTTCGAGAGAGGACCAGAAGAGACTCCGAGAGAGGACCAGAAGAGACTCCGAGAGAGGACCAGAAGAGACTCAGAGAGAGGACCAGAAGAGACCCACAGAGAGAGGACCAGAAGAGACTCCGAGAGAGGACCAGAAGAGACTCCGAGAGAGGACCAGAAGAGACTCGAGGACCAGAAGAGACTCAGAGAGAGGGCCAGAAGAGACTCCGAGAGAGGACCAGAAGAGACTCCGAGAGAGGACCAGAAGAGACTCCGAGAGAGGACCAGAAGAGACTCCGAGAGAGGACCAGAAGAGACTCCGAGAGAGGACCAGAAGAGACTCAGAGAAAGGGCCAGAAGAGACTCGAGGACCAGAAGAGACTCAGAGAGAGGGCCAGAAGAGACTCCGAGAGAGGACCAGAAGAGACTCAGAGAGAGGAGCAAAAGAGAGTCAGAGGGAGGACCAGAAGAGACCCAGAGAGAGGACCAGAAGAGACTCCCAGAGAGGACCAGAAGAGACTCCTAGAGAGGACCAGAAGAGACTCCTAGAGAGGACCAGAAGAGACTCAGAGAGAGGGCCAGAAGAGACTCCGAGAGAGGACCAGAAGAGACTCAGAGAGAGGACAAGAAGAGACCCAGAGAGAGGACCAGAAGAGACTCAGAGAGAGGGCCAGAAGAGACTCAGAGAGAGGACCAGAAGAGACTCCGAGAGAGGACCAGAAGAGACTCCGAGAGAGGACCAGAAGAGATTTCGAGAGAGGACCAGAAGAGACTCAGAGAGAGGACCAGAAGAGATTCAGAGAGAGGACCAGAAGAGACTCCGAGAGAGGACCAGAAGAGACTCAGAGAGAGGACCAGAAGAGACTCAGAGAGAGGACCAGAAGAGACTCAGAGAGAGAGCCAGAAGAGACTCAGAGAGAGGACCAGAAGAGACTCCTAGAGAGGACCAGAAGAGACTCCGAGAGAGGACCAGAAGAGACTCCGAGAGAGGACCAGAAGAGACTCCGAGAGAGGACCAGAAGAGACTCCGAGAGAGGACCAGAAGAGACTCCGAGAGAGGACCAGAAGAGACTCCGAGAGAGGACCAGAAGAGACTCCGAGAGAGGACCAGAAGAGACTCCGAGGGAGGACCAGAAGAGACTCAGAGAGAGGGCCAGAAGAGACTCGAGGACCAGAAGAGACTCAGAGAGAGGACCAGAAGAGACTCAGAGAGAGGACCAGAAGAGACTCCGAGAGAGGACCAGAAGAGACTCAGAGAGAGGGCCAGAAGAGACTCAGAGAGAGGGCCAGAAGAGACTCAGAGAGAGGACCAGAAGAGATGCAGAGAGAGGGCCAGAAGAGACTCGAGGACCAGAAGAGACTCCGAGAGAGGACCAGAAGAGACTGACAGAGAGGACCAGACGAGACTCAGAGAGAGGACCAGAAGAGACTCAGAGAGAGGACCAGAAGAGACTCAGAGAGAGGACCAGAAGAGACGCAGAGAGAGGACCAGAAGAGACGCAGAGAGAGGACCAGAAGAGACGCAGAGAGAGGACCAGAAGAGACTCAGAGAGAGGGCCAGAAGAGACTCCGAGAGAGGACCAGAAGAGACTCAGAGAGAGGACCAGAAGAGACCCAGAGAGAGGACCAGAAGAGAGTTAGAGAGAGGACCAGAAGAGACTCGAGGACCAGAAGAGACTGAGAGAGAAGACCAGAAGGGACTCAGAGAGAGGACCAGAAGGGACTCAGAGAGAGGACCAGAAGAGACTCAGAGAGAGGACCAGAAGAGACCCAGAGAGAGGACCAGAAGAGACCCAGAGAGAGGACCAGAAGAGAGTCAGAGAGAGGACCAGAAGAGACCCAGAGAGAGGACCAGAAGAGACTCAGAGAGAGGACCAGAAGAGACTCCGAGAGAGGACCAGAAGAGACTCCGAGAGAGGACCAGAAGAGACTCAGAGAGAGGACCAGAAGAGACTCAGAGAGAGGACCAGAAGAGACTCGGAGAGAGGACCAGAAGAGACTCCGAGAGAGGACCAGAAGAGACTCAGAGAGAGGGCCAGAAGAGACTCGAGGACCAGAAGAGACTCAGAGAGAGGGCCAGAAGAGACTCCGAGAGAGGACCAGAAGAGACTCCGAGAGAGGACCAGAAGAGACTCAGAGAGAGGGCCAGAAGAGACTCAGAGAGAGGACCAGAAGAGACTCCGAGAGAGGACCAGAAGAGACTCCGAGAGAGGACCAGAAGAGACTCCGAGAGAGGACCAGAAGAGACTCAGAGAGAGGACCAGAAGAGACTCCGAGAGAGGACCTGAAGAGACTCCGAGAGAGGACCAGAAGAGACTCAGAGAGAGGACCAGAAGAGACTCCGAGAGAGGACCAGAAGAGACTCAGAGAGAGGGCCAGAAGAGACTCGAGGACCAGAAAAGACTCAGAGAGAGGACCAGAAGAGACTCAGAGAGAGGACCAGAAGAGACTGACAGAGAGGACAAGACGAGACTCAGAGAGAGGACCAGACGAGACTCAGAGAGAGGTCCAGAAGAGAGTCAGAGAGAGGACCAGAAGAGACCCAGAGAGAGGACCAGAAGGGACTCCCAGAGAGGACCAGAAGAGACTCCCAGAGAGGACCAGAAGAGACTCCTAGAGAGGACCAGAAGAGACTCCTAGAGAGGACCAGAAGAGACTCAGAGAGAGGGCCAGGAGAGACTCCGAGAGAGGACCAGAAGAGACTCAGAGAGAGGACCAGAAGAGACTCCGAGAGAGGACCAGAAGAGACTCAGAGAGAGGGCCAGAAGAGACTCAGAGAGAGGGCCAGAAGAGACTCAGAGAGAGGGCCAGAAGAGACTCAGAGAGAGGACCAGAAGAGACGCAGAGAGAGGGCCAGAAGAGACTCGAGGACCAGAAGAGACTCCGAGAGAGGACCAGAAGAGACTGACAGAGAGGACCAGACGAGACTCAGAGAGAGGACCAGAAGAGACTCAGAGAGAGGACCAGAAGAGACTCAGAGAGAGGACCAGAAGAGACTCAGAGAGAGGACCAGAAGAGACTCAGAGAGAGGACAAGAAGAGACCCAGAGAGAGGACCAGAAGAGACTCGGAGAGAGGGCCAGAAGAGACTCAGAGAGAGGACCAGAAGAGACTTCGAGAGAGGACCAGAAGAGACTCCGAGAGAGGACCAGAAGAGACTCCGAGAGAGGACCAGAAGAGACTCAGAGAGAGGACCAGAAGAGACCCACAGAGAGAGGACCAGAAGAGACTCCGAGAGAGGACCAGAAGAGACTCAGAGAGAGGACCAGAAGAGACTCGAGGACCAGAAGAGACTCAGAGAGAGGGCCAGAAGAGACTCCGAGAGAGGACCAGAAGAGACTCCGAGAGAGGACCAGAAGAGACTCCGAGAGAGGACCAGAAGAGACTCCGAGAGAGGACCAGAAGAGACTCTGAGAGAGGACCAGAAGAGACTCCGAGAGAGGACCAGAAGAGACTCAGAGAGAGGGCCAGAAGAGACTCAGAGAGAGGACCAGAAGAGACTCAGAGTGAGGACCAGAAAAGACTCAGAGAGAGGACCAGAAGAGACTCAGAGAGAGGACCAGAAGAGACTCCTAGAGAGGACCAGAAGAGACTCAGAGAGAGGGCCAGAAGAGACTCCGAGAGAGGACCAGAAGAGACTCAGAGAGAGGACAAGAAGAGACCCAGAGAGAGGACCAGAAGAGACTCAGAGAGAGGGCCAGAAGAGACTCAGAGAGAGGACCAGAAGAGACTCCGAGAGAGGACCAGAAGAGACTCCGAGAGAGGACCAGAAGAGATTTCGAGAGAGGACCAGAAGAGACTCAGAGAGAGGACCAGAAGAGACTCAGAGAGAGGACCAGAAGAGACTCGGAGAGAGGACCAGAAGAGACTCCGAGAGAGGACCAGAAGAGACTCAGAGAGAGGGCCAGAAGAGACTCGAGGACCAGAAGAGACTCCGAGAGAGGACCAGAAGAGACTCTGAGAGAGGACCAGAAGAGACTCGGAGAGAGGACCAGAAGAGACCCAGAGAGAGGACCAGAAGAGACTCGAGGATCAGAAGAGACTCAGAGAGAGGGCCAGAAGAGACTCCGAGAGAGGACCAGAAGAGACTCATAGAGAGGACCAGAAGAGACTGACAGAGAGGACCAGACGAGACTCAGAGAGAGGACCAGAAGAGACTCAGAGAGAGGACCAGAAGAGACTCAGAGAGAGGACCAGAAGAGACTCAGAGAGAGGACCAGAAGAGACTCCGAGAGAGGACCAGAAGAGACTCCGAGAGAGGACCAGAAGAGACTCACAGAGAGAGGACCAGAAGAGACCCACAGAGAGAGGACCAGAAGAGACCCACAGAGAGAGGACCAGAAGAGACTCGAGGACCAGAAGAGACTCCGAGAGAGGACCAGAAGAGAGTTAGAGAGAGGACCAGAAGAGACTCGAGGACCAGAAGAGACTGAGAGAGAAGACCAGAAGGGACTCAGAGAGAGGACCAGAAGGGACTCAGAGAGAGGACCAGAAGAGACTCAGAGAGAGGACCAGAAGAGACCCAGAGAGAGGACCAGAAGAGACCCAGAGAGAGGACCAGAAGAGACCCAGAGAGAGGACCAGAAGAGACCCGGAGAGATGACCAGAAGAGACCCAGAGAGAGGACCAGAAGAGACTCAGAGAGAGGACCAGAAGAGACTCAGAGAGAGGACCAGAAGAGACTCCGAGAGAGGACCAGAAGAGACTCCGAGAGAGGACCAGAAGAGACTCAGAGAGAGGACCAGAAGAGACTCGGAGAGAGGGCCAGAAGAGACTCAGAGAGAGGACCATAAGAGACGCAGAGAGAGGGCCAGAAGAGACTCGAGGACCAGAAGAGACTCCGAGAGAGGACCAGAAGAGACTGACAGAGAGGACCAGACGAGACTCAGAGAGAGGACCAGAAGAGACTCAGAGAGAGGACCAGAAGAGACTCAGAGAGAGGACCAGAAGAGACGCAGAGAGAGGACCAGAAGAGACGCAGAGAGAGGACCAGAAGAGACTCAGAGAGAGGGCCAGAAGAGACTCCGAGAGAGGACCAGAAGAGACTCAGAGAGAGGACCAGAAGAGACCCAGAGAGAGGACCAGAAGAGAGTTAGAGAGAGGACCAGAAGAGACTCGAGGACCAGAAGAGACTGAGAGAGAAGACCAGAAGGGACTCAGAGAGAGGACCAGAAGGGACTCAGAGAGAGGACCAGAAGAGACTCAGAGAGAGGACCAGAAGAGACCCAGAGAGAGGACCAGAAGAGACCCAGAGAGAGGACCAGAAGAGAGTCAGAGAGAGGACCAGAAGAGACCCAGAGAGAGGACCAGAAGAGACTCCGAGAGAGGACCAGAAGAGACTCAGAGAGAGGGCCAGAAGAGACTCAGAGAGAGGACCAGAAGAGACTCAGAGTGAGGACCAGAAGAGACTCAGAGAGAGGACCAGAAGAGACTCAGAGAGAGGACCAGAAGAGACTCCTAGAGAGGACCAGAAGAGACTCAGAGAGAGGGCCAGAAGAGACTCCGAGAGAGGACCAGAAGAGACTCAGAGAGAGGACAAGAAGAGACCCAGAGAGAGGACCAGAAGAGACTCAGAGAGAGGGCCAGAAGAGACTCAGAGAGAGGACCAGAAGAGACTCCGAGAGAGGACCAGAAGAGACTCCGAGAGAGGACCAGAAGAGATTTCGAGAGAGGACCAGAAGAGACTCAGAGAGAGGACCAGAAGAGACTCAGAGAGAGGACCAGAAGAGACTCGGAGAGAGGACCAGAAGAGACTCCGAGAGAGGACCAGAAGAGACTCAGAGAGAGGGCCAGAAGAGACTCGAGGACCAGAAGAGACTCCGAGAGAAGACCAGAAGAGACTCAGAGAGAGGACCAGAAGAGACTCGGAGAGAGGACCAGAAGAGACCCAGAGAGAGGACCAGAAGAGACTCGAGGATCAGAAGAGACTCAGAGAGAGGGCCAGAAGAGACTCCGAGAGAGGACCAGAAGAGACTCATAGAGAGGACCAGAAGAGACTGACAGAGAGGACCAGACGAGACTCAGAGAGAGGACCAGAAGAGACTCAGAGAGAGGACCAGAAGAGACTCTGAGAGAGGAGCAGAAGAGACTCCGAGAGAGGACCAGAAGAGACTCCGAGAGAGGACCAGAAGAGACTCACAGAGAGAGGACCAGAAGAGACCCACAGAGAGAGGACCAGAAGAGACTCAGAGAGAGGACCAGAAGAGACTCCGAGAGAGGACCAGAAGAGACTCAGAGAGAGGACCAGAAGAGACTCAGAGAGAGGACCAGAAGAGACTCCGAGAGAGGACCAGAAGAGACTCAGAGAGAGGACCAGAAGAGACTCGAGGATCAGAAGAGACTCAGAGAGAGGGCCAGAAGAGACTCCGAGAGAGGACCAGAAGAGACTCATAGAGAGGACCAGAAGAGACTGACAGAGAGGACCAGAAGAGACTGACAGAGAGGACCAGACGAGACTCAGAGAGAGGACCAGACGAGAGTCAGAGAGAGGACCAGAAGAGACCCAGAGAGAGGACCAGAAGAGACTCCGAGAGGACCAGAAGAGACTCCGAGAGAGGACCAGAAGAGACTCCGAGAGAGGACCAGAAGAGACTCCGAGAGAGGACCAGAAGAGACTCCGAGAGAGGACCAGAAGAGACTCCGAGAGAGGACCAGAAGAGACTCCGAGAGAGGACCAGAAGAGACTCAGAGAGAGGACCAGAAGAGACCCAGAGAGAGGACCAGAAGAGACCCAGAGAGAGGACCAGAAGAGACTCAGAGAGAGGGCCAGAAGAGACTCAGAGAGAGGACCAGAAGAGACTCAGAGTGAGGACCAGAAGAGACTCAGAGAGAGGACCAGAAGAGACTCAGAGAGAGGACCAGAAGAGACTCCGAGAGAGGACCAGAAGAGACTCCGAGAGAGGACCAGAAGAGACTCCGAGAGAGGACCAGAAGAGACTCCGAGAGAGGACCAGAAGAGACTCAGAGAGAGGGCCAGAAGAGACTCGAGGACCAGAAGAGACTCAGAGAGTGGACCAGAAGAGACTCAGAGAGTGGACCAGAAGAGACTCCGAGAGAGGACCAGAAGAGACTCAGAGAGAGGACCAGAAGAGACTGACAGAGAGGACCAGACGAGACTCAGAGAGAGGACCAGAAGAGACTCCGAGAGAGGACCAGAAGAGACTCAGAGAGAGGACCAGAAGAGACTCCGAGAGAGGTCCAGAAGAGACCCAGAGAGAGGACCAGAAGAGACCCAGAGAGAGGACCAGAAGAGACTCCCAGAGAGGACCAGAAGAGACTCAGAGAGAGGACCAGAAGAGACCCAGAGAGAGGACCAGAAGAGACCCAGAGAGAGGACCAGAAGAGACTCCGAGAGAGGACCAGAAGAGACTCAGAGAGAGGACCAGAAGAGACTCAGAGAGAGGACCAGAAGAGACTCAGAGAGAGGACCAGAAGAGACTCCGAGAGAGGACCAGAAGAGACTCCGAGAGAGGACCAGAAGAGACTCAGAGAGAGGACCAGAAGAGACTCCTAGAGAGGACCAGAAGAGACTGACAGAGAGGACCAGAAGAGACTGACAGAGAGGACCAGACGAGACTCAGAGAGAGGACCAGACGAGAGTCAGAGAGAGGACCAGAAGAGACCCAGAGAGAGGACCAGAAGAGACTCCGAGAGGACCAGAAGAGACTCCGAGAGAGGACCAGAAGAGACTCCGAGAGAGGACCAGAAGAGACTCCGAGAGAGGACCAGAAGAGACTCCGAGAGAGGACCAGAAGAGACTCCGAGAGAGGACCAGAAGAGACTCCGAGAGAGGACCAGAAGAGACTCAGAGAGAGGACCAGAAGAGACCCAGAGAGAGGACCAGAAGAGACCCAGAGAGAGGACCAGAAGAGACCCAGAGAGAGGACCAGAAGAGACTCAGAGAGAGGGCCAGAAGAGACTCAGAGAGAGGGCCAGAAGAGACTCGAGGACCAGAAGAGACTCAGAGAGAGGACCAGAAGAGACTCAGAGAGAGGGCCAGAAGAGACTCCGAGAGAGGACCAGAAGAGACTCAGAGAGAGGACCAGAAGAGACTCAGAGAGAGGACAAGAAGAGACCCAGAGAGAGGACCAGAAGAGACTCAGAGAGAGGGCCAGAAGAGACTCAGAGAGAGGACCAGAAGAGACTCCGAGAGAGGACCAGAAGAGACTCCGAGAGAGGACCAGAAGAGATTTCGAGAGAGGACCAGAAGAGACTCCGAGAGAGGACCAGAAGAGACTCAGAGAGAGGACCAGAAGAGACCCACAGAGAGAGGACCAGAAGAGACTCCGAGAGAGGACCAGAAGAGACTCAGAGAGAGGACCAGAAGAGACTCCGAGAGAGGACCAGAAGAGACTCCGAGAGAGGACCAGAAGAGACTCCGAGAGAGGACCAGAAGAGACTCCGAGAGAGGACCAGAAGAGACTCCGAGAGAGGACCAGAAGAGACTCAGAGAGAGGACCAGAAGAGACTCCGAGAGAGGACCAGAAGAGACTCAGAGAGAGGGCCAGAAGAGACTCGAGGACCAGAAGAGACTCAGAGAGAGGACCAGAAGAGACTCAGAGAGAGGACCAGAAGAGACTGACAGAGAGGACCAGACGAGACTCAGAGAGAGGACCAGACGAGACTCAGAGAGAGGTCCAGAAGAGAGTCAGAGAGAGGACCAGAAGAGACCCAGAGAGAGGACCAGAAGGGACTCCCAGAGAGGACCAGAAGAGACTCCCAGAGAGGACCAGAAGAGACTCCTAGAGAGGACCAGAAGAGACTCCTAGAGAGGACCAGAAGAGACTCAGAGAGAGGGCCAGGAGAGACTCCGAGAGAGGACCAGAAGAGACTCAGAGAGAGGACCAGAAGAGACTCCGAGAGAGGACCAGAAGAGACTCAGAGAGAGGGCCAGAAGAGACTCAGAGAGAGGGCCAGAAGAGACTCAGAGAGAGGGCCAGAAGAGACTCAGAGAGAGGACCAGAAGAGACGCAGAGAGAGGGCCAGAAGAGACTCGAGGACCAGAAGAGACTCCGAGAGAGGACCAGAAGAGACTGACAGAGAGGACCAGACGAGACTCAGAGAGAGGACCAGAAGAGACTCAAAGAGAGGACCAGAAGAGACTCAGAGAGAGGACCAGAAGAGACGCAGAGAGAGGACCAGAAGAGACGCAGAGAGAGGACCAGAAGAGACTCAGAGAGAGGGCCAGAAGAGACTCCGAGAGAGGACCAGAAGAGACTCAGAGAGAGGACCAGAAGAGACCCAGAGAGAGGACCAGAAGAGAGTTAGAGAGAGGACCAGAAGAGACTCGAGGACCAGAAGAGACTGAGAGAGAAGACCAGAAGGGACTCAGAGAGAGGACCAGAAGGGACTCAGAGAGAGGACCAGAAGAGACTCAGAGAGAGGACCAGAAGAGACCCAGAGAGAGGACCAGAAGAGACCCAGAGAGAGGACCAGAAGAGAGTCAGAGAGAGGACCAGAAGAGACCCAGAGAGAGGACCAGAAGAGACCCAGAGAGAGGACCAGAAGAGACTCAGAGAGAGGACCAGAAGAGACTCCGAGAGAGGACCACAAGAGACTCTGAGAGAGGACCAGAAGAGACTCAGAGAGAGGACCAGAAGAGACTCGGAGAGAGGACCAGAAGAGACTCAGAGAGAGGACCAGAAGAGACTCGGAGAGAGGACCAGAAGAGACTCCGAGAGAGGACCAGAAGAGACTCAGAGAGAGGGCCAGAAGAGACTCGAGGACCAGAAGAGACTCAGAGAGAGGGCCAGAAGAGAATCCGAGAGAGGACCAGAAGAGACTCATAGAGAGGACCAGAAGAGACTGACAGAGAGGACCAGACGAGACTCAGAGAGAGGACCAGAAGAGACTCAGAGAGAGGACCAGAAGAGACTCAGAGAGAGGACCAGAAGAGACTCCGAGAGAGGACCAGAAGAGACTCTGAGAGAGGACCAGAAGAGACTCCGAGAGAGGACCAGAAGAGACTCAGAGAGAGGACCAGAAGAGACTCCGAGAGAGGACCAGAAGAGACTCAGAGAGAGGGCCAGAAGAGACTCGAGGACCAGAAGAGACTCAGAGAGAGGACCAGAAGAGACTCAGAGAGAGGACCAGAAGAGACTGACAGAGAGGACCAGACGAGACTCAGAGAGAGGACCAGACGAGACTCAGAGAGAGGTCCAGAAGAGAGTCAGAGAGAGGACCAGAAGAGACCCAGAGAGAGGACCAGAAGGGACTCCCAGAGAGGACCAGAAGAGACTCCCAGAGAGGACCAGAAGAGACTCCTAGAGAGGACCAGAAGAGACTCCTAGAGAGGACCAGAAGAGACTCAGAGAGAGGACCAGAAGAGACTCCGAGAGAGGACCAGAAGAGACTCCGAGAGAGGACCAGAAGAGACTCAGAGAGAGGACCAGAAGAGACTCGGAGAGAGGGCCAGAAGAGACTCAGAGAGAGGACCAGAAGAGACGCAGAGAGAGGGCCAGAAGAGACTCGAGGACCAGAAGAGACTCTGAGAGAGGACCAGAAGAGACTGACAGAGAGGACCAGACGAGACTCAGAGAGAGGACCAGAAGAGACTCAGAGAGAGGACCAGAAGAGACTCAGAGAGAGGACCAGAAGAGACGCAGAGAGAGGACCAGAAGAGACGCAGAGAGAGGACCAGAAGAGACGCAGAGAGAGGGCCAGAAGAGACTCCGAGAGAGGACCAGAAGAGACTCAGAGAGAGGACCAGAAGAGACCCAGAGAGAGGACCAGAAGAGAATTAGAGAGAGGACCAGAAGAGACTCGAGGACCAGAAGAGACTGAGAGAGAAGACCAGAAGGGACTCAGAGAGAGGACCAGAAGGGACTCAGAGAGAGGACCAGAAGAGACTCAGAGAGAGGACCAGAAGAGACCCAGAGAGAGGACCAGAAGAGACCCAGAGAGAGGACCAGAAGAGAGTCAGAGAGAGGACCAGAAGAGACCCAGAGAGAGGACCAGAAGAGACTCAGAGAGAGGACCAGAAGAGACTCCGAGAGAGGACCAGAAGAGACTCCGAGAGAGGACCAGAAGAGACTCAGAGAGAGGACCAGAAGAGACTCGGAGAGAGGACCAGAAGAGACTCCGAGAGAGGACCAGAAGAGACTCAGAGAGAGGGCCAGAAGAGACTCGAGGACCAGAAGAGACTCAGAGAGAGGGCCAGAAGAGAATCCGAGAGAGGACCAGAAGAGACTCATAGAGAGGACCAGAAGAGACTGACAGAGAGGACCAGACGAGACTCAGAGAGAGGACCAGAAGAGACTCAGAGAGAGGACCAGAAGAGACTCAGAGAGAGGACCAGAAGAGACTCAGAGAGAGGACCAGAAGAGACTCCGAGAGAGGACCAGAAGAGACTCCGAGAGAGGACCAGAAGAGACTCACAGAGAGAGGACCAGAAGAGACCCACAGGGAGAGGACCAGAAGAGACTCAGAGAGAGGACCAGAAGAGACTCAGAGAGAGGACCAGAAGAGACTCAGCGAGAGGACCAGAAGAGACTCAGAGAGAGGACCAGAAGAGACTCCGAGAGAGGACCAGAAGAGACTTACAGAGAGAGGACCAGAAGAGACCCACAGGGAGAGGACCAGAAGAGACTCAGAGAGAGGACCAGAAGAGACTCCGAGAGAGGACCAGAAGAGACTCCGAGAGAGGACCAGAAGAGACTCCGAGAGAGGACCAGAAGAGACTCAGAGAGAGGACCAGAAGAGACTCGAGGATCAGAAGAGACTCAGAGAGAGGGCCAGAAGAGACTCCGAGAGAGGACCAGAAGAGACTCATAGAGAGGACCAGAAGAGACTGACAGAGAGGACCAGAAGAGACTGACAGAGAGGACCAGACGAGACTCAGAGAGAGGACCAGAAGAGACTCCGAGAGAGGACCAGAAGAGACTCCGAGAGAGGACCAGAAGAGACTCAGAGAGAGGACCAGAAGAGACCCACAGAGAGAGGACCAGAAGAGACTCCGAGAGAGGACCAGAAGAGACTCCGAGAGAGGGCCAGAAGAGACTCAGAGAGAGGACCAGAAGAGACTCCGAGAGAGGACCAGAAGAGACTCAGAGAGAGGACCAGAAGAGACTCCGAGAGAGGACCAGAAGAGACTCCGAGAGAGGACCAGAAGAGACTCGAGGACCAGAAGAGACTCAGAGAGTGGACCAGAAGAGACTCAGAGAGAGGACCAGAAGAGACTCAGAGAGAGGGCCAGAAGAGACTCAGAGAGAGGACCAGAAGAGATGCAGAGAGAGGGCCAGAAGAGACTCGAGGACCAGAAGAGACTCAGAGAGAGGACCAGAAGAGACTCAGAGAGAGGACCAGAAGAGACTGACAGAGAGGACCAGATGAGACTCAGAGAGAGGACCAGACGAGACTCAGAGAGAGGTCCAGAAGAGAGTCAGAGAGAGGACCAGAAGAGACCCAGAGAGAGGACCAGAAGGGACTCCCAGAGAGGACCAGAAGAGACTCCCAGAGAGGACCAGAAGAGACTCCTAGAGAGGACCAGAAGAGACTCCTAGAGAGGACCAGAAGAGACTCAGAGAGAGGACCAGAAGAGACTCCGAGAGAGGACCAGAAGAGACTCCGAGAGAGGACCAGAAGAGACTCAGAGAGAGGACCAGAAGAGACTCGGAGAGAGGGCCAGAAGAGACTCAGAGAGAGGACCAGAAGAGACGCAGAGAGAGGGCCAGAAGAGACTCGAGGACCAGAAGAGACTCTGAGAGAGGACCAGAAGAGACTGACAGAGAGGACCAGACGAGACTCAGAGAGAGGACCAGAAGAGACTCAGAGAGAGGACCAGAAGAGACTCAGAGAGAGGACCAGAAGAGACGCAGAGAGAGGACCAGAAGAGACGCAGAGAGAGGGCCAGAAGAGACTCCGAGAGAGGACCAGAAGAGACTCAGAGAGAGGACCAGAAGAGACCCAGAGAGAGGACCAGAAGAGAATTAGAGAGAGGACCAGAAGAGACTCGAGGACCAGAAGAGACTGAGAGAGAAGACCAGAAGGGACTCAGAGAGAGGACCAGAAGGGACTCAGAGAGAGGACCAGAAGAGACTCAGAGAGAGGACCAGAAGAGACCCAGAGAGAGGACCAGAAGAGACCCAGAGAGAGGACCAGAAGAGAGTCAGAGAGAGGACCAGAAGAGACCCAGAGAGAGGACCAGAAGAGACTCAGAGAGAGGACCAGAAGAGACTCCGAGAGAGGACCAGAAGAGACTCCGAGAGAGGACCAGAAGAGACTCAGAGAGAGGACCAGAAGAGACTCGGAGAGAGGACCAGAAGAGACTCCGAGAGAGGACCAGAAGAGACTCAGAGAGAGGGCCAGAAGAGACTCGAGGACCAGAAGAGACTCAGAGAGAGGGCCAGAAGAGACTCCGAGAGAGGACCAGAAGAGACTCATAGAGAGGACCAGAAGAGACTGACAGAGAGGACCAGACGAGACTCAGAGAGAGGACCAGAAGAGACTCAGAGAGAGGACCAGAAGAGACTCAGAGAGAGGACCAGAAGAGACTCAGAGAGAGGACCAGAAGAGACTCCGAGAGAGGACCAGAAGAGACTCCGAGAGAGGACCAGAAGAGACTCACAGAGAGAGGACCAGAAGAGACCCACAGGGAGAGGACCAGAAGAGACTCAGAGAGAGGACCAGAAGAGACTCAGAGAGAGGACCAGAAGAGACTCAGCGAGAGGACCAGAAGAGACTCCGAGAGAGGACCAGAAGAGACTCCGAGAGAGGACCAGAAGAGACTCACAGAGAGAGGACCAGAAGAGACCCACAGGGAGAGGACCAGAAGAGACTCAGAGAGAGGACCAGAAGAGACTCCGAGAGAGGACCAGAAGAGACTCCGAGAGAGGACCAGAAGAGACTCCGAGAGAGGACCAGAAGAGACTCAGAGAGAGGACCAGAAGAGACTCGAGGATCAGAAGAGACTCAGAGAGAGGGCCAGAAGAGACTCCGAGAGAGGACCAGAAGAGACTCATAGAGAGGACCAGAAGAGACTGACAGAGAGGACCAGAAGAGACTGACAGAGAGGACCAGACGAGACTCAGAGAGAGGACCAGAAGAGACTCCGAGAGAGGACCAGAAGAGACTCCGAGAGAGGACCAGAAGAGACTCAGAGAGAGGACCAGAAGAGACCCACAGAGAGAGGACCAGAAGAGACTCCGAGAGAGGACCAGAAGAGACTCCGAGAGAGGGCCAGAAGAGACTCAGAGAGAGGACCAGAAGAGACTCCGAGAGAGGACCAGAAGAGACTCAGAGAGAGGACCAGAAGAGACTCCGAGAGAGGACCAGAAGAGACTCCGAGAGAGGACCAGAAGAGACTCGAGGACCAGAAGAGACTCAGAGAGTGGACCAGAAGAGACTCAGAGAGAGGACCAGAAGAGACTCAGAGAGAGGGCCAGAAGAGACTCAGAGAGAGGACCAGAAGAGATGCAGAGAGAGGGCCAGAAGAGACTCGAGGACCAGAAGAGACTCCGAGAGAGGACCAGAAGAGACTGACAGAGAGGACCAGACGAGACTCAGAGAGAGGACCAGAAGAGACTCAGAGAGAGGACCAGAAGAGACTCAGAGAGAGGACCAGAAGAGACGCAGAGAGAGGACCAGAAGAGACGCAGAGAGAGGACCAGAAGAGACTCAGAGAGAGGGCCAGAAGAGACTCGAGGACCAGAAGAGACTCAGAGAGAGGGCCAGAAGAGACTCCGAGAGAGGACCAGAAGAGACTCAGAGAGAGGACCAGAAGAGACCCAGAGAGAGGACCAGAAGAGAGTTAGAGAGAGGACCAGAAGAGACTCGAGGACCAGAAGAGACTGAGAGAGAAGACCAGAAGGGACTCAGAGAGAGGACCAGAAGGGACTCAGAGAGAGGACCAGAAGAGACTCAGAGGGAGGACCAGAAGATACCCAGAGAGAGGACCAGAAGAGACCCAGAGAGAGGACCAGAAGAGAGTCAGAGAGAGGACCAGAAGAGACCCAGAGAGAGGACCAGAAGAGACTCAGAGAGAGGACCAGAAGAGACTCCGAGAGAGGACCAGAAGAGACTCAGAGAGAGGACCAGAAGAGACTCGGAGAGAGGACCAGAAGAGACTCGGAGAGAGGACCAGAAGAGACTCCGAGAGAGGACCAGAAGAGACTCAGAGAGAGGGCCAGAAGAGACTCGAGGACCAGAAGAGACTCAGAGAGAGGGCCAGAAGAGACTCCGAGAGAGGACCAGAAGAGACTCATAGAGAGGACCAGAAGAGACTCAGAGAAAGGACCAGAAGAGACTCAGAGAAAGGACCAGAAGAGACTCCGAGAGAGGACCAGAAGAGACTCAGAGAGAGGACCAGAAGAGACTGACAGAGAGGACCAGACGAGACTCAGAGAGAGGACCAGAAGAGACTCAGAGAGAGGTCCAGAAGAGAGTCAGAGAGAGGACCAGAAGAGACCCAGAGAGAGGACCAGAAGAGACTCCCAGAGAGGACCAGAAGAGACTCCCAGAGAGGACCAGAAGAGACTCCCAGAGAGGACCAGAAGAGACTCCTAGAGAGGACCAGAAGAGACTCAGAGAGAGGGCCAGGAGAGACTCCGAGAGAGGACCAGAAGAGACTCAGAGAGAGGACCAGAAGAGACTCCGAGAGAGGACCAGAAGAGACTCAGAGAGAGGGCCAGAAGAGACTCAGAGAGAGGGCCAGAAGAGACTCAGAGAGAGGGCCAGAAGAGACTCAGAGAGAGGACCAGAAGAGACGCAGAGAGAGGGCCAGAAGAGACTCAGAGAGAGGACCAGAAGAGACTCCGAGAGAGGACCAGAAGAGACTCCGAGAGAGGACCAGAAGAGACTCCGAGAGAGGACCAGAAGAGACTCCGAGAGAGGACCAGAAGAGACTCAGAGAGAGGGCCAGAAGGGACTCAGAGAGAGGACCAGAAGAGACGCAGAGAGAGGGCCAGAAGAGACTCCGAGAGAGGACCAGAAGAGACTCCGAGAGAGGACCAGAAGAGACTCCGAGAGAGGACCAGAAGAGACTCCGAGAGAGGACCAGAAGAGACTCCGAGAGAGGACCAGAAGAGACTCCGAGAGAGGACCAGAAGAGACTCCGAGAGAGGACCAGAAGAGACTCCGAGAGAGGACCAGAAGAGACTCCGAGAGAGGACCAGAAGAGACTCAGAGAGAGGACCAGACGAGACTCAGAGAGAGGACCAGAAGAGACTCCGAGAGAGGACCAGAAGAGACTCCGAGAGAGGACCAGAAGAGACTCAGAGAGAGGACCAGAAGAGACCCACAGAGAGAGGACCAGAAGAGACTCCGAGAGAGGACCAGAAGAGACTCCGAGAGAGGGCCAGAAGAGACTCAGAGAGAGGACCAGAAGAGACTCCGAGAGAGGACCAGAAGAGACTCCGAGAGAGGACCAGAAGAGACTCCGAGAGAGGACCAGAAGAGACTCCGAGAGAGGACCAGAAGAGACTCCGAGAGAGGACCAGAAGAGACTCAGAGAGAGGACCAGAAGAGACTCCGAGAGAGGACCAGAAGAGACTCAGAGAGAGGGCCAGAAGAGACTCGAGGACCAGAAGAGACTCAGAGAGTGGACCAGAAGAGACTCAGAGAGAGGACCAGAAGAGACTCAGAGAGAGGGCCAGAAGAGACTCAGAGAGAGGACCAGAAGAGACGCAGAGAGAGGGCCAGAAGAGACTCGAGGACCAGAAGAGACTCCGAGAGAGGACCAGAAGAGACTGACAGAGAGGACCAGACGAGACTCAGAGAGAGGACCAGAAGAGACTCAGAGAGAGGACCAGAAGAGACTCAGAGAGAGGACCAGAAGAGACGCAGAGAGAGGACCAGAAGAGACGCAGAGAGAGGACCAGAAGAGACTCAGAGAGAGGGCCAAAAGAGACTCCGAGAGAGGACCAGAAGAGACTCAGAGAGAGGACCAGACGAGACTCAGAGAGAGGACCAGAAGAGACTCCGAGAGAGGACCAGAAGAGACTCCGAGAGAGGACCAGAAGAGACTCAGAGAGAGGACCAGAAGAGACCCACAGAGAGAGGACCAGAAGAGACTCCGAGAGAGGACCAGAAGAGACTCCGAGAGAGGGCCAGAAGAGACTCAGAGAGAGGACCAGAAGAGACTCCGAGAGAGGACCAGAAGAGACTCCGAGAGAGGACCAGAAGAGACTCCGAGAGAGGACCAGAAGAGACTCCGAGAGAGGACCAGAAGAGACTCCGAGAGAGGACCAGAAGAGACGCAGAGAGAGGACCAGAAGAGACTCAGAGAGAGGGCCAGAAGAGACTCGAGGACCAGAAGAGACTCAGAGAGAGGGCCAGAAGAGACTCCGAGAGAGGACCAGAAGAGACTCAGAGAGAGGACCAGAAGAGACCCAGAGAGAGGACCAGAAGAGAGTTAGAG
Organism: Lissotriton helveticus; assembly: GCF_964261635.1. Lineage (NCBI taxonomy): Eukaryota > Metazoa > Chordata > Amphibia > Caudata > Salamandridae > Lissotriton > Lissotriton helveticus. The sequence continues at coordinate 1,685,284,682 of NC_136063.1, read as the reverse complement.
AGAGGACCAGAAGAGACTCGAGGACCAGAAGAGACTGAGAGAGAAGACCAGAAGGGACTCAGAGAGAGGACCAGAAGGGACTCAGAGAGAGGACCAGAAGAGACTCAGAGGGAGGACCAGAAGAGACCCAGAGAGAGGACCAGAAGAGACCCAGAGAGAGGACCAGAAGAGAGTCAGAGAGAGGACCAGAAGAGACCCAGAGAGAGGACCAGAAGAGACTCAGAGAGAGGACCAGAAGAGACTCCGAGAGAGGACCAGAAGAGACTCAGAGAGAGGACCAGAAGAGACTCGGAGAGAGGACCAGAAGAGACTCGGAGAGAGGACCAGAAGAGACTCGGAGAGAGGACCAGAAGAGACTCCGAGAGAGGACCAGAAGAGACTCAGAGAGAGGGCCAGAAGAGACTCGAGGACCAGAAGAGACTCAGAGAGAGGGCCAGAAGAGACTCCGAGAGAGGACCAGAAGAGACTCATAGAGAGGACCAGAAGAGACTCAGAGAAAGGACCAGAAGAGACTCAGAGAAAGGACCAGAAGAGACTCCGAGAGAGGACCAGAAGAGACTCAGAGAGAGGACCAGAAGAGACTGACAGAGAGGACCAGACGAGACTCAGAGAGAGGACCAGAAGAGACTCAGAGAGAGGTCCAGAAGAGAGTCAGAGAGAGGACCAGAAGAGACCCAGAGAGAGGACCAGAAGAGACTCCCAGAGAGGACCAGAAGAGACTCCCAGAGAGGACCAGAAGAGACTCCCAGAGAGGACCAGAAGAGACTCCTAGAGAGGACCAGAAGAGACTCAGAGAGAGGGCCAGGAGAGACTCCGAGAGAGGACCAGAAGAGACTCAGAGAGAGGACCAGAAGAGACTCCGAGAGAGGACCAGAAGAGACTCAGAGAGAGGGCCAGAAGAGACTCAGAGAGAGGGCCAGAAGAGACTCAGAGAGAGGGCCAGAAGAGACTCAGAGAGAGGACCAGAAGAGACTCCGAGAGAGGGCCAGAAGAGACTCCGAGAGAGGACCAGAAGAGACTCCGAGAGAGGACCAGAAGAGACTCCGAGAGAGGACCAGAAGAGACTCCGAGAGAGGACCAGAAGAGACTCCGAGAGAGGACCAGAAGAGACTCCGAGAGAGGACCAGAAGAGACTCAGAGAGAGGGCCAGAAGAGACTCAGAGAGAGGACCAGAAGAGACGCAGAGAGAGGGCCAGAAGAGACTCCGAGAGAGGACCAGAAGAGACTCCGAGAGAGGACCAGAAGAGACTCCGAGAGAGGACCAGAAGAGACTCCGAGAGAGGACCAGAAGAGACTCCGAGAGAGGACCAGAAGAGACTCCGAGAGAGGACCAGAAGAGACTCCGAGAGAGGACCAGAAGAGACTCCGAGAGAGGACCAGAAGAGACTCCGAGAGAGGACCAGAAGAGACTCAGAGAGAGGACCAGACGAGACTCAGAGAGAGGACCAGAAGAGACTCCGAGAGAGGACCAGAAGAGACTCCGAGAGAGGACCAGAAGAGACTCAGAGAGAGGACCAGAAGAGACCCACAGAGAGAGGACCAGAAGAGACTCCGAGAGAGGACCAGAAGAGACTCCGAGAGAGGGCCAGAAGAGACTCAGAGAGAGGACCAGAAGAGACTCCGAGAGAGGACCAGAAGAGACTCCGAGAGAGGACCAGAAGAGACTCCGAGAGAGGACCAGAAGAGACTCCGAGAGAGGACCAGAAGAGACTCAGAGAGAGGACCAGAAGAGACTCCGTGAGAGGACCAGAAGAGACTCAGAGAGAGGGCCAGAAGAGACTCGAGGACCAGAAGAGACTCAGAGAGTGGACCAGAAGAAACTCAGAGAGAGGACCAGAAGAGACTCAGAGAGAGGACCAGAAGAGACTCAGAGAGAGGGCCAGAAGAGACTCAGAGAGAGGACCAGAAGAGACGCAGAGAGAGGGCCAGAAGAGACTCGAGGACCAGAAGAGACTCCGAGAGAGGACCAGAAGAGACTGACAGAGAGGACCAGACGAGACTCAGAGAGAGGACCAGAAGAGACTCAGAGAGAGGACCAGAAGAGACTCAGAGAGAGGACCAGAAGAGACGCAGAGAGAGGACCAGAAGAGACGCAGAAAGAGGACCAGAAGAGACTCAGAGAGAGGGCCAGAAGAGACTCCGAGAGAGGACCAGAAGAGACTCAGAGAGAGGACCAGACGAGACTCAGAGAGAGGACCAGAAGAGACTCCGAGAGAGGACCAGAAGAGACTCCGAGAGAGGACCAGAAGAGACTCAGAGAGAGGACCAGAAGAGACCCACAGAGAGAGGACCAGAAGAGACTCCGAGAGAGGACCAGAAGAGACTCCGAGAGAGGGCCAGAAGAGACTCAGAGAGAGGACCAGAAGAGACTCCGAGAGAGGACCAGAAGAGACTCCGAGAGAGGACCAGAAGAGACTCCGAGAGAGGACCAGAAGAGACTCCGAGAGAGGACCAGAAGAGACTCCGAGAGAGGACCAGAAGAGACTCCGAGAGAGGACCAGAAGAGACTCAGAGAGAGGACCAGAAGAGACTCCGAGAGAGGACCAGAAGAGACTCAGAGAGAGGGCCAGAAGAGACTCGAGGACCAGAAGAGACTCAGAGAGTGGACCAGAAGAGACTCAGAGAGAGGACCAGAAGAGACTCAGAGAGAGGGCCAGAAGAGACTCAGAGAGAGGACCAGAAGAGACGCAGAGAGAGGGCCAGAAGAGACTCGAGGACCAGAAGAGACTCCGAGAGAGGACCAGAAGAGACTGACAGAGAGGACCAGACGAGACTCAGAGAGAGGACCAGAAGAGACTCAGAGAGAGGACCAGAAGAGACTCAGAGAGAGGACCAGAAGAGACGCAGAGAGAGGACCAGAAGAGACGCAGAGAGAGGACCAGAAGAGACTCAGAGAGAGGGCCAGAAGAGACTCGAGGACCAGAAGAGACTCAGAGAGAGGGCCAGAAGAGACTCCGAGAGAGGACCAGAAGAGACTCAGAGAGAGGACCAGAAGAGACCCAGAGAGAGGACCAGAAGAGAGTTAGAGAGAGGACCAGAAGAGACTCGAGGACCAGAAGAGACTGAGAGAGAAGACCAGAAGGGACTCAGAGAGAGGACCAGAAGGGACTCAGAGAGAGGACCAGAAGAGACTCAGAGGGAGGACCAGAAGAGACCCAGAGAGAGGACCAGAAGAGACCCAGAGAGAGGACCAGAAGAGAGTCAGAGAGAGGACCAGAAGAGACCCAGAGAGAGGACCAGAAGAGACTCAGAGAGAGGACCAGAAGAGACTCCGAGAGAGGACCAGAAGAGACTCAGAGAGAGGACCAGAAGAGACTCGGAGAGAGGACCAGAAGAGACTCGGAGAGAGGACCAGAAGAGACTCCGAGAGAGGACCAGAAGAGACTCAGAGAGAGGGCCAGAAGAGACTCGAGGACCAGAAGAGACTCAGAGAGAGGGCCAGAAGAGACTCCGAGAGAGGACCAGAAGAGACTCATAGAGAGGACCAGAAGAGACTCAGAGAAAGGACCAGAAGAGACTCAGAGAAAGGACCAGAAGAGACTCCGAGAGAGGACCAGAAGAGACTCAGAGAGAGGACCAGAAGAGACTGACAGAGAGGACCAGACGAGACTCAGAGAGAGGACCAGAAGAGACTCAGAGAGAGGTCCAGAAGAGAGTCAGAGAGAGGACCAGAAGAGACCCAGAGAGAGGACCAGAAGAGACTCCCAGAGAGGACCAGAAGAGACTCCCAGAGAGGACCAGAAGAGACTCCCAGAGAGGACCAGAAGAGACTCCTAGAGAGGACCAGAAGAGACTCAGAGAGAGGGCCAGGAGAGACTCCGAGAGAGGACCAGAAGAGACTCAGAGAGAGGACCAGAAGAGACTCCGAGAGAGGACCAGAAGAGACTCAGAGAGAGGGCCAGAAGAGACTCAGAGAGAGGGCCAGAAGAGACTCAGAGAGAGGGCCAGAAGAGACTCAGAGAGAGGACCAGAAGAGACGCAGAGAGAGGGCCAGAAGAGACTCCGAGAGAGGACCAGAAGAGACTCCGAGAGAGGACCAGAAGAGACTCCGAGAGAGGACCAGAAGAGACTCCGAGAGAGGACCAGAAGAGACTCAGAGAGAGGACCAGAAGAGACTCCGAGAGAGGACCAGAAGAGACTCAGAGAGAGGGCCAGAAGAGACTCAGAGAGAGGACCAGAAGAGACGCAGAGAGAGGGCCAGAAGAGACTCCGAGAGAGGACCAGAAGAGACTCCGAGAGAGGACCAGAAGAGACTCCGAGAGAGGACCAGAAGAGACTCCGAGAGAGGACCAGAAGAGACTCCGAGAGAGGACCAGAAGAGACTCCGAGAGAGGACCAGAAGAGACTCCGAGAGAGGACCAGAAGAGACTCCGAGAGAGGACCAGAAGAGACTCAGAGAGAGGACCAGAAGAGACTCCGAGAGAGGACCAGAAGAGACTCAGAGAGAGGACAAGAAGAGACCCAGAGAGAGGACCAGAAGAGACTCCGAGAGAGGACCAGAAGAGACTCCGAGAGAGGACCAGAAGAGACTCAGAGAGAGGACCAGAAGAGACTCGAGGATCAGAAGAGACGAGACTCGAGGATCAGAAGAGACTTAGAGAGAGGGCCAGAAGAGACTCTGAGAGAGGACCAGAAGAGACTCATAGAGAGGACCAGAAGAGACTCATAGAGAGGACCAGAAGAGACTGACAGAGAGGACCAGAAGAGACTGACAGAGAGGACCAGACGAGACTCAGAGAGAGGACCAGACGAGAGTCAGAGAGAGGACCAGAAGAGACCCAGAGAGAGGACCAGAAGAGACTCAGAGAGAGGACCAGAAGAGACTCCGAGAGGACCAGAAGAGACTCCGAGAGAGGACCAGAAGAGACTCCGAGAGAGGACCAGAAGAGACTCCGAGAGAGGACCAGAAGAGACTCCGAGAGAGGACCAGAAGAGACTCCGAGAGAGGACCAGAAGAGACTCCGAGAGAGGACCAGAAGAGACTCAGAGAGAGGGCCAGAAGAGACTCAGAGAGAGGACCAGAAGAGACTCCGAGAGAGGACCAGAAGAGACTCCGAGAGAGGACCAGAAGAGACTCAGAGAGAGGACCAGAAGAGACTCCGAGAGAGGACCAGAAGAGACTCAGAGAGAGGGCCAGAAGAGACTCGAGGACCAGAAGAGACTCAGAGAGTGGACCAGAAGAGACTCAGAGAGTGGACCAGAAGAGACTCAGAGAGTGGACCAGAAGAGACTCAGAGAGTGGACCAGAAGAGACTCAGAGAGTGGACCAGAAGAGACTCCGAGAGAGGACCAGAAGAGACTCAGAGAGAGGACCAGAAGAGACTGACAGAGAGGACCAGACGAGACTCAGAGAGAGGACCAGAAGAGACTCAGAGAGAGGTCCAGAAGAGACCCAGAGAGAGGACCAGAAGAGACCCAGAGAGAGGACCAGAAGAGACTCCCAGAGAGGACCAGAAGAGACTCAGAGAGAGGACCAGAAGAGACCCAGAGAGAGGACCAGAAGAGACCCAGAGAGAGGACCAGAAGAGACTCCGAGAGAGGACCAGAAGAGACTCAGAGAGAGGACCAGCAGAAGAGACTCCTAGAGAGGACCAGAAGAGACCCAGAGAGAGGACCAGAAGAGACTTACAGAGAGGACCAGAAGAGACTCCCAGAGAGGACCAGAAGAGACTCCTAGAGAGGGCCAGAAGAGACTCCTAGAGAGGACAGAAGAGACTCCGAGAGAGGGCCAGAAGAGACTCCGAGAGAGGACCAGAAGAGACTCAGAGAGAGGACCAGAAGAGACCCAGAGAGAGGACCAGAAGAGACCCAGAGAGAGGACCAGAAGAGACTCAGAGTGAGGACCAGAAGAGACTCAGAGAGAGGACCAGAAGAGACTCAGAGAGAGGACCAGAAGAGACCCACAGAGAGAGGACCAGAAGAGACTCCGAGAGAGGGCCAGAAGAGACTCAGAGAGAGGGCCAGAAGAGACTCAGAGAGAGGGCCAGAAGAGACTCAGAGAGAGGACCAGAAGAGACTCCGAGAGAGGACCAGAAGAGACTCCGAGAGAGGACCAGAAGAGACTCCGAGAGAGGACCAGAAGAGACTCCGAGAGAGGACCAGAAGAGACTCCGAGAGAGGACCAGAAGAGACTCAGAGAAAGGGCCAGAAGAGACTCAGAGAGAGGGCCAGAAGAGACTCCGAGAGAGGGCCAGAAGAGACTCCGAGAGAGGACCAGAAGAGACTCAGAGAGAGGACCAAAAGAGAGTCAGAGGGAGGACCAGAAGAGACCCAGAGAGAGGACCAGAAGAGACTCCCAGAGAGGACCAGAAGAGACTCCTAGAGAGGACCAGAAGAGACTCCTAGAGAGGACCAGAAGAGACTCAGAGAGAGGACCAGAAGAGACTCCGAGAGAGGACCAGAAGAGACTCAGAGAGAGGGCCAGAAGAGACTCCGAGAGAGGACCAGAAGAGACCCAGAGAGAGGACCAGAAGAGACCCAGAGAGAGGACCAGAAGAGAGTTAGAGAGAGGACCAGAAGAGACTCGAGGACCAGAAGAGACTGAGAGAGAAGACCAGAAGGGACTCAGAGAGAGGACCAGAAGGGACTCAGAGAGAGGACCAGAAGAGACTCAGAGAGAGGACCAGAAGAGACCCAGAGAGAGGACCAGAAGAGACCCAGAGAGAGGACCAGAAGAGAGTCAGAGAGAGGACCAGAAGAGACCCAGAGAGAGGACCAGAAGAGACCCAGAGAGAGGACCAGAAGAGACTCAGAGAGAGGACCAGAAGAGACTCCGAGAGAGGACCAGAAGAGACTCTGAGAGAGGACCAGAAGAGACTCAGAGAGAGGACCAGAAGAGACTCGGAGAGAGGACCAGAAGAGACTCGGAGAGAGGACCAGAAGAGACTCCGAGAGAGGACCAGAAGAGACTCAGAGAGAGGGCCAGAAGAGACTCGAGGACCAGAAGAGACTCAGAGAGAGGGCCAGAAGAGAATCCGAGAGAGGACCAGAAGAGACTCATAGAGAGGACCAGAAGAGACTGACAGAGAGGACCAGACGAGACTCAGAGAGAGGACCAGAAGAGACTCAGAGAGAGGACCAGAAGAGACTCTGAGAGAGGACCAGAAGAGACTCCGAGAGAGGACCAGAAGAGACTCCGAGAGAGGACCAGAAGAGACTCCGAGAGAGGACCAGAAGAGACTCAGAGAGAGGACCAGAAGAGACTCCGAGAGAGGACCAGAAGAGACTCAGAGAGAGGGCCAGAAGAGACTCGAGGACCAGAAGAGACTCAGAGAGAGGACCAGAAGAGACTCAGAGAGAGGACCAGAAGAGACTGACAGAGAGGACCAGAAGAGACTGACAGAGAGGACCAGACGAGACTCAGAGAGAGGACCAGACGAGACTCAGAGAGAGGTCCAGAAGAGAGTCAGAGAGAGGACCAGAAGAGACCCAGAGAGAGGACCAGAAGGGACTCCCAGAGAGGACCAGAAGAGACTCCCAGAGAGGACCAGAAGAGACTCCTAGAGAGGACCAGAAGAGACTCCTAGAGAGGACCAGAAGAGACTCAGAGAGAGGGCCAGGAGAGACTCCGAGAGAGGACCAGAAGAGACTCAGAGAGAGGACCAGAAGAGACTCCGAGAGAGGACCAGAAGAGACTCAGAGAGAGGGCCAGAAGAGACTCAGAGAGAGGACCAGAAGAGACTCGGAGAGAGGGCCAGAAGAGACTCAGAGAGAGGACCAGAAGAGACCCAGAGAGAGGACCAGAAGAGAGTTAGAGAGAGGACCAGAAGAGACTCGAGGACCAGAAGAGACTGAGAGAGAAGACCAGAAGGGACTCAGAGAGAGGACCAGAAGGGACTCAGAGAGAGGACCAGAAGAGACTCAGAGAGAGGACCAGAAGAGACCCAGAGAGAGGACCAGAAGAGACCCAGAGAGAGGACCAGAAGAGAGTCAGAGAGAGGACCAGAAGAGACCCAGAGAGAGGACCAGAAGAGACCCAGAGAGAGGACCAGAAGAGAGTCAGAGAGAGGACCAGAAGAGACCCAGAGAGAGGACCAGAAGAGACCCAGAGAGAGGACCAGAAGAGACTCAGAGAGAGGACCAGAAGAGACTCCGAGAAAGGACCAGAAGAGACTCCGAGAGAGGACCAGAAGAGACTCAGAGAGAGGACCAGAAGAGACTCGGAGAGAGGGCCAGAAGAGACTCAGAGAGAGGACCAGAAGAGACGCAGAGAGAGGGCCAGAAGAGACTCGAGGACCAGAAGAGACTCTGAGAGAGGACCAGAAGAGACTGACAGAGAGGACCAGACGAGACTCAGAGAGAGGACCAGAAGAGACTCAGAGAGAGGACCAGAAGAGACTCAGAGAGAGGACCAGAAGAGACGCAGAGAGAGGACCAGAAGAGACGCAGAGAGAGGACCAGAAGAGACGCAGAGAGAGGGCCAGAAGAGACTCCGAGAGAGGACCAGAAGAGACTCAGAGAGAGGACCAGAAGAGACCCAGAGAGAGGACCAGAAGAGAGTTAGAGAGAGGACCAGAAGAGACTCGAGGACCAGAAGAGACTGAGAGAGAAGACCAGAAGGGACTCAGAGAGAGGACCAGAAGGGACTCAGAGAGAGGACCAGAAGAGACTCAGAGAGAGGACCAGAAGAGACCCAGAGAGAGGACCAGAAGAGACCCAGAGAGAGGACCAGAAGAGAGTCAGAGAGAGGACCAGAAGAGACCCAGAGAGAGGACCAGAAGAGACTCAGAGAGAGGACCAGAAGAGACTCCGAGAGAGGACCAGAAGAGACTCCGAGAGAGGACCAGAAGAGACTCAGAGAGAGGACCAGAAGAGACTCCGAGAGAGGACCAGAAGAGACTCAGAGAGAGGGCCAGAAGAGACTCGAGGACCAGAAGAGACTCAGAGAGAGGACCAGAAGAGACTCAGAGAGAGGACCAGAAGAGACTGACAGAGAGGACCAGAAGAGACTGACAGAGAGGACCAGACGAGACTCAGAGAGAGGACCAGACGAGACTCAGAGAGAGGTCCAGAAGAGAGTCAGAGAGAGGACCAGAAGAGACCCAGAGAGAGGACCAGAAGGGACTCCCAGAGAGGACCAGAAGAGACTCCCAGAGAGGACCAGAAGAGACTCCTAGAGAGGACCAGAAGAGACTCCTAGAGAGGACCAGAAGAGACTCAGAGAGAGGGCCAGGAGAGACTCCGAGAGAGGACCAGAAGAGACTCAGAGAGAGGACCAGAAGAGACTCCGAGAGAGGACCAGAAGAGACTCAGAGAGAGGGCCAGAAGAGACTCAGAGAGAGGACCAGAAGAGACTCGGAGAGAGGGCCAGAAGAGACTCAGAGAGAGGACCAGAAGAGACCCAGAGAGAGGACCAGAAGAGAGTTAGAGAGAGGACCAGAAGAGACTCGAGGACCAGAAGAGACTGAGAGAGAAGACCAGAAGGGACTCAGAGAGAGGACCAGAAGGGACTCAGAGAGAGGACCAGAAGAGACTCAGAGAGAGGACCAGAAGAGACCCAGAGAGAGGACCAGAAGAGACCCAGAGAGAGGACCAGAAGAGAGTCAGAGAGAGGACCAGAAGAGACCCAGAGAGAGGACCAGAAGAGACCCAGAGAGAGGACCAGAAGAGAGTCAGAGAGAGGACCAGAAGAGACCCAGAGAGAGGACCAGAAGAGACTCAGAGAGAGGATTAGAAGAGACTCAGAGAGAGGACCAGAAGAGACTCCGAGAAAGGACCAGAAGAGACTCCGAGAGAGGACCAGAAGAGACTCAGAGAGAGGACCAGAAGAGACTCGGAGAGAGGGCCAGAAGAGACTCAGAGAGAGGACCAGAAGAGACGCAGAGAGAGGGCCAGAAGAGACTCGAGGACCAGAAGAGACTCTGAGAGAGGACCAGAAGAGACTGACAGAGAGGACCAGACGAGACTCAGAGAGAGGACCAGAAGAGACTCAGAGAGAGGACCAGAAGAGACTCAGAGAGAGGACCAGAAGAGACGCAGAGAGAGGACCAGAAGAGACGCAGAGAGAGGACCAGAAGAGACGCAGAGAGAGGGCCAGAAGAGACTCCGAGAGAGGACCAGAAGAGACTCAGAGAGAGGACCAGAAGAGACCCAGAGAGAGGACCAGAAGAGAGTTAGAGAGAGGACCAGAAGAGACTCGAGGACCAGAAGAGACTGAGAGAGAAGACCAGAAGGGACTCAGAGAGAGGACCAGAAGGGACTCAGAGAGAGGACCAGAAGAGACTCAGAGAGAGGACCAGAAGAGACCCAGAGAGAGGACCAGAAGAGACCCAGAGAGAGGACCAGAAGAGAGTCAGAGAGAGGACCAGAAGAGACCCAGAGAGAGGACCAGAAGAGACTCAGAGAGAGGACCAGAAGAGACTCCGAGAGAGGACCAGAAGAGACTCCGAGAGAGGACCAGAAGAGACTCAGAGAGAGGACCAGAAGAGACTCGGAGAGAGGACCAGAAGAGACTCAGAGAGAGGGCCAGAAGAGACTCAGAGAGAGGACCAGAAGAGACTCCGAGAGAGGACCAGAAGAGACTCAGAGAGAGGACCAGAAGAGACTCGGAGAGAGGACCACAAGAGACTCAGAGAGAGGGCCAGAAGAGACTCCGAGAGAGGACCAGAAGAGACTCATAGAGAGGACCAGAAGAGACTGACAGAGAGGACCAGACGAGACTCAGAGAGAGGACCAGAAGAGACTCAGAGAGAGGACCAGAAGAGACTCAGAGAGAGGACCAGAAGAGACTCAGAGAGAGGACCAGAAGAGACTCCGAGAGAGGACCAGAAGAGACTCCGAGAGAGGACCAGAAGAGACTCACAGAGAGAGGACCAGAAGAGACCCACAGGGAGAGGACCAGAAGAGACTCAGAGAGAGGACCAGAAGAGACTCCGAGAGAGGACCAGAAGAGACTCCGAGAGAGGACCAGAAGAGACTCAGAGAGAGGACCAGAAGAGACTCGAGGATCAGAAGAGACTCAGAGAGAGGGCCAGAAGAGACTCCGAGAGAGGACCAGAAGAGACTCATAGAGAGGACCAGAAGAGACTGACAGAGAGGACCAGAAGAGACTGACAGAGAGGACCAGACGAGACTCAGAGAGAGGACCAGACGAGAGTCAGAGAGAGGACCAGAAGAGACCCAGAGAGAGGACCAGAAGAGACTCCGAGAGAGGACCAGAAGAGACTCCGAGAGGACCAGAAGAGACTCCGAGAGGACCAGAAGAGACTCCGAGAGAGGACCAGAAGAGACTCCGAGAGAGGACCAGAAGAGACTCCGAGAGAGGACCAGAAGAGACTCAGAGAGAGGACCAGAAGAGACCCACAGAGAGAGGACCAGAAGAGACTCCGAGAGAGGACCAGAAGAGACTCCGAGAGAGGGCCAGAAGAGACTCAGAGAGAGGACCAGAAGAGACTCCGAGAGAGGACCAGAAGAGACTCCGAGAGAGGACCAGAAGAGACTCCGAGAGAGGACCAGAAGAGACTCCGAGAGAGGACCAGAAGAGACTCCGAGAGAGGACCAGAAGAGACTCCGAGAGAGGACCAGAAGAGACTCAGAGAGAGGGCCAGAAGAGACTCGAGGACCAGAAGAGACTCAGAGAGTGGACCAGAAGAGACTCAGAGAGAGGACCAGAAGAGACTCAGAGAGAGGGCCAGAAGAGACTCAGAGAGAGGACCAGAAGAGACGCAGAGAGAGGGCCAGAAGAGACTCGAGGACCAGAAGAGACTCCGAGAGAGGACCAGAAGAGACTGACAGAGAGGACCAGACGAGACTCAGAGAGAGGACCAGAAGAGACTCAGAGAGAGGACCAGAAGAGACTCAGAGAGAGGACCAGAAGAGACGCAGAGAGAGGACCAGAAGAGACGCAGAGAGAGGACCAGAAGAGACTCAGAGAGAGGGCCAGAAGAGACTCGAGGACCAGAAGAGACTCAGAGAGAGGGCCAGAAGAGACTCTGAGAGAGGACCAGAAGAGACTCAGAGAGAGGACCAGAAGAGACCCAGAGAGAGGACCAGAAGAGAGTTAGAGAGAGGACCAGAAGAGACTCGAGGACCAGAAGAGACTGAGAGAGAAGACCAGAAGGGACTCAGAGAGAGGACCAGAAGGGACTCAGAGAGAGGACCAGAAGAGACTCAGAGGGAGGACCAGAAGAGACCCAGAGAGAGGACCAGAAGAGACCCAGAGAGAGGACCAGAAGAGAGTCAGAGAGAGGACCAGAAGAGACCCAGAGAGAGGACCAGAAGAGACTCAGAGAGAGGACCAGAAGAGACTCCGAGAGAGGACCAGAAGAGACTCAGAGAGAGGACCAGAAGAGACTCGGAGAGAGGACCAGAAGAGACTCGGAGAGAGGACCAGAAGAGACTCCGAGAGAGGACCAGAAGAGACTCGGAGAGACTCGGAGAGAGGACCAGAAGAGACTCCGAGAGAGGGCCAGAAGAGACTCGAGGACCAGAAGAGACTCAGAGAGAGGGCCAGAAGAGACTCCGAGAGAGGACCAGAAGAGACTCATAGAGAGGACCAGAAGAGACTCAGAGAAAGGACCAGAAGAGACTCCGAGAGAGGACCAGAAGAGACTCAGAGAGAGGACCAGAAGAGACTGACAGAGAGGACCAGACGAGACTCAGAGAGAGGACCAGAAGAGACTCAGAGAGAGGTCCAGAAGAGAGTCAGAGAGAGGACCAGAAGAGACCCAGAGAGAGGACCAGAAGAGACTCCCAGAGAGGACCAGAAGAGACTCCCAGAGAGGACCAGAAGAGACTCCCAGAGAGGACCAGAAGAGACTCCTAGAGAGGACCAGAAGAGACTCAGAGAGAGGGCCAGGAGAGACTCAGAGAGAGGACCAGAAGAGACTCAGAGAGAGGACCAGAAGAGACTCCGAGAGAGGACCAGAAGAGACTCAGAGAGAGGGCCAGAAGAGACTCAGAGAGAGGGCCAGAAGAGACTCAGAGAGAGGGCCAGAAGAGACTCAGAGAGAGGGCCAGAAGAGACTCAGAGAGAGGACCAGAAGAGACGCAGAGAGAGGGCCAGAAGAGACTCCGAGAGAGGACCAGAAGAGACTCCGAGAGAGGACCAGAAGAGACTCCGAGAGAGGACCAGAAGAGACTCCGAGAGAGGACCAGAAGAGACTCCGAGAGAGGACCAGAAGAGACTCCGAGAGAGGACCAGAAGAGACTCAGAGAGAGGGCCAGAAGAGACTCAGAGAGAGGGCCAGAAGAGACGCAGAGAGAGGGCCAGAAGAGACTCCGAGAGAGGACCAGAAGAGACTCCGAGAGAGGACCAGAAGAGACTCCGAGAGAGGACCAGAAGAGACTCCGAGAGAGGACCAGAAGAGACTCCGAGAGAGGATCAGAAGAGACTCCGAGAGAGGACCAGAAGAGACTCCGAGAGAGGACCAGAAGAGACTCCGAGAGAGGACCAGAAGAGACTCCGAGAGAGGACCAGAAGAGACCCAGAGAGAGGACCAGAAGAGACTCCGAGAGAGGACCAGAAGAGACTCCGAGAGAGGACCAGAAGAGACTCAGAGAGAGGACCAGAAGAGACTCGAGGATCAGAAGAGACTCAGAGAGAGGGCCAGAAGAGACTCCGAGAGAGGACCAGAAGAGACTCCGAGAGAGGACCAGAAGAGACTCATAGAGAGGACCAGAAGAGACTGACAGAGAGGACCAGAAGAGACTCCGAGAGAGGACCAGAAGAGACTCCGAGAGAGGACCAGAAGAGACTCCGAGAGAGGACCAGAAGAGACTCCGAGAGAGGACCAGAAGAGACTCCGAGGGAGGACCAGAAGAGACCCAGAGAGAGGACCAGAAGAGACTCCGAGAGAGGACCAGAAGAGACTCCGAGAGAGGACCAGAAGAGACTCCGAGAGAGGACCAGAAGAGACTCCGAGAGAGGACCAGAAGAGATTCCGAGAGAGGACCAGAAGAGACTCCGAGAGAGGACCAGAAGAGACTCCGAGAGAGGACCAGAAGAGACTCAGAGAAAGGGCCAGAAGAGACTCGAGGACCAGAAGAGACTCAGAGAGAGGGCCAGAAGAGACTCCGAGAGAGGACCAGAAGAGACTCAGAGAGAGGACCAAAAGAGAGTCAGAGGGAGGACCAGAAGAGACCCAGAGAGAGGACCAGAAGAGACTCCCAGAGAGGACCAGAAGAGACTCCTAGAGAGGACCAGAAGAGACTCCTAGAGAGGACCAGAAGAGACTCAGAGAGAGGGCCAGAAGAGACTCAGAGAGAGGACCAGAAGAGACTCAGAGAGAGGACAAGAAGAGACCCAGAGAGAGGACCAGAAGAGACTCAGAGAGAGGGCCAGAAGAGACTCAGAGAGAGGACCAGAAGAGACTCCGAGAGAGGGCCAGAAGAGACTCGAGGACCAGAAGAGACTCAGAGAGTGGACCAGAAGAGACTCAGAGAGAGGACCAGAAGAGACTCAGAGAGAGGGCCAGAAGAGACTCAGAGAGAGGACCAGAAGAGACGCAGAGAGAGGGCCAGAAGAGACTCGAGGACCAGAAGAGACTCCGAGAGAGGACCAGAAGAGACTGACAGAGAGGACCAGACGAGACTCAGAGAGAGGACCAGAAGAGACTCAGAGAGAGGACCAGAAGAGACTCAGAGAGAGGACCAGAAGAGACGCAGAGAGAGGACCAGAAGAGACGCAGAGAGAGGACCAGAAGAGACTCAGAGAGAGGGCCAGAAGAGACTCGAGGACCAGAAGAGACTCAGAGAGAGGGCCAGAAGAGACTCTGAGAGAGGACCAGAAGAGACTCAGAGAGAGGACCAGAAGAGACCCAGAGAGAGGACCAGAAGAGAGTTAGAGAGAGGACCAGAAGAGACTCGAGGACCAGAAGAGACTGAGAGAGAAGACCAGAAGGGACTCAGAGAGAGGACCAGAAGGGACTCAGAGAGAGGACCAGAAGAGACTCAGAGGGAGGACCAGAAGAGACCCAGAGAGAGGACCAGAAGAGACCCAGAGAGAGGACCAGAAGAGAGTCAGAGAGAGGACCAGAAGAGACCCAGAGAGAGGACCAGAAGAGACTCAGAGAGAGGACCAGAAGAGACTCCGAGAGAGGACCAGAAGAGACTCAGAGAGAGGACCAGAAGAGACTCGGAGAGAGGACCAGAAGAGACTCGGAGAGAGGACCAGAAGAGACTCCGAGAGAGGACCAGAAGAGACTCGGAGAGACTCGGAGAGAGGACCAGAAGAGACTCCGAGAGAGGGCCAGAAGAGACTCGAGGACCAGAAGAGACTCAGAGAGAGGGCCAGAAGAGACTCCGAGAGAGGACCAGAAGAGACTCATAGAGAGGACCAGAAGAGACTCAGAGAAAGGACCAGAAGAGACTCCGAGAGAGGACCAGAAGAGACTCAGAGAGAGGACCAGAAGAGACTGACAGAGAGGACCAGACGAGACTCAGAGAGAGGACCAGAAGAGACTCAGAGAGAGGTCCAGAAGAGAGTCAGAGAGAGGACCAGAAGAGACCCAGAGAGAGGACCAGAAGAGACTCCCAGAGAGGACCAGAAGAGACTCCCAGAGAGGACCAGAAGAGACTCCCAGAGAGGACCAGAAGAGACTCCTAGAGAGGACCAGAAGAGACTCAGAGAGAGGGCCAGGAGAGACTCCGAGAGAGGACCAGAAGAGACTCAGAGAGAGGACCAGAAGAGACTCCGAGAGAGGACCAGAAGAGACTCAGAGAGAGGGCCAGAAGAGACTCAGAGAGAGGGCCAGAAGAGACTCAGAGAGAGGGCCAGAAGAGACTCAGAGAGAGGGCCAGAAGAGACTCAGAGAGAGGACCAGAAGAGACGCAGAGAGAGGGCCAGAAGAGACTCCGAGAGAGGACCAGAAGAGACTCCGAGAGAGGACCAGAAGAGACTCCGAGAGAGGACCAGAAGAGACTCCGAGAGAGGACCAGAAGAGACTCCGAGAGAGGACCAGAAGAGACTCCGAGAGAGGACCAGAAGAGACTCAGAGAGAGGGCCAGAAGAGACTCAGAGAGAGGGCCAGAAGAGACGCAGAGAGAGGGCCAGAAGAGACTCCGAGAGAGGACCAGAAGAGACTCCGAGAGAGGACCAGAAGAGACTCCGAGAGAGGACCAGAAGAGACTCCGAGAGAGGACCAGAAGAGACTCCGAGAGAGGACCAGAAGAGACTCCGAGAGAGGACCAGAAGAGACTCCGAGAGAGGACCAGAAGAGACTCCGAGAGAGGACCAGAAGAGACCCAGAGAGAGGACCAGAAGAGACTCCGAGAGAGGACCAGAAGAGACTCCGAGAGAGGACCAGAAGAGACTCAGAGAGAGGACCAGAAGAGACTCGAGGATCAGAAGAGACTCAGAGAGAGGGCCAGAAGAGACTCCGAGAGAGGACCAGAAGAGACTCCGAGAGAGGACCAGAAGAGACTCATAGAGAGGACCAGAAGAGACTGACAGAGAGGACCAGAAGAGACTCCGAGAGAGGACCAGAAGAGACTCCGAGAGAGGACCAGAAGAGACTCCGAGAGAGGACCAGAAGAGACTCCGAGAGAGGACCAGAAGAGACTCCGAGGGAGGACCAGAAGAGACCCAGAGAGAGGACCAGAAGAGACTCCGAGAGAGGACCAGAAGAGACTCCGAGAGAGGACCAGAAGAGACTCCGAGAGAGGACCAGAAGAGACTCCGAGAGAGGACCAGAAGAGATTCCGAGAGAGGACCAGAAGAGACTCCGAGAGAGGACCAGAAGAGACTCCGAGAGAGGACCAGAAGAGACTCAGAGAAAGGGCCAGAAGAGACTCGAGGACCAGAAGAGACTCAGAGAGAGGGCCAGAAGAGACTCCGAGAGAGGACCAGAAGAGACTCAGAGAGAGGACCAAAAGAGAGTCAGAGGGAGGACCAGAAGAGACCCAGAGAGAGGACCAGAAGAGACTCCCAGAGAGGACCAGAAGAGACTCCTAGAGAGGACCAGAAGAGACTCCTAGAGAGGACCAGAAGAGACTCAGAGAGAGGGCCAGAAGAGACTCAGAGAGAGGACCAGAAGAGACTCAGAGAGAGGACAAGAAGAGACCCAGAGAGAGGACCAGAAGAGACTCAGAGAGAGGGCCAGAAGAGACTCAGAGAGAGGACCAGAAGAGACTCCGAGAGAGGACCAGAAGAGACTCCGAGAGAGGACCAGAAGAGATTTCGAGAGAGGACCAGAAGAGACTCAGAGAGAGGACCAGAAGAGACTCAGAGAGAGGACCAGAAGAGACTCAGAGAGAGGACCAGAAGAGACTCCGAGAGAGGACCAGAAGAGACTCAGAGAGAGGACCAGAAGAGACTCAGAGAGAGGACCAGAAGAGACTCAGAGAGAGGGCCAGAAGAGACTCAGAGAGAGGACCAGAAGAGACTCCGAGAGAGGACCAGAAGAGACTCCGAGAGAGGACCAGAAGAGACTCCGAGAGAGGACCAGAAGAGACTCCGAGAGAGGACCAGAAGAGACTCCGAGAGAGGACCTGAAGAGACTCCGAGAGAGGACCTGAAGAGACTCAGAGAGAGGACCAGAAGAGACTCCGAGAGAGGACCAGAAGAGACTCAGAGAGAGGGCCAGAAGAGACTCGAGGACCAGAAGAGACTCCGAGAGAGGACCAGAAGAGACTCAGAGAAAGGACCAGAAGAGACTCAGAGAGAGGACCAGAAGAGACTGACAGAGAGGACCAGACGAGACTCAGAGAGAGGACCAGACGAGACTCAGAGAGAGGTCCAGAAGAGAGTCAGAGAGAGGACCAGAAGAGACCCAGAGAGAGGACCAGAAGGGACTCCCAGAGAGGACCAGAAGAGACTCCTAGAGAGGACCAGAAGAGACTCCTAGAGAGGACCAGAAGAGACTCAGAGAGAGGGCCAGAAGAGACTCCGAGAGAGGACCAGAAGAGACTCAGAGAGAGGACAAGAAGAGACCCAGAGAGAGGACCAGAAGAGACTCAGAGAGAGGGCCAGAAGAGACTCAGAGAGAGGACCAGAAGAGACTCCGAGAGAGGACCAGAAGAGACTCCGAGAGAGGACCAGAAGAGATTTTGAGAGAGGACCAGAAGAGATTTTGAGAGAGGACCAGAAGAGACTCAGAGAGAGGACCAGAAGAGACTCAGAGAGAGGACCAGAAGAGACTCCGAGAGAGGACCAGAAGAGACTCAGAGAGAGGACCAGAAGAGACTCAGAGAGAGGGCCAGAAGAGACTCAGAGAGAGGACCAGAAGAGACTCCGAGAGAGGACCAGAAGAGACTCCGAGAGAGGACCAGAAGAGACTCCGAGAGAGGACCAGAAGAGACTCCGAGAGAGGACCTGAAGAGACTCCGAGAGAGGACCAGAAGAGACTCAGAGAGAGGACCAGAAGAGACTCCGAGAGAGGACCAGAAGAGACTCAGAGAGAGGGCCAGAAGAGACTCGAGGACCAGAAGAGACTCAGAGAGAGGACCAGAAGAGACTCAGAGAGAGGACCAGAAGAGACTGACAGAGAGGACCAGACGAGACTCAGAGAGAGGACCAGACGAGACTCAGAGAGAGGTCCAGAAGAGAGTCAGAGAGAGGACCAGAAGAGACCCAGAGAGAGGACCAGAAGGGACTCCCAGAGAGGACCAGAAGAGACTCCCAGAGAGGACCAGAAGAGACTCCTAGAGAGGACCAGAAGAGACTCCTAGAGAGGACCAGAAGAGACTCCTAGAGAGGGCCAGGAGAGACTCCGAGAGAGGACCAGAAGAGACTCAGAGAGAGGACCAGAAGAGACTCCGAGAGAGGACCAGAAGAGACTCAGAGAGAGGGCCAGAAGAGACTCAGAGAGAGGGCCAGAAGAGACTCAGAGAGAGGGCCAGAAGAGACTCAGAGAGAGGGCCAGAAGAGACTCAGAGAGAGGACCAGAAGAGACGCAGAGAGAGGGCCAGAAGAGACTCGAGGACCAGAAGAGACTCCGAGAGAGGACCAGAAGAGACTGACAGAGAGGACCAGACGAGACTCAGAGAGAGGACCAGAAGAGACTCAGAGAGAGGACCAGAAGAGACTCAGAGAGAGGACCAGAAGAGACGCAGAGAGAGGACCAGAAGAGACGCAGAGAGAGGACCAGAAGAGACTCAGAGAGAGGGCCAGAAGAGACTCGAGGACCAGAAGAGACTCAGAGAGAGGGCCAGAAGAGACTCCGAGAGAGGACCAGAAGAGACTCCGAGAGAGGACCAGAAGAGACTCAGAGAGAGGACCAGAAGAGACTCAGAGAGAGGACCAGAAGAGACCCACAGAGAGAGGACCAGAAGAGACTCCGAGAGAGGACCAGAAGAGACTCAGAGAGAGGACCAGAAGAGACTCGAGGACCAGAAGAGACTCAGAGAGAGGGCCAGAAGAGACTCCGAGAGAGGACCAGAAGAGACTCCGAGAGAGGACCAGAAGAGACTCCGAGAGAGGACCAGAAGAAACTCCGAGAGAGGACCAGAAGAGACTCCGAGAGAGGACCAGAAGAGACTCAGAGAAAGGGCCAGAAGAGACTCGAGGACCAGAAGAGACTCAGAGAGAGGGCCAGAAGAGACTCCGAGAGAGGACCAGAAGAGACTCCGAGAGAGGACCAGAAGAGACTCCGAGAGAGGACCAGAAGAGACTCCGAGAGAGGACCAGAAGAGACTCCGAGAGAGGACCAGAAGAGACTCCGAGAGAGGACCTGAAGAGACTCCGAGAGAGGACCAGAAGAGACTCAGAGAGAGGACCAGAAGAGACTCCGAGAGAGGACCAGAAGAGACTCAGAGAGAGGGCCAGAAGAGACTCGAGGACCAGAAGAGACTCAGAGAGAGGACCAGAAGAGACTCAGAGAGAGGACCAGAAGAGACTCAGAGAGAGGACCAGAAGAGACTGACAGAGAGGACCAGACGAGACTCAGAGAGAGTGTTGGAAATGGGATCCCTGGCTGGCCAGGGCTTTCGCCAAAGTCAGTCAGAGACCACCACACCCAAGTCAGGGCAAGGGAGTTACACGCCAAGATAACCCCTACTCACCCTCTAGGTAACGTGGCGCGAGCAGCAAGGCTAAACTTGGAGACGATGTAGGCTAAGTATTTGCGCACGCACCCCAGCAACAACAACCAAAGGCCCACCACAAAGGAAACTCCACACAAGGTTATATAAAAATAGCCTTTGTATTACACCAAAACACATTAGATAAAACACACACTTTACAATGTGCCAGAGGCACGGGCAGAATTTACAAGGGGATTATTTACAAGACAGGGCCACCTGGACCACTGTCAGGAATCAGCAGTTTTAGGAGTAACAATACAATACTTGTAGGCCTAGAACTTAGAACATAGCCTATCAGACAGTACCTTCCGTCCTGGTTGCACGGGATAATGCGAGTGACCTCCTTAGTAAGCTTGAGCGGGCGACCCAGCGAAGCGGCGCGGCTCAGGGTAGAGCGGCGCTGCTCGAGGCTTGGACGGGCTGCCGGCACAGTACAAGCGTTTCTCTGGGGCGACCAATGTGTGCGGCTCAGAAGAGGAGGGGGAGGCAGGATGCGGGCGACCCAGCGAAGCGGCGCGGCTCAGGGGAGAGCGGCGCTGCTCGAGGCTTGGACGGGCTGCCGGCACGAGCTGCCGAGGGGAACGAGCGAGGCACACTTCAGCGAGGCCCCAGGGGCCCAGGGAGATCAGACAAGTCCCATCAATTTGGCAGGGAAGGCACCATAGAGTCCACTGGTCCTAGGACTCTGGTCAGGGGGCAAGCTTAGCATCAAGCCCTTGGGATCACTTATAACAGAAGATCACTGTAACACAAAATAGGACATAAAGCACACAACCAGTACCCACTGGTAACTGGTAAGTCCCCCCTACGCAATCCTAACCACCCTAGGAACAGGTCACGCAGGGAACCAGGACCTTGCTAGCACCACCTGCACTAGCAAGAACAACCACCTCAGTATCACAATACAAATAGGGGCATAGACCTGGGGACAAAACACATGATGCAGAACCTACATTCAGCGGTGTAAGGAACAGGGCACATAATGTATCAACAACACATTCAGAGGTGCAGGACACAGGGTGCGCAAAACATACTACACATTGTACATTTCCTAACACCCAAAAGCAATAGGACATAGATCATAACAGCATCTAAACCTTTAGCGCAGAACTCACAAAGTCCAGGTTGCGCCACTGCGCCAGAACCTAAACGTAGCAGCTGCCCACTACTTGCTGGGCAGCTGAGGGACAGGACATGGGGGCCTAAACGCTGCAGCTGGCACTAAGTGCTGCGCAGCTGGGGGAAGGCCAGGGATGAAGGAGTGCGCCTCACTCCTAAGTCCAGGACATGTCCCTAGGGAAAGAAAAGACCTACACGGTGCAGCTGCCCACTACTTGCTGGGCAGCTGGAAGACAAATCTGCGCCAGGGGCCCTCACTGGCCCCTCAGGAACCAAACTGCACCACATTGAGCCATCTGGCTCTCGGAATAGCTGGCACTCGAGCCTCTCTGGGCTCGTAAAACAAGAATGCCCCCTGAGTGTTGGAGTCCCCCCTCTGGGGACTATGGATCGCAACCGGCCCTCTGTAGCCTCGGGGCTTCAGCAATATTGCCCCCTTGAGCCTCTGTGGCTCTGACAACAAACATGCCCGTTGGAGCCTCTCTAGGGCTCAGGAACCGAAGCTGCCCCCAAGAGCCTCTTCAGGGCTCTCCGCACAAATGGGACACCTGGAGCCCCTCGGGGCTCCGAGCAATGATGCCCCCGTCACTGGCAGAGTCCCCCTCGGGGACTCTGACTCACAATGGCCCCCGGAGCGTCCCCCTCGCCCGTTAACACTCACCGGGATGCGGGGGCTCCTCTTTACCAAACCCCCCTCCTCCCGGGCAGCTCCACTCACCGGACGGCCTTCAGGAGGCGGCGGGGACGCTGGCTGTCTTCTTCCTCAGGTACTCGAGGAGGCGGGACCTCCGGCCGGGCCGCGCTGCCATTGGGCGGCCGGCCAACCACTTCCGGGTAATCTCCGGTCTCCCTCTCCACACGGGAGACCGGACAAAGGCGGGCCAATTGCTTTTCCTCTGCACTGGCGGCCCCGGGGCTCTCCACAGCTCACAGGAGCCCCGGGCCGCGGGAAGACTTTCCTCCTCTTCTCTCCGGTGCTCGAGGAGGCGGGGTGGGCTCCTGACCTCCTCTCTCTTGTCCCCACTTCCGGCCGCATTCTTCCTCGTACTTCTGTCCCGCTGGCCCCGCCCACAGTCAGGCGGGCCGTGGTTCGCGGCGGCAGGGCGGCAAGAGGGGCAGGCTCCCTCCGTGGAAAACAAACAATCGTAGAAGCGGGGTGGACACCCGCTAGTAGCACTATTCACTTGGGCACAATGCAGGGTAGGCCCCTGTGGACATCGGGACATAAGCAGGGTGGCACCTGCAAGGCAATAACCCCATCAGCAGCACAGAAACGCCGTCGCGGCGGCGGTGATCAGGGCACGAGCTTCCCCAGTCTCCTCACGGCCACGAGCTCGGAAGAGCAGCCAATTACCCCCACGCCTCTTGCAGACACCAGTGGGGGGGATTAGAAGACAAGCAGAACAGCGCTCCCCTGCAGCAAAAAGGAGCTAGATGCTTTTTAGAGGGAGGCAGCCCTCCCAGGGCAAAGTACATGAAGTCCAAGGTTTCTAGGGCAAAGAAAGGGAGCAGGTAACTTCCAGTAAAGCAAGTCCTCCAGGGCATCAGCAGTCCAGGGGCTGGGCAGGGCCCAGGGAGGCAAGCCTTCCCCTGGGCCCCAGCAGCAGCACGCCCCTGGCAGATTCAAGTGTCAGAACAAGAACATTTTCATGGGGTCACAGCCCCTCTTTTATACACCATTTCCCTTTGTCTTTAGGTGCAGGGTGGGGGCAGAACCAGTCGCAGCTGGTTCTGGAGCACTCTTGATGGCCCAACCACCCATTCTATTCACTGGCAGGGCTTGGGTCATCAGTCACACCACAGGGGGGCGGAGCCAGCATTGTGTGGGGAAAACCCAGCCCATCCAGGACACAGGTACACTCCTCCCACACATCACTCATGCTAATCTCCCACTCACCACCGGGGCAGACCCACACAGACTTCCTGGAGCCTGGCATCCCAGCCAGCTCCAGCCAATCACACGCCAGCACCCTCACAGCACACGTACAGCCATGTCTAGAAATGGCGCTTCCCTTCTAGACACATACATGCTGCATACACCATCTCGCAGCATTCACTCCCCCGAGTTCACACATACCAAACTTGACCATGCACACCTCACGCATCAGGAACTACCAGGGACACAGACATTCCCCATGCATTCCTATGGGAGGGCAGGCCAATCTCACACACGCACTCAGGGAGAGCACGCACTTTACACTGCGCCACAGTGTCAAAGTGCGCAAAGGACAGAAATCACTATAATTTTAAGGCAAAAAGTTCAGGGGTGACCCTGCCAGAAGGCCCAAGTCCAACAGAGAGGACCAGACGAGACTCAGAGAGAGGTCCAGAAGAGAGTCAGAGAGAGGACCAGAAGAGACCCAGAGAGAGGACCAGAAAGGACTCCCAGAGAGGACCAGAAGAGACTCCCAGAGAGGACCAGAAGAGACTCCTAGAGAGGACCAGAAGAGACTCCTAGAGAGGACCAGAAGAGACTCAGAGAGAGGGCCAGGAGAGACTCCGAGAGAGGACCAGAAGAGACTCCGAGAGAGGACCAGAAGAGACTCCGAGAGAGGACCAGAAGAGACTCAGAGAGAGGGCCAGAAGAGACTCAGAGAGAGGGCCAGAAGAGACTCAGAGAGAGGGCCAGAAGAGACTCAGAGAGAGGGCCAGAAGAGACTCAGAGAGAGGACCAGAAGAGACGCAGAGAGAGGGCCAGAAGAGACTCGAGGACCAGAAGAGACTCCGAGAGAGGACCAGAAGACACTGACAGAGAGGACCAGACGAGACTCAGAGAGAGGACCAGAAGAGACTCAGAGAGAGGACCAGAAGAGACTCAGAGAGAGGACCAGAAGAGACGCAGAGAGAGGACCAGAAGAGACGCAGAGAGAGGACCAGAAGAGACTCAGAGAGAGGGCCAGAAGAGACTCGAGGACCAGAAGAGACTCAGAGAGAGGGCCAGAAGAGACTCCGAGAGAGGACCAGAAGAGACTCCGAGAGAGGACCAGAAGAGACTCAGAGAGAGGACCAGAAGAGACTCAGAGAGAGGACCAGAAGAGACCCACAGAGAGAGGACCAGAAGAGACTCCGAGAGAGGACCAGAAGAGACTCAGAGAGAGGACCAGAAGAGACTCGAGGACCAGAAGAGACTCAGAGAGAGGGCCAGAAGAGACTCCGAGAGAGGACCAGAAGAGACTCCGAGAGAGGACCAGAAGAGACTCCGAGAGAGGACCAGAAGAGACTCCGAGAGAGGACCAGAAGAGACTCCGAGAGAGGACCAGAAGAGACTCAGAGAAAGGGCCAGAAGAGACTCGAGGACCAGAAGAGACTCAGAGAGAGGGCCAGAAGAGACTCCGAGAGAGGACCAGAAGAGACTCAGAGAGAGGACCAAAAGAGAGTCAGAGGGAGGACCAGAAGAGACCCAGAGAGAGGACCAGAAGAGACTCCCAGAGAGGACCAGAAGAGACTCCTAGAGAGGACCAGAAGAGACTCCTAGAGAGGACCAGAAGAGACTCAGAGAGAGGGCCAGAAGAGACTCCGAGAGAGGACCAGAAGAGACTCAGAGAGAGGACAAGAAGAGACCCAGAGAGAGGACCAGAAGAGACTCAGAGAGAGGGCCAGAAGAGACTCAGAGAGAGGACCAGAAGAGACTCAGAGAGAGGGCCAGAAGAGACTCCGAGAGAGGACCAGAAGAGACTCAGAGAGAGGACCAGAAGAGACTCCGAGAGAGGACCAGAAGAGACTCAGAGAGAGGGCCAGAAGAGACTCAGAGAGAGGGCCAGAAGAGACTCAGAGAGAGGGCCAGAAGAGACTCAGAGAGAGGACCAGAAGAGACGCAGAGAGAGGGCCAGAAGAGACTCGAGGACCAGAAGAGACTCCGAGAGAGGACCAGAAGAGACTGACAGAGAGGACCAGACGAGACTCAGAGAGAGGACCAGAAGAGACTCCGAGGGAGGACCAGAAGAGACTCAGAGAGAGGGCCAGAAGAGATTTGAGGACCAGAAGAGACTCAGAGAGAGGACCAGAAGAGACTCAGAGAGAGGACCAGAAGAGACTGACAGCGAGGACCAGACGAGACTCAGAGAGAGGACCAGACGAGACTCAGAGAGAGGTCCAGAAGAGAGTCAGAGAGAGGACCAGAAGAGACCCAGAGAGAGGACCAGAAGGGACTCCCAGAGAGGACCAGAAGAGACTCCCAGAGAGGACCAGAAGAGACTCCTAGAGAGGACCAGAAGAGACTCCTAGAGAGGACCAGAAGAGACTCAGAGAGAGGGCCAGGAGAGACTCCGAGAGACGACCAGAAGAGACTCAGAGAGAGGACCAGAAGAGACTCCGAGAGAGGACCAGAAGAGACTCAGAGAGAGGGCCAGAAGAGACTCAGAGAGAGGGCCAGAAGAGACTCAGAGAGAGGGCCAGAAGAGACTCAGAGAGAGGACCAGAAGAGATGCAGAGAGAGGGCCAGAAGAGACTCGAGGACCAGAAGAGACTCCGAGAGAGGACCAGAAGAGACTGACAGAGAGGACCAGACGAGACTCAGAGAGAGGACCAGAAGAGACTCAGAGAGAGGACCAGAAGAGACTCAGAGAGAGGACCAGAAGAGACGCAGAGAGAGGACCAGAAGAGACGCAGAGAGAGGACCAGAAGAGACGCAGAGAGAGGACCAGAAGAGACTCAGAGAGAGGGCCAGAAGAGACTCCGAGAGAGGACCAGAAGAGACTCAGAGAGAGGACCAGAAGAGACCCAGAGAGAGGACCAGAAGAGAGTTAGAGAGAGGACCAGAAGAGACTCGAGGACCAGAAGAGACTGAGAGAGAAGACCAGAAGGGACTCAGAGAGAGGACCAGAAGGGACTCAGAGAGAGGACCAGAAGAGACTCAGAGAGAGGACCAGAAGAGACCCAGAGAGAGGACCAGAAGAGACCCAGAGAGAGGACCAGAAGAGAGTCAGAGAGAGGACCAGAAGAGACCCAGAGAGAGGACCAGAAGAGACTCAGAGAGAGGACCAGAAGAGACTCCGAGAGAGGACCAGAAGAGACTCCGAGAGAGGACCAGAAGAGACTCAGAGAGAGGACCAGAAGAGACTCGGAGAGAGGACCAGAAGAGACTCCGAGAGAGGACCAGAAGAGACTCAGAGAGAGGGCCAGAAGAGACTCGAGGACCAGAAGAGACTCAGAGAGAGGGCCAGAAGAGACTCCGAGAGAGGACCAGAAGAGACTCCGAGAGAGGACCAGAAGAGACTCCGAGAGAGGACCAGAAGAGACTCAGAGAGAGGGCCAGAAGAGACTCAGAGAGAGGACCAGAAGAGACTCCGAGAGAGGACCAGAAGAGACTCCGAGAGAGGACCAGAAGAGACTCCGAGAGAGGACCAGAAGAGACTCCGAGAGAGGACCAGAAGAGACTCCGAGAGAGGACCTGAAGAGACTCCGAGAGAGGACCAGAAGAGACTCAGAGAGAGGACCAGAAGAGACTCCGAGAGAGGACCAGAAGAGACTCAGAGAGAGGGCCAGAAGAGACTCGAGGACCAGAAGAGACTCAGAGAGAGGACCAGAAGAGACTCAGAGAGAGGACCAGAAGAGACTGACAGAGAGGACAAGACGAGACTCAGAGAGAGGACCAGACGAGACTCAGAGAGAGGTCCAGAAGAGAGTCAGAGAGAGGACCAGAAGAGACCCAGAGAGAGGACCAGAAGGGACTCCCAAGGAGGACCAGAAGAGACTCCCAGAGAGGACCAGAAGAGACTCCTAGAGAGGACCAGAAGAGACTCCTAGAGAGGACCAGAAGAGACTCAGAGAGAGGGCCAGGAGAGACTCCGAGAGAGGACCAGAAGAGACTCAGAGAGAGGACCAGAAGAGACTCCGAGAGAGGACCAGAAGAGACTCAGAGAGAGGGCCAGAAGAGACTCAGAGAGAGGGCCAGAAGAGACTCAGAGAGAGGGCCAGAAGAGACTCAGAGAGAGGGCCAGAAGAGACTCAGAGAGAGGACCAGAAGAGACGCAGAGAGAGGGCCAGAAGAGACTCGAGGACCAGAAGAGACTCCGAGAGAGGACCAGAAGAGACTGACAGAGAGGACCAGACGAGACTCAGAGAGAGGACCAGAAGAGACTCAGAGAGAGGACCAGAAGAGACTCAGAGAGAGGACCAGAAGAGACGCAGAGAGAGGACCAGAAGAGACGCAGAGAGAGGACCAGAAGAGACTCAGAGAGAGGGCCAGAAGAGACTCGAGGACCAGAAGAGACTCAGAGAGAGGGCCAGAAGAGACTCCGAGAGAGGACCAGAAGAGACTCCGAGAGAGGACCAGAAGAGACTCAGAGAGAGGACCAGAAGAGACTCAGAGAGAGGACCAGAAGAGACCCACAGAGAGAGGACCAGAAGAGACTCCGAGAGAGGACCAGAAGAGACTCAGAGAGAGGACCAGAAGAGACTCGAGGACCAGAAGAGACTCAGAGAGAGGGCCAGAAGAGACTCCGAGAGAGGACCAGAAGAGACTCCGAGAGAGGACCAGAAGAGACTCCGAGAGAGGACCAGAAGAGACTCCGAGAGAGGACCAGAAGAGACTCCGAGAGAGGACCAGAAGAGACTCAGAGAAAGGGCCAGAAGAGACTCGAGGACCAGAAGAGACTCAGAGAGAGGGCCAGAAGAGACTCCGAGAGAGGACCAGAAGAGACTCCGAGAGAGGACCAGAAGAGACTCCGAGAGAGGACCAGAAGAGACTCCGAGAGAGGACCAGAAGAGACTCCGAGAGAGGACCAGAAGAGACTCCAAGAGAGGACCTGAAGAGACTCCGAGAGAGGACCAGAAGAGACTCAGAGAGAGGACCAGAAGAGACTCCGAGAGAGGACCAGAAGAGACTCAGAGAGAGGGCCAGAAGAGACTCGAGGACCAGAAGAGACTCAGAGAGAGGACCAGAAGAGACTCAGAGAGAGGACCAGAAGAGACTCAGAGAGAGGACCAGAAGAGACTGACAGAGAGGACCAGACGAGACTCAGAGAGAGGACCAGACGAGACTCAGAGAGAGGTCCAGAAGAGAGTCAGAGAGAGGACCAGAAGAGACCCAGAGAGAGGACCAGAAAGGACTCCCAGAGAGGACCAGAAGAGACTCCCAGAGAGGACCAGAAGAGACTCCTAGAGAGGACCAGAAGAGACTCCTAGAGAGGACCAGAAGAGACTCAGAGAGAGGGCCAGGAGAGACTCCGAGAGAGGACCAGAAGAGACTCCGAGAGAGGACCAGAAGAGACTCCGAGAGAGGACCAGAAGAGACTCAGAGAGAGGGCCAGAAGAGACTCAGAGAGAGGGCCAGAAGAGACTCAGAGAGAGGGCCAGAAGAGACTCAGAGAGAGGGCCAGAAGAGACTCAGAGAGAGGACCAGAAGAGACTCAGAGAGAGGACCAGAAGAGACGCAGAGAGAGGGCCAGAAGAGACTCGAGGACCAGAAGAGACTCCGAGAGAGGACCAGAAGAGACTGACAGAGAGGACCAGACGAGACTCAGAGAGAGGACCAGAAGAGACTCAGAGAGAGGACCAGAAGAGACTCAGAGAGAGGACCAGAAGAGACGCAGAGAGAGGACCAGAAGAGACGCAGAGAGAGGACCAGAAGAGACTCAGAGAGAGGGCCAGAAGAGACTCGAGGACCAGAAGAGACTCAGAGAGAGGGCCAGAAGAGACTCCGAGAGAGGACCAGAAGAGACTCCGAGAGAGGACCAGAAGAGACTCAGAGAGAGGACCAGAAGAGACTCAGAGAGAGGACCAGAAGAGACCCACAGAGAGAGGACCAGAAGAGACTCCGAGAGAGGACCAGAAGAGACTCAGAGAGAGGACCAGAAGAGACTCGAGGACCAGAAGAGACTCAGAGAGAGGGCCAGAAGAGACTCCGAGAGAGGACCAGAAGAGACTCCGAGAGAGGACCAGAAGAGACTCCGAGAGAGGACCAGAAGAGACTCCGAGAGAGGACCAGAAGAGACTCCGAGAGAGGACCAGAAGAGACTCAGAGAAAGGGCCAGAAGAGACTCGAGGACCAGAAGAGACTCAGAGAGAGGGCCAGAAGAGACTCCGAGAGAGGACCAGAAGAGACTCAGAGAGAGGAGCAAAAGAGAGTCAGAGGGAGGACCAGAAGAGACCCAGAGAGAGGACCAGAAGAGACTCCCAGAGAGGACCAGAAGAGACTCCTAGAGAGGACCAGAAGAGACTCCTAGAGAGGACCAGAAGAGACTCAGAGAGAGGGCCAGAAGAGACTCCGAGAGAGGACCAGAAGAGACTCAGAGAGAGGACAAGAAGAGACCCAGAGAGAGGACCAGAAGAGACTCAGAGAGAGGGCCAGAAGAGACTCAGAGAGAGGACCAGAAGAGACTCCGAGAGAGGACCAGAAGAGACTCCGAGAGAGGACCAGAAGAGATTTCGAGAGAGGACCAGAAGAGACTCAGAGAGAGGACCAGAAGAGATTCAGAGAGAGGACCAGAAGAGACTCCGAGAGAGGACCAGAAGAGACTCAGAGAGAGGACCAGAAGAGACTCAGAGAGAGGACCAGAAGAGACTCAGAGAGAGGGCCAGAAGAGACTCAGAGAGAGGACCAGAAGAGACTCCGAGAGAGGACCAGAAGAGACTCCGAGAGAGGACCAGAAGAGACTCCGAGAGAGGACCAGAAGAGACTCCGAGAGAGGACCAGAAGAGACTCCGAGAGAGGACCAGAAGAGACTCCGAGAGAGGACCAGAAGAGACTCCGAGAGAGGACCAGAAGAGACTCAGAGAGAGGACCAGAAGAGACTCCGAGGGAGGACCAGAAGAGACTCAGAGAGAGGGCCAGAAGAGACTCGAGGACCAGAAGAGACTCAGAGAGAGGACCAGAAGAGACTCAGAGAGAGGACCAGAAGAGACTGACAGCGAGGACCAGACGAGACTCAGAGAGAGGACCAGACGAGACTCAGAGAGAGGTCCAGAAGAGAGTCAGAGAGAGGACCAGAAGAGACCCAGAGAGAGGACCAGAAGGGACTCCCAGAGAGGACCAGAAGAGACTCCCAGAGAGGACCAGAAGAGACTCCTAGAGAGGACCAGAAGAGACTCCTAGAGAGGACCAGAAGAGACTCAGAGAGAGGGCCAGGAGAGACTCCGAGAGAGGACCAGAAGAGACTCAGAGAGAGGACCAGAAGAGACTCCGAGAGAGGACCAGAAGAGACTCAGAGAGAGGGCCAGAAGAGACTCAGAGAGAGGGCCAGAAGAGACTCAGAGAGAGGGCCAGAAGAGACTCAGAGAGAGGACCAGAAGAGACGCAGAGAGAGGGCCAGAAGAGACTCGAGGACCAGAAGAGACTCCGAGAGAGGACCAGAAGAGACTGACAGAGAGGACCAGACGAGACTCAGAGAGAGGACCAGAAGAGACTCAGAGAGAGGACCAGAAGAGACTCAGAGAGAGGACCAGAAGAGACGCAGAGAGAGGACCAGAAGAGACGCAGAGAGAGGACCAGAAGAGACGCAGAGAGAGGACCAGAAGAGACTCAGAGAGAGGGCCA
Organism: Lissotriton helveticus; assembly: GCF_964261635.1. NCBI lineage: Eukaryota > Metazoa > Chordata > Amphibia > Caudata > Salamandridae > Lissotriton > Lissotriton helveticus. The sequence continues at coordinate 1,685,254,129 of NC_136063.1, read as the reverse complement.
GAAGAGACTCCGAGAGAGGACCAGAAGAGACTCAGAGAGAGGACCAGAAGAGACCCAGAGAGAGGACCAGAAGAGAGTTAGAGAGAGGACCAGAAGAGACTCGAGGACCAGAAGAGACTGAGAGAGAAGACCAGAAGGGACTCAGAGAGAGGACCAGAAGGGACTCAGAGAGAGGACCAGAAGAGACTCAGAGAGAGGACCAGAAGAGACCCAGAGAGAGGACCAGAAGAGACCCAGAGAGAGGACCAGAAGAGAGTCAGAGAGAGGACCAGAAGAGACCCAGAGAGAGGACCAGAAGAGACTCAGAGAGAGGACCAGAAGAGACTCCGAGAGAGGACCAGAAGAGACTCCGAGAGAGGACCAGAAGAGACTCAGAGAGAGGACCAGAAGAGACTCGGAGAGAGGACCAGAAGAGACTCCGAGAGAGGACCAGAAGAGACTCAGAGAGAGGGTCAGAAGAGACTCGAGGACCAGAAGAGACTCAGAGAGAGGGCCAGAAGAGACTCAGAGAGAGGACCAGAAGAGACTCAGAGAGAGGACCAGAAGAGACGCAGAGAGAGGACCAGAAGAGACGCAGAGAGAGGACCAGAAGAGACGCAGAGAGAGGACCAGAAGAGACTCAGAGAGAGGGCCAGAAGAGACTCCGAGAGAGGACCAGAAGAGACTCAGAGAGAGGACCAGAAGAGACCCAGAGAGAGGACCAGAAGAGAGTTAGAGAGAGGACCAGAAGAGACTCGAGGACCAGAAGAGACTGAGAGAGAAGACCAGAAGGGACTCAGAGAGAGGACCAGAAGGGACTCAGAGAGAGGACCAGAAGAGACTCAGAGAGAGGACCAGAAGAGACCCAGAGAGAGGACCAGAAGAGACCCAGAGAGAGGACCAGAAGAGAGTCAGAGAGAGGACCAGAAGAGACCCAGAGAGAGGACCAGAAGAGACTCAGAGAGAGGACCAGAAGAGACTCCGAGAGAGGACCAGAAGAGACTCCGAGAGAGGACCAGAAGAGACTCAGAGAGAGGACCAGAAGAGACTCGGAGAGAGGACCAGAAGAGACTCCGAGAGAGGACCAGAAGAGACTCAGAGAGAGGGCCAGAAGAGACTCGAGGACCAGAAGAGACTCAGAGAGAGGGCCAGAAGAGACTCCGAGAGAGGACCAGAAGAGACTCCGAGAGAGGACCAGAAGAGACTCCGAGAGAGGACCAGAAGAGACTCAGAGAGAGGGCCAGAAGAGACTCAGAGAGAGGACCAGAAGAGACTCCGAGAGAGGACCAGAAGAGACTCCGAGAGAGGACCAGAAGAGACTCCGAGAGAGGACCAGAAGAGACTCCGAGAGAGGACCAGAAGAGACTCCGAGAGAGGACCTGAAGAGACTCCGAGAGAGGACCAGAAGAGACTCAGAGAGAGGACCAGAAGAGACTCCGAGAGAGGACCAGAAGAGACTCAGAGAGAGGGCCAGAAGAGACTCGAGGACCAGAAGAGACTCAGAGAGAGGACCAGAAGAGACTCAGAGAGAGGACCAGAAGAGACTGACAGAGAGGACAAGACGAGACTCAGAGAGAGGACCAGACGAGACTCAGAGAGAGGTCCAGAAGAGAGTCAGAGAGAGGACCAGAAGAGACCCAGAGAGAGGACCAGAAGGGACTCCCAGAGAGGACCAGAAGAGACTCCCAGAGAGGACCAGAAGAGACTCCTAGAGAGGACCAGAAGAGACTCCTAGAGAGGACCAGAAGAGACTCAGAGAGAGGGCCAGGAGAGACTCCGAGAGAGGACCAGAAGAGACTCAGAGAGAGGACCAGAAGAGACTCCGAGAGAGGACCAGAAGAGACTCAGAGAGAGGGCCAGAAGAGACTCAGAGAGAGGGCCAGAAGAGACTCAGAGAGAGGGCCAGAAGAGACTCAGAGAGAGGGCCAGAAGAGACTCAGAGAGAGGACCAGAAGAGACGCAGAGAGAGGGCCAGAAGAGACTCGAGGACCAGAAGAGACTCCGAGAGAGGACCAGAAGAGACTGACAGAGAGGACCAGACGAGACTCAGAGAGAGGACCAGAAGAGACTCAGAGAGAGGACCAGAAGAGACTCAGAGAGAGGACCAGAAGAGATGCAGAGAGAGGACCAGAAGAGACGCAGAGAGAGGACCAGAAGAGACTCAGAGAGAGGGCCAGAAGAGACTCGAGGACCAGAAGAGACTCAGAGAGAGGGCCAGAAGAGACTCCGAGAGAGGACCAGAAGAGACTCCGAGAGAGGACCAAAAGAGACTCAGAGAGAGGACCAGAAGAGACTCAGAGAGAGGACCAGAAGAGACCCACAGAGAGAGGACCAGAAGAGACTCCGAGAGAGGACCAGAAGAGACTCAGAGAGAGGACCAGAAGAGACTCGAGGACCAGAAGAGACTCAGAGAGAGGGCCAGAAGAGACTCCGAGAGAGGACCAGAAGAGACTCCGAGAGAGGACCAGAAGAGACTCCGAGAGAGGACCAGAAGAGACTCCGAGAGAGGACCAGAAGAGACTCCGAGAGAGGACCAGAAGAGACTCAGAGAAAGGGCCAGAAGAGACTCGAGGACCAGAAGAGACTCAGAGAGAGGGCCAGAAGAGACTCCGAGAGAGGACCAGAAGAGACTCCGAGAGAGGACCAGAAGAGACTCCGAGAGAGGACCAGAAGAGACTCCGAGAGAGGACCAGAAGAGACTCCGAGAGAGGACCAGAAGAGACTCCGAGAGAGGACCTGAAGAGACTCCGAGAGAGGACCAGAAGAGACTCAGAGAGAGGACCAGAAGAGACTCCGAGAGAGGACCAGAAGAGACTCAGAGAGAGGGCCAGAAGAGACTCGAGGACCAGAAGAGACTCAGAGAGAGGACCAGAAGAGACTCAGAGAGAGGACCAGAAGAGACTCAGAGAGAGGACCAGAAGAGACTGACAGAGAGGACCAGACGAGACTCAGAGAGAGGACCAGACGAGACTCAGAGAGAGGTCCAGAAGAGAGTCAGAGAGAGGACCAGAAGAGACCCAGAGAGAGGACCAGAAAGGACTCCCAGAGAGGACCAGAAGAGACTCCCAGAGAGGACCAGAAGAGACTCCTAGAGAGGACCAGAAGAGACTCCTAGAGAGGACCAGAAGAGACTCAGAGAGAGGGCCAGGAGAGACTCCGAGAGAGGACCAGAAGAGACTCCGAGAGAGGACCAGAAGAGACTCCGAGAGAGGACCAGAAGAGACTCAGAGAGAGGGCCAGAAGAGACTCAGAGAGAGGGCCAGAAGAGACTCAGAGAGAGGGCCAGAAGAGACTCAGAGAGAGGGCCAGAAGAGACTCAGAGAGAGGACCAGAAGAGACTCAGAGAGAGGACCAGAAGAGACGCAGAGAGAGGGCCAGAAGAGACTCGAGGACCAGAAGAGACTCCGAGAGAGGACCAGAAGAGACTGACAGAGAGGACCAGACGAGACTCAGAGAGAGGACCAGAAGAGACTCAGAGAGAGGACCAGAAGAGACTCAGAGAGAGGACCAGAAGAGACGCAGAGAGAGGACCAGAAGAGACGCAGAGAGAGGACCAGAAGAGACTCAGAGAGAGGGCCAGAAGAGACTCGAGGACCAGAAGAGACTCAGAGAGAGGGCCAGAAGAGACTCCGAGAGAGGACCAGAAGAGACTCCGAGAGAGGACCAGAAGAGACTCAGAGAGAGGACCAGAAGAGACTCAGAGAGAGGACCAGAAGAGACCCACAGAGAGAGGACCAGAAGAGACTCCGAGAGAGGACCAGAAGAGACTCAGAGAGAGGACCAGAAGAGACTCGAGGACCAGAAGAGACTCAGAGAGAGGGCCAGAAGAGACTCCGAGAGAGGACCAGAAGAGACTCCGAGAGAGGACCAGAAGAGACTCCGAGAGAGGACCAGAAGAGACTCCGAGAGAGGACCAGAAGAGACTCCGAGAGAGGACCAGAAGAGACTCAGAGAAAGGGCCAGAAGAGACTCGAGGACCAGAAGAGACTCAGAGAGAGGGCCAGAAGAGACTCCGAGAGAGGACCAGAAGAGACTCAGAGAGAGGAGCAAAAGAGAGTCAGAGGGAGGACCAGAAGAGACCCAGAGAGAGGACCAGAAGAGACTCCCAGAGAGGACCAGAAGAGACTCCTAGAGAGGACCAGAAGAGACTCCTAGAGAGGACCAGAAGAGACTCAGAGAGAGGGCCAGAAGAGACTCCGAGAGAGGACCAGAAGAGACTCAGAGAGAGGACAAGAAGAGACCCAGAGAGAGGACCAGAAGAGACTCAGAGAGAGGGCCAGAAGAGACTCAGAGAGAGGACCAGAAGAGACTCCGAGAGAGGACCAGAAGAGACTCCGAGAGAGGACCAGAAGAGATTTCGAGAGAGGACCAGAAGAGACTCAGAGAGAGGACCAGAAGAGATTCAGAGAGAGGACCAGAAGAGACTCCGAGAGAGGACCAGAAGAGACTCAGAGAGAGGACCAGAAGAGACTCAGAGAGAGGACCAGAAGAGACTCAGAGAGAGGGCCAGAAGAGACTCAGAGAGAGGACCAGAAGAGACTCCGAGAGAGGACCAGAAGAGACTCCGAGAGAGGACCAGAAGAGACTCCGAGAGAGGACCAGAAGAGACTCCGAGAGAGGACCAGAAGAGACTCCGAGAGAGGACCAGAAGAGACTCCGAGAGAGGACCAGAAGAGACTCCGAGAGAGGACCAGAAGAGACTCAGAGAGAGGACCAGAAGAGACTCCGAGGGAGGACCAGAAGAGACTCAGAGAGAGGGCCAGAAGAGACTCGAGGACCAGAAGAGACTCAGAGAGAGGACCAGAAGAGACTCAGAGAGAGGACCAGAAGAGACTGACAGCGAGGACCAGACGAGACTCAGAGAGAGGACCAGACGAGACTCAGAGAGAGGTCCAGAAGAGAGTCAGAGAGAGGACCAGAAGAGACCCAGAGAGAGGACCAGAAGGGACTCCCAGAGAGGACCAGAAGAGACTCCCAGAGAGGACCAGAAGAGACTCCTAGAGAGGACCAGAAGAGACTCCTAGAGAGGACCAGAAGAGACTCAGAGAGAGGGCCAGGAGAGACTCAGAGAGAGGACCAGAAGAGACTCAGAGAGAGGACCAGAAGAGACTCCGAGAGAGGACCAGAAGAGACTCAGAGAGAGGGCCAGAAGAGACTCAGAGAGAGGGCCAGAAGAGACTCAGAGAGAGGGCCAGAAGAGACTCAGAGAGAGGACCAGAAGAGACGCAGAGAGAGGGCCAGAAGAGACTCGAGGACCAGAAGAGACTCCGAGAGAGGACCAGAAGAGACTGACAGAGAGGACCAGACGAGACTCAGAGAGAGGACCAGAAGAGACTCAGAGAGAGGACCAGAAGAGACTCAGAGAGAGGACCAGAAGAGACGCAGAGAGAGGACCAGAAGAGACGCAGAGAGAGGACCAGAAGAGACGCAGAGAGAGGACCAGAAGAGACTCAGAGAGAGGGCCAGAAGAGACTCCGAGAGAGGACCAGAAGAGACTCAGAGAGAGGACCAGAAGAGACCCAGAGAGAGGACCAGAAGAGAGTTAGAGAGAGGACCAGAAGAGACTCGAGGACCAGAAGAGACTGAGAGAGAAGACCAGAAGGGACTCAGAGAGAGGACCAGAAGGGACTCAGAGAGAGGACCAGAAGAGACTCAGAGAGAGGACCAGAAGAGACCCAGAGAGAGGACCAGAAGAGACCCAGAGAGAGGACCAGAAGAGAGTCAGAGAGAGGACCAGAAGAGACCCAGAGAGAGGACCAGAAGAGACTCCGAGAGAGGACCAGAAGAGACTCAGAGAGAGGACCAGAAGAGACTCGGAGAGAGGACCAGAAGAGACTCCGAGAGAGGACCAGAAGAGACTCAGAGAGAGGGTCAGAAGAGACTCGAGGACCAGAAGAGACTCAGAGAGAGGGCCAGAAGAGACTCCGAGAGAGGACCAGAAGAGACTCATAGAGAGGACCAGAAGAGACTGACAGAGAGGACCAGACGAGACTCAGAGAGAGGACCAGACGAGACTCAGAGAGAGGACCAGAAGAGACTCAGAGAGAGGACCAGAAGAGACTCAGAGAGAGGACCAGAAGAGACTCCGAGAGAGGACCAGAAGAGACTCCGAGAGAGGACCAGAAGAGACTCCGAGGGAGGACCAGAAGAGACTCAGAGAGAGGACCAGAAGAGACTCCGAGAGAGGACCAGAAGAGACTCAGAGAGAGGGCCAGAAGAGACTCGAGGACCAGAAGAGACTCAGAGAGAGGACCAGAAGAGACTCAGAGAGAGGACCAGAAGAGACTGACAGAGAGGACCAGACGAGACTCAGAGAGAGGACCAGACGAGACTCAGAGAGAGGTCCAGAAGAGAGTCAGAGAGAGGACCAGAAGAGACCCAGAGAGAGGACCAGAAGGGACTCCCAGAGAGGACCAGAAGAGACTCCCAGAGAGGACCAGAAGAGACTCCTAGAGAGGACCAGAAGAGACTCCTAGAGAGGACCAGAAGAGACTCCTAGAGAGGGCCAGGAGAGACTCCGAGAGAGGACCAGAAGAGACTCCGAGAGAGGACCAGAAGAGACTCCAAGAGAGGACCAGAAGAGACTCAGAGAGAGGGCCAGAAGAGACTCAGAGAGAGGGCCAGAAGAGACTCAGAGAGAGGGCCAGAAGAGACTCAGAGAGAGGGCCAGAAGAGACTCAGAGAGAGGACCAGAAGAGACGCAGAGAGAGGGCCAGAAGAGACTCGAGGACCAGAAGAGACTCCGAGAGAGGACCAGAAGAGACTGACAGAGAGGACCAGACGAGACTCAGAGAGAGGACCAGAAGAGACTCAGAGAGAGGACCAGAAGAGACTCAGAGAGAGGACCAGAAGAGACGCAGAGAGAGGACCAGAAGAGACGCAGAGAGAGGACCAGAAGAGACTCAGAGAGAGGGCCAGAAGAGACTCCGAGAGAGGACCAGAAGAGACTCAGAGAGAGGACCAGAAGAGACCCAGAGAGAGGACCAGAAGAGAGTTAGAGAGAGGACCAGAAGAGACTCGAGGACCAGAAGAGACTGAGAGAGAAGACCAGAAGGGACTCAGAGAGAGGACCAGAAGGGACTCAGAGAGAGGACCAGAAGAGACTCAGAGAGAGGACCAGAAGAGACCCAGAGAGAGGACCAGAAGAGACCCAGAGAGAGGACCAGAAGAGAGTCAGAGAGAGGACCAGAAGAGACCCAGAGAGAGGACCAGAAGAGACCCAGAGAGAGGACCAGAAGAGACTCAGAGAGAGGACCAGAAGAGACTCCGAGAGAGGACCAGAAGAGACTCCGAGAGAGGAACAGAAGAGACTCAGAGAGAGGACCAGAAGAGACTCGGAGAGAGGACCAGAAGAGACTCCGAGAGAGGACCAGAAGAGACTCAGAGAGAGGGCCAGAAGAGACTGGAGGACCAGAAGAGACTCAGAGAGAGGGCCAGAAGAGACTCCGAGAGAGGACCAGAAGAGACTCATAGAGAGGACCAGAAGAGACTGACAGAGAGGACCAGACGAGACTCAGAGAGAGGACCAGAAGAGACTCAGAGAGAGGACCAGAAGAGACTCAGAGAGAGGACCAGAAGAGACTCAGAGAGAGGACCAGAAGAGACTCCGAGAGAGGACCAGAAGAGACTCCGAGAGAGGACCAGAAGAGACTCACAGAGAGAGGACCAGAAGAGACCCACAGGGAGAGGACCAGAAGAGACTCAGAGAGAGGACCAGAAGAGACTCCGAGAGAGGACCAGAAGAGACTCCGAGAGAGGACCAGAAGAGACTCAGAGAGAGGACCAGAAGAGACTCGAGGATCAGAAGAGACTCAGAGAGAGGGCCAGAAGAGACTCCGAGAGAGGACCAGAAGAGACTCATAGAGAGGACCAGAAGAGACTGACAGAGAGGACCAGAAGAGACTGACAGAGAGGACCAGACGAGACTCAGAGAGAGGACCAGACGAGAGTCAGAGAGAGGACCAGAAGAGACCCAGAGAGAGGACCAGAAGAGACTCCGAGAGAGGACCAGAAGAGACTCCGAGAGGACCAGAAGAGACTCCGAGAGAGGACCAGAAGAGACTCCGAGAGAGGACCAGAAGAGACTCCGAGAGAGGACCAGAAGAGACTCAGAGAGAGGACCAGAAGAGACCCACAGAGAGAGGACCAGAAGAGACTCCGAGAGAGGACCAGAAGAGACTCAGAGAGAGGGCCAGAAGAGACTCGAGGACCAGAAGAGACTCAGAGAGTGGACCAGAAGAGACTCAGAGAGAGGACCAGAAGAGACTCAGAGAGAGGACCAGAAGAGACTCAGAGAGAGGACCAGAAGAGACTCAGAGAGAGGACCAGAAGAGACTCCGAGAGAGGACCAGAAGAGACTCCGAGAGAGGACCAGAAGAGACTCACAGAGAGAGGACCAGAAGAGACCCACAGGGAGAGGACCAGAAGAGACTCAGAGAGAGGACCAGAAGAGACTCCGAGAGAGGACCAGAAGAGACACCGAGAGAGGACCAGAAGAGACTCAGAGAGAGGACCAGAAGAGACTCGAGGATCAGAAGAGACTCAGAGAGAGGGCCAGAAGAGACTCCGAGAGAGGACCAGAAGAGACTCATAGAGAGGACCAGAAGAGACTGACAGAGAGGACCAGAAGAGACTGACAGAGAGGACCAGACGAGACTCAGAGAGAGGACCAGACGAGAGTCAGAGAGAGGACCAGAAGAGACCCAGAGAGAGGACCAGAAGAGACTCCGAGAGAGGACCAGAAGAGACTCCGAGAGGACCAGAAGAGAGAAGAGACTCAGAGAGAGGACCAGAAGAGACTCGAGGATCAGAAGAGACTCAGAGAGAGGGCCAGAAGAGACTCCGAGAGAGGACCAGAAGAGACTCATAGAGAGGACCAGAAGAGACTGACAGAGAGGACCAGAAGAGACTGACAGAGAGGACCAGACGAGACTCAGAGAGAGGACCAGACGAGAGTCAGAGAGAGGACCAGAAGAGACCCAGAGAGAGGACCAGAAGAGACTCCGAGAGAGGACCAGAAGAGACTCCGAGAGGACCAGAAGAGACTCCGAGAGAGGACCAGAAGAGACTCCGAGAGAGGACCAGAAGAGACTCCGAGAGAGGACCAGAAGAGACTCCGAGAGAGGACCAGAAGAGACTCACAGAGAGAGGACCAGAAGAGACCCACAGGGAGAGGACCAGAAGAGACTCAGAGAGAGGACCAGAAGAGACTCCGAGAGAGGACCAGAAGAGACACCGAGAGAGGACCAGAAGAGACTCAGAGAGAGGACCAGAAGAGACTCGAGGATCAGAAGAGACTCAGAGAGAGGGCCAGAAGAGACTCCGAGAGAGGACCAGAAGAGACTCATAGAGAGGACCAGAAGAGACTGACAGAGAGGACCAGAAGAGACTGACAGAGAGGACCAGACGAGACTCAGAGAGAGGACCAGACGAGAGTCAGAGAGAGGACCAGAAGAGACCCAGAGAGAGGACCAGAAGAGACTCCGAGAGAGGACCAGAAGAGACTCCGAGAGGACCAGAAGAGACTCCGAGAGAGGACCAGAAGAGACTCCGAGAGAGGACCAGAAGAGACTCCGAGAGAGGACCAGAAGAGACTCCGAGAGAGGACCAGAAGAGACTCTGAGAGAGGACCAGAAGAGACTCCGAGAGAGGACCAGAAGAGACTCAGAGAGAGGGCCAGAAGAGACTCGAGGACCAGAAGAGACTCAGAGAGTGGACCAGAAGAGACTCAGAGAGAGGACCAGAAGAGATTCAGAGAGAGGGCCAGAAGAGACTCAGAGAGAGGACCAGAAGAGACGCAGAGAGAGGGCCAGAAGAGACTCGAGGACCAGAAGAGACTCCGAGAGAGGACCAGAAGAGACTGACAGAGAGGACCAGACGAGACTCAGAGAGAGGACCAGAAGAGACTCAGAGAGAGGACCAGAAGAGACTCAGAGAGAGGACCAGAAGAGACGCAGAGAGAGGACCAGAAGAGACGCAGAGAGAGGACCAGAAGAGACTCAGAGAGAGGGCCGGAAGAGACTCGAGGACCAGAAGAGACTCAGAGAGATGGCCAGAAGAGACTCCGAGAGAGGACCAGAAGAGACTCAGAGAGAGGACCAGAAGAGACCCAGAGAGAGGACCAGAAGAGACTCAGAGAGAGGGCCAGAAGAGACTCGAGGACCAGAAGAGACTCAGAGAGAGGGCCAGAAGAGACTCCGAGAGAGGACCAGAAGAGACTCCGAGAGAGGACCAGAAGAGACTCTGAGAGAGGACCAGAAGAGACTCCGAGAGAGGACCAGAAGAGACTCAGAGAGAGGACCAGAAGAGACTCGAGGATCAGAAGAGACTCAGAGAGAGGGCCAGAAGAGACTCCGAGAGAGGACCAGAAGAGACTCATAGAGAGGACCAGAAGAGACTGACAGAGAGGACCAGAAGAGACTGACAGAGAGGACCAGACGAGACTCAGAGAGAGGACCAGACGAGAGTCAGAGAGAGGACCAGAAGAGACCCAGAGAGAGGACCAGAAGAGACTCCGAGAGAGGACCAGAAGAGACTCCGAGAGGACCAGAAGAGACTCCGAGAGAGGACCAGAAGAGACTCCGAGAGAGGACCAGAAGAGACTCCGAGAGAGGACCAGAAGAGACTCCGAGAGAGGACCAGAAGAGACTCTGAGAGAGGACCAGAAGAGACTCCGAGAGAGGACCAGAAGAGACTCAGAGAGAGGGCCAGAAGAGACTCGAGGACCAGAAGAGACTCAGAGAGTGGACCAGAAGAGACTCAGAGAGAGGACCAGAAGAGATTCAGAGAGAGGGCCAGAAGAGACTCAGAGAGAGGACCAGAAGAGACGCAGAGAGAGGGCCAGAAGAGACTCGAGGACCAGAAGAGACTCCGAGAGAGGACCAGAAGAGACTGACAGAGAGGACCAGACGAGACTCAGAGAGAGGACCAGAAGAGACTCAGAGAGAGGACCAGAAGAGACTCAGAGAGAGGACCAGAAGAGACGCAGAGAGAGGACCAGAAGAGACGCAGAGAGAGGACCAGAAGAGACTCAGAGAGAGGGCCGGAAGAGACTCGAGGACCAGAAGAGACTCAGAGAGAGGGCCAGAAGAGACTCCGAGAGAGGACCAGAAGAGACTCAGAGAGAGGACCAGAAGAGACCCAGAGAGAGGACCAGAAGAGAGTTAGAGAGAGGACCAGAAGAGACTCGAGGACCAGAAGAGACTGAGAGAGAAGACCAGAAGGGACTCAGAGAGAGGACCAGAAGGGACCCAGAGAGAGGACCAGAAGAGACCCAGAGAGAGGACCAGAAGAGAGTCAGAGAGAGGACCAGAAGAGACCCAGAGAGAGGACCAGAAGAGACTCAGAGAGAGGACCAGAAGAGACTCCGAGAGAGGACCAGAAGAGACTCCGAGAGAGGACCAGAAGAGACTCAGAGAGAGGACCAGAAGAGACTCGGAGAGAGGACCAGAAGAGACTCAGAGAGAGGACCAGAAGAGACTCAGAGAGAGGGCCAGAAGAGACTCGAGGACCAGAAGAGACTCAGAGAGAGGGCCAGAAGAGACTCCGAGAGAGGACCAGAAGAGACTCATAGAGAGGACCAGAAGAGACTCAGAGAGAGGACCAGAAGAGACTCCAAGAGAGGACCAGAAGAGACTCAGAGAGAGGACCAGAAGAGACTGACAGAGAGGACCAGACGAGACTCAGAGAGAGGACCAGAAGAGACTCCTAGAGAGGACCAGAAGAGACTCAGAGAGAGGGCCAGGAGAGACTCCGAGAGAGGACCAGAAGAGACTCAGAGAGAGGACCAGAAGAGACTCCGAGAGAGGACCAGAAGAGACTGACAGAGAGGACCAGACGAGACTCAGAGAGAGGACCAGAAGAGACTCAGAGAGAGGACCAGAAGAGACTCAGAGAGAGGACCAGAAGAGACTCCGAGAGAGGACCAGAAGAGACTCCGAGAGAGGGCCAGAAGAGACTCAGAGAGAGGGCCAGAAGAAACTCAGAGAGAGGACCAGAAGAGACTCCGAGAGAGGACCAGAAGAGACTCAGAGAGAGGGCCAGAAGAGACTCAGAGAGAGGACCAGAAGAGACTCAGAGAGAGGGCCAGAAGAGACTCAGAGAGAGGACCAGAAGAGACTCGAGGACCAGAAGAGACTCCGAGAGAGGGCCAGAAGAGACTCCGAGAGAGGACCAGAAGAGACTCCGAGAGAGGACCAGAAGAGACTCCGAGAGAGGACCAGAAGAGACTCCGAGAGAGGACCAGAAGAGACTCCGAGAGAGGACCAGAAGAGACTCCGAGAGAGGACCAGAAGAGACTCAGAGAGAGGGCCAGAAGAGACTCAGAGAGAGGACCAGAAGAGACGCAGAGAGAGGGCCAGAAGAGACTCCGAGAGAGGGCCAGAAGAGACTCCGAGAGAGGACCAGAAGAGACTCCGAGAGAGGACCAGAAGAGACTCCGAGAGAGGACCAGAAGAGACTCCGAGAGAGGACCAGAAGAGACTCCGAGAGAGGACCAGAAGAGACTCCGAGAGAGGACCAGAAGAGACTCAGAGAGAGGACCAGAAGAGACCCACAGAGAGAGGACCAGAAGAGACTCCGAGAGAGGACCAGAAGAGACTCAGAGAGAGGGCCAGAAGAGACTCAGAGAGAGGACCAGAAGAGACTCCGAGAGAGGACCAGAAGAGACTCCGAGAGAGGACCAGAAGAGACTCACAGAGAGGACCAGAAGAGACTGACAGAGCGGACCAGACGAGACTCAGAGAGAGGACCAGACGAGAGTCAGAGAGAGGACCAGAAGAGACCCAGAGAGAGGACCAGAAGAGACTCCGAGAGAGGACCAGAAGAGACTCCGAGAGGACCAGAAGAGACTCCGAGAGAGGACCAGAAGAGACTCCGAGAGAGGACCAGAAGAGACTCCGAGAGAGGACCAGAAGAGACTCAGAGAGAGGACCAGAAGAGACCCACAGAGAGAGGACCAGAAGAGACTCCGAGAGAGGACCAGAAGAGACTCCGAGAGAGGGCCAGAAGAGACTCAGAGAGAGGACCAGAAGAGACTCCGAGAGAGGACCAGAAGAGACTCCGAGAGAGGACCAGAAGAGACTCCGAGAGAGGACCAGAAGAGACTCCGAGAGAGGACCAGAAGAGACTCCGAGAGAGGACCAGAAGAGACTCTGAGAGAGGACCAGAAGAGACTCCGAGAGAGGACCAGAAGAGACTCAGAGAGAGGGCCAGAAGAGACTCGAGGACCAGAAGAGACTCAGAGAGTGGACCAGAAGAGACTCAGAGAGAGGACCAGAAGAGACTCAGAGAGAGGGCCAGAAGAGACTCAGAGAGAGGACCAGAAGAGACGCAGAGAGAGGGCCAGAAGAGACTCGAGGACCAGAAGAGACTCCGAGAGAGGACCAGAAGAGACTGACAGAGAGGACCAGACGAGACTCAGAGAGAGGACCAGAAGAGACTCAGAGAGAGGACCAGAAGAGACTCAGAGAGAGGACCAGAAGAGACGCAGAGAGAGGACCAGAAGAGACGCAGAGAGAGGACCAGAAGAGACTCAGAGAGAGGGCCAGAAGAGACTCGAGGACCAGAAGAGACTCAGAGAGAGGGCCAGAAGAGACTCCGAGAGAGGACCAGAAGAGACTCAGAGAGAGGACCAGAAGAGACCCAGAGAGAGGACCAGAAGAGAGTTAGAGAGAGGACCAGAAGAGACTTGAGGACCAGAAGAGACTCAGAGAGAGGGCCAGAAGAGACTCAGAGAGAGGACCAGAAGAGACCCAGAGAGAGGACCAGAAGAGAGTCAGAGAGAGGACCAGAAGAGACCCAGAGAGAGGACCAGAAGGGACTCCCAGAGAGGACCAGAAGAGACTCCCAGAGAGGACCAGAAGAGACTCCTAGAGAGGACCAGAAGAGACTCCTAGAGAGGACCAGAAGAGACTCAGAGAGAGGGCCAGGAGAGACTCCGAGAGAGGACCAGAAGAGACTCAGAGAGAGGACCAGAAGAGACTCCGAGAGAGGACCAGAAGAGACTCAGAGAGAGGGCCAGAAGAGACTCAGAGAGAGGGCCAGAAGAGACTCAGAGAGAGGGCCAGAAGAGACTCAGAGAGAGGACCAGAAGAGACGCAGAGAGAGGGCCAGAAGAGACTCGAGGACCAGAAGAGACTCCGAGAGAGGACCAGAAGAGACTGACAGAGAGGACCAGACGAGACTCAGAGAGAGGACCAGAAGAGACTCAGAGAGAGGACCAGAAGAGACTCAGAGAGAGGACCAGAAGAGACGCAGAGAGAGGACCAGAAGAGACGCAGAGAGAGGACCAGAAGAGACGCAGAGAGAGGACCAGAAGAGACTCAGAGAGAGGGCCAGAAGAGACTCCGAGAGAGGACCAGAAGAGACTCAGAGAGAGGACCAGAAGAGACCCAGAGAGAGGACCAGAAGAGAGTTAGAGAGAGGACCAGAAGAGACTCGAGGACCAGAAGAGACTGAGAGAGAAGACCAGAAGGGACTCAGAGAGAGGACCAGAAGGGACTCAGAGAGAGGACCAGAAGAGACTCAGAGAGAGGACCAGAAGAGACCCAGAGAGAGGACCAGAAGAGACCCAGAGAGAGGACCAGAAGAGAGTCAGAGAGAGAAGACCAGAAGGGACTCAGAGAGAGGACCAGAAGGGACTCAGAGAGAGGACCAGAAGAGACTCAGAGAGAGGACCAGAAGAGACCCAGAGAGAGGACCAGAAGAGACCCAGAGAGAGGACCAGAAGAGAGTCAGAGAGAGGACCAGAAGAGACCCAGAGAGAGGACCAGAAGAGACTCAGAGAGAGGACCAGAAGAGACTCCGAGAGAGGACCAGAAGAGACTCCGAGAGAGGACCAGAAGAGACTCAGAGAGAGGACCAGAAGAGACTCGGAGAGAGGACCAGAAGAGACTCCGAGAGAGGACCAGAAGAGACTCAGAGAGAGGGCCAGAAGAGACTCGAGGACCAGAAGAGACTCAGAGAGAGGGCCAGAAGAGACTCCGAGAGAGGACCAGAAGAGACTCATAGAGAGGACCAGAAGAGACTGACAGAGAGGACCAGACGAGACTCAGAGAGAGGACCAGACGAGACTCAGAGAGAGGACCAGAAGAGACTCAGAGAGAGGACCAGAAGAGACTCCGAGAGAGGACCAGAAGAGACTCAGAGAGAGGACCAGAAGAGACTCGGAGAGAGGACCAGAAGAGACTCCGAGAGAGGACCAGAAGAGACTCAGAGAGAGGGCCAGAAGAGACTCGAGGACCAGAAGAGACTCAGAGAGAGGGCCAGAAGAGACTCCGAGAGAGGACCAGAAGAGACTCATAGAGAGGACCAGAAGAGACTGACAGAGAGGACCAGACGAGACTCAGAGAGAGGACCAGACGAGACTCAGAGAGAGGACCAGAAGAGACTCAGAGAGAGGACCAGAAGAGACTCAGAGAGAGGACCAGAAGAGACTCCGAGAGAGGACCAGAAGAGACTCCGAGAGAGGACCAGAAGAGACTCCGAGAGAGGACCAGAAGAGACTCAGAGAGAGGACCAGAAGAGACTCCGAGAGAGGACCAGAAGAGACTCAGAGAGAGGGCCAGAAGAGACTCGAGGACCAGAAGAGACTCAGAGAGAGGACCAGAAGAGACTCAGAGAGAGGACCAGAAGAGACTGACAGAGAGGACCAGACGAGACTCAGAGAGAGGACCAGACGAGACTCAGAGAGAGGTCCAGAAGAGAGTCAGAGAGAGGACCAGAAGAGACCCAGAGAGAGGACCAGAAGGGACTCCCAGAGAGGACCAGAAGAGACTCCCAGAGAGGACCAGAAGAGACTCCTAGAGAGGACCAGAAGAGACTCCTAGAGAGGACCAGAAGAGACTCCTAGAGAGGGCCAGGAGAGACTCCGAGAGAGGACCAGAAGAGACTCCGAGAGAGGACCAGAAGAGACTCCGAGAGAGGACCAGAAGAGACTCAGAGAGAGGGCCAGAAGAGACTCAGAGAGAGGGCCAGAAGAGACTCAGAGAGAGGGCCAGAAGAGACTCAGAGAGAGGGCCAGAAGAGACTCAGAGAGAGGACCAGAAGAGACGCAGAGAGAGGGCCAGAAGAGACTCGAGGACCAGAAGAGACTCCGAGAGAGGACCAGAAGAGACTGACAGAGAGGACCAGACGAGACTCAGAGAGAGGACCAGAAGAGACTCAGAGAGAGGACCAGAAGAGACTCAGAGAGAGGACCAGAAGAGACGCAGAGAGAGGACCAGAAGAGACGCAGAGAGAGGACCAGAAGAGACTCAGAGAGAGGGCCAGAAGAGACTCCGAGAGAGGACCAGAAGAGACTCAGAGAGAGGACCAGAAGAGACCCAGAGAGAGGACCAGAAGAGAGTTAGAGAGAGGACCAGAAGAGACTCGAGGACCAGAAGAGACTGAGAGAGAAGACCAGAAGGGACTCAGAGAGAGGACCAGAAGGGACTCAGAGAGAGGACCAGAAGAGACTCAGAGAGAGGACCAGAAGAGACCCAGAGAGAGGACCAGAAGAGACCCAGAGAGAGGACCAGAAGAGAGTCAGAGAGAGGACCAGAAGAGACCCAGAGAGAGGACCAGAAGAGACCCATAGAGAGGACCAGAAGAGACTCAGAGAGAGGACCAGAAGAGACTCCGAGAGAGGACCAGAAGAGACTCCGAGAGAGGAACAGAAGAGACTCAGAGAGAGGACCAGAAGAGACTCGGAGAGAGGACCAGAAGAGACTCCGAGAGAGGACCAGAAGAGACTCAGAGAGAGGGCCAGAAGAGACTCGAGGACCAGAAGAGACTCAGAGAGAGGGCCAGAAGAGACTCCGAGAGAGGACCAGAAGAGACTCATAGAGAGGACCAGAAGAGACTGACAGAGAGGACCAGACGAGACTCAGAGAGAGGACCAGAAGAGACTCAGAGAGAGGACCAGAAGAGACTCAGAGAGAGGACCAGAAGAGACTCAGAGAGAGGACCAGAAGAGACTCCGAGAGAGGACCAGAAGAGACTCCGAGAGAGGACCAGAAGAGACTCACAGAGAGAGGACCAGAAGAGACCCACAGGGAGAGGACCAGAAGAGACTCAGAGAGAGGACCAGAAGAGACTCCGAGAGAGGACCAGAAGAGACTCCGAGAGAGGACCAGAAGAGACTCAGAGAGAGGACCAGAAGAGACTCGAGGATCAGAAGAGACTCAGAGAGAGGGCCAGAAGAGACTCCGAGAGAGGACCAGAAGAGACTCATAGAGAGGACCAGAAGAGACTGACAGAGAGGACCAGAAGAGACTGACAGAGAGGACCAGACGAGACTCAGAGAGAGGACCAGACGAGAGTCAGAGAGAGGACCAGAAGAGACCCAGAGAGAGGACCAGAAGAGACTCCGAGAGAGGACCAGAAGAGACTCCGAGAGGACCAGAAGAGACTCCGAGAGAGGACCAGAAGAGACTCCGAGAGAGGACCAGAAGAGACTCCGTGAGAGGACCAGAAGAGACTCAGAGAGAGGACCAGAAGAGACCCACAGAGAGAGGACCAGAAGAGACTCCGAGAGAGGACCAGAAGAGACTCCGAGAGAGGACCAGAAGAGACTCCGAGAGAGGACCAGAAGAGACTCCGAGAGAGGACCAGAAGAGACTCTGAGAGAGGACCAGAAGAGACTCCGAGAGAGGACCAGAAGAGACTCAGAGAGAGGGCCAGAAGAGACTCGAGGACCAGAAGAGACTCAGAGAGTGGACCAGAAGAGACTCAGAGAGAGGACCAGAAGAGACTCAGAGAGAGGACCAGAAGAGACTCAGAGAGAGGACCAGAAGAGACTCAGAGAGAGGACCAGAAGAGACTCCGAGAGAGGACCAGAAGAGACTCCGAGAGAGGACCAGAAGAGACTCACAGAGAGAGGACCAGAAGAGACCCACAGGGAGAGGACCAGAAGAGACTCAGAGAGAGGACCAGAAGAGACTCCGAGAGAGGACCAGAAGAGACTCCGAGAGAGGACCAGAAGAGACTCAGAGAGAGGACCAGAAGAGACTCGAGGATCAGAAGAGACTCAGAGAGAGGGCCAGAAGAGACTCCGAGAGAGGACCAGAAGAGACTCATAGAGAGGACCAGAAGAGACTGACAGAGAGGACCAGAAGAGACTGACAGAGAGGACCAGACGAGACTCAGAGAGAGGACCAGACGAGAGTCAGAGAGAGGACCAGAAGAGACCCAGAGAGAGGACCAGAAGAGACTCCGAGAGAGGACCAGAAGAGACTCCGAGAGGACCAGAAGAGACTCCGAGAGAGGACCAGAAGAGACTCCGAGAGAGGACCAGAAGAGACTCCGAGAGAGGACCAGAAGAGACTCCGAGAGAGGACCAGAAGAGACTCTGAGAGAGGACCAGAAGAGACTCCGAGAGAGGACCAGAAGAGACTCAGAGAGAGGGCCAGAAGAGACTCGAGGACCAGAAGAGACTCAGAGAGTGGACCAGAAGAGACTCAGAGAGAGGACCAGAAGAGACTCAGAGAGAGGGCCAGAAGAGACTCAGAGAGAGGACCAGAAGAGACGCAGAGAGAGGGCCAGAAGAGACTCGAGGACCAGAAGAGACTCCGAGAGAGGACCAGAAGAGACTGACAGAGAGGACCAGACGAGACTCAGAGAGAGGACCAGAAGAGACTCAGAGAGAGGACCAGAAGAGACTCAGAGAGAGGACCAGAAGAGACGCAGAGAGAGGACCAGAAGAGACGCAGAGAGAGGACCAGAAGAGACTCAGAGAGAGGGCCGGAAGAGACTCGAGGACCAGAAGAGACTCAGAGAGAGGGCCAGAAGAGACTCCGAGAGAGGACCAGAAGAGACTCAGAGAGAGGACCAGAAGAGACCCAGAGAGAGGACCAGAAGAGAGTTAGAGAGAGGACCAGAAGAGACTCGAGGACCAGAAGAGACTGAGAGAGAAGACCAGAAGGGACTCAGAGAGAGGACCAGAAGGGACCCAGAGAGAGGACCAGAAGAGACCCAGAGAGAGGACCAGAAGAGAGTCAGAGAGAGGACCAGAAGAGACCCAGAGAGAGGACCAGAAGAGACTCAGAGAGAGGACCAGAAGAGACTCCGAGAGAGGACCAGAAGAGACTCCGAGAGAGGACCAGAAGAGACTCAGAGAGAGGACCAGAAGAGACTCGGAGAGAGGACCAGAAGAGACTCAGAGAGAGGACCAGAAGAGACTCAGAGAGAGGGCCAGAAGAGACTCGAGGACCAGAAGAGACTCAGAGAGAGGGCCAGAAGAGACTCCGAGAGAGGACCAGAAGAGACTCATAGAGAGGACCAGAAGAGACTCAGAGAGAGGACCAGAAGAGACTCCGAGAGAGGACCAGAAGAGACTCAGAGAGAGGACCAGAAGAGACTGACAGAGAGGACCAGACGAGACTCAGAGAGAGGACCAGAAGAGACTCCTAGAGAGGACCAGAAGAGACTCAGAGAGAGGGCCAGGAGAGACTCCGAGAGAGGACCAGAAGAGACTCAGAGAGAGGACCAGAAGAGACTCCGAGAGAGGACCAGAAGAGACTGACAGAGAGGACCAGACGAGACTCAGAGAGAGGACCAGAAGAGACTCAGAGAGAGGACCAGAAGAGACTCAGAGAGAGGACCAGAAGAGACTCCGAGAGAGGACCAGAAGAGACTCAGAGAGAGGGCCAGAAGAGACTCAGAGAGAGGGCCAGAAGAAACTCAGAGAGAGGACCAGAAGAGACTCCGAGAGAGGACCAGAAGAGACTCAGAGAGAGGGCCAGAAGAGACTCAGAGAGAGGACCAGAAGAGACTCAGAGAGAGGGCCAGAAGAGACTCAGAGAGAGGACCAGAAGAGACTCAGAGAGAGGACCAGAAGAGACTCCGAGAGAGGACCAGAAGAGACTCAGAGAGAGGGCCAGAAGAGACTCAGAGAGAGGGCCAGAAGAGACTCAGAGAGAGGACCAGAAGAGACGCAGAGAGAGGGCCAGAAGAGACTCCGAGAGAGGACCAGAAGAGACTCCGAGAGAGGACCAGAAGAGACTCCGAGAGAGGACCAGAAGAGACTCCGAGAGAGGACCAGAAGAGACTCCGAGAGAGGACCAGAAGAGACTCCGAGAGAGGACCAGAAGAGACTCAGAGAGAGGGCCAGAAGAGACTCAGAGAGAGGACCAGAAGAGACGCAGAGAGAGGGCCAGAAGAGACTCCGAGAGAGGGCCAGAAGAGACTCCGAGAGAGGACCAGAAGAGACTCCGAGAGAGGACCAGAAGAGACTCAGAGAGAGGACCAGAAGAGACTCCGAGAGAGGACCAGAAGAGACTCCGAGAGAGGACCAGAAGAGACTCCGAGAGAGGACCAGAAGAGACTCAGAGAGAGGACCAGAAGAGACCCACAGAGAGAGGACCAGAAGAGACTCCGAGAGAGGACCAGAAGAGACTCAGAGAGAGGGCCAGAAGAGACTCAGAGAGAGGACCAGAAGAGACTCCGAGAGAGGACCAGAAGAGACTCCGAGAGAGGACCAGAAGAGACTCACAGAGAGGACCAGAAGAGACTGACAGAGCGGACCAGACGAGACTCAGAGAGAGGACCAGACGAGAGTCAGAGAGAGGACCAGAAGAGACCCAGAGAGAGGACCAGAAGAGACTCCGAGAGAGGACCAGAAGAGACTCCGAGAGGACCAGAAGTGACTCCGAGAGAGGACCAGAAGAGACTCCGAGAGAGGACCAGAAGAGACTCCGAGAGAGGACCAGAAGAGACTCAGAGAGAGGACCAGAAGAGACCCACAGAGAGAGGACCAGAAGAGACTCCGAGAGAGGACCAGAAGAGACTCCGAGAGAGGGCCAGAAGAGACTCAGAGAGAGGACCAGAAGAGACTCCGAGAGAGGACCAGAAGAGACTCCGAGAGAGGACCAGAAGAGACTCCGAGAGAGGACCAGAAGAGACTCCGAGAGAGGACCAGAAGAGACTCCGAGAGAGGGCCAGAAGAGACTCCGAGAGAGGACCAGAAGAGACTCCGAGAGAGGACCAGAAGAGACTCCGAGAGAGGACCAGAAGAGACTCCGAGAGAGGACCAGAAGAGACTCCGAGAGAGGACCAGAAGAGACTCCGAGAGAGGACCAGAAGAGACTCAGAGAGAGGGCCAGAAGAGACTCAGAGAGAGGACCAGAAGAGACGCAGAGAGAGGGCCAGAAGAGACTCCGAGAGAGGACCAGAAGAGACTCCGAGAGAGGACCAGAAGAGACTCCGAGAGAGGACCAGAAGAGACTCCGAGAGAGGACCAGAAGAGACTCCGAGAGAGGACCAGAAGAGACTCCGAGAGAGGACCAGAAGAGACTCAGAGAGAGGACCAGAAGAGACCCACAGAGAGAGGACCAGAAGAGACTCCGAGAGAGGACCAGAAGAGACTCAGAGAGAGGGCCAGAAGAGACTCAGAGAGAGGACCAGAAGAGACTCCGAGAGAGGACCAGAAGAGACTCCGAGAGAGGACCAGAAGAGACTCACAGAGAGGACCAGAAGAGACTGACAGAGCGGACCAGACGAGACTCAGAGAGAGGACCAGACGAGAGTCAGAGAGAGGACCAGAAGAGACCCAGAGAGAGGACCAGAAGAGACTCCGAGAGAGGACCAGAAGAGACTCCGAGAGGACCAGAAGAGACTCCGAGAGAGGACCAGAAGAGACTCCGAGAGAGGACCAGAAGAGACTCCGAGAGAGGACCAGAAGAGACTCAGAGAGAGGACCAGAAGAGACCCACAGAGAGAGGACCAGAAGAGACTCCGAGAGAGGACCAGAAGAGACTCCGAGAGAGGGCCAGAAGAGACTCAGAGAGAGGACCAGAAGAGACTCCGAGAGAGGACCAGAAGAGACTCCGAGAGAGGACCAGAAGAGACTCCGAGAGAGGACCAGAAGAGATTCCGAGAGAGGACCAGAAGAGACTCCGAGAGAGGACCAGAAGAGACTCTGAGAGAGGACCAGAAGAGACTCCGAGAGAGGACCAGAAGAGACTCAGAGAGAGGGCCAGAAGAGACTCGAGGACCAGAAGAGACTCAGAGAGTGGACCAGAAGAGACTCAGAGAGAGGACCAGAAGAGACTCAGAGAGAGGGCCAGAAGAGACTCAGAGAGAGGACCAGAAGAGACGCAGAGAGAGGGCCAGAAGAGACTCGAGGACCAGAAGAGACTCCGAGAGAGGACCAGAAGAGACTGACAGAGAGGACCAGACGAGACTCAGAGAGAGGACCAGAAGAGACTCAGAGAGAGGACCAGAAGAGACTCAGAGAGAGGACCAGAAGAGACGCAGAGAGAGGACCAGAAGAGACGCAGAGAGAGGACCAGAAGAGACTCAGAGAGAGGGCCAGAAGAGACTCGAGGACCAGAAGAGACTCAGAGAGAGGGCCAGAAGAGACTCCGAGAGAGGACCAGAAGAGACTCAGAGAGAGGACCAGAAGAGACCCAGAGAGAGGACCAGAAGAGAGTTAGAGAGAGGACCAGAAGAGACTCGAGGACCAGAAGAGACTGAGAGAGAAGACCAGAAGGGACTCAGAGAGAGGACCAGAAGGGACTCAGAGAGAGGACCAGAAGAGACTCAGAGAGAGGACCAGAAGAGACCCAGAGAGAGGACCAGAAGAGACCCAGAGAGAGGACCAGAAGAGACCCAGAGAGAGGACCAGAAGAGAGTCAGAGAGAGGACCAGAAGAGACCCAGAGAGAGGACCAGAAGAGACTCAGAGAGAGGACCAGAAGAGACTCCGAGAGAGGACCAGAAGAGACTCCGAGAGAGGACCAGAAGAGACTCACAGAGAGGACCAGAAGAGACTGACAGAGCGGACCAGACGAGACTCAGAGAGAGGACCAGACGAGAGTCAGAGAGAGGACCAGAAGAGACCCAGAGAGAGGACCAGAAGAGACTCCGAGAGAGGACCAGAAGAGACTCCGAGAGGACCAGAAGAGACTCCGAGAGAGGACCAGAAGAGACTCCGAGAGAGGACCAGAAGAGACTCCGAGAGAGGACCAGAAGAGACTCAGAGAGAGGACCAGAAGAGACCCACAGAGAGAGGACCAGAAGAGACTCCGAGAGAGGACCAGAAGAGACTCCGAGAGAGGGCCAGAAGAGACTCAGAGAGAGGACCAGAAGAGACTCCGAGAGAGGACCAGAAGAGACTCCGAGAGAGGACCAGAAGAGACTCCGAGAGAGGACCAGAAGAGATTCCGAGAGAGGACCAGAAGAGACTCCGAGAGAGGACCAGAAGAGACTCTGAGAGAGGACCAGAAGAGACTCCGAGAGAGGACCAGAAGAGACTCAGAGAGAGGGCCAGAAGAGACTCGAGGACCAGAAGAGACTCAGAGAGTGGACCAGAAGAGACTCAGAGAGAGGACCAGAAGAGACTCAGAGAGAGGGCCAGAAGAGACTCAGAGAGAGGACCAGAAGAGACGCAGAGAGAGGGCCAGAAGAGACTCGAGGACCAGAAGAGACTCCGAGAGAGGACCAGAAGAGACTGACAGAGAGGACCAGACGAGACTCAGAGAGAGGACCAGAAGAGACTCAGAGAGAGGACCAGAAGAGACTCAGAGAGAGGACCAGAAGAGACGCAGAGAGAGGACCAGAAGAGACGCAGAGAGAGGACCAGAAGAGACTCAGAGAGAGGGCCAGAAGAGACTCGAGGACCAGAAGAGACTCAGAGAGAGGGCCAGAAGAGACTCCGAGAGAGGACCAGAAGAGACTCAGAGAGAGGACCAGAAGAGACCCAGAGAGAGGACCAGAAGAGAGTTAGAGAGAGGACCAGAAGAGACTCGAGGACCAGAAGAGACTGAGAGAGAAGACCAGAAGGGACTCAGAGAGAGGACCAGAAGGGACTCAGAGAGAGGACCAGAAGAGACTCAGAGAGAGGACCAGAAGAGACCCAGAGAGAGGACCAGAAGAGACCCAGAGAGAGGACCAGAAGAGACCCAGAGAGAGGACCAGAAGAGAGTCAGAGAGAGGACCAGAAGAGACCCAGAGAGAGGACCAGAAGAGACTCAGAGAGAGGACCAGAAGAGACTCCGAGAGAGGACCAGAAGAGACTCCGAGAGAGGACCAGAAGAGACTCAGAGAGAGGACCAGAAGAGACTCGGAGAGAGGACCAGAAGAGACTCAGAGAGAGGACCAGAAGAGACTCAGAGAGAGGGCCAGAAGAGACTCGAGGACCAGAAGAGACTCAGAGAGAGGGCCAGAAGAGACTCCGAGAGAGGACCAGAAGAGACTCATAGAGAGGACCAGAAGAGACTCAGAGAGAGGACCAGAAGAGACTCCGAGAGAGGACCAGAAGAGACTCAGAGAGAGGACCAGAAGAGACTGACAGAGAGGACCAGACGAGACTCAGAGAGAGGACCAGAAGAGACTCAGAGAGAGGACCAGAAGAGACTCCCAGAGAGGACCAGAAGAGACTCCCAGAGAGGACCAGAAGAGACTCCCAGAGAGGACCAGAAGAGACTCCTAGAGAGGACCAGAAGAGACTCAGAGAGAGGGCCAGGAGAGACTCCGAGAGAGGACCAGAAGAGACTCAGAGAGAGGACCAGAAGAGACTCCGAGAGAGGACCAGAAGAGACTCAGAGAGAGGGCCAGAAGATTCTCAGAGAGAGGGCCAGAAGAGACTCAGAGAGAGGACCAGAAGAGACGCAGAGAGAGGGCCAGAAGAGACTCCGAGAGAGGACCAGAAGAGACTCCGAGAGAGGACCAGAAGAGACTCCGAGAGAGGACCAGAAGAGACTCCGAGAGAGGACCAGAAGAGACTCCGAGAGAGGACCAGAAGAGACTCCGAGAGAGGAACAGAAGAGACTCAGAGAGAGGGCCAGAAGAGACTCAGAGAGAGGACCAGAAGAGACGCAGAGAGAGGGCCAGAAGAGACTCCGAGAGAGGGCCAGAAGAGACTCCGAGAGAGGGCCAGAAGAGACTCCGAGAGAGGACCAGAAGAGACTCCGAGAGAGGACCAGAAGAGACTCCGAGAGAGGACCAGAAGAGACTCCGAGAGAGGACCAGAAGAGACTCCGAGAGAGGACCAGAAGAGACTCCGAGAGAGGACCAGAAGAGACTCAGAGAGAGGACCATAAGAGACCCACAGAGAGAGGACCAGAAGAGACTCCGAGAGAGGACCAGAAGAGACTCAGAGAGAGGGCCAGAAGAGACTCAGAGAGAGGACCAGAAGAGACTCCGAGAGAGGACCAGAAGAGACTCCGAGAGAGGACCAGAAGAGACTCCGAGAGAGGACCAGAAGAGACTCCGAGAGAGGACCAGAAGAGACTCAGAGAGAGGGCCAGAAGAGACTCAAGGACCAGAGAGACTCAGAGAGAGGACCAGAAGAGACTCGGAGAGAGGACCAGAAGAGACTCGGAGAGAGGACCAGAAGAGACTCAGAGAGAGGACCAGAAGAGACTGACAGAGAGGA
Source organism: Lissotriton helveticus (assembly GCF_964261635.1). Lineage (NCBI taxonomy): Eukaryota > Metazoa > Chordata > Amphibia > Caudata > Salamandridae > Lissotriton > Lissotriton helveticus. The sequence goes on along the minus strand of NC_136063.1, from coordinate 1,685,228,797 downwards.
CCAGATGAGACTCAGAGAGAGGACCAGAAGAGACTCATAGAGAGGACCAGAAGAGACTGACAGGGAGGACCAGAAGAGACTGACAGAGAGGACCAGAAGAGACGCAGAGAGAGGGCCAGAAGAGACTCCGAGAGAGGGCCAGAAGAGACTCCGAGAGAGGGCCAGAAGAGACTCGAGGACCAGAAGAGACTCAGAGAGAGGACCAGAAGGGACTCAGAGAGAGGACCAGAAGAGACTCACAGAGAGGACCAGAAGAGACTCACAGAGAGGACCAGAAGAGAGTCAGAGAGAGGGCCAGAAGAGACTTACAGAGAGAGGAACAGAAGAGACTCATAGAGAGGACCAGATGAGACTCCGAGAGAGGACCAGAAGAGACTCATAGAGAGGACCAGAAGAGACTGACAGAGAGGACCAGACGAGACTCAGAGAGAGGACCAGAAGAGACTCAGAGAGAGGACCAGAAGAGACTCCGAGAGAGGACCAGAAGAGACTCCGAGAGAGGACCAGAAGAGACTCCGAGAGAGGACCAGAAGAGACTCCGAGAGAGGACCAGAAGAGACTCCGAGAGAGGACCAGAAGAGACTCAGAGAGAGGGCCAGAAGAGACTCAGAGAGAGGACCAGAAGAGACTCCGAGAGAGGGCCAGAAGAGACTCCGAGAGAGGGCCAGAAGAGACTCCGAGAGAGGACCAGAAGAGACTCCGAGAGAGGACCAGAAGAGACTCCGAGAGAGGACCAGAAGAGACTCCGAGAGAGGACCAGAAGAGACTCCGAGAGAGGACCAGAAGAGACTCCGAGAGAGGACCAGAAGAGACTCAGAGAGAGGACCAGAAGAGACCCACAGAGAGAGGACCAGAAGAGACTCCGAGAGAGGACCAGAAGAGACTCCGAGAGAGGACCCGAAGAGACTCCGAGAGAGGACCAGAAGAGACTCCGAGAGAGGACCAGAAGAGACTCCGAGAGAGGACCAGAAGAGACTCAGAGAGAGGGCCAGAAGAGACTCGAGGACCAGAAGAGACTCAGAGAGAGGACCAGAAGAGACTCGGAGAGAGGACCAGAAGAGACTCTGAGAGAGGACCAGAAGAGACTCAGAGAGAGGACCAGAAGAGACTGACAGAGAGGACCAGATGAGACTCAGAGAGAGGACCAGAAGAGACTCATAGAGAGGACCAGAAGAGACTGACAGAGAGGACCAGAAGAGACTGACAGAGAGGACCAGAAGAGACGCAGAGAGAGGACCAGAAGAGACGCAGAGAGAGGACCAGAAGAGACTCAGAGAGAGGGCCAGAAGAGACTCGAGGACCAGAAGAGACTCAGAGAGAGGACCAGAAGGGACTCAGAGAGAGGACCAGAAGAGACTCACAGAGAGGACCAGAAGAGACTCACAGAGAGGACCAGAAGAGAGTCAGAGAGAGGGCCAGAAGAGACTTACAGAGAGAGGACCAGAAGAGACTCATAGAGAGGACCAGATGAGACTCCGAGAGAGGACCAGAAGAGACTCATAGAGAGGACCAGAAGAGACTGACAGAGAGGACCAGACGAGACTCAGAGAGAGGACCAGAAGAGACTCAGAGAGAGGACCAGAAGAGACTCCGAGAGAGGACCAGAAGAGTCTCAGAGAGAGGTCCAGAAGAGAGTCTGAGAGAGGACTAGAAGAGACCCAGAGAGAGGACCAGAAGAGACTCCCAGAGAGGACCAGAAGAGACTCCCAGAGAGGACCAGAAGAGACTCCTAGAGAGGACCAGAAGAGACTCAGAGAGAGGGCCAGAAGAGACTCCGAGAGAGGACCAGAAGAGACTCAGAGAGAGGACCAGAACAGACGCAGAGAGAGGACCAAAAGAGACGCAGTCAGAGGACCAGAAGAGACTCAGAGAGAGGGCCAGAAGAGACTCGAGGACCAGAAGAGACTCATAGAGAGGACCAGAAGAGACTCATAGAGAGGACCAGAAGAGACTGATAGAGAGGACCAGAAGAAACTCAGAGAGAGGACCAGAAGAGGCTCAGAGAGAGGACCAGAAGAGACTCAGAGAGAGGATCAGAAGAGACTCCGAGAGAGGACCAGAAGAGAGTCAAAGAGAGGACCAGAAGAGACTCCTAGAGAGGACCAGAAGAGAGTCAGAGAGAGGACCAGAAGAGACTCAGAGAGAGGACCAGAAGAGACTCAGAGAGAGGACCAGAAGAGACCCAGAGAGAGGACCAGAAGAGACCCAGAGAGAGGACCAGAAGAGACTCATAGAGAGGACCAGAAGAGACTCAGAGAGAGGACCTGAAGAGACTCAGAGAGGGGACCTGAAGAGACTGATAGAGAGAGGACCAGAAGAGACCCAGAGAGAGGACCAGAAGAGACCCAGAGAGAGGACCAGAAGAGACTCAGAGAGAGGACCAGAAGAGACCCAGAGAGAGGACCAGAAGAGACTCAGAGAGAGGACCAGAAGAGACTCAGAGAAAGGACCAGAAGAGACTCAGAGAGAGGACCAGAAGAGACTCAAAGAGAGGACCAGAAGAGACTCAGAGAGAGGACCAGAAGAGACTCAGAGAGAGGACCAGAAGAGACTCAGAGAGAGGACCAGAAGAGACTCAAAGAGAGGACCAGAAGAGACTGAGAGAGAGGACCAGAAGAGACCCAGAGAGAGGACCAGAAGAGACTTACAGAGAGAGGACCAGAAGAGACTCATAGAGAGGACCAGATGAGAGTCAGAGAGAGGGCCAGAAGAGACTTACAGAGAGAGGACCAGAAGAGACTCATAGAGAGGACCAGATGAGACTCCGAGAGAGGACCAGAAGAGACTCATAGAGAGGACCAGAAGAGACTGACAGAGAGGACCAGACGAGACTCAGAGAGAGGACCAGAAGAGACTCAGAGAGAGGACCAGAAGAGACTCCGAGAGAGGACCAGAAGAGTCTCAGAGAGAGGTCCAGAAGAGAGTCTGAGAGAGGACTAGAAGAGACCCAGAGAGAGGACCAGAAGAGACTCCCAGAGAGGACCAGAAGAGACTCCCAGAGAGGACCAGAAGAGACTCCTAGAGAGGACCAGAAGAGACTCAGAGAGAGGGCCAGAAGAGACTCCGAGAGAGGACCAGAAGAGACTCAGAGAGAGGACCAGAACAGACGCAGAGAGAGGACCAAAAGAGACGCAGTCAGAGGACCAGAAGAGACTCAGAGAGAGGGCCAGAAGAGACTCGAGGACCAGAAGAGACTCATAGAGAGGACCAGAAGAGACTCATAGAGAGGACCAGAAGAGACTGATAGAGAGGACCAGAAGAAACTCAGAGAGAGGACCAGAAGAGGCTCAGAGAGAGGACCAGAAGAGACTCAGAGAGAGGATCAGAAGAGACTCCGAGAGAGGACCAGAAGAGAGTCAAAGAGAGGACCAGAAGAGACTCCTAGAGAGGACCAGAAGAGAGTCAGAGAGAGGACCAGAAGAGACTCAGAGAGAGGACCAGAAGAGACTCAGAGAGAGGACCAGAAGAGACCCAGAGAGAGGACCAGAAGAGACCCAGAGAGAGGACCAGAAGAGACTCATAGAGAGGACCAGAAGAGACTCAGAGAGAGGACCTGAAGAGACTCAGAGAGGGGACCTGAAGAGACTGATAGAGAGAGGACCAGAAGAGACCCAGAGAGAGGACCAGAAGAGACCCAGAGAGAGGACCAGAAGAGACTCAGAGAGAGGACCAGAAGAGACCCAGAGAGAGGACCAGAAGAGACTCAGAGAGAGGACCAGAAGAGACTCAGAGAAAGGACCAGAAGAGACTCAGAGAGAGGACCAGAAGAGACTCAAAGAGAGGACCAGAAGAGACTCAGAGAGAGGACCAGAAGAGACTCAGAGAGAGGACCAGAAGAGACTCAGAGAGAGGACCAGAAGAGACTCAAAGAGAGGACCAGAAGAGACTGAGAGAGAGGACCAGAAGAGACCCAGAGAGAGGACCAGAAGAGACTCACAGAGAGGACCAGAAGAGACTCACAGAGAGGACCAGAAGAGAGTCCGAGAGAGGGCCAGAAGAGACTTACAGAGAGAGGACCAGAAGAGACTGACAGAGAGGACCAGAAGGGACTCACAGAGAGGACCAGAAGAGACTCAGAGAGAGGACCAGAAGAGACGCAGAGAGAGGACCAAAAGAGACGCAGTCAGAGGACCAGAAGAGACTCACAGAGAGGACCAGAAGAGACTCACAGAGAGGACCAGAAGAGAGTCAGAGAGAGGGCCAGAAGAGACTTACAGAGAGAGGACCAGAAGAGACTCATAGAGAGAACCAGATGAGACTCCGAGAGAGGACCAGAAGAGACTCATAGAGAGGACCAGAAGAGACTGACAGAGAGGACCAGACGAGACTCAGAGAGAGGACCAGAAGAGACTCAGAGAGAGGACCAGAAGAGACTCCGAGAGAGGACCAGAAGAGACTCAGAGAGAGGTCCAGAAGAGAGTCAGAGAGAGGACTAGAAGAGACCCAGAGAGAGGACCAGAAGAGACTCCCAGAGAGGACCAGAAGAGACTCCCAGAGAGGACCAGAAGAGACTCCTAGAGAGGACCAGAAGAGACTCCGAGAGAGGGCCAGAAGAGACTCCGAGAGAGGACCAGAAGAGACTCAGAGAGAGGACCAGAAGAGACGCAGAGAGAGGACCAAAAGAGACGCAGTCAGAGGACCAGAAGAGACTCAGAGAGAGGGCCAGAAGAGACTCGAGGACCAGAAGAGACTCATAGAGAGGACCAGAAGAGACTCATAGAGAGGACCAGAAGAGACTGATAGAGAGGACCAGAAGAAACTCAGAGAGAGGACCAGAAGAGGCTCAGAGAGAGGACCAGAAGAGACTCAGAGAGAGGATCAGAAGAGACTCCGAGAGAGGACCAGAAGAGAGTCAAAGAGAGGACCAGAAGAGACTCCTAGAGAGGACCAGAAGAGAGTCAGAGAGAGGACCAGAAGAGACTCAGAGAGAGGACCAGAAGAGACTCAGAGAGAGGACCAGAAGAGACCCAGAGAGAGGACCAGAATAGACCCAGAGAGAGGACCAGAAGAGACTCATAGAGAGGACCAGAAGAGACTCAGAGAGAGGACCTGAAGAGACTCAGAGAGGGGACCTGAAGAGACTGATAGAGAGAGGACCAGAAGAGACCCAGAGAGAGGACCAGAAGAGACCCAGAGAGAGGACCAGAAGAGACCCAGAGAGAGGACCAGAAGAGACTCAGAGAGAGGACCAGAAGAGACTCAGAGAGAGGACCAGAAGAGACTCAGAGAGAGGACCAGAAGAGACTCAGAGAGAGGACCAGAAGAGACTCAGAGAGAGGACCAGAAGAGACTCAGAGAGAGGACCAGAAGAGACTCAAAGAGAGGACCAGAAGAGACTGAGAGAGAGGACCAGAAGAGACCCAGAGAGAGGACCAGAAGAGACTCACAGAGAGGACCAGAAGAGACTCACAGAGAGGACCAGAAGAGAGTCAGAGAGAGGGCCAGAAGAGACTTACAGAGAGAGGACCAGAAGAGACTGACAGAGAGGACCAGAAGGGACTCACAGAGAGGACCAGAAGAGACTCAGAGAGAGGACCAGAAGAGACGCAGAGAGAGGACCAAAAGAGACGCAGTCAGAGGACCAGAAGAGACTCAGAGAGAGGGCCAGAAGAGACTCGAGGACCAGAAGAGACTCATAGAGAGGACCAGAAGAGACTGATAGAGAGGACCAGAAGAAACTCAGAGAGAGGACCAGAAGAGGCTCAGAGAGAGGACCAGAAGAGACTCAGAGAGAGGATCAGAAGAGACTCCGAGAGAGGACCAGAAGAGAGTCAAAGAGAGGACCAGAAGAGACTCCTAGAGAGGACCAGAAGAGAGTCAGAGAGAGGACCAGAAGAGACTCAGAGAGAGGACCAGAAGAGACTCAGAGAGAGGACCAGAAGAGACCCAGAGAGAGGACCAGAAGAGACTCAGAGAGGACCAGAAGAGACTCATAGAGAGGACCAGAAGAGACTCAGAGAGAGGACCTGAAGAGACTCAGAGAGGGGACCTGAAGAGACTGATAGAGAGAGGACCAGAAGAGACCCAGAGAGAGGACCAGAAGAGACCCAGAGAGAGGACCAGAAGAGACTCAGAGAGAGGACCAGAAGAGACCCAGAGAGAGGACCAGAAGAGACTCAGAGAGAGGACCAGAAGAGACTCAGAGAGAGGACCAGAAGAGACTCAGAGAGAGGACCAGAAGAGACTCAAAGAGAGGACCAGAAGAGACTCAGAGAGAGGACCAGAAGAGACTCAGAGAGAGGACCAGAAGAGACTCAGAGAGAGGACCAGAAGAGACTCAAAGAGAGGACCAGAAGAGACTGAGAGAGAGGACCAGAAGAGACCCAGAGAGAGGACCAGAAGAGACTCACAGAGAGGACCAGAAGAGACTCACAGAGAGGACCAGAAGAGAGTCAGAGAGAGGGCCAGAAGAGACTTACAGAGAGAGGACCAGAAGAGACTGACAGAGAGGACCAGAAGGGACTCACAGAGAGGACCAGAAGAGAGTCAGAGAGAGGACCAGAAGAGACTCACAGATAGGACCAGAAGAGAGTCAGAGAGAGGACCAGAAGAGAGTCAGAGAGAGGACCAGAAGAGACTCCTAGAGAGGACCAGAAGAGACTCCTAGAGAGGACCAGAAGAGACTCACAGAGAGGACCAGAAGAGACTGACAGAGAGGACCAGAAGGGACTCACAGAGAGGACCAGAAGAGACTCCTAGAGAGGACCAGAAGAGACTCCTAGAGAGGACCAGAAGAGACTCCTAGAGAGGACCAGAAGAGAGTCAGAGAGAGGACCAGAAGAGAGTCAGGAGGAGGACCAGAAGAGACTCCTAGAGATGACCAGAAGAGACTCAGAGAGAGGACCAGAAGAGACTCACAGAGAGGACCAGAAGAGACTCATAGAGAGGACCAGAAGAGACAACGAGAGAGGACCAGAAGAGACTGATAGAGAGGACCAGAAGAGACTCATAGAGAGGACCAGAAGAGACTGATAGAGAGGACCAGAAGAAACTCACAGAGAGGACCAGAAGAGACTCAGAGAGAGGACCAGAAGAGACTCAGAGAGAGGACCAGAAGAGACTCATAGAGAGGATCAGAAGAGACTGATAGAGAGGACCAGAAGAGACTCAGAGAGAGGACCAGAAGAGACTCAGAGAGAGGACCAGAAGAGACTCAGAGAGAGGACCAGAAGAGACTCAGAGAGAGGACCAGAAGAGACTCCGAGAGAGGACCAGAAGAGAGTCAGAGAGAGGACCAGAAGAGACTCCTAGAGAGGACCAGAAGAGAGTCAGAGAGAGGACCAGAAGAGACTCTGAGAGAGGACCAGAAGAGACTCAGAGAGAGGACCAGAAGAGACTCAGAGAGAGGACCAGAAGAGACTCAGAGAGAGGACCAGAAGAGACTCAGAGAGGGGACCAGAAGAGACTGATAGAGGGAGGACCAGAAGAGACCCAGAGAGAGGACCAGAAGAGACTCAGAGAGAGGACCAGAAGAGACTCAGAGAGAGGACCAGAAGAGACCCAGAGAGAGGACCAGAAGAGACTCAGAGAGAGGACCAGAAGAGACTCAGAGAGAGGACCAGAAGAGACCCAGAGAGAGGACCAGAAGAGACTCAGAGAGAGAACCAGAGGACCAGAAGAGACTCACAGAGAGGACCAGAAGAGACTCACAGAGAGGACCAGAAGAGACTCCTAGAGAGGACCAGAAGAGACTCCTAGAGAGGACCAGAGGAGACTCCTAGAGAGGACCAGAAGAGACCCAGAGAGAGGACCAGAAGAGACCCAGAGAGAGGACCAGAAGAGACTCAGAGAGAGGACCAGAAGAGACTCCGAGAGAGGACCAGAAGAGACTGAGAGAGAGGACCAGAAGAGACTGAGAGAGAGGACCAGAAGAGACTGAGAGAGAGGACCAGAAGAGACTCAGAGAGAGGACCAGAAGAGACTCAGAGAGAGGACCAGAAGAGACTCAGAGAGAGGACCAGAAGAGACTCAAAGAGAGGACCAGAAGAGACTGAGAGAGAGGACCAGAAGAGACCCAGAGAGAGGACCAGAAGAGACTCACAGAGAGGACCAGAAGAGACTGAGAGAGAAAACCAGAAGGGACTCAGAGAGAGGACCAGAAGGGACTCAGAGAGAGGACCAGAAGGGACTCAGAGAGAGGACCAGAAGAGACTCAGAGAGAGGACCAGAAGAGACCCAGAGAGAGGACCAGAAGAGACTCACAGAGAGGACCAGAAGAGACTGAGAGAGAAAACCAGAAGGGACTCAGAGAGAGGACCAGAAGGGACTCAGAGAGAGGACCAGAAGCGACTCAGAGAGAGGACCAGAAGAGACTCAGAGAGAGGACCAGAAGAGACCCAGAGAGAGGACCAGAAGAGACTCACAGAGAGGACCAGAAGGGACTCCGAGAGAGGACCAGAAGAGACTCAGAGAGAGGGCCAGAAGAGAGTCAGAGAGAGGACCAGAAGAGACCCAGAGAGAGGACCAGAAGAGACTCACAGAGAGGACCAGAAGGGACTCACAGAGAGGACCAGAAGAGAGTCAGAGAGAGGACCAGAAGAGACTCCGAGAGAGGACCAGAAGAGACCCAGAGAGAGGACCAGAAGAGACTCACAGAGAGGACCAGAAGAGACTGAGAGAGAAAACCAGAAGGGACTCAGAGAGAGGACCAGAAGGGACTCAGAGAGAGGACCAGAAGAGACTCAGAGAGAGGACCAGAAGAGACCCAGAGAGAGGACCAGAAGAGACTCACAGAGAGGACCAGAAGGGACTCACAGAGAGGACCAGAAGAGAGTCAGAGAGAGGACCAGAAGAGACTCACAGAGAGGACCAGAAGAGAGTCAGAGAGAGGACCAGAAGAGGCTCCTAGAGAGGACCAGAAGAGAGTCAGAGAGAGGACCAGAAGAGACTCACAGAGAGGACCAGAAGAGACTGACAGAGAGGACCAGAAGAGACTCCTAGAGAGGACCAGAAGAGACTCAGAGAGAGGGCCAGAAGAGACTCAGAGAGAGGACCAGAAGAGACTCCGAGAGAGGACCAGAAGAGACTCCGAGAGAGGACCAGAAGAGATTTTGAGAGAGGACCAGAAGAGATTTTGAGAGAGGACCAGAAGAGACTCAGAGAGAGGACCAGAAGAGACTCAGAGAGAGGACCAGAAAAGACTCCGAGAGAGGACCAGAAGAGACTCAGAGAGAGGACCAGAAGAGACTCAGAGAGAGGGCCAGAAGAGACTCAGAGAGAGGACCAGAAGAGACTCCGAGAGAGGACCAGAAGAGAGACTCCGAGAGAGGACCAGAAGAGACTCCGAGAGAGGACCAGAAGAGACTCCGAGAGAGGACCAGAAGAGACTCCGAGAGAGGACCTGAAGAGACTCAGAGAGAGGACCAGAAGAGACTCAGAGAGAGGACCAGAAGAGACTCCGAGAGAGGACCAGAAGAGACTCAGAGAGAGGGCCAGAAGAGACTCGAGGACCAGAAGAGACTCAGAGAGAGGACCAGAAGAGACTCAGAGAGAGGACCAGAAGAGACTCACAGAGAGGACCAGAAGAGACTGAGAGAGAAAACCAGAAGGGACTCAGAGAGAGGACCAGAAGGGACTCAGAGAGAGGACCAGAAGAGACTCAGAGAGAGGACCAGAAGAGACCCAGAGAGAGGACCAGAAGAGACTCACAGAGAGGACCAGAAGGGACTCACAGAGAGGACCAGAAGAGAGTCAGAGAGAGGACCAGAAGAGACTCACAGAGAGGACCAGAAGAGAGTCAGAGAGAGGACCAGAAGAGGCTCCTAGAGAGGACCAGAAGAGAGTCAGAGAGAGGACCAGAAGGGACTCAGAGAGAGGACCAGAAGAGACTCAGAGAGAGGACCAGAAGAGACCCAGAGAGAGGACCAGAAGAGACTCACAGAGAGGACCAGAAGGGACTCCGAGAGAGGACCAGAAGAGACTCAGAGAGAGGGCCAGAAGAGAGTCAGAGAGAGGACCAGAAGAGACCCAGAGAGAGGACCAGAAGAGACTCACAGAGAGGACCAGAAGAGACTCAGAGAGAGGACCAGAAGAGACTCACAGAGAGGACCAGAAGAGAGTCAGAGAGAGGACCAGAAGAGGCTCCTAGAGAGGACCAGAAGAGAGTCAGAGAGAGGACCAGAAGAGACTCACAGAGAGGACCAGAAGAGACTGACAGAGAGGACCAGAAGAGACTCCTAGAGAGGACCAGAAGAGACTCAGAGAGAGGGCCAGAAGAGACTCAGAGAGAGGACCAGAAGAGACTCCGAGAGAGGACCAGAAGAGACTCCGAGAGAGGACCAGAAGAGATTTTGAGAGAGGACCAGAAGAGATTTTGAGAGAGGACCAGAAGAGACTCAGAGAGAGGACCAGAAGAGACTCAGAGAGAGGACCAGAAGAGACTCCGAGAGAGGACCAGAAGAGACTCAGAGAGAGGACCAGAAGAGACTCAGAGAGAGGGCCAGAAGAGACTCAGAGAGAGGACCAGAAGAGACTCCGAGAGAGGACCAGAAGAGACTCCGAGAGAGGACCAGAAGAGACTCCGAGAGAGCACCAGAAGAGACTCCGAGAGAGGACCAGAAGAGACTCCGAGAGAGGACCTGAAGAGACTCCGAGAGAGGACCAGAAGAGACTCAGAGAGAGGACCAGAAGAGACTCCGAGAGAGGACCAGAAGAGACTCAGAGAGAGGGCCAGAAGAGACTCGAGGACCAGAAGAGACTCAGAGAGAGGACCAGAAGAGACTCAGAGAGAGGACCAGAAGAGACTGACAGAGAGGACCAGACGAGACTCAGAGAGAGGACCAGACGAGACTCAGAGAGAGGTCCAGAAGAGAGTCAGAGAGAGGACCAGAAGAGACCCAGAGAGAGGACCAGAAGGGACTCCCAGAGAGGACCAGAAGAGACTCCCAGAGAGGACCAGAAGAGACTCCTAGAGAGGACCAGAAGAGACTCCTAGAGAGGACCAGAAGAGACTCAGAGAGAGGGCCAGGAGAGACTCCGAGAGAGGACCAGAAGAGACTCAGAGAGAGGACCAGAAGAGACTCCGAGAGAGGACCAGAAGAGACTCAGAGAGAGGGCCAGAAGAGACTCAGAGAGAGGGCCAGAAGAGACTCAGAGAGAGGGCCAGAAGAGACTCAGAGAGAGGGCCAGAAGAGACTCAGAGAGAGGACCAGAAGAGACGCAGAGAGAGGGCCAGAAGAGACTCGAGGACCAGAAGAGACTCCGAGAGAGGACCAGAAGAGACTGACAGAGAGGACCAGACGAGACTCAGAGAGAGGACCAGAAGAGACTCAGAGAGAGGACCAGAAGAGACTCAGAGAGAGGACCAGAAGAGACGCAGAGAGAGGACCAGAAGAGACGCAGAGAGAGGACCAGAAGAGACTCAGAGAGAGGGCCAGAAGAGACTCGAGGACCAGAAGAGACTCAGAGAGAGGGCCAGAAGAGACTCCGAGAGAGGACCAGAAGAGACTCCGAGAGAGGACCAGAAGAGACTCTGAGAGAGGACCAGAAGAGACTCAGAGAGAGGACCAGAAGAGACCCACAGAGAGAGGACCAGAAGAGACTCCGAGAGAGGACCAGAAGAGACTCAGAGAGAGGACCAGAAGAGACTCGAGGACCAGAAGAGACTCAGAGAGAGGGCCAGAAGAGACTCCGAGAGAGGACCAGAAGAGACTCCGAGAGAGGACCAGAAGAGACTCCGAGAGAGGACCAGAAGAGACTCCGAGAAAGGACCAGAAGAGACTCAGAGAGAGGACCAGAAGAGACTCAGAGAAAGGGCCAGAAGAGACTCGAGGACCAGAAGAGACTCAGAGAGAGGGCCAGAAGAGACTCCGAGAGAGGACCAGAAGAGACTCCGAGAGAGGACCAGAAGAGACTCCGAGAGAGGACCAGAAGAGACTCCGAGAGAGGACCAGAAGAGACTCCGAGAGAGGACCAGAAGAGACTCCGAGAGAGGACCTGAAGAGACTCCGAGAGAGGACCAGAAGAGACTCAGAGAGAGGACCAGAAGAGACTCCGAGAGAGGACCAGAAGAGACTCAGAGAGAGGGCCAGAAGAGACTCGAGGACCAGAAGAGACTCAGAGAGAGGACCAGAAGAGACTCAGAGAGAGGACCAGAAGAGACTCAGAGAGAGGACCAGAAGAGACTGACAGAGAGGACCAGACGAGACTCAGAGAGGACCAGACGAGACTCAGAGAGAGGTCCAGAAGAGAGTCAGAGAGAGGACCAGAAGAGACCCAGAGAGAGGACCAGAAGGGACTCCCAGAGAGGACCAGAAGAGACTCCCAGAGAGGACCAGAAGAGACTCCTAGAGAGGACCAGAAGAGACTCCTAGAGAGGACCAGAAGAGACTCAGAGAGAGGGCCAGGAGAGACTCCGAGAGAGGACCAGAAGAGACTCCGAGAGAGGACCAGAAGAGACTCCGAGAGAGGACCAGAAGAGACTCAGAGAGAGGGCCAGAAGAGACTCAGAGAGAGGGCCAGAAGAGACTCAGAGAGAGGGCCAGAAGAGACTCAGAGAGAGGGCCAGAAGAGACTCAGAGAGAGGACCAGAAGAGACGCAGAGAGAGGGCCAGAAGAGACTCGAGGACCAGAAGAGACTCCGAGAGAGGACCAGAAGAGACTGACAGAGAGGACCAGATGAGACTCAGAGAGAGGACCAGAAGAGACTCAGAGAGAGGACCAGAAGAGACTCAGAGAGAGGACCAGAAGAGACGCAGAGAGAGGACCAGAAGAGACGCAGAGAGAGGACCAGAAGAGACTCAGAGAGAGGGCCAGAAGAGACTCGAGGACCAGAAGAGACTCAGAGAGAGGGCCAGAAGAGACTGACAGAGAGGACCAGACGAGACTCAGAGAGAGGACCAGAAGAGACTCAGAGAGAGGACCAGAAGAGACTCAGAGAGAGGACCAGAAGAGACGCAGAGAGAGGACCAGAAGAGACGCAGAGAGAGGACCAGAAGAGACTCAGAGAGAGGGCCAGAAGAGACTCGAGGACCAGAAGAGACTCAGAGAGAGGGCCAGAAGAGACTCCGAGAGAGGACCAGAAGAGACTCCGAGAGAGGACCAGAAGAGACTCTGAGAGAGGACCAGAAGAGACTCAGAGAGAGGACCAGAAGAGACCCACAGAGAGAGGACCAGAAGAGACTCCGAGAGAGGACCAGAAGAGACTCAGAGAGAGGACCAGAAGAGACTCGAGGACCAGAAGAGACTCAGAGAGAGGGCCAGAAGAGACTCCGAGAGAGGACCAGAAGAGACTCCGAGAGAGGACCAGAAGAGACTCCGAGAGAGGACCAGAAGAGACTCCGAGAAAGGACCAGAAGAGACTCAGAGAGAGGACCAGAAGAGACTCAGAGAAAGGGCCAGAAGAGACTCGAGGACCAGAAGAGACTCAGAGAGAGGGCCAGAAGAGACTCCGAGAGAGGACCAGAAGAGACTCCGAGAGAGGACCAGAAGAGACTCCGAGAGAGGACCAGAAGAGACTCCGAGAGAGGACCAGAAGAGACTCCGAGAGAGGACCAGAAGAGACTCCGAGAGAGGACCTGAAGAGACTCCGAGAGAGGACCAGAAGAGACTCAGAGAGAGGACCAGAAGAGACTCCGAGAGAGGACCAGAAGAGACTCAGAGAGAGGGCCAGAAGAGACTCGAGGACCAGAAGAGACTCAGAGAGAGGACCAGAAGAGACTCAGAGAGAGGACCAGAAGAGACTCAGAGAGAGGACCAGAAGAGACTGACAGAGAGGACCAGACGAGACTCAGAGAGGACCAGACGAGACTCAGAGAGAGGTCCAGAAGAGAGTCAGAGAGAGGACCAGAAGAGACCCAGAGAGAGGACCAGAAGGGACTCCCAGAGAGGACCAGAAGAGACTCCCAGAGAGGACCAGAAGAGACTCCTAGAGAGGACCAGAAGAGACTCCTAGAGAGGACCAGAAGAGACTCAGAGAGAGGGCCAGGAGAGACTCCGAGAGAGGACCAGAAGAGACTCCGAGAGAGGACCAGAAGAGACTCCGAGAGAGGACCAGAAGAGACTCAGAGAGAGGGCCAGAAGAGACTCAGAGAGAGGGCCAGAAGAGACTCAGAGAGAGGGCCAGAAGAGACTCAGAGAGAGGGCCAGAAGAGACTCAGAGAGAGGACCAGAAGAGACGCAGAGAGAGGGCCAGAAGAGACTCGAGGACCAGAAGAGACTCCGAGAGAGGACCAGAAGAGACTGACAGAGAGGACCAGATGAGACTCAGAGAGAGGACCAGAAGAGACTCAGAGAGAGGACCAGAAGAGACTCAGAGAGAGGACCAGAAGAGACGCAGAGAGAGGACCAGAAGAGACGCAGAGAGAGGACCAGAAGAGACTCAGAGAGAGGGCCAGAAGAGACTCGAGGACCAGAAGAGACTCAGAGAGAGGGCCAGAAGAGACTCCGAGAGAGGACCAGAAGAGACTCCGAGAGAGGACCAGAAGAGACTCAGAGAGAGGACCAGAAGAGACTCAGAGAGAGGACCAGAAGAGACCCACAGAGAGAGGACCAGAAGAGACTCCGAGAGAGGACCAGAAGAGACTCAGAGAGAGGACCAGAAGAGACTCGAGGACCAGAAGAGACTCAGAGAGAGGGCCAGAAGAGACTCCGAGAGAGGACCAGAAGAGACTCCGAGAGAGGACCAGAAGAGACTCCGAGAGAGGACCAGAAGAGACTCCGAGAGAGGACCAGAAGAGACTCAGAGAAAGGGCCAGAAGAGACTCGAGGACCAGAAGAGACTCAGAGAGAGGGCCAGAAGAGACTCCGAGAGAAAACCAGAAGGGACTCAGAGAGAGGACCAGAAGGGACTCAGAGAGAGGACCAGAAGGGACTCAGAGAGAGGACCAGAAGAGACTCAGAGAGAGGACCAGAAGAGACTCAGAGAGAGGACCAGAAGAGACCCAGAGAGAGGACCAGAAGAGACTCACAGAGAGGACCAGAAGGGACTCCGAGAGAGGACCAGAAGAGACTCAGAGAGAGGGCCAGAAGAGAGTCAGAGAGAGGACCAGAAGAGACCCAGAGAGAGGACCAGAAGAGACTCACAGAGAGGACCAGAAGGGACTCACAGAGAGGACCAGAAGAGAGTCAGAGAGAGGACCAGAAGAGACTCCGAGAGAGGACCAGAAGAGACCCAGAGAGAGGACCAGAAGAGACTCACAGAGAGGACCAGAAGAGACTGAGAGAGAAAACCAGAAGGGACTCAGAGAGAGGACCAGAAGGGACTCAGAGAGAGGACCAGAAGAGACTCAGAGAGAGGACCAGAAGAGACCCAGAGAGAGGACCAGAAGAGACTCACAGAGAGGACCAGAAGGGACTCACAGAGAGGACCAGAAGAGAGTCAGAGAGAGGACCAGAAGAGACTCACAGAGAGGACCAGAAGAGAGTCAGAGAGAGGACCAGAAGAGGCTCCTAGAGAGGACCAGAAGAGAGTCAGAGAGAGGACCAGAAGAGACTCACAGAGAGGACCAGAAGAGACTGACAGAGAGGACCAGAAGAGACTCCTAGAGAGGACCAGAAGAGACTCAGAGAGAGGGCCAGAAGAGACTCAGAGAGAGGACCAGAAGAGACTCCGAGAGAGGACCAGAAGAGACTCCGAGAGAGGACCAGAAGAGATTTTGAGAGAGGACCAGAAGAGATTTTGAGAGAGGACCAGAAGAGACTCAGAGAGAGGACCAGAAGAGACTCAGAGAGAGGACCAGAAGAGACTCCGAGAGAGGACCAGAAGAGACTCAGAGAGAGGACCAGAAGAGACTCAGAGAGAGGGCCAGAAGAGACTCAGAGAGAGGACCAGAAGAGACTCCGAGAGAGGACCAGAAGAGACTCCGAGAGATGACCAGAAGAGACTCCGAGAGAGGACCAGAAGAGACTCCGAGAGAGGACCAGAAGAGACTCCGAGAGAGGACCTGAAGAGACTCCGAGAGAGGACCAGAAGAGACTCAGAGAGAGGACCAGAAGAGACTCCGAGAGAGGACCAGAAGAGACTCAGAGAGAGGGCCAGAAGAGACTCGAGGACCAGAAGAGACTCAGAGAGAGGACCAGAAGAGACTCAGAGAGAGGACCAGAAGAGACTGACAGAGAGGACCAGACGAGACTCAGAGAGAGGACCAGACGAGACTCAGAGAGAGGTCCAGAAGAGAGTCAGAGAGAGGACCAGAAGAGACTCCGAGAAAGGACCAGAAGAGACTCAGAGAGAGGACCAGAAGAGACTCAGAGAAAGGGCCAGAAGAGACTCGAGGACCAGAAGAGACTCAGAGAGAGGGCCAGAAGAGACTCCGAGAGAGGACCAGAAGAGACTCCGAGAGAGGACCAGAAGAGACTCCGAGAGAGGACCAGAAGAGACTCAGAGAGAGGACCAGAAGAGACTCAGAGAAAGGGCCAGAAGAGACTCGAGGACCAGAAGAGACTCAGAGAGAGGGCCAGAAGAGACTCCGAGAGAGGACCAGAAGAGACTCCGAGAGAGGACCAGAAGAGACTCCGAGAGAGGACCAGAAGAGACTCCGAGAGAGGACCAGAAGAGACTCCGAGAGAGGACCAGAAGAGACTCCGAGAGAGGACCTGAAGAGACTCCGAGAGAGGACCAGAAGAGACTCAGAGAGAGGACCAGAAGAGACTCCGAGAGAGGACCAGAAGAGACTCAGAGAGAGGGCCAGAAGAGACTCGAGGACCAGAAGAGACTCAGAGAGAGGACCAGAAGAGACTCAGAGAGAGGACCAGAAGAGACTCAGAGAGAGGACCAGAAGAGACTGACAGAGAGGACCAGACGAGACTCAGAGAGGACCAGACGAGACTCAGAGAGAGGTCCAGAAGAGAGTCAGAGAGAGGACCAGAAGAGACCCAGAGAGAGGACCAGAAGGGACTCCCAGAGAGGACCAGAAGAGACTCCCAGAGAGGACCAGAAGAGACTCCTAGAGAGGACCAGAAGAGACTCCTAGAGAGGACCAGAAGAGACTCAGAGAGAGGGCCAGGAGAGACTCCGAGAGAGGACCAGAAGAGACTCCGAGAGAGGACCAGAAGAGACTCCGAGAGAGGACCAGAAGAGACTCAGAGAGAGGGCCAGAAGAGACTCAGAGAGAGGGCCAGAAGAGACTCAGAGAGAGGGCCAGAAGAGACTCAGAGAGAGGGCCAGAAGAGACTCAGAGAGAGGACCAGAAGAGACGCAGAGAGAGGGCCAGAAGAGACTCGAGGACCAGAAGAGACTCCGAGAGAGGACCAGAAGAGACTGACAGAGAGGACCAGATGAGACTCAGAGAGAGGACCAGAAGAGACTCAGAGAGAGGACCAGAAGAGACTCAGAGAGAGGACCAGAAGAGACGCAGAGAGAGGACCAGAAGAGACGCAGAGAGAGGACCAGAAGAGACTCAGAGAGAGGGCCAGAAGAGACTCGAGGACCAGAAGAGACTCAGAGAGAGGGCCAGAAGAGACTCCGAGAGAGGACCAGAAGAGACTCCGAGAGAGGACCAGAAGAGACTCAGAGAGAGGACCAGAAGAGACTCAGAGAGAGGACCAGAAGAGACCCACAGAGAGAGGACCAGAAGAGACTCCGAGAGAGGACCAGAAGAGACTCAGAGAGAGGACCAGAAGAGACTCGAGGACCAGAAGAGACTCAGAGAGAGGGCCAGAAGAGACTCCGAGAGAGGACCAGAAGAGACTCCGAGAGAGGACCAGAAGAGACTCCGAGAGAGGACCAGAAGAGACTCCGAGAGAGGACCAGAAGAGACTCAGAGAAAGGGCCAGAAGAGACTCGAGGACCAGAAGAGACTCAGAGAGAGGGCCAGAAGAGACTCCGAGAGAAAACCAGAAGGGACTCAGAGAGAGGACCAGAAGGGACTCAGAGAGAGGACCAGAAGGGACTCAGAGAGAGGACCAGAAGAGACTCAGAGAGAGGACCAGAAGAGACCCAGAGAGAGGACCAGAAGAGACTCACAGAGAGGACCAGAAGGGACTCCGAGAGAGGACCAGAAGAGACTCAGAGAGAGGGCCAGAAGAGAGTCAGAGAGAGGACCAGAAGAGACCCAGAGAGAGGACCAGAAGAGACTCACAGAGAGGACCAGAAGGGACTCACAGAGAGGACCAGAAGAGAGTCAGAGAGAGGACCAGAAGAGACTCCGAGAGAGGACCAGAAGAGACCCAGAGAGAGGACCAGAAGAGACTCACAGAGAGGACCAGAAGAGACTGAGAGAGAAAACCAGAAGGGACTCAGAGAGAGGACCAGAAGGGACTCAGAGAGAGGACCAGAAGAGACTCAGAGAGAGGACCAGAAGAGACCCAGAGAGAGGACCAGAAGAGACTCACAGAGAGGACCAGAAGGGACTCACAGAGAGGACCAGAAGAGAGTCAGAGAGAGGACCAGAAGAGACTCACAGAGAGGACCAGAAGAGAGTCAGAGAGAGGACCAGAAGAGGCTCCTAGAGAGGACCAGAAGAGAGTCAGAGAGAGGACCAGAAGAGACTCACAGAGAGGACCAGAAGAGACTGACAGAGAGGACCAGAAGAGACTCCTAGAGAGGACCAGAAGAGACTCAGAGAGAGGGCCAGAAGAGACTCAGAGAGAGGACCAGAAGAGACTCCGAGAGAGGACCAGAAGAGACTCCGAGAGAGGACCAGAAGAGATTTTGAGAGAGGACCAGAAGAGATTTTGAGAGAGGACCAGAAGAGACTCAGAGAGAGGACCAGAAGAGACTCAGAGAGAGGACCAGAAGAGACTCCGAGAGAGGACCAGAAGAGACTCAGAGAGAGGACCAGAAGAGACTCAGAGAGAGGGCCAGAAGAGACTCAGAGAGAGGACCAGAAGAGACTCCGAGAGAGGACCAGAAGAGACTCCGAGAGAGGACCAGAAGAGACTCCGAGAGAGGACCAGAAGAGACTCCGAGAGAGGACCAGAAGAGACTCCGAGAGAGGACCTGAAGAGACTCCGAGAGAGGACCAGAAGAGACTCAGAGAGAGGACCAGAAGAGACTCCGAGAGAGGACCAGAAGAGACTCAGAGAGAGGGCCAGAAGAGACTCGAGGACCAGAAGAGACTCAGAGAGAGGACCAGAAGAGACTCAGAGAGAGGACCAGAAGAGACTGACAGAGAGGACCAGACGAGACTCAGAGAGAGGACCAGACGAGACTCAGAGAGAGGTCCAGAAGAGAGTCAGAGAGAGGACCAGAAGAGACCCAGAGAGAGGACCAGAAGGGACTCCCAGAGAGGACCAGAAGAGACTCCCAGAGAGGACCAGAAGAGACTCCTAGAGAGGACCAGAAGAGACTCCTAGAGAGGACCAGAAGAGACTCAGAGAGAGGGCCAGGAGAGACTCCGAGAGAGGACCAGAAGAGACTCAGAGAGAGGACCAGAAGAGACTCCGAGAGAGGACCAGAAGAGACTCAGAGAGAGGGCCAGAAGAGACTCAGAGAGAGGGCCAGAAGAGACTCAGAGAGAGGGCCAGAAGAGACTCAGAGAGAGGGCCAGAAGAGACTCAGAGAGAGGACCAGAAGAGACGCAGAGAGAGGGCCAGAAGAGACTCGAGGACCAGAAGAGACTCCGAGAGAGGACCAGAAGAGACTGACAGAGAGGACCAGACGAGACTCAGAGAGAGGACCAGAAGAGACTCAGAGAGAGGACCAGAAGAGACTCAGAGAGAGGACCAGAAGAGACGCAGAGAGAGGACCAGAAGAGACGCAGAGAGAGGACCAGAAGAGACTCAGAGAGAGGGCCAGAAGAGACTCGAGGACCAGAAGAGACTCAGAGAGAGGGCCAGAAGAGACTCCGAGAGAGGACCAGAAGAGACTCCGAGAGAGGACCAGAAGAGACTCTGAGAGAGGACCAGAAGAGACTCAGAGAGAGGACCAGAAGAGACCCACAGAGAGAGGACCAGAAGAGACTCCGAGAGAGGACCAGAAGAGACTCAGAGAGAGGACCAGAAGAGACTCGAGTACCAGAAGAGACTCAGAGAGAGGGCCAGAAGAGACTCCGAGAGAGGACCAGAAGAGACTCCGAGAGAGGACCAGAAGAGACTCCGAGAGAGGACCAGAAGAGACTCCGAGAGAGGACCAGAAGAGACTCAGAGAGAGGACCAGAAGAGACTCAGAGAAAGGGCCAGAAGAGACTCGAGGACCAGAAGAGACTCAGAGAGAGGGCCAGAAGAGACTCCGAGAGAGGACCAGAAGAGACTCCGAGAGAGGACCAGAAGAGACTCCGAGAGAGGACCAGAAGAGACTCCGAGAGAGGACCAGAAGAGACTCCGAGAGAGGACCAGAAGAGACTCCGAGAGAGGACCTGAAGAGACTCCGAGAGAGGACCAGAAGAGACTCAGAGAGAGGACCAGAAGAGACTCCGAGAGAGGACCAGAAGAGACTCAGAGAGAGGGCCAGAAGAGACTCGAGGACCAGAAGAGACTCAGAGAGAGGACCAGAAGAGACTCAGAGAGAGGACCAGAAGAGACTCAGAGAGAGGACCAGAAGAGACTGACAGAGAGGACCAGACGAGACTCAGAGAGAGGACCAGACGAGACTCAGAGAGAGGTCCAGAAGAGAGTCAGAGAGAGGACCAGAAGAGACCCAGAGAGAGGACCAGAAGGGACTCCCAGAGAGGACCAGAAGAGACTCCCAGAGAGGACCAGAAGAGACTCCTAGAGAGGACCAGAAGAGACTCCTAGAGAGGACCAGAAGAGACTCAGAGAGAGGGCCAGGAGAGACTCCGAGAGAGGACCAGAAGAGACTCCGAGAGAGGACCAGAAGAGACTCCGAGAGAGGACCAGAAGAGACTCAGAGAGAGGGCCAGAAGAGACTCAAAGAGAGGGCCAGAAGAGACTCAGAGAGAGGGCCAGAAGAGACTCAGAGAGAGGGCCAGAAGAGACTCAGAGAGAGGGCCAGAAGAGACTCAGAGAGAGGACCAGAAGAGACGCAGAGAGAGGGCCAGAAGAGACTCGAGGACCAGAAGAGACTCCGAGAGAGGACCAGAAGAGACTGACAGAGAGGACCAGACGAGACTCAGAGAGAGGACCAGAAGAGACTCAGAGAGAGGACCAGAAGAGACTCAGAGAGAGGACCAGAAGAGACGCAGAGAGAGGACCAGAAGAGACGCAGAGAGAGGACCAGAAGAGACTCAGAGAGAGGGCCAGAAGAGACTCGAGGACCAGAAGAGACTCAGAGAGAGGGCCAGAAGAGACTCCGAGAGAGGACCAGAAGAGACTCCGAGAGAGGACCAGAAGAGACTCCGAGAGAGGACCAGAAGAGACTCCGAGAGAGGACCAGAAGAGACTCCGAGAGAGGACCAGAAGAGACTCCGAGAGAGGACCTGAAGAGACTCCGAGAGAGGACCAGAAGAGACTCAGAGAGAGGACCAGAAGAGACTCCGAGAGAGGACCAGAAGAGACTCAGAGAGAGGGCCAGAAGAGACTCGAGGACCAGAAGAGACTCAGAGAGAGGACCAGAAGAGACTCAGAGAGAGGACCAGAAGAGACTCAGAGAGAGGACCAGAAGAGACTGACAGAGAGGACCAGACGAGACTCAGAGAGGACCAGACGAGACTCAGAGAGAGGTCCAGAAGAGAGTCAGAGAGAGGACCAGAAGAGACCCAGAGAGAGGACCAGAAGGGACTCCCAGAGAGGACCAGAAGAGACTCCCAGAGAGGACCAGAAGAGACTCCTAGAGAGGACCAGAAGAGACTCCTAGAGAGGACCAGAAGAGACTCAGAGAGAGGGCCAGGAGAGACTCCGAGAGAGGACCAGAAGAGACTCCGAGAGAGGACCAGAAGAGACTCCGAGAGAGGACCAGAAGAGACTCAGAGAGAGGGCCAGAAGAGACTCAGAGAGAGGGCCAGAAGAGACTCAGAGAGAGGGCCAGAAGAGACTCAGAGAGAGGGCCAGAAGAGACTCAGAGAGAGGACCAGAAGAGACGCAGAGAGAGGGCCAGAAGAGACTCGAGGACCAGAAGAGACTCCGAGAGAGGACCAGAAGAGACTGACAGAGAGGACCAGATGAGACTCAGAGAGAGGACCAGAAGAGACTCAGAGAGAGGACCAGAAGAGACTCAGAGAGAGGACCAGAAGAGACGCAGAGAGAGGACCAGAAGAGACGCAGAGAGAGGACCAGAAGAGACTCAGAGAGAGGGCCAGAAGAGACTCGAGGACCAGAAGAGACTCAGAGAGAGGGCCAGAAGAGACTCCGAGAGAGGACCAGAAGAGACTCCGAGAGAGGACCAGAAGAGACTCAGAGAGAGGACCAGAAGAGACTCAGAGAGAGGACCAGAAGAGACCCACAGAGAGAGGACCAGAAGAGACTCCGAGAGAGGACCAGAAGAGACTCAGAGAGAGGACCAGAAGAGACTCGAGGACCAGAAGAGACTCAGAGAGAGGGCCAGAAGAGACTCCGAGAGAGGACCAGAAGAGACTCCGAGAGAGGACCAGAAGAGACTCCGAGAGAGGACCAGAAGAGACTCCGAGAGAGGACCAGAAGAGACTCAGAGAAAGGGCCAGAAGAGACTCGAGGACCAGAAGAGACTCAGAGAGAGGGCCAGAAGAGACTCCGAGAGAAAACCAGAAGGGACTCAGAGAGAGGACCAGAAGGGACTCAGAGAGAGGACCAGAAGGGACTCAGAGAGAGGACCAGAAGAGACTCAGAGAGAGGACCAGAAGAGACCCAGAGAGAGGACCAGAAGAGACTCACAGAGAGGACCAGAAGGGACTCCGAGAGAGGACCAGAAGAGACTCAGAGAGAGGGCCAGAAGAGAGTCAGAGAGAGGACCAGAAGAGACCCAGAGAGAGGACCAGAAGAGACTCACAGAGAGGACCAGAAGGGACTCACAGAGAGGACCAGAAGAGAGTCAGAGAGAGGACCAGAAGAGACTCCGAGAGAGGACCAGAAGAGACCCAGAGAGAGGACCAGAAGAGACTCACAGAGAGGACCAGAAGAGACTGAGAGAGAAAACCAGAAGGGACTCAGAGAGAGGACCAGAAGGGACTCAGAGAGAGGACCAGAAGAGACTCAGAGAGAGGACCAGAAGAGACCCAGAGAGAGGACCAGAAGAGACTCACAGAGAGGACCAGAAGGGACTCACAGAGAGGACCAGAAGAGAGTCAGAGAGAGGACCAGAAGAGACTCACAGAGAGGACCAGAAGAGAGTCAGAGAGAGGACCAGAAGAGGCTCCTAGAGAGGACCAGAAGAGAGTCAGAGAGAGGACCAGAAGAGACTCACAGAGAGGACCAGAAGAGACTGACAGAGAGGACCAGAAGAGACTCCTAGAGAGGACCAGAAGAGACTCAGAGAGAGGGCCAGAAGAGACTCAGAGAGAGGACCAGAAGAGACTCCGAGAGAGGACCAGAAGAGACTCCGAGAGAGGACCAGAAGAGATTTTGAGAGAGGACCAGAAGAGATTTTGAGAGAGGACCAGAAGAGACTCAGAGAGAGGACCAGAAGAGACTCAGAGAGAGGACCAGAAGAGACTCCGAGAGAGGACCAGAAGAGACTCAGAGAGAGGACCAGAAGAGACTCAGAGAGAGGGCCAGAAGAGACTCAGAGAGAGGACCAGAAGAGACTCCGAGAGAGGACCAGAAGAGACTCCGAGAGAGGACCAGAAGAGACTCCGAGAGAGGACCAGAAGAGACTCCGAGAGAGGACCAGAAGAGACTCCGAGAGAGGACCTGAAGAGACTCCGAGAGAGGACCAGAAGAGACTCAGAGAGAGGACCAGAAGAGACTCCGAGAGAGGACCAGAAGAGACTCAGAGAGAGGGCCAGAAGAGACTCGAGGACCAGAAGAGACTCAGAGAGAGGACCAGAAGAGACTCAGAGAGAGGACCAGAAGAGACTGACAGAGAGGACCAGACGAGACTCAGAGAGAGGACCAGACGAGACTCAGAGAGAGGTCCAGAAGAGAGTCAGAGAGAGGACCAGAAGAGACTCCGAGAAAGGACCAGAAGAGACTCAGAGAGAGGACCAGAAGAGACTCAGAGAAAGGGCCAGAAGAGACTCGAGGACCAGAAGAGACTCAGAGAGAGGGCCAGAAGAGACTCCGAGAGAGGACCAGAAGAGACTCCGAGAGAGGACCAGAAGAGACTCCGAGAGAGGACCAGAAGAGACTCAGAGAGAGGACCAGAAGAGACTCAGAGAAAGGGCCAGAAGAGACTCGAGGACCAGAAGAGACTCAGAGAGAGGGCCAGAAGAGACTCCGAGAGAGGACCAGAAGAGACTCCGAGAGAGGACCAGAAGAGACTCCGAGAGAGGACCAGAAGAGACTCCGAGAGAGGACCAGAAGAGACTCCGAGAGAGGACCAGAAGAGACTCCGAGAGAGGACCTGAAGAGACTCCGAGAGAGGACCAGAAGAGACTCAGAGAGAGGACCAGAAGAGACTCCGAGAGAGGACCAGAAGAGACTCAGAGAGAGGGCCAGAAGAGACTCGAGGACCAGAAGAGACTCAGAGAGAGGACCAGAAGAGACTCAGAGAGAGGACCAGAAGAGACTCAGAGAGAGGACCAGAAGAGACTGACAGAGAGGACCAGACGAGACTCAGAGAGGACCAGACGAGACTCAGAGAGAGGTCCAGAAGAGAGTCAGAGAGAGGACCAGAAGAGACCCAGAGAGAGGACCAGAAGGGACTCCCAGAGAGGACCAGAAGAGACTCCCAGAGAGGACCAGAAGAGACTCCTAGAGAGGACCAGAAGAGACTCCTAGAGAGGACCAGAAGAGACTCAGAGAGAGGGCCAGGAGAGACTCCGAGAGAGGACCAGAAGAGACTCCGAGAGAGGACCAGAAGAGACTCCGAGAGAGGACCAGAAGAGACTCAGAGAGAGGGCCAGAAGAGACTCAGAGAGAGGGCCAGAAGAGACTCAGAGAGAGGGCCAGAAGAGACTCAGAGAGAGGGCCAGAAGAGACTCAGAGAGAGGACCAGAAGAGACGCAGAGAGAGGGCCAGAAGAGACTCGAGGACCAGAAGAGACTCCGAGAGAGGACCAGAAGAGACTGACAGAGAGGACCAGATGAGACTCAGAGAGAGGACCAGAAGAGACTCAGAGAGAGGACCAGAAGAGACTCAGAGAGAGGACCAGAAGAGACGCAGAGAGAGGACCAGAAGAGACGCAGAGAGAGGACCAGAAGAGACTCAGAGAGAGGGCCAGAAGAGACTCGAGGACCAGAAGAGACTCAGAGAGAGGGCCAGAAGAGACTCCGAGAGAGGACCAGAAGAGACTCCGAGAGAGGACCAGAAGAGACTCAGAGAGAGGACCAGAAGAGACTCAGAGAGAGGACCAGAAGAGACCCACAGAGAGAGGACCAGAAGAGACTCCGAGAGAGGACCAGAAGAGACTCAGAGAGAGGACCAGAAGAGACTCGAGGACCAGAAGAGACTCAGAGAGAGGGCCAGAAGAGACTCCGAGAGAGGACCAGAAGAGACTCCGAGAGAGGACCAGAAGAGACTCCGAGAGAGGACCAGAAGAGACTCCGAGAGAGGACCAGAAGAGACTCAGAGAAAGGGCCAGAAGAGACTCGAGGACCAGAAGAGACTCAGAGAGAGGGCCAGAAGAGACTCCGAGAGAAAACCAGAAGGGACTCAGAGAGAGGACCAGAAGGGACTCAGAGAGAGGACCAGAAGGGACTCAGAGAGAGGACCAGAAGAGACTCAGAGAGAGGACCAGAAGAGACCCAGAGAGAGGACCAGAAGAGACTCACAGAGAGGACCAGAAGGGACTCCGAGAGAGGACCAGAAGAGACTCAGAGAGAGGGCCAGAAGAGAGTCAGAGAGAGGACCAGAAGAGACCCAGAGAGAGGACCAGAAGAGACTCACAGAGAGGACCAGAAGGGACTCACAGAGAGGACCAGAAGAGAGTCAGAGAGAGGACCAGAAGAGACTCCGAGAGAGGACCAGAAGAGACCCAGAGAGAGGACCAGAAGAGACTCACAGAGAGGACCAGAAGAGACTGAGAGAGAAAACCAGAAGGGACTCAGAGAGAGGACCAGAAGGGACTCAGAGAGAGGACCAGAAGAGACTCAGAGAGAGGACCAGAAGAGACCCAGAGAGAGGACCAGAAGAGACTCACAGAGAGGACCAGAAGGGACTCACAGAGAGGACCAGAAGAGAGTCAGAGAGAGGACCAGAAGAGACTCACAGAGAGGACCAGAAGAGAGTCAGAGAGAGGACCAGAAGAGGCTCCTAGAGAGGACCAGAAGAGAGTCAGAGAGAGGACCAGAAGAGACTCACAGAGAGGACCAGAAGAGACTGACAGAGAGGACCAGAAGAGACTCCTAGAGAGGACCAGAAGAGACTCAGAGAGAGGGCCAGAAGAGACTCAGAGAGAGGACCAGAAGAGACTCCGAGAGAGGACCAGAAGAGACTCCGAGAGAGGACCAGAAGAGATTTTGAGAGAGGACCAGAAGAGATTTTGAGAGAGGACCAGAAGAGACTCAGAGAGAGGACCAGAAGAGACTCAGAGAGAGGACCAGAAGAGACTCCGAGAGAGGACCAGAAGAGACTCAGAGAGAGGACCAGAAGAGACTCAGAGAGAGGGCCAGAAGAGACTCAGAGAGAGGACCAGAAGAGACTCCGAGAGAGGACCAGAAGAGACTCCGAGAGAGGACCAGAAGAGACTCCGAGAGAGGACCAGAAGAGACTCCGAGAGAGGACCAGAAGAGACTCCGAGAGAGGACCTGAAGAGACTCCGAGAGAGGACCAGAAGAGACTCAGAGAGAGGACCAGAAGAGACTCCGAGAGAGGACCAGAAGAGACTCAGAGAGAGGGCCAGAAGAGACTCGAGGACCAGAAGAGACTCAGAGAGAGGACCAGAAGAGACTCAGAGAGAGGACCAGAAGAGACTGACAGAGAGGACCAGACGAGACTCAGAGAGAGGACCAGACGAGACTCAGAGAGAGGTCCAGAAGAGAGTCAGAGAGAGGACCAGAAGAGACCCAGAGAGAGGACCAGAAGGGACTCCCAGAGAGGACCAGAAGAGACTCCCAGAGAGGACCAGAAGAGACTCCTAGAGAGGACCAGAAGAGACTCCTAGAGAGGACCAGAAGAGACTCAGAGAGAGGGCCAGGAGAGACTCCGAGAGAGGACCAGAAGAGACTCAGAGAGAGGACCAGAAGAGACTCCGAGAGAGGACCAGAAGAGACTCAGAGAGAGGGCCAGAAGAGACTCAGAGAGAGGGCCAGAAGAGACTCAGAGAGAGGGCCAGAAGAGACTCAGAGAGAGGGCCAGAAGAGACTCAGAGAGAGGGCCAGAAGAGACTCAGAGAGAGGACCAGAAGAGACGCAGAGAGAGGGCCAGAAGAGACTCGAGGACCAGAAGAGACTCCGAGAGAGGACCAGAAGAGACTGACAGAGAGGACCAGACGAGACTCAGGGAGAGGACCAGAAGAGACTCAGAGAGAGGACCAGAAGAGACTCAGAGAGAGGACCAGAAGAGACGCAGAGAGAGGACCAGAAGAGACGCAGAGAGAGGACCAGAAGAGACTCAGAGAGAGGGCCAGAAGAGACTCGAGGACCAGAAGAGACTCAGAGAGAGGGCCAGAAGAGACTCCGAGAGAGGACCAGAAGAGACTCCGAGAGAGGACCAGAAGAGACTCTGAGAGAGGACCAGAAGAGACTCAGAGAGAGGACCAGAAGAGACCCACAGAGAGAGGACCAGAAGAGACTCCGAGAGAGGACCAGAAGAGACTCAGAGAGAGGACCAGAAGAGACTCGAGTACCAGAAGAGACTCAGAGAGAGGGCCAGAAGAGACTCCGAGAGAGGACCAGAAGAGACTCCGAGAGAGGACCAGAAGAGACTCCGAGAGAGGACCAGAAGAGACTCCGAGAGAGGACCAGAAGAGACTCAGAGAGAGGACCAGAAGAGACTCAGAGAAAGGGCCAGAAGAGACTCGAGGACCAGAAGAGACTCAGAGAGAGGGCCAGAAGAGACTCCGAGAGAGGACCAGAAGAGACTCCGAGAGAGGACCAGAAGAGACTCCGAGAGAGGACCAGAAGAGACTCCGAGAGAGGACCAGAAGAGACTCCGAGAGAGGACCAGAAGAGACTCCGAGAGAGGACCTGAAGAGACTCCGAGAGAGGACCAGAAGAGACTCAGAGAGAGGACCAGAAGAGACTCCGAGAGAGGACCAGAAGAGACTCAGAGAGAGGGCCAGAAGAGACTCGAGGACCAGAAGAGACTCAGAGAGAGGACCAGAAGAGACTCAGAGAGAGGACCAGAAGAGACTCAGAGAGAGGACCAGAAGAGACTGACAGAGAGGACCAGACGAGACTCAGAGAGAGGACCAGACGAGACTCAGAGAGAGGTCCAGAAGAGAGTCAGAGAGAGGACCAGAAGAGACCCAGAGAGAGGACCAGAAGGGACTCCCAGAGAGGACCAGAAGAGACTCCCAGAGAGGACCAGAAGAGACTCCTAGAGAGGACCAGAAGAGACTCCTAGAGAGGACCAGAAGAGACTCAGAGAGAGGGCCAGGAGAGACTCCGAGAGAGGACCAGAAGAGACTCCGAGAGAGGACCAGAAGAGACTCCGAGAGAGGACCAGAAGAGACTCAGAGAGAGGGCCAGAAGAGACTCAAAGAGAGGGCCAGAAGAGACTCAGAGAGAGGGCCAGAAGAGACTCAGAGAGAGGGCCAGAAGAGACTCAGAGAGAGGGCCAGAAGAGACTCAGAGAGAGGACCAGAAGAGACGCAGAGAGAGGGCCAGAAGAGACTCGAGGACCAGAAGAGACTCCGAGAGAGGACCAGAAGAGACTGACAGAGAGGACCAGACGAGACTCAGAGAGAGGACCAGAAGAGACTCAGAGAGAGGACCAGAAGAGACTCAGAGAGAGGACCAGAAGAGACGCAGAGAGAGGACCAGAAGAGACGCAGAGAGAGGACCAGAAGAGACTCAGAGAGAGGGCCAGAAGAGACTCGAGGACCAGAAGAGACTCAGAGAGAGGGCCAGAAGAGACTCCGAGAGAGGACCAGAAGAGACTCCGAGAGAGGACCAGAAGAGACTCAGAGAGAGGACCAGAAGAGACTCAGAGAGAGGACCAGAAGAGACCCACAGAGAGAGGACCAGAAGAGACTCCGAGAGAGGACCAGAAGAGACTCAGAGAGAGGACCAGAAGAGACTCGAGGACCAGAAGAGACTCAGAGAGAGGGCCAGAAGAGACTCCGAGAGAGGACCAGAAGAGACTCCGAGAGAGGACCAGAAGAGACTCCGAGAGAGGACCAGAAGAGACTCCGAGAGAGGACCAGAAGAGACTCCGAGAGAGGACCAGAAGAGACTCAGAGAAAGGGCCAGAAGAGACTCGAGGACCAGAAGAGACTCAGAGGGAGGGCCAGAAGAGACTCCGAGAGAGGACTAGAAGAGACTCAGAGAGAGGACCAAAAGAGAGTCAGAGGGAGGACCAGAAGATACCCAGAGAGAGGACCAGAAGAGACTCCCAGAGAGGACCAGAAGAGACTCCTAGAGAGGACCAGAAGAGACTCCTAGAGAGGACCAGAAGAGACTCAGAGAGAGGGCCAGAAGAGACCCCGAGAGAGGACCAGAAGAGACTCAGAGAGAGGACAAGAAGAGACCCAGAGAGAGGACCAGAAGAGACTCAGAGAGAGGGCCAGAAGAGACTCAGAGAGAGGACCAGAAGAGACTCCGAGAGAGGACCAGAAGAGACTCCGAGAGAGGACCAGAAGAGATTTCGAGAGAGGACCAGAAGAGACTCAGAGAGAGGACCAGAAGAGACTCAGAGAGAGGACCAGAAGAGACTCCGAGAGAGGACCAGAAGAGACTCAGAGAGAGGACCAGAAGAGACTCAGAGAGAGGACCAGAAGAGACTCAGAGAGAGGGCCAGAAGAGACTCAGAGAGAGGACCAGAAGAGACTCCGAGAGAGGACCAGAAGAGACTCCGAGAGAGGACCAGAAGAGACTCCGAGAGAGGACCAGAAGAGACTCCGAGAGAGGACCAGAAGAGACTCCGAGAGAGGACCAGAAGAGACTCAGAGAGAGGACCAGAAGAGACTCAGAGAGAGGACCAGAAGAGACTCCGAGGGAGGACCAGAAGAGACTCAGAGAGAGGGCCAGAAGAGACTCGAGGACCAGAAGAGACTCAAAGAGAGGACCAGAAGAGACTGACAGCGAGGACCAGACGAGACTCAGAGAGAGGACCAGACGAGACTCAGAGAGAGGTCCAGAAGAGAGTCAGAGGGAGGACCAGAAGAGACCCAGAGAGAGGACCAGAAGGGACTCCCAGAGAGGACCAGAAGAGACTCCCAGAGAGGACCAGAAGAGACTCCTAGAGAGGACCAGAAGAGACTCCTAGAGAGGACCAGAAGAGACTCAGAGAGAGGGCCAGGAGAGACTCCGAGAGAGGACCAGAAGAGACTCAGAGAGAGGACCAGAAGAGACTCAGAGAGAGGACCAGAAGAGACTCCGAGAGAGGACCAGAAGAGACTCAGAGAGAGGGCCAGAAGAGACTCAGAGAGAGGGCCAGAAGAGACTCAGAGAGAGGGCCAGAAGAGACTCAGAGAGAGGACCAGAAGAGACGCAGAGAGAGGGCCAGAAGAGACTCGAGGACCAGAAGAGACTCCGAGAGAGGACCAGAAGAGACTGACAGAGAGGACCAGACGAGACTCAGAGAGAGGACCAGAAGAGACTCAGAGAGAGGACCAGAAGAGACTCAGAGAGAGGACCAGAAGAGACGCAGAGAGAGGACCAGAAGAGACGCAGAGAGAGGACCAGAAGAGACGCAGAGAGAGGACCAGAAGAGACTCAGAGAGAGGGCCAGAAGAGACTCCGAGAGAGGACCAGAAGAGACTCAGAGAGAGGACCAGAAGAGACCCAGAGAGAGGACCAGAAGAGAGTTAGAGAGAGGACCAGAAGAGACTCGAGGACCAGAAGAGACTGAGAGAGAAGACCAGAAGGGACTCAGAGAGAGGACCAGAAGGGACTCAGAGAGAGGACCAGAAGAGACTCAGAGAGAGGACCAGAAGAGACCCAGAGAGAGGACCAGAAGAGACCCAGAGAGAGGACCAGAAGAGAGTCAGAGAGAGGACCAGAAGAGACCCAGAGAGAGGACCAGAAGAGACTCAGAGAGAGGACCAGAAGAGACTCCGAGAGAGGACCAGAAGAGACTCCGAGAGAGGACCAGAGGAGACTCAGAGAGAGGACCAGAAGAGACTC
Source organism: Lissotriton helveticus (assembly GCF_964261635.1). NCBI lineage: Eukaryota > Metazoa > Chordata > Amphibia > Caudata > Salamandridae > Lissotriton > Lissotriton helveticus. The sequence goes on along the minus strand of NC_136063.1, from coordinate 1,685,197,721 downwards.
GGAGAGAGGACCAGAAGAGACTCCGAGAGAGGACCAGAAGAGACTCAGAGAGAGGGCCAGAAGAGACTCGAGGACCAGAAGAGACTCAGAGAGAGGGCCAGAAGAGACTCCGAGAGAGGACCAGAAGAGACTCATAGAGAGGACCAGAAGATACTGACAGAGAGGACCAGACGAGACTCAGAGAGAGGACCAGACGAGACTCAGAGAGAGGACCAGAAGAGACTCAGAGAGAGGACCAGAAGAGACTCAGAGAGAGGACCAGAAGAGACTCCGAGAGAGGACCAGAAGAGACTCCGAGAGAGGACCAGAAGAGACTCCGAGAGAGGACCAGAAGAGACTCCGAGAGAGGACCAGAAGAGACTCAGAGAGAGGACCAGAAGAGACTCCGAGAGAGGACCAGAAGAGACTCAGAGAGAGGGCCAGAAGAGACTCGAGGACCAGAAGAGACTCAGAGAGAGGACCAGAAGAGACTCAGAGAGAGGACCAGAAGAGACTGACAGAGAGGACCAGACGAGACTCAGAGAGAGGACCAGACGAGACTCAGAGAGAGGTCCAGAAGAGAGTCAGAGAGAGGACCAGAAGAGACCCAGAGAGAGGACCAGAAGGGACTCCCAGAGAGGACCAGAAGAGACTCCCAGAGAGGACCAGAAGAGACTCCTAGAGAGGACCAGAAGAGACTCCTAGAGAGGACCAGAAGAGACTCCTAGAGAGGGCCAGGAGAGACTCCGAGAGAGGACCAGAAGAGACTCAGAGAGAGGACCAGAAGAGACCCAGAGAGAGGACCAGAAGGGACTCCCAGAGAGGACCAGAAGAGACTCCCAGAGAGGACCAGAAGAGACTCCTAGAGAGGACCAGAAGAGACTCCTAGAGAGGACCAGAAGAGACTCAGAGAGAGGGCCAGGAGAGACTCCGAGAGAGGACCAGAAGAGACTCCGAGAGAGGACCAGAAGAGACTCCGAGAGAGGACCAGAAGAGACTCAGAGAGAGGGCCAGAAGAGACTCAGAGAGAGGGACAGAAGAGACTCAGAGAGAGGGCCAGAAGAGACTCAGAGAGAGGGCCAGAAGAGACTCAGAGAGAGGGCCAGAAGAGACTCAGAGAGAGGACCAGAAGAGACGCAGAGAGAGGGCCAGAAGAGACTCGAGGACCAGAAGAGACTCCGAGAGAGGACCAGAAGAGACTGACAGAGAGGACCAGACGAGACTCAGAGAGAGGACCAGAAGAGACTCAGAGAGAGGACCAGAAGAGACTCAGAGAGAGGACCAGAAGAGACGCAGAGAGAGGACCAGAAGAGACGCAGAGAGAGGACCAGAAGAGACTCAGAGAGAGGGCCAGAAGAGACTCGAGGACCAGAAGAGACTCAGAGAGAGGGCCAGAAGAGACTCCGAGAGAGGACCAGAAGAGACTCCGAGAGAGGACCAGAAGAGACTCAGAGAGAGGACCAGAAGAGACTCAGAGAGAGGACCAGAAGAGACCCACAGAGAGAGGACCAGAAGAGACTCTGAGAGAGGACCAGAAGAGACTCAGAGAGAGGACCAGAAGAGACTCGAGGACCAGAAGAGACTCAGAGAGAGGGCCAGAAGAGACTCCGAGAGAGGACCAGAAGAGACTCCGAGAGAGGACCAGAAGAGACTCCGAGAGAGGACCAGAAGAGACTCCGAGAGAGGACCAGAAGAGACTCCGAGAGAGGACCAGAAGAGACTCAGAGAAAGGGCCAGAAGAGACTCGAGGACCAGAAGAGACTCAGAGAGAGGGCCAGAAGAGACTCCGAGAGAGGACCAGAAGAGACTCAGAGAGAGGACCAAAAGAGAGTCAGAGGGAGGACCAGAAGATACCCAGAGAGAGGACCAGAAGAGACTCCCAGAGAGGACCAGAAGAGACTCCTAGAGAGGACCAGAAGAGACTCCTAGAGAGGACCAGAAGAGACTCAGAGAGAGGGCCAGAAGAGACTCCGAGAGAGGACCAGAAGAGACTCAGAGAGAGGACAAGAAGAGACCCAGAGAGAGGACCAGAAGAGACTCAGAGAGAGGGCCAGAAGAGACTCAGAGAGAGGACCAGAAGCGACTCCGAGAGAGGACCAGAAGAGACTCCGAGAGAGGACCAGAAGAGATTTCGAGAGAGGACCAGAAGAGACTCAGAGAGAGGACCAGAAGAGACTCAGAGAGAGGACCAGAAGAGACTCCGAGAGAGGACCAGAAGAGACTCAGAGAGAGGACCAGAAGAGACTCAGAGAGAGGACCAGAAGAGACTCAGAGAGAGGGCCAGAAGAGACTCAGAGAGAGGACCAGAAGAGACTCCGAGAGAGGACCAGAAGAGACTCCGAGAGAGGACCAGAAGAGACTCCGAGAGAGGACCAGAAGAGACTCCGAGAGAGGACCAGAAGAGACTCCGAGAGAGGACCAGAAGAGACTCCGAGAGAGGACCAGAAGAGACTCAGAGAGAGGACCAGAAGAGACTCCGAGGGAGGACCAGAAGAGACTCAGAGAGAGGGCCAGAAGAGACTCGAGGACCAGAAGAGACTCAAAGAGAGGACCAGAAGAGACTCAGAGAGAGGACCAGAAGAGACTGACAGCGAGGACCAGACGAGACTCAGAGAGAGGACCAGACGAGACTCAGAGAGAGGTCCAGAAGAGAGTCAGAGGGAGGACCAGAAGAGACCCAGAGAGAGGACCAGAAGGGACTCCCAGAGAGGACCAGAAGAGACTCCCAGAGAGGACCAGAAGAGACTCCTAGAGAGGACCAGAAGAGACTACTAGAGAGGACCAGAAGAGACTCAGAGAGAGGGCCAGGAGAGACTCCGAGAGAGGACCAGAAGAGACTCAGAGAGAGGACCAGAAGAGACTCAGAGAGAGGACCAGAAGAGACTCCGAGAGAGGACCAGAAGAGACTCCGAGAGAGGACCAGAAGAGACTCAGAGAGAGGGCCAGAAGAGACTCAGAGAGAGGGCCAGAAGAGACTCAGAGAGAGGGCCAGAAGAGACTCAGAGAGAGGACCAGAAGAGACGCAGAGAGAGGGCCAGAAGAGACTCGAGGACCAGAAGAGACTCCGAGAGAGGACCAGAAGAGACTGACAGAGAGGACCAGACGAGACTCAGAGAGAGGACCAGAAGAGACTCAGAGAGAGGACCAGAAGAGACTCAGAGAGAGGACCAGAAGAGACGCAGAGAGAGGACCAGAAGAGACGCAGAGAGAGGACCAGAAGAGACGCAGAGAGAGGACCAGAAGAGACTCAGAGAGAGGGCCAGAAGAGACTCCGAGAGAGGACCAGAAGAGACTCAGAGAGAGGACCAGAAGAGACCCAGAGAGAGGACCAGAAGAGAGTTAGAGAGAGGACCAGAAGAGACTCGAGGACCAGAAGAGACTGAGAGAGAAGACCAGAAGGGACTCAGAGAGAGGACCAGAAGGGACTCAGAGAGAGGACCAGAAGAGACTCAGAGAGAGGACCAGAAGAGACCCAGAGAGAGGACCAGAAGAGACCCAGAGAGAGGACCAGAAGAGAGTCAGAGAGAGGACCAGAAGAGACCCAGAGAGAGGACCAGAAGAGACTCAGAGAGAGGACCAGAAGAGACTCCGAGAGAGGACCAGAAGAGACTCCGAGAGAGGACCAGAAGAGACTCAGAGAGAGGACCAGAAGAGACTCGGAGAGAGGACCAGAAGAGACTCCGAGAGAGGACCAGAAGAGACTCAGAGAGAGGGCCAGAAGAGACTCGAGGACCAGAAGAGACTCAGAGAGAGGGCCAGAAGAGACTCCGAGAGAGGACCAGAAGAGACTCATAGAGAGGACCAGAAGAGACTGACAGAGAGGACCAGACGAGACTCAGAGAGAGGACCAGACGAGACTCAGAGAGAGGACCAGAAGAGACTCAGAGAGAGGACCAGAAGAGACTCAGAGAGAGGACCAGAAGAGACTCCGAGAGAGGACCAGAAGAGACTCCGAGAGAGGACCAGAAGAGACTCCGAGAGAGGACCAGAAGAGACTCCGAGAGAGGACCAGAAGAGACTCAGAGAGAGGACCATAAGAGACTCCGAGAGAGGACCAGAAGAGACTCAGAGAGAGGGCCAGAAGAGACTCGAGGACCAGAAGAGACTCAGAGAGAGGACCAGAAGAGACTCACAGAGAGGACCAGAAGAGAGTCAGAGAGAGGACCAGAAGAGGCTCCTAGAGAGGACCAGAAGAGAGTCAGAGAGAGGACCAGAAGAGACTCACAGAGAGGACCAGAAGAGACTGACAGAGAGGACCAGAAGAGACTCCTAGAGAGGACCAGAAGAGACTCAGAGAGAGGGCCAGAAGAGACTCAGAGAGAGGACCAGAAGAGACTCCGAGAGAGGACCAGAAGAGACTCCGAGAGAGGACCAGAAGAGATTTTGAGAGAGGACCAGAAGAGATTTTGAGAGAGGACCAGAAGAGACTCAGAGAGAGGACCAGAAGAGACTCAGAGAGAGGACCAGAAGAGACTCCGAGAGAGGACCAGAAGAGACTCAGAGAGAGGACCAGAAGAGACTCAGAGAGAGGGCCAGAAGAGACTCAGAGAGAGGACCAGAAGAGACTCCGAGAGAGGACCAGAAGAGACTCCGAGAGAGGACCAGAAGAGACTCCGAGAGAGGACCAGAAGAGACTCCGAGAGAGGACCAGAAGAGACTCCGAGAGAGGACCTGAAGAGAATCCGAGAGAGGACCAGAAGAGACTCAGAGAGAGGACCAGAAGAGACTCCGAGAGAGGACCAGAAGAGACTCAGAGAGAGGGCCAGAAGAGACTCGAGGACCAGAAGAGACTCAGAGAGAGGACCAGAAGAGACTCAGAGAGAGGACCAGAAGAGACTGACAGAGAGGACCAGACGAGACTCAGAGAGAGGACCAGACGAGACTCAGAGAGAGGTCCAGAAGAGAGTCAGAGAGAGGACCAGAAGAGACCCAGAGAGAGGACCAGAAGGGACTCCCAGAGAGGACCAGAAGAGACTCCCAGAGAGGACCAGAAGAGACTCCTAGAGAGGACCAGAAGAGACTCCTAGAGAGGACCAGAAGAGACTCAGAGAGAGGGCCAGGAGAGACTCCGAGAGAGGACCAGAAGAGACTCAGAGAGAGGACCAGAAGAGACTCCGAGAGAGGACCAGAAGAGACTCAGAGAGAGGGCCAGAAGAGACTCAGAGAGAGGGCCAGAAGAGACTCAGAGAGAGGGCCAGAAGAGACTCAGAGAGAGGGCCAGAAGAGACTCAGAGAGAGGACCAGAAGAGACGCAGAGAGAGGGCCAGAAGAGACTCGAGGACCAGAAGAGACTCCGAGAGAGGACCAGAAGAGACTGACAGAGAGGACCAGACGAGACTCAGAGAGAGGACCAGAAGAGACTCAGAGAGAGGACCAGAAGAGACTCAGAGAGAGGACCAGAAGAGACGCAGAGAGAGGACCAGAAGAGACGCAGAGAGAGGACCAGAAGAGACTCAGAGAGAGGGCCAGAAGAGACTCGAGGACCAGAAGAGACTCAGAGAGAGGGCCAGAAGAGACTCCGAGAGAGGACCAGAAGAGACTCCGAGAGAGGACCAGAAGAGACTCTGAGAGAGGACCAGAAGAGACTCAGAGAGAGGACCAGAAGAGACCCACAGAGAGAGGACCAGAAGAGACTCCGAGAGAGGACCAGAAGAGACTCAGAGAGAGGACCAGAAGAGACTCGAGGACCAGAAGAGACTCAGAGAGAGGGCCAGAAGAGACTCCGAGAGAGGACCAGAAGAGACTCCGAGAGAGGACCAGAAGAGACTCCGAGAGAGGACCAGAAGAGACTCCGAGAGAGGACCAGAAGAGACTCAGAGAGAGGACCAGAAGAGACTCAGAGAAAGGGCCAGAAGAGACTCGAGGACCAGAAGAGACTCAGAGAGAGGGCCAGAAGAGACTCCGAGAGAGGACCAGAAGAGACTCCGAGAGAGGACCAGAAGAGACTCCGAGAGAGGACCAGAAGAGACTCCGAGAGAGGACCAGAAGAGACTCCGAGAGAGGACCAGAAGAGACTCCGAGAGAGGACCTGAAGAGACTCCGAGAGAGGACCAGAAGAGACTCAGAGAGAGGACCAGAAGAGACTCCGAGAGAGGACCAGAAGAGACTCAGAGAGAGGGCCAGAAGAGACTCGAGGACCAGAAGAGACTCAGAGAGAGGACCAGAAGAGACTCAGAGAGAGGACCAGAAGAGACTCAGAGAGAGGACCAGAAGAGACTGACAGAGAGGACCAGACGAGACTCAGAGAGAGGACCAGACGAGACTCAGAGAGAGGTCCAGAAGAGAGTCAGAGAGAGGACCAGAAGAGACCCAGAGAGAGGACCAGAAGGGACTCCCAGAGAGGACCAGAAGAGACTCCCAGAGAGGACCAGAAGAGACTCCTAGAGAGGACCAGAAGAGACTCCTAGAGAGGACCAGAAGAGACTCAGAGAGAGGGCCAGGAGAGACTCCGAGAGAGGACCAGAAGAGACTCCGAGAGAGGACCAGAAGAGACTCCGAGAGAGGACCAGAAGAGACTCAGAGAGAGGGCCAGAAGAGACTCAGAGAGAGGGCCAGAAGAGACTCAGAGAGAGGGCCAGAAGAGACTCAGAGAGAGGGCCAGAAGAGACTCAGAGAGAGGGCCAGAAGAGACTCAGAGAGAGGACCAGAAGAGACGCAGAGAGAGGGCCAGAAGAGACTCGAGGACCAGAAGAGACTCCGAGAGAGGACCAGAAGAGACTGACAGAGAGGACCAGACGAGACTCAGAGAGAGGACCAGAAGAGACTCAGAGAGAGGACCAGAAGAGACTCAGAGAGAGGACCAGAAGAGACGCAGAGAGAGGACCAGAAGAGACGCAGAGAGAGGACCAGAAGAGACTCAGAGAGAGGGCCAGAAGAGACTCGAGGACCAGAAGAGACTCAGAGAGAGGGCCAGAAGAGACTCCGAGAGAGGACCAGAAGAGACTCCGAGAGAGGACCAGAAGAGACTCAGAGAGAGGACCAGAAGAGACTCAGAGAGAGGACCAGAAGAGACCCACAGAGAGAGGACCAGAAGAGACTCCGAGAGAGGACCAGAAGAGACTCAGAGAGAGGACCAGAAGAGACTCGAGGACCAGAAGAGACTCAGAGAGAGGGCCAGAAGAGACTCCGAGAGAGGACCAGAAGAGACTCCGAGAGAGGACCAGAAGAGACTCCGAGAGAGGACCAGAAGAGACTCCGAGAGAGGACCAGAAGAGACTCCGAGAGAGGACCAGAAGAGACTCAGAGAAAGGGCCAGAAGAGACTCGAGGACCAGAAGAGACTCAGAGGGAGGGCCAGAAGAGACTCCGAGAGAGGACTAGAAGAGACTCAGAGAGAGGACCAAAAGAGAGTCAGAGGGAGGACCAGAAGATACCCAGAGAGAGGACCAGAAGAGACTCCCAGAGAGGACCAGAAGAGACTCCTAGAGAGGACCAGAAGAGACTCCTAGAGAGGACCAGAAGAGACTCAGAGAGAGGGCCAGAAGAGACCCCGAGAGAGGACCAGAAGAGACTCAGAGAGAGGACAAGAAGAGACCCAGAGAGAGGACCAGAAGAGACTCAGAGAGAGGGCCAGAAGAGACTCAGAGAGAGGACCAGAAGAGACTCCGAGAGAGGACCAGAAGAGACTCCGAGAGAGGACCAGAAGAGATTTCGAGAGAGGACCAGAAGAGACTCAGAGAGCGGACCAGAAGAGACTCAGAGAGAGGACCAGAAGAGACTCCGAGAGAGGACCAGAAGAGACTCAGAGAGAGGACCAGAAGAGACTCAGAGAGAGGACCAGAAGAGACTCAGAGAGAGGGCCAGAAGAGACTCAGAGAGAGGACCAGAAGAGACTCCGAGAGAGGACCAGAAGAGACTCCGAGAGAGGACCAGAAGAGACTCCGAGAGAGGACCAGAAGAGACTCCGAGAGAGGACCAGAAGAGACTCCGAGAGAGGACCAGAAGAGACTCCGAGAGAGGACCAGAAGAGACTCAGAGAGAGGACCAGAAGAGACTCCGAGGGAGGACCAGAAGAGACTCAGAGAGAGGGCCAGAAGAGACTCGAGGACCAGAAGAGACTCAAAGAGAGGACCAGAAGAGACTCAGAGAGAGGACCAGAAGAGACTGACAGCGAGGACCAGACGAGACTCAGAGAGAGGACCAGACGAGACTCAGAGAGAGGTCCAGAAGAGAGTCAGAGGGAGGACCAGAAGAGACCCAGAGAGAGGACCAGAAGGGACTCCCAGAGAGGACCAGAAGAGACTCCCAGAGAGGACCAGAAGAGACTCCTAGAGAGGACCAGAAGAGACTCCTAGAGAGGACCAGAAGAGACTCAGAGAGAGGGCCAGGAGAGACTCCGAGAGAGGACCAGAAGAGACTCAGAGAGAGGACCAGAAGAGACTCAGAGAGAGGACCAGAAGAGACTCCGAGAGAGGACCAGAAGAGACTCAGAGAGAGGGCCAGAAGAGACTCAGAGAGAGGGCCAGAAGAGACTCAGAGAGAGGGCCAGAAGAGACTCAGAGAGAGGACCAGAAGAGACGCAGAGAGAGGGCCAGAAGAGACTCGAGGACCAGAAGAGACTCCGAGAGAGGACCAGAAGAGACTCCCAGAGAGGACCAGAAGAGACTCCCAGAGAGGACCAGAAGAGACTCCTAGAGAGGACCAGAAGAGACTCCTAGAGAGGACCAGAATAGACTCAGAGAGAGGGCCAGGAGAGACTCCGAGAGAGGACCAGAAGAGACTCAGAGAGAGGACCAGAAGAGACTCAGAGAGAGGACCAGAAGAGACTCCGAGAGAGGACCAGAAGAGACTCAGAGAGAGGGCCAGAAGAGACTCAGAGAGAGGGCCAGAAGAGACTCAGAGAGAGGGCCAGAAGAGACTCAGAGAGAGGACCAGAAGAGACGCAGAGAGAGGGCCAGAAGAGACTCGAGGACCAGAAGAGACTCCGAGAGAGGGCCAGAAGAGACTCCGAGAGAGGACCAGAAGAGACTCAGAGAGAGGACCAGAAGAGACCCAGAGAGAGGACCAGAAGAGAGTTAGAGAGAGGACCAGAAGAGACTCGAGGACCAGAAGAGACTGAGAGAGAAGACCAGAAGGGACTCAGAGAGAGGACCAGAAGGGACTCAGAGAGAGGACCAGAAGAGACTCAGAGAGAGGACCAGAAGAGACCCAGAGAGAGGACCAGAAGAGACCCAGAGAGAGGACCAGAAGAGAGTCAGAGAGAGGACCAGAAGAGACCCAGAGAGAGGACCAGAAGAGACTCAGAGAGAGGACCAGAAGAGACTCCGAGAGAGGACCAGAAGAGACTCCGAGAGAGGACCAGAGGAGACTCAGAGAGAGGACCAGAAGAGACTCGGAGAGAGGACCAGAAGAGACTCCGAGAGAGGACCAGAAGAGACTCAGAGAGAGGGCCAGAAGAGACTCGAGGACCAGAAGAGACTCAGAGAGAGGGCCAGAAGAGACTCCGAGAGAGGACCAGAAGAGACTCATAGAGAGGACCAGAAGAGACTGACAGAGAGGACCAGACGAGACTCAGAGAGAGGACCAGACGAGACTCAGAGAGAGGACCAGAAGAGACTCAGAGAGAGGACCAGAAGAGACTCAGAGAGAGGACCAGAAGAGACTCCGAGAGAGGACCAGAAGAGACTCCGAGAGAGGACCAGAAGAGACTCCGAGAGAGGACCAGAAGAGACTCCGAGAGAGGACCAGAAGAGACTCAGAGAGAGGACCAGAAGAGACTCCGAGAGAGGACCAGAAGAGACTCAGAGAGAGGGCCAGAAGAGACTCGAGGACCAGAAGAGACTCAGAGAGAGGACCAGAAGAGACTCAGAGAGAGGACCAGAAGAGACCCAGAGAGAGGACCAGAAGGGACTCCCAGAGAGGACCAGAAGAGACTCCCAGAGAGGACCAGAAGAGACTCCTAGAGAGGACCAGAAGAGACTCCTAGAGAGGACCAGAAGAGACTCCTAGAGAGGGCCAGGAGAGACTCCGAGAGAGGACCAGAAGAGACTCAGAGAGAGGACCAGAAGAGACCCAGAGAGAGGACCAGAAGGGACTCCCAGAGAGGACCAGAAGAGACTCCCAGAGAGGACCAGAAGAGACTCCTAGAGAGGACCAGAAGAGACTCCTAGAGAGGACCAGAAGAGACTCAGAGAGAGGGCCAGGAGAGACTCCGAGAGAGGACCAGAAGAGACTCCGAGAGAGGACCAGAAGAGACTCCGAGAGAGGACCAGAAGAGACTCAGAGAGAGGGCCAGAAGAGACTCAGAGAGAGGGCCAGAAGAGACTCAGAGAGAGGGCCAGAAGAGACTCAGAGAGAGGGCCAGAAGAGACTCAGAGAGAGGACCAGAAGAGACGCAGAGAGAGGGCCAGAAGAGACTCGAGGACCAGAAGAGACTCCGAGAGAGGACCAGAAGAGACTGACAGAGAGGACCAGACGAGACTCAGAGAGAGGACCAGAAGAGACTCAGAGAGAGGACCAGAAGAGACTCAGAGAGAGGACCAGAAGAGACGCAGAGAGAGGACCAGAAGAGACGCAGAGAGAGGACCAGAAGAGACTCAGAGAGAGGGCCAGAAGAGACTCGAGGACCAGAAGAGACTCAGAGAGAGGGCCAGAAGAGACTCCGAGAGAGGACCAGAAGAGACTCCGAGAGAGGACCAGAAGAGACTCAGAGAGAGGACCAGAAGAGACTCAGAGAGAGGACCAGAAGAGACCCACAGAGAGAGGACCAGAAGAGACTCTGAGAGAGGACCAGAAGAGACTCAGAGAGAGGACCAGAAGAGACTCGAGGACCAGAAGAGACTCAGAGAGAGGGCCAGAAGAGACTCCGAGAGAGGACCAGAAGAGACTCCGAGAGAGGACCAGAAGAGACTCCGAGAGAGGACCAGAAGAGACTCCGAGAGAGGACCAGAAGAGACTCCGAGAGAGGACCAGAAGAGACTCAGAGAAAGGGCCAGAAGAGACTCGAGGACCAGAAGAGACTCAGAGAGAGGGCCAGAAGAGACTCCGAGAGAGGACCAGAAGAGACTCAGAGAGAGGACCAAAAGAGAGTCAGAGGGAGGACCAGAAGATACCCAGAGAGAGGACCAGAAGAGACTCCCAGAGAGGACCAGAAGAGACTCCTAGAGAGGACCAGAAGAGACTCCTAGAGAGGACCAGAAGAGACTCAGAGAGAGGGCCAGAAGAGACTCCGAGAGAGGACCAGAAGAGACTCAGAGAGAGGACAAGAAGAGACCCAGAGAGAGGACCAGAAGAGACTCAGAGAGAGGGCCAGAAGAGACTCAGAGAGAGGACCAGAAGAGACTCCGAGAGAGGACCAGAAGAGACTCCGAGAGAGGACCAGAAGAGATTTCGAGAGAGGACCAGAAGAGACTCAGAGAGAGGACCAGAAGAGACTCAGAGAGAGGACCAGAAGAGACTCCGAGAGAGGACCAGAAGAGACTCAGAGAGAGGACCAGAAGAGACTCAGAGAGAGGACCAGAAGAGACTCAGAGAGAGGGCCAGAAGAGACTCAGAGAGAGGACCAGAAGAGACTCCGAGAGAGGACCAGAAGAGACTCCGAGAGAGGACCAGAAGAGACTCCGAGAGAGGACCAGAAGAGACTCCGAGAGAGGACCAGAAGAGACTCCGAGAGAGGACCAGAAGAGACTCAGAGAGAGGACCAGAAGAGACTCCGAGGGAGGACCAGAAGAGACTCAGAGAGAGGGCCAGAAGAGACTCGAGGACCAGAAGAGACTCAAAGAGAGGACCAGAAGAGACTCAGAGAGAGGACCAGAAGAGACTGACAGCGAGGACCAGACGAGACTCAGAGAGAGGACCAGACGAGACTCAGAGAGAGGTCCAGAAGAGAGTCAGAGGGAGGACCAGAAGAGACCCAGAGAGAGGACCAGAAGGGACTCCCAGAGAGGACCAGAAGAGACTCCCAGAGAGGACCAGAAGAGACTCCTAGAGAGGACCAGAAGAGACTCCTAGAGAGGACCAGAAGAGACTCAGAGAGAGGGCCAGGAGAGACTCCGAGAGAGGACCAGAAGAGACTCAGAGAGAGGACCAGAAGAGACTCAGAGAGAGGACCAGAAGAGACTCCGAGAGAGGACCAGAAGAGACTCAGAGAGAGGGCCAGAAGAGACTCAGAGAGAGGGCCAGAAGAGACTCAGAGAGAGGGCCAGAAGAGACTCAGAGAGAGGACCAGAAGAGACGCAGAGAGAGGGCCAGAAGAGACTCGAGGACCAGAAGAGACTCCGAGAGAGGACCAGAAGAGACTGACAGAGAGGACCAGACGAGACTCAGAGAGAGGACCAGAAGAGACTCAGAGAGAGGACCAGAAGAGACTCAGAGAGAGGACCAGAAGAGACGCAGAGAGAGGACCAGAAGAGACGCAGAGAGAGGACCAGAAGAGACGCAGAGAGAGGACCAGAAGAGACTCAGAGAGAGGGCCAGAAGAGACTCCGAGAGAGGACCAGAAGAGACTCAGAGAGAGGACCAGAAGAGACCCAGAGAGAGGACCAGAAGAGAGTTAGAGAGAGGACCAGAAGAGACTCGAGGACCAGAAGAGACTGAGAGAGAAGACCAGAAGGGACTCAGAGAGAGGACCAGAAGGGACTCAGAGAGAGGACCAGAAGAGACTCAGAGAGAGGACCAGAAGAGACCCAGAGAGAGGACCAGAAGAGACCCAGAGAGAGGACCAGAAGAGAGTCAGAGAGAGGACCAGAAGAGACCCAGAGAGAGGACCAGAAGAGACTCAGAGAGAGGACCAGAAGAGACTCCGAGAGAGGACCAGAAGAGACTCCGAGAGAGGACCAGAAGAGACTCAGAGAGAGGACCAGAAGAGACTCGGAGAGAGGACCAGAAGAGACTCCGAGAGAGGACCAGAAGAGACTCAGAGAGAGGGCCAGAAGAGACTCGAGGACCAGAAGAGACTCAGAGAGAGGGCCAGAAGAGACTCCGAGAGAGGACCAGAAGAGACTCATAGAGAGGACCAGAAGAGACTGACAGAGAGGACCAGACGAGACTCAGAGAGAGGACCAGACGAGACTCAGAGAGAGGACCAGAAGAGACTCAGAGAGAGGACCAGAAGAGACTCAGAGAGAGGACCAGAAGAGACTCCGAGAGAGGACCAGAAGAGACTCCGAGAGAGGACCAGAAGAGACTCCGAGAGAGGACCAGAAGAGACTCCGAGAGAGGACCAGAAGAGACTCCGAGAGAGGACCAGAAGAGACTCAGAGAGAGGACCAGAAGAGACTCCGAGAGAGGACCAGAAGAGACTCAGAGAGAGGGCCAGAAGAGACTCGAGGACCAGAAGAGACTCAGAGAGAGGACCAGAAGAGACTCAGAGAGAGGACCAGAAGAGACTGACAGAGAGGACCAGACGAGACTCAGAGAGAGGACCAGACGAGACTCAGAGAGAGGTCCAGAAGAGAGTCAGAGAGAGGACCAGAAGAGACCCAGAGAGAGGACCAGAAGGGACTCCCAGAGAGGACCAGAAGAGACTCCCAGAGAGGACCAGAAGAGACTCCTAGAGAGGACCAGAAGAGACTCCTAGAGAGGACCAGAAGAGACTCCTAGAGAGGGCCAGGAGAGACTCCGAGAGAGGACCAGAAGAGACTCAGAGAGAGGACCAGAAGAGACTCCGAGAGAGGACCAGAAGAGACTCAGAGAGAGGGCCAGAAGAGACTCAGAGAGAGGGCCAGAAGAGACTCAGAGAGAGGGCCAGAAGAGACTCAGAGAGAGGGCCAGAAGAGACGCAGAGAGAGGGCCAGAAGAGACTCGAGGACCAGAAGAGACTCCGAGAGAGGACCAGAAGAGACTGACAGAGAGGACCAGACGAGACTCAGAGAGAGGACCAGAAGAGACTCAGAGAGAGGACCAGAAGAGACTCAGAGAGAGGACCAGAAGAGACGCAGAGAGAGGACCAGAAGAGACGCAGAGAGAGGACCAGAAGAGACTCAGAGAGAGGGCCAGAAGAGACTCCGAGAGAGGACCAGAAGAGACTCAGAGAGAGGACCAGAAGAGACCCAGAGAGAGGACCAGAAGAGAGTTAGAGAGAGGACCAGAAGAGACTCGAGGACCAGAAGAGACTGAGAGAGAAGACCAGAAGGGACTCAGAGAGAGGACCAGAAGGGACTCAGAGAGAGGACCAGAAGAGACTCAGAGAGAGGACCAGAAGAGACCCAGAGAGAGGACCAGAAGAGACCCAGAGAGAGGACCAGAAGAGAGTCAGAGAGAGGACCAGAAGAGACCCAGAGAGAGGACCAGAAGAGACCCAGAGAGAGGACCAGAAGAGACTCAGAGAGAGGACCAGAAGAGACTCCGAGAGAGGACCAGAAGAGACTCCGAGAGAGGAACAGAAGAGACTCAGAGAGAGGACCAGAAGAGACTCGGAGAGAGGACCAGAAGAGACTCCGAGAGAGGACCAGAAGAGACTCAGAGAGAGGGCCAGAAGAGACTCGAGGACCAGAAGAGACTCCGAGAGAGGGCCAGAAGAGACTCCGAGAGAGGACCAGAAGAGACTGACAGAGAGGACCAGACGAGACTCAGAGAGAGGAGCAGAAGAGACTCAGAGAGAGGACCAGAAGAGACTCAGAGAGAGGACCAGATGAGACTCAGAGAGAGGACCAGAAGAGACTCCGAGAGAGGACCAGAAGAGACTCCGAGAGAGGACCAGAAGAGACCCACAGGGAGAGGACCAGAAGAGACCCACAGGGAGAGGACCAGAAGAGACTCAGAGAGAGGACCAGAAGAGACTCCGAGAGAGGACCAGAAGAGACTCCGAGAGAGGACCAGAAGAGACTCAGAGAGAGGACCAGAAGAGACTCGAGGATCAGAAGAGACTCAGAGAGAGGGCCAGAAGAGACTCCGAGAGAGGACCAGAAGAGACTCATAGAGAGGACCAGAAGAGACTGACAGAGAGGACCAGAAGAGACTGACAGAGAGGACCAGACGAGACTCAGAGAGAGGACCAGACGAGAGTCAGAGAGAGGACCAGAAGAGACCCAGAGAGAGGACCAGAAGAGACTCCGAGAGAGGACCAGAAGAGACTCCGAGAGGACCAGAAGAGACTCCGAGAGAGGACCAGAAGAGACTCCGAGAGAGGACCAGAAGAGACTCCGAGAGAGGACCAGAAGAGACTCAGAGAGAGGACCAGAAGAGACCCACAGAGAGAGGACCAGAAGAGACTCCGAGAGAGGACCAGAAGAGACTCCGAGAGAGGACCAGAAGAGACTCCGAGAGAGGACCAGAAGAGACTCCGAGAGAGGACCAGAAGAGACTCAGAGAGAGGACCAGAAGAGACTCAGAGAGAGGGCCAGAAGAGACTCAGAGAGAGGACCAGAAGAGACGCAGAGAGAGGGCCAGAAGAGACTCGAGGACCAGAAGAGACTCCGAGAGAGGACCAGAAGAGACTGACAGAGAGGACCAGACGAGACTCAGAGAGAGGACCAGAAGAGACTCAGAGAGAGGACCAGAAGAGACTCAGAGAGAGGACCAGAAGAGACGCAGAGAGAGGACCAGAAGAGACTCAGAGAGAGGGCCGGAAGAGACTCGAGGACCAGAAGAGACTCAGAGAGAGGGCCAGAAGAGACTCCGAGAGAGGACCAGAAGAGACTCAGAGAGAGGACCAGAAGAGACCCAGAGAGAGGACCAGAAGAGAGTTAGAGAGAGGACCAGAAGAGACTCGAGGACCAGAAGAGACTGAGAGAGAAGACCAGAAGGGACTCAGAGAGAGGACCAGAAGGGACTCAGAGAGAGGACCAGAAGAGACTCAGAGAGAGGACCAGAAGAGACCCAGAGAGAGGACCAGAAGAGACCCAGAGAGAGGACCAGAAGAGACCCAGAGAGAGGACCAGAAGAGAGTCAGAGAGAGGACCAGAAGAGACCCAGAGAGAGGACCAGAAGAGACTCAGAGAGAGGACCAGAAGAGACTCCGAGAGAGGACCAGAAGAGACTCCGAGAGAGGACCAGAAGAGACTCAGAGAGAGGACCAGAAGAGACTCGGAGAGAGGACCAGAAGAGACTCAGAGAGAGGACCAGAAGAGACTCAGAGAGAGGGCCAGAAGAGACTCGAGGACCAGAAGAGAGTCAAAGAGAGGACCAGAAGAGACTCCTAGAGA
Organism: Lissotriton helveticus; assembly: GCF_964261635.1. Classification (NCBI taxonomy): domain Eukaryota; kingdom Metazoa; phylum Chordata; class Amphibia; order Caudata; family Salamandridae; genus Lissotriton; species Lissotriton helveticus. The sequence continues at coordinate 1,685,181,661 of NC_136063.1, read as the reverse complement.
GGACCAGAAGAGAGTCAGAGAGAGGACCAGAAGAGACTCAGAGAGAGGACCAGAAGAGACTCAGAGAGAGGACCAGAAGAGACCCAGAGAGAGGACCAGAAGAGACCCAGAGAGAGGACCAGAAGAGACTCATAGAGAGGACCAGAAGAGACTCAGAGAGAGGACCTGAAGAGACTCAGAGAGGGGACCTGAAGAGACTGATAGAGAGAGGACCAGAAGAGACCCAGAGAGAGGACCAGAAGAGACCCAGAGAGAGGACCAGAAGAGACTCAGAGAGAGGACCAGAAGAGACCCAGAGAGAGGACCAGAAGAGACTCAGAGAGAGGACCAGAAGAGACTCAGAGAAAGGACCAGAAGAGACTCAGAGAGAGGACCAGAAGAGACTCAAAGAGAGGACCAGAAGAGACTCAGAGAGAGGACCAGAAGAGACTCAGAGAGAGGACCAGAAGAGACTCAGAGAGAGGACCAGAAGAGACTCAAAGAGAGGACCAGAAGAGACTGAGAGAGAGGACCAGAAGAGACCCAGAGAGAGGACCAGAAGAGACTCAGAGAGAGGGCCAGAAGAGACTCGAGGACCAGAAGAGACTCAGAGAGTGGACCAGAAGAGACTCAGAGAGAGGACCAGAAGAGACTCAGAGAGAGGGCCAGAAGAGACTCAGAGAGAGGACCAGAAGAGACGCAGAGAGAGGGCCAGAAGAGACTCGAGGACCAGAAGAGACTCCGAGAGAGGACCAGAAGAGACTGACAGAGAGGACCAGACGAGACTCAGAGAGAGGACCAGAAGAGACTCAGAGAGAGGACCAGAAGAGACTCAGAGAGAGGACCAGAAGAGACGCAGAGAGAGGACCAGAAGAGACTCAGAGAGAGGGCCGGAAGAGACTCGAGGACCAGAAGAGACTCAGAGAGAGGGCCAGAAGAGACTCCGAGAGAGGACCAGAAGAGACTCAGAGAGAGGACCAGAAGAGACCCAGAGAGAGGACCAGAAGAGAGTTAGAGAGAGGACCAGAAGAGACTCGAGGACCAGAAGAGACTGAGAGAGAAGACCAGAAGGGACTCAGAGAGAGGACCAGAAGGGACTCAGAGAGAGGACCAGAAGAGACTCAGAGAGAGGACCAGAAGAGACCCAGAGAGAGGACCAGAAGAGACCCAGAGAGAGGACCAGAAGAGACCCAGAGAGAGGACCAGAAGAGAGTCAGAGAGAGGACCAGAAGAGACCCAGAGAGAGGACCAGAAGAGACTCAGAGAGAGGACCAGAAGAGACTCCGAGAGAGGACCAGAAGAGACTCCGAGAGAGGACCAGAAGAGACTCAGAGAGAGGACCAGAAGAGACTCGGAGAGAGGACCAGAAGAGACTCAGAGAGAGGACCAGAAGAGACTCAGAGAGAGGGCCAGAAGAGACTCGAGGACCAGAAGAGAGTCAAAGAGAGGACCAGAAGAGACTCCTAGAGAGGACCAGAAGAGAGTCAGAGAGAGGACCAGAAGAGACTCAGAGAGAGGACCAGAAGAGACTCAGAGAGAGGACCAGAAGAGACCCAGAGAGAGGACCAGAAGAGACCCAGAGAGAGGACCAGAAGAGACTCATAGAGAGGACCAGAAGAGACTCAGAGAGAGGACCTGAAGAGACTCAGAGAGGGGACCTGAAGAGACTGATAGAGAGAGGACCAGAAGAGACCCAGAGAGAGGACCAGAAGAGACCCAGAGAGAGGACCAGAAGAGACTCAGAGAGAGGACCAGAAGAGACCCAGAGAGAGGACCAGAAGAGACTCAGAGAGAGGACCAGAAGAGACTCAGAGAAAGGACCAGAAGAGACTCAGAGAGAGGACCAGAAGAGACTCAAAGAGAGGACCAGAAGAGACTCAGAGAGAGGACCAGAAGAGACTCAGAGAGAGGACCAGAAGAGACTCAGAGAGAGGACCAGAAGAGACTCAAAGAGAGGACCAGAAGAGACTGAGAGAGAGGACCAGAAGAGACCCAGAGAGAGGACCAGAAGAGACTCACAGAGAGGACCAGAAGAGACTCACAGAGAGGACCAGAAGAGAGTCCGAGAGAGGGCCAGAAGAGACTTACAGAGAGAGGACCAGAAGAGACTGACAGAGAGGACCAGAAGGGACTCACAGAGAGGACCAGAAGAGACTCAGAGAGAGGACCAGAAGAGACGCAGAGAGAGGACCAAAAGAGACGCAGTCAGAGGACCAGAAGAGACTCACAGAGAGGACCAGAAGAGACTCACAGAGAGGACCAGAAGAGAGTCAGAGAGAGGGCCAGAAGAGACTTACAGAGAGAGGACCAGAAGAGACTCATAGAGAGAACCAGATGAGACTCCGAGAGAGGACCAGAAGAGACTCATAGAGAGGACCAGAAGAGACTGACAGAGAGGACCAGACGAGACTCAGAGAGAGGACCAGAAGAGACTCAGAGAGAGGACCAGAAGAGACTCCGAGAGAGGACCAGAAGAGACTCAGAGAGAGGTCCAGAAGAGAGTCATAGAGAGGACTAGAAGAGACCCAGAGAGAGGACCAGAAGAGACTCCCAGAGAGGACCAGAAGAGACTCCCAGAGAGGACCAGAAGAGACTCCTAGAGAGGACCAGAAGAGACTCCGAGAGAGGGCCAGAAGAGACTCCGAGAGAGGACCAGAAGAGACTCAGAGAGAGGACCAGAAGAGACGCAGAGAGAGGACCAAAAGAGACGCAGTCAGAGGACCAGAAGAGACTCAGAGAGAGGGCCAGAAGAGACTCGAGGACCAGAAGAGACTCATAGAGAGGACCAGAAGAGACTCATAGAGAGGACCAGAAGAGACTGATAGAGAGGACCAGAAGAAACTCAGAGAGAGGACCAGAAGAGGCTCAGAGAGAGGACCAGAAGAGACTCAGAGAGAGGATCAGAAGAGACTCCGAGAGAGGACCAGAAGAGAGTCAAAGAGAGGACCAGAAGAGACTCCTAGAGAGGACCAGAAGAGAGTCAGAGAGAGGACCAGAAGAGACTCAGAGAGAGGACCAGAAGAGACTCAGAGAGAGGACCAGAAGAGACCCAGAGAGAGGACCAGAATAGACCCAGAGAGAGGACCAGAAGAGACTCATAGAGAGGACCAGAAGAGACTCAGAGAGAGGACCTGAAGAGACTCAGAGAGGGGACCTGAAGAGACTGATAGAGAGAGGACCAGAAGAGACCCAGAGAGAGGACCAGAAGAGACCCAGAGAGAGGACCAGAAGAGACTCAGAGAGAGGACCAGAAGAGACCCAGAGAGAGGACCAGAAGAGACTCAGAGAGAGGACCAGAAGAGACTCAGAGAGAGGACCAGAAGAGACTCAGAGAGAGGACCAGAAGAGACTCAAAGAGAGGACCAGAAGAGACTCAGAGAGAGGACCAGAAGAGACTCAGAGAGAGGACCAGAAGAGACTCAGAGAGAGGACCAGAAGAGACTCAAAGAGAGGACCAGAAGAGACTGAGAGAGAGGACCAGAAGAGACCCAGAGAGAGGACCAGAAGAGACTCACAGAGAGGACCAGAAGAGACTCACAGAGAGGACCAGAAGAGAGTCAGAGAGAGGGCCAGAAGAGACTTACAGAGAGAGGACCAGAAGAGACTGACAGAGAGGACCAGAAGGGACTCACAGAGAGGACCAGAAGAGACTCAGAGAGAGGACCAGAAGAGACGCAGAGAGAGGACCAAAAGAGACGCAGTCAGAGGACCAGAAGAGACTCAGAGAGAGGGCCAGAAGAGACTCGAGGACCAGAAGAGACTCATAGAGAGGACCAGAAGAGACTCATAGAGAGGACCAGAAGAGACTGATAGAGAGGACCAAAAGAAACTCAGAGAGAGGACCAGAAGAGGCTCAGAGAGAGGACCAGAAGAGACTCAGAGAGAGGATCAGAAGAGACTCCGAGAGAGGACCAGAAGAGAGTCAAAGAGAGGACCAGAAGAGACTCCTAGAGAGGACCAGAAGAGAGTCAGAGAGAGGACCAGAAGAGACTCAGAGAGAGGACCAGAAGAGACTCAGAGAGAGGACCAGAAGAGACCCAGAGAGAGGACCAGAAGAGACTCAGAGAGGACCAGAAGAGACTCATAGAGAGGACCAGAAGAGACTCAGAGAGAGGACCTGAAGAGACTCAGAGAGGGGACCTGAAGAGACTGATAGAGAGAGGACCAGAAGAGACCCAGAGAGAGGACCAGAAGAGACCCAGAGAGAGGACCAGAAGAGACTCAGAGAGAGGACCAGAAGAGACCCAGAGAGAGGACCAGAAGAGACTCAGAGAGAGGACCAGAAGAGACTCAGAGAGAGGACCAGAAGAGACTCAGAGAGAGGACCAGAAGAGACTCAAAGAGAGGACCAGAAGAGACTCAGAGAGAGGACCAGAAGAGACTCAGAGAGAGGACCAGAAGAGACTCAGAGAGAGGACCAGAAGAGACTCAAAGAGAGGACCAGAAGAGACTGAGAGAGAGGACCAGAAGAGACCCAGAGAGAGGACCAGAAGAGACTCCGAGAGAGGACCAGAAGAGACTCCGAGAGAGGACCAGAAGAGACTCCGAGAGAGGAACAGAAGAGACTCAGAGAGAGGGCCAGAAGAGACTCAGAGAGAGGACCAGAAGAGACGCAGAGAGAGGGCCAGAAGAGACTCCGAGAGAGGACCAGAAGAGACTCCGAGAGAGGACCAGAAGAGACTCTGAGAGAGGACCAGAAGAGACTCCGAGAGAGGACCAGAAGAGACTCAGAGAGAGGGCCAGAAGAGACTCGAGGACCAGAAGAGACTCAGAGAGTGGACCAGAAGAGACTCAGAGAGAGGACCAGAAGAGACTCAGAGAGAGGGCCAGAAGAGACTCAGAGAGAGGACCAGAAGAGACGCAGAGAGAGGGCCAGAAGAGACTCGAGGACCAGAAGAGACTCCGAGAGAGGACCAGAAGAGACTGACAGAGAGGACCAGACGAGACTCAGAGAGAGGACCAGAAGAGACTCAGAGAGAGGACCAGAAGAGACTCAGAGAGAGGACCAGAAGAGACGCAGAGAGAGGACCAGAAGAGACTCAGAGAGAGGGCCGGAAGAGACTCGAGGACCAGAAGAGACTCAGAGAGAGGGCCAGAAGAGACTCCGAGAGAGGACCAGAAGAGACTCAGAGAGAGGACCAGAAGAGACCCAGAGAGAGGACCAGAAGAGAGTTAGAGAGAGGACCAGAAGAGACTCGAGGACCAGAAGAGACTGAGAGAGAAGACCAGAAGGGACTCAGAGAGAGGACCAGAAGGGACTCAGAGAGAGGACCAGAAGAGACTCAGAGAGAGGACCAGAAGAGACCCAGAGAGAGGACCAGAAGAGACCCAGAGAGAGGACCAGAAGAGACCCAGAGAGAGGACCAGAAGAGAGTCAGAGAGAGGACCAGAAGAGACCCAGAGAGAGGACCAGAAGAGACTCAGAGAGAGGACCAGAAGAGACTCCGAGAGAGGACCAGAAGAGACTCCGAGAGAGGACCAGAAGAGACTCAGAGAGAGGACCAGAAGAGACTCGGAGAGAGGACCAGAAGAGACTCAGAGAGAGGACCAGAAGAGACTCAGAGAGAGGGCCAGAAGAGACTCGAGGACCAGAAGAGAGTCAAAGAGAGGACCAGAAGAGACTCCTAGAGAGGACCAGAAGAGAGTCAGAGAGAGGACCAGAAGAGACTCAGAGAGAGGACCAGAAGAGACTCAGAGAGAGGACCAGAAGAGACCCAGAGAGAGGACCAGAAGAGACCCAGAGAGAGGACCAGAAGAGACTCATAGAGAGGACCAGAAGAGACTCAGAGAGAGGACCTGAAGAGACTCAGAGAGGGGACCTGAAGAGACTGATAGAGAGAGGACCAGAAGAGACCCAGAGAGAGGACCAGAAGAGACCCAGAGAGAGGACCAGAAGAGACTCAGAGAGAGGACCAGAAGAGACCCAGAGAGAGGACCAGAAGAGACTCAGAGAGAGGACCAGAAGAGACTCAGAGAAAGGACCAGAAGAGACTCAGAGAGAGGACCAGAAGAGACTCAAAGAGAGGACCAGAAGAGACTCAGAGAGAGGACCAGAAGAGACTCAGAGAGAGGACCAGAAGAGACTCAGAGAGAGGACCAGAAGAGACTCAAAGAGAGGACCAGAAGAGACTGAGAGAGAGGACCAGAAGAGACCCAGAGAGAGGACCAGAAGAGACTCACAGAGAGGACCAGAAGAGACTCACAGAGAGGACCTTAAGAGAGTCCGAGAGAGGGCCAGAAGAGACTTACAGAGAGAGGACCAGAAGAGACTGACAGAGAGGACCAGAAGGGACTCACAGAGAGGACCAGAAGAGACTCAGAGAGAGGACCAGAAGAGACGCAGAGAGAGGACCAAAAGAGACGCAGTCAGAGGACCAGAAGAGACTCACAGAGAGGACCAGAAGAGACTCACAGAGAGGACCAGAAGAGAGTCAGAGAGAGGGCCAGAAGAGACTTACAGAGAGAGGACCAGAAGAGACTCATAGAGAGAACCAGATGAGACTCCGAGAGAGGACCAGAAGAGACTCATAGAGAGGACCAGAAGAGACTGACAGAGAGGACCAGACGAGACTCAGAGAGAGGACCAGAAGAGACTCAGAGAGAGGACCAGAAGAGACTCCGAGAGAGGACCAGAAGAGACTCAGAGAGAGGTCCAGAAGAGAGTCAGAGAGAGGACTAGAAGAGACCCAGAGAGAGGACCAGAAGAGACTCCCAGAGAGGACCAGAAGAGACTCCCAGAGAGGACCAGAAGAGACTCCTAGAGAGGACCAGAAGAGACTCCGAGAGAGGGCCAGAAGAGACTCCGAGAGAGGACCAGAAGAGACTCAGAGAGAGGACCAGAAGAGACGCAGAGAGAGGACCAAAAGAGACGCAGTCAGAGGACCAGAAGAGACTCAGAGAGAGGGCCAGAAGAGACTCGAGGACCAGAAGAGACTCATAGAGAGGACCAGAAGAGACTCATAGAGAGGACCAGAAGAGACTGATAGAGAGGACCAGAAGAAACTCAGAGAGAGGACCAGAAGAGGCTCAGAGAGAGGACCAGAAGAGACTCAGAGAGAGGATCAGAAGAGACTCCGAGAGAGGACCAGAAGAGAGTCAAAGAGAGGACCAGAAGAGACTCCTAGAGAGGACCAGAAGAGAGTCAGAGAGAGGACCAGAAGAGACTCAGAGAGAGGACCAGAAGAGACTCAGAGAGAGGACCAGAAGAGACCCAGAGAGAGGACCAGAATAGACCCAGAGAGAGGACCAGAAGAGACTCATAGAGAGGACCAGAAGAGACTCAGAGAGAGGACCTGAAGAGACTCAGAGAGGGGACCTGAAGAGACTGATAGAGAGAGGACCAGAAGAGACCCAGAGAGAGGACCAGAAGAGACCCAGAGAGAGGACCAGAAGAGACTCAGAGAGAGGACCAGAAGAGACCCAGAGAGAGGACCAGAAGAGACTCAGAGAGAGGACCAGAAGAGACTCAGAGAGAGGACCAGAAGAGACTCAGAGAGAGGACCAGAAGAGACTCAAAGAGAGGACCAGAAGAGACTCAGAGAGAGGACCAGAAGAGACTCAGAGAGAGGACCAGAAGAGACTCAGAGAGAGGACCAGAAGAGAGTCAGAGAGAGGGCCAGAAGAGACTTACAGAGAGAGGACCAGAAGAGACTGACAGAGAGGACCAGAAGGGACTCAGAGAGAGGACCAGAAGAGACTCAGAGAGAGGACCAGAAGAGACGCAGAGAGAGGACCAAAAGAGACGCAGTCAGAGGACCAGAAGAGACTCAGAGAGAGGGCCAGAAGAGACTCGAGGACCAGAAGAGACTCATAGAGAGGACCAGAAGAGACTCATAGAGAGGACCAGAAGAGACTGATAGAGAGGACCAGAAGAAACTCAGAGAGAGGACCAGAAGAGGCTCAGAGAGAGGACCAGAAGAGACTCAGAGAGAGGATCAGAAGAGACTCCGAGAGAGGACCAGAAGAGAGTCAAAGAGAGGACCAGAAGAGACTCCTAGAGAGGACCAGAAGAGAGTCAGAGAGAGGACCAGAAGAGACTCAGAGAGAGGACCAGAAGAGACTCAGAGAGAGGACCAGAAGAGACCCAGAGAGAGGACCAGAAGAGACTCAGAGAGGACCAGAAGAGACTCATAGAGAGGACCAGAAGAGACTCAGAGAGAGGACCTGAAGAGACTCAGAGAGGGGACCTGAAGAGACTGATAGAGAGAGGACCAGAAGAGACCCAGAGAGAGGACCAGAAGAGACCCAGAGAGAGGACCAGAAGAGACTCAGAGAGAGGACCAGAAGAGACCCAGGGAGAGGACCAGAAGAGACTCAGAGAGAGGACCAGAAGAGACTCAGAGAGAGGACCAGAAGAGACTCAGAGAGAGGACCAGAAGAGACTCAAAGAGAGGACCAGAAGAGACTCAGAGAGAGGACCAGAAGAGACTCAGAGAGAGGACCAGAAGAGACTCAGAGAGAGGACCAGAAGAGACTCAAAGAGAGGACCAGAAGAGACTGAGAGAGAGGACCAGAAGAGACCCAGAGAGAGGACCAGAAGAGACTCACAGAGAGGACCAGAAGAGACTCACAGAGAGGACCAGAAGAGAGTCAGAGAGAGGGCCAGAAGAGACTTACAGAGAGAGGACCAGAAGAGACTGACAGAGAGGACCAGAAGGGACTCACAGAGAGGACCAGAAGAGAGTCAGAGAGAGGACTAGAAGAGACTCACAGATAGGACCAGAAGAGAGTCAGAGAGAGGACCAGAAGAGAGTCAGAGAGAGGACCAGAAGAGACTCCTAGAGAGGACCAGAAGAGACTCACAGAGAGGACCAGAAGAGACTGACAGAGAGGACCAGAAGGGACTCACAGAGAGGACCAGAAGAGACTCCTAGAGAGGACCAGAAGAGACTCCTAGAGAGGACCAGAAGAGACTCCTAGAGAGGACCAGAAGAGAGTCAGAGAGAGGACCAGAAGAGAGTCAGAGAGAGGACCAGAAGATACTCCTAGAGATGACCAGAAGAGACTCAGAGAGAGGACCAGAAGAGACTCACAGAGAGGACCAGAAGAGACTCATAGAGAGGACCAGAAGAGACAACGAGAGAGGACCAGAAGAGACTGATAGAGAGGACCAGAAGAGACTCATAGAGAGGACCAGAAGAGACTGATAGAGAGGACCAGAAGAAACTCACAGAGAGGACCAGAAGAGACTCAGAGAGAGGACCAGAAGAGACTCAGAGAGAGGACCAGAAGAGACTCATAGAGAGGATCAGAAGAGACTGATAGAGAGGACCAGAAGAGACTCAGAGAGAGGACCAGAAGAGACTCAGAGAGAGGACCAGAAGAGACTCAGAGAGAGGACCAGAAGAGACTCAGAGAGAGGACCAGAAGAGACTCCGAGAGAGGACCAGAAGAGAGTCAGAGAGAGGACCAGAAGAGACTCCTAGAGAGGACCAGAAGAGAGTCAGAGAGAGGACCAGAAGAGACTCTGAGAGAGGACCAGAAGAGACTCAGAGAGAGGACCAGAAGAGACTCAGAGAGAGGACCAGAAGAGACTCAGAGAGAGGACCAGAAGAGACTCAGAGAGGGGACCAGAAGAGACTGATAGAGGGAGGACCAGAAGAGACCCGGAGAGAGGACCAGAAGAGACTCAGAGAGAGGACCAGAAGAGACTCAGAGAGAGGACCAGAAGAGACCCAGAGAGAGGACCAGAAGAGACTCAGAGAGATGACCAGAAGAGACTCAGAGAGAGGACCAGAAGAGACCCAGAGAGAGGACCAGAAGAGACTCAGAGAGAGAACCAGAGGACCAGAAGAGCCTCACAGAGAGGACCAGAAGAGACTCACAGAGAGGACCAGAAGAGACTCCTAGAGAGGACCAGAAGAGACTCCTAGAGAGGACCAGAGGAGACTCCTAGAGAGGACCAGAAGAGACCCAGAGAGAGGACCAGAAGAGACCCAGAGAGAGGACCAGAAGAGACTCAGAGAGAGGACCAGAAGAGACTCCGAGAGAGGACCAGAAGAGACTGAGAGAGAGGACCAGAAGAGACTGAGAGAGAGGACCAGAAGAGACTCAGAGAGAGGACCAGAAGAGACTCAGAGAGAGGACCAGAAGAGACTCAGAGAGAGGACCAGAAGAGACTCAAAGAGAGGACCAGAAGAGACTGAGAGAGAGGACCAGAAGAGACCCAGAGAGAGGACCAGAAGAGACTCACAGAGAGGACCAGAAGAGACTGAGAGAGAAAACCAGAAGGGACTCAGAGAGAGGACCAGAAGGGACTCAGAGAGAGGACCAGAAGGGACTCAGAGAGAGGACCAGAAGAGACTCAGAGAGAGGACCAGAAGAGACCCAGAGAGAGGACCAGAAGAGACTCACAGAGAGGACCAGAAGAGACTGAGAGAGAAAACCAGAAGGGACTCAGAGAGAGGACCAGAAGGGACTCAGAGAGAGGACCAGAAGGGACTCAGAGAGAGGACCAGAAGAGACTCAGAGAGAGGACCAGAAGAGACCCAGAGAGAGGACCAGAAGAGACTCACAGAGAGGACCAGAAGGGACTCCGAGAGAGGACCAGAAGAGACTCAGAGAGAGGGCCAGAAGAGAGTCAGAGAGAGGACCAGAAGAGACCCAGAGAGAGGACCAGAAGAGACTCACAGAGAGGACCAGAAGGGACTCACAGAGAGGACCACAAGAGAGTCAGAGAGAGGACCAGAAGAGACTCCGAGAGAGGACCAGAAGAGACCCAGAGAGAGGACCAGAAGAGACTCACAGAGAGGACCAGAAGAGACTGAGAGAGAAAACCAGAAGGGACTCAGAGAGAGGACCAGAAGGGACTCAGAGAGAGGACCAGAAGAGACTCAGAGAGAGGACCAGAAGAGACCCAGAGAGAGGACCAGAAGAGACTCACAGAGAGGACCAGAAGGGACTCACAGAGAGGACCAGAAGAGAGTCAGAGAGAGGACCAGAAGAGACTCACAGAGAGGACCAGAAGAGAGTCAGAGAGAGGACCAGAAGAGGCTCCTAGAGAGGACCAGAAGAGAGTCAGAGAGAGGACCAGAAGAGACTCACAGAGAGGACCAGAAGAGACTGACAGAGAGGACCAGAAGAGACTCCTAGAGAGGACCAGAAGAGACTCAGAGAGAGGGCCAGAAGAGACTCAGAGAGAGGACCAGAAGAGACTCCGAGAGAGGACCAGAAGAGACTCCGAGAGAGGACCAGAAGAGATTTTGAGAGAGGACCAGAAGAGATTTTGAGAGAGGACCAGAAGAGACTCAGAGAGAGGACCAGAAGAGACTCAGAGAGAGGACCAGAAGAGACTCCGAGAGAGGACCAGAAGAGACTCAGAGAGAGGACCAGAAGAGACTCAGAGAGAGGGCCAGAAGAGACTCAGAGAGAGGACCAGAAGAGACTCCGAGAGAGGACCAGAAGAGACTCCGAGAGAGGACCAGAAGAGACTCCGAGAGAGGACCAGAAGAGACTCTGAGAGAGGACCAGAAGAGACTCCGAGAGAGGACCTGAAGAGACTCAGAGAGAGGACCAGAAGAGACTCAGAGAGAGGGCCAGAAGAGACTCGAGGACCAGAAGAGACTCAGAGAGAGGACCAGAAGAGACTCAGAGAGAGGACCAGAAGAGACTCACAGAGAGGACCAGAAGAGACTGAGAGAGAAAACCAGAAGGGACTCAGAGAGAGGACCAGAAGGGACTCAGAGAGAGGACCAGAAGAGACCCAGAGAGAGGACCAGAAGAGACCCAGAGAGAGGACCAGAAGAGACTCACAGAGAGGACCAGAAGGGACTCACAGAGAGGACCAGAAGAGAGTCAGAGAGAGGACCAGAAGAGACTCACAGAGAGGACCAGAAGAGAGTCAGAGAGAGGACCAGAAGAGGCTCCTAGAGAGGACCAGAAGAGAGTCAGAGAGAGGACCAGAAGGGACTCAGAGAGAGGACCAGAAGAGACTCAGAGAGAGGACCAGAAGAGACCCAGAGAGAGGACCAGAAGAGACTCACAGAGAGGACCAGAAGGGACTCCGAGAGAGGACCAGAAGAGACTCAGAGAGAGGGCCAGAAGAGAGTCAGAGAGAGGACCAGAAGAGACCCAGAGAGAGGACCAGAAGAGACTCACAGAGAGGACCAGAAGGGACTCACAGAGAGGACCAGAAGAGAGTCAGAGAGAGGACCAGAAGAGACTCCGAGAGAGGACCAGAAGAGACCCAGAGAGAGGACCAGAAGAGACTCACAGAGAGGACCAGAAGAGACTGAGAGAGAAAACCAGAAGGGACTCAGAGAGAGGACCAGAAGGGACTCAGAGAGAGGACCAGAAGAGACTCAGAGAGAGGACCAGAAGAGAGTCAGAGAGAGGACCAGAAGAGACTCACAGAGAGGACCAGAAGAGAGTCAGAGAGAGGACCAGAAGAGGCTCCTAGAGAGGACCAGAAGAGAGTCAGAGAGAGGACCAGAAGAGACTCACAGAGAGGACCAGAAGAGACTGACAGAGAGGACCAGAAGAGACTCCTAGAGAGGACCAGAAGAGACTCAGAGAGAGGGCCAGAAGAGACTCAGAGAGAGGACCAGAAGAGACTCCGAGAGAGGACCAGAAGAGACTCCGAGAGAGGACCAGAAGAGATTTTGAGAGAGGACCAGAAGAGATTTTGAGAGAGGACCAGAAGAGACTCAGAGAGAGGACCAGAAGAGACTCAGAGAGAGGACCAGAAGAGACTCCGAGAGAGGACCAGAAGAGACTCAGAGAGAGGACCAGAAGAGACTCAGAGAGAGGGCCAGAAGAGACTCAGAGAGAGGACCAGAAGAGACTCCGAGAGAGGACCAGAAGAGACTCCGAGAGAGGACCAGAAGAGACTCCGAGAGAGGACCAGAAGAGACTCCGAGAGAGGACCAGAAGAGACTCCGAGAGAGGACCTGAAGAGACTCCGAGAGAGGACCAGAAGAGACTCAGAGAGAGGACCAGAAGAGACTCCGAGAGAGGACCAGAAGAGACTCAGAGAGAGGGCCAGAAGAGACTCAAGGACCAGAAGAGACTCAGAGAGAGGACCAGAAGAGACTCAGAGAGAGGACCAGAAGAGACTGACAGAGAGGACCAGACGAGACTCAGAGAGAGGACCAGACGAGACTCAGAGAGAGGTCCAGAAGAGAGTCAGAGAGAGGACCAGAAGAGACCCAGAGAGAGGACCAGAAGGGACTCCCAGAGAGGACCAGAAGAGACTCCCAGAGAGGACCAGAAGAGACTCCTAGAGAGGACCAGAAGAGACTCCTAGAGAGGACCAGAAGAGACTCAGAGAGAGGGCCAGGAGAGACTCCGAGAGAGGACCAGAAGAGACTCAGAGAGAGGACCAGAAGAGACTCCGAGAGAGGACCAGAAGAGACTCAGAGAGAGGGCCAGAAGAGACTCAGAGAGAGGGCCAGAAGAGACTCAGAGAGAGGGCCAGAAGAGACTCAGAGAGAGGGCCAGAAGAGACTCAGAGAGAGGACCAGAAGAGACGCAGAGAGAGGGCCAGAAGAGACTCGAGGACCAGAAGAGACTCCGAGAGAGGACCAGAAGAGACTGACAGAGAGGACCAGACGAGACTCAGAGAGAGGACCAGAAGAGACTCAGAGAGAGGACCAGAAGAGACTCAGAGAGAGGACCAGAAGAGACGCAGAGAGAGGACCAGAAGAGACGCAGAGAGAGGACCAGAAGAGACTCAGAGAGAGGGCCAGAAGAGACTCGAGGACCAGAAGAGACTCAGAGAGAGGGCCAGAAGAGACTCCGAGAGAGGACCAGAAGAGACTCCGAGAGAGGACCAGAAGAGACTCTGAGAGAGGACCAGAAGAGACTCAGAGAGAGGACCAGAAGAGACCCACAGAGAGAGGACCAGAAGAGACTCCGAGAGAGGACCAGAAGAGACTCAGAGAGAGGACCAGAAGAGACTCGAGGACCAGAAGAGACTCAGAGAGAGGGCCAGAAGAGACTCCGAGAGAGGACCAGAAGAGACTCCGAGAGAGGACCAGAAGAGACTCCGAGAGAGGACCAGAAGAGACTCCGAGAAAGGACCAGAAGAGACTCAGAGAGAGGACCAGAAGAGACTCAGAGAAAGGGCCAGAAGAGACTCGAGGACCAGAAGAGACTCAGAGAGAGGGCCAGAAGAGACTCCGAGAGAGGACCAGAAGAGACTCCGAGAGAGGACCAGAAGAGACTCCGAGAGAGGACCAGAAGAGACTCCGAGAGAGGACCAGAAGAGACTCCGAGAGAGGACCAGAAGAGACTCCGAGAGAGGACCTGAAGAGACTCCGAGAGAGGACCAGAAGAGACTCAGAGAGAGGACCAGAAGAGACTCCGAGAGAGGACCAGAAGAGACTCAGAGAGAGGGCCAGAAGAGACTCGAGGACCAGAAGAGACTCAGAGAGAGGACCAGAAGAGACTCAGAGAGAGGACCAGAAGAGACTCAGAGAGAGGACCAGAAGAGACTGACAGAGAGGACCAGACGAGACTCAGAGAGAGGACCAGACGAGACTCAGAGAGAGGTCCAGAAGAGAGTCAGAGAGAGGACCAGAAGAGACCCAGAGAGAGGACCAGAAGGGACTCCCAGAGAGGACCAGAAGAGACTCCCAGAGAGGACCAGAAGAGACTCCTAGAGAGGACCAGAAGAGACTCCTAGAGAGGACCAGAAGAGACTCAGAGAGAGGGCCAGGAGAGACTCCGAGAGAGGACCAGAAGAGACTCCGAGAGAGGACCAGAAGAGACTCCGAGAGAGGACCAGAAGAGACTCAGAGAGAGGGCCAGAAGAGACTCAGAGAGAGGGCCAGAAGAGACTCAGAGAGAGGGCCAGAAGAGACTCAGAGAGAGGACCAGAAGAGACGCAGAGAGAGGGCCAGAAGAGACTCGAGGACCAGAAGAGACTCCGAGAGAGGACCAGAAGAGACTGACAGAGAGGACCAGACGAGACTCAGAGAGAGGACCAGAAGAGACTCAGAGAGAGGACCAGAAGAGACTCAGAGAGAGGACCAGAAGAGACGCAGAGAGAGGACCAGAAGAGACGCAGAGAGAGGACCAGAAGAGACTCAGAGAGAGGGCCAGAAGAGACTCGAGGACCAGAAGAGACTCAGAGAGAGGGCCAGAAGAGACTCCGAGAGAGGACCAGAAGAGACTCCGAGAGAGGACCAGAAGAGACTCAGAGAGAGGACCAGAAGAGACTCAGAGAGAGGACCAGAAGAGACCCACAGAGAGAGGACCAGAAGAGACTCCGAGAGAGGACCAGAAGAGACTCAGAGAGAGGACCAGAAGAGACTCGAGGACCAGAAGAGACTCAGAGAGAGGGCCAGAAGAGACTCCGAGAGAGGACCAGAAGAGACTCCGAGAGAGGACCAGAAGAGACTCCGAGAGAGGACCAGAAGAGACTCCGAGAGAGGACCAGAAGAGACTCCGAGAGAGGACCAGAAGAGACTCAGAGAAAGGGCCAGAAGAGACTCGAGGACCAGAAGAGACTCAGAGAGAGGGCCAGAAGAGACTCCGAGAGAAAACCAGAAGGGACTCAGAGAGAGGACCAGAAGGGACTCAGAGAGAGGACCAGAAGGGACTCAGAGAGAGGACCAGAAGAGACTCAGAGAGAGGACCAGAAGAGACCCAGAGAGAGGACCAGAAGAGACTCACAGAGAGGACCAGAAGGGACTCCGAGAGAGGACCAGAAGAGACTCAGAGAGAGGGCCAGAAGAGAGTCAGAGAGAGGACCAGAAGAGACCCAGAGAGAGGACCAGAAGAGACTCACAGAGAGGACCAGAAGGGACTCACAGAGAGGACCAGAAGAGAGTCAGAGAGAGGACCAGAAGAGACTCCGAGAGAGGACCAGAAGAGACCCAGAGAGAGGACCAGAAGAGACTCACAGAGAGGACCAGAAGAGACTGAGAGAGAAAACCAGAAGGGACTCAGAGAGAGGACCAGAAGGGACTCAGAGAGAGGACCAGAAGAGACTCAGAGAGAGGACCAGAAGAGACCCAGAGAGAGGACCAGAAGAGACTCACAGAGAGGACCAGAAGGGACTCACAGAGAGGACCAGAAGAGAGTCAGAGAGAGGACCAGAAGAGACTCACAGAGAGGACCAGAAGAGAGTCAGAGAGAGGACCAGAAGAGGCTCCTAGAGAGGACCAGAAGAGAGTCAGAGAGAGGACCAGAAGAGACTCACAGAGAGGACCAGAAGAGACTGACAGAGAGGACCAGAAGAGACTCCTAGAGAGGACCAGAAGAGACTCAGAGAGAGGGCCAGAAGAGACTCAGAGAGAGGACCAGAAGAGACTCCGAGAGAGGACCAGAAGAGACTCCGAGAGAGGACCAGAAGAGATTTTGAGAGAGGACCAGAAGAGATTTTGAGAGAGGACCAGAAGAGACTCAGAGAGAGGACCAGAAGAGACTCAGAGAGAGGACCAGAAGAGACTCCGAGAGAGGACCAGAAGAGACTCAGAGAGAGGACCAGAAGAGACTCAGAGAGAGGGCCAGAAGAGACTCAGAGAGAGGACCAGAAGAGACTCCGAGAGAGGACCAGAAGAGACTCCGAGAGAGGACCAGAAGAGACTCCGAGAGAGGACCAGAAGAGACTCCGAGAGAGGACCAGAAGAGACTCCGAGAGAGGACCTGAAGAGACTCCGAGAGAGGACCAGAAGAGACTCAGAGAGAGGACCAGAAGAGACTCCGAGAGAGGACCAGAAGAGACTCAGAGAGAGGGCCAGAAGAGACTCGAGGACCAGAAGAGACTCAGAGAGAGGACCAGAAGAGACTCAGAGAGAGGACCAGAAGAGACTGACAGAGAGGACCAGACGAGACTCAGAGAGAGGACCAGACGAGACTCAGAGAGAGGTCCAGAAGAGAGTCAGAGAGAGGACCAGAAGAGACCCAGAGAGAGGACCAGAAGGGACTCCCAGAGAGGACCAGAAGAGACTCCCAGAGAGGACCAGAAGAGACTCCTAGAGAGGACCAGAAGAGACTCCTAGAGAGGACCAGAAGAGACTCAGAGAGAGGGCCAGGAGAGACTCCGAGAGAGGACCAGAAGAGACTCAGAGAGAGGACCAGAAGAGACTCCGAGAGAGGACCAGAAGAGACTCAGAGAGAGGGCCAGAAGAGACTCAGAGAGAGGGCCAGAAGAGACTCAGAGAGAGGGCCAGAAGAGACTCAGAGAGAGGGCCAGAAGAGACTCAGACAGAGGACCAGAAGAGACGCAGAGAGAGGGCCAGAAGAGACTCGAGGACCAGAAGAGACTCCGAGAGAGGACCAGAGGAGACTGACAGAGAGGACCAGACGAGACTCAGAGAGAGGACCAGAAGAGACTCAGAGAGAGGACCAGAAGAGACTCAGAGAGAGGACCAGAAGAGACGCAGAGAGAGGACCAGAAGAGACGCAGAGAGAGGACCAGAAGAGACTCAGAGAGAGGGCCAGAAGAGACTCGAGGACCAGAAGAGACTCAGAGAGAGGGCCAGAAGAGACTCCGAGAGAGGACCAGAAGAGACTCCGAGAGAGGACCAGAAGAGACTCTGAGAGAGGACCAGAAGAGACTCAGAGAGAGGACCAGAAGAGACCCACAGAGAGAGGACCAGAAGAGACTCCGAGAGAGGACCAGAAGAGACTCAGAGAGAGGACCAGAAGAGACTCGAGGACCAGAAGAGACTCAGAGAGAGGGCCAGAAGAGACTCCGAGAGAGGACCAGAAGAGACTCCGAGAGAGGACCAGAAGAGACTCCGAGAGAGGACCAGAAGAGACTCCGAGAGAGGACCAGAAGAGACTCAGAGAGAGGACCAGAAGAGACTCAGAGAAAGGGCCAGAAGAGACTCGAGGACCAGAAGAGACTCAGAGAGAGGGCCAGAAGAGACTCCGAGAGAGGACCAGAAGAGACTCCGAGAGAGGACCAGAAGAGACTCCGAGAGAGGACCAGAAGAGACTCCGAGAGAGGACCAGAAGAGACTCCGAGAGAGGACCAGAAGAGACTCCGAGAGAGGACCTGAAGAGACTCCGAGAGAGGACCAGAAGAGACTCAGAGAGAGGACCAGAAGAGACTCCGAGAGAGGACCAGAAGAGACTCAGAGAGAGGGCCAGAAGAGACTCGAGGACCAGAAGAGACTCAGAGAGAGGACCAGAAGAGACTCCGAGAGAGGACCAGAAGAGACCCAGAGAGAGGACCAGAAGAGACTCACAGAGAGGACCAGAAGAGACTCCGAGAGAGGACCAGAAGAGACTCCGAGAGAGGACCAGAAGAGACTCCGAGAGAGGACCAGAAGAGACTCCGAGAGAGGACCAGAAGAGACTCAGAGAAAGGGCCAGAAGAGACTCGAGGACCAGAAGAGACTCAGAGAGAGGGCCAGAAGAGACTCCGAGAGAGGACCGGAAGAGACTCAGAGAGAGGACCAAAAGAGAGTCAGAGGGAGGACCAGAAGATACCCAGAGAGAGGACCAGAAGAGACTCCCAGAGAGGACCAGAAGAGACTCCTAGAGAGGACCAGAAGAGACTCCTAGAGAGGACCAGAAGAGACTCAGAGAGAGGGCCAGAAGAGACTCCGAGAGAGGACCAGAAGAGACTCAGAGAGAGGACAAGAAGAGACCCAGAGAGAGGACCAGAAGAGACTCAGAGAGAGGGCCAGAAGAGACTCAGAGAGAGGACCAGAAGAGACTCCGAGAGAGGACCAGAAGAGACTCCGAGAGAGGACCAGAAGAGATTTCGAGAGAGGACCAGAAGAGACTCAGAGAGAGGACCAGAAGAGACTCAGAGAGAGGACCAGAAGAGACTCCGAGAGAGGACCAGAAGAGACTCAGAGAGAGGACCAGAAGAGACTCCGAGAGAGGACCAGAAGAGATTTTGAGAGAGGACCAGAAGAGATTTTGAGAGAGGACCAGAAGAGACTCAGAGAGAGGACCAGAAGAGACTCAGAGAGAGGACCAGAAGAGACTCCGAGAGAGGACCAGAAGAGACTCAGAGAGAGGACCAGAAGAGACTCAGAGAGAGGGCCAGAAGAGACTCAGAGAGAGGACCAGAAGAGACTCCGAGAGAGGACCAGAAGAGACTCCGAGAGAGGACCAGAAGAGACTCCGAGAGAGGACCAGAAGAGACTCCGAGAGAGGACCAGAAGAGACTCCGAGAGAGGACCTGAAGAGACTCAGAGAGAGGACCAGAAGAGACTCAGAGAGAGGGCCAGAAGAGACTCGAGGACCAGAAGAGACTCAGAGAGAGGACCAGAAGAGACTCAGAGAGAGGACCAGAAGAGACTCACAGAGAGGACCAGAAGAGACTGAGAGAGAAAACCAGAAGGGACTCAGAGAGAGGACCAGAAGGGACTCAGAGAGAGGACCAGAAGAGACCCAGAGAGAGGACCAGAAGAGACCCAGAGAGAGGACCAGAAGAGACTCACAGAGAGGACCAGAAGGGACTCACAGAGAGGACCAGAAGAGAGTCAGAGAGAGGACCAGAAGAGACTCACAGAGAGGACCAGAAGAGAGTCAGAGAGAGGACCAGAAGAGGCTCCTAGAGAGGACCAGAAGAGAGTCAGAGAGAGGACCAGAAGGGACTCAGAGAGAGGACCAGAAGAGACTCAGAGAGAGGACCAGAAGAGACCCAGAGAGAGGACCAGAAGAGACTCACAGAGAGGACCAGAAGGGACTCCGAGAGAGGACCAGAAGAGACTCAGAGAGAGGGCCAGAAGAGAGTCAGAGAGAGGACCAGAAGAGACCCAGAGAGAGGACCAGAAGAGACTCACAGAGAGGACCAGAAGGGACTCACAGAGAGGACCAGAAGAGAGTCAGAGAGAGGACCAGAAGAGACTCCGAGAGAGGACCAGAAGAGACCCAGAGAGAGGACCAGAAGAGACTCACAGAGAGGACCAGAAGAGACTGAGAGAGAAAACCAGAAGGGACTCAGAGAGAGGACCAGAAGGGACTCAGAGAGAGGACCAGAAGAGACTCAGAGAGAGGACCAGAAGAGACCCAGAGAGAGGACCAGAAGAGACTCACAGAGAGGACCAGAAGGGACTCACAGAGAGGACCAGAAGAGAGTCAGAGAGAGGACCAGAAGAGACTCACAGAGAGGACCAGAAGAGAGTCAGAGAGAGGACCAGAAGAGGCTCCTAGAGAGGACCAGAAGAGAGTCAGAGAGAGGACCAGAAGAGACTCACAGAGAGGACCAGAAGAGACTGACAGAGAGGACCAGAAGAGACTCCTAGAGAGGACCAGAAGAGACTCAGAGAGAGGGCCAGAAGAGACTCAGAGAGAGGACCAGAAGAGACTCCGAGAGAGGACCAGAAGAGACTCCGAGAGAGGACCAGAAGAGATTTTGAGAGAGGACCAGAAGAGATTTTGAGAGAGGACCAGAAGAGACTCAGAGAGAGGACCAGAAGAGACTCAGAGAGAGGACCAGAAGAGACTCCGAGAGAGGACCAGAAGAGACTCAGAGAGAGGACCAGAAGAGACTCAGAGAGAGGGCCAGAAGAGACTCAGAGAGAGGACCAGAAGAGACTCCGAGAGAGGACCAGAAGAGACTCCGAGAGAGGACCAGAAGAGACTCCGAGAGAGGACCAGAAGAGACTCCGAGAGAGGACCAGAAGAGACTCCGAGAGAGGACCTGAAGAGACTCCGAGAGAGGACCAGAAGAGACTCAGAGAGAGGACCAGAAGAGACTCCGAGAGAGGACCAGAAGAGACTCAGAGAGAGGGCCAGAAGAGACTCGAGGACCAGAAGAGACTCAGAGAGAGGACCAGAAGAGACTCAGAGAGAGGACCAGAAGAGACTGACAGAGAGGACCAGACGAGACTCAGAGAGAGGACCAGACGAGACTCAGAGAGAGGTCCAGAAGAGAGTCAGAGAGAGGACCAGAAGAGACCCAGAGAGAGGACCAGAAGGGACTCCCAGAGAGGACCAGAAGAGACTCCCAGAGAGGACCAGAAGAGACTCCTAGAGAGGACCAGAAGAGACTCCTAGAGAGGACCAGAAGAGACTCAGAGAGAGGGCCAGGAGAGACTCCGAGAGAGGACCAGAAGAGACTCAGAGAGAGGACCAGAAGAGACTCCGAGAGAGGACCAGAAGAGACTCAGAGAGAGGGCCAGAAGAGACTCAGAGAGAGGGCCAGAAGAGACTCAGAGAGAGGGCCAGAAGAGACTCAGAGAGAGGGCCAGAAGAGACTCAGAGAGAGGACCAGAAGAGACGCAGAGAGAGGGCCAGAAGAGACTCGAGGACCAGAAGAGACTCCGAGAGAGGACCAGAAGAGACTGACAGAGAGGACCAGACGAGACTCAGAGAGAGGACCAGAAGAGACTCAGAGAGAGGACCAGAAGAGACTCAGAGAGAGGACCAGAAGAGACGCAGAGAGAGGACCAGAAGAGACGCAGAGAGAGGACCAGAAGAGACTCAGAGAGAGGGCCAGAAGAGACTCGAGGACCAGAAGAGACTCAGAGAGAGGGCCAGAAGAGACTCCGAGAGAGGACCAGAAGAGACTCCGAGAGAGGACCAGAAGAGACTCTGAGAGAGGACCAGAAGAGACTCAGAGAGAGGACCAGAAGAGACCCACAGAGAGAGGACCAGAAGAGACTCCGAGAGAGGACCAGAAGAGACTCAGAGAGAGGACCAGAAGAGACTCGAGGACCAGAAGAGACTCAGAGAGAGGGCCAGAAGAGACTCCGAGAGAGGACCAGAAGAGACTCCGAGAGAGGACCAGAAGAGACTCCGAGAGAGGACCAGAAGAGACTCCGAGAAAGGACCAGAAGAGACTCAGAGAGAGGACCAGAAGAGACTCAGAGAAAGGGCCAGAAGAGACTCGAGGACCAGAAGAGACTCAGAGAGAGGGCCAGAAGAGACTCCGAGAGAGGACCAGAAGAGACTCCGAGAGAGGACCAGAAGAGACTCCGAGAGAGGACCAGAAGAGACTCCGAGAGAGGACCAGAAGAGACTCCGAGAGAGGACCAGAAGAGACTCCGAGAGAGGACCTGAAGAGACTCCGAGAGAGGACCAGAAGAGACTCAGAGAGAGGACCAGAAGAGACTCCGAGAGAGGACCAGAAGAGACTCAGAGAGAGGGCCAGAAGAGACTCGAGGACCAGAAGAGACTCAGAGAGAGGACCAGAAGAGACTCAGAGAGAGGACCAGAAGAGACTCAGAGAGAGGACCAGAAGAGACTGACAGAGAGGACCAGACGAGACTCAGAGAGAGGACCAGACGAGACTCAGAGAGAGGTCCAGAAGAGAGTCAGAGAGAGGACCAGAAGAGACCCAGAGAGAGGACCAGAAGGGACTCCCAGAGAGGACCAGAAGAGACTCCCAGAGAGGACCAGAAGAGACTCCTAGAGAGGACCAGAAGAGACTCCTAGAGAGGACCAGAAGAGACTCAGAGAGAGGGCCAGGAGAGACTCCGAGAGAGGACCAGAAGAGACTCCGAGAGAGGACCAGAAGAGACTCCGAGAGAGGACCAGAAGAGACTCAGAGAGAGGGCCAGAAGAGACTCAGAGAGAGGGCCAGAAGAGACTCAGAGAGAGGGCCAGAAGAGACTCAGAGAGAGGACCAGAAGAGACGCAGAGAGAGGGCCAGAAGAGACTCGAGGACCAGAAGAGACTCCGAGAGAGGACCAGAAGAGACTGACAGAGAGGACCAGACGAGACTCAGAGAGAGGACCAGAAGAGACTCAGAGAGAGGACCAGAAGAGACTCAGAGAGAGGACCAGAAGAGACGCAGAGAGAGGACCAGAAGAGACGCAGAGAGAGGACCAGAAGAGACTCAGAGAGAGGGCCAGAAGAGACTCGAGGACCAGAAGAGACTCAGAGAGAGGGCCAGAAGAGACTCCGAGAGAGGACCAGAAGAGACTCCGAGAGAGGACCAGAAGAGACTCAGAGAGAGGACCAGAAGAGACTCAGAGAGAGGACCAGAAGAGACCCACAGAGAGAGGACCAGAAGAGACTCCGAGAGAGGACCAGAAGAGACTCAGAGAGAGGACCAGAAGAGACTCGAGGACCAGAAGAGACTCAGAGAGAGGGCCAGAAGAGACTCCGAGAGAGGACCAGAAGAGACTCCGAGAGAGGACCAGAAGAGACTCCGAGAGAGGACCAGAAGAGACTCCGAGAGAGGACCAGAAGAGACTCCGAGAGAGGACCAGAAGAGACTCAGAGAAAGGGCCAGAAGAGACTCGAGGACCAGAAGAGACTCAGAGAGAGGGCCAGAAGAGACTCCGAGAGAAAACCAGAAGGGACTCAGAGAGAGGACCAGAAGGGACTCAGAGAGAGGACCAGAAGAGACTCAGAGAGAGGACCAGAAGAGACCCAGAGAGAGGACCAGAAGAGACTCACAGAGAGGACCAGAAGGGACTCCGAGAGAGGACCAGAAGAGACTCAGAGAGAGGGCCAGAAGAGAGTCAGAGAGAGGACCAGAAGAGACCCAGAGAGAGGACCAGAAGAGACTCACAGAGAGGACCAGAAGGGACTCACAGAGAGGACCAGAAGAGAGTCAGAGAGAGGACCAGAAGAGACTCCGAGAGAGGACCAGAAGAGACCCAGAGAGAGGACCAGAAGAGACTCACAGAGAGGACCAGAAGAGACTGAGAGAGAAAACCAGAAGGGACTCAGAGAGAGGACCAGAAGGGACTCAGAGAGAGGACCAGAAGAGACTCAGAGAGAGGACCAGAAGAGACCCAGAGAGAGGACCAGAAGAGACTCACAGAGAGGACCAGAAGGGACTCACAGAGAGGACCAGAAGAGAGTCAGAGAGAGGACCAGAAGAGACTCACAGAGAGGACCAGAAGAGAGTCAGAGAGAGGACCAGAAGAGGCTCCTAGAGAGGACCAGAAGAGAGTCAGAGAGAGGACCAGAAGAGACTCACAGAGAGGACCAGAAGAGACTGACAGAGAGGACCAGAAGAGACTCCTAGAGAGGACCAGAAGAGACTCAGAGAGAGGGCCAGAAGAGACTCAGAGAGAGGACCAGAAGAGACTCCGAGAGAGGACCAGAAGAGACTCCGAGAGAGGACCAGAAGAGATTTTGAGAGAGGACCAGAAGAGATTTTGAGAGAGGACCAGAAGAGACTCAGAGAGAGGACCAGAAGAGACTCAGAGAGAGGACCAGAAGAGACTCCGAGAGAGGACCAGAAGAGACTCAGAGAGAGGACCAGAAGAGACTCAGAGAGAGGGCCAGAAGAGACTCAGAGAGAGGACCAGAAGAGACTCCGAGAGAGGACCAGAAGAGACTCCGAGAGAGGACCAGAAGAGACTCCGAGAGAGGACCAGAAGAGACTCCGAGAGAGGACCAGAAGAGACTCCGAGAGAGGACCTGAAGAGACTCCGAGAGAGGACCAGAAGAGACTCAGAGAGAGGACCAGAAGAGACTCAGAGAGAGGACCAGAAGAGACTCAGAGAGAGGGCCAGAAGAGACTCAAGGACCAGAAGAGACTCAGAGAGAGGACCAGAAGAGACTCAGAGAGAGGACCAGAAGAGACTGACAGAGAGGACCAGACGAGACTCAGAGAGAGGACCAGACGAGACTCAGAGAGAGGTCCAGAAGAGAGTCAGAGAGAGGACCAGAAGAGACCCAGAGAGAGGACCAGAAGGGACTCCCAGAGAGGACCAGAAGAGACTCCCAGAGAGGACCAGAAGAGACTCCTAGAGAGGACCAGAAGAGACTCCTAGAGAGGACCAGAAGAGACTCAGAGAGAGGGCCAGGAGAGACTCCGAGAGAGGACCAGAAGAGACTCAGAGAGAGGACCAGAAGAGACTCCGAGAGAGGACCAGAAGAGACTCAGAGAGAGGGCCAGAAGAGACTCAGAGAGAGGGCCAGAAGAGACTCAGAGAGAGGGCCAGAAGAGACTCAGAGAGAGGGCCAGAAGAGACTCAGACAGAGGACCAGAAGAGACGCAGAGAGAGGGCCAGAAGAGACTCGAGGACCAGAAGAGACTCCGAGAGAGGACCAGAAGAGACTGACAGAGAGGACCAGACGAGACTCAGAGAGAGGACCAGAAGAGACTCAGAGAGAGGACCAGAAGAGACTCAGAGAGAGGACCAGAAGAGACGCAGAGAGAGGACCAGAAGAGACGCAGAGAGAGGACCAGAAGAGACTCAGAGAGAGGGCCAGAAGAGACTCGAGGACCAGAAGAGACTCAGAGAGAGGGCCAGAAGAGACTCCGAGAGAGGACCAGAAGAGACTCCGAGAGAGGACCAGAAGAGACTCTGAGAGAGGACCAGAAGAGACTCAGAGAGAGGACCAGAAGAGACCCACAGAGAGAGGACCAGAAGAGACTCCGAGAGAGGACCAGAAGAGACTCAGAGAGAGGACCAGAAGAGACTCGAGGACCAGAAGAGACTCAGAGAGAGGGCCAGAAGAGACTCCGAGAGAGGACCAGAAGAGACTCCGAGAGAGGACCAGAAGAGACTCCGAGAGAGGACCAGAAGAGACTCCGAGAGAGGACCAGAAGAGACTCAGAGAGAGGACCAGAAGAGACTCAGAGAAAGGGCCAGAAGAGACTCGAGGACCAGAAGAGACTCAGAGAGAGGGCCAGAAGAGACTCCGAGAGAGGACCAGAAGAGACTCCGAGAGAGGACCAGAAGAGACTCCGAGAGAGGACCAGAAGAGACTCCGAGAGAGGACCAGAAGAGACTCCGAGAGAGGACCAGAAGAGACTCCGAGAGAGGACCTGAAGAGACTCCGAGAGAGGACCAGAAGAGACTCAGAGAGAGGACCAGAAGAGACTCCGAGAGAGGACCAGAAGAGACTCAGAGAGAGGGCCAGAAGAGACTCGAGGACCAGAAGAGACTCAGAGAGAGGACCAGAAGAGACTCAGAGAGAGGACTAGAAGAGACTCAGAGAGAGGACCAGAAGAGACTGACAGAGAGGACCAGACGAGACTCAGAGAGAGGACCAGACGAGACTCAGAGAGAGGTCCAGAAGAGAGTCAGAGAGAGGACCAGAAGAGACCCAGAGAGAGGACCAGAAGGGACTCCCAGAGAGGACCAGAAGAGACTCCCAGAGAGGACCAGAAGAGACTCCTAGAGAGGACCAGAAGAGACTCCTAGAGAGGACCAGAAGAGACTCAGAGAGAGGGCCAGGAGAGACTCCGAGAGAGGACCAGAAGAGACTCCGAGAGAGGACCAGAAGAGACTCCGAGAGAGGACCAGAAGAGACTCAGAGAGAGGGCCAGAAGAGACTCAGAGAGAGGGCCAGAAGAGACTCAGAGAGAGGGCCAGAAGAGACTCAGAGAGAGGGCCAGAAGAGACTCAGAGAGAGGGCCAGAAGAGACTCAGAGAGAGGACCAGAAGAGACGCAGAGAGAGGGCCAGAAGAGACTCGAGGACCAGAAGAGACTCCGAGAGAGGACCAGAAGAGACTGACAGAGAGGACCAGACGAGACTCAGAGAGAGGACCAGAAGAGACTCAGAGAGAGGACCAGAAGAGACTCAGAGAGAGGACCAGAAGAGACGCAGAGAGAGGACCAGAAGAGACGCAGAGAGAGGACCAGAAGAGACTCAGAGAGAGGGCCAGAAGAGACTCGAGGACCAGAAGAGACTCAGAGAGAGGGCCAGAAGAGACTCCGAGAGAGGACCAGAAGAGACTCCGAGAGAGGACCAGAAGAGACTCAGAGAGAGGACCAGAAGAGACTCAGAGAGAGGACCAGAAGAGACCCACAGAGAGAGGACCAGAAGAGACTCCGAGAGAGGACCAGAAGAGACTCAGAGAGAGGACCAGAAGAGACTCGAGGACCAGAAGAGACTCAGAGAGAGGGCCAGAAGAGACTCCGAGAGAGGACCAGAAGAGACTCCGAGAGAGGACCAGAAGAGACTCCGAGAGAGGACCAGAAGAGACTCCGAGAGAGGACCAGAAGAGACTCCGAGAGAGGACCAGAAGAGACTCAGAGAAAGGGCCAGAAGAGACTCGAGGACCAGAAGAGACTCAGAGAGAGGGCCAGAAGAGACTCCGAGAGAGGACCGGAAGAGACTCAGAGAGAGGACCAAAAGAGAGTCAGAGGGAGGACCAGAAGATACCCAGAGAGAGGACCAGAAAAGACTCCCAGAGAGGACCAGAAGAGACTCCTAGAGAGGACCAGAAGAGACTCCTAGAGAGGACCAGAAGAGACTCAGAGAGAGGGCCAGAAGAGACTCCGAGAGAGGACCAGAAGAGACTCAGAGAGAGGACAAGAAGAGACCCAGAGAGAGGACCAGAAGAGACTCAGAGAGAGGGCCAGAAGAGACTCAGAGAGAGGACCAGAAGAGACTCCGAGAGAGGACCAGAAGAGACTCCGAGAGAGGACCAGAAGAGATTTCGAGAGAGGACCAGAAGAGACTCAGAGAGAGGACCAGAAGAGACTCCGAGAGAGGACCAGAAGAGACTCAGAGAGAGGACCAGAAGAGACTCAGAGAGAGGACCAGAAGAGACTCAGAGAGAGGGCCAGAAGAGACTCAGAGAGAGGACCAGAAGAGACTCCGAGAGAGGACCAGAAGAGACTCCGAGAGAGGACCAGAAGAGACTCCGAGAGAGGACCAGAAGAGACTCCGAGAGAGGACCAGAAGAGACTCCGAGAGAGGACCAGAAGAGACTCAGAGAGAGGACCAGAAGAGACTCCGAGGGAGGACCAGAAGAGACTCAGAGAGAGGGCCAGAAGAGACTCGAGGACCAGAAGAGACTCAAAGAGAGGACCAGAAGAGACTCAGAGAGAGGACCAGAAGAGACTGACAGCGAGGACCAGACGAGACTCAGAGAGAGGACCAGACGAGACTCAGAGAGAGGTCCAGAAGAGAGTCAGAGGGAGGACCAGAAGAGACCCAGAGAGAGGACCAGAAGGGACTCCCAGAGAGGACCAGAAGAGACTCCCAGAGAGGACCAGAAGAGACTCCTAGAGAGGACCAGAAGAGACTCCTAGAGAGGACCAGAAGAGACTCAGAGAGAGGGCCAGGAGAGACTCCGAGAGAGGACCAGAAGAGACTCAGAGAGAGGACCAGAAGAGACTCAGAGAGAGGACCAGAAGAGACTCCGAGAGAGGACCAGAAGAGACTCAGAGAGAGGGCCAGAAGAGACTCAGAGAGAGGGCCAGAAGAGACTCAGAGAGAGGGCCAGAAGAGACTCAGAGAGAGGACCAGAAGAGACGCAGAGAGAGGGCCAGAAGAGACTCGAGGACCAGAAGAGACTCCGAGAGAGGACCAGAAGAGACTGACAGAGAGGACCAGACGAGACTCAGAGAGAGGACCAGAAGAGACTCAGAGAGAGGACCAGAAGAGACTCAGAGAGAGGACCAGAAGAGACGCAGAGAGAGGACCAGAAGAGACGCAGAGAGAGGACCAGAAGAGACGCAGAGAGAGGACCAGAAGAGACTCAGAGAGAGGGCCAGAAGAGACTCCGAGAGAGGACCAGAAGAGACTCAGAGAGAGGACCAGAAGAGACCCAGAGAGAGGACCAGAAGAGAGTTAGAGAGAGGACCAGAAGAGACTCGAGGACCAGAAGAGACTGAGAGAGAAGACCAGAAGGGACTCAGAGAGAGGACCAGAAGGGACTCAGAGAGAGGACCAGAAGAGACTCAGAGAGAGGACCAGAAGAGACCCAGAGAGAGGACCAGAAGAGACCCAGAGAGAGGACCAGAAGAGAGTCAGAGAGAGGACCAGAAGAGACCCAGAGAGAGGACCAGAAGAGACTCAGAGAGAGGACCAGAAGAGACTCCGAGAGAGGACCAGAAGAGACTCCGAGAGAGGACCAGAAGAGACTCAGAGAGAGGACCAGAAGAGACTCGGAGAGAGGACCAGAAGAGACTCCGAGAGAGGACCAGAAGAGACTCAGAGAGAGGGCCAGAAGAGACTCGAGGACCAGAAGAGACTCAGAGAGAGGGCCAGAAGAGACTCCGAGAGAGGACCAGAAGAGACTCATAGAGAGGACCAGAAGAGACTGACAGAGAGGACCAGACGAGACTCAGAGAGAGGACCAGACGAGACTCAGAGAGAGGACCAGAAGAGACTCAGAGAGAGGAGCAGAAGAGACTCAGAGAGAGGACCAGAAGAGACTCCGAGAGAGGACCAGAAGAGACTCCGAGAGAGGACCAGAAGAGACTCCGAGAGAGGACCAGAAGAGACTCAGAGAGAGGACCAGAAGAGACTCCGAGAGAGGACCAGAAGAGACTCAGAGAGAGGGCCAGAAGAGACTCGAGGACCAGAAGAGACTCAGAGAGAGGACCAGAAGAGACTCAGAGAGAGGACCAGAAGAGACTGACAGAGAGGACCAGACGAGACTCAGAGAGAGGACCAGACGAGACTCAGAGAGAGGTCCAGAAGAGAGTCAGAGAGAGGACCAGAAGAGACCCAGAGAGAGGACCAGAAGGGACTCCCAGAGAGGACCAGAAGAGACTCCCAGAGAGGACCAGAAGAGACTCCTAGAGAGGACCAGAAGAGACTCCTAGAGAGGACCAGAAGAGACTCCTAGAGAGGGCCAGGAGAGACTCCGAGAGAGGACCAGAAGAGACTCAGAGAGAGGACCAGAAGAGACTCCGAGAGAGGACCAGAAGAGACTCAGAGAGAGGGCCAGAAGAGACTCAGAGAGAGGGCCAGAAGAGACTCAGAGAGAGGGCCAGAAGAGACTCAGAGAGAGGGCCAGAAGAGACTCAGAGAGAGGACCAGAAGAGACGCAGAGAGAGGGCCAGAAGAGACTCGAGGACCAGAAGAGACTCCGAGAGAGGACCAGAAGAGACTGACAGAGAGGACCAGACGAGACTCAGAGAGAGGACCAGAAGAGACTCAGAGAGAGGACCAGAAGAGACTCAGAGAGAGGACCAGAAGAGACGCAGAGAGAGGACCAGAAGAGACGCAGAGAGAGGACCAGAAGAGACTCAGAGAGAGGGCCAGAAGAGACTCCGAGAGAGGACCAGAAGAGACTCAGAGAGAGGACCAGAAGAGACCCAGAGAGAGGACCAGAAGAGAGTTAGAGAGAGGACCAGAAGAGACTCGAGGACCAGAAGAGACTGAGAGAGAAGACCAGAAGGGACTCAGAGAGAGGACCAGAAGGGACTCCGAGAGAGGACCAGAAGAGACTCCGAGAGAGGAACAGAAGAGACTCAGAGAGAGGACCAGAAGAGACTCGGAGAGAGGACCAGAAGAGACTCCGAGAGAGGACCAGAAGAGACCCAGAGAGAGGACCAGAAGAGACCCAGAGAGAGGACCAGAAGAGAGTCAGAGAGAGGACCAGAAGAGACCCAGAGAGAGGACCAGAAGAGACCCAGAGAGAGGACCAGAAGAGACTCAGAGAGAGGACCAGAAGAGACTCCGAGAGAGGACCAGAAGAGACTCCGAGAGAGGAACAGAAGAGACTCAGAGAGAGGACCAGAAGAGACTCGGAGAGAGGACCAGAAGAGACTCCGAGAGAGGACCAGAAGAGACTCAGAGAGAGGGCCAGAAGAGACTCGAGGACCAGAAGAGACTCAGAGAGAGGGCCAGAAGAGACTCCGAGAGAGGACCAGAAGAGACTCATAGAGAGGACCAGAAGAGACTGACAGAGTGGACCAGACGAGACTCAGAGAGAGGACCAGAAGAGACTCAGAGAGAGGACCAGAAGAGACTCAGAGAGAGGACCAGAAGAGACTCAGAGAGAGGACCAGAAGAGACTCCGAGAGAGGACCAGAAGAGACTCCGAGAGAGGACCAGAAGAGACCCACAGGGAGAGGACCAGAAGAGACCCACAGGGAGAGGACCAGAAGAGACTCAGAGAGAGGACCAGAAGAGACTCCGAGAGAGGACCAGAAGAGACTCCGAGAGAGGACCAGAAGAGACTCAGAGAGAGGACCAGAAGAGACTCGAGGATCAGAAGAGACTCAGAGAGAGGGCCAGAAGAGACTCCGAGAGAGGACCAGAAGAGACTCATAGAGAGGACCAGAAGAGACTGACAGAGAGGACCAGAAGAGACTGACAGAGAGGACCAGAAGAGACTGACAGAGAGGACCAGACGAGACTCAGAGAGAGGACCAGACGAGACTCAGAGAGAGGACCAGAAGAGACCCAGAGAGAGGACCAGAAGAGACTCCGAGAGAGGACCAGAAGAGACTCCGAGAGGACCAGAAGAGACTCCGAGAGAGGACCAGAAGAGACTCCGAGAGAGGACCAGAAGAGACTCCGAGAGAGGACCAGAAGAGACTCAGAGAGAGGACCAGAAGAGACCCACAGAGAGAGGACCAGAAGAGACTCCGAGAGAGGACCAGAAGAGACTCCGAGAGAGGACCAGAAGAGACTCCGAGAGAGGACCAGAAGAGACTCCGAGAGAGGACCAGAAGAGACTCCGAGAGAGGACCAGAAGAGACTCCGAGAGAGGACCAGAAGAGACTCTGAGAGAGGACCAGAAGAGACTCCGAGAGAGGACCAGAAGAGACTCAGAGAGAGGGCCAGAAGAGACTCGAGGACCAGAAGAGACTCAGAGAGTGGACCAGAAGAGACTCAGAGAGAGGACCAGAAGAGACTCAGAGAGAGGGCCAGAAGAGACTCAGAGAGAGGACCAGAAGAGACGCAGAGAGAGGGCCAGAAGAGACTCGAGGACCAGAAGAGACTCCGAGAGAGGACCAGAAGAGACTGACAGAGAGGACCAGACGAGACTCAGAGAGAGGACCAGAAGAGACTCAGAGAGAGGACCAGAAGAGACTCAGAGAGAGGACCAGAAGAGACGCAGAGAGAGGACCAGAAGAGACTCAGAGAGAGGGCCGGAAGAGACTCGAGGACCAGAAGAGACTCAGAGAGAGGGCCAGAAGAGACTCCGAGAGAGGACCAGAAGAGACTCAGAGAGAGGACCAGAAGAGACCCAGAGAGAGGACCAGAAGAGAGTTAGAGAGAGGACCAGAAGAGACTCGAGGACCAGAAGAGACTGAGAGAGAAGACCAGAAGGGACTCAGAGAGAGGACCAGAAGGGACTCAGAGAGAGGACCAGAAGAGACTCAGAGAGAGGACCAGAAGAGACCCAGAGAGAGGACCAGAAGAGACCCAGAGAGAGGACCAGAAGAGACCCAGAGAGAGGACCAGAAGAGAGTCAGAGAGAGGACCAGAAGAGACCCAGAGAGAGGACCAGAAGAGACTCAGAGAGAGGACCAGAAGAGACTCCGAGAGAGGACCAGAAGAGACTCCGAGAGAGGACCAGAAGAGACTCAGAGAGAGGACCAGAAGAGACTCGGAGAGAGGACCAGAAGAGACTCAGAGAGAGGACCAGAAGAGACTCAGAGAGAGGGCCAGAAGAGACTCGAGGACCAGAAGAGACTCAGAGAGAGGGCCAGAAGAGACTCCGAGAGAGGACCAGAAGAGACTCATAGAGAGGACCAGAAGAGACTCAGAGAGAGGACCAGAAGAGACTCCGAGAGAGGACCAGAAGAGACTCAGAGAGAGGACCAGAAGAGACTGACAGAGAGGACCAGAC
The DNA here is from genome assembly GCF_964261635.1 of Lissotriton helveticus. Classification (NCBI taxonomy): domain Eukaryota; kingdom Metazoa; phylum Chordata; class Amphibia; order Caudata; family Salamandridae; genus Lissotriton; species Lissotriton helveticus. The sequence continues at coordinate 1,685,149,367 of NC_136063.1, read as the reverse complement.
GAGACTCAGAGAGAGGACCAGAAGAGACTCAGAGAGAGGTCCAGAAGAGAGTCAGAGAGAGGACCAGAAGAGACCCAGAGAGAGGACCAGAAGAGACTCCCAGAGAGGACCAGAAGAGACTCCCAGAGAGGACCAGAAGAGACTCCCAGAGAGGACCAGAAGAGACTCCTAGAGAGGACCAGAAGAGACTCAGAGAGAGGGCCAGGAGAGACTCCGAGAGAGGACCAGAAGAGACTCAGAGAGAGGACCAGAAGAGACTCCGAGAGAGGACCAGAAGAGACTCAGAGAGAGGGCCAGAAGAGACTCAGAGAGAGGGCCAGAAGAGACTCAGAGAGAGGACCAGAAGAGACGCAGAGAGAGGGCCAGAAGAGACTCCGAGAGAGGACCAGAAGAGACTCCGAGAGAGGACCAGAAGAGTCTCCGAGAGAGGACCAGAAGAGACTCCGAGAGAGGACCAGAAGAGACTCCGAGAGAGGACCAGAAGAGACTCCGAGAGAGGACCAGAAGAGACTCAGAGAGAGGGCCAGAAGAGACTCAGAGAGAGGACCAGAAGAGACGCAGAGAGAGGGCCAGAAGAGACTCCGAGAGAGGGCCAGAAGAGACTCCGAGAGAGGACCAGAAGAGACTCCGAGAGAGGACCAGAAGAGTCTCAGAGAGAGGTCCAGAAGAGAGTCTGAGAGAGGACTAGAAGAACCCAGAGAGAGGACCAGAAGAGACTCCCAGAGAGGACCAGAAGAAACTCAGAGAGAGGACCAGAAGAGGCTCAGAGAGAGGACCAGAAGAGACTCAGAGAGAGGATCAGAAGAGAGTCAAAGAGAGGACCAGAAGAGACTCCTAGAGAGGACCAGAAGAGAGTCAGAGAGAGGACCAGAAGAGACTCAGAGAGAGGACCAGAAGAGACTCCGAGAGAGGGCCAGAAGAGACCCAGAGAGAGGACCAGAAGAGACCCAGAGAGAGGACCAGAAGAGACTCCGAGAGAGGACCAGAAGAGACTCCGAGAGAGGACCAGAAGAGACTCCGAGAGAGGACCAGAAGAGACTCCGAGAGAGGACCAGAAGAGACTCTGAGAGAGGACCAGAAGAGACTCCGAGAGAGGACCAGAAGAGACTCAGAGAGAGGGCCAGAAGAGACTCGAGGACCAGAAGAGACTCAGAGAGTGGACCAGAAGAGACTCAGAGAGAGGACCAGAAGAGACTCAGAGAGAGGGCCAGAAGAGACTCAGAGAGAGGACCAGAAGAGACGCAGAGAGAGGGCCAGAAGAGACTCGAGGACCAGAAGAGACTCGGAGAGAGGACCAGAAGAGACTCAGAGAGAGGACCAGAAGAGACTCAGAGAGAGGGCCAGAAGAGACTCGAGGACCAGAAGAGACTCAGAGAGAGGGCCAGAAGAGACTCCGAGAGAGGACCAGAAGAGACTCCGAGAGAGGACCAGAAGAGACTCAGAGAGAGGACCAGAAGAGACTGACAGAGAGGACCAGACGAGACTCAGAGAGAGGACCAGAAGAGACTCAGAGAGAGGTCCAGAAGAGAGTCAGAGAGAGGACCAGAAGAGACCCAGAGAGAGGACCAGAAGAGACTCCCAGAGAGGACCAGAAGAGACTCCCAGAGAGGACCAGAAGAGACTCCCAGAGAGGACCAGAAGAGACTCCTAGAGAGGACCAGAAGAGACTCAGAGAGAGGGCCAGGAGAGACTCCGAGAGAGGACCAGAAGAGACTCAGAGAGAGGACCAGAAGAGACTCCGAGAGAGGACCAGAAGAGACTCAGAGAGAGGGCCAGAAGAGACTCAGAGAGAGGGCCAGAAGAGACTCAGAGAGAGGACCAGAAGAGACGCAGAGAGAGGGCCAGAAGAGACTCCGAGAGAGGACCAGAAGAGACTCCGAGAGAGGACCAGAAGAGTCTCCGAGAGAGGACCAGAAGAGACTCCGAGAGAGGACCAGAAGAGACTCCGAGAGAGGACCAGAAGAGACTCCGAGAGAGGACCAGAAGAGACTCAGAGAGAGGGCCAGAAGAGACTCAGAGAGAGGACCAGAAGAGACGCAGAGAGAGGGCCAGAAGAGACTCCGAGAGAGGGCCAGAAGAGACTCCGAGAGAGGACCAGAAGAGACTCCGAGAGAGGACCAGAAGAGACTCCGAGAGAGGACCAGAAGAGACTCCGAGAGAGGACCAGAAGAGACTCCGAGAGAGGACCAGAAGAGACTCAGAGAGAGGACCAGAAGAGACCCACAGAGAGAGGACCAGAAGAGACTCCGAGAGAGGACCAGAAGAGACTCAGAGAGAGGGCCAGAAGAGACTCAGAGAGAGGACCAGAAGAGACTCCGAGAGAGGACCAGAAGAGACTCCGAGAGAGGACCAGAAGAGACTCACAGAGAGGACCAGAAGAGACTGACAGAGCGGACCAGACGAGACTCAGAGAGAGGACCAGACGAGAGTCAGAGAGAGGACCAGAAGAGACCCAGAGAGAGGACCAGAAGAGACTCCGAGAGAGGACCAGAAGAGACTCCGAGAGGACCAGAAGAGACTCCGAGAGAGGACCAGAAGAGACTCCGAGAGAGGACCAGAAGAGACTCCGAGAGAGGACCAGAAGAGACTCAGAGAGAGGACCAGAAGAGACCCACAGAGAGAGGACCAGAAGAGACTCCGAGAGAGGACCAGAAGAGACTCCGAGAGAGGGCCAGAAGAGACTCAGAGAGAGGACTAGAAGAGACTCCGAGAGAGGACCAGAAGAGACTCCGAGAGAGGACCAGAAGAGACTCCGAGAGAGGACCAGAAGAGACTCCGAGAGAGGACCAGAAGAGACTCCGAGAGAGGACCAGAAGAGACTCTGAGAGAGGACCAGAAGAGACTCCGAGAGAGGACCAGAAGAGACTCAGAGAGAGGGCCAGAAGAGACTCGAGGACCAGAAGAGACTCAGAGAGTGGACCAGAAGAGACTCAGAGAGAGGACCAGAAGAGACTCAGAGAGAGGGCCAGAAGAGACTCAGAGAGAGGACCAGAAGAGACGCAGAGAGAGGGCCAGAAGAGACTCGAGGACCAGAAGAGACTCCGAGAGAGGACCAGAAGAGACTGACAGAGAGGACCAGACGAGACTCAGAGAGAGGACCAGAAGAGACTCAGAGAGAGGACCAGAAGAGACTCAGAGAGAGGACCAGAAGAGACGCAGAGAGAGGACCAGAAGAGACGCAGAGAGAGGACCAGAAGAGACTCAGAGAGAGGGCCAGAAGAGACTCGAGGACCAGAAGAGACTCAGAGAGAGGGCCAGAAGAGACTCCGAGAGAGGACCAGAAGAGACTCAGAGAGAGGACCAGAAGAGACCCAGAGAGAGGACCAGAAGAGAGTTAGAGAGAGGACCAGAAGAGACTCGAGGACCAGAAGAGACTGAGAGAGAAGACCAGAAGGGACTCAGAGAGAGGACCAGAAGGGACTCAGAGAGAGGACCAGAAGAGACTCAGAGAGAGGACCAGAAGAGACCCAGAGAGAGGACCAGAAGAGACCCAGAGAGAGGACCAGAAGAGACCCAGAGAGAGGACCAGAAGAGAGTCAGAGAGAGGACCAGAAGAGACCCAGAGAGAGGACCAGAAGAGACTCAGAGAGAGGACCAGAAGAGACTCCGAGAGAGGACCAGAAGAGACTCTGAGAGAGGACCAGAAGAGACTCAGAGAGAGGACCAGAAGAGACTCGGAGAGAGGACCAGAAGAGACTCAGAGAGAGGACCTGAAGAGACTCAGAGAGAGGGCCAGAAGAGACTCGAGGACCAGAAGAGACTCAGAGAGAGGGCCAGAAGAGACTCCGAGAGAGGACCAGAAGAGACTCATAGAGAGGACCAGAAGAGACTCAGAGAGAGGACCAGAAGAGACTCCGAGAGAGGACCAGAAGAGACTCAGAGAGAGGACCAGAAGAGACTGACAGAGAGGACCAGACGAGACTCAGAGAGAGGACCAGAAGAGACTCAGAGAGAGGTCCAGAAGAGAGTCAGAGAGAGGACCAGAAGAGACCCAGAGAGAGGACCAGAAGAGACTCCCAGAGAGGACCAGAAGAGACTCCCAGAGAGGACCAGAAGAGACTCCCAGAGAGGACCAGAAGAGACTCCTAGAGAGGACCAGAAGAGACTCAGAGAGAGGGCCAGGAGAGACTCCGAGAGAGGACCAGAAGAGACTCAGAGAGAGGACCAGAAGAGACTCCGAGAGAGGACCAGAAGAGACTCAGAGAGAGGGCCCGAAGAGACTCAGAGAGAGGGCCAGAAGAGACTCAGAGAGAGGACCAGAAGAGACTCCGAGAGAGGGCCAGAAGAGACTCCGAGAGAGGACCAGAAGAGACTCCGAGAGAGGACCAGAAGAGACTCCGAGAGAGGACCAGAAGAGACTCCGAGAGAGGACCAGAAGAGACTCCGAGAGAGGACCAGAAGAGACTCCGAGAGAGGAACAGAAGAGACTCAGAGAGAGGGCCAGAAGAGACTCAGAGAGAGGACCAGAAGAGACGCAGAGAGAGGGCCAGAAGAGACTCCGAGAGAGGACCAGAAGAGACTCCGAGAGAGGACCAGAAGAGACTCCGAGAGAGGACCAGAAGAGACTCCGAGAGAGGACCAGAAGAGACTCAGAGAGAGGACCAGAAGAGACCCACAGAGAGAGGACCAGAAGAGACTCCGAGAGAGGACCAGAAGAGACTCAGAGAGAGGGCCAGAAGAGACTCAGAGAGAGGACCAGAAGAGACTCCGAGAGAGGACCAGAAGAGACTCCGAGAGAGGACCAGAAGAGACTCCGAGAGAGGACCAGAAGAGACTCCGAGAGAGGACCAGAAGAGACTCAGAGAGAGGGCCAGAAGAGACTCGAGGACCAGAAGAGACTCAGAGAGAGGACCAGAAGAGACTCGGAGAGAGGACCAGAAGAGACTCGGAGAGAGGACCAGAAGAGACTCAGAGAGAGGACCAGAAGAGACTGACAGAGAGGACCAGATGAGACTCAGAGAGAGGACCAGAAGAGACTCAGAGAGAGGACCAGAAGAGACGCAGAGAGAGGGCCAGAAGAGACTCCGAGAGAGGACCAGAAGAGACTCCGAGAGAGGACCAGAAGAGACTCCGAGAGAGGACCAGAAGAGACTCCGAGAGAGGACCAGAAGAGACTCCGAGAGAGGACCAGAAGAGACTCCGAGAGAGGAACAGAAGAGACTCAGAGAGAGGGCCAGAAGAGACTCAGAGAGAGGACCAGAAGAGACGCAGAGAGAGGGCCAGAAGAGACTCCGAGAGAGGGCCAGAAGAGACTCCGAGAGAGGACCAGAAGAGACTCCGAGAGAGGACCAGAAGAGACTCCGAGAGAGGACCAGAAGAGACTCCGAGAGAGGACCAGAAGAGACTCCGAGAGAGGACCAGAAGAGACTCCGAGAGAGGACCAGAAGAGACTCAGAGAGAGGACCAGAAGAGACCCACAGAGAGAGGACCAGAAGAGACTCCGAGAGAGGACCAGAAGAGACTCAGAGAGAGGGCCAGAAGAGACTCAGAGAGAGGACCAGAAGAGACTCCGAGAGAGGACCAGAAGAGACTCCGAGAGAGGACCAGAAGAGACTCCGAGAGAGGACCAGAAGAGACTCCGAGAGAGGACCAGAAGAGACTCAGAGAGAGGGCCAGAAGAGACTCGAGGACCAGAAGAGACTCCGAGAGAGGACCAGAAGAGACTCCGAGAGAGGACCAGAAGAGACTCCGAGAGAGGACCAGAAGAGACTCAGAGAGAGGACCAGAAGAGACCCACAGAGAGAGGACCAGAAGAGACTCCGAGAGAGGACCAGAAGAGACTCAGAGAGAGGGCCAGAAGAGACTCAGAGAGAGGACCAGAAGAGACTCCGAGAGAGGACCAGAAGAGACTCCGAGAGAGGACCAGAAGAGACTCCGAGAGAGGACCAGAAGAGACTCCGAGAGAGGACCAGAAGAGACTCCGAGAGAGGACCAGAAGAGACTCAGAGAGAGGGCCAGAAGAGACTCGAGGACCAGAAGAGACTCAGAGAGAGGACCAGAAGAGACTCGGAGAGAGGACCAGAAGAGACTCGGAGAGAGGACCAGAAGAGACTCAGAGAGAGGACCAGAAGAGACTGACAGAGAGGACCAGATGAGACTCAGATAGAGGACCAGAAGAGACTCATAGAGAGGACCAGAAGAGACTGACAGGGAGGACCAGAAGAGACTGACAGAGAGGACCAGAAGAGACGCAGAGAGAGGACCAGAAGAGACGCAGAGAGAGGACCAGAAGAGACGCAGAGAGAGGACCAGAAGAGACTCAGAGAGAGGGCCAGAAGAGACTCGAGGACCAGAAGAGACTCAGAGAGAGGACCAGAAGGGACTCAGAGAGAGGACCAGAAGAGACTCACAGAGAGGACCAGAAGAGACTCACAGAGAGGACCAGAAGAGAGTCAGAGAGAGGGCCAGAAGAGACTTACAGAGAGAGGAACAGAAGAGACTCATAGAGAGGACCAGATGAGACTCCGAGAGAGGACCAGAAGAGACTCATAGAGAGGACCAGAAGAGACTGACAGAGAGGACCAGACGAGACTCAGAGAGAGGACCAGAAGAGACTCAGAGAGAGGACCAGAAGAGACTCCGAGAGAGGACCAGAAGAGACTCAGAGAGAGGTCCAGAAGAGAGTCTGAGAGAGGACTAGAAGAGACCCAGAGAGAGGACCAGAAGAGACTCCCAGAGAGGACCAGAAGAGACTCCCAGAGAGGACCAGAAGAGACTCCTAGAGAGGACCAGAAGAGACTCAGAGAGAGGGCCAGAAGAGACTCCGAGAGAGGACCAGAAGAGACTCAGAGAGAGGACCAGAAGAGACGCAGAGAGAGGACCAAAAGAGACGCAGTCAGAGGACCAGAAGAGACTCAGAGAGAGGGCCAGAAGAGACTCGAGGACCAGAAGAGACTCATAGAGAGGACCAGAAGAGACTCATAGAGAGGACCAGAAGAGACTGATAGAGAGGACCAGAAGAAACTCAGAGAGAGGACCAGAAGAGGCTCAGAGAGAGGACCAGAAGAGACTCAGAGAGAGGATCAGAAGAGAGTCAAAGAGAGGACCAGAAGAGACTCCTAGAGAGGACCAGAAGAGAGTCAGAGAGAGGACCAGAAGAGACTCAGAGAGAGGACCAGAAGAGACTCCGAGAGAGGGCCAGAAGAGACCCAGAGAGAGGACCAGAAGAGACCCAGAGAGAGGACCAGAAGAGACTCCGAGAGAGGACCAGAAGAGACTCCGAGAGAGGACCAGAAGAGACTCCGAGAGAGGACCAGAAGAGACTCCGAGAGAGGACCAGAAGAGACTCTGAGAGAGGACCAGAAGAGACTCCGAGAGAGGACCAGAAGAGACTCAGAGAGAGGGCCAGAAGAGACTCGAGGACCAGAAGAGACTCAGAGAGTGGACCAGAAGAGACTCAGAGAGAGGACCAGAAGAGACTCAGAGAGAGGGCCAGAAGAGACTCAGAGAGAGGACCAGAAGAGACGCAGAGAGAGGGCCAGAAGAGACTCGAGGACCAGAAGAGACTCCGAGAGAGGACCAGAAGAGACTGACAGAGAGGACCAGACGAGACTCAGAGAGAGGACCAGAAGAGACTCAGAGAGAGGACCAGAAGAGACTCAGAGAGAGGACCAGAAGAGACGCAGAGAGAGGACCAGAAGAGACGCAGAGAGAGGACCAGAAGAGACTCAGAGAGAGGGCCAGAAGAGACTCGAGGACCAGAAGAGACTCAGAGAGAGGGCCAGAAGAGACTCCGAGAGAGGACCAGAAGAGACTCAGAGAGAGGACCAGAAGAGACCCAGAGAGAGGACCAGAAGAGAGTTAGAGAGAGGACCAGAAGAGACTCGAGGACCAGAAGAGACTGAGAGAGAAGACCAGAAGGGACTCAGAGAGAGGACCAGAAGGGACTCAGAGAGAGGACCAGAAGAGACTCAGAGAGAGGACCAGAAGAGACCCAGAGAGAGGACCAGAAGAGACCCAGAGAGAGGACCAGAAGAGACTCAGAGAGAGGACCAGAAGAGACTCCGAGAGAGGACCAGAAGAGACTCCGAGAGAGGACCAGAAGAGACTCAGAGAGAGGACCAGAAGAGACTCGGAGAGAGGACCAGAAGAGACTCAGAGAGAGGACCAGAAGAGACTCAGAGAGAGGGCCAGAAGAGACTCGAGGACCAGAAGAGACTCAGAGAGAGGGCCAGAAGAGACTCCGAGAGAGGACCAGAAGAGACTCATAGAGAGGACCAGAAGAGACTCAGAGAGAGGACCAGAAGAGACTCCGAGAGAGGACCAGAAGAGACTCAGAGAGAGGACCAGAAGAGACTGACAGAGAGGACCAGACGAGACTCAGAGAGAGGACCAGAAGAGACTCAGAGAGAGGTCCAGAAGAGAGTCAGAGAGAGGACCAGAAGAGACCCAGAGAGAGGACCAGAAGAGACTCCCAGAGAGGACCAGAAGAGACTCCCAGAGAGGACCAGAAGAGACTCCCAGAGAGGACCAGAAGAGACTCCTAGAGAGGACCAGAAGAGACTCAGAGAGAGGGCCAGGAGAGACTCCGAGAGAGGACCAGAAGAGACTAAGAGAGAGGACCAGAAGAGACTCCGAGAGAGGACCAGAAGAGACTCAGAGAGAGGGCCAGAAGAGACTCAGAGAGAGGGCCAGAAGAGACTCAGAGAGAGGACCAGAAGAGACGCAGAGAGAGGGCCAGAAGAGACTCCGAGAGAGGACCAGAAGAGACTCCGAGAGAGGACCAGAAGAGACTCCGAGAGAGGACCAGAAGAGACTCCGAGAGAGGACCAGAAGAGACTCCGAGAGAGGACCAGAAGAGACTCAGAGAGAGGGCCAGAAGAGACTCAGAGAGAGGACCAGAAGAGACTCCGAGAGAGGGCCAGAAGAGACTCCGAGAGAGGGCCAGAAGAGACTCTGAGAGAGGACCAGAAGAGACTCCGAGAGAGGACCAGAAGAGACTCCGAGAGAGGACCAGAAGAGACTCCCAGAGAGGACCAGAAGAGACTCCCAGAGAGGACCAGAAGAGACTCCCAGAGAGGACCAGAAGAGACTCCTAGAGAGGACCAGAAGAGACTCAGAGAGAGGGCCAGGAGAGACTCCGAGAGAGGACCAGAAGAGACTAAGAGAGAGGACCAGAAGAGACTCCGAGAGAGGACCAGAAGAGACTCAGAGAGAGGGCCAGAAGAGACTCAGAGAGAGGGCCAGAAGAGACTCAGAGAGAGGACCAGAAGAGACGCAGAGAGAGGGCCAGAAGAGACTCCGAGAGAGGACCAGAAGAGACTCCGAGAGAGGACCAGAAGAGACTCCGAGAGAGGACCAGAAGAGACTCCGAGAGAGGACCAGAAGAGACTCCGAGAGAGGACCAGAAGAGACTCAGAGAGAGGGCCAGAAGAGACTCAGAGAGAGGACCAGAAGAGACTCCGAGAGAGGGCCAGAAGAGACTCCGAGAGAGGGCCAGAAGAGACTCCGAGAGAGGACCAGAAGAGACTCCGAGAGAGGACCAGAAGAGACTCCGAGAGAGGACCAGAAGAGACTCCGAGAGAGGACCAGAAGAGACTCCGAGAGAGGACCAGAAGAGACTCCGAGAGAGGACCAGAAGAGACTCAGAGAGAGGACCAGAAGAGACCCACAGAGAGAGGACCAGAAGAGACTCCGAGAGAGGACCAGAAGAGACTCAGAGAGAGGGCCAGAAGAGACTCAGAGAGAGGACCAGAAGAGACTCCGAGAGAGGACCAGAAGAGACTCCGAGAGAGGACCAGAAGAGACTCCGAGAGAGGACCAGAAGAGACTCCGAGAGAGGACCAGAAGAGACTCCGAGAGAGGACCAGAAGAGACTCCGAGAGAGGACCAGAAGAGACTCAGAGAGAGGGCCAGAAGAGACTCGAGGACCAGAAGAGACTCAGAGAGAGGACCAGAAGAGACTCGGAGAGAGGACCAGAAGAGACTCCGAGAGAGGACCAGAAGAGACTCAGAGAGAGGACCAGAAGAGACTGACAGAGAGGACCAGATGAGACTCAGAGAGAGGACCAGAAGAGACTCATAGAGAGGACCAGAAGAGACTGACAGAGAGGACCAGAAGAGACTGACAGAGAGGACCAGAAGAGACGCAGAGAGAGGACCAGAAGAGACGCAGAGAGAGGACCAGAAGAGACTCAGAGAGAGGGCCAGAAGAGACTCGAGGACCAGAAGAGACTCAGAGAGAGGACCAGAAGGGACTCAGAGAGAGGACCAGAAGAGACTCACAGAGAGGACCAGAAGAGACTCACAGAGAGGACCAGAAGAGAGTCAGAGAGAGGGCCAGAAGAGACTTACAGAGAGAGGACCAGAAGAGACTCATAGAGAGGACCAGATGAGACTCCGAGAGAGGACCAGAAGAGACTCATAGAGAGGACCAGAAGAGACTGACAGAGAGGACCAGACGAGACTCAGAGAGAGGACCAGAAGAGACTCAGAGAGAGGACCAGAAGAGACTCCGAGAGAGGACCAGAAGAGTCTCAGAGAGAGGTCCAGAAGAGAGTCTGAGAGAGGACTAGAAGAACCCAGAGAGAGGACCAGAAGAGACTCCCAGAGAGGACCAGAAGAGACTCCCAGAGAGGACCAGAAGAGACTCCTAGAGAGGACCAGAAGAGACTCAGAGAGAGGGCCAGAAGAGACTCCGAGAGAGGACCAGAAGAGACTCAGAGAGAGGACCAGAAGAGACGCAGAGAGAGGACCAAAAGAGACGCAGTCAGAGGACCAGAAGAGACTCAGAGAGAGGGCCAGAAGAGACTCGAGGACCAGAAGAGACTCATAGAGAGGACCAGAAGAGACTGATAGAGAGGACCAGAAGAGACTGATAGAGAGGACCAGAAGAAACTCAGAGAGAGGACCAGAAGAGGCTCAGAGAGAGGACCAGAATAGACTCAGAGAGAGGATCAGAAGAGACTCCGAGAGAGGACCAGAAGAGAGTCAAAGAGAGGACCAGAAGAGACTCCTAGAGAGGACCAGAAGAGAGTCAGAGAGAGGACCAGAAGAGACTCAGAGAGAGGACCAGAAGAGACTCAGAGAGAGGACCAGAAGAGACCCAGAGAGAGGACCAGAAGAGACCCAGAGAGAGGACCAGAAGAGACTCATAGAGAGGACCAGAAGAGACTCAGAGAGAGGACCTGAAGAGACTCAGAGAGGGGACCTGAAGAGACTGATAGAGAGAGGACCAGAAGAGACCCAGAGAGAGGACCAGAAGAGACCCAGAGAGAGGACCAGAAGAGACTCAGAGAGAGGACCAGAAGAGACCCAGAGAGAGGACCAGAAGAGACTCAGAGAGAGGACCAGAAGAGACTCAGAGAAAGGACCAGAAGAGACTCAGAGAGAGGACCAGAAGAGACTCAAAGAGAGGACCAGAAGAGACTCAGAGAGAGGACCAGAAGAGACTCAGAGAGAGGACCAGAAGAGACTCAGAGAGAGGACCAGAAGAGACTCAAAGAGAGGACCAGAAGAGACTGAGAGAGAGGACCAGAAGAGACCCAGAGAGAGGACCAGAAGAGACTCACAGAGAGGACCAGAAGAGACTCACAGAGAGGACCAGAAGAGAGTCAGAGAGAGGGCCAGAAGAGACTTACAGAGAGAGGACCAGAAGAGACTGACAGAGAGGACCAGAAGGGACTCACAGAGAGGACCAGAAGAGACTCAGAGAGAGGACCAGAAGAGACGCAGAGAGAGGACCAAAAGAGACGCAGTCAGAGGACCAGAAGAGACTCACAGAGAGGACCAGAAGAGACTCACAGAGAGGACCAGAAGAGAGTCAGAGAGAGGGCCAGAAGAGACTTACAGAGAGAGGACCAGAAGAGACTCATAGAGAGGACCAGATGAGACTCCGAGAGAGGACCAGAAGAGACTCATAGAGAGGACCAGAAGAGACTGACAGAGAGGACCAGACGAGACTCAGAGAGAGGACCAGAAGAGACTCAGAGAGAGGACCAGAAGAGACTCCGAGAGAGGACCAGAAGAGACTCAGAGAGAGGTCCAGAAGAGAGTCAGAGAGAGGACTAGAAGAGACCCAGAGAGAGGACCAGAAGAGACTCCCAGAGAGGACCAGAAGAGACTCCCAGAGAGGACCAGAAGAGACTCCTAGAGAGGACCAGAAGAGACTCAGAGAGAGGGCCAGAAGAGACTCCGAGAGAGGACCAGAAGAGACTCAGAGAGAGGACCAGAAGAGACGCAGAGAGAGGACCAAAAGAGACGCAGTCAGAGGACCAGAAGAGACTCAGAGAGAGGGCCAGAAGAGACTCGAGGACCAGAAGAGACTCATAGAGAGGACCAGAAGAGACTCATAGAGAGGACCAGAAGAGACTGATAGAGAGGACCAGAAGAAACTCAGAGAGAGGACCAGAAGAGGCTCAGAGAGAGGACCAGAAGAGACTCAGAGAGAGGATCAGAAGAGACTCCGAGAGAGGACCAGAAGAGAGTCAAAGAGAGGACCAGAAGAGACTCCTAGAGAGGACCAGAAGAGAGTCAGAGAGAGGACCAGAAGAGACTCAGAGAGAGGACCAGAAGAGACTCAGAGAGAGGACCAGAAGAGACCCAGAGAGAGGACCAGAATAGACCCAGAGAGAGGACCAGAAGAGACTCATAGAGAGGACCAGAAGAGACTCAGAGAGAGGACCTGAAGAGACTCAGAGAGGGGACCTGAAGAGACTGATAGAGAGAGGACCAGAAGAGACCCAGAGAGAGGACCAGAAGAGACCCAGAGAGAGGACCAGAAGAGACTCAGAGAGAGGACCAGAAGAGACCCAGAGAGAGGACCAGAAGAGACTCAGAGAGAGGACCAGAAGAGACTCAGAGAGAGGACCAGAAGAGACTCAGAGAGAGGACCAGAAGAGACTCAAAGAGAGGACCAGAAGAGACTCAGAGAGAGGACCAGAAGAGACTCAGAGAGAGGACCAGAAGAGACTCAAAGAGAGGACCAGAAGAGACTGAGAGAGAGGACCAGAAGAGACCCAGAGAGAGGACCAGAAGAGACTCACAGAGAGGACCAGAAGAGACTCACAGAGAGGACCAGAAGAGAGTCAGAGAGAGGGCCAGAAGAGACTTACAGAGAGAGGACCAGAAGAGACTGACAGAGAGGACCAGAAGGGACTCACAGAGAGGACCAGAAGAGACTCAGAGAGAGGACCAGAAGAGACGCAGAGAGAGGACCAAAAGAGACGCAGTCAGAGGACCAGAAGAGACTCAGAGAGAGGGCCAGAAGAGACTCGAGGACCAGAAGAGACTCATAGAGAGGACCAGAAGAGACTCATAGAGAGGACCAGAAGAGACTGATAGAGAGGACCAGAAGAAACAACTCAGAGAGAGGACCAGAAGAGGCTCAGAGAGAGGACCAGAAGAGACTCAGAGAGAGGATCAGAAGAGACTCCGAGAGAGGACCAGAAGAGAGTCAAAGAGAGGACCAGAAGAGACTCCTAGAGAGGACCAGAAGAGAGTCAGAGAGAGGACCAGAAGAGACTCAGAGAGAGGACCAGAAGAGACTCAGAGAGAGGACCAGAAGAGACCCAGAGAGAGGACCAGAAGAGACTCAGAGAGGACCAGAAGAGACTCATAGAGAGGACCAGAAGAGACTCAGAGAGAGGACCTGAAGAGACTCAGAGAGGGGACCTGAAGAGACTGATAGAGAGAGGACCAGAAGAGACCCAGAGAGAGGACCAGAAGAGACCCAGAGAGAGGACCAGAAGAGACTCAGAGAGAGGACCAGAAGAGACCCAGAGAGAGGACCAGAAGAGACTCAGAGAGAGGACCAGAAGAGACTCAGAGAGAGGACCAGAAGAGACTCAGAGAGAGGACCAGAAGAGACTCAAAGAGAGGACCAGAAGAGACTCAGAGAGAGGACCAGAAGAGACTCAGAGAGAGGACCAGAAGAGACTCAGAGAGAGGACCAGAAGAGACTCAAAGAGAGGACCAGAAGAGACTGAGAGAGAGGACCAGAAGAGACCCAGAGAGAGGACCAGAAGAGACTCACAGAGAGGACCAGAAGAGACTCACAGAGAGGACCAGAAGAGAGTCAGAGAGAGGGCCAGAAGAGACTTACAGAGAGAGGACCAGAAGAGACTGACAGAGAGGACCAGAAGGGACTCACAGAGAGGACCAGAAGAGAGTCAGAGAGAGGACCAGAAGAGACTCACAGATAGGACCAGAAGAGAGTCAGAGAGAGGACCAGAAGAGAGTCAGAGAGAGGACCAGAAGAGACTCCTAGAGAGGACCAGAAGAGACTCCTAGAGAGGACCAGAAGAGACTCACAGAGAGGACCAGAAGAGACTGACAGAGAGGACCAGAAGGGACTCACAGAGAGGACCAGAAGAGACTCCTAGAGAGGACCAGAAGAGACTCCTAGAGAGGACCAGAAGAGACTCCTAGAGAGGACCAGAAGAGAGTCAGAGAGAGGACCAGAAGAGAGTCAGAGAGAGGACCAGAAGAGACTCCTAGAGATGACCAGAAGAGACTCAGAGAGAGGACCAGAAGAGACTCACAGAGAGGACCAGAAGAGACTCATAGAGAGGACCAGAAGAGACAACGAGAGAGGACCAGAAGAGACTGATAGAGAGGACCAGAAGAGACTTATAGAGAGGACCAGAAGAGACTGATAGAGAGGACCAGAAGAAACTCACAGAGAGGACCAGAAGAGACTCAGAGAGAGGACCAGAAGAGACTCAGAGAGAGGACCAGAAGAGACTCATAGAGAGGATCAGAAGAGACTGATAGAGAGGACCAGAAGAGACTCAGAGAGAGGACCAGAAGAGACTCAGAGAGAGGACCAGAAGAGACTCAGAGAGAGGACCAGAAGAGACTCCGAGAGAGGACCAGAAGAGACTCCGAGAGAGGACCAGAAGAGAGTCAGAGAGAGGACCAGAAGAGACTCCTAGAGAGGACCAGAAGAGAGTCAGAGAGAGGACCAGAAGAGACTCTGAGAGAGGACCAGAAGAGACTCAGAGAGAGGACCAGAAGAGACTCAGAGAGAGGACCAGAAGAGACTCAGAGAGAGGACCAGAAGAGACTCAGAGAGGGGACCAGAAGAGACTGATAGAGGGAGGACCAGAAGAGACCCAGAGAGAGGACCAGAAGAGACTCAGAGAGAGGACCAGAAGAGACTCAGAGAGAGGACCAGAAGAGACCCAGAGAGAGGACCAGAAGAGACTCAGAGAGAGGACCAGAAGAGACTCAGAGAGAGGACCAGAAGAGACCCAGAGAGAGGACCAGAAGAGACTCAGAGAGAGAACCAGAGGACCAGAAGAGACTCACAGAGAGGACCAGAAGAGACTCACAGAGAGGACCAGAAGAGACTCCTAGAGAGGACCAGAAGAGACTCCTAGAGAGGACCAGAGGAGACTCCTAGAGAGGACCAGAAGAGACCCAGAGAGAGGACCAGAAGAGACCCAGAGAGAGGACCAGAAGAGACTCAGAGAGAGGACCAGAAGAGACTCAGAGAGAGGACCAGAAGAGACTCAGAGAGAGGACCAGAAGAGACTCAAAGAGAGGACCAGAAGAGACTGAGAGAGAGGACCAGAAGAGACCCAGAGAGAGGCCCAGAAGAGACTCAAAGAGAGGACCAGAAGAGACTCACAGAGAGGACCAGAAGAGAGTCAGAGAGAGGGCCAGAAGAGACTTACAGAGAGAGGACCAGAAGAGACTGACAGAGAGGACCAGAAGGGACTCACAGAGAGGACCAGAAGAGACTCAGAGAGAGGACCAGAAGAGACGCAGAGAGAGGACCAAAAGAGACGCAGTCAGAGGACCAGAAGAGACTCACAGAGAGGACCAGAAGAGACTCACAGAGAGGACCAGAAGAGAGTCAGAGAAAGGACCAGAAGAGACTCAGAGAGAGGACCAGAAGAGACTCAAAGAGAGGACCAGAAGAGACTCAGAGAGAGGACCAGAAGAGACTCAGAGAGAGGACCAGAAGAGACTCAGAGAGAGGACCAGAAGAGACTCAAAGAGAGGACCAGAAGAGACTCAAAGAGAGGACCAGAAGAGACTGAGAGAGAGGACCAGAAGAGACCCAGAGAGAGGACCAGAAGAGACTCACAGAGAGGACCAGAAGAGACTCACAGAGAGGACCAGAAGAGAGTCAGAGAGAGGGCCAGAAGAGACTTACAGAGAGAGGACCAGAAGAGACTGACAGAGAGGACCAGAAGGGACTCACAGAGAGGACCAGAAGAGACTCAGAGAGAGGACCAGAAGAGACGCAGAGAGAGGACCAAAAGAGACGCAGTCAGAGGACCAGAAGAGACTCACAGAGAGGACCAGAAGAGACTCACAGAGAGGACCAGAAGAGAGTCAGAGAGAGGACCAGAAGAGACTTACAGAGAGAGGACCAGAAGAGACTCATAGAGAGGACCAGATGAGACTCCGAGAGAGGACCAGAAGAGACTCATAGAGAGGACCAGAAGAGACTGACAGAGAGGACCAGACGAGACTCAGAGAGAGGACCAGAAGAGACTCAGAGAGAGGACCAGAAGAGACTCCGAGAGAGGACCAGAAGAGACTCAGAGAGAGGTCCAGAAGAGAGTCAGAGAGAGGACTAGAAGAGACCCAGAGAGAGGACCAGAAGAGACTCCCAGAGAGGACCAGAAGAGACTCCCAGAGAGGACCAGAAGAGACTCCTAGAGAGGACCAGAAGAGACTCAGAGAGAGGGCCAGAAGAGACTCCGAGAGAGGACCAGAAGAGACTCAGAGAGAGGACCAGAAGAGACGCAGAGAGAGGACCAAAAGAGACGCAGTCAGAGGACCAGAAGAGACTCAGAGAGAGGGCCAGAAGAGACTCGAGGACCAGAAGAGACTCATAGAGAGGACCAGAAGAGACTCATAGAGAGGACCAGAAGAGACTGATAGAGAGGACCAGAAGAAACTCAGAGAGAGGACCAGAAGAGGCTCAGAGAGAGGACCAGAAGAGACTCAGAGAGAGGATCAGAAGAGACTCCGAGAGAGGACCAGAAGAGAGTCAAAGAGAGGACCAGAAGAGACTCCTAGAGAGGACCAGAAGAGAGTCAGAGAGAGGACCAGAGGAGACTCAGAGAGAGGACCAGAAGAGACTCAGAGAGAGGACCAGAAGAGACCCAGAGAGAGGACCAGAATAGACCCAGAGAGAGGACCAGAAGAGACTCATAGAGAGGACCAGAAGAGACTCAGAGAGAGGACCTGAAGAGACTCAGAGAGGGGACCTGAATAGACTGATAGAGAGAGGACCAGAAGAGACCCAGAGAGAGGACCAGAAGAGACCCAGAGAGAGGACCAGAAGAGACTCAGAGAGAGGACCAGAAGAGACCCAGAGAGAGGACCAGAAGAGACTCAGAGAGAGGACCAGAAGAGACTCAGAGAGAGGACCAGAAGAGACTCAGAGAGAGGACCAGAAGAGACTCAAAGAGAGGACCAGAAGAGACTCAGAGAGAGGACCAGAAGAGACTCAGAGAGAGGACCAGAAGAGACTCAGAGAGAGGACCAGAAGAGACTCAAAGAGAGGACCAGAAGAGACTGAGAGAGAGGACCAGAAGAGACCCAGAGAGAGGACCAGAAGAGACTCACAGAGAGGACCAGAAGAGACTCACAGAGAGGACCAGAAGAGAGTCAGAGAGAGGGCCAGAAGAGACTTACAGAGAGAGGACCAGAAGAGACTGACAGAGAGGACCAGAAGGGACTCACAGAGAGGACCAGAAGAGACTCAGAGAGAGGACCAGAAGAGACGCAGAGAGAGGACCAAAAGAGACGCAGTCAGAAGACCAGAAGAGACTCAGAGAGAGGGCCAGAAGAGACTCGAGGACCAGAAGAGACTCATAGAGAGGACCAGAAGAGACTCATAGAGAGGACCAGAAGAGACTGATAGAGAGGACCAGAAGAAACTCAGAGAGAGGACCAGAAGAGGCTCAGAGAGAGGACCAGAAGAGACTCAGAGAGAGGATCAGAAGAGACTCCGAGAGAGGACCAGAAGAGAGTCAAAGAGAGGACCAGAAGAGACTCCTAGAGAGGACCAGAAGAGAGTCAGAGAGAGGACCAGAAGAGACTCAGAGAGAGGACCAGAAGAGACTCAGAGAGAGGACCAGAAGAGACCCAGAGAGAGGTCCAGAAGAGACTCAGAGAGGACCAGAAGAGACTCATAGAGAGGACCAGAAGAGACTCAGAGAGAGGACCTGAAGAGACTCAGAGAGGGGACCTGAAGAGACTGATAGAGAGAGGACCAGAAGAGACCCAGAGAGAGGACCAGAAGAGACCCAGAGAGAGGACCAGAAGAGACTCAGAGAGAGGACCAGAAGAGACCCAGAGAGAGGACCAGAAGAGACTCAGAGAGAGGACCAGAAGAGACTCAGAGAGAGGACCAGAAGAGACTCAGAGAGAGGACCAGAAGAGACTCAAAGAGAGGACCAGAAGAGACTCAGAGAGAGGACCAGAAGAGACTCAGAGAGAGGACCAGAAGAGACTCAGAGAGAGGACCAGAAGAGACTCAAAGAGAGGACCAGAAGAGACTGGGAGAGAGGACCAGAAGAGACCCAGAGAGAGGACCAGAAGAGACTCACAGAGAGGACCAGAAGAGACTCACAGAGAGGACCAGAAGAGAGTCAGAGAGAGGGCCAGAAGAGACTTACAGAGAGAGGACCAGAAGAGACTGACAGAGAGGACCAGAAGGGACTCACAGAGAGGACCAGAAGAGAGTCAGAGAGAGGACCAGAAGAGACTCACAGATAGGACCAGAAGAGAGTCAGAGAGAGGACCAGAAGAGAGTCAGAGAGAGGACCAGAAGAGACTCCTAGAGAGGACCAGAAGAGACTCCTAGAGAGGACCAGAAGAGACTCACAGAGAGGACCAGAAGAGACTGACAGAGAGGACCAGAAGGGACTCACAGAGAGGACCAGAAGAGACTCCTAGAGAGGACCAGAAGAGACTCCTAGAGAGGACCAGAAGAGACTCCTAGAGAGGACCAGAAGAGAGTCAGAGAGAGGACCAGAAGAGAGTCAGAGAGAGGACCAGAAGAGACTCCTAGAGATGACCAGAAGAGACTCAGAGAGAGGACCAGAAGAGACTCACAGAGAGGACCAGAAGAGACTCATAGAGAGGACCAGAAGAGACAACGAGAGAGGACCAGAAGAGACTGATAGAGAGGACCAGAAGAGACTCATAGAGAGGACCAGAAGAGACTGATAGAGAGGACCAGAAGAAACTCACAGAGAGGACCAGAAGAGACTCAGAGAGAGGACCAGAAGAGACTCAGAGAGAGGACCAGAAGAGACTCATAGAGAGGATCAGAAGAGACTGATAGAGAGGACCAGAAGAGACTCAGAGAGAGGACCAGAAGAGACTCAGAGAGAGGACCAGAAGAGACTCAGAGAGAGGACCAGAAGAGACTCAGAGAGAGGACCAGAAGAGACTCAGAGAGAGGACCAGAAGAGACTCAGAGAGAGGACCAGAAGAGACTCACAGAGAGGACCAGAAGAGACTCATAGAGAGGACCAGAAGAGACAACGAGAGAGGACCAGAAGAGACTGATAGAGAGGACCAGAAGAGACTCATAGAGAGGACCAGAAGAGACTGATAGAGAGGACCAGAAGAAACTCACAGAGAGGACCAGAAGAGACTCAGAGAGAGGACCAGAAGAGACTCAGAGAGAGGACCAGAAGAGACTCAGAGAGAGGACCAGAAGAGACTCCGAGAGAGGACCAGAAGAGAGTCAGAGAGAGGACCAGAAGAGACTCCTAGAGAGGACCAGAAGAGAGTCAGAGAGAGGACCAGAAGAGACTCTGAGAGAGGACCAGAAGAGACTCAGAGAGAGGACCAGAAGAGACTCAGAGAGAGGACCAGAAGAGACTCAGAGAGAGGACCAGAAGAGACTCAGAGAGGGGACCAGAAGAGACTGATAGAGGGAGGACCAGAAGAGACCCAGAGAGAGGACCAGAAGAGACTCAGAGAGAGGACCAGAAGAGACTCAGAGAGAGGACCAGAAGAGACCCAGAGAGAGGACCAGAAGAGACTCAGAGAGAGGACCAGAAGAGACTCAGAGAGAGGACCAGAAGAGACTCAGAGAGAGGACCAGAAGAGACTCAGAGAGAGGACCAGAAGAGACTCAGAGAGAGGACCAGAAGAGACTCAAAGAGAGGACCAGAAGAGACTCAGAGAGAGGACCAGAAGAGACTCAGAGAGAGGACCAGAAGAGACTCAGAGAGAGGACCAGAAGAGACTCAAAGAGAGGACCAGAAGAGACTGAGAGAGAGGACCAGAAGAGACCCAGAGAGAGGACCAGAAGAGACTCACAGAGAGGACCAGAAGAGACTCACAGAGAGGACCAGAAGAGAGTCAGAGAGAGGGCCAGAAGAGACTTACAGAGAGAGGACCAGAAGAGACTGACAGAGAGGACCAGAAGGGACTCACAGAGAGGACCAGAAGAGACTCAGAGAGAGGACCAGAAGAGACGCAGAGAGAGGACCAAAAGAGACGCAGTCAGAGGACCAGAAGAGACTCAGAGAGAGGGCCAGAAGAGACTCGAGGACCAGAAGAGACTCATAGAGAGGACCAGAAGAGACTCATAGAGAGGACCAGAAGAGACTGATAGAGAGGACCAGAAGAAACTCAGAGAGAGGACCAGAAGAGGCTCAGAGAGAGGACCAGAAGAGACTCAGAGAGAGGATCAGAAGAGACTCCGAGAGAGGACCAGAAGAGAGTCAAAGAGAGGACCAGAAGAGACTCCTAGAGAGGACCAGAAGAGAGTCAGAGAGAGGACCAGAAGAGACTCAGAGAGAGGACCAGAAGAGACTCAGAGAGAGGACCAGAAGAGACCCAGAGAGAGGACCAGAAGAGACTCAGAGAGGACCAGAAGAGACTCATAGAGAGGACCAGAAGAGACTCAGAGAGAGGACCTGAAGAGACTCAGAGAGGGGACCTGAAGAGACTGATAGAGAGAGGACCAGAAGAGACCCAGAGAGAGGACCAGAAGAGACCCAGAGAGAGGACCAGAAGAGACTCAGAGAGAGGACCAGAAGAGACCCAGAGAGAGGACCAGAAGAGACTCAGAGAGAGGACCAGAAGAGACTCAGAGAGAGGACCAGAAGAGACTCAGAGAGAGGACCAGAAGAGACTCAAAGAGAGGACCAGAAGAGACTCAGAGAGAGGACCAGAAGAGACTCAGAGAGAGGACCAGAAGAGACTCAGAGAGAGGACCAGAAGAGACTCAAAGAGAGGACCAGAAGAGACTGAGAGAGAGGACCAGAAGAGACCCAGAGAGAGGACCAGAAGAGACTCACAGAGAGGACCAGAAGAGACTCACAGAGAGGACCAGAAGAGAGTCAGAGAGAGGGCCAGAAGAGACTTACAGAGAGAGGACCAGAAGAGACTGACAGAGAGGACCAGAAGGGACTCACAGAGAGGACCAGAAGAGAGTCAGAGAGAGGACCAGAAGAGACTCACAGATAGGACCAGAAGAGAGTCAGAGAGAGGACCAGAAGAGAGTCAGAGAGAGGACCAGAAGAGACTCCTAGAGAGGACCAGAAGAGACTCCTAGAGAGGACCAGAAGAGACTCACAGAGAGGACCAGAAGAGACTGACAGAGAGGACCAGAAGGGACTCACAGAGAGGACCAGAAGAGACTCCTAGAGAGGACCAGAAGAGACTCCTAGAGAGGACCAGAAGAGACTCCTAGAGAGGACCAGAAGAGAGTCAGAGAGAGGACCAGAAGAGAGTCAGAGAGAGGACCAGAAGAGACTCCTAGAGATGACCAGAAGAGACTCAGAGAGAGGACCAGAAGAGACTCACAGAGAGGACCAGAAGAGACTCATAGAGAGGACCAGAAGAGACAACGAGAGAGGACCAGAAGAGACTGATAGAGAGGACCAGAAGAGACTCATAGAGAGGACCAGAAGAGACTGATAGAGAGGACCAGAAGAAACTCACAGAGAGGACCAGAAGAGACTCAGAGAGAGGACCAGAAGAGACTCAGAGAGAGGACCAGAAGAGACTCATAGAGAGGATCAGAAGAGACTGATAGAGAGGACCAGAAGAGACTCAGAGAGAGGACCAGAAGAGACTCAGAGAGAGGACCAGAAGAGACTCAGAGAGAGGACCAGAAGAGACTCAGAGAGAGGACCAGAAGAGACTCCGAGAGAGGACCAGAAGAGAGTCAGAGAGAGGACCAGAAGAGACTCCTAGAGAGGACCAGAAGAGAGTCAGAGAGAGGACCAGAAGAGACTCTGAGAGAGGACCAGAAGAGACTCAGAGAGAGGACCAGAAGAGACTCAGAGAGAGGACCAGAAGAGACTCAGAGAGAGGACCAGAAGAGACTCAGAGAGGGGACCAGAAGAGACTGATAGAGGGAGGACCAGAAGAGACCCAGAGAGAGGACCAGAAGAGACTCAGAGAGAGGACCAGAAGAGACTCAGAGAGAGGACCAGAAGAGACCCAGAGAGAGGACCAGAAGAGACTCAGAGAGAGGACCAGAAGAGACTCAGAGAGAGGACCAGAAGAGACCCAGAGAGAGGACCAGAAGAGACTCAGAGAGAGAACCAGAGGACCAGAAGAGACTCACAGAGAGGACCAGAAGAGACTCACAGAGAGGACCAGAAGAGACTCCTAGAGAGGACCAGAAGAGACTCCTAGAGAGGACCAGAGGAGACTCCTAGAGAGGACCAGAAGAGACCCAGAGAGAGGACCAGAAGAGACCCAGAGAGAGGACCAGAAGAGACTCAGAGAGAGGACCAGAAGAGACTCAGAGAGAGGACCAGAAGAGACTCAGAGAGAGGACCAGAAGAGACTCAAAGAGAGGACCAGAAGAGACTGAGAGAGAGGACCAGAAGAGACCCAGAGAGAGGCCCAGAAGAGACTCACAGAGAGGACCAGAAGAGACTCACAGAGAGGACCAGAAGAGAGTCAGAGAGAGGGCCAGAAGAGACTTACAGAGAGAGGACCAGAAGAGACTGACAGAGAGGACCAGAAGGGACTCACAGAGAGGACCAGAAGAGACTCAGAGAGAGGACCAGAAGAGACGCAGAGAGAGGACCAAAAGAGACGCAGTCAGAGGACCAGAAGAGACTCACAGAGAGGACCAGAAGAGACTCACAGAGAGGACCAGAAGAGAGTCAGAGAAAGGACCAGAAGAGACTCAGAGAGAGGACCAGAAGAGACTCAAAGAGAGGACCAGAAGAGACTCAGAGAGAGGACCAGAAGAGACTCAGAGAGAGGACCAGAAGAGACTCAGAGAGAGGACCAGAAGAGACTCAAAGAGAGGACCAGAAGAGACTCAAAGAGAGGACCAGAAGAGACTGAGAGAGAGGACCAGAAGAGACCCAGAGAGAGGACCAGAAGAGACTCACAGAGAGGACCAGAAGAGACTCACAGAGAGGACCAGAAGAGAGTCAGAGAGAGGGCCAGAAGAGACTTACAGAGAGAGGACCAGAAGAGACTGACAGAGAGGACCAGAAGGGACTCACAGAGAGGACCAGAAGAGACTCAGAGAGAGGACCAGAAGAGACGCAGAGAGAGGACCAAAAGAGACGCAGTCAGAGGACCAGAAGAGACTCACAGAGAGGACCAGAAGAGACTCACAGAGAGGACCAGAAGAGAGTCAGAGAGAGGACCAGAAGAGACTTACAGAGAGAGGACCAGAAGAGACTCATAGAGAGGACCAGATGAGACTCCGAGAGAGGACCAGAAGAGACTCATAGAGAGGACCAGAAGAGACTGACAGAGAGGACCAGACGAGACTCAGAGAGAGGACCAGAAGAGACTCAGAGAGAGGACCAGAAGAGACTCCGAGAGAGGACCAGAAGAGACTCAGAGAGAGGTCCAGAAGAGAGTCAGAGAGAGGACTAGAAGAGACCCAGAGAGAGGACCAGAAGAGACTCCCAGAGAGGACCAGAAGAGACTCCCAGAGAGGACCAGAAGAGACTCCTAGAGAGGACCAGAAGAGACTCAGAGAGAGGGCCAGAAGAGACTCCGAGAGAGGACCAGAAGAGACTCAGAGAGAGGACCAGAAGAGACGCAGAGAGAGGACCAAAAGAGACGCAGTCAGAGGACCAGAAGAGACTCAGAGAGAGGGCCAGAAGAGACTCGAGGACCAGAAGAGACTCATAGAGAGGACCAGAAGAGACTCATAGAGAGGACCAGAAGAGACTGATAGAGAGGACCAGAGGAAACTCAGAGAGAGGACCAGAAGAGGCTCAGAGAGAGGACCAGAAGAGACTCAGAGAGAGGATCAGAAGAGACTCCGAGAGAGGACCAGAAGAGAGTCAAAGAGAGGACCAGAAGAGACTCCTAGAGAGGACCAGAAGAGAGTCAGAGAGAGGACCAGAGGAGACTCAGAGAGAGGACCAGAAGAGACTCAGAGAGAGGACCAGAAGAGACCCAGAGAGAGGACCAGAATAGACCCAGAGAGAGGACCAGAAGAGACTCATAGAGAGGACCAGAAGAGACTCAGAGAGAGGACCTGAAGAGACTCAGAGAGGGGACCTGAATAGACTGATAGAGAGAGGACCAGAAGAGACCCAGAGAGAGGACCAGAAGAGACCCAGAGAGAGGACCAGAAGAGACTCAGAGAGAGGACCAGAAGAGACCCAGAGAGAGGACCAGAAGAGACTCAGAGAGAGGACCAGAAGAGACTCAGAGAGAGGACCAGAAGAGACTCAGAGAGAGGACCAGAAGAGACTCAAAGAGAGGACCAGAAGAGACTCAGAGAGAGGACCAGAAGAGACTCAGAGAGAGGACCAGAAGAGACTCAGAGAGAGGACCAGAAGAGACTCAAAGAGAGGACCAGAAGAGACTGAGAGAGAGGACCAGAAGAGACCCAGAGAGAGGACCAGAAGAGACTCACAGAGAGGACCAGAAGAGACTCACAGAGAGGACCAGAAGAGAGTCAGAGAGAGGGCCAGAAGAGACTTACAGAGAGAGGACCAGAAGAGACTGACAGAGAGGACCAGAAGGGACTCACAGAGAGGACCAGAAGAGACTCAGAGAGAGGACCAGAAGAGACGCAGAGAGAGGACCAAAAGAGACGCAGTCAGAAGACCAGAAGAGACTCAGAGAGAGGGCCAGAAGAGACTCGAGGACCAGAAGAGACTCATAGAGAGGACCAGAAGAGACTCATAGAGAGGACCAGAAGAGACTGATAGAGAGGACCAGAAGAAACTCAGAGAGAGGACCAGAAGAGGCTCAGAGAGAGGACCAGAAGAGACTCAGAGAGAGGATCAGAAGAGACTCCGAGAGAGGACCAGAAGAGAGTCAAAGAGAGGACCAGAAGAGACTCCTAGAGAGGACCAGAAGAGAGTCAGAGAGAGGACCAGAAGAGACTCAGAGAGAGGACCAGAAGAGACTCAGAGAGAGGACCAGAAGAGACCCAGAGAGAGGTCCAGAAGAGACTCAGAGAGGACCAGAAGAGACTCATAGAGAGGACCAGAAGAGACTCAGAGAGGGGACCTGAAGAGACTGATAGAGAGAGGACCAGAAGAGACCCAGAGAGAGGACCAGAAGAGACCCAGAGAGAGGACCAGAAGAGACTCAGAGAGAGGACCAGAAGAGACCCAGAGAGAGGACCAGAAGAGACTCAGAGAGAGGACCAGAAGAGACTCAGAGAGAGGACCAGAAGAGACTCAGAGAGAGGACCAGAAGAGACTCAAAGAGAGGACCAGAAGAGACTCAGAGAGAGGACCAGAAGAGACTCAGAGAGAGGACCAGAAGAGACTCAGAGAGAGGACCAGAAGAGACTCAAAGAGAGGACCAGAAGAGACTGGGAGAGAGGACCAGAAGAGACCCAGAGAGAGGACCAGAAGAGACTCACAGAGAGGACCAGAAGAGACTCACAGAGAGGACCAGAAGAGAGTCAGAGAGAGGGCCAGAAGAGACTTACAGAGAGAGGACCAGAAGAGACTGACAGAGAGGACCAGAAGGGACTCACAGAGAGGACCAGAAGAGAGTCAGAGAGAGGACCAGAAGAGACTCACAGATAGGACCAGAAGAGAGTCAGAGAGAGGACCAGAAGAGAGTCAGAGAGAGGACCAGAAGAGACTCCTAGAGAGGACCAGAAGAGACTCCTAGAGAGGACCAGAAGAGACTCACAGAGAGGACCAGAAGAGACTGACAGAGAGGACCAGAAGGGACTCACAGAGAGGACCAGAAGAGACTCCTAGAGAGGACCAGAAGAGACTCCTAGAGAGGACCAGAAGAGACTCCTAGAGAGGACCAGAAGAGAGTCAGAGAGAGGACCAGAAGAGAGTCAGAGAGAGGACCAGAAGAGACTCCTAGAGATGACCAGAAGAGACTCAGAGAGAGGACCAGAAGAGACTCACAGAGAGGACCAGAAGAGACTCATAGAGAGGACCAGAAGAGACAACGAGAGAGGACCAGAAGAGACTGATAGAGAGGACCAGAAGAGACTCATAGAGAGGACCAGAAGAGACTGATAGAGAGGACCAGAAGAAACTCACAGAGAGGACCAGAAGAGACTCAGAGAGAGGACCAGAAGAGACTCAGAGAGAGGACCAGAAGAGACTCATAGAGAGGATCAGAAGAGACTGATAGAGAGGACCAGAAGAGACTCAGAGAGAGGACCAGAAGAGACTCCGAGAGAGGACCAGAAGAGACTCAGAGAGAGGACCAGAAGAGACTCAGAGAGAGGACCAGAAGAGACTCAGAGAGAGGACCAGAAGAGACTCAGAGAGAGGACCAGAAGAGACTCAGAGAGAGGACCAGAAGAGACTCACAGAGAGGACCAGAAGAGACTCATAGAGAGGACCAGAAGAGACAACGAGAGAGGACCAGAAGAGACTGATAGAGAGGACCAGAAGAGACTCATAGAGAGGACCAGAAGAGACTGATAGAGAGGACCAGAAGAAACTCACAGAGAGGACCAGAAGAGACTCAGAGAGAGGACCAGAAGAGACTCAGAGAGAGGACCAGAAGAGACTCAGAGAGAGGACCAGAAGAGACTCCGAGAGAGGACCAGAAGAGAGTCAGAGAGAGGACCAGAAGAGACTCCTAGAGAGGACCAGAAGAGAGTCAGAGAGAGGACCAGAAGAGACTCTGAGAGAGGACCAGAAGAGACTCAGAGAGAGGACCAGAAGAGACTCAGAGAGAGGACCAGAAGAGACTCAGAGAGAGGACCAGAAGAGACTCAGAGAGGGGACCAGAAGAGACTGATAGAGGGAGGACCAGAAGAGACCCAGAGAGAGGACCAGAAGAGACTCAGAGAGAGGACCAGAAGAGACTCAGAGAGAGGACCAGAAGAGACCCAGAGAGAGGACCAGAAGAGACTCAGAGAGAGGACCAGAAGAGACTCAGAGAGAGGACCAGAAGAGACCCAGAGAGAGGACCAGAAGAGACTCAGAGAGAGAACCAGAGGACCAGAAGAGACTCACAGAGAGGACCAGAAGAGACTCACAGAGAGGACCAGAAGAGACTCACAGAGAGGACCAGAAGAGACTCCTAGAGAGGACCAGAGGAGACTCCTAGAGAGGACCAGAAGAGACCCAGAGAGAGGACCAGAAGAGACCCAGAGAGAGGACCAGAAGAGACTCAGAGAGAGGACCAGAAGAGACTCAGAGAGAGGACCAGAAGAGACTCAGAGAGAGGACCAGAAGAGACTCAAAGAGAGGACCAGAAGAGACTGAGAGAGAGGACCAGAAGAGACCCAGAGAGAGGCCCAGAAGAGACTCACAGAGAGGACCAGAAGAGACTCACAGAGAGGACCAGAAGAGAGTCAGAGAGAGGGCCAGAAGAGACTTACAGAGAGAGGACCAGAAGAGACTGACAGAGAGGACCAGAAGGGACTCACAGAGAGGACCAGAAGAGACTCAGAGAGAGGACCAGAAGAGACGCAGAGAGAGGACCAAAAGAGACGCAGTCAGAGGACCAGAAGAGACTCACAGAGAGGACCAGAAGAGACTCACAGAGAGGACCAGAAGAGAGTCAGAGAAAGGACCAGAAGAGACTCAGAGAGAGGACCAGAAGAGACTCAAAGAGAGGACCAGAAGAGACTCAGAGAGAGGACCAGAAGAGACTCAGAGAGAGGACCAGAAGAGACTCAGAGAGAGGACCAGAAGAGACTCAAAGAGAGGACCAGAAGAGACTGAGAGAGAGGACCAGAAGAGACCCAGAGAGAGGACCAGAAGAGACTCACAGAGAGGACCAGAAGAGACTCACAGAGAGGACCAGAAGAGAGTCAGAGAGAGGGCCAGAAGAGACTTACAGAGAGAGGACCAGAAGAGACTGACAGAGAGGACCAGAAGGGACTCACAGAGAGGACCAGAAGAGACTCAGAGAGAGGACCAGAAGAGACGCAGAGAGAGGACCAAAAGAGACGCAGTCAGAGGACCAGAAGAGACTCACAGAGAGGACCAGAAGAGACTCACAGAGAGGACCAGAAGAGAGTCAGAGAGAGGACCAGAAGAGACTTACAGAGAGAGGACCAGAAGAGACTCATAGAGAGGACCAGATGAGACTCCGAGAGAGGACCGGAAGAGACTCATAGAGAGGACCAGAAGAGACTGACAGAGAGGACCAGACGAGACTCAGAGAGAGGACCAGAAGAGACTCAGAGAGAGGAC
Organism: Lissotriton helveticus; assembly: GCF_964261635.1. Classification (NCBI taxonomy): domain Eukaryota; kingdom Metazoa; phylum Chordata; class Amphibia; order Caudata; family Salamandridae; genus Lissotriton; species Lissotriton helveticus. The sequence goes on along the minus strand of NC_136063.1, from coordinate 1,685,120,853 downwards.
CAGAAGAGACTCCGAGAGAGGACCAGAAGAGACTCAGAGAGAGGTCCAGAAGAGAGTCAGAGAGAGGACTAGAAGAGAACCAGAGAGAGGACCAGAAGAGACTCCCAGAGAGGACCAGAAGAGACTCCCAGAGAGGACCAGAAGAGACTCCTAGAGAGGACCAGAAGAGACTCAGAGAGAGGGCCAGAAGAGACTCCGAGAGAGGACCAGAAGAGACTCAGAGAGAGGACCAGAAGAGACGCAGAGAGAGGACCAAAAGAGACGCAGTCAGAGGACCAGAAGAGACTCAGAGAGAGGGCCAGAAGAGACTCGAGGACCAGAAGAGACTCATAGAGAGGACCAGAAGAGACTCATAGAGAGGACCAGAAGAGACTGATAGAGAGGACCAGAAGAAACTCAGAGAGAGGACCAGAAGAGGCTCAGAGAGAGGACCAGAAGAGACTCAGAGAGAGGATCAGAAGAGACTCCGAGAGAGGACCAGAAGAGAGTCAAAGAGAGGACCAGAAGAGACTCCTAGAGAGGACCAGAAGAGAGTCAGAGAGAGGACCAGAGGAGACTCAGAGAGAGGACCAGAAGAGACTCAGAGAGAGGACCAGAAGAGACCCAGAGAGAGGACCAGAATAGACCCAGAGAGAGGACCAGAAGAGACTCATAGAGAGGACCAGAAGAGACTCAGAGAGAGGACCTGAAGAGACTCAGAGAGGGGACCTGAATAGACTGATAGAGAGAGGACCAGAAGAGACCCAGAGAGAGGACCAGAAGAGACCCAGAGAGAGGACCAGAAGAGACTCAGAGAGAGGACCAGAAGAGACCCAGAGAGAGGACCAGAAGAGACTCAGAGAGAGGACCAGAAGAGACTCAGAGAGAGGACCAGAAGAGACTCAGAGAGAGGACCAGAAGAGACTCAAAGAGAGGACCAGAAGAGACTCAGAGAGAGGACCAGAAGAGACTCAGAGAGAGGACCAGAAGAGACTCAGAGAGAGGACCAGAAGAGACTCAAAGAGAGGACCAGAAGAGACTGAGAGAGAGGACCAGAAGAGACCCAGAGAGAGGACCAGAAGAGACTCACAGAGAGGACCAGAAGAGACTCACAGAGAGGACCAGAAGAGAGTCAGAGAGAGGGCCAGAAGAGACTTACAGAGAGAGGACCAGAAGAGACTGACAGAGAGGACCAGAAGGGACTCACAGAGAGGACCAGAAGAGACTCAGAGAGAGGACCAGAAGAGACGCAGAGAGAGGACCAAAAGAGACGCAGTCAGAGGACCAGAAGAGACTCAGAGAGAGGGCCAGAAGAGACTCGAGGACCAGAAGAGACTCATAGAGAGGACCAGAAGAGACTCATAGAGAGGACCAGAAGAGACTGATAGAGAGGACCAGAAGAAACTCAGAGAGAGGACCAGAAGAGGCTCAGAGAGAGGACCAGAAGAGACTCAGAGAGAGGATCAGAAGAGACTCCGAGAGAGGACCAGAAGAGAGTCAAAGAGAGGACCAGAAGAGACTCCTAGAGAGGACCAGAAGAGAGTCAGAGAGAGGACCAGAAGAGACTCAGAGAGAGGACCAGAAGAGACTCAGAGAGAGGACCAGAAGAGACCCAGAGAGAGGTCCAGAAGAGACTCAGAGAGGACCAGAAGAGACTCATAGAGAGGACCAGAAGAGACTCAGAGAGAGGACCTGAAGAGACTCAGAGAGGGGACCTGAAGAGACTGATAGAGAGAGGACCAGAAGAGACCCAGAGAGAGGACCAGAAGAGACCCAGAGAGAGGACCAGAAGAGACTCAGAGAGAGGACCAGAAGAGACCCAGAGAGAGGACCAGAAGAGACTCAGAGAGAGGACCAGAAGAGACTCAGAGAGAGGACCAGAAGAGACTCAGAGAGAAGACCAGAAGAGACTCAAAGAGAGGACCAGAAGAGACTCAGAGAGAGGACCAGAAGAGACTCAGAGAGAGGACCAGAAGAGACTCAGAGAGAGGACCAGAAGAGACTCAAAGAGAGGACCAGAAGAGACTGAGAGAGAGGACCAGAAGAGACCCAGAGAGAGGACCAGAAGAGACTCACAGAGAGGACCAGAAGAGACTCACAGAGAGGACCAGAAGAGAGTCAGAGAGAGGGCCAGAAGAGACTTACAGAGAGAGGACCAGAAGAGACTGACAGAGAGGACCAGAAGGGACTCACAGAGAGGACCAGAAGAGAGTCAGAGAGAGGACTAGAAGAGACTCACAGATAGGACCAGAAGAGAGTCAGAGAGAGGACCAGAAGAGAGTCAGAGAGAGGACCAGAAGAGACTCCTAGAGAGGACCAGAAGAGACTCCTAGAGAGGACCAGAAGAGACTCACAGAGAGGACCAGAAGAGACTGACAGAGAGGACCAGAAGGGACTCACAGAGAGGACCAGAAGAGACTCCTAGAGAGGACCAGAAGAGACTCCTAGAGAGGACCAGAAGAGACTCCTAGAGAGGACCAGAAGAGAGTCAGAGAGAGGACCAGAAGAGAGTCAGAGAGAGGACCAGAAGAGACTCCTAGAGATGACCAGAAGAGACTCAGAGAGAGGACCAGAAGAGACTCACAGAGAGGACCAGAAGAGACTCATAGAGAGGACCAGAAGAGACTCAGAGAGAGGACCAGAAGAGACTCACAGAGAGGACCAGAAGAGACTCAGAGAGAGGACCAGAAGAGACTCACAGAGAGGACCAGAAGAGACTCATAGAGAGGACCAGAAGAGACAACGAGAGAGGACCAGAAGAGACTGATAGAGAGGACCAGAAGAGACTCATAGAGAGGACCAGAAGAGACTGATAGAGAGGACCAGAAGAAACTCACAGAGAGGACCAGAAGAGACTCAGAGAGAGGACCAGAAGAGACTCAGAGAGAGGACCAAAAGAGACTCATAGAGAGGATCAGAAGAGACTGATAGAGAGGACCAGAAGAGACTCAGAGAGAGGACCAGAAGAGACTCAGAGAGAGGACCAGAAGAGACTCAGAGAGAGGACCAGAAGAGACTCAGAGAGAGGACCAGAAGAGACTCCGAGAGAGGACCAGAAGAGAGTCAGAGAGAGGACCAGAAGAGACTCCTAGAGAGGACCAGAAGAGAGTCAGAGAGAGGACCAGAAGAGACTCTGAGAGAGGACCAGAAGAGACTCAGAGAGAGGACCAGAAGAGACTCACAGAGAGGACCAGAAGAGACTCACAGAGAGGACCAGAAGAGAGTCAGAGAGAGGGCCAGAAGAGACTTACAGAGAGAGGACCAGAAGAGACTGACAGAGAGGACCAGAAGGGACTCACAGAGAGGACCAGAAGAGACTCAGAGAGAGGACCAGAAGAGACGCAGAGAGAGGACCAAAAGAGACGCAGTCAGAGGACCAGAAGAGACTCACAGAGAGGACCAGAAGAGACTCACAGAGAGGACCAGAAGAGAGTCAGAGAGAGGGCCAGAAGAGACTTACAGAGAGAGGACCAGAAGAGACTCATAGAGAGGACCAGATGAGACTCCGAGAGAGGACCAGAAGAGACTCATAGAGAGGACCAGAAGAGACTGACAGAGAGGACCAGACGAGACTCAGAGAGAGGACCAGAAGAGACTCAGAGAGAGGACCAGAAGAGACTCCGAGAGAGGACCAGAAGAGACTCAGAGAGAGGTCCAGAAGATCGTCAGAGAGAGGACTAGAAGAGACCCAGAGAGAGGACCTGAAGAGACTCCCAGAGAGGACCAGAAGAGACTCCCAGAGAGGACCAGAAGAGACTCCTAGAGAGGACCAGAAGAGACTCAGAGAGAGGGCCAGAAGAGACTCCGAGAGAGGACCAGAAGAGACTCAGAGAGAGGACCAGAAGAGACGCAGAGAGAGGACCAAAAGAGACGCAGTCAGAGGACCAGAAGAGACTCAGAGAGAGGGCCAGAAGAGACTCGAGGACCAGAAGAGACTCATAGAGAGGACCAGAAGAGACTCATAGAGAGGACCAGAAGAGACTGATAGAGAGGACCAGAAGAAACTCAGAGAGAGGACCAGAAGAGGCTCAGAGAGAGGACCAGAAGAGACTCAGAGAGAGGATCAGAAGAGACTCCGAGAGAGGACCAGAAGAGAGTCAAAGAGAGGACCAGAAGAGACTCCTAGAGAGGACCAGAAGAGAGTCAGAGAGAGGACCAGAAGAGACTCAGAGAGAGGACCAGAAGAGACTCAGAGAGAGGACCAGAAGAGACCCAGAGAGAGGACCAGAATAGACCCAGAGAGAGGACCAGAAGAGACTCATAGAGAGGACCAGAAGAGACTCAGAGAGAGGACCTGAAGAGACTCAGAGAGGGGACCTGAAGAGACTGATAGAGAGAGGACCAGAAGAGACCCAGAGAGAGGACCAGAAGAGACCCTGAGAGAGAACCAGAAGAGACTCAGAGAGAGGACCAGAAGAGACCCAGAGAGAGGACCAGAAGAGACTCAGAGAGAGGACCAGAAGAGACTCAGAGAGAGGACCAGAAGAGACTCAGAGAGAGGACCAGAAGAGACTCAAAGAGAGGACCAGAAGAGACTCAGAGAGAGGACCAGAAGAGACTCAGAGAGAGGACCAGAAGAGACTCAGAGAGAGGACCAGAAGAGACTCTAAGAGAGGACCAGAAGAGACTGAGAGAGAGGACCAGAAGAGACCCAGAGAGAGGACCAGAAGAGACTCACAGAGAGGACCAGAAGAGACTCACAGAGAGGACCAGAAGAGAGTCAGAGAGAGGGCCAGAAGAGACTTACAGAGAGAGGACCAGAAGAGACTGACAGAGAGGACCAGAAGGGACTCACAGAGAGGACCAGAAGAGACTCAGAGAGAGGACCAGAAGAGACGCAGAGAGAGGACCAAAAGAGACGCAGTCAGAGGACCAGAAGAGACTCAGAGAGAGGGCCAGAAGAGACTCGAGGACCAGAAGAGACTCATAGAGAGGACCAGAAGAGACTCATAGAGAGGACCAGAAGAGACTGATAGAAAGGACCAGAAGAAACTCAGAGAGAGGACCAGAAGAGGCTCAGAGAGAGGACCAGAAGAGACTCAGAGAGAGGATCAGAAGAGACTCCGAGAGAGGACCAGAAGAGAGTCAAAGAGAGGACCAGAAGAGACTCCTAGAGAGGACCAGAAGAGAGTCAGAGAGAGGACCAGAAGAGACTCAGAGAGAGGACCAGAAGAGACTCAGAGAGAGGACCAGAAGAGACCCAGAGAGAGGACCAGAAGAGACTCAGAGAGGACCAGAAGAGACTCATAGAGAGGACCAGAAGAGACTCAGAGAGAGGACCTGAAGAGACTCAGAGAGGGGACCTGAAGAGACTGATAGAGAGAGGACCAGAAGAGACCCAGAGAGAGGACCAGAAGAGACCCAGAGAGAGGACCAGAAGAGACTCAGAGAGAGGACCAGAAGAGACCCAGAGAGAGGACCAGAAGAGACTCAGAGAGAGGACCAGAAGAGACTCAGAGAGAGGACCAGAAGAGACTCAGAGAGAGGACCAGAAGAGACTCAAAGAGAGGACCAGAAGAGACTCAGAGAGAGGACCAGAAGAGACTCAGAGAGAGGACCAGAAGAGACCCAGAGAGAGGACCAGAAGAGACTCACAGAGAGGACCAGAAGAGACTCACAGAGAGGACCAGAAGAGAGTCAGAGAGAGGGCCAGAAGAGACTTACAGAGAGAGGACCAGAAGAGACTGACAGAGAGGACCAGAAGGGACTCACAGAGAGGACCAGAAGAGACTCAGAGAGAGGACCAGAAGAGACGCAGAGAGAGGACCAAAAGAGACGCAGTCAGAGGACCAGAAGAGACTCAGAGAGAGGGCCAGAAGAGACTCGAGGACCAGAAGAGACTCATAGAGAGGACCAGAAGAGACTCATAGAGAGGACCAGAAGAGACTGATAGAGAGGACCAGAAGAAACTCAGAGAGAGGACCAGAAGAGGCTCAGAGAGAGGACCAGAAGAGACTCAGAGAGAGGATCAGAAGAGACTCCGAGAGAGGACCAGAAGAGAGTCAAAGAGAGGACCAGAAGAGACTCCTAGAGAGGACCAGAAGAGAGTCAGAGAGAGGACCAGAAGAGACTCAGAGAGAGGACCAGAAGAGACTCAGAGAGAGGACCAGAAGAGACCCAGAGAGAGGTCCAGAAGAGACTCAGAGAGGACCAGAAGAGACTCATAGAGAGGACCAGAAGAGACTCAGAGAGAGGACCTGAAGAGACTCAGAGAGGGGACCTGAAGAGACTGATAGAGAGAGGACCAGAAGAGACCCAGAGAGAGGACCAGAAGAGACCCAGAGAGAGGACCAGAAGAGACTCAGAGAGAGGACCAGAAGAGACCCAGAGAGAGGACCAGAAGAGACTCAGAGAGAGGACCAGAAGAGACTCAGAGAGAGGACCAGAAGAGACTCAGAGAGAAGACCAGAAGAGACTCAAAGAGAGGACCAGAAGAGACTCAGAGAGAGGACCAGAAGAGACTCAGAGAGAGGACCAGAAGAGACTCAGAGAGAGGACCAGAAGAGACTCAAAGAGAGGACCAGAAGAGACTGAGAGAGAGGACCAGAAGAGACCCAGAGAGAGGACCAGAAGAGACTCACAGAGAGGACCAGAAGAGACTCACAGAGAGGACCAGAAGAGAGTCAGAGAGAGGGCCAGAAGAGACTTACAGAGAGAGGACCAGAAGAGACTGACAGAGAGGACCAGAAGGGACTCACAGAGAGGACCAGAAGAGAGTCAGAGAGAGGACTAGAAGAGACTCACAGATAGGACCAGAAGAGAGTCAGAGAGAGGACCAGAAGAGAGTCAGAGAGAGGACCAGAAGAGACTCCTAGAGAGGACCAGAAGAGACTCCTAGAGAGGACCAGAAGAGACTCACAGAGAGGACCAGAAGAGACTGACAGAGAGGACCAGAAGGGACTCACAGAGAGGACCAGAAGAGACTCCTAGAGAGGACCAGAAGAGACTCCTAGAGAGGACCAGAAGAGACTCCTAGAGAGGACCAGAAGAGAGTCAGAGAGAGGACCAGAAGAGAGTCAGAGAGAGGACCAGAAGAGACTCCTAGAGATGACCAGAAGAGACTCAGAGAGAGGACCAGAAGAGACTCACAGAGAGGACCAGAAGAGACTCATAGAGAGGACCAGAAGAGACTCAGAGAGAGGACCAGAAGAGACTCACAGAGAGGACCAGAAGAGACTCAGAGAGAGGACCAGAAGAGACTCACAGAGAGGACCAGAAGAGACTCATAGAGAGGACCAGAAGAGACAACGAGAGAGGACCAGAAGAGACTGATAGAGAGGACCAGAAGAGACTCATAGAGAGGACCAGAAGAGACTGATAGAGAGGACCAGAAGAAACTCACAGAGAGGACCAGAAGAGACTCAGAGAGAGGACCAGAAGAGACTCAGAGAGAGGACCAAAAGAGACTCATAGAGAGGATCAGAAGAGACTGATAGAGAGGACCAGAAGAGACTCAGAGAGAGGACCAGAAGAGACTCAGAGAGAGGACCAGAAGAGACTCAGAGAGAGGACCAGAAGAGACTCAGAGAGAGGACCAGAAGAGACTCCGAGAGAGGACCAGAAGAGAGTCAGAGAGAGGACCAGAAGAGACTCCTAGAGAGGACCAGAAGAGAGTCAGAGAGAGGACCAGAAGAGACTCTGAGAGAGGACCAGAAGAGACTCAGAGAGAGGACCAGAAGAGACTCACAGAGAGGACCAGAAGAGACTCACAGAGAGGACCAGAAGAGAGTCAGAGAGAGGGCCAGAAGAGACTTACAGAGAGAGGACCAGAAGAGACTGACAGAGAGGACCAGAAGGGACTCACAGAGAGGACCAGAAGAGACTCAGAGAGAGGACCAGAAGAGACGCAGAGAGAGGACCAAAAGAGACGCAGTCAGAGGACCAGAAGAGACTCACAGAGAGGACCAGAAGAGACTCACAGAGAGGACCAGAAGAGAGTCAGAGAGAGGGCCAGAAGAGACTTACAGAGAGAGGACCAGAAGAGACTCATAGAGAGGACCAGATGAGACTCCGAGAGAGGACCAGAAGAGACTCATAGAGAGGACCAGAAGAGACTGACAGAGAGGACCAGACGAGACTCAGAGAGAGGACCAGAAGAGACTCAGAGAGAGGACCAGAAGAGACTCCGAGAGAGGACCAGAAGAGACTCAGAGAGAGGTCCAGAAGATCGTCAGAGAGAGGACTAGAAGAGACCCAGAGAGAGGACCTGAAGAGACTCCCAGAGAGGACCAGAAGAGACTCCCAGAGAGGACCAGAAGAGACTCCTAGAGAGGACCAGAAGAGACTCAGAGAGAGGGCCAGAAGAGACTCCGAGAGAGGACCAGAAGAGACTCAGAGAGAGGACCAGAAGAGACGCAGAGAGAGGACCAAAAGAGACGCAGTCAGAGGACCAGAAGAGACTCAGAGAGAGGGCCAGAAGAGACTCGAGGACCAGAAGAGACTCATAGAGAGGACCAGAAGAGACTCATAGAGAGGACCAGAAGAGACTGATAGAGAGGACCAGAAGAAACTCAGAGAGAGGACCAGAAGAGGCTCAGAGAGAGGACCAGAAGAGACTCAGAGAGAGGATCAGAAGAGACTCCGAGAGAGGACCAGAAGAGAGTCAAAGAGAGGACCAGAAGAGACTCCTAGAGAGGACCAGAAGAGAGTCAGAGAGAGGACCAGAAGAGACTCAGAGAGAGGACCAGAAGAGACTCAGAGAGAGGACCAGAAGAGACCCAGAGAGAGGACCAGAATAGACCCAGAGAGAGGACCAGAAGAGACTCATAGAGAGGACCAGAAGAGACTCAGAGAGAGGACCTGAAGAGACTCAGAGAGGGGACCTGAAGAGACTGATAGAGAGAGGACCAGAAGAGACCCAGAGAGAGGACCAGAAGAGACCCAGAGAGAGGACCAGAAGAGACTCAGAGAGAGGACCAGAAGAGACCCAGAGAGAGGACCAGAAGAGACTCAGAGAGAGGACCAGAAGAGACTCAGAGAGAGGACCAGAAGAGACTCAGAGAGAGGACCAGAAGAGACTCAAAGAGAGGACCAGAAGAGACTCAGAGAGAGGACCAGAAGAGACTCAGAGAGAGGACCAGAAGAGACTCAGAGAGAGGACCAGAAGAGACTCAAAGAGAGGACCAGAAGAGACTGAGAGAGAGGACCAGAAGAGACCCAGAGAGAGGACCAGAAGAGACTCACAGAGAGGACCAGAAGAGACTCACAGAGAGGACCAGAAGAGAGTCAGAGAGAGGGCCAGAAGAGACTTACAGAGAGAGGACCAGAAGAGACTGACAGAGAGGACCAGAAGGGACTCACAGAGAGGACCAGAAGAGACTCAGAGAGAGGACCAGAAGAGACGCAGAGAGAGGACCAAAAGAGACGCAGTCAGAGGACCAGAAGAGACTCAGAGAGAGGGCCAGAAGAGACTCGAGGACCAGAAGAGACTCATAGAGAGGACCAGAAGAGACTCATAGAGAGGACCAGAAGAGACTGATAGAGAGGACCAGAAGAAACTCAGAGAGAGGACCAGAAGAGGCTCAGAGAGAGGACCAGAAGAGACTCAGAGAGAGGATCAGAAGAGACTCCGAGAGAGGACCAGAAGAGAGTCAAAGAGAGGACCAGAAGAGACTCCTAGAGAGGACCAGAAGAGAGTCAGAGAGAGGACCAGAAGAGACTCAGAGAGAGGACCAGAAGAGACTCAGAGAGAGGACCAGAAGAGACCCAGAGAGAGGACCAGAAGAGACTCAGAGAGGACCAGAAGAGACTCATAGAGAGGACCAGAAGAGACTCAGAGAGAGGACCTGAAGAGACTCAGAGAGGGGACCTGAAGAGACTGATAGAGAGAGGACCAGAAGAGACCCAGAGAGAGGACCAGAAGAGACCCAGAGAGAGGACCAGAAGAGACTCAGAGAGAGGACCAGAAGAGACCCAGAGAGAGGACCAGAAGAGACTCAGAGAGAGGACCAGAAGAGACTCAGAGAGAGGACCAGAAGAGACTCAGAGAGAGGACCAGAAGAGACTCAAAGAGAGGACCAGAAGAGACTCAGAGAGAGGACCAGAAGAGACTCAGAGAGAGGACCAGAAGAGACTCAGAGAGAGGACCAGAAGAGACTCAAAGAGAGGACCAGAAGAGACTGAGAGAGAGGACCAGAAGAGACCCAGAGAGAGGACCAGAAGAGACTCACAGAGAGGACCAGAAGAGACTCAAAGAGAGGACCAGAAGAGAGTCAGAGAGAGGGCCAGAAGAGACTTACAGAGAGAGGACCAGAAGAGACTGACAGAGAGGACCAGAAGGGACTCACAGAGAGGACCAGAAGAGAGTCAGAGAGAGGACCAGAAGAGACTCACAGATAGGACCAGAAGAGAGTCAGAGAGAGGACCAGAAGAGAGTCAGAGAGAGGACCAGAAGAGACTCCTAGAGAGGACCAGAAGAGACTCCTAGAGAGGACCAGAAGAGACTCACAGAGAGGACCAGAAGAGACTGACAGAGAGGACCAGAAGGAACTCACAGAGAGGACCAGAAGAGACTCCTAGAGAGGACCAGAAGAGACTCCTAGAGAGGACCAGAAGAGACTCCTAGAGAGGACCAGAAGAGAGTCAGAGAGAGGACCAGAAGAGAGTCAGAGAGAGGACCAGAAGAGACTCCTAGAGATGACCAGAAGAGACTCAGAGAGAGGACCAGAAGAGACTCACAGAGAGGACCAGAAGAGACTCATAGAGAGGACCAGAAGAGACAACGAGAGAGGACCAGAAGAGACTGATAGAGAGGACCAGAAGAGACTCATAGAGAGGACCAGAAGAGACTGATAGAGAGGACCAGAAGAAACTCACAGAGAGGACCAGAAGAGACTCAGAGAGAGGACCAGAAGAGACTCAGAGAGAGGACCAGAAGAGACTCATAGAGAGGATCAGAAGAGACTGATAGAGAGGACCAGAAGAGACTCAGAGAGAGGACCAGAAGAGACTCAGAGAGAGGACCAGAAGAGACTCAGAGAGAGGACCAGAAGAGACTCAGAGAGAGGACCAGAAGAGACTCCGAGAGAGGACCAGAAGAGAGTCAGAGAGAGGACCAGAAGAGACTCCTAGAGAGGACCAGAAGAGACTCCTAGAGAGGACCAGAAGAGAGTCAGAGAGAGGACCAGAAGAGACTCTGAGAGAGGACCAGAAGAGACTCAGAGAGAGGACCAGAAGAGACTCAGAGAGAGGACCAGAAGAGACTCAGAGAGAGGACCAGAAGAGACTCAGAGAGGGGACCAGAAGAGACTGATAGAGGGAGGACCAGAAGAGACCCAGAGAGAGGACCAGAAGAGACTCAGAGAGAGGACCAGAAGAGACTCAGAGAGAGGACCAGAAGAGACCCAGAGAGAGGACCAGAAGAGACTCAGAGAGAGGACCAGAAGAGACTCAGAGAGAGGACCAGAAGAGACCCAGAGAGAGGACCAGAAGAGACTCAGAGAGAGAACCAGAGGACCAGAAGAGACTCACAGAGAGGACCAGAAGAGACTCACAGAGAGGACCAGAAGAGACTCCTAGAGAGGACCAGAAGAGACTCCTAGAGAGGACCAGAGGAGACTCCTAGAGAGGACCAGAAGAGACCCAGAGAGAGGACCAGAAGAGACCCAGAGAGAGGACCAGAAGAGACTCAGAGAGAGGACCAGAAGAGACTCCGAGAGAGGACCAGAAGAGACTGAGAGAGAGGACCAGAAGAGACTGAGAGAGAGGACCAGAAGAGACTCAGAGAGAGGACCAGAAGAGACTCAGAGAGAGGACCAGAAGAGACTCAGAGAGAGGACCAGAAGAGACTCAAAGAGAGGACCAGAAGAGACTGAGAGAGAGGACCAGAAGAGACCCAGAGAGAGGACCAGAAGAGACTCACAGAGAGGACCAGAAGAGACTGAGAGAGAAAACCAGAAGGGACTCAGAGAGAGGACCAGAAGGGACTCAGAGAGAGGACCAGAAGGGACTCAGAGAGAGGACCAGAAGAGACTCAGAGAGAGGACCAGAAGAGACCCAGAGAGAGGACCAGAAGAGACTCACAGAGAGGACCAGAAGAGACTGAGAGAGAAAACCAGAAGGGACTCAGAGAGAGGACCAGAAGGGACTCAGAGAGAGGACCAGAAGGGACTCAGAGAGAGGGCCAGAAGAGACTCAGAGAGAGGACCAGAAGAGACCCAGAGAGAGGACCAGAAGAGACTCAGAGAGAGGGCCAGAAGAGAGTCAGAGAGAGGACCAGAAGAGACCCAGAGAGAGGACCAGAAGAGACTCACAGAGAGGACCAGAAGAGAGTCAGAGAGAGGACCAGAAGAGACTCCGAGAGAGGACCAGAAGAGACTCGGAGAGAGGACCAGAAGAGACCCAGAGAGAGGACCAGAAGAGACTCACAGAGAGGACCAGAAGAGACTGAGAGAGAAAACCAGAAGGGACTCAGAGAGAGGACCAGAAGGGACTCAGAGAGAGGACCAGAAGAGACTCAGAGAGAGGACCAGAAGAGACCCAGAGAGAGGACCAGAAGAGACTCACAGAGAGGACCAGAAGGGACTCACAGAGAGGACCAGAAGAGAGTCAGAGAGAGGACCAGAAGAGACTCACAGAGAGGACCAGAAGAGAGTCAGAGAGAGGACCAGAAGAGACCCAGAGAGAGAACCAGAAGAGACTCACAGAGAGGACCAGAAGAGAGTCAGAGAGAGGACCAGAAGAGGCTCCTAGAGAGGACCAGAAGAGAGTCAGAGAGAGGACCAGAAGAGACTCACAGAGAGGACCAGAAGAGACTGACAGAGAGGACCAGAAGAGACTCCTAGAGAGGACCAGAAGAGACTCCTAGAGAGGACCTGAAGAGACTCCTAGAGAGGACCAGAAGAGAGTCAGAGAGAGGACCAGAAGAGAGTCAGAGAGAGGACCAGAAGAGAGTCAGAGAGAGGACCAGAAGAGACTCCTAGAGATGACCAGAAGAGACTCCTAGAGAGGACCAGAAGGGACTCACAGAGAGGACCAGAAGAGAGTCAGAGAGAGGACCAGAAGAGACTCCTAGAGAGGACCAGAAGAGACTCCTAGAGAGGACCAGAAGAGACTCCTAGAGAGGACCAGAAGAGAGTCAGAGAGAGGACCAGAAGAGACTCCTAGAGAGGACCAGAAGAGACTCCTAGAGATGACCAGAAGAGACTCCTAGAGATGACCAGAAGAGACTCAGAGAGAGGACCAGAAGAGACTCCTAGAGAGGACCAGAAGAGACTCCTAGAGATGACCAGAAGAGACTCCTAGAGATGACCAGAAGAGACTCAGAGAGATGACCAGAAGAGACTCCTAGAGAGGACCAGAAGAGACTCACAGAGAGGGCCAGAAGAGACTCATAGAGAGGACCAGAAAAGACTCAGAGAGAGGACCAGAAGAGACTCCTAGAGATGACCAGAAGAGACTCCTAGAGATGACCAGAAGAGACTCAGAGAGAGGACCAGAAGAGACTCACAGAGAGGGCCAGAAGAGACTCGGAGAGAGGACCAGAAGAGACAACGAGAGAGGACCAGAAGAGACTCAGAGACAGGGCCAGATATTGTCTGTAGAGAGAACCAGCGTGAGGCTCCGAGGGGTGATCAGCCACTGTCCGACTCAGCAGAGATCCCCGGGAAAGAGGGAGAGGCTCCTTGGAGGGCGGAGAGTCTACGGCCCGGAGACAGGGAGGACGCGGGACACGGGGGAGATTCCTAGAGAGGACCAGAAGAGAGTCCTAGAGAGGACCAGAAGAGTCTCCTAGAGAGGACCAGAAGAGACTCCCAGAGAGGACCAGAAGAGACTCAGAGAGAGGGCCAGAAGAGAGTCAGAGAGAGGACCAGAAGAGACTCCTAGAGATGACCAGAAGAGACTCCTAGAGAGGACCAGAAGGGACTCACAGAGAGGACCAGAAGAGAGTCAGAGAGAGGACCAGAAGAGACTCCTAGAGAGGACCAGAAGAGACTCCTAGAGAGGACCAGAAGAGACTCCTAGAGAGGACCAGAAGAGACTCAGAGAGAGGACCAGAAGAGAGTCAGAGAGAGGACCAGAAGAGACTCCTAGAGAGGACCAGAAGAGACTCCTAGAGATGACCAGAAGAGACTCCTAGAGATGACCAGAAGAGACTCAGAGAGAGGACCAGAAGAGACTCCTAGAGAGGACCAGAAGAGACTCCTAGAGATGACCAGAAGAGACTCCTAGAGATGACCAGAAGAGACTCAGAGAGATGACCAGAAGAGACTCCTAGAGAGGACCAGAAGAGACTCACAGAGAGGACCAGAAGAGACTCCTAGAGAGGACCAGAAGAGACTCCTAGAGAGGACCAGAAGAGACTCAGAGAGAGGACCAGAAGAGACTGACAGAGAGGACCAGAAGGGACTCACAGAGAGGACCAGAAGAGACTCCTAGAGAGGACCAGAAGAGACTCCTAGAGAGGACCAGAAGAGACTCAGAGAGAGGACCAGAAGAGACTCCTAGAGAGGACCAGAAGAGACTCCTAGAGATGACCAGAAGAGACTCCTAGAGATGACCAGAAGAGACTCAGAGAGATGACCAGAAGAGACTCCTAGAGATGACCAGAAGAGACTCAGAGAGAGGACCAGAAGAGACTCACAGAGAGGGCCAGAAGAGACTCGGAGAGAGGACCAGAAGAGACAACGAGAGAGGACCAGAAGAGACTCAGAGACAGGGCCAGATATTGTCTGTAGAGAGAACCAGCGTGAGGCTCCGAGGGGTGATCAGCCACTGTCCGACTCAGCAGAGATCCCCGGGAAAGAGGGAGAGGCTCCTTGGAGGGCGGAGAGTCTACGGCCCGGAGACAGGGAGGACGCGGGACACGGGGGAGATTCCTAGAGAGGATCAGATACTGTCCGGAGGGAGAGCTGCCTGCGGCAGGTGTGAGAGGCTCCCGGGAGGGTGAAGCCGTCAAAGAGAAGTCCGGGAGGTGGGAGATTCCTAGAAAGGGCCCGGCTCTTTCCGCAGAGGGCGCACGGCACTGAGAGAGGTTCCAGAGGATGAACACTGTCCGCAAGGAGCCCCCCGAGGGGGACAAGCGCTCAGGAAAGATCAGACACACTGTCTACAGAAACCACCCCGCCCGAGCGGTGGGAGAGGCCCCGAGAGGATCATACACATGATCTCTCCACAGGAGCCCGGGGCTGTGGGAGAGGCTCCCAGAAGACATATGAGAGGCAAAACAGCGGCCCCCAGAGAGCCCACGGGGCGGACTGAGCACAGCTAGGGCTACAGACGGCTCTCTTCTTTCCCTGATGGGTTTATTTGCCTCACACAAAGGGCACCAAAGCAAGCTGGTGACCCCTCCGCTGGGATGTGCATCTTCTCAAGATCAATGGAGGCGTTAAGAAAAGGGCGCGCGACAATACGAGTTAAAAGACCGGCCAACGTTAACTCCAAAGAAGTAAACCATCCCAAGAAGAGCTGACACAAAAGATAAGAAAGAGGTCGTGAGCTGGGCACACCTGATGCGTCTTGTTAGGAGGCGCGCGCATGCAAACGATCTGAGCCCTGCAGCGCATTGTTAATTTGACAGACACGCAGTGTATTCGTGTTTGTGCGCAGTCACTGCGTCATGTAGGGTCAAATACAGGGGAATGCATTCGTTTAAATAAACCCATCTCTTGCCGTTGCACACTCAAACATTTCCCGCCTTCTAGGTACATTTTAACCTCGTCCATCCAGGGCATAGCAGTACCCTTCCCTTTCAATAGGCATCGATGTGTGCCAGGGTCGGTTTGGGATCACAATTCGCCCGGACACTCACCAAAAAAGTGGCCCACGTTCCCGGACCGTCTCTTTCATGGATCACCATCTCGTTAGTCTCAATAGACTACTTTTTTTGAGAAATATTTGCTAAATTAAATATTTTAAATCTTCTAGTGGTACACTGGTTCAGGAACCCCCTTTCTATGGCCGCATAACATCTTTCTGTCTGAAAGCATAGGAGCCTCTGATCATTAGATCTACGAAGCTCGTCTTTCTGCTCACAGGTGAAGTTCATTTCATGATATAATACTCTACTTAATTCAGCTTTACTTAGTTACCTCCAATCAGGGGCCCACCTGGTGTTGCCACATGAGTGCACTTACTTTATGCCTCGCTGACATCTTCCTGTACTGAGCTGTTCATTTAAGTATTGTTGTAAATACTCGTATACAGCACTGACATTGTTCCACTCGGTACTTTCTGTACTTTTGTAGGAACAGTTGTGTGAGGGCTTCAGGATTGACCTTCAAGCCATATCCAATTATTGAAGCCCCGCAACCCCCCAAAAAAGGCCTAAAAGACACTGGGGCTGAGTTGACAAAACCTAGCCCCTTCTCTTACCCCCTCCCAGCCCACCATAGCCTGAGGTGAGAATGGCACTACTGCCACAAAATCACCTCCTCCCTCGGCCCCCCTTGGAGCCCACTGCATAGTCACACCCTCCCCCATAACCCGAAGATCGTGGCCCTGCAGGGGATGACACTGCTTCTGGCCAGGCAGGGCCCAGGAGGCAGGGGGCCAAGGCTAGAATGCCCTAAAGGCCAGAGCAACGCCAGGCCCTCAGCCTCAATTTACAGCAGGTCAGAAGAGTGCCAATGATGCTGGTGCCACGTTACAGAGGCCCAGGGAAGACAGTAAGTCTCTTGTGCCGGTTTACAGAGGCCTAAAAAAACTGGCCCACTGGTGCCCATGAACAGGGCTCGAGTCGGTGTACCACGCGGGTGGACGGCGTCCCCCCACTTATTTTACCGGGAGCTTGATAACAGGAGCAAATGCAGTCACACATTCACTCTTTGTCCTCTCTGGGGCGAGATCGGATCCCATTCAGAACGCTGCTCACGCACTGGCTTCTCTGATGCAATCGCATTTAAGGGGTGAGCGAGGGGAGGCAATGAGTCTGATGGTGCAAGCCACCTTTCGTGACGTCACTTCCTGTCGTGACATCAGCACCACCCCACTTCTTTTTTTTATGACGTGTGCCCTGCCCTTGAAAAACCAGCAACAATGCCCGACTTCCCAATCCGACGCTAGCTTAGCCACCTTATAACACATCTGCCAGTCCAATGGACCGGTGTCTCCGAGCTTACCTCCACATGTGCCCCCTGGGTTGGCCTGCTCCCTGAAATGGGCGCACACTTGGCATCTGTCCAACCAAGTCCTCTCTCCCGGCTGCCCTGAGGTCAGCAGCACATATACAACCACAGATTCAAGGCACTTCTGTACACCCCTGAATACTCCTCGCCCAAACTGATCATCTCAGGTGGAAAAAAATCATCAAGAAGCAGATTAAATTCCTAGACTCAAAACCACCACCTTCAAGAAAATATCATCATGGAAGCGTGCTTTAGCTGGACAAGCTACAAAGATTAGGAACTCTCTGCCAGTCGGCATTTGCTTAGACTGCTCACCAAAATGTTTAAAACAAACCTAAAGGGGCACGTATCACATATAATATAGTTGATATTGGCGCAACACGAGGCACCCCGACGTTAGCAAGTAAGAGGTGAATATGGTAGGCCTTTCTTCAAACACTAGATACTGCACACCTCTGCCCTGCAGCAAAAGGCACTGGATCCATTGTAGGCACTGGATTTTAAACTTTTGGTAGACTGCAGCGTATGTGATATTTGCCAACTCTCTCTGGGGTACTCTGCCAGTAATTTGAGGGTCATGGCCCTGCTAAATAAAGAAGCCCATACATGTAGCATTGACAATCCCACCTCTCCTTGAAGCGGAATGTGGCAGCAGGGCCTGATGTTTTACCCTACTTTCAGGTGTTGCTGTGGCTAAACATAGCACCACCTTTATGGGTTACCTGTTGTATTGATTTTATTTTTTATAAAACTAGGCCAAGTGAGCTGTCGGGGAGAACCCCAACAAAAGCCAATCGGGAAGCCCGATTCCACTGCCCCTTAGCCTCGATCAGAGGAATTTATAGCTCTCCGAAATTAAGTTTTCTTATGTACCGTTTTTCAAAGTGGCCTTGTCACCTTCGGTATACTAGTAGTGTCACACTCAAAGATGCTTTCTTCTGTATCTGAACTTCTCCTTCTCAGCAAATTGGTCCTTCATCTGCTCAGAAGATTTAATTACCACCTCTGTGTACAGATCATGTACAAATCACTTGTTTTTACACACTTAGGGGCCGATTATGATGGCGGACGGACCTGAGTCCGTCCGCCACCATAGAGAAGGAGGGACCGTCCGCAGGGGCAGCGGCGGTCCCTCCGTGCAAATTAGGATGTGACCGCCACCCTGGCGGTCACATCCTGTATTTTAATCATTGCGGCGGGTGCTGCTTGAAGCAGCACCCGCCGCAATGATAAAAATGTAAGTTGTGCATTTGCATGCACAAAGCGACAGGCACCTCGCGGTGCCTGCTGCTTTGTGCAGGCAAATGCAGGGGGGTACCATAGGTACCCCCTTCACCCCTGGGGGCCCGCAACGGGCCCCCAAACACAAATCCGTATGCCTTTACACGGCGGAAATGCCGCCGTGTAAAGGCATCTTTCTGCAGACATCCTAATATGGCTGGCGGTGTCTGATAGACACCGCCAGCCATGTTAATGCTTTTCCGCCGCGGGCGGATTCCGCCCGCGGCGGAAAAGCGGAGGACAGATAGTAAGACCCACCAGCCATCCTAATATGGCGGTGGGTCTTTCAAGGCTCCGCGGAGGATTTCCCGCATCCTCCGGGCCGGCGGTGGCTTCCACCGGCCCGGTGGATGCGGGAAATCCGCAATCGTAATAGGCCCCTAAATGTTCCACAGTGGAAACCCTCTATCATGGAGGCGAAGTGTAAAATCAGGAATAGAGCAGGGAGGGAAAGGTTGTGAGCCCTTTAAAAACATCAATTTTATCTCACACCCTCAATGTAGCCCTAGTGAAAGATCAGGAGTGAATCTCATTGGTCCGCAACTACCTGTCCAGCTAGAGGGCTATCGGTAATGGGCGATCTGGGATTGTATGATCAATGAAGCAACCATCAAATAGCTGGTTCTGCAGAAACAGTTACTTTTCCTGACTCAGCTAAACAGTCGGCAGTCTTCACCTTCCACCTTTGGCTCCAGATTAATTCACACAGGAAGAAAGACAGATGGCAGACTGAAGAAAACTTCATAACTTTTGAAGAGAAAAACTGACAGTCAGTAAAAGCCCTAAAACCCACAGGCAGATCAAACACAAGAAGCAAGAATTATTTTTGGGTGAACTGGGGAAAAAAAACACATTTTGAAGCACCAGTCAACAATTCTAGGTTTCTCTTTATAGTGTCTTGAAATTATTGACCCAGGAACAGCAAGTTGCAAGGAGGGAATAAAAGTAGCCCATGTTAGTTTGGTAGAAGGGAACTGTAAGTATAAAATGCAGGATATGTTAGTTTGGTAAAAGGGAACTGAATGTATAAAATGCAGGATATGTTACCCAGTGGTGGTCGCCATGGGGTAGTTATAGTGAAGGAAGTGACCCGATTAGGGCCATCCTGGTCACTCGCGACCACCTCTCAGCTTTCAATTCAAAAGAAGAGTTGGTCAGCCAGTAGAGAATACAAACCAAAGTTATTTATTAGTCATATGCTCGAGTGGAGTCCAGTCTGACCAGGCTCTTTGGATTGCTGCAGAGGGACTGACCCCTGCCAATATGGTAATAAAAGATATACATTTTCAGCACCCCTAATGACTCGCCCAGACTGGAATTTCCCATCTGGGAGTTGATGAACAAAGAAGGTACAGAAGGATGGGCTACAGTCCTGATACTGGGTACATGCTATCTTGGTTTCAAGGTTACTCTGCCCGTCTCTCTGAGAGTGGGAGCAGGCCTACCTCCTGGGAAAGGCATGCAGTTACAGAACGATCTATTCATTAGTGCAGCAAAGCTCAACCTTGAATAATAAAGAGAAACAATCAAGGCTGTTTTCTGCTGAGGCAGGCAGTATGAAACAGAAGCTTAATTTCGATCATGGTACAAAATGGCAGCTGAATACAAAATGGTGCTGCAAATGCTAACTTAACTCGCACAATGCTAGAAGGAGTCCAGTAGACACATTTTTCAGTCCAACAGACCCTCCTTTTAGCATTTGCTAACAATGTTGTCAATGCTAGGAAACCAATAACTGCTCACATACTAAAAAGACCACTACTACATGTTAATACACACATTATCAATATTCAAAAATACCTTCATCGATGTACAGAAGGTCATGAGCAGCCTGTAGCATCATGGCCGTAGACTTTGCATCACGTATTGGGGCCTTCGGTGTGGGTGTCAATTTCCCAACACAGCAAGCACAGCAAGCAGGAAGGCAATGTACGCATAGACAACATGTGAAAATGACACCTGCAATTACTATCAGGAAGATAAGAATCTTCCACCCCAGGATGCCATTAAACCCCAGAACCAAGCAGAAAGACACCAGGTACCATTCTCTTGGTGGATGTCAGATGCGAGCATATGCAACTTCTGTATAGCAGCGTATACATTTGGGGCGTGGTCTGGTATATATACGCAGCAACTGCTGCGAATGATGCAACAGGTCCCTCCCCGATCAGCAAGGATGATGTCTAACAACATCCTGTTCGGAAGAGCAACAAGCATCGTAGCCAAAGTGGTTATTATGCGGTGGGAGCAAAGGCGGGCTATTACACATGCTCAATGTATATGTATAGTTGCAATTACTCTCACCCACTTTCACCTTCCCAAACCCTCAAACACAAAACCCAGTTGTTGTGTTGACTACTGCCACCGGTATTGCTTCATCCTGAGTAATATTGCGCATCTGGAAAGAGCGAAAGTATTCAGTGACATTAAATCCCTGGAAATCCAACATTTCATTTTGAAGCCATGTTACATTTTTCTCTCACATATACATTCAGGCAAGCTGTTGGGGATAATGTATCAGGGGTCCCTTGTTCTCCCGGGGTTAATCCTGTAAATATTCTAACACTGTGAGATAATCGGCAGATGCCATGTTCATAGTAAAAGAATGATAATGAATGTATACCATAGAGAACAATTCGAACCACCCCTCTTAACTGCCTAAATAAGACATAGGCAGCGACAACAGGCTATGTTATGTTATGGGCATTTGTAAAGCGCACTGTTAACATGAGGTGTCCTGGCGCTAGCTACAGTCCTCCGAAGGAAACACAGTATACAGCCGGGGTGAGTCATTGATCAAAAAAGCCAAGTTTTTGGGGCTTTCCTAAATTCGAGCAGATCAGAGATGTTCCTCAGGTGGAAAGGCAAGTCATTCCAGGCCTTGGCCGCACCAACGGATGTATGACGTTACAACCAATACTTTTACAACGACTACCATCACCACTCAATTTTTACAACGCAGGATCCATTACAACGAAATACCATTACAACGCATGTATTTACACCGCAGATACCTTTACAACGCATACAATTACAACGTAAGTATTGGTAAGTTTATAATATTTTTTTTAATGTAAAATAATTAAAATTAATATAATTAATTTTATTTTAATTAATTTTATTTAATTAATTTATTTTAATTTAATTTAATTTATTTAATTTATTTTAATGTAATTTAAATTTAATTGTACTTAATTTTTGCCCTGTACCCCTTTTCCCAAAAACCCAAAACTGACCCTAAACCCTAAAAATACCCCTTTACCCAAAAACCCAAAACTGACCCTAAACCCTAAAAATACCCCTTTACCCAAAAACCCAAAACTGTCCCTTAACCCTAAAAATACCCCTTTACCCAAAAACCCAAAACTGACCCTTAACCCTAAAAATACCCCTTTGCCCAAAAAACCAAAACTGACCATGAACCCTAAAAATACCCCTTTACCCAAAAACCCAAAACTGACCCTGAACCCTAAAAATACCCTTTTACCCAAAAACTAAAAACTGACCCTGAACCCTAAAAATACCCCTTTACCCAAAAACTAAAAACTGACCCTGAACACTAAAAATACCCCTTTACCCAAAAACTAAAAACTGACCCTGAACCCTAAAAATACCCCGTTACCCAAAAACTAAAAACTGACCCTGAACCCTAAAAACACCCCTTTACCCAAAAACCCAAAACTGACCCTGAACCCTAAAAATACCCCTTTACCCAAAAACTAAAAACTGACCCTGAACCCTAAAAATACCCCTTTACCCAAAAACCCAAAACTGACCCTGAACCCTAAAAATACCCCTTTACCCAAAAACCCAAAACTGACCCTGAACCCTAAAAATATCCCTTTACCCAAAAACTAAAAACTGACACTGAACCCTAAAAATACCCCTTTACCCAAAAACCCCAAACTGACCCTGAACCCTAAAAATACCCCTTTACCCAAAAACCCAAAACTGACCCTGAACCCTAAAAATACCCCTTTACCCAAAAACCCAAAACTGACCCTAAACCCTAAAAATACCCCTTTACCCAAAAACCCAAAACTGACCCTAAACCCTAAAAATACCCCTTTACCCAAAAACCCAAAACTGACCCTAAACCCTAAAAATACCCCTTTACCCAAAAACCCAAACTTATAATATTTTTAATAAAATTATATACTTACCAATACTTACGTTGTAATGGTATGCGTTGTAAAGGTACCTGCGTTGTAAATACATGCGTTGTAATGGTATTTCGCTGTAATGGATCCTGCGTTGTAAAAAATGCGTGGTAATGGTAGGTCGTTGTAAAAGTTGCGTGGTAATGGTTGTATACCCGCACCAACACTAAAACTTTTTCCTTCCCACCTGGCTCTTTTTTGTAGATGGAACTATCACCAGTTTTGCTGTTAAAGAGCACAGTGGTCTATTGTGGTCTTATGTGTAACAGAAAGAAGCAGTCCACATATCCAACAGTTTGTAATATTTGATGTATCATGGGTTTGGTGACGTGTATCCAAAAACACATCAACAACGCACATTTTCTGTGTTCACGTTTATGTGGGGGGCCAAAGTAACAAATGTGTTCAGGGGGAACAGGCGATGTACCAATCAAAGAGTGCACAGGATATTTCTCTTCAAGGAACCATACTATTCCAAGTACTCCTATTAGGGAAATCACGACAATTACCTTGAAAACTATTTTACTCTTTGTAGACTAACTGGACCAACCCGATTAATTCTGCCCAAAACGTGAGGCTGCAAATGGCAGTTCCTCCTCCACAATGGGGCGACCAAATGGATACATTTTAACCAGAGGAAAGGACATGCAATGAAGCCAATGACAAGAAGACAAACAAGCATTTACAATGCAATGGTCTCGGCATTATTAAAGGTAGAGCTATTGGCATTGCTCATGACATTTTTTTTTTTTTAAATCATAAATAAATGGCATTGTCATTTACATTGCCAATAGCTTAATCGTTAAATAAATGGCATTTTTATTTAATAATGCCAATAGCTTAATCGCTCGCAAATGCATGACCTATTGCATTTACACCCACACAGAGCCACACACACAAAGCCACCCACACACACATACAGAGCCACCCACACAGAGCCACCCACACAGAGCCAGCACTAAGGTGAAGGCTGTATGATGTATCAGGGTGGGGGGCGAGAAGAGGGCCACTCCTTGGCTAGGCACCTAAAGCAATAACATTTTATTGTCGCTCTTTGTAGGGCATTTGAGAGCAGGGTTTGGCAGTGTAATACTAGGGAGAGGGGGAAGCAGCTATCAGTCACTTAAGTAAATGTGTACTGGTGCGAACATTCACATACAAAGTCAAAAGCTTGCTTCGTGTTTCTCTGGAGTCAGGCATCATTGGTGTACACCTGGCTATCCTGAAGTCCAATCACAAGCAGTCTCCTGAAAGTCTGGAACTCGCTAGTGCAACAAAACTAAAGACAAATCTATCACCTCACATCCCCATACACTGTAGGTCGGGCTTCATTCAGCCTGTGAGGCTTACAGGATGTGGAGAACTGTAGAATCCCAAGCCACCTTTTCGATTACGAGCTGCAAGAGAACCTAGAACATACCCAGAGAAGGAGATAGATTTAGATATGACCAATTTAGGTAATGGGCAATACAATTCACTAGCAGGTCTATGGCAAGTAGATAAGGGATCCCATTTAAAATACAGGTAAAACCTTTGCAAGCACAGGGGCCACATATCCACGTTATGCAAACCGTTGATCCAACCCTTAGTCGCACACAAAAATGAAAGTACTTATCCAGATTTCGGAGGAGGCCATAGGCAGGAGGAGACATGGTGCAGGAAATAAATTGATGCTACACAGAGAACACTCCATAAAAATGACAGACCGGTATCAAACCTCAGAAAAAGTAAACCAGATCACAGAAACAGAAGTTTGCCTCGATACCGTTCAGCCCAAAAAATGTTCGATGTTAAAACGTAAACAAGGTTTGAAAGATGCACTGGGCTGCGCAGTTATCCAGGTGAAATTATGGCGTTGCAGGCATGCATCTATCTTGGTGTGCGTCTGTAAAACGCAGTACGGCGCAACAACAACACAAGCGCTTTGTGCAGCGCTACATAATAAATATAAGAAAATGAATGAATAATACAGTAGGTTTTTGCTTCAGATCAACAGCTCTGGCTCGAGGTATGCACCTAAGCTTATAAATAGGGTACGTTTGTTTTTTTTGCATTTTTTTAGTCAGTAATGCTCGAGTTCCCCTGTTTCACCCTAAAACGGAGTAGGCTTCTGTTGGGGTGAAGAGCTTTTTTTTTTTCTTTGCTCGGTTGTTCACCCACACTATGAACCACAAATGCGCAGATCCAATTAGCAACTAGGGTGCAATTACAATGGTCCATTAGTGTGGGGATATACAGAGTCCGGAAAAGGGCGACACATTCAGCAGTGAACGATCATATACAAGACAATAATAAGCAGTTCATTGTTTTTTTTAGAGGGTAGGCCATGCCAAATACGTGTCAAAAGTAAGATCCAAGAATGTCCCGGTATATTTAAAGGGGCAATTACAGCTCAGTTATGCCGATAGGGTAGAGTATTGCCCCGGTTTAAGCCATACACTTTAATTTACGAGGCACCCTACATGCACTTTTTCTAAGCGCCAAGAACGATCTTACATGGGGCATGTATGAATTACACGAAAACCCATTATCCAGTGAGCCAGGTGCTTGGGCTCCCCTGCAAGATGGGCAGGAAATGCCGTGCACATTGGTCCGGCGGTCGATCTCGTACCCTGGACCTTCGACACGACCCCGGGCTTCCCTGCATTGATGCTCCTGAAGCGCCCCTGAGACGACCGGGTGTTATCGTCATCGCCCCTGAGCCAGCCGGGCCGGGAAGGTGTCAGGGAGGGACCCTGCGCCTCCTGCACTGTGGGGTGGGGTGACTATAGCTCCTCGAAGGGGGTGCAGCGAGCCGTGCTGTGTGCATGGGGGCATCCAGGGTCCGAAGAGGAGAATTGAAGGCGAGCTCTGGGGGAGGAGGGGGGTCAGGGGGTGATGGAGGGCGAGGGGGGGAGGGTCGCAGGGTAGAGGGGCCACATCACTGGCCTCCAGCATGTACACATGTGCTGTTCATGGCTCCTTCTTTGCTGTGCTCGGCGCCAGCAGCATGAGAGTGCGGGCCCCGCGGTCACTCGCTCACCAGGCTCTACCCCCTCTCCGGGGCTCGGGGCGCCCTCTGTTCCCCCCTCAGTTCGTGCCCTCTCCAGGTGTCCTCTCTCTGCCCTTCACTAGGCGCTGGGTTGGTGGCAGCCTCAAGGCGCTACAGTGCAGAGGCCTGGACGTGCTGCAGATGTGGAGGGGTGGAGGGTGGAGGGGGGGTGCTCACTCACCAGTGCCGGACGATCAGTGTCCCCTCTCCGGGGGTGTCCTCTCTGTGCTCCTCACTAGGCGCTGGGTCGGCTGCAGCCTCAAGGCGCTAGAGTGCAGAGGTCCGGACCCCAGGGCGGTGGAGGCAGAGGTCCTGCAACCCACCATCCCTCTTCCGTACTCATCTCCCGATGTCCGACCAGGGAGCACCGATGACCGCCGCAGCTGCTAGCATGCTTTAAGCCTTCTCTGATCAGGCACCACTGCGGGGCCTTGAGGCAGAATCGAGGCCTCAGTTCTCGCATAACAGCTCCGCCCCTCCCTCCAGAGATCATCTCAAGCCACCGCAGTCCACGTTATGCGGTGACCACTCTACGTGAATTGGACATGCCAGGGGGCTCATGACCTGCAAGAGCAGAGCCACCGCACCACAGAGGTGGAACCGGCGATGGCCCGACCCCGCACACGGTTAGCTTAATAGAGGCTCAAATGCGGCCCTGCACTGAAGCCCACGGCAGTCGCGAGCCTGCAAGACACTGGATTAGGGCCCACATCCAGCTCCTGGGGATCCCACCTCATAATCATTGTCCGGGCAGCACAGCTCCTCCGGGGCCAGGAGGGAGAGGGTCAGACCACTCGGCGGGCCTGTGGAAAAATACAACTGGGGGGCACTACCAACCAGAATATAAGATCCTTAAGTATTTGCCCGGCGGTGTCGCCTCTTGAACCCACAAAGAAGTTAAACTATTGAAGAGGCAGGCGCTGGAGACTGGAAGGCAGGAAACAAGGTTTTTATTTTCTCCGGAGGAGAACACAACGAAACGGACAGAAGGTATCGTTCTGAGGTGCTCTAACTGCATCCCCGAGGCCTGGCCTCTTATACACAGGTTTATCTCTTTATTACATGTAACACATTCTCGTTGATACTTTGATGTACGGAAAGACATCCTCAGAATCCTCCCTTCCCAGCCCGTTCCCACGCAAGGTTACAGTGGAAGTCCCCGCCCCGTTCACAACAGGTGATGATCATCGCACAGCTGGGTATTCCGCCGATTCACGGAGTGTGCGGGTTTCGATCGGATCTCGTGGGATGGGGGGCTTTGATCATCTCGGGGGTCCTTTGAGGAGGGAAGCTTTCTATTGTATGGGGAGGGGCAAGGGGTTGGTATCGGCAGAGCTAGGTGTCGGCCTGGGAACGGGGAAGACAATCGGGCACACGGGGAAAAGGGGTTTTCGTCAAAGGGCCGGAGATCATGAAAGGGAGGCAGGGAGGTGTCGCATTGGGAACAGGATGAGGGCCTGGGGGAGAGCAGCGCCGAAGAGGGGTTTATGACCCAAGGCAGGTGCAAGCAGGGTGGTTGCCAGTGAAGCTAGGAGGGAGAGAGAGGCGCGCTGGCTCTCGGCGAGAGTAGGGAAGCCATGGTGTTCAAAATGGCGGCTGTTTTACGCGCACAAAAGGTTTAAGGAGAGCAAGAGGGCGCCGATAATGTTGACGGTTTTCAGCCTAACTTTCAACAGTCCTCCCTTTTCAACATATCTAGCCAACTTGCTTACTCAATGTCAATTTTCATCAAATTCCTAACTTCGGTATCATACAATGCTCTCATATGTTCGCTTCCAATGTCCACAGTTTTGGGAAAAATACAACTCGCACATAAAGAACACATAGGTGGCAAACATTGAATTCCTAAGCATAGGCCACATATTACAACTACGGGAATCAGGATAATGGTGAGCAGTCTCCAGCCCCAGCTTTTGACGGTGTCCCAGAACCAACCACCAAGCGACCATTCTTCTTGCTCTTGGTGAACTTCCGAAGAGAGTCTGTGAAGATGTTCGATGGCTTTGTACACTGAGGGTGAGTTGTCCGGTATGTATGTACAACAGCTGGCCCCAATAATGCGGCATGCTCCTCCACGGTCCGCCAGAACCACATCTAGAACGAGGCGGTTCTGAAGAGCCACCAAACGGACCGCTTGGAGCTCGGCAGTGTTGTTGGCAAAGATACCCGCTGTGATGTTCATGGTTGTCTCGACTGCCTGAGTCAAATGTCGGATGGCACGGCTGTTTGCCATCGGGCCCCAGAGGGGGACGAGTCCTTTCATAGCATCGAGGAACTGTGCCCCTGTTGAGTCGGCTTGCTCAACGTCTTTGGCTCGTTTTTGTCTGTGGTGATTCGCTGGGGCCACATAAGTTGGAGGAAGGACGAAGGAGATGTAGCAAGTGCCCCCCCAGCCTTTGGGGAGCCAGGTGTAGGCCTTCGTGCCACAGATGAAATACATGTTTGGGGATGACACAAAGGAAGGTGGATCCGTGGAGTCCAAAGTTCTGGTAAAGCGGCAAGCGCTGCGACCCACCAGCTGTGTCCCAAGTCCTTCTACACACATGTGGCCTGTGACGTTGATGACCGTCAGGGCCACAGTCAGAGTGGCAGCCGTTCGTTTCCGCAGATAGGAGAAGGTGGGTCTGGTTGGATTGTTGAACACCTGCATTTCGATTCGTTCTTTGGCCGGGATGTCCATTTGGATCGAGTCGCTGGGGGTCAGCGGGCAGAAGTGTGTCTTTGTCTTGTTTCGCCCGGCCCCATGAGGAGAATGTGCTGCAGTTCTGCTGGAGGTGGCATTGTCCGTATAGCTCTCTTGCAAGAGGATCAGCCAGGCAAGGCAGGAGCCGTGGACGGAGAAGGGTGAAGGGATGAATGGTATTGAATGTCCAGTGGCATGGGGTAGCAACCCACAGATCCAGCAGTTGGTGGCGTTGGTGGCAAGATTGTGCTGGTGAAGTAGTTGCACGAAAGAGTTGTTCCAAAACTCCTTTCGTCTCTCTCTTAGTTGAGGAGAGAGCGAAATTAGATAATGTTCCTTCACGGTGGTAGGCTGAGCAGTGGTTAGGAATGTTTCGTGAGCAGGTGCATGTTCTTCCATAATCCAGAGCGTAGTCATGAGGAGAAAACAGAGGAGAATTACGATGAAGAGTGCAATTGTCTTTGAGCTATGGAGCCTGTCTATTCTCGGATTTCTGTAGTGGGTATTTCCTGCTGTCTCCGTCGGCTTCTTATTTGGCGCTTCCATCATCTTCTTATCTGGCGCTTCCATCATCTTCGTCTTCAAGGTGCTCGGTAGTGGGCAGGACCACAGACTTAGTTTTAGCTTCTCTCCAGGTAACCCTTGGTAGTTTGGGTCACCGTTCTGAGATCCTCTAACCTAGTCCGTGGCCTACTTAGCCGAAGCTCCCTCCTTTCGACGCAGGAAATACCCTTCTCGAGATGGCACAGTGGGGTCAGGATGTTTTGAAAGTTCAAGTGTCTCTGTATCAGGGTAGCAGTTCAACGATGGTCGGTCCTGGTTCAGGAGCTCTTCTTGGGTGTTGACGGTGTCTGTCGTGGCCAGGGCTGGAGAGACCTTCTTGCAGTGATGAGCGTGCAGCCAGTGTTTCTTCCCCTCCACTCGAAGTGCGGTCCGAGTGGTGATCAGTACTTGCCAGGGGCCCGTCCACCGGGGTTCCAAACT
The DNA here is from genome assembly GCF_964261635.1 of Lissotriton helveticus. Taxonomy (NCBI): domain Eukaryota; kingdom Metazoa; phylum Chordata; class Amphibia; order Caudata; family Salamandridae; genus Lissotriton; species Lissotriton helveticus. The sequence goes on along the minus strand of NC_136063.1, from coordinate 1,685,091,672 downwards.
CTTTGATCGCTGAAAGTTTCGGATCAGCACGAAGTCCCCCGGCTGGATGGCGTGACCCGGACCCCTGGAAGCATCGGGGATGGCCTGCTGCACCTGCTGATGAAGGACAGACAAAGTTTCAGTCAATTTGTACAGATAATCAGACATTAGGACATCCGGAACGTCATGAATGGAAGTTGGTTTCGGGGCAGACCAGACGCTCATGGGTCGACCGAAGACAACTTCATAAGGGGTTAAGTGATGTCGGGTGGGGGTAGAGCGCATCGATAGCAATGCCAATGGGAGGGCGTCTGGCCATTTCAGGCCCGTCGTAGCCACTATTTTGGCCAGTTTAAGCTTTAGTGTGGCATTGTGTCGTTCGACAAGCCCAGCAGATTGAGGGTGGAAGACTGCGTGGAATTTCTGTTTGATACCCAGCCCATTTAGGATGAGCTGGATAACGTTGGCTACAAAGTGGGGGCCATTATCACTCCATAAAACACGACAGAGGCCATAACGGGGGAAAAACTCCTTTAAAAGGACCTTTGCAGTGGCCATAGCGGTGTTGTCACGGGTTGGATATGCTTCCACCCATTTGCTAAATGCGCACACCACGACGAGTACATATTTCAGGCCTTGGCATCTGTCTAGCTGGATGTAGTCCATCTGCAGGACTTCAAATGGGTGGTTTGGGACCCCAAATCCCCCCCGGGGTACTACAGTTCCCTTCCCGGGGTTGTGTTGCAGGCATATTAAGCATTGTTGGACCAGGCGTTTGGCGGAATCTGGGATCTTGTCATTGTGCCAAACCCTGGAGACAAGTTCGATCATGGGGGCTGATCCTATGTGGGCAGGGGAGTGTGCCATGGTTAATATGGGAATCAAGTATGAATCAGGTAGCAACCATCTGTTCGTGTCTTTTGTCCGCCAGCAGCCTTCATCGTCTTTCAATCCCACCCGTGCCCATTCAGTCAATTCGTGTTGTGTGCTAGCCGTTTGTATGTCTCTAATTGTGTCCTTGGCGTCAGTCCAGTTTTCTGCTTGTGACCTGGTCACGTACATATGTGTTGTCGTTCTATTTTCAGCTGTCGTTCGGGCGGTGATGTCGGCTAGTGCATTTCCCTGTCCAATAATGTCTGTCACCTTCTTGTGTGCCTGGCATTTGATAACGGCAAGTTTGTTGGGGAGGAGGACAGCTTCGATTAAGGCGGAGACTAAATCCCCGTGCAAAATGGGTGTGCCGTGTGAGGTCAAGTATCCTCTCTCCCTCCAGAGGAGCCCAAAATGGTGAACCACCCCGAAGGCATACTGGCTGTCGGTGTAAATGTTCGCCGTGGTTCCTGTTGCCAGGATGCAGGCTCTCGTCAAAGCAATCAGTTCCGCTGCCTGGGCAGATCGCTGGGTGATGCGGGCTGTTTCTACTACAGTTCGAGCCGTGGTGACTGCATAGGCAGCGGAAGTGGTACCATCGGAGAGTTTGATGCAAGAACCGTCCACCCACAATTCCCCGTCGGGGTCAGGGAAAGCTGTGTCTCTGAGATCGACCCTACTCCTGGTCTGTTCGTCCGTAAGAGTCACGCAGTCATGTACGGGGTGCACATTGGGATCGTTCTCTGGCAAGGGTAACAGAGTTGCTGGGTTCAGTGTGGTGCATCTTTTCAGGGTGATATGGGGGGCAAGCAAGGTCAGTTCGTATCCAGTCAGTCGTGCACTCGTCAGGTGTTGCGTCTTGGTTTGGTTCAGGAGGGTGTCGACTGCATGGGGTACCAGTACCGTGAGGGAATTCGAGAGTACAATCCCCTCGCTCTGTCGGATAGAGACTGCAGCAGCAGCTACAGCTCGAAGGCAGGCAGGCAAGGCTCTGGCGACAGGGTCAAGAGTGGCAGAGAAGTAAGCGCACGGTCGTTGTTTAGGACCGATGGCCTGGGTCAAGACAGATAAAGCGCACCCCTCCCTTTCGTGAGTGAAAAGGGAGAAGGGCTTTCTGTAATCAGGGGTACCCAGGACAGGGGCTGAGCAAAGGGCATCTCGTAGTTCCGTGAAGGAAGTTTGACACTCAGGAGTCCAAGGGAGTGGGAAAGGGACGTCTTTGTTTAGGAGAGAGAGCAGTGGTTTTACAACGAGGCTGAAGTTTGGCAACCATTGTCGGCAGAAGGAGGTGAGGCCTAATAGGGAGCGAACCTGCTTCTGGGTTTTAGGGACAGGGGTGTCTAGAATGGTCTGGATTCGATCAGGGGTGAGTTTCCTTCCATCTTTGGACAGAAGGTGGCCCAGGTAAGTGACCTGGGGTAGGCAGAATTGCAACTTCTTCTTGGAGACCTTGTGGCCATTTTCCGCAAGGAAGTGCAAGAGTTGAATGGTGGCGGTAACCGCTAGAGGGGTGGTGTCGGCTGCCAAAAGGATGTCATCGACATATTGTACCAACACCACCCCGTCGGGTAACCGGACTTGGTCTAGTTGCCTTTTGAGGGCCTGGCTGTAGATGCTAGGGCTCTCCGTGTAGCCTTGAGGGGCTCGGCAAAACCTATATGAGCGGGATTTTAGGGTAAAGCCGAAGAGATATCGGCTGTCTGGGTGGATGGGGATGGAGAAGAATGCGTTCTTGAGGTCGATGACGGAAAAGGTGGTGGCAGTGGATGGAATCAAGGTCAGGATGGTGGTGATGTCTGAGACCACAGGGTACTGGGGTACCACCACTTTGTTGATCTCTCGGAGGTCGATGATGAAACGGTATGCTTTCTCATCTCCCTCTCCCTGCTTCTTGATAATGGGCAAGATAGGGCTGTTGCAAACGTTGCTAACCACTTCCTCTACCACTCCTGCGTCTATCAGTGACTGGATAATCATTACCAATGCCTTCTCGCCCTCTGGCGATATCCGATATTGTGGGAGTTTTGGGAGTGTTGCGTCTGGTCGGACAGTAATGTGCACTGGGTCAATTAACATACGCCCTACGTCCGAATCCGCTTTGGCCCACAGATACGGAGGTAGAGTGTCAAGCAGGGACGCGTCGACGTCGGTGATGGAAAACATGTGTCGGGGGGAACAATGTCTAAGCAGAACGGGGTTGTCGTAAAGAAACACTCGAACTCCATCTTGAGAACACCTAATCGTCGCTCGGAAGTGTTTCAGTAAGTCAAGTCCCATAATGGCGTCAGGGCTATTGGAGGAAAGCAAGAACGTGGTGTCGGTGGTGTTGTTTTCTACGTCAAAGAGAATCGGGGCAGACAAAGGGTTGGTGGAGGGCGTTCCATCGAAACCTGTCGATGTTATGAGTGAGCCAGACAAGGGTGCCCTTGGAATCAGTCGTTTAGATAACGCACTACGTGTTGCGCCAGTGTCTACCAGAAATGGAGACTTGGTACCCAGGACCTTAGCAGTGACATAAGGGCCCTGCTGGTCAACATAGAGCTCGACTGGATCCCTCCCTCGCCCTTGGCTGTCCTATGCAAAGGTGTGAGTGTCGTCATAGTCAGATTGTTGATATTGGTTCTGTCTGGGTCGATCGAACGTATTTGGTCTGCTTGATCTGTCATTAGTCGCGTCATTTGGGGGCCCTCGTTGTGGTCCCTTAGGTCTCGGTCCGTTTGCTACATCCCTGGGGTCTCTGTTCCTGATCATTTCCAGGAGAACTGGGCACTGGGATTTCCAATGGCCAGTCCCTTTGCAGAAAGCGCACTGGTCATCTCTAAGGTCTGTGCGTCCACTGTAGGGAGTCAGAGTGCGGTCCTGGGGAAATGCAGTCTTAGGGACGTTTGTCTGGTAGTTTCCCCGGTATTGGTCTCGTCCTATAGTCACCCCTTGCAGTTTGGCAATCATTACCCTCTCTTTTAAGTCTTTCTTCTTTTTCTCTGTCGCCCTATCTTTTCATTTTTCTGATGCTCATAATATTGGGCCATTTGGAGAATCGCTGTAGGTTTGGAGGCTGCCCAACTACTCTCGCTGGCCTGTAGTTTCTGGGAGATGTCCAATGATAGGCCCTTAACATAATTCTGGACAAACAGATGGTGTCCGGTTGCAGTGGTCATGTCCTGGCCGCTGTAATCGGAGAACACCGTTTCAAACCGGGAGAAGTATTCCGATACATCCTCCTGGGGTTTTTGGCGACAGGCTGTTACTATCGACCAGTCCACTTTCTTTTCTGGGATTAGGGTTTTTAATTTCTCTACGATTTTATCTGGGAGGTCTAGAATGGATTTCAACGGCTTTTGTCCTGGTCCCCGTTGTTTGTCCAAGTCATCGAGTTGTGACCAGGTGTGTCCGAACAGCTCAAGGTGGTCGACTTTCCGGATTTGCTTCCACACATCAGCTGGCAGACATAACCCGAAGAACAAGTCGATGTCAGCCAGGGTCATGATCGTTGAACCCAGGGCTGTACCTAATTCAGTATAGAAGGCAGTGGGGTTTTTACGTAGGTCGGGTAGAGATTTCCGGAATGTCAGTATCTCTTGCCGGTCCCATGGCTGGTAGACCCAGTTGTATACTACCCTTCCCTTTGCATCTTGGTTGTTTGCATCATCGTGAGTCCCTGTACCTCGAGGGGGAACCCAGTAAGGGGCAGCCTCACGTATCGGCATCATGGTGTTAGATTGCTCGGTTGGTGGTTCGGTCACTACGGGGGCTGCGGATTTAGCTCCTGGCTTTCGTTCAGTGAGGTGGCGGAAAACCTCAAGCGTACGCGTAAGGAGGTCCGACACATCACACTCGCCCTCATCCCCGATATCGACCTTCCGGTACAGAGTCCTTAGGCTCTCGGGACCTTTGTCTCGATATCGGTCCTCGTATGCATTCAAGACATGATAACACAGTCGTACGGTAAAATGTCGTCTGTGACTCCCTGTATACGAGCTGAACATATCTGTGATGTACTCTTCATCATCCTTCCTTTCTACCAGTGTCCTCGCTATTTTGTCGATCCCCGCTCGCTCATCCTTGTCTAGTCTGTTTGTTCTTGCAGGGCCAGCCCCTCGAGTCTCATGGTCATCTAACGTTGTTGTTGATGCGGGTTTTAATACAAGGGGTTCGGCTGGCACAGAGGCTATTGGGGCCGACGCTGTGGCGGTACCTTCGCTTGTACCTGGGGGTGGCGCGTGCTGCGCCAAGGGTTGAGAAGGGGCATATGGAGGGGGCATGTAGATGATAGGAGGACCTAACAGCAGGTCCTCATTGGCTTGTCGTTTCGAGGGTAAGTCAGGGTAGAGCATGGAGGGGGTTCTAACCGGACACTGGCTTGGCGTTTCCCTTTCTAGTTTCTGTTTAGCTTTCTCTCTTTCCTCTATCTCCTTTCTTAGTTTCTGAGCAGCTAGGTGGGCTGCTTTTTGCAGCTCTTTTTCCAACCTACTCTCAGTTTTCTTTTTACGCTGTTCAGTTTCTTTTCGCCACATGCCGAAGCTGTCAAGCATAGTAGGTGTTGTCTTGTTTTTACCCAGGGCGGTTTCTAGCGTTTTTATTTTATCATCATCGAAGGATCCTATCAGGGGCCATTGACTTTCTTGACCCTTTTTTGTATATTTATGCCATAGTTTACTATAGGCTATAGCGGTCAATCCATGCTTCATGAACATGTCCTTATTAGGGGTGCCTTCCAGCGGGGCTGGATGGTCCATCTCTAATAGGCGGTCCGGGCTAAACAGGCTACTCATCAGTGGGGAGAAGACAGACATGACGGCTCGTAACGAGGGACTAAAAAGTCAGCACTGCCTATCTTATCACTAGGTGCAAAGACTAGACAGAATATTTCTATTCTACGTTGTTTGCAGGCAGTGAATACCTCATGGATCACAATAACCAAAGACCAATAAATAACAATGGGGAGAATGAGTAGGTCCGCAAAGATCTGCGTTACCTACCTTTTTCACTATCTGCAAAAAGGGTGGTCTCTTCCCTGTTTGCAGACAGGGAATCTCCAGGAAACAATAGTTTTGCGAACAACAGTTCAGTTTCAAGCAATTATTGGGTGGGGGAGAAAAAAATAAGCACGGCTGCTACCCTACCTATCCTCCACTGCTTGCAAAGAGAGAGCCCGTTGTTTCTCCGTTTGCAGACAGTGAATCCCTCATAGATCAAGATAACAAAAGACCGATAAATAACAATGGGGAGAATGAGTAGGTCCGCAAAGATCTGCGTTACCTACCCTTTTCACTATCTGCAAAAAGGGTGGTCTCTTCCCTGTTTGCAGACAGGGAATCTCCAGGAAACAATAGTTTGTGAACAACAGTTCAGTTTCAGGTGATTATTGAGTGGGGGAGAAAAATAAGCACGGTTGTCTGCCCTACCTATCCTCCACTGCTTGCAAAGAGAGAGCCTGTTGTTTCTCCGTTTGCAGACAGTGAATCTCCAAATAAACAAAAAGAGCAATACTAGTATTTAACAAACAAGCAATCAAGCAATTTTTTCGCAACTTGTCGTGGTAACACGACCTTACCCGGACCGCATGGACAGTTTCCTGACTTCCGAATCCAGCGCCCGATCGTCCTCTCTTCTTCGTTATCCTCGCGGCACTCCTGATGGTTCCCAGTCAGGACCGTAGATCACTCGAGAGAGGTCTGTTCGGAACCAGTGAAGTTCGGATGATCGGCTGTCAGACGAGGGTCTATCGGACAGACGCGTTCCCGATCGTTGCAGTCGTTCACTTTGTCGTCAGGACCTCTCCCACTGGATCCATGGGTCGCTGATGGGCCCTACGTTGGGCGCCAATTGTGGAAAAATACAACTGGGGGGCACTACCAACCAGAATATAAGATCCTTAAGTATTTGCCCGGCGGTGTCGCCTCTTGAACCCACAAAGAAGTTAAACTATTGAAGAGGCAGGCGCTGGAGACTGGAAGGCAGGAAACAAGGTTTTTATTTTCTCCGGAGGAGAACACAACGAAACGGACAGAAGGTATCGTTCTGAGGTGCTCTAACTGCATCCCCGAGGCCTGGCCTCTTATACACAGGTTTATCTCTTTATTACATGTAACACATTCTCGTTGATACTTTGATGTACGGAAAGACATCCTCAGAATCCTCCCTTCCCAGCCCGTTCCCACGCAAGGTTACAGTGGAAGTCCCCGCCCCGTTCACAACAGGTGATGATCATCGCACAGCTGGGTATTCCGCCGATTCACGGAGTGTGCGGGTTTCGATCGGATCTCGTGGGATGGGGGGCTTTGATCATCTCGGGGGTCCTTTGAGGAGGGAAGCTTTCTATTGTATGGGGAGGGGCAAGGGGTTGGTATCGGCAGAGCTAGGTGTCGGCCTGGGAACGGGGAAGACAATCGGGCACACGGGGAAAAGGGGTTTTCGTCAAAGGGCCGGAGATCATGAAAGGGAGGCAGGGAGGTGTCGCATTGGGAACAGGATGAGGGCCTGGGGGAGAGCAGCGCCGAAGAGGGGTTTATGACCCAAGGCAGGTGCAAGCAGGGGGGTTGCCAGTGAAGCTAGGAGGGAGAGAGAGGCGCGCTGGCTCTCGGCGAGAGTAGGGAAGCCATGGTGTTCAAAATGGCGGCTGTTTTACGCGCACAAAAGGTTTAAGGAGAGCAAGAGGGCGCCGATAATGTTGACGGTTTTCAGCCTAACTTTCAACAGGCCGGCCGGGCAACAATGGCGGCCGCAAACATTCAAAAATTTCGGATTCAGGGGCGTGTTTTTGGCGTTCTGAGTGACGGATGACATCACAGGTGGAAAGAACGCCAAAAACACGCCCCCGAATCCGAAAGAGACGGGGCTTGATTGGAGTGATGCCCCTCTCCTCCAATGGCTGGCCTCCATTTAGGAAGCCAGCCAATGGAGGAGAGATGGAGGAGAGAGGCGGGTTCAGGCCCGTCTAAAAAACATTAAATCTCCGACCAAAGACTGCGCAAGCGCAGCCTTTAGGTCCTCGACCTAAAAAAGGGGCAGATGTTCCCAGTGTCCTTCAGAGCCTCACTGGTAGACTCCTATTGTTCATCAGCATTGGTGCTGTTGAGCCCCGGCAATGGAGTTGTCAGACCAGCTCTTGAAGAATCCCATGTCACTCAGGTTGAGGCAACGCCCTTCCCAGAGGAACACGCGCGATCAATCCTGTCCAATGTCCGAACGATGCACCAATCTCGTCTCTCCCTATGCTACTGTGGCCTGACATATTGAGTCCATCCCTGCTAATCTGACTTTTCCTTTTGTGCACTGTTCCTCTGTCAGTGGCGCAGACCTAGCTAGTCCAGAGACAGAGGGGTCAGCAAAAAGGGGCTCAGACACAAAGGGGCCAATGGACTGGGACTCAGGCACAGATGGGCCAATAGACTGGGGCTCCTGGATGGCCCCGATCTCAGGAGGCACTGCCTCGATCAACACTGTGTTGTTTTCTCCCTCCGTTTGTGCCCACGTCAGCCAGGCATTCGAGAAAGGTACGAAACAGGGCGCCTGCTCAGTTTCAGAGTCGCCGACTCCGACAAGCACCCATTGGTCGTAAGGTAAAGGGAGGGGCACCTTGCGGCAGTGTTGGGAATGTATTCAATTCTTCTGGTGGCCACATTAATTTCGGTGCGGGTGGCGAGGAGCACCTGCGCAGGCCCCTTCCACAGTGGCTCCAAGCTTCCTTTCCTCTGGAAGTGTCTGGTCAGCAGGAAATCTCCAGGCCGAATATCATGATCTGGCTCCTCAGGTGCTGATGGCAAGGCTTCTGTTGATGAATAGAACAAAAGCTTTTACTTAACTCATACAGATAATCCAATAACAAAGGGTATTCAATTTCTGAAAACCTTTGAGGTCGCGGGACGCCCCAGACATTCGCTGGGCGCCTGAGCCCGACTTCGTACTGTGACAACCCTGTCCTAGTGTGAGCAGTAGCTCTTGTAGACAAAATAGCTAATGGTGAAGCATCTAGCCACTGCAATCCTGTGCTCTCCTGAATCTTTGCCAATTTCAGTTTGAGAGTACCATTGTACTTCTAAACCAGACCTGCTGACTGGGGGTGGTTTGCAGCCTGAAATTGTTGTTTGGTGTGCAGTCCATCACACACCAACTGGATAGCCCTTTTAATTGAAGTGGCTTCCATTGTCACTCCAAATCAAACGGGCAAAAGGGACGCCGTCGCCATATCTGTGTTCTCTTTAGTGGGGTAAGCCTCAACCCATTTACTGAATGCACAAACATCCACTAACACATATTTCAGATTGTTGACTTGCTCCATTTCGATAAAATCCATCTGAAAGACCTCAAAAGGGAAGGTAGGGGGTGCAAAATTACCAAAGGGTGCCTTTCCCAGGATTATACATCGTGCATTCCATGCAGTATTTAACTGGATGAGCAGCAACCTTGGGAATGTTGTCATTTTGCCATACAGGATCTAACAGTCTACAAATATCTTCTCTACTACTGTGGGCCTGCCCGTGCGCCTGGTAACATCCATCTCTGTTTTCCTGATATATCCGTCCAACACCCATCCTTATCTAAGCCTGCTATACTTTCCTGCCATACTGGTGAATCCTCAATTGTTGCCTCACTTTGGATCTCCTGTACACTGTCCAGCGTATCCTAAAACATAGTGACCTCTGGCACCCACCTAGCCGGACCCGCTACAAACATCCTCTTCATCTTTCTTCGAGCTGTCTCCTTAGCTGTCTGGTCTGCAAATTCATTCCCCCTTCCCACATCATCAGTAATTGCCTTGTTTATTTATTTATTTTATTTATTTAAAGGCTTATATAGCGCAGGACTCGACCCCCGGAGGGGTATCTCCGCGCTTGGTTCACCCTATGTGCTAAGGATCGCGCTCTCCTGGGTATATTAAGAATCATGCTGTCTGAAACAAAAATGTCTTCAGAGCTTTCCTGAAGGCAAGATAGTTAGTATTTTGTCTCAAATTAAGAGGGAGTTTATTCCATAGATTGGGACCCAGGAACGAGAGCGCTCGGCCTCCCAGTCTCGCCCTTCTGATTGGCGGAACCTGTAGCAGAGATTGATTACTTGAAAGGAGGGTACGTCCGGGTTTATAGGGGGTGAACACTTCAGTCAAATACTGAGGGCCTGAGCCAAAGATGCTTTTATAAATGACGCAGCAGATTTTAAACTTGACCCGTTGCCAGACGGGCAGCCAATGAAGTTTCTCTAGGAGGGGGCGGGATGGAGTTCTAGATGGAGCATAAAGAACCAGCCTTTCCACGGTGTTTTGAGCCACTTGTAGCCTGCTCAGCAGAGTATCATTAGCAGATAAAAGAAGACCGTTACAATAATCCAAACGGCTAACTACAAGGGCTTGGACAAGGGTCTTTCTGAAGATGTCTGGCAGAAAAGGGAACACGCGTCTCAGGAGTCCAATTACCCGAAAACAGGACCCGGTAACCTGATTCACGTGTTCCTTAAGTGATAGTCTTTGATCCAGCCGCACGCCTAGATTTTTCACTGTCTGTTTGGGACTGGGGACAGGCCCCAAGTCCAGTGGCCACCAGTCTGGCGACCACAGCAGAGGGGCCTCCCCAAATAGCATGACCTTGGTTTTCCCTACATTACATTGCAGGAAATTGGAGGCCATCCAGCAGGACACCGCTCTCATACCTTCAGCAAAAGAGTGTTTAATTGCAGGGGTGAGGGTCTGGAAAGGAAATAAGAGCTGAGTGTCGTCGGCATACGACACTGGTGTGAACCCATACGCCCTCACAAGGTCAGCTAGGGGGGCCACATACACATTAAATAGTGTAGGGCTTAAACATGAGCCTTGTGGAACCCCCTTAGTGAGCTCCATAGATGTGGAACGGAAGGAGCCCAAGCTGACACTTTGTGAGCGGCCTGAGAAAAAACTCTCTAGCCAGGACAGAGCCAGACCTCCAACTCCCACCTCCTGCAGACGACTGAGAAGTACATCATGCGATATCGTGTCGAAGGCTGCGGACAAATCCAACAGCACCAGAATCATTGAGCCCCCTCTATCCTGTGACATCCTGATGGTATCAGTCACGGAGAGGAGCGCTGATTCTGTGCTGTAGTTGGATCTAAAATCCGATTGGGAATGATCTAAGCTTACCGACGCCTCGATGAAATTCGACAGAGATACGGCAGAAGGGAAATGGGGCGGAGGTTAGGCAAATCTGTCCATGGCAGGGCGGAGTTCTTACGAATAGGATTCACTAAAGCTTTCTTCCATTCTTGTGGAACCCGTCCCTCCCCAAGAGAAAGGTTCATCAGCGTCTGGATCGAAGGGCAGAGTAGGCTGCCTAAAGAAGCTACCATTTTGGCGGGTAAAAGATCCAGAGGGGACCCTGTTTTAATTTGACCCATCAATGAATAGATGTCACTCTGAGTAACCGCCGGAAAGGCGGTAAAAGTGCCAGTAACATGTATGGGAGGGGAAGATAAGGTAATGAGAGAACTGCCCTTAAAATTAGTAGCCTTTATAATTTTATCGTAGATCAACTCTATTTTACTTTTAAAAAAGAGGGAAATGTCGTCGCACAAGGATTGGGAAGAGTCATCAGGACTTTCACAGGCCATGGGTTCAATAAAAGTCTGCAAGATCCGATATAGTGCCTTGGAAGAGTTGCCGGCTTCCATCAACTGAGAGGTGAGGTAGTTCTTCCTGGCTAGCCTAATATTTTTATGATATAAAGACAAGGCATTCGAGTGATTTTTTCTACTTTCCTCAGATTGTGTTTTCCTGCAGGGAGAGCCAGAGTAATAGCGAGGGCCGTATGCGGTTTTAGTCAAGTTTCAGTCAAAAGCAAATATCGGGTTTAGCAGTGGAGATAAGGTCCCATAATTCAATATAATGTTTGGGTAGGGAACGAACGTTCAAAAGAAAATTCTTCAAGCAGGTCAACGCCGGTAATTCCCCACTGTTAAGCCTGATAGAGGTAGAAGTAAAAGATGCCTGAAATTGACAATTAATACACCAAAAAGGGCCTTCCAGGCATGGCCAGGAGTCACGGGCACAGCCCACTAAAGGCGCTGGTCGTAGATCTACTAGAGCTTGGGCCGTATACCTCATATTGGGTTCCTCAGTAGGATCCGAGCCGACTTGAGCAGAGTCCATGGCCCCTGGCCCCGTCCAGTCGCGGACGGACGCAGACGGGCTAATCTTTGGCTACTTTTCGGCGTGTCTTCGGCTCCCGTGCGCGTGACCGCTGCGCGCTCGAGGTCAGACGAGGGCTAAATAGTCCTGGGAATGCTACCACTAGAGCGCTAACCGCTCCAGTGATAGACCGGAAGTGCCTGGCTCTCCCTGACCCGCCCTCCGCGCAATAGTACTAACTGCCGCGTCGGACCGGGGCGGGCAGGAGTGGTGATCGAGCCCAGGCTTCCGAGGGTTACGGTGTAAGTGCCAAGCCCCCTTCACAATTTAGATAACAGTTTACATGGCACCGATAGCGATTGCAGGCTAACACAAATTAAAAGTATTTCACTTTTCCAATCTTATAATAAGCGAGTGGTTTTTTAAAATATCAGCATCAGCATGAAGCGCGATTCTCACACCTGGGCGAACAAGCGGGTCGGGAAGACACTGCCACTGTCTTTCCTACCCGCCTAGTGAGCACTGCACTTTACTAGAGCCAATTTCTTAGGAAGTTTCAAGGCGGACAGAAGCCAATGTATAAGAGGGCCATGCTGGAAACGTGCCCCAAGGGAAGTAAGGAACCCTCGCTCTGCCCAGAGCCCCCCAAAATTAGGGGCGATCTCAAAGGCATACTGGCTGTTAGTATAAATATTAACAGCCAGTCCCTCGCTCAATTCACAAGCTCTAATAAGGGCAAACAGTTCAGCTGCCTGAGTGGACTGATAGGGAACTCGTGATGTCTCAACTACCATATGCAGTGTAGTAAATGCATTTGCTGCAGTGATGGTGCCATCTGGTAATTTGAAACAAGAGCCATTGACATATAGTTCCCCTTGGGGGTCAGATAAGGGAACATCAGTCAGTTCTACCCGTCCCTTCGTCTCTTCCTCTGTCCAAAAAATACAATCATGTATGTCAATTTCCTCATTCTCAGAAGGGAGGGGTAGTAACATAGATGGGTTCAGAGTGGCACATCTTTTTATCATGATATGCGGGGCAAAGAGAGTTAGCTCATAACCTACCAGACGCGCACTAGTAAGGTGCTGTGTCTTGGTCTTATTCAAAAGAGTGTCCACAGCATGGGGCACCATGACTGTGAGGTCAGTCTCAAGTATGAGCCCAGCCGATTGCCTTATAGAGACGGCCACAGGCGCGACTGCTCTTAGACAGCTCGGGAGGGCGCTGGCCACTGGATCAAGCAGAGCAGAAAAATAAGCACACGCCCGTTGCGTAACTCCAAAGGCCTGTGTTAAAAAGAGAGCTCACAGCCAGCCGTCTAGTGTACATACAGCACGAACGGCTTCAGGTAATCAGGCGTACAAAGCACAGGTGCAGAGCAAAGCGCAACTTTTAATTGCTCAAAAGACTGCTGGCATTCAGGCATCCAAGGCCGGGGTTTATGCACATCTGTAGTGGTTAGCGCAAGCAAAGGCTTTATTAGTAATGAATAATTAGGGATCCAATGGCGACAGTAGGAAGTGATGCCAATAAAAGCGCGCACATTCCTCTGTGTTTTAGGGATGGGCAACAGGGTTCAATCTCCTAACCTCCTTTGTCAGTAGGTGACCTAAATAGGTGACCTCCTGTCGACAGTATTGAAATTTAGAAAGGGACACTTTATGTCCATGGTGAGCCAAATGTAGCAACAACTTAACCATACTGTCTTTGCATCCCTGTTCAGTGTCAGAGGCTAATGGTATGTCATCCACATATTGAAGCAATACATTACCTGGGGAAAGGGCGAGGGAGTCCAATCGGGCTTTCAAAGCTTGGCTATATATACCAGGGCTCTCAGTATAGCCCTGTGGAGCGCGACAGAATCTAAAGCTTCTGCCAGCTAGGGTAAAACTGAACAAATGTCGGCTGTCAGGATGGATCGGGATACTAAAGAATGCATTTTTCATATCCATGACAGAGAAGAATTTAGCAGAGGAAGGAATCCTTGTCAAAAGGGCAGTAATGTCAGGGACCACAGGGAACTGAGGGACCACTATTTTATTAACTGCGCGCAAATCAATCACAAAACGATAAACATCTGGGTGGTCTTCAGGGGAGTCTGACGTGCCTTTTTTAGAATAGGAAGAATAGGACTATTACTTACATTCACCGCTGTCTCTTCAACCACTCCTGACTCAATCAGATCTTATATAATTCACAGCAAAGCCCGCACCCTGCTTGTGGAACTTTGTACTGGAGAATACGAGGCAAAATGGCATTGTCTTTAACTTTAATGGCAATTGGGGGAATTTGCAATAGTCCTACATCCCTGTCACCTATTGCCCACAAAGTGGCTGGCACATCCTTAAACTCAGCAGGAAGGGGTTCATCTTTGGATAGACATTGCTTAGAGCTGACCACATTCGGACCCATTGTCATGTAAACACCTTCTGGAGAGCAATAAATGGTCGCATGTAACTTCTTTAATAAATCTAGGCCCATTACATTTTCTCCACAGTTTGATGTCAATAGAAACAGTGAATCCACAGTAAAAGGACCGATAGTCGAGGCAAAAGGTTTGGAAATGGGGCTTACAACCAGTACACCAGAAAATCCCACCGAAACATTATTTTGGCCAGACCGAGCTGCCACGGAGACCAGTGAACGAGAAACAGAGCTATTCATTGCACCTGTATCCACCAAGAATTTTTTTAGCTGAGCTTGCAGATCTGCGGTGACATAAGGATTACACTGATCTACAGGTATCTGGACTTGTCCCTTACCCTGCCCTTGGCTGTCCTAGCTGTGAGACATCCCTGTCACTTCGTCCAGATCATAATCGTCATGGTAATACTGTCTCCCTCAAGGGTCATCAAAATAGTTCTGTTCTGAGCGACCCTGTGATGTCCTATCCTCCCGAACCCTATCTTGATCACTTTTAGACTTGGTACCATTGGCGTGGGTCTCCCTTCCTCTTTTTTGACGGATTGCCTCCTCTGTTTTTGTTGATGTTTGCTGGTTTAGACGCTTTGGGCACTGTGCCACTGCTGTCCAGGGTGCAGTGCAAGTGCTCCCAGAGTAAAGTAATGTTTAATTTGTGATTCCATGATTGGTGTGTTTGATTTACTGTCAGAACCTCGTATTGTGCACAAGGTGTGCCCGGGGCTTGTAATTCGAAAGCTACTGGTGGGCTTGCAGCACTGGTTGTGCCACCTGACGGAGTAGCTTGTAAAGTATGACTCGGGCCTGCCACCACAGAGGGCTGTACGCAGCCTGTGCCACTGTGTGACTCGGCGAGTGCCACCACTCGCCGGTCTGTGAACCTTCCCTCTGCGACATGTTAGTCACCCCTATAGAAGGCCTGCGGGCAGGGTGCATTGTTTATAGGAGGCAGGTCATGCCCTGAAGTGTGTGGCGTGACCTGGTTGTGAATTACACCAGAGTGCGTTTTTACTATTGCAAAGCTACCTATTCCCCGTAGGCCAGACTGGGCAGATTTGATTACAGCATCCTATAATCCTAACTGACTCAGGGAACCAGGTAGAGAATCGAGTTTAGCATGCCTGAACTCAGAATGATAAGAGACATCTTTTAGGAAAGTTGATTATATCATTCTGTGTTTGAAAATACCCCTTTTAGAAAGACAGTATTTTCTTGCTTGACCATCCAGCCTGCTACTGCTAGCGTGTGTATTGTGTGTCTGGGTTTGCGAGTGACAGGGCTGGGGGGACTCCAGGAGGTAGGGCGCGACGGCACTAGGCTGATCGTCCTGAGAGGGGTGGAGAGGAGTAGGCATCTCGGTCTGAATTGAGCTGGGCCATCTATCACAACGTTGGCTCCACTCCCTGTGATGAGTCTGAAGACTGTGGCCCACCCCGACAAAGGAAGAAGACACACACTGGTGGAATGCACCTGAAACTGGTTCCGATCAGGCAAAGGACCCTCTGCCATCAGAGGACAAAGAATTTATGGGTATAAATACTGGGGCTCAGATCCCAGACTTTTAGGATCACTTTGGGAACGAACAAGACAACCCTCTGCCGAGGAAGAGCACCCGGAGACTGCAGGAGTTGTACTGCCCCTCTGCCAGAGCGCTGCAGTGGGTTGACCTGTGGTGGTGTCTCTCATGCCAAGGAGAGGTAGAAAGGACCAAGGAAGAAACTTTCATCATCTTGCCGAATATTCTCCAAGGGCTAGAGTTGAGCTAGCCTCTTGTTCGAAGACGCAGGGATACCTACGACTTAACCTCTTCTGTCTGAGCGGAGCTGGAACTATGGTTTCATCTGCTGCAAAGGAACTCTGCAACCGGCTCCGAGATCATCATCTGGGCGGAGACGATCATCGACAAGAGTGACCAAGCACTCATTAACTCAAAGACATCAACAACGACCTGTGGTGCCGGCACTGCCGTAACGTCACCTCTTCTACGGTAAGGACCTAAGCCGCCCCCTGTCTGCATCCGCATTCAGGGCCCTGCCGCATCGCTTTCCCCTGAAGCAAGGAACTGACGCTACTACGGGCCACACGACATCGCAACTTCCTGACGCCAAGAAGAGCCTTTGTTAGTTTTTCTAGAGGTACTATCCCGTGAGAGTCTAGCTGTGACTCCGGGTCCGACCCCGAGAACTCTGTTGTGCGTTGAAGCGATAACTCCCGTTGGGGTTATCTGTTGCCAGAGACATTTGAAGCTTAAGCCAATTTTGAGTAACTGTAAAGCATATTCGTACTGTGGATTTTTGTTGTTAAGGTCTTGTGTTAAATATATAAAGTTTACTTATTCTTGATACATCCCGGTGTGGTGTCCGTTTGTAGCGTTTCATTGGTATTACTGTATGTGGTCACAAATGCTTAACACACTACCTCTGAGATAAGCCTGTCTGCTCATGCCAAGCTACCAAGGGGGTGAGCAGGGGTTATCTTCAGTGTGTAACTCCCTTGCCCTGACGTAGATGAAGGGTCCCCATTTGACAAAGGTGCATACCGTTGCCAACTAGAGACTCCAGGTTCTAACAATCTCTTTCTTCACAGCCCCATCCACGAGAACCTCGTCCTCTGGGGGACGTAACGTTCTGTAATAACACCACATACTTGCTACGCCATTGCCCCTCCTCCTTGCAGTACGCACACTGATTTGGCCCTACTGGTGCAGTGTTCCTGCTAGTACGGGAAAGCTGCTGGGCTGGACCAGCACCACATCCCCTTCCATTTCCCCATGACGTTTGCTTCAACAACACCTTTGTTTTCAACTCCTTGTGCTTCTTTTCCACCTTCTCCTTCTCCTCTCTCTCCCTGTATTCATAATACTGTGCTACACTCAATATTACCATTACAGAAGGGGAGGATGTCGTCCATGTACTCTCCAAAGCCTGCAACCGAGCCGCAATCTCTGGGAGCAAGTTTGTAACAAATCTGTTAACGGACAATCGGACACCCCCCTCCACTGACGATTCCTGTCCACTAAAGTCTGAAAACACACCCTCAAACCAAGTGAAAACATCACACACTTTCATCTTTCTGCTGATGACATGCCGTTAACTTGTCCCAATCTACTCTTCTGGTGGAATTAGAGAATGCATATGAGATAATTTGGCCAGGCAAGGCTAGTATATCGGCCCTAGGCTTCTCACCAGGCTTACTCTCCTGATCCCATGCTTTAATCTGATATTTACCACCCAATTCCGCACTGTGGTCCTATGTGTGTACCTGCTTTCAAATATCAATGGGTACCAGTAAACCAAAAAACATTTCAATAACCACAAATGTCATCACCATCGATGAAGCGACCTCCATCAATTCCTTATAGTACACAGTAGGATTTTTCCTAGGGTCGGGTAACTGAGTCTTAAGGGATAACACCTCACTCCTCTCCCATGGAGTATAAACCCACTGCTCTTGGAACCGAGCCTCTACCTTTGGTTTGATAACCACATCATGCTGGTCTCTCTGCTCTGGTATTTCTGGGTGATATATGGGGTGCACCTCCCTCATCAGAAACTGAGACATCATCTTCGGGCTCTTAGCAAGCAACCTACTCCGGTAAACAACCATTGCCGCAACATTACCAAACACCTGACCAGGCGCCATGTCAGCTTTATAGACATGATCCTTAATATCATAGATAATCTGTGGCACTGTCTCATTAAAACACTCCTCCCAAAGCCCAATCAAAGTAGCCGACATGTGCTTGAGGGCATTTTACTGGACAAAAGGCTCATTGTCTTTCATCACCTCCCACACATCCTCTATACAGTAAATGGGGTTACGAGCACACTGAGCTGCCTGATTGGCTACCGCCCTTTTTTCTTCCTCTCTTCCTCTCTCAAATCAGATTGTATCAATATCTGTCCCAGTCGCTCCCTAGCAGTTGCCCAGTCCCCGTCCCCTGATCCACGTACAGATGTTCTGCTACCCAGTACTGTCAGTGAATAAAGGAAAAGGGAAGAAGTGATAACAGAAGTATCAGGCACCAACTTCGTCAATGGCTGTGTTGTGGGTGTAAGGGCTGGAGAGAGGAGAGACATCGACACAATAGGCGTAGCAGGGAGACTAGGAGTTATTCGTAGCAACTCATATAGTTTTTTAACAGAATTTATTTTGCCTAGATCTGCACTGCATGTTAGTTGTGTTACTAAGTGTTCAAAACTGAGTTTGTTCCACGGTCGATAGGTGGATGCATGTAAGGTGGTTTTAGGTGTGTTGTTTTGTGTTGTTTTATGTTGGAATGCAAGCAAATTGGGGTTTGACCACGTGACTGGAGTAATTGTTTGAAAGGTAACTAGTTCTGGATTAGCAAAAATGACATCTAGGATGTGTCCAGCGATGTGTTTGGGTTTGTGGACGATCTGATGTAGGCTCAATGAGTCTAGGCCAGTGATGATTGCTTTTGGATGGGGCATATTGGGTTTGTGAAACCAAATGTTTAAGTCACCAAAATACACAAGGAGATGATGGACAGAGTGCTGAAACTTTTCAGACACTCACCCCCAGAAACAGATCTGGGTTGAATCCATCATCGTTCTTTAGCTCACTTCGCCAACCCAGTTCAGACACAGCTATGTGCAAATCAGTCTTAGCCCTGTGCCTCATGGGAACAGTCCAGCCGGAACTGCCAAGCCATGTCTTCCCTGGACCAGAAACAAGAATACTGGGACCGGTTTCGGGGTAACCGAACAGCCCTCATCAACCAGGCTAGCTTGAATCCAGTGGCAAAGTGAGCAAGGGACCTACGTCTGGGCATAGCCTGCCAACTTAGGGCGAAGAAAGCAAACACAAGGTGATGATGGACGGAGTGCTGAAATGTTTCAGACACTCACCCCCAGTCACAGATCTGGGTTGAACCATCATCGTTCTTTATGGAACAAATCTTTTATTCGTTTTTATAAGACAATCAATCACCAATACACAGCTGTATGCCTACAACCACCTTGGCCGGCAGCATGGAATAGATGCACAAAACATATTTACACAGCTTCAATGCCTACAACCCGGAGGCTGGCAGCGATGTCTGGATTGTCTATATGGTTACACTAAGGACAGAATAAACAATACTGATTTGCATATAGCTGTGTCTGAACTGGAGTGGCGGAGTGAGCTAAAGAACAATGATCGACTCAACCCAGATCTGTGACTGGAGGCAATTGTTTGAAAAGTTCCAGCACTCTGACCATCATCTCTTTGTGTTTGCTTTGTTCGCCCTACGTTGGCAGGGTATGCCTAGATGTGGGTCCCTTGCTCACTTTGCCACTGGATTCAAGCTGGCCTGGCTGATGAGGGCTTTAAGCCAGAAACCGGTCTGAAGATTCTTGGTTCCAGTCCAGGGAAGACATGGCTTGGCAGTTCGGGCTGGACTGTTCCCATGAAGCACATGGTTAAGACTGATTAACATATAGCTGTGGCAGAGTGAGCTAAAGAACGATGGTGGATTCAACCCAGATCTGCGACTGGGGGAGTGTTTGAAAGGTTTCAGCACTCCGCCCACCATCTCCTTGTTGTTTGCTTTGTTCGACTTAAGTTGGCAGGGTATGCCCAAACGTGGGTCCCTTGCTTACTTTGCCACTGGATTCAAGCCAGGCTGGCTGATGAGGTTCTGTTAGCCCGAAACCGGTCACATGATGCTTGTTTCCAGACCAGGGAAAACATAGCTTGGCAGTTCGGGCTGGACTGTTCCCATGAGGCACAGGGTCAAGACTGATTTGCATATAGCTGTGTCTGAGCTGGGGTGGCGGAGTGAGCTAAAGAACGATGATGGATTCAACCCAGAGTGTTTGAAAAGTTTCAGCACTCCATCCATCATGTCCTTCTGTTTGCTAAGTCGCCAAGAATGCATAGGTTTGAGTTTATTGTTATAAGATTTGGAACTATGCTAGAAGTGTGTCTGGGAATGTTGCATTGCTAAGTGGAGGTATGTAAAGAAGTAGGAAGTTACAAGAGGAAGATGGTATAGGGTTGCATCTGGTGAAGAGGGCCTCACAACCTTTTATGGAGATGTTGTCAGCTTTAGTCATATTTAATGTTTGTTTGAATAAAACAGCTAGCCCAGCTTCTCTTTTTCCTATACGATTTTGTGTGATAGGTTGATAGCCTAGAGGAACTCCTTCATGCAACACTGGGGACATGTCCTCTCTCAACCATGACTCTGTTATGAAGAGTAAGCCAGGTTGTATGTCAGTGAGAAGGTCGTAGATGTGATACTTGTTTTTCGAGAGTGGTCAAGCATTTATTAGTACACAGTTTAGAGAATGTGATTTGGTGATGGTGTGACATTGTTTTGTAGAAGAGTGAGCAGTATTTTGTGGACTTACAGCAAGTGCATCCTTAGTGCTGGTATTAGCTGTATGAGGATAGCAATAGTGTAGCTTTTCTGTATCGTATTCCTCACCCAGCATGCTAAGAAGGCATTTTGATGGGTCTGATGTGTAGGTGGTGGAGACAGTGGTTGAGAGTGAGTTGGTGAGCCTTGTTGTTTTTATAGAGTGGCCTTGTTGTGAGGTAGACATGGAGGTGCAACGTTGTGACGAGTGGGAAATTGCTTATTTTGCTTGTGTCTGTTTAGAGTGGAATGTATATGAGTTAGGGGTGGTGGCGCAGCATTTGGGTCATGTTGTAAAGTTCTAAATTGTCCAATGGATGAGAGGCGGTTAAAAGAGAGCTGCTGTGTTGCTGCATATGTGTTAGGTGTGAGGGAAGGGAAAAAGCTTGGTAGTGGAGTTGTTTGTGCATTTGGGATGATGGGAGTGGGTGTATGTTTCTAGTTTGTGACGGAAAGTATTATGAGGTAGTGTGTGTGTGAGATTTTGTAATGCAAGTATTGTTGGCGAGTGGAAGTTGCAAGGTAAAGGGGTGGTGATGTGTTTTGGAAAAGCGTGTATATGGTGTGAGACGGGATGAACAAAAGTTAAGAGTGTTTGTTTTATATTTGATTACTAAAAGAGATAATATGTGTGGTGCAGTGGAGTGTAAAGATTGTGTGTTTGTGTTTTTTTGGTGTTGGTGGATGAAAAGATGGAAGGCTGAATGTAGGTTTGTTGGAGACAGAAAGTGGCTGTTAGGAGTCATTAGAGCAGGGAGTGTCTGTCTGGATGGGATATATTTACGTATGGTGTGGATTTGGGTTGTGTTGGCGATGAGTGGATTGGTTAGTGTGATACGATAGAGTGGTGTTTTGTGTGTGAGTGAAGGTGGCAAATGTGTGATAGTTGGGGTTGATGGGCGTATAGGTGTGGCTTGTGGGGTTTTGTAGTGGGTGTTGAAATGTGTGTAGAGTTTGTTTGTATTAAACGAGTTGAGTACATTTGCTGGGAGTGTGGTAATATGTTTCTGGATGTGGATGTGTTAAATTGGGTGCTGGTGCATGGGAAAATGGGCAGCATTTCTGGCCCTAGGCCCGACCAGTCCCAAACAGGCCCAAACACGCAACTGCCCTTTTCCTCTCCATCCTTAGCCGAAACGCCCTGAGCCCTAGGCATAAATAGCCCTAGTGATCAGATGACCCCTCTGGCCAATGGGAAAGCTAGCCTAACCCTAAACAACCTAGCCCTAAGACCAATAGGAGACCAGGACCTTACTGTGAATCACAGCCCTAGTCATAGCAGCCAATCAGAAACGAAACCCTAAGCCCTAGGTCCAATAGAAACAGTAGCCCCAAAAACCATTCAAAACCCTGGACCTATCCGCTAATCTGAACATTAACCTTAAGCCCTTTGTCCAATAAAATCACTCACCCAGGGACCAATCAGAACCCTGGACCTATCAGCCAATCAGAATACTAACCCTAAGTCCAATAGAAAAACCAGATACACCAGCCAATCAGAGCACAGATGTAACGTCAAATAGCAAACTTATATAACAAGAATGTGACTTCAAGCAAATGCTGAAGGCCAGGGAGCAGGGAGAGCTGCTCCTAAACTCAGAATCTCTTTGTATACAGACAGACTACATCCACACTTTTCAGGGCCTGTTTTTGCCAGCCAGTAAGGCCCAAATCTAAATCTAAAACAGCTGAAAATACTGCTTTTTGCTCACTTAAACAAATTACTTTTTCTAGCCAATAACGAGTGCTACAAACACTTTGCAAACAACGTTTAAACCATAAAGCAGATTAAGCAGGTTCTTAAACACACTCTGCTTAGCCTCTGAGGGTGTAGTTTGCCTTTTTATTTTTACTTTTAGACACGAAGTGGACATGACTGTGGGGGGTGGGGGTTGCCCCTGCTGGCTTAAGCACAGTGCAGGGAAAACTAGGAGAGAAATTCAATAGTTACGGGTAGAAAAATCAGCAGTTTTAAACTATCAAGAATACACAGTACAAGTGTATGTTCTTACCACCTTTTCTGTTGTTTGCTCACTGGGCTGTTTAGGACACAGAGGCTGCGGCCACAAGATGGAGGATGCATATTACTTATGCATAGCATTGAGTATTGATATGATTAAAGCACTTTTCTTGAAAGAAAGCACTTCGATGAGCATTCACTTAGTGTGTCTATTGTTTGAATGCTTGAGTTCTGAGTCTCTGCCCCCCCACACTTTCCCCTGAGATTCCTTGACTTTTTGCCCTCACTATCCTGAGAGCTCGCTGTTATAGGGGTGTAACGGGCCAAGCTTGCAGCTCCAAAGAAGGATGGACCCCAGGACATCGGAGACAAAATACCCCAGGCCCTGCGGCTGTGGCATAAAGCTCCTGCCTGTCCTGTGGCCTGCCGAACTGGGTTTAACAGTGAGTGGGAAAATTTGACTACTCAAAAAAGTTTACTTTTGAAGGAATCATCAAAGTTCAAACAAAGTTCATTGGTCTATTTTTTATTGCATACATTGAGAATCATGTTACTCTATGATTACAATTGTCTCATAAAATCTCATCCTGTATTCCATGTGTCCCTGTTGAACCCCTGTTTGGCAGACATGTCTTCCTCTATATCCTACACCAGTTCAGGTGAGTGCTGAAAAAGAATACGAAGTACATAGGATTCTAGATGCACACATTGTTAGCAATATCTAGCAAATTGGAAGGGGTTCAGCTCTGATTGATCATAGGAACTGGACCCCAACCTTTATGCCCCATGTTTGCCGCATGCCTTGTAGTCTAGTATTATGGATAACCCAGAGCTCCACCTCCAAGATGGCAGCCTTTAGGGCGGGGCACTGTCATGATTTTCTGCCCACACTTACCTCTTTGTGCTTGAGTAATGCAGACGTGGGATATTCGGAACTGCTTCTCTGTGCATGCATTCAGAAACAAGAAAGGCCGGTTGTGTTCGGAGTATAGAAACCACTTGGAGAGGGGCTTTGCATCTTCTCTTCACGCACTATCCAGGAAGTTTAGGTTCAGCCAAGGAAAGTAAATGTGAAGCCACTGGAGACTCACCAGGTTTGCAATAGGGGAAACCATTTTGAAGTTTCAAAGTTTAAGTTACGCGTTGTCCAGAGTGTCCTTTCTAGACAATCAGGATATAATATTGCTGTGTCCGGGTTGCTGTTGTCAGAATTAAGAGCAATGACTTATCTTTCCCTTAATAAACTAATTTTTTGCACTTAAAAGAATTAAGAGCAACCTTGAAAACCATTTGTGATGACTTTTGGACACAACGAAGATACTGGATACAAAGAACCCGTTAGTGTTCAAGGATTTAAACTGCAGTTCCAAGTACTGTTACAGGGGCTATCCTTTAAGGATTATAAAAATTGAGTTTTTTCACATCTTGTTATTCATTGTGAGGATTGGGAAGGATCCTCATCCCTTCAGAGACTTTGATAACATTTATTTTGAGGCACACATTGTATTAAGGTATTGATATAGGTTCGGAAATGATTGTTGACTGGTAAACTTCATGAATCTAATGTGTGTTTGCTATATTATAATTAGTGAACTTGCCACTCTGGAAATAATTTCAATCACAGAGCATGTTCTTATAATATGAAAGGTAGTTACCTGACATCAGAAGACCTAAGAACTCTGATTACTTTTGACATTCATTTTGTTGATAGTAATTGTATTGCAGTTCTAGGAAGGCTCTAGTGGAGAAGTGTGGCTCAATGGTTAGAGCGGCAGACCCTGATGCAGAGGTCAAGCCCGGGACCAGGGTTCAAGTCCCCGCCTCGGTGGGTCTTTGGCTCAAAAATTCCACGGACCTGATAATTCTCACCCCCAAGGCTATTCCAATCATGGGTCCCACTCTGCAACTCTGGGCAATAGCTTGCTTAATCTCCACAACGGCCCCCACAACGCTAAGGATGTCTGGCCTCCACCTTAGGGGTGCCCAGGAGTGGACACCTCACAGGGAAAGCCAGGATGGGTTCCACAGCGGTATTCGTACAAGCGCCTTGAGACCCTTGCGGGTGAGTAGTGCGCTATACAAGTATCAATTTACATTTACTTTCATCACACTTTAAAGAGTTGGAAACACAGTTGCAAAATTCAAAAGGTGACCGTGTGGCAAAATCGATAAGACACCAAAGGCTTCTTCTTATTTTGAGGTATCAGCGCTCCTCCAGTGGAAGGAAGGGCCCAGCTGAATGTCACATCAGAGTGGCAATACCTGGTGTCTCTTTTTTATCTCTTATCCCATTTCCCTTTCTTTGGTCCTACTTCTAACCAACATATGTGTATGTTGGGTAGTGGGATTGGAGAGGCATGGGAACATAAATCGCTCCAGCTGGACCCAGACTACAAGATGTCCTTTCTTACACATACAGTATTCAGCCTGTTCCATTTTTTTGGTGCTCTAAACTGGACCATGAGCAACACACACTTCCTCCAGGCATTCTGTGACAGGGTACGTGTTTGGTGCTCTTCTAGGTCTTTCAGTTTAGTTTCAAGTTCAGTCTGTAAATCATTTTCACTTTATTCAAGTGGGTTGATGCTCATTTACGCATTGCCATATTATAGCCTTTGGGGCATTCCCCATGGTCCAATTACCTAGTCCCTGTTTTGTTTTCCTGCATATGAGCTCTACTGTCCTTGATGTTCTTACAAGGAAATATTCATAAAAGAGTTTGCCATTATGCCAAGGTCTCTTCTTACAGAGGCCCCAGTAAACATCAAAAGGCCTGTTCCCTAAAAGGGACACATGCCTTTGATGTTAAAAATCTGTCCGCTAGGGCCTCACCTACCTAAAAGCGGTCTAGATGCTGAAATATTTCTTGAGCTCTGGGGTAGTAAGTGAAGTTAATCATGTCCCTGAGCTTTACTCTTTTTAAAAAAATATATTTTTATTTGCATTTTGTGTCGAACAAAAAGAAGCATGTCACCTTTGGTTACAATCGTGCAGAAATGTACATATTGAATCCACATCGCATAAGTTCCCACATCTTCCCCTGAGCACTACTCTTCATATATCAACTAACCACATAGCTCTAAACATGTCCCCCACACGTATGAGAAGGCACAAGTGCAATATGCCTCCACTGACATTCTTAATGTAACTCTCGAATTAAATCCTCCTTCATTTTCTAGTTACAATCAATATTTGCGAACCCTATTCCAATGTTTTACTTCAACATTTGCTCTGCGAGTGATATACAAATATATGCATGTAGTCAATCGCATTATACGCTAAAATCTTTTCATCCCATATGAAACCAGTCGGATGCCGTTGTCCATCACAACTCCTATGGCATCCATCCCCTGTCTAGCAAATAACTCTTCTTGCAACTCTATCACCTTCTTAGTGGTCACATGTGAGACCAATTTCACTTTAGCCCAGGTGTTTAGTAATCTACAATCACTGCAGCATATTTGGAAACCTCTCACCGTATACTATACTGTCCTGAAATATCTAACGTGATCTTTTTCCAAAGACCCTTGGGACACCACTTTTCTTTCAGTGGCTTATCACTCCATGCACAAGATATGCTTGATTTCACTTAATTTTCCAAACTCTGATACACTCTGGTCACCAAAATTGCATCTTGATATTACTTTTCAGGGGACTCGTGTCTGAATGTCCATTATGTGGTAAGGTTAACACTCTTTAATTCCAACTTTCTTGTTCTAACAGTAGTTCACCGTGATACGGTACTCCATCATTTTATTATCATTCTCAAGCCACTCTTAATATGCCAATTCTTCTTCTTCCAACTTTCTTTTATTAGGCCATGCAGTTTTACAAATCCCGTTACCTTGCTTGCCACCCTATTTTTCTCAGATGCTCAACCCCATGGGTACTCACAAACAGTTTCCCAGGGGCCAAAACGTTTGGTCAGTGATGTGCCTGAGGGCCTTGATTGGTGGTAAAGTCGGTGTAGGCAAAGCAAAGAACATACATCTAGTGGCTGAATTGAACAATGTGAAACCAGAAAGCCTGGGATTAATCCTGGCCTCCCCACTTTACCAAATTGTGTGAACCTAGGCAATTGTTTAATGTCACTTTACCTCCTTTTTCTTCGTTATCACATATAAGAGGACCTCGAAATAAATGATTTCACTGTGTGTGCTGGACATAAAGTTCTCTTGTGTTTGATTTAATAAACTATAATGTTGTTCATGTATAATAGGAACCCAGACCATCCAAAGAGTGCCATAACAACTGACTTGCCTCTTTAGTTCACTACTGGCGTTGTCAGAGAAGGGGGAAGAATTAATTTTTCAAAATTAATATTTGAAAACTATCAATTATAAATTAATACTTCTCAATGCATGTATATAATCAGCTGTACTAAGGTGAAAAGGTTCTGCATGTTAATTGATTTCAGTTTTTGAATTTTGAAGAGACTGTCATGATTTTACGCTTTTGCTGCAAGATGTGTTTAAAAAGAAGTTGTTTCTAAAGCAAAGCGCTATTGGACTCCCTAGGTGCACTCTTTCGTTAACACCAATTACCTGTGAAATAAATGCTTGCCTGTCTATTTAACATCTTTTTATTGAAAATGCTGAGTCTAGTAAACAGCTGCCCAGTGCTGCAGTTGACCAGGGGGCAGCATGTAAAGGTCAGCGGGCCCATTATGCCACCGGGCCGTACTTGTATCAATACACTTCCCCAATCCTATATTGAAACTCCTCAATATAACACATCACACACGAACCCACACCCCCCCATCATATTCCACATCAAATTTTACCAGCAAGTGCCAGACATCTCGACAATCTGTCTCAGCATGCCTTGCTCCAGGGAGATTGTGCATCTGGAAACACATTTATTTTAACCTCATCTGCCAATTGGGGATTCTTGGCATGGCTTGTCCTGCTCCGTTAGAGGGGAACATATCAGCCAATGTTCTGTGATCGAACCTCACCCCGAATTGCGAAATCTAAACATAGTGAAGATATGCCTTCCCGATTCAGCAGGCCAATGCTTTCTACATTCAGTCACACAGAACATTTATAAGATGCACCCTGAACGGGGGTCTCCACCATGGAGTTTAGCTCTCCTCCCTGTCCCAGGTGTATGTGCTATGCACCTTCTTTTCCATTTTTTTCTTGCAATAAAACCACCCATAAACCATTGTTTGTAGCATGAGTAACATTGTCTTTACATCGTGTAACAGCTTAAGAGGTGAAGTGTTTTTACTTTCTTGCATAAGATTCTCAGATTATATATCACAACTCTGATTCTAGTCTTGTGGGTTTTCCCATTAGTTTTATTAAAGTTTCTGTTTTGATAGCAAACATTCCAAGAAGTCTCCAGTAATATTTAGCTAAATCCAGGAGAACGTACAGTGGGTCTTCATCAACAGAGTTTCTGGCACCCACAAGGTCCTTTATTAAGCTTTTAATATGTAACTCCCCATCCTTACTGATGCAATGATGCCCCTAAATCACCTGTTGTTGGCTTTTACCTTGCAGTATGATAATCCTGCTTTTAAACAGAAAGGACTGTTCTTGGTTCCATGTGTTGTCATGTTCCTTCTTTTCTACTCTAATATGTTGCATTCGCAACATGCATGAATACTGTATGCATGGTCCCTTGGTAGACCTCTGAAGCCAACCAGAAAAGCATGTGTTTATATACAAAAGCTCTTTACAGCTAGGGAGAGGTGTGGCGCAGCAGCCAGAGCGGCTGACTCTGGAGCACGGGGCTCACAGTTCTATCTCCGGCACAGGCGGCAGTTCAGCCCAGAACCATGTGGCTATGGGCAATAGTTCGCTTAATCTCCCCAATGGCCCCAAGGGCCTTGAGACCCTTATGGGTGATTAGTTTGCACTTTACAAATACCAGGTTACTTTTTTCCAGTTTCTCAAAGGATAGGAGTGCTTAGCATTTCTTGTGTAGAGCGATTTGCTGATTACAATATTCGGCAGTGGGTGACCATCTACACATAAGTTGTCATGAAGGTCACTCAGATCTACACAGAGTCTTTTGCTTCCATTGGGTTTCTGGGTAAACACCACAGGTACAAGACATTCAGAAACTTTGATTTTCTCTGACTCCTTTATCAAATAACCTCTGCTGTTCCTTTTTAAACTCTTCTCATATTAATAATGGTACATTTCTGGCTTTGTGAATTTCTGGCACAGCTCCTTCCTTAAATATCTTCATGAGCAAAAGCATTTTACTGATAAATGTATTGTCAATACGTATGTTACTGAAAACATATAGAACATGTATTGCCAAAGTGGATTGTACAACCGTTCACATATTCAGAGTAAGTGTGCTTTTGACAGGTCCGCATCCATAAGAAACGTTTGGTCCTCACAAGACTTGTAAGCAGCACTGTCTGTCGCTGTCACAAAATGCACACACTGGATTCATATGCTATGCAACCACTAGGCATCAGGATGGAAAGACTGGTATAGAGCCACATTTTTACTTGAGCGTCGTGCACTGGAAAAGCTGGGCCTATGGGAATTGCTATTTAAAGAGTTAAATCAAAGATTAAACGAGACCTAATAAGCTTCACAGCTATTCGGCTGGCAGCATAAGTCGTTTATTATATAATCCTGCTTTTTTAGGTCTCGGACTGTGAAGCGATCGCGAAGCGATCGTCGCTCCGAGACTCTTTTGCAATCGTTTCTGCTTTCAAGGAGTCAAGGGAGACAGGAGACAAGTGATGTGCACGCGCGTGTAAACGGATCAGGTCACGTGCGCTTCCTGTCTCCCATGGCTCCTTGGAAGCAGACTCACACGCATGCACACACACACATACAGACCCCCCGTCGCGCATACACACACTCACACACACACACATACAGAACCCCCTGCGCATACACACATTCATGCACACACATAGAGACCCCCCCCGCCGCCACCGCGCATACACACGCGCACACACACACACACACACATAGAGAACATCTCCCCCTCCCCCCGCCGCCGCCGTGCGCACACACACACACAGAACCCCCCCGGCGCTTACACACACACATCCCCTACCTCGTCTCGGCGTGTCTTCGCGCTCCCTTGCCCCCACTCCTCTGGTGCGCGCGCACCACTGGTTTCGATTCCCGCGTCGGCTCCTCTGTGGTGCAGGAAACAGGAAGAAGAAGCACTATCGGCTCCACGCTAAACGAGTGTAACCTTGAATGTATCAAGATTCTGGAGGATTACACGTCCAATAGGATGGATCTGAATACTCACATTGAATGGTGACTTTGAAAGAGGACAAGCCTTAATGTTGTTGGGGCCACAACTATCATATTGATGAGCGACAATACAAACTACGTAGCCTCACAGCAAGTGTCATTTTTCGCTATTATCTGTTGGGGGATTATAGCCATCCATCCAAGAAGAGTGAATAAATAGCCTTGAAAAAGCCCTGCGGGCGAAAAGCGCGTTGGCTGCTGTCTTTCCTCTTATGAACTGTGGATATTAAAACCAGATCTCAACCTAAGAAGATTTGTTTGGACACTCTTTTCAGACTTTTTGGGATTTAGAAACTCACTGGATGATGAGACTCCATTGACTGTTCTAGAATACCATTTACATCACTTGATTTTGTAACAACAATATGGTGTGCTCGGGTGTTGTGCATATATATGTTTGACCTGGGTTCATTGAATCCTAGGCTTGATTGACACTTTTGTGGGTAGGTGTCATACACCTTAGGAGCACCCCAGCCATAGTTGCTTTTCCCATTTACTTTTGCCTACATTACAATTGGCTTAACTCTGTGATGTGCGGTTTAAATTAGCAAACCCATTTGCTTTATGTGTCCTCTGTGGTGCACGCGCACCACAGGTTTCGATTCCGTGCTTGTTTTTAATGTATTTTTCCTACCTGACTTTTCTGCTAGTGCTCACTGGAATCTATGTGGGCTGTGGGTGTCAGTTGGTGGTATCTCAGCTGCATTGCATCTCTTGGATAATGCTGGATATTCAGTATTTCGTCACCTGCCATCACATCTCATGTTTCTAGGTTTCCACGTGCACTAACCTAGATTCTGCTGTATGGGCCCCAGCGATGACTGTTCTCAGACGGCTCTTGAATTTGTCACAATGTAAAATGTGCCATTTATTTAATGCGTCAACAAAATCTCTATTACAAATGGTACTTTGTCTCCCTTGTTGGCGGAATTAACATTGATACAGAAGAACACAATCTAACCTCTTTCCCACTGCTTGAGCATGTTTGATACGTCCAGGTTCCATAATGTCGGAGTGACCTCCATTTCTTTAGAGATGCACAAGAAATGTAAACTGGGCAGGCAGGTTTGCACTGCTGTATCGGTCTTAGCTTATCATGGGCGACATGGGTGCCCCTCGAGCGCACCGGCTCCACCTGCCACATTAACTCACGATCGTTAGCGGAGTAATGATGGGCGGAAGCAATAGCAGGCCCGGCTGCAGCTCAGTGGGACCACAGCGAGATAATATGCAGATGCGTCATGGCACAGTGAAGTCTAAATTTAAGTGGAGACCGTGTAGAAGGCAGAGTTCAATGTATGCAAGCACAGCCCAGCAGCAAGCACAGCTTCTCCATAAGCCGTACTCGCACTACAATGGCTGTCAAATGTTAGACCGATTTGCATAATGTAGTGATTGAGGATGCATTTTCAGCTCGTTCTCGCTATGGCCACACTTGCAGGTTTTGGTCTTTGGTTATGACAGCAGAGTGCGAGTATGCAGGGATAACAGTGTGTGAGCGTGCAGGGTGAACATTGTGTGAGTGTGCAGGGTGAACATTGTGCGAGTGTGCAGGGTGAACATTGTGCGAGTGTGCAGGGTGAACATTGTGCGAGTGTGCAGGGTGAACATTGTGCGAGTGTGCAGGGTGAACATTGTGCGAGTGTGCAGGGTGAGCAGTGTGAGTGTGCAGGGTGAGCAGTGTGTGAGTGTGCAGGGTACGAAAACCCGAACTAAGTCCACTACACACATAAGACCACACACATAAGACCACACACATAAGACCACACACACAAGACCACACACACAAGACCACACACACAAGACCCCACACACAAGACCCCACACACAAGACCACACACTCAAGACCACACACATTAGACCACACACACAAGACTACACACACAAGACTACACACACACACACTCACCACCACACACTCACCACCACACACTCACCACCACACACGCAACCACCACACACGCAACCACCACACACGCAACCACAACACACGCAACCACCACACACGCAACCGCACACACACACCACCAGCCGTCAGTGCACGCTTTCACCGGGCACAAACACCACCAGCCGTCAGTGCACGCTTCCACCGGGCACACACCACCAGACGTCAGTGCACGCTTTCACCAAACACACACACACCACCAGCCATCAGTGCACACTTTCACCAGGCACACACAACACCAGCCATCAGTGTACGCTTTCACCAGGCACACACACCACCAGCCATCAGGTCACGCTTTCGCCAGGCACACACACCACCAGCCGTCAGTGCATGCTTTCACATGGCACACACACCACCAGCCGTCTGTGCACGCTTTCACCAGACACACACACCACCAGCCATCAGTGCACGCTTTCACCAGGCACACACACCACAGCCGTCTGTGCACACTTTCACCAGGCACACACACCACCAGCCGTCTGTGCACGCTTTTACCAGGCACACACACCACCAGCCGTCTGTGCACGCTTTTAACAGGCACACACAACACCAGCGTCCATGCACGCTTTTACCAGGCACACACACCACCCGCCGTCCGTGCACGCTTACACCAGGCACACACACCACCAGCCGGCAGTGCACGCTTCCAACAGGCACACACACCACCAGCCGTCAGTGTACATTTTCTACAGGCACACACAACACCAGCCATCAGTGCACACATCAATTGTTAACGCATCCACAAATAACTATTGTAGAAATCGCAGTATGGTGCACTTTACTTTTAAACATATTCATCTAAAGCGCAGCATGCCACCATTGCTACAATTCCAATCCAACCCACATAATTCCACTACACACCACATGCATACACTCCATAACACATGGCTAAAATACATTGCCATTTACAATGCCATTAGCTCTAACTCAAATAAATCCGAGACCTATTGCATTTCCAAAGCTTGTTTGCTGTTGGTTGCTGAGTATCAATGTATCTAAGACATTAACTATTTTCCTTACCTCTTGTGTGGGAAATAGGAAGAGATGGATTTGATATCCGAGGTAACTATGAGGGGCACAATGAGGTCTGCTTCAGCGTGAATGTATTTCCAACTCCAACCTTCCTACACATGGATGCTGGGTAATACAATCCTGCCGGGTCAGGAACGGTGAAGCTGGAGTCTTGCATTGAAAGCATTTACAACGGGGCGGCATCTACTATGTGCCTCCAAGTCTGCGTATGGAGTCAGTGAAGTCTTATTCTAAAGTGTAGCTCCTGCATCTGTTACTGTAATGCTAGAAATTATTTGTGGCTTTCCTGACACAAGAACATCAGTACTGTCTGTGGGGTCATAGAGCCAACCAGGACTCGAGCAAGACTGCCACTGTGCGCTGTTGTACAAACACTCGTCCCAATGAGACACTTTTAGCAATCTCTCTTAGACTCAGCACCGCCCTCACCTTTCTGGCTCTACATCACACAACTCTACAGTGGTCCACAAGCCCTGGCACGTACCTTTTAACTTGGGTAGAAAGACATAGCAAGACATTCACAGCTGGTGTCCCAGCTTGTCTATTTCTGGCTGTGTGCCCACCAGTGAGGGATCCTTTGACATCGAACATGACCGACATATTCACATGATAACACAAACCACATTCTAAAAGTGGACCTCCTTAAAAATAGTGAAGAATTTGCTTGTGTTCAGCTGCTTTGCATTATATTTCTTTATGAGTCCAGAAGTGCAAAGTGTGACTTGCTTTCTGCCGAACAATCAGCTGCCTCGTGATATATTTATTTAGTGCACTATTGCAAAATATGACATACCCTGTTGAACCAAATATTAACTGTAACCATATATGTAAACATCTTGCTGGTATCACTAGAGCACTCAAAATATGTTAATGTTTGCATATCATCTTGTATTCATTTAATTCACTTCAGTTTGGTCCTTTCTGACTACTAAGGACAATATAGTGACACAGCGAGTTAATCAAAGTCATTATGGACCCTAATACAAGTGGGCGAAGTGGTTTTCCCTGTGGGGGTACCATCCAGTCCGATTACAGGTTTAATTGGAAGCGGCAACATTCCTAGTACTACCAAATGTGTTTTCTAGCGCAACTTCGTCCTGTTCGAAGCAGGAGCAAAATGTGTGCAACAACTTGGCCTGGAATCGGGGACTGTATGTAGAACCTGACCCTGTAGCTCTGGGTCCTGCATAATGTTCCCATGCCAAGCCCGGTAAATGGGGGAAACATACCGTCTGGAATACCTGACTCGAGTCTTGCCCCAATAACTGCCCATCTAATTACTTGGCATTCTGTAGTTATCAGGGACTGACAAGAGAAAGTGCGCGACTTGCCCACTGGCCCTAAAGGTAGCCATAGGACGGTGCAAGATGAAGAAACTGTTGTGCTTTGGTACACGGTTGAGGCTGACAGTGGCACACAGATCCTACTGCAGGGTGGGTTTGCGCACTGTCAGTAGTCACTTGTTGGAGGGCAGGGGCTGTGAGCGGAAGTGCTGAGAGTGCGACCCCATACACGGTCTCCTTTGTCACCAGTCACTACTCCTAAACATTAACCTGTGCAACTCGAGGATGAAGGGGCTCAGATTTAGGGACCCCTAATACCAAAGAACCAACAACTGCCGATCTTGTGCTCATTTGGGGCGCCTTTGGTATACTGTAGCAAAGGAGAGGCCCTAAAACTGGTCCCACTTAACCCTGTGCTCTTATTGAAGGAACCACCTGATTCCCTTTACCAAGGACATGGCTTAGGGATACAGTAGTAACACACAGAAGGATGCCTATTGCCCCCATGTGAAATAAGTCCAGTGACCACAGGTAGCAGAAACTCCTTTGTGTATGTTTTTTTTAATGAATGGGAATCTTCATAACGTGGGAACCAAGGCAAAGAGAATAATGACCACAATCACTTTTGGTGGATCTAGCTCTAGGGTTTGAATTTGAATTTAAAAGTATTTATTAAGCGCTCGACTACCAAGCGGTTTCTTGGCGCTAAAGGATGCAGGCCCTGGGGAGCAGGGGGGCAGATGCTAAGATGAGATGGCTTGCAGGAAAGAAAAGTTTTGAGTGCCCTGCAGAACTCAAGATAGGAGCCAGCAGATCTTATGTGGGGAGGGAGGGTGTTCCAGAAGGTAGGAGCGACAACAGAAAATGTCATCCCTCCCGATTTGTTCTTCCTGAACCGTGGTACAGAGAGAAGAGACTGAGAGGATGAGCGTAGCTCTCTACAGGGAATGTAGGCCTTGATTTCAGAGTTAATAAAAACGGGGGCAGTCCCAGCACGGGCCTGAAAGGTTGTGCAACCCAGCTTGAAGAGGGCACGTTCTTTAATAGGGAGCCAGTGCAGGGCCTTAAGTAGGGGGGTGACATGATGAGACTTGGAGAGACCATAAACAAGACGGGCAGCCTGATTCTGGACCAGTTGGAGGCGTCGGAGGGCATAGGCAGGGACGCCGTTGTACAGAATGTTGCCATAGTCCAGGCGCGATAGAACCATCGCCATGAGAATGAGTTTCAGGGCCGGGAAGGAAAAGAGCCGGGAAATCTTCCGAATAGTGCGGAGGGTGAAGAAGCAGGATGAAACTACTGTGCTGATCTGGGAGTGTAATGTGAGGTGTTGGTTCAGCATAATCCCTAATGTTTTAGCTGAAGGGGAAGGTGACGGAGGGGGGCCAAGGGAGGGGGGCCAAAATGTGGGAGTCCAGGGACTGCGATTACCTCCAGTGAGAACTAGCTCGGTTTTATCCGGGTTCAATTTGAGATGGTTGTAGTTCATCCAGTCCCTGATAAAGATCATGACTGATTGGAAATTGTGAATAGAGCCAGGGGAGTGGGAAAGATTGAAAATAAGTTGGAGGTTGTCGGCATAGTTGAAGACCGTGACCTGCATGTGCTGTAAAGCAAAGATAAGAGGGAAAATATACAGATTAAACAAAAGAGGGGAAAGGGAAGAACCTTGAGGGACACCACACTGCACCTTACGTGGGGAGGCAGAGAAGTCAGCGAGGTGGACAGCCTGGGTATGATCCCTTAGAAAGGAGTTAAGCAAGGCCAAGGCCGGCCCCCCGATGCCCGCCGCCTCGACACGGGTAAGAAGGATGGAATGATCAACCGTGTCGAAGGCGGCGGACAAGTCAAGGAGGACAAGGGCCTGGGGCAAGTTGGTGTCCATCCCCTCTCTAAGGTTGTCCATAACGGAGATGACAACCTTCTCGGTGGAGTGTAATGCGCGAAAACCCGCCTGGCATGAAGCTAAGCAACCACTCTCTTCCACAAAAGTGCTGAGGACTTTGGTGACGTGAGACTCCAGGACTTTACCCAGGAAGGGGAGAAGGGAAATGGGGCGATAGTTGGACGGGGAGGATGGATTAATGCCGGGCTTTTTTAGAATGGGAATTATTGTTGACGACTTGTGGAGATTGGGAACAAGACCCTGTTTAAGGGACTCATTCAGGAAAACAAGAGGGGGCTGGGGACAAGCTGAGAAGATCTCTCTAAGAATATAAGCAGGGCAAATGTCGAAGGGGGATCCTGACTTGACTCGGGACAGCAGAGTGGAAAGAGTTTCTCTGGTCAGGGGCGGTATGTGATCCAGGTGGGAAGTGTTGGGCGGAGGCTGAGGGTCGGAGAAGGTGGAAGGGGGTGATGGTATATTGGCCTTAATAATCGCGATTTTCTCAATGAAAAAGTCGATGAGAGAGTCGTAAAGAAATTGGGAGGGGGGGTTTAAGGGTGACTCTATCTGAAGAGGCCAGCTCATGGACCGTAGCAAAAATTTCCCTAGGTTGGCTATCGGCTGAGAGTATTCTTCCAGAGAAATAATCAGTTTTAGCAAGAAGAATAGCTTTTTTATATTCGTTGAGGGTGGAGATGTACTGCAGTTTAAGAGCGGGACTATACGCACGCCTCCAAGCGCGCTCAGCCCGTCGCGCTTCAAGTTTTTTCTCCTTGAGGTCTACATTGAACCATCTGTTTGCGTCGTGGGTGCGTCTAATTGTGACGCGCTTCAGGGGGGCCACTTGGTCGCACGCTCTAGTGAGCCAGCTGCTGAGAGAGTCTGCTTGGGATGATGGAGTAAGTCCCTCTAGAGCGGGGCAAGAGACTGAAAGAGAAGAACAGAGAGTAGGAATGTCTACTTTATTCCAGTTCCGGGCCCAAGTATTTTTAGGGAAAGAGGGTCTTTTGGCGAGGCTTAAGTCCAGGAAAAACGAAATCAGGAAATGGTCTGACCAAGTACAGGGCGTGACAATGGGAGCGGTGACAGGAATGTTGAGTGACCAAATTTGGTCCAAGGTATGACCTCGGATATGGGTAGGTGTGTGGACATGAGACATAAAGTTTAAGCTGAGGAGAAGTTCGGTAAATTCTTTAGACATAGTGTATTCCGCCAAGTCGGCGGGCCAGGGCCAGAAATTAAAGTCCCCCAGTACAAGGACAGAAGAATTATTTACTACCAGCGTAGCTAGCAGCTCCTGGATGTCAGAGATAAAGTGTGGCCTTGGCTGGGGAGGGCGGTAGATTAGGACACAGGTAATTGGAACTTGGAAGGAGGCTGAACGTGCCACAAGGCAGTCGACCGCCGTGATAGATGGGGGTGATAACAATTGAAAGTGAAGTCCTGCACGGGCAATCAAGGCGACGCCACCTCCCACCCTCCCCTCAGGCCGGTCGGCACGAAGGGCATAATAGGGAGAGGGGAGCGCCGCTAGCACGTTTGGCAATGAGTCAGGGCAAAATCAAGTTTCGGTTAAAAACAGAAGGTCAGGTTTGTGGGAGTCTAAAAAGTCAAACAGTTCTAGATAGTGTTTAACTGCCGACCTGGTGTTGAGAAGGAAGGCTGAGATAGTGGGTGCGGGATTGGGCTGGGAGGGAGATCGTGGTGTGACAAGGGATAGGGGGGATAATGACGGCGGGGCGGCTGGGAGGGAGGGTATGAGGTTTGCTCGGGCGAGGCCGAGTTTGTCGATCTGGGCGAGGGTTGCTGGACAGGGAAGCCAGGGGCCCTGGTGTGAGCATAGCTGTTCAGAAGAGTACGTTAAAAATCGGGCATAGTAGAATGCCCCTTGCCCCGGCTGGCCGCGGACGGGCGCAGATGGGCTTGCCTTTGGCGCGCCCGCTGCGCGCGTCCGCTGCGCGTGCACATGAGGCATCCCTTTTATGAGAATAGGAGCGCGGTGAATGCTGCGCTAACCTGTGAGCCACCACTGACCCTCCTAAGATGGCGCCGGCAACCCCGTCAGCCCTCCGGAACAAGCGGCACTCAGCTATGCCGGACCAGGGCTAGGGGAGCTGGAAGATGGACAGAGAAGGCAGGCAGCGGCGGTAAGTAAGGGAGAGAACACAAGCAATGATTAAAAATTCCAATGATTAAAAGTAGAAGGCGAGCCCACACACGACCATAGCATCCGCGAACCCACTGCCACTGGGTTTTTAGCATCCGCTGCGCGTGCGCATGGGGCGTCCCTTTTATGAGAATAGGAGCGCAATGAATGCTGCGCTAACCTGTGAGCCACCACTGCCCCTCCTAAGATGGCGCCGGCAACCCCGTCAGCCCTCCGGAACAAGCGGCACTCAGCTATGCCGGACCAGGGCTAGGGGAGCTGGAAGATGGACAGAGAAGGCAGGCAGCGGCGGTAAGTAAGGGAGAGAATGTGGTAAATAAATAAATAATACCCTATTTTTGACTAGACATATATCATAACAGATAGCTCAATAAATAAGAGTCAAGATTCGAGGTAGTAGGAGTTTTGCAGGTTTATTACAGCATAAAGGACAGGAACAGGACAACCTGCATAGGAATAGGATGACAGGGCCCAGCAGCGGCTGGGGCTGGGATGAGCGCGCTAACTTGTAATAACAATACACGAGCATATATACATAGCGCGAACACATAGCATTACATTGCAGTAGGCGTAGCAG
The DNA here is from genome assembly GCF_964261635.1 of Lissotriton helveticus. Taxonomy (NCBI): domain Eukaryota; kingdom Metazoa; phylum Chordata; class Amphibia; order Caudata; family Salamandridae; genus Lissotriton; species Lissotriton helveticus. The sequence goes on along the minus strand of NC_136063.1, from coordinate 1,685,052,844 downwards.
TGGGTGGAGCAGAAGGCGTGACGCGTAGCAGTCGCGAAAGATAAGGGATAAAGAAGGCGTAACTCAGACATGTGATGTAAACGTAACAGAATATGTCATGAATGGGCGGAAACATAGGAGGGGGCTACCTAAGGAGCCGGGACCTCTAACCTAATGGTGCGCGCAAACTGGCAATGACGTATCACTAGGAGAAGCTGGGGGCTATGAACTCTGTGCTAGGAGCAGAGACTAAAGTCTGGAGGGTCGGAGCGACATGTACCTAAACCCTATCTAGTATCTGATGTTTAGGGAACATGTTGATATAAACTAGAAGTCATGAGGGGAAAAGCTAACTGACTCTAAGACTAGAGCATGCATTTATTCTACATGTAGTGCGTGATGAAGAATATTAAATGACCATTAAATACAGTATTTCTCTTAACATGGAGCCGCATAGGCTAGACAATGACGGAAACTATTGATGTAGTTCAGTAGCTTAGGAATGCAGAGAAGGAAGACTAAACTGATAACTGGAATCATAACATAGTCTTGGCAGACTCAGAGGCAGAGCCAAGCTGCACCGGGCACTGCGAGGCAGGAAGTAAGTGAAAGGTCGAGGATACAGGTGGGGGCTGTATCGCTCCTCAGCGAGGCTCAGGAGACAGGAGCTGAATCTGATGTCCGGGCCCTGTTGAGGCCTGGAAACGGGGACTTTATAATGAAATAACGTGCACACTGAGAAGCGTGGCAACATTACTTTACATAAGCCTGATATTCGTAGTATTCACGAGGAATGGAAACTGGCATACTAGAGGAGGACACAACTATAATTGCGTCATTAATCGGACATGGGGAATAACATATGCATATTGGTCATGCACACATAACATATGATGGATGACACGTAGGGACACAGAACATGACAAAATTTACTTTTCCACATTCCCTCCTTGTCACTACGTTTCCATCAGGAAACATCAATACTCATGATACCATCTATCATTTCATACAGTACCATTTGTTCATCTCGAATTGTCTTGGAACGGGATTTAGAACGGGGCTTGGGACTAGGAATACAAGAGGTAGCACACATGCCGCAAATCGCAGGGCCACATTGTATACAGAGGCAGCAGCTGAATATGATCGCTACTGCGATACCTAGAAAGGACAGGACTTTCCATCCCCAGGCGGAAATTATATTCCAGAACCAACCGGACCATGTCCAGGTGCCTGGATCTTGGTGTAATAGATGGGCAATTTTATGAAGTCTGGTTATAGCTGAATAAACAGACGGCGCGTTATTTGGAATGAAAATGCAACAACTGGATCCGATGACTCTACAGGCCCCGCCCCTATCGGCCAGTATGACGTCAAGGACGAGACGATTCTGGAGCACGACAATTCTCATAAAGGATTGCTCTTCGGTTAAGTTACCTAGAGCGGAGGCAGTCTCATCTACTACAGCTTCAAGGGTTCTTGTTAACCTACGGATTAGCTTACTATTTACAACTGTACCTAAATAAGGGAACACACCTTTATCAATATCAATGAATTGCTCTGCAGCAGTTTCAGTATAATCGACAATCGGGAGGTTTCTCTTGTGTCTAGTATGTACTAGGTAGGAATTCCTATGGTAGTCAGGTGGGGCTAGGAAAACAGGTGGCAGTAGGAAGGCAATGTAACAGGTTCCCTCCCAATCGAGGGGCAGACGAACATATGCAGTTTGACCACAAACAAAATAAGAATGACGTGAAGCTTTAAAAATAGATTTCCCACTGTCACTATACTGGATAATAGTAGTACAATCACTATGTCCTACGTGTACAGAACCATAATTACGAACACATAATTCGCCTTTGACTGGTAATACTGAAATAGCAGGTGAGTCTGGAGTAGTATCAGACTGAACATTCAGGACCATGAAATTCGAAGAATAGTTACCTAAATTATACACTTCATTTTCTAGATCTAAACCTGTTCTGTGGGGGAAACCTTGCTTGTCTGGGAAACATGTGCTGTTAAGAAAAGACATGTCTGTTGAGGATAACGTTAACGTGGACCATGCTCCACACGAACCATTATGTGAAAAAGGATAAGGAAAAAGTGGCAGAACTCCCTTCGGTGTCTGGAAAGGGGGGAGTCGACCACACACCCAACAATTAGTGGCATTGCTGGTCTGGTGTGAATAATGTAACATGCGGATAAATGTATTGTTACGCATAGCGAGGCGGTATGAATATTCGTGAGGAGGCAGATCACTAAACGTGTGTTCTACTGTAACATTAGAAGGCTTATTTACATGAGGAACTGGAAAACACAGGAAAAATGCGTAACTAGTGCAGGAAATCATTACGCTGAGAAATAATATGAAACTTAGAAAAACGATACATCGGTTTGAGTTTTGACTGACTCTCTCACTATGGGGGTCTATTTTATACATGTCAGAAACAGTCTAACCGTTTCACCTAGGGGAGGACTTAGACAATCGAACTGACTGACTCAATTTACTAGACCGGAGTTTTTGCTTATACTCCTGCTGCGGAGTTTTCTCTAACAGGGGAGGGGTTGTGTCAATGTCATTTGCGGGACAGTCCTTAGGAACAATGTTTTGACAAGTCTTGATATCCTGGGAAATGTTTTTAAAGACCGGCTTTAATCCGTAGAATTTCTTGACGTGCGAAAGGTGCACCCAGCCGCGGCGTCCTTCCAATTTCACAGCTGTACGGGTGGTGAGGAGGACCTGACGGGGCTCCTTCCAACGTGGCTCCAGCGGACTTGATCTGTCAAAGTTCCGGACGAGCACCATCGAACCTGGGACGATCTCATGCGGTGCCACCTCGGTATTGTCTGGAAATGCGGCGGCAACCTGTGAACGACATGAGTTGAGGGCAGACATCAAGGAAGCTAGGTAATCTGTCAGCATATTACATGAAACATCAGTAATACTTCGGGGTCTAGGAGTACCCCACATGTTAGGGGGGCGGCCGAAAACGACCTCATACGGGGACAGACCTGATCTGGAATGTGCGACCATGCGCATATAAAACAAAGCAACTGGCAGAGCTACTAGCCAGTCCACACCCTTATCTTTACATATTTTGGCAATTCGAATTTTCAGAGTCTGATTATGTCTCTCGACTAGACCAGCTGCTTCAGGATGGCGTACACAATGAAACTTCCACTGGTACCCTAACAACAGGGAAACGTGCTTCATCAATTCAGATGAGAATGGCTGACCGTTATCAGAATATACGACTCTAGGGAGTCCATATCGAGGGAAGAACTCACGAACCAACTGCTTGGCAGTGGTCGCGGCTGTGTAATCTGGGACTGGATATGCTTCTGTCCACCTGGACAAAGCGCATACAACTACAAGGACATACTTGAAACCTCGACATCGCTCCATCTGAATATAATCCATCTGGAGGACCTCAAAAGGGTGGTCAGGAGGCTGGAAACCACCTTGTTCCACCGGGACACTTTTACCTGGATTAAACTGACAACATATCATACAGGTACGGACTTTCTGCTTGGCTGCAGCTCGTAAATGCTTGTTAAACCAAATGTTCTGGATACTGTCTAACATTGCTTTTTCTCCTAAGTGTGCTGGACTATGTGCGGTATTAATAATGACTTGAACCATAGAGTCGGGGAGAAACCATGTGGTTCTACCCTTTGTTAACCATCCTTGATCTGTCTGGACCCCTCCTTGTTCAGACCACTTCTTGGTTTCATCGGGAGTAGCATGTAACTGGATATCTATGACATCTTGAGTAGGGTCCTTAACTGTCATACATGTAGTCGGATCTGGAGTATGTGTCATGTTAACTGGAATGTCTAGAGTCTGTGCTGTAAGCTTGGCTGTGCGATCTGCTAGATCATTACCTTGGGAAATAATGTCAGTAACTTTCGTATGTGCTTTGCATTTCATGATAGCAATAGATGTCGGTAAGTGTATGGCATCTAACAGAGCTTGAATAAGGAGACCATGCTGAATCTTGGTTCCATGAGAGGTCATGAAACCTCTCTCCTGCCAGAGCACTCCAAAGTCGTGTACAACTCCAAATGCGTAACGTGAATCTGTGTAAACATTAACTTTCAGGTTCTTGGCGTGTATACAGGCTTGTGTCAGAGCAACTAGCTCTGCTGCTTGAGCGGACAGAGTGTCAATACGGTGTGTTTCAATAACTTCGGTGTCAGTAGTCACTGCATACGCGGCGACTAGTTCTCCTGTACTAGTTCTCATACATGAACCATCCACATAAAGTGTCAGGTCAGGGTCTGGTAACGGAATATCTGTCAGATCTTGTCTTGGCTTTGTCGTAATGTTAACTACTTCCACGCAATCATGTGTGGCTGGATTTGAATTAACTGATGGTAACAGTGTAGCAGGATTCAGGATGTTGCAGCGTCTAATATCTATGTGTGGCTTAAACAGTGTCAATTCATAACCTGTTAAACGGGCAATTGTCAAGTGCTGAGTTTGTGTTCGGTTTAAAAGAACTTCCACGGAGTGTGGGACTTGTACTGTCAAGGTATGTCCTAAAACTATGGAATCACTTTGTCTGATAGCTAGTGCTGTGGCTGCAACTGACTTGAGGCACGCAGGCAACGCCTGGGCGACTGGATCTAGTGTGCTAGAAAAATAAGCACAAGGCTTGTATTGTCCTGCTTGGTCTTGTGTGAGAACAGATAATGCTGTACCTTCACGTTCTGTGACGAAAAGTGTAAAAGGCTTACTGTAGTTCGGTGTAGCTAGAACTGGAGCTTGGCATAAAGCTTTCTTTAACTCGTTGAAACTAAGTGTATGTTCAGATGTCCAAGGGAGGACAGTCGATACGGCTGCCTCCTGTGTCGTTAACTGTATCAGTGGTTTGGCTAGGAATGCATACTGAGGAATCCATTGTCTGCAATAAGAAGTAAGGCCGATAAAGGCACGTACCTCCTTCTGGGTCTTGGGCTGAGGAAGACTCGCTATCAACTGGATACGGTCTGGTGTCAACTGCCTACCCCACTTGGACAGTAAGTGTCCTAAGTAGACCACTTGCTGGGCACAGAATTGAAGCTTCGAAGGGGACACCTTGTGCCCCATCTCGGCTAGGAAATACAGAACCGTCAGTGACGCTCGCTCGCAAGCACATTCAGAACGGGCTGTGATCAGTAGATCATCGACATACTGGAGCAGGGCAGTGTCAGTTGGCATGTGAATGTTGTCTAGTTGTCTCTTGAGTGCTTGACTGTAAATACTAGGACTTTCTGTGAAACCTTGAGGAGCGCGTGTGAACATATAGCTCCTTCCATTTAAACAAAATCCGAAAAGAAACTGGCTGTCTGGATGGATGGGAACACTAAAAAATGCGTTCTTGAGGTCTATGACAGTGAAGAACGTGGCTTCGGAATCAATAGCTGTCAATAGGGAAGAGATGTCTGGGACAACTGGGTACTGAGGAATAATACATTTGTTAAGTTCTCGTAAATCAATCACTAATCGATATACTGGGGGTGCATTTGGATCAGTACGTTTCATGACTGGAATGATCGGAGAATTACATACGTTGGAGTCAGTTTCTACAACTACTCCTTGAGCCATGAGCTCGTCTATAATTTTGGATAAGGCTGCTACAGCCTCAGGTGGCAATCTGTACTGTCTGATTCGTGGTAACACTACACCTGGTTTCAGGGTCACACGATGGGGTGTGATTTGCATATAACCTACATCAGTTGGACCTTGCGCCCATAAATGCTGCGGAACATTAGACAGTCTGGAATCAAAATCTCGTAATACATAGTGACCCTTAAAGTCACGTAGGAACAAACGTATTCCCTCTGGGGAACAACATATAACTGCACCTAACTCTTTCAGTGTTTTAATGCCTAATAGATTTTCTGGACATGACTTAGTAAGTAACAGATCAGTAGTGCGGGACAATGGACCTACTTCTAGAGTGACTGGCTTTGAAATCTCATTAACGATAGGCTTTCCTGAAAATCCAAGGGAAACATTTCTTGAGCCTGAGAGCGGAGCCCCTGGAACTTCGGCATGACTAATTGTGGTCCTACTTGCCCCTGTATCAATCAAAAACTTTCTGTCTTTCCCTAATACTTGACTGTGAACATAGGGACCTTCTTGATCTACAGGTATCTCGATGAGAGGCAAGCCTACCTCCCTCTCTAGGCTGTTTCATGAATATGGCTGGTACTCTGGATACTCAGACTGTGCATACTGGTACATCTGCGATGTAACATGCTGTGTTGCAGCAATAGGCTGCGGTACTGTAACTGTCTGTGGTGCATTCTGTGACGGAGGAGTCTGTGAAACTTGTTCTTGTCTAGGCGGACGTGGTCTTTCTTTAGTCTTACCAGTAGCTATGTTATGTTTCAGGACTGCACACTCATTTATAAAATGACCTGGCTGTTTACAATAATTGCAGTTCCCTTTAACGGGAGCTGCAGGATGACTGGCTTGATTCGGACCCCTCTTCTGACTGTCTTGAGGAACAGATTGTGCAACTAGTACTTTCATTTTCGTGTCTTTCATACGTTTTCTCTCGTGTTCTTGCTCTTCCCTGATTCTATTCTGGTGGTACTGGAGCATCTGGAGCATCTGGGACGGAGTATTTGCTTGCCAGGTGCTTTCGACTTTCAGAACTCGGTTTTTAACTTGTGGGCTTGAATTCTCGACTAATTTAGTAACGAAAAGGTGAGGGTATGACTCACTACTTGTCTTGAGGCCACTGTTGATACTAAAGCACTTTTCAAACCTAGAATAAAAATCACTAATATCTTCATCTTGTTTCTGTTTACAGGCTGAGATTGCATCCCAGTCTTCTTTTCTCGTTGTTAATAATCTGGGTAAAACTTGAATTAATAATTCTGGTAATTCTTTACATTTCTCTCCAAGACCAGTACCTGGTACACGTATCTTATCTTCTGCTTCTAGGACTGCCCAGTCTATCTTTTTCTCTCCCACCTCCCATTCTTTTTCCTTTAGCTTTTCATACACCCCTGCGGGTAGCAGAACTTTTAACATTTTAATGATATCTGGGTAAGTGTATTCTCCCATACGGAGCATGTCTTTTAATTCTCTATGGAACCCTGCTGGATCTTTATCATGACAGGGAATTAATTTCTTCATTTCGAGGAGTTCCATCTTTGTGATCGGAGTGTATACAAACACTCGCTGCATTTCGCCACCCGCTCCTCTGACTGGGTGGACTTCTCGTAACGGATTCTGTCTGTCTATGTAGAATGATTTACTTTCTGGGGGTGAGACATGAACAAAATGCGGGTTCAAGAATGTTCTATATTTATGACGTTGTTCTAAAATGACACTAATTAAATCGGTACCTAGACCTCTCCATCTATACTGGAGTAACTCGTTCAAGATATCGTGTAACGGACCTGGATCAGAATGTTGACCCTCATACAGAGTAATGAGGTACTGGATCATATACATACCCACCAGTCGCTGCTCGGCTGGGGGCATTTTCAGAAACATTTGTGCCACTATTTCGTCTGGAAAAGTGGTAGAATCAGTAATCCATCTGACTGCTGATCGGACTAGTTCCTGTTCATGCATAGTACTTAACTCACTATAACCGATTCGTGATTTCAGAATGTGATCGGTAGCTTGAAATACTTGTTCTAGGGAACCTTGTTCTGGTGCTGGATGATGGAAAATAGACTTGTGTTCTAGACGTAAATGGCGATCTGGAAATCTAGGTTTTCCTACATACGCTATTCTGGCGGTATTCTCGTCGTCTTCCTCTTCAGGATCAGAGGTACTTTCTTTCTCGCTTACTTGTGCTGCTTTACGTTGTTCGTGTATCTTTATTATCTCTCTACGGATTTTCTTGTACATACTTTCCATGGCACCAATGGTATTGTGCTTTCCTTCGGCTATATTATCACTCCACTTTGTTAGAGTTTTCATTTCTTCCGGGTCTTTAGACGGGTAATCTTGTTCTCTTATTAGACAGTTAATTAAGAACTTTAATATCATACGCTGAATCTCGGCTTTCCTTTGAGACATGGCATCACTAATACTTTGTGGGTCATCCCCTGTACGGATGAAACGATATATCCTGTCTAGATCTTCTTTCATATTCGGCAGGGTGACTAGATACTCGGTCACTCTCCTTACGCGTACGGAATATAAAACCATATTAAACTCGCCTGGAACTGGGTCATAGACACATTCGCCAAGGGTTTGCCTGATCTCTGCAACAGACTTATTACTTTTAGGAGTACGCTGTGATGCTTGAGCATGTAATTCGAGTGCTGATAAACGCTTGTATGGCGGCGGGGTTTGAGGAAGACCTCCTCCTGCGGCCCCTAAACTAGAATCATCAACTGATGCTTTCCGTCCTGGCAGGGTCGGTAATTGTAACGTGGGCTGGACTTGTATGGCGGGCTGACCCGGGGGGGCTGTTAAGGGCACCCCGGTATCTGGGGGAGCAGGAATTACCTGGGGCGGAGTGCGGACAGGATTTGCATATTCTGGGACTGTGTCGTCCAAATAGGACGAGATGAAAATATCAGCTGCGGTCGGTTTGTGACGTAGCTTGGTCGGAACTAATGGTGGCGGGAAATTACTGGATGCCTCTGGGGTCGCTTTTGGCAAGCCCTCAGCAAGAAGAGGATACATACCCTTAATGAGGGCATTCCTCTGTCTGTCTGATTGCTCAGTTCTAACTCGTTCACCTATCTCGATTAATTCTCTTTCTTGGGCTCGTTCTTGGGATTCTCTACTTAGTTCTGACTTTCTGATTTCTTTTTCGGTTCTTTTATGAGCTTCTTTGCGCCATAACTCGATGGCATCTTTCTGTGATTGTCTGGCTTTCTTTTTCCATAATGCCTCTTCTACTCGCATGATGCATTCGGCATCCCATGTACCCGATACGGGCCATCTATACTTTTCTTCTAACTGTTTGGTATATTCTACCCATAAATCTAGATACAATATGGCGCTTATGCCATGCTTCTGATACATAAAGTGACCTGGACTGTCCCTGGGCGGGACGGGAACTGCTGCTTCCAGCAGACCCTTTCTAGTTTTTAACTGACGTAACTTGGAAAATATGGGCATGACTGAACTGTAATCTAGACACAATACAATACACAATAAACACGATACTTATTTCCCATTCATACCACGACATTAGAATACATGAAAAACATTTAAAATAACAGTTCGGACAGAATACTACCTGGAAATACTAAGAACAGAACACGTGAATTTTCTCGAGAGCAGAAACTGACTAGAACAGAAACGAGATGCACTGCTGAAACAGTACGAAACTTACCGGTCTCATAAAGAGACACGTCAGGACCCGTATCCACCGAAGTGGACACTTCGTTTGTGGGACTGTGTACCACCAACCCACAGACCAGAGTCAATTAAATTGACCCTGTCTAGATACCACCCCAGTAACGGTACTCACCGGGCAGCAAGAACGGAAGGCCTCGGACTGGACTGGACTGCTACGACGACGAACTTCGGACTTCAGTTACGGGTGGACCTCCGGATACCTCGGACCTTGGACTCTTGGCTTGGGCTCTGGTCGGGACTCGCCGCGTTCCTCCACCGTCTCGTCTGGATGCTGGACCGCCTCCTCCGTCTCCTCCGTGGGCCTGAGGGATACTTGAGCAGAAATATCTGCCACTGCGCAGAAGAGTTCCGTCACGACTGCAGAGGGTCAGGGGGTCGGCGTGGCTTCACCGACGCGTGGGGAAAGGGCAAGTCCCTATTCGGGCGCCATTATGTGGTAAATAAATAAATAATACCCTATTTTTGACTAGACATATATCATAACAGATAGCTCAATAAATAAGAGTCAAGATTCGAGGTAGTAGGAGTTTTGCAGGTTTATTACAGCATAAAGGACAGGAACAGGACAACCTGCATAGGAATAGGATGACAGGGCCCAGCAGCGGCTGGGGCTGGGATGAGCGCGCTAACTTGTAATAACAATACACGAGCATATATACATAGCGCGAACACATAGCATTACATTGCAGTAGGCGTAGCAGTGGGTGGAGCAGAAGGCGTGACGCGTAGCAGTCGCGAAAGATAAGGGATAAAGAAGGCGTAACTCAGACATGTGATGTAAACGTAACAGAATATGTCATGAATGGGCGGAAACATAGGAGGGGGCTACCTAAGGAGCCGGGACCTCTAACCTAATGGTGCGCGCAAACTGGCAATGACGTATCACTAGGAGAAGCTGGGGGCTATGAACTCTGTGCTAGGAGCAGAGACTAAAGTCTGGAGGGTCGGAGCGACATGTACCTAAACCCTATCTAGTATCTGATGTTTAGGGAACATGTTGATATAAACTAGAAGTCATGAGGGGAAAAGCTAACTGACTCTAAGACTAGAGCATGCATTTATTCTACATGTAGTGCGTGATGAAGAATATTAAATGACCATTAAATACAGTATTTCTCTTAACATGGAGCCGCATAGGCTAGACAATGACGGAAACTATTGATGTAGTTCAGTAGCTTAGGAATGCAGAGAAGGAAGACTAAACTGATAACTGGAATCATAACATAGTCTTGGCAGACTCAGAGGCAGAGCCAAGCTGCACCGGGCACTGCGAGGCAGGAAGTAAGTGAAAGGTCGAGGATACAGGTGGGGGCTGTATCGCTCCTCAGCGAGGCTCAGGAGACAGGAGCTGAATCTGATGTCCGGGCCCTGTTGAGGCCTGGAAACGGGGACTTTATAATGAAATAACGTGCACACTGAGAAGCGTGGCAACATTACTTTACATAAGCCTGATATTCGTAGTATTCACGAGGAATGGAAACTGGCATACTAGAGGAGGACACAACTATAATTGCGTCATTAATCGGACATGGGGAATAACATATGCATATTGGTCATGCACACATAACATATGATGGATGACACGTAGGGACACAGAACATGACAAAATTTACTTTTCCACAAGAACACAAGCAATGATTGAAAATTCCAATGATTAAAAGTAGAAGGCGAGCCCACACACGACCATAGCATCCGCGAACCCACTGCCACTGGGTTTTTAGCATCCGCTGCGCGTGCGCATGGGGCGTCCCTTTTATGAGAATAGGAGCGCAATGAATGCTGCGCTAACCTGTGAGCCACCACTGCCCCTCCTAAGATGGCGCCGGCAACCCCGTCAGCCCTCCGGAACAAGCGGCACTCAGCTATGCCGGACCAGGGCTAGGGGAGCTGGAAGATGGACAGAGAAGGCAGGCAGCGGCGGTAAGTAAGGGAGAGAACACAAGCAATGATTAAAAATTCCAATGATTAAAAGTAGAAGGCGAGCCCACACACGACCATAGCATCCGCGAACCCACTGCCACTGGGTTTTTAGCATCCGCTGCGCGTGCGCATGGGGCGTCCCTTTTATGAGAATAGGAGCGCAATGAATGCTGCGCTAACCTGTGAGCCACCACTGCCCCTCCTAAGATGGCGCCGGCAACCCCGTCAGCCCTCCGGAACAAGCGGCACTCAGCTATGCCGGACCAGGGCTAGGGGAGCTGGAAGATGGACAGAGAAGGCAGGCAGCGGCGGTAAGTAAGGGAGAGAACACAAGCAATGATTAAAAATTCCAATGGTTAAAAGTAGAAGGCGAACCCACACACGACCATAGCATCCGCGAACCCACTGCCACTGGGTTTTTAGCATCCGCTGCGCGTGCGCATGGGGCGTCCCTTTTATGAGAATAGGAGCGCAATGAATGCTGCGCTAACCTGTGAGCCACCACTGCCCCTCCTAAGATGGCGCCGGCAACCCCGTCAGCCCTCCGGAACAAGCGGCACTCAGCTATGCCGGACCAGGGCTAGGGGAGCTGGAAGATGGACAGAGAAGGCAGGCAGCGGCGGTAAGTAAGGGAGAGAACACAAGCAATGATTAAAAATTCCAATGATTAAAAGTAGAAGGCGAACCCACACACGACCATAGCATCCGCGAACCCACTGCCACTGGGTTTTTAGCATCCGCTGCGCGTGCGCATGGGGCGTCCCTTTTATGAGAATAGGAGCGCAATGAATGCTGCGCTAACCTGTGAGCCACCACTGCCCCTCCTAAGATGGCGCCGGCAACCCCGTCAGCCCTCCGGAACAAGCGGCACTCAGCTATGCCGGACCAGGGCTAGGGGAGCTGGAAGATGGACAGAGAAGGCAGGCAGCGGCGGTAAGTAAGGGAGAGAACACAAGCAATGATTAAAAATTCCAATGATTAAAAGTAGAAGGCGAGCCCACACACGACCATAGCATCCTTAGATGATTGAGAACATCCTTTTGTATAAATGGTGACCATAAGATTGAAGATCATTGCCTCCCACAGAGACTTAATAGGGCCAGTCCATCCCCACTAGTTGTTCCTCCCTCTTGCTCCTTTGTCCACAGGACTCGTCTGTGTATGGAACCCAAATTTTCAAGTTACTGTTATCTCCTGGAGAATGTTCCTGTCCAATGTCAACTAGGCACCAGCCTTCACAAAGCATTCTGGGAGAAGGGCAAGGTCTGCTTTACCCAGAATGCCCCCCCAAAGGAATGCAACAACTTGACTGGTTGGATGTTCAAATTGAGAGAATGTACTTAAACTAATTGACAGTCATATACTGACCAACTGCCAAGGATTGTGAGTACAACATAACATAACATTGCAATATAAGCTGGAACCACACTCGAGCAAAGGAAATATCTCAATCGACTGCAGTGCTTCCTGAATGCGAAGCTGTGTGCTGTATGTTTCATCGAGGATTAATCCAGACACCCTATGAAGCTCTTTTGCCCTACCTTGCTACTACTCCATCAACATATACAACAATCATATTATAATAGGGATACGATGATGCCTATATATGTTGTCCAATAGACAGTTTTAAATCAATGGTTTGCACAAATATCAGACAAATGGGTGGGTGAAAAAACATAAACAAAAAACGGTCAAAAATGACTTAAAAGACGCAGGCACTTGTATGTGACAGAAATAACAAAATGGGTTGGTCACAATTCAACATTACTACAGCCCTTATGTACATTACTATCAACATTACTGTAGGGTCAAAGTACATGAGGCAACGACGTTTCGATCCCTACAAGATCATAGGATCATCATAGGATATTAATGAGTACATGTCCGAGGACTGGTTACACAATGGTAAACAAACATATACTGGATATGTGGCCCTGTAGAGGGAGTCCAGCAACGTGCTTCAAGGCCTGATAAGGATGGGCAATCGTCTATTCAAGGGTAAAATCACCGGAATTGAGTACTCATGTGAGTCTCAGTGGAAAAAAATAACAAGGATGCCAAGGCAATCATAAGTTAATAATGCCTTCATTGGGGCCATAAATTTAACCTGAAGCGTCCGGGAATATTGCCAGCGAGTACCTTTGTAATACTGGTGCGCAGGGAATCCGGGTGAGCCCCAGGCGTCACGGGGATACAGGCAGTCAAGCTGGACGAGGCATCTCCTAGCGCAACCACCTGTATCCCCCGAGCAGCAGCATCACAAAGCTACTCAATATTCCCGGATATATATATTGTTGTTGTATTATTGTTGTATGTCTTGATGATGGACTACTGTTCCTTTATAGTACTGCGTACCCTGGTCCTTTGATACCCATGGGTTCCCCTTGTTTTTTATAAACCTACCTTGCTACAGCGGTTGATCCAGCTCGAATACAAGACCCAGCCATCCCAAGGAGCCCAGAGAGGCAGACAAATATAGCCAATAAGCCCTCCCTGCCCCTCACCAGACAGAAGGGCTGAGAGCCATCAACAAGTGCATGTGAGCTGAGTAGTGAGTCTGGATGATGAGCACAGGGCCTCCTTCTATACCCACAAGCCTCAGTACAGTGAGGCGGTAAGCACAGGCCTATCACCATCTTTAGTAGTCTAGGTGCAAGAAGGAGTGTCCTCACGGCCAATTAGAGGGTCCCATCTTGCAGAGCAAAGGGGGGGGGGAGAGTTTTTTGGGCACTTCTGCCAATTTCCACTCCCCTTCACAGATCTGTCTGCTCTACCTCAGAATCAAGATCTTTCCTCTCGAAGCTGCTGAACGGTCAAAAGTCGTAAGGGCAGATCAGAATCCCCAAATCTTTTCAAGTGTATGGGTTCCTGGAGACACCCTAAGGAGATGAGACGGAAAGTGTGTCTGTCACTCTTGGCATTCTTAGGCAAGACCCTGCTCCCCCTGCCCCCTTCTTGAGCTCACTTGTGTCACCCCGTTTGCCCGAGGAGCAGAGAATAGAGGTGCAACCGTCTCCCTCGGCTTCTTTCGGTCATGCTTTGCTCCCTTCTCTCTCCTCTTTATATAAGTCCTCATCTGATGTGTGACACCACCCTTTGGGTAAGGCATGTCCCCATAAGCTGGTCAGGTCTTGTCCCCCCCTGCTCCCTTCAGACTCCAGTTGGGAGAGTATTCACCCTTGTTTCCACCATTCTGCAGTTCCTCCCCCTTTACAAAAGTCTCCTGTCCTGATGTGTCTAGGACCTGATGTTGCCGAAGGACGAGATTGGAAGTCGGTCTGCTATCTCTCGTTCCCTGGCTCTCTTACCTCCTGTCAAGGGCTATCAGGTTGGCTTCCATCATTTAGTATGTGCCTCTAGGCTTCTCACAGGCAACTAACGTTACAGTTCCCTGTGACCATCAGTTGTCTGGTACTTAACATCTGACATCACGTTCTCTCATTGAAATTGTGCATCCTCTACCCGCAACACTCCTACTGCCATCAGCACCACAGAGGAGGCTGAAAACGACTGCACTGCCCTCGATTTTCTCACTACTCTACAGCAGACTGGGATCCCTTTCTCCTGAGCCGCCACAGTACTACATAATTTAGGCCTCAGAAGCAAGGTAGCTGGTACTAACGTGAGCTCAAATTCTACATTATGTTCGTTCTAAGCTATCCTTATATAAAATAGCAACCATTGGATCATTTACTGACCCGAGGTCACTTGGGTGTCATTCATTGCCGAGGAATGAGTGTTCTTAGTAACCTTTGATGGCTAGTGCATAGAATCAAGTGGTAGCCCACTTGGCAAACAGGTTTTCTTTCATAATGTGGCATGAGAAATCAAAATTAACCTACAGCAAACATATTCAACAAACCTGGCGTACAGTAACAGTAAAAAACACGGACCTCAACTGTCCAAACAAAAGTTACTTACATAATGAGCTGTTTATAAACAACATTTTAAATAAAATGTTCAAAATGTAAATTAATTGTAAACAAATATTAAGAGGTAAATATTAGAGTTGTCAACATAGTAAACAAATAAATGTTACTGATAATTGCCTTCAATTCCAGATGCCTGTGAAGGTATGGCTCTTTCCATCATTGTAAACCCAAGACTCGGACTACGAATAAAAATTAGTAAGTAGGTAAGTGTAGCTGTGCCTGCTCCCTTCCATGCTCCACAGCACATCATGGGTATGTAGGCCAAAGTAGGCTGCGCCATGTTTTGAGTAAGTCTTAGAACCTCGTGCCCCTCAACCAACATCTCCCACATAGATATTACCATCTCCAACCTCTTCCAACATACACCTCTGTTAGGGTGCCCCACAAGCAATTAATTTATATATATATATATATATATATATATATATATATATATATATATATATATATATATATATATATATATTAGAACACAATCTGACTCTCTGTCGTCAGAAAAACGGCAAGCACTCAGGAATTCCGATATTTAGAATGGTTTTATTGCAAACCCCCCTCAGCCCAGACAGACGCGTTTCGCTGTAAAAAGCTTCGTCAGTGTCGATTTGTGTTTGTGCTTAGGAGCCATTTTAAAGCCCACCTGACCTTCATGCATACATCAACATAAAAGACGGATAATACATAGAAAGGGATTGCCCATCTTAGAGTGTATATATCCACATACATTTCTATTACTTCTCAATGGCAAAAAGTATAAAGTGCTTAAAGTGCATCATTAAAACTTCATGACAATAACACAATTATCTCATATATGTACATACTTTCATTTTGCAAAGTGGAATTTCATTTTTTGCAGTGACCCTTTTCATACTTTTTTACGTCTGTTCATTATTGTGATGTTACATTTCGGGGTGAATCCCTTAAGTCAACTGTTCTTATTTTCCCACTTTTCTGATTTCTTTATCTTTTTAGCCCTGTATGGGCAGCATTCTATGTTTCTTCCAGATTTGACAAACTGCAGCACAATTTTGGACATAAGTGCAATGGGACCTATACTTTCTATATTTACGTTTCATAAAGATGTTATTACAGTTCATAACACAGACCACATTTCATTATTCCACCTTTCCCTTATATTTCTTTACAGATGAACCCACATTTCCTCATCATTATTGAGACCCCAAGGTGTTATGGTTTTGAGATCAATGATGTATTTTGACTCCAAGATTCGGAGTGCCTTTTCTCTGTTTCCTTCTCTTTCTGCTCTAGAAATTTGATCCATGCAATAGAAGCTGAGAAGATCTCTATTGCTCTGATGGTGTATAGCAAAGTGGCGAGCGACCGGGTAGTTTTTATCCTTATTAGTTATCGCTCTCATATGTTCTGAGATTCTCAGCTTCGTAGCATTTATGGTGCTACCAATATATCTTTTCTTACATGGACATTCTAGGCAATAGAACTTTTTTACTATTTTTGCAGGCCTTACATCTTAAACAGGGAAAAAACCCTTTAGTTTTAGTTAAAGATGTAGGTTGGGGCTTGGACATGAAATGACTTCGGACTAGATGATCTGACAACGATTGACAGCGGCGGTAAGTGATTAAAGGACTGTCTGTCAGATGTTTTCTTAAAATGTTGTCAGTGATCAAGATGTGCCAGTTCTTTTGAAAACTGCGGACTAGATCACCCGATTTGTTATTAAAAGTTGTGATCATTCTTACGTTATCATCCTCTTGTGGTTTCTCTTTGACTACTAGGAGATCCCTCCTATTTACAGCTGATGCTTTTTTAACTGCTTCTTTAAACAGGTTGTTAGAATAACCCCTGCTTTTAAACCTCTCGCACCTATGGTACCCCCCAGCAGTTCCATGTACAGCATGGCAGGCACCACGCGCGTGCCTGCCATGCTGTGCATGGAAGTGCACAGCATGCTTTCCTGCCATTGTGGTGGGCGGTGCTGAGTGCACCGCCCGCCACAATAGTAGGGATGCTGGATGCGCCCGCCACTGTGGCGGGCGCATCCTAATGCAGGTGATGGGACCCCCGCCCTTACGGCGGCCGGTCCCTATTACCACGAGGATGGGGGGCGGGCAAAGTCCGCCCACCATCCTAATGACCCCCTATGTATTCTGTGAAAGAGCCCATTGTTGGCATTTTAAACATTCTACACTTGATTACCAGTATTGAGTATACTGTCAAGTTATACATTTCTGTCTCACACACGATGATTAATTGTTTAAATGATCGGTTTGTTATCATGTCGTTTATCATGACTAAGGGGCCGATTAAGATCCACCGCCGGCCCGGAGGATGCGGGAAAACCGCTGGGGAGGCACAAAAGACACACCGCCAAATTAGGATGGCGGTGGGGCTCAAAATCGGTCCACAGCTTTTCCGCCGCGGTCGCCTTCCGACCGCGGCGGAAAAGCTCTAACATGGCTGGCAGTGTCTATCAGACACCGCCAGCCATATTAGGATGGCGAAAAACAGATGCCTTTCCGCTGCGGATTCTCCGCTGTGAAAAGGCATACGGTGAATTTTTTGGGGGCCCGTTGCGGGCCCCCTGGGTGAGTGGGGGGATGGGGGGTGCACATGGGGGGTACTGCATTTGCGTGCACGAAGCGGCAGGCACCGCACGGTGCCTCCCGCTTTGTGCATGCAAATGCTAAGCATCCATATTTAACCTTGCGGCGGGTGCAGCACCCGCTGCAATGTTAAATATTGAGGATGTGACCGCCAGGCTGGCGGTCACACCCTAATTGCACTGGAGGGACCGCCGCTGCCCCTGCGGACGGTCCCTCCTCCTCTAGGGTGGCGGACGGACGAAGGTCCGTCCGCCATCCTAATGAGCCCCTTAGTGTCCGTATTGTCTCAACGGGCTGAGTGCCCTACTTCCTTTTCGCTGTTTACACAAACACATCTTGTTTGAAACTTTGGGTCTTATTAAAAAGACTAATTGCAACAAAAGAAAACTTATGTGTGAAAAATATAACCATGTGTTATCAAAATAGGTCAGGTTCATTCAATACTGTGGAAGGTGAGCTTTTTGTAGAAAGTGTCATTGTCTATAAAGTTTTCCAAAAAAGAAAAAAAGACTAAAAAATTTCCCAAAAGCTTTTCACTGTTGAACAAGATTCCAGAAAGTTATATACAGATGTATGTACATTTCTTCATCCCCATTGAGCCCAATGGGGATATTTGTTTTGAATCCAATAATCATTTTTATTTCCAGGCGCCTGGTTTTAGAGTTTGATTGCCTCCTCTCTCATGTGGTGGTATTGTAACCAACCCAGAGTATTTCATGTCTAGCCAACTGCGATTCACGTGTGTTGTCATATGTTTGGCAAGTGCATATGTTGGATCATCATTCTGCACAGCTCTTATGTGCTCCAATATGTGTTTCTTTAGGGGACATAAGGTGATTCCGATATACCTCTTGCCGCAGAAGCACTCTGTTAAGTACACAACATAGGTCAACTCACAGGTGATGTTTTCCTTTATCTCAAAAGTCCTCTCCCTCGGATCTTTGATGGATTTGAGATTTTTTCCAATCTTGCATGCTTTGCATGTTGTGCATTTGCCAAATCCTTGTTGTCTTGTCCCAAGCCAGGTGGTTTTCTAGCACTTTCGAACTGGCTTCTTATTATTGTGTCTGATATGGAGGGTGCTTTCCTGAATGTGATCAACGGATGATTTCCCAAGTCTTTTCCGATGTCCAGGTCTTTGGTTAGCACATTCCAATATTTATTCAGGATTTTTTGGATTTTGTAACTTTCTTTACTGTAAGTTAGGATCAATCGTGGTTTGTCATCTTGAGTTTTTTCCTTCGGCTTGTTTTCTACTAATGTCTGTGCTCTGCTTTTTTGTCTAGCTCTTTTTTCACCCTTCTGAATATATTTGTATTTATATCTTCTTTGAAGAAAGCCTGAAGATGTTTCCTTGAACTTTTTTTCCATCTCTTGAGGTTCAGAACAATTACGCTTCATTCTTATATACTCCCCATAGAGGATGCTTCTTTTGAGGGATTGAGGGTGGAAACTAGAACCATGGAGAAGACTGTCGGTGGCTGTCTTTTTTCTGAATACTGTTGTATGGATCTTGTTTGACTTGATGTAAACCTTCGTATCCATAAATTCAATTTCTGTGGGATGGATGTTGTGAGTGAATTAGTAAATTATAGCGATAGATGGCCCTGTCTCGCCACAAGCACCAGCTGAAGGGTTTTCCCCCCGCAAAGGACGTGTTTTCAGAATATATATATATATGTATATATATATATATATATATATATATATATATACATATATATATCTTCCTTCCGATTCCACCTTAAGAATTGGACACCGACACAGGGGTAGCGTTGCAATTCCATCTTACGCTTTATTCAAATCTCCGCTATTACGCGTTTTGGCACACCTGCCTTGATCACACACACATATATATATTCACTAAAAAAACATAGGTTTCAGGGACGTTATAGTTAGAAATTAGCACTTAAAAAACCTTGGAAATTCACCCAAAAAACCATAGGTTTCAGGGATGTTATAGTTAGTTGGACATTTCACTTGTACAAAACCAGAGAAATTCGGCCGTTATAGTTAGTTGAGCTAACTATAACTCAGGGACCCACAATGCACTGCTGATGATGTCACATATTACATCACTCATGACATGATCAGTGACATCACTGATGACATCTTACATGACATCACTGATGACATCATCCAGTGAGTGTGTTCCTGAAAGGTTTAAGTATGTTATATATATATATATATATATATATATTCACTGAAAAAACCATAGGTTATAGACCATATATAGTTAGGAATTAGCATTTAAAAAACCTTATTTTACTCACACAAAACCATTGAAATTCCATATATAGTTAGTTGCACTAACTATATATTGCGCACCTGCAATCCACTGCTGATCATGTCACATATTACATCATTCATGACATGGTCAGTGACATCACTGATGACATCACTGATGACATCTCAAATGACATCACTGATGACATCACTGATGACATCCTCCAGTGACTGTGTGTTTCTGTAAAGTTTAAATATGTTTTAGATATTGAAGAATGAGTAGATGTATAACTGTCTGGACGAAGGATTTAGTAGGTGCATGACTGAATGTATGAGTGAGTGATTAAATGTGTCTCACTGAGTGCATGGGTTAGTGACTAAACTGTCTTAATTTGTGCATCATTATGTCTGTTGTTCTGTAAACTACTGCATGTGTTGATCAGTAGCTATATGATTAACTATATGGGTTATTGATTGATTGTCCAAGTATTTGTATGGGAGACTGAGTGTGTGTGTGGCTGGCTGGGAGGTGTGTGACTCTGTGCAGATCAATGTGTACTTGTATCAATGATTGTATAAGAAAGTAAGTATGTGTTACTATATGTTTGAAAATGTAAGGTGCTCTATGTTTAACTGTATAGACAAGAAAATGGAAGTGTGATTGATTCTTTACAGGACTGACTAGGTGTGTGAGTAACTCCATGGATGAGTGGCAGAGTGTGAGTGTCTGTATAGGTGTATGAGTGCATATGATAGTGTTGTAAAGATGAGTGATTGTATGTATGAATGATTGTATGGGTGAATGAGTGAATGTGTGTGTAGACGTAGGAATCAGTGAGTACGTATGTAGTAACTAGTATTGGTGTGTCAATGGTTTCAAAAATTATACTCTGTATTTAACACTGGGTGAAACAGAGGTTATATTAAAATGTGAGGAGATGCATTGTATTGTCACATGAATGATATCATCAGTGATGTGGTCATTGATGTCAAATGAGATGTCATCAGTGATGTCATCAGTGATGTCATTTGAGATGTCATCAGTGATGTCATCAGTGATGTCACTGACCATGTCATGAATGATGTAATATGTGACATGATCAGCAGTGGATTGCAGGTGCGCAATATATAGTTAGTGCAACTAACTATATATGGAATTTCAATGGTTTTGTGTGAGTAAAATAAGGTTTTTTAAATGCTAATTCCTAACTATATATGGTCTATAACCTATGGTTTTTTCAGTGAATTTTCAAGGTTTTGTAAATGCTAATTCCTAACTATATATGGTCTATAACCTATGGTTTTTTCAGTGAATTTCAATGGTTTTTTAATAGCAAATATCATAAGCTGTCGAATGTCAAGTACGTGGTAAGTGAAAACATTTTCGTGTTTATGCACACTGATCTGCTTTGAATGGTGCCCCCCCCCTCATTTCTATTAGGAGTACTCTCTCTTTGCAGATAGTGAAAGGTAGTTAACGCAGGCCTTTGCCCCCGTTGTAATCCGTCGTGCCTGCTTCTCTCTCCATTTGATTGATTGTTATCCAAGTATTTACTGTTTTAGAATTAGTTCTCTTTGGTTCATTCTCTATTTACAAACAAACAGAGTCGCAATACTCTGTTTAGTCTTTGCAGATAACGAAAAATCGTGTAAAAAAAAAGAAAAGGAATCGAGCAAAATCAGTAGGCCACTAATGGGATCTCTTTTTGACCTCGCTAAAATAGAAACATTAGGAACAACCCCTCATGACAAATACAAAACTAGTGAGATGAACTGAACTCCACACAATGATGGCTGCAAAACAGCTCGGCTCCGCCACCCACCCCGCCCAAAATAACGATAAAGAGCGGCTGCCATGATTGGTTGCGGAATGGCCACAACGGAGCTACGAAATGGTGCTGCTCTCATGCTAACCCCAGCTTCGGTCTGAAACATCCAGAAACACTGTAGACTACCAATTCGATCAGTTCCGGTAGCGCCCCAATGTAACCCGGTAGAGAAGAACTAGCCCTCCCCTCTTTGACTGATGGTTCTTGTTGCCTGTCCCTTCTGTTGTCATTTAACAGAACTATTTAGCCTGCTGAAAGGGGTTGTGTTTCGACCGCTGGTTGGTGGAGACATTTTGACTATATTCTGGACCTGCGTTGTCGCGTAATGCGTCATATGACGCGCCGCGTTAGCGCATCCGGAAGTCATCCGGGGCGCGCAGCGCGTAACGTAAGCATAACAAGTCATGTGACTTGTTAATAAAACTTTTCATTGGTTCATTTTACTTTTCTTATTCTAATGATGAAAGCCTTGGTCATATCACCTAAAAATTACGCTTTTAATTACTTCCGAACATTATTTTCTCTTAAATATATGTTATAATGTTCCAGGCTAATGTACTTTCCCGGAAATTTTACAACTGTCCTGCAAGTAAAATATATTCTTTTTTCGAGAAAAAGAGCGTTTCTTCGTCCCATGACAGAGCCGTTGAGCAAAAGAGGGTCGACCTGCTGTCTTAGTCGCCGATACGCCTGAATATGAGATTCTTATCGATCACTTTATGTTGCAGGAATAGAAAACACAACAGCCCTTGACCATTTATCTTTACTGCGTTCCTTCGTATTATACCTTTTACCCTTCATGTAATTGGTCTGCTTTATTTCACTTGCCTTTTAATGATTCTAAAACAGTGACTATTATTAAAAACTTTACCAATGTATACACTACTACCATGTTTTCTTTTAAAAACCTTTATTGTGAAAATTTCATTATACAAATACGAGCCTATAACCACGTGGGCCTGCCACGGAGCAAACTGTAATCGTATATGATGAATAGACATTTACACTGTAGAGGAACGTAACGGGCGGGCCATTAGGTTGCAAAAACTAAGGTGTCTAACAGCTACGGAATCGGTGGACGTACATTTTATAATTAAAATACGACAGGGCCAGTTACAATAAAATTATCTAGATATACATTTGCGGGCAAGTACCATGGGTGACGTTAATTCGAATTTTCAACAGTACAGTAATCAATAACACATCAGAACTTAATATCAATAGGGATGTCGAAATATTCAATCAATTCTCGTCCCCGCCCGCCATGTGCTTCAAAACTGCATACGTATCTCGTGATATCAAGGTTGTGCAACCAGTACACAACAAGGAGTTACGAGTCCCATTTATTCCGGCGCCATTTTGGGCGAGGACGGGCAGGTCCAGGATATAGTCAAAATGTCTCTACCAACCATCGACTATGATGATGTTCATATGCTGTATTTATTAGAGTAACACTCATCTGCCCACATGAAATTAATTTACCACAATCTAAACATGTCATTTTAATCTTTCCAAAGTTCTTCTAAATATTTGGGACCGTTTCCCTTGCCTCTGAAGCTCTCAGTGCCACTTCTTTAATGAATGTACTAGCAGGTCAGGGGTTCTCCTCCAAATCTCTCTTTTATGCAGCACTATAATTAATTGGTGCCACCTCTCCATATGACGATGCATGGTATAGTTACCACAACTATATTTTTTTTCGGTTCCTCTGGAGAGTTCATCGTGGCAGATGAAGCGTGTAACATACCGGGCATTTACCTTTTTTTGCATGTACAGGAAAGGAAAAAAAAATCGAGCGTCCGAGTTCTAAGGTGTCCCAGGGCCATTTTAGTGGACCAGGCCCAAATCCAAAGAACAGCTATCTCACAGGCTAATGGGGCGACCCACGCCGAGTTTCAGCATTGTAGGATGACCACACAAGTACAGCAACTTGCTAGACATCACCTCGGTGCCATCCGGATCTCGGCGCCCCACTGCAGATGAAGTGCCTCTCAACTATGAAACCACCACGGTGACATCCGGATCTTGGCGCGTTGTGCTGCCTTCGGCCTATTCGCACATCGGTCCGCTACTGACGCCATCTCACAGGCTAATGGGGTGACCCACGCCGAGTTTCAGCATTGTAGGATGACCACACCAACTTGCTAGACATCACCTCGGTGCCATCCGAATCTTGGCATCTCAACGCCTAGTGGTATCTTCCATACAGAAAATATTGTTACGCTGCCTTTGGCCCCATTCGCACATCAGTCCGCAACTTAGACATCACCTCGATGCCATCCGGATCTTGGCATCTCAGCGCCTTGTGGTGTCAGTCAGAAAATATTGTTGCGCTGCCTTTGGCCCCATTCGCACATCAGTCCGCTACTGACACCATCTCACAGGCCAATAGGGCGCCCCACGCCGACTTTTACCATTGTACGATGGCCACACCAGTGGCACAACTTGCTAGACATCACCTCGGTGCCATCCGAATCTTGGCATCTCAACGCCTAGTGGTATC
Source organism: Lissotriton helveticus (assembly GCF_964261635.1). Classification (NCBI taxonomy): domain Eukaryota; kingdom Metazoa; phylum Chordata; class Amphibia; order Caudata; family Salamandridae; genus Lissotriton; species Lissotriton helveticus. The sequence continues at coordinate 1,685,028,542 of NC_136063.1, read as the reverse complement.
TTCCATACAGAAAATCTTGTTACGCTACCTTTGGCCCCATTCGCACATCGGTCCGCAACTTAGACATCACCTCGGTGCCATCCGGATCTTGGCATCTCAGCGCCTTGTGGTGTATTCTCTTCAGAAAATATTGTTGAGCTGCCTTTGGCCCCATTCGCACATCGGTCCGCAACTTACACATCACCTCGGTGCCATCCGGATCTTGGCATCTCAGCGCCTTGTGGTGTCTTCTACTCCGAAAATATAGTAGAAAATATTGTTGCGCTGCCTTTGGCCCCATTCACACATCAGTCCGCTACTGACACCATCTCACAGGCCAACAGGGCGCCCCACGCCGACTTTTACCATTGTACGATGGCCACACCAGTGCCACAACTTGCTAGACACCACCTCGGTGCCATCCGGATCTTGGCATCTCAGCGCCTTGTGGTGTCTTCAAATCAGAAAATATTGTTGCGCTGCCTTTGGCCCCATTCGCACATCGGTCCGCTACTGACGCCATCTCACAGGCCAACGGGGCGCCCCACGCCGACTTTCAGCATTGTAGGATGGCCACACCAGTGCGGCAACTTACTAGACACCACCTCGGTGCCATCCGGATCTTGGCGCGTTGTGCTGCCTTCGGCCTATTCGCACATCGGTCCGCTACTGACGCAAACTCACAGGCCAACGGGGCGCCCCACGCCGACTTTCAGCATTGTAGGATGGCCACACCAGTGCGGCAACTTACTAGACACCACCTCGGTGCCATCCGGATCTTGGCGCGTTGTGCTGCCTTCGGCCTATTCGCACATCGGTCCGCTACTGACGCAAACTCACAGGCCAACGGGGCGCCCCACGCCGACTTTCAGCATTGTTGGATGGCCACACCAGTGCGACAACTTACTAGACACCACCTCGGTGCCATCCGGATCTTGGCGCGTTGTGCTGCCTTCGGCCTATTCGCACATCGGTCCGCTACTGACGCAAACTCACAGGCCAACGGGGCACCCCACGCCGACTTTCAGCATTGTAGGATGGCCACACCAGTGCGACAACTTACTAGACACCACCTCGGTGCCATCCGGATCTTGGCGCGTTGTGCTGCCTTCGGCCTATTCGCACATCGGTCCGCTACTGACGCAAACTCACAGGCCAACGGGGCGCCCCACGCCGACTTTCAGCATTGTTGGATGGCCACACCAGTGCGGCAACTTACTAGACACCACCTCGGTGCCATCCGGATCTTGGCGCGTTGTGCTGCCTTCGGCCTATTCGCACATCGGTCCGCTACTGACGCAAACTCACAGGCCAACGGGGCGCCCCACGCCGACTTTCAGCATTGTAGGATGGCCACACCAGTGCTGCAACTTGCTGGACACCACCTCGGTGCCATCCGGATCTTGGCGCGTTGTGTTGCCTTCGGCCTATTCGCACATCGGTCCGCTACTGACGCCGCCTCACGTGCCAACGTATTTTCTCCGCATTTTATACCCTATGCCGCATAACAGGTCATGTGACTTGTTTATAAAACTTTTCATTGGTTCATTTTACTTTTGGTTTCCTAATGATGGAAGGCATGATCATGTGACCTAAAAACAACACTTTTCATAGGATGAAAACTTTTTTTTTTTCCCAAACGATGAAAGCCCCACCTTGTTTCTGGATGTTTCAGACTGAAGCTGGCGTCAGCATGAAAGCACCACCATCTCGTGGCTCCGTCGTGGTCATTCCGCGAGCAATCATGGCAGCCGCTCCCCACCAGAAGCCTGCAGGAGTCGGAGCCCCCAAAACTTTTGATGAATTCTCAAGGCGGAGGGGACGCTTTCGAGAATGGGGTCCAAGACCTAGCAGACAAGCGTCCGATTTCCAAGGTGTCCCAGGGCCATTTCAGTGGACCAGGCCCAAAAAGGAAACAGCCTGCCGCCATTTTGAGAGTCCTGTGACAGCCGCCTATCGCTGCACCGCAAGAGTGGGCGCAACTCAGCTGAATTGCGGCTTTTGACACAGTGGACCAAAAACGGACGGAATGGCAACTGAAACGGTAAAGGGGCGCCCCACTACAACAGATGACACTCCACCTGGAGAGGCCCGTTCACGCCGCCTCCCCCGGGGCGCTCCACGCCGTTATTCGGAGCAGCATTGTAGGATACCAAAACCAGTGCGGCAACTTACTGGACATCACCTTGGTGCCATCGTTCTGCTGCCTTGGAACTATTCGCGCAACAGTTTGCTACTGATGACCCACCCCCCGCGACGCCCCATGCCGTTATTTGCTGGGTGACAACTTACTAGACATCACTTTCGTGTCATCTAGATTTCGGCGCGTTCTGCTGCCTTGGAACTATTCGCACAACAGTTTGCTACTGATGACCCACCCCCCGCGACACCCCACGCCGGAAATCTGGACGTTGTGCTGCGTTGAGACTATTCGCACAGCCGACCGCTACTTCGTTGTTTTTCCCTAAAAATGTTTATATGTTATTACTATTTTTGTTTTCTTGTATATATTTATAAATTATTAAAGTTTTATAATCTTACTACTTTGTCGGAGTGCTATATATTTTTAATGTGACACATAATTGTAAAAACTTTGATGTACAAACAGTCATCCCTGGAATCTTCCGCTTCAGGCTCGGTCCCCTCCCCAATCACAATACAGGATGGTTTTCAGATAATAGCAACGCTTCTGCTGTGACGGATCTCATCGAGTGTGGGCCTTGATCTACTATAACTCCTTTGAAGAGGGGTGATTCTTTACAGCTGTGGCCATAAACTACATCTGCAGGGCTAGCTGATACCCTAGGACCAGCCTGGACAATCGGACACAGAGGAAAAGGAGTGTCAGAGGGTGCGGTAGTGAATAGGGCGAAAGGGAGGTGTCGGGCGGGCACAGGGTGTGATTCTCAGGGAACAGCAGCGCAGATGGGGGAGGTTTATTACCCATGCATAAGACAGAGAGCGGGGGTGACCACTGCCTGGGGGAGATGCTTGCGAGGGTGGGGAGCCATGCTAAGGATCGACAGCGTGCACAGAGTGGGTCTGGTCAAGGCATCTAAAATGGCTGCCGTGCACGACAAAAGTGTGGCATTTGAAAAAAGACAAGATGGCGCAGACAATGTTTTTCAACACTTCCTGATTTCCTTCGAATCGAACGTTAACAGACGTTGGGGCATATTACCAAAGTTAAGCGATATTTATCCCTAACGATGCTTAGCAACGATTTTTTTACCGTCAGAAATTATCGCAGATAAACCTTGCTATTATCAAGGTTTATCGGAAATACGATAAAAAACGACCGCAATGCATTAATATCGCTGAAAACTCAGCGATATTCATGCATTACCGAGCTAATGCTCTTAGCCATGTTATCCACCTCCCATTGGATAACATGGCTAAGAACTGCTCAGGGCAGGTGGTAGCTTTTGGAGATATTCGCCCTTATCTCGAATATTTCCAAAAGTTGATAATAGGAGATAGCGATGTTAGCGACTGTTTCCAGTCGCTAACATCTTGGCATGCCCACTTTGCATGTCATTAGTGATAAATATCACTCACATGCAAAGTGGGGCCCAAGATGGTCGCTATCTTCTACTAGCCGTCGCTAACTGGTGTTAGCAAAAGCTAGGTAATACACATATAATTTTATCTCCGCGAAGCGGAGCGCTGTTACAGATATATATCTTGTTTCTGAACGTTAATTTCTCAAAATGCACTGAAGCAAATATATTGAGACCTAGCAAAGGCACATCGGGCTACCAGTCCCTACAATTTTGCCAAGTTTCGTGCAAATCCATTCAGCTGTTCGATCCTACCGAGAGACAAGATGGCGGCCGCTACGGACTGTTTGGAATGTTTACAGACACCGGAGAGCCAATCAGCTTCGCTTCGCAAAGCTCCGTAACGCGAAAAGTACGCGAAGCGGTGCGCTGTTACAGATATATACCTTTTTTTGAACGTTAATTTCTCAAAATCCACTGGAGCACATATATTGAGATCTAGCAAAGGCACATCGGGCTACCAGTCCCTACAATTTTGCCAAGTTTCGTGCAAATCCATTCAGCTGTTCGATTATTATTATTTTTATTTTTTTTTGCCCCGCGGGGCCCTTTTAAAACCTCCACATCAAACCTAGGGGGTGAGCGACAATGTACTATGCCCCCTTATGGTCATTTGCCCCTTCGCTTTGGCCTCCTCTTGTCTCTCGATCCTACCGAGAGACAAGATGGCGGCCGCTACGGACTGTTTGGAATGTTGACAGACGCCGGAGAACCAATCAGCTTCGCTTCACAAAGCTCCGTTGCGCGAAAAGTACGCGTAGCGGAGCGCTGCCCAGTCCGCTGTTACAGATATATACCTTTTTTTGAACATTAATTTCTCAAAATCCACTGAAGCACATATATTGAGATCTAGCAAAGGCACATCGGGCTACCAGTCCCTACAATTTTGCCAAGTTTCGTGCAAATCCATTCAGCTGTTCGATTATTATTATGTTTATTTTTTTTTGCCCCGCGGGGCCCTTTTAAAACCTCCACATCAAACCTAGGGGGTGAGCGACAATGTACTATGCCCCTTATGGTCATTTGCCCCTTCGCTTTGGCCTCCTCTTGTCTCTCGATCCTACCGAGAGACAAGATGGCGGCCGCTACGGACTGTTTGGAATGTTGACAGACGCCGGAGAACCAATCAGCTTCGCTTCACAAAGCTCCGTTGCGCGAAAAGTACGCGTAGCGGAGCGCTGCCCAGTCCGCTGCTACAGATATATATCTTTTTTTGAACATTAATTTCTCAAAATCCACTGAAGCACATATATTGAGACCTACAAAAGGCACATCGGGCTACCAGTCCCTACAATTTTGCCAAGTTTCGTGCAAATCCATTCAGCCGTTCGGGCTAAAAGTGAGGCCAACCGCCCTATGGAAATTAACATGGGAAAAACGCGTTTTGGGACCCCCCTTTTTTCTCGGCCCCCCCTTGACGAACCCCCCCAAAATTTTCAGGGGCTGCTCAGAAACAAAATGTGCCATTTTCCTGAAAATTTCAGCCAATTCCGTCCACAAACGCCAAAGTTATTAGACATAGAATTTTCAAAAAACCCATAGAGAAAAAATCCTAACTATATATACCTACTGGCGACCGCCAGTAGGTAATATATATATATATATATATATATATATATATATATATATATATATATATATATATATATATATATATATGTATATATACCCGCCAAGGTGTATTGAAGAATTGAGTGGGAGTAAGAGTGTCTGAATGGATAATTTAGTAGGTGAGTGACTGAATGTATAAGTGAGGGATGGTTGGTTTGTAAGCGGCTGCATGGGTTAGTGAGTAGCTACATGACTGTCTATATGGGTTATTGATTGGTTGTCTGAGTATCTGTATGGGTGCCTGAGTGTCTGTGTGGGTGGGTGGGGGTGTGTGAGTGGGTGATTCACTGGGTGTATGGATTCAAGAGTGCAACTGTGATGGGTTGTATGTATGGGTGAGTGTGTGTATGGCTGCGTTGGTGAGTGAACAGATGTCTCAGTGGGACATGTGTGAGTAACTACATATGTGAAAGGCAGTATATGTGAGTGTTGGAGTATATAAGTGACTATATGTGAGAGTGAGTGATTGTGAGAGTAGCTGTATGGACGAGTGTGTGCTTGTGTCAGTGATTGTATAAGAGAGTAAGTATGTGTTAGTATCTGTATGAATAAGTTAGATGGTGTCTGTATAACTGTGTAGGTGAGTAAATGGGAGTGTGATTGATTCTTTGAATGACTGACTAGGTGTGTGAGTAAAAATGGGTAAGTGGCAGTGTGTGAGTGTCTGAATGGGTGTATGAGTGCATATGATAGTAGCTGTATTGATGAGTGACTGCATGTATGCGTGACTGTATGGGTGAGTGAGTGGATGTGTGTGTATACCTAGGAATCAGTGAGTGGATATGTACTAACTGTTATTGGTGTGTATATGGTTACGAGAATGGTAGTCTGTATTTTAGAGTAGGTGTATCAAAGGTTATATTAGGGTGTGAGAAGGTGCATCAGATGATCATGTGGATGATGTAATCAGTGATATAATTTGAGATATCATCAGTGATGTCACTGACCATGTCTTTAGTGATGTAATATGTGACATCATCATCAGTGCATTGCTAGGGCGCGAGTTATAGTTAGCTCAACTAACTATTATGGCCGAATTTCTCTGGTTTTGTACGAGTAAAATGTCCAACTAACTTTAAAGTCTCGGAAACCTGTGGGTTTTTCAGTGAATTTCTAAGGTTTTTTCAATCTAATTTCTAAATATGCCTACATAGGTAGGACATGTACAGAAAGAGGAAGAAAGGTGCAGAAAGAAGCAAGAGAAGTGCAGAAAGAGACAACAGAAGTCCAGAAAGAGGAATAAAGGGGCAAAAGAAGCAAGAGAAGTGCAGAAGGAAGCAACAGAGGTGCAGAAAGAGGCCTACTTCAACTGTACCTTTCCACAGACTCATACAAAGTAGCCTAATCACTAATCCTTCTCCCAAGATGTCTTAAACCTCACCTTTCTCTCGAAGGTTCACTATTCATCGACCGTTCAGAATATTTCGCCTACCAATTGCAAAACAGCAACCCTAACCATATCAATGTTGTAGGTCCGACCAAGTTTGTGAAGGTATGCATGCTTGTGTCTCTGCTTTTACCTGGTGACATGTTACATAAACATAAACATACAAAAACTTGAATATCCGTCTTTCAAACAGCATACTCTGTAAATTTGTGTACATGAAGGTGTATGTATTTCTCTCTGCTCCTCATACAGGGCACATGCATATTCAATAGTACATTTGAGGGGCTCTATAACACCTATATACATAACACATGTCTGCCTGTGCAACCAAATCACAGAGCAGAACTAACAAGATTTGACCACCTATAAGAGAAGCTACCCGTTTTTGAAACTACCATCTTCAGATCCATAACACATGTGAGAATACATGTAGAAGTAGACATATACCTCCATCACGAGAGCATGCAGACCTTTAAACATAAAAGCTTGCACTTCCCATTTCAATATAGAAACAGGCAAGAGAGGTACAGAAAGAAGCAAGAGAAGTGTAGAAAAACAAGAGAAATGCAGAAAGAGTAAGAAATGTGCAGAAAGAGTCAAGAGTTGAGCAGAAAGAGGCCAGAGATGTGTAGAAGGAGGCAAGTGAAGTATAGAAAGAGACAAGAGAAGTGCAGAAAGAGGCAAGAGAGGAGCAGAAAGAGGCAAGAGAGGTGCAGAAACAGGAAAGAGAACTGCAGAAAGAGGTACGAGACTTGCAGAAACAGGCAAGTGAGGTTCAGAAAGAGGGAACAGGGGTCCAGAAAGAGGCGAGAGGTGCAGAAAGAGGGAACAGGGGTGCAGAAGGTGTGGTAAATATTTTAGGAATTTACCTTGATCGGAATTTCTATAATATCAATAAAGTCAAGCATGAAGAGCAGAGTCTGTGGTGATAAGAATTCAGGGATCTTTATTCAATAACTCGAGTTAAGGGAGAGCTCCGTCACCTAAGGAGGCTCGGGAATAGTCTCTGTTTTAATCATCACAAGTACAACATTTTATACATTTCTTGTCACAGAAAGGAGGAAGGAGCTTCCCTCGGACAAATTTCAGTTACTGTGTTGTAATCATACGGAAGTCATGGCAGGAGCGGCGTGACTGTGCTGAAATCATACGGAAGTCACGGCAGAAGCGGCGTGTTGGGAAATAACCCTAGGCTGGTTCCTTAGATAAGAAAAAACGGTCGTGACAGGATCTGGTTTCTCGGAATCGGCTTGACCATAAGAATGTGTGGTTGCAGTTAAGAGGGGGAAATGTGCCGTGTGCAATCTTACGTTTATGTGTTCGGGTTTTCTAGTTACCATTTATGATGAGCCCGGGACGTGAAAGAGAGGGTGTATAATGGGACATAAGTAACGAAAATTATCCACTTTCCACATTCCCTCCTTGTCCCATAATATACCCTTTTAAAATTGTCTTCCTTAATCTACCTCTATGTTCATTATGTTGTCCACTTGTTCCTGCAACATGATCCTTTCCTTCTCTTTCTTTCTAGTTTGGGGTTTGGGAATACAGGCAGTGATACAAAAACTACAGAGTGCTGGGCCACACTGAATACAAAGGCATTAGGTGAAGAGAATAGCTAGAGCAAGGCCTACGATTGTAAGTGCCTTCCATCCCATGAGGACAGGAGGCCCCAGAGCCATCCCGTCAGGGACCAGGTATATGTGTCTGTATCTATTTTTCTGGAAAGTACGCGAAGGCGAGAAATAGCGGAATACACCGAGGGTGCATTATCTGGAATGTATATACAGCAGATGGACCCGATCAATTCACATACACCACCACGGTCGGCCAATATTATATCTAGAACCATGCGGTTCTGTAACATCATGAGTCTGTCGGCCGCCATCTCAGCTGTGATATTGTTTAATGCACCAGCCGTTTCGTTTATGGCTCCTTGGACTACACGAGTCAGTTGCCTTATGTGGCGGCTTTGATCATGGGCCCCCAGAAAGGGATGATACCTTTAAAGAAATCGCCAGCCTCTTGTCCCGCTGTATCTTCGGCATTGTTAGACCTGTCTGCTTCTGAGAGTCCCCTCACCATTATGATTTCTTTTGTTCCCCTGCACCTCCCAAAATTTATCGCTTTTCTTTGTCTGCCAGGACTTTTTATGTGTTGTTTCATGGGGTTAGATGTTCCTTGACGCCCAGTTGCTCACAAGGTTTGTGGCACCTATTTACAAGACATGTGACGAAACCTGTGGCATTACAAACTGGGGTTGTCAACCCAAAGATATAGCCCTAAAATGGTGGACACCCTTATCGCTCATGTGAGTGACTCCCATTGGAGCCTTCATGAGCCCTGGCCTCTTGAGGTTTTGGCGCCCTTGGTTTGGCGCGCATTTCTGACAGGAATTCCTTTATTTTCCTCAATTACACAAAATGGCTGCTCTAGAACCCCAGTACGGTGGCTTTGAGTGTCCCAAAAACCCCTCAAGAGTGCCTTGTCATTGTCATAGCCAGAGAAGGTTCTAGAACCTTCTGGCTCGTGCCAGTACCCCAGGGCACTGGCTATATAAGGCTCAGTCCCTGGCGGCCATTTTAGATCCGATAGATTCATTCTAGATTCCAGACTTGACACCAGATTGACACCTGCCCTGTTGACCCCTGAGGTGGCTGGTAGCGCAGGCAGTAGAGCAGCAAAGGGTTGCTGGCGTTGTGTCTGACTGGCATTCCAGTCAGCTACGTGAGAAGTGATCTAGCGCCTACAGCGCCTGCCCAGCGAGTACCTCATTGCCCCCCAAAGACTGTGGCCAGATTCGTGTGCCTCCCCGTGCCCCCCCGGTGGTGAACTGTGATCGATTTGACGAGTCACGAGGCGAGAGCAAGTTCGCCGCGACCGCGATCGTCAGCTGTGCCCCCTTCGCGACAGGTGCCTCTAGAGGGGAGCTCGGACGTCTCCGAGCCCCGCCAGCGTAGAGCGCTTCCTGCGCGGATTGAAGGTGAGGTGGTGCGCCGGGGCGGGGAAAGGCCAGCCTTCGTTAGGCGGGACTAGCGTCTCTGCCACTCCCCAGTGACCCGGGAGCTGTAGCTGTGGGAGGGAACCACCCTGAATGCGGTAGTCGGAGGGAGGTCTGTGGAGCCACTGAGAGCCCCGTCACTAACGAGAGGAGTGCTGTGCCCGACTGAATCGTATCTTGGATTACAGCCGATGTGAGGTGGGCCCGTTTCCTCATAGGGAATGCAGCGTTGTGAAGGAACTGTGAACCGGCATTTATTTGACTGTGCGCGAAGGTAGCGTGATCTCTCCGGCAGCCCGTTCGTCAGTCTAATGACTTTGAACTGGTGCCGCCTGTGCTCAAGTAGTGCTAAAGCCCGTAGGCGCGCATAGACTTCACCGGCAAAGCAGAGATCCTATCCCGGTGACCGCCGAGTACAAATGATGCATTTACTGTGTTTCCTTGCCTTCTAGATATACGGCATACGCCTTGAGTGATTATTAAAGAGTCCCAAACCTTATTTTGTGCTCAGAGAAGCCGTATACCTGGTCATTGAAAACAGCATAAACTGTAAGAGTTATCTTTCCCATTTGAAACGCATTGCCGATGTAATGATTCTAAAGTATTTAATTGGTGGCAGCGATACCAGAAGAAAAATGTGGTTGTTTATTTAAATGAACCAATATTTATTCTGATATTTATTCTGATATTTATTGTGATATTCATTCCTCAAGTTATTCTATTTATTAGTACTATTTATTACCAGAATTGTATGTCCAAAAGAAATGTATATGTGCTTTCCCAGTCAACCCTATTTACAACAAAGAGCTTTTATATAAAGGAATCGTATTTTTCTACAGCAGTGGTGTGGTGTCCTTCTTTTTGGTGTGGATGTACAAGGAGTTATTATTGGGTCAAAGCCGGCTTAACACTACAGCCTTCACCTGCCTTGTCACTCGAGCCAAGCTACCCCCCTTTGTGCTGGGCTTGCCCATCGCAGGTCCAACATAAAATTGGTGCTCAGCGGGTGGGATCACGAGCCGTGCTTGTTTTGTACCCCATAATAATTCAGTGTGCACCACAGGTACACACCCGGAGTTTTCTCCTAGCGGCCCTCCAATTCAACGTTTTGCTTTTTCTAAATTCTTCCTGGAGGTGGGTGGAGGTGACCCTCAGAGTTCTTATCCTTGTAACCTACTTCGGGGTGGTTGTCCACACTTTTCACTGACAAGATGGAATTCGAAATGTCAGAGCTGGAGACCTATACTGTGGCACAGCTCAAGGATTTCTGTCAGGAAAGGGGAGTGTTCGTTAGGCGAGGGGCCAAAAGAGAGGAGCTCCGTACTAGTCTGCGAGCCTGGGTGGAAGCGCACACGGAGGGAACGGTGGAGGAGGAGGAGTCAGACAGAGGTACTGTCATTGAGGGAACTGCAGAATGTCCCCTGGGGGTGGGTGAGATGTCAATCAGCCCCAAGGTAGCCTCACGGGAGGGCAGCAGTGTATCCTCAAGAGGGTTGTCCGAGACCGAGTTAGCCGACAGGAGAGAGGAAAGACAGCTAAGGTGGGAGTTGGCCAAGATGGAGATGGAAGAAAGGATAGCAGGGAGGAGAATGGAACACGAGTTCAAGTTATGAGAACTCGACCTCCAGGCCCGCAACATTACTCCGGAGGGTGTCGAGTCAAAGGAATTTGCCAGGGAGCCCAGGCCTCATTTACCCAAGGACGTAGTCGCCAGTTACACCGCTGGAGACGACATAATAATAATAATAAATTCTTTATTTCGGTTTGTTCACAATGGAAAAACCATAAAAGACACAGTTTTCAACGTTCATTACATTTTGTGTAGTTAAAAAAACAAGAGGCTATTATCAAAAAAATTGTTTAAAAGGTTTTTCTGTAACAGTCTGCATGGAGTAGCATCAACAGAGCGGATTATAAGTTATTTCTGTGCTTCAAAATGCATTTTAAAAAGTTACTCACGAAATAGCAAACGTTTTCTGATTCCAGCATTTGGAGTCTAAGGAGAGCTGGTCTACATTGTCTCAGACCCCAAGTCCTTAAAATTGGCAGTAACCAAATTCTTCTGTGTGTGCGGTGAAATTTGCAGAGCAAAGTCACGTGTAAAGTTGATTGTATGGATACTCCGTCGCATGGACAAGGAGAGAGAATGTCTTCCAGCAGTTTTTCTCAGGAAACGTGACCAGTCTAAAGAAGGAATTTAGTCTGAAACGTGTTAATAGCATTCTCTCATATATCGATAATTGCAAAGTCAGATATGGGTGGATGCCATGAGTTATTTGTACCATGTTGGCGTGAACAACCGACATTTTAGATGCGTTTGATGATAGTCTTAACGATTCCAGGTGACTTAACGCTTGGAGTTTAAGAGCTCTCTTTGGAATGTCCCTAATGGTGTCTGGGTTGAAGTAACAGTGCTGGAGGTCTAGGTCTGTCAAATTTGTTTTTACGTACGACAGCCACTTTATGCTAGAAGATTTTTCGAGGGCCATCGAGTCTGTAATGATAGACTGAGTCAGATTGTTTTTATCAGATGCCCAGATACGCCGCCACAGCATCACGGGTTCTATTTTGATTAGGTCCTCTATATAGGGAATTCCTAGTTCTTGATGCATGGCGTACGTTGAGGTACCTCTCGGCATTGCCAAGAGGAATCTAAGAAAAGTATTCTCCGCCTTCTGGATGTAACTGGCGTCAACGTATCCCCAGACACCCGCGCCGTATGTGGCTGTGGCCATACACTTGGCGGTGTAAATTTTTAGTAGCTCCACGGGAGGCCTTTGTCCAAGTCTCTGGGAAAAGCTTGTTAGAGCAGCAATTGACCTTTTAAAAAGGTTGCCCCTTGTAACTACTGCTGGCTTCCATGATAGGTGGTCGTCAATCATGATGCCCAAATAGGGGTATTGGGAAGTCACGTTGAGTTTCTGGGCTTCAAGGTAAATGGCTTTAGTTCTTAGGGAGCCTTTGCCTGCTGTCATAACGAAGGTTTTCTTCACGTTTACTTTGAGGTCCAAATTGCTCATGAAGGTTGTATACCTATTAAGAGAACTTTGGAGCTCGCGAGGAGTACGCGCGAAAATGACCGCATCATCCGCATAGAGGAGTGCGGGAATCAGGCGATGGTTAATACGTGGGAGGTCCCGAGCCCCCCTCAACATCTCCTCCTCCAAGCCATTTGTATAAAGGGAGAAGAGGAAGGGGGCCAGGACACAGCCCTGCGTGACTCCTCGCCCTACGCTAAACGGGGCCGTCAGCTCGCCATTTACGCCGAATCGTACTCTGGCCGTGGCGCCAGAATAGAGTTCGCGTAAGAAGTCAAGGAGGGGGGGATCTACTCCCATTTGGGCGAGGATTAGCCACAGCTTGGCGTGAGAAACACAATCGAAGGCTGCGGAGAGGTCGACAAAGACCATGTAGATTTTATTAGGTTTGGCCTGTGTGTATTTTCCCATCAAAAGGGTAAGGTTGAGGGCCTGTTCGACCGTTCCGAAACCCTCTCGGAAGCCGAATTGGATGTCAGTGATGATACGATGGTCCTCACTCCACTGCTGGAGACGCTCTAGGATTACTCTTCCCACTACTTTCCCGAGTGAGTCCAGCAGTGAGATGGGCCGGTAGCACTTCACGTCTTGTCTGTCCCCCTTTTTAGAAATGGGGACCATTATTGATTTTGTCCAAGAGGATAGCACTCCCTCATGGACTGCGGCAGTACATACTCTTGTCAGAATCGGGGCCCAGAGATCTAGGTTGATTTTGAAAAGGTCCACTGGGACTCCATCGGGGCCTGGCGCTTTTCCGATTTTACTTTTCTGCAAAGCCTCCAATAAGTCGGGAATATCAAAATCAAGCGTAATAGGGTACTGTACTCCCGGGGGCGTTAAATCTTTTGGGGAGGAATTTTTAAAGATGTTAGAGAAGTGCTCGACCCATGTGTTTTCATCTATAGCGACTTCTATTCTAGGGGCGTCTGAATCTGATAGGTATGGAGTTCTAACTATACGCCAGAATTGCATGCTGTTTTTCAGTGACGCGCTCTCGTGGAGATCTGCCCACAATTTCTGTTTTAGTTGTGCAGTTCTCAGTTTTCTTTCACTTAAGTATGCGCGCCTTAGAATTTGTATTTGGGCTGCATCTCTTGATTTGTTGTGGAGAGCTGATTTTAATGTTTTGAGGGCCTTTGTGCAATTGTGGTCAAACCACCTTTTCTTTATCGGGAGGTTGGCTTTGGGTTTTGATGTCAGTAGGGCCTTGATGGTAACCAAAATGTGATGAAAGTTCTCTAGGACTTCCTCGTGATCGGAGGATAGATCAAGGCATTTTAGGATGTTTGGGTATGTCTGTACTATAAGTTTTTTTGTGACTTCCATCGGGTTAATCTTAGCCCAGCTGATTGTATAGCCATTTTGTTTGCCAATCTCTAATTTGTTTTGTCTTAGCGTACTTGCAATCTCCACATTTAGGGTGTTGGTTGGTGACAAGTGCAGATTAACCTTTAGGGCTGAGTGGTCACTAAGTGGGTTGCCGATGACCTCAAAATCTTTAACCAAGGCCCGTAGGCCAGGTGATAAAAGTATATAGTCTACCGTCGTGGAGTGACCTCTGCCCACGTAGGTCGGACTAAATACATTGGGTTCTGCTTGTTGATGGTTCACAATTTGCAGGTCCAAGTCAGAGAGGACTGAGTTTAGTAAATTCCCTACTTTACTGTGTGTAAAATGTGCCAGAGGAACTTCAAGTTCATCTGCCACCCCACAACAAAGGGGGTTAGTCTTTGGGCAAGGGTGGAGGTTGAAGTCTCCGCCCCAGATTAGGTGGGTTATCTTGTTACCAGTTTCCCATAGGTAGGATTTTTTCAGGGTCTCGTGAATGTTTCCGAGGAGAGGTAGGAATTGATCTTCCGGGAGGTTGTTGTAGATATTAGTCAGGAAGATGGTCTCCTTGTTAGCAAGGGTTAAGGAGAGAACTTGAAAGTTGGAGTCACAGGAAAGTATGGCAACTTTCATCAGAGTCAGGGTGTTAGCTATGAAGGTTACTAGCCCACCTCTGGGTCTTCCCATTGTGCTGCTTATAGCCGGGATAAAATAGGATTTATAACCTTGGAGGTGTAGTTCTTCTGTGGTCCAGGTCTCCTGAAGACAGATAATTTGATATGGATTTAGGAAATTTTGCGCACTCCCATCCTCGATTTTGGAGCGAAGACCTGCTAGGTTCCAATAGAGGAGAGATATCAAGGAGGTCGAGGGGGTGATCTCATTTGATTGTGCGACTGAGGGTGCGTCTACCATGTTCGTGGGGATCGGGGGACTATTTATGTAGGCCGGGCTAGGTGGTACATGGAAATTATTAGGTGGGTTATCGCTTGATGGTCAATCGACCATTTCAAGTCCACTGTACCTGTTTTGCAGAGGGATGTTGTACCATGGGTCCCATCTGGGATGGTCTCTGACTACCTGTCTTTGTTGGTAGGGTCTCCTGTCTTCCCATCCTCCCCCTTGATAGCGGGGGTATTGTGTTCCAGGAATAATCTATGTCATAGGGTCTTGGAGGACCATGATACCTAAAGTTATCTGCATCATTCTGTCTAGGGAGTGGGACCGTCCAGGGGGGCTCTTGTTCATAAGTGTCATTTTGTTGTCTAAAGGGATAGAAGAAGGAGAGTGATTTGATCTTAACACCACCCTTCGGGGTGATGTCCTCCCATGAGCAGATATAGTCTGCTATACGAGGGTCCTCAAATGTGATCGCTAGGCAGTCCCCGGGGATAGTTTTACGAGTGTTACCCACCCAGGGTACTCTTACGACAGATCTAATCCTTCCCGTCCATGTGGACGGGATCGGACGATTGGTCTGCAACCAGTGTTGAGCTTTATTCTTTAGGGACCAGGCAGGTTCGGAGTTGTGGTCAGCCAACTCAGGCACCCCAGTCATAATTGCCACGTACGGTGAGGCTTCAGGAGGGAAAACTGCTGGCGATCTTGTTTTACCTTGGTTTTTGACAGTGTTTCCCCTGGGCCTCACTGACGAGGAATTCGGGGCTGGGTGCTGGGGGACCGGAGTTGTACTAGATGATTTGTTCGTAGTATGATTAAGAGTTTTATTGGAGGGTTTATTAGATGGGAGTATGATCGGTGCCGGAGTAATTGGGGTTCCTGGGATTGTCAAAAGAGATATGTTTGTTGAGGAATTAGGAATGCTAGGATTGGTTAGTGATTTCTGGTTAGTAGTGTTGGTGGGGGCAGTGGAAATTTTGGTTTGACGAGTCTTCTGTTGGGGATTAATCGAGTGTAGTTTATCGTTAGATAAATTTACAGTGTGTGGATTATTTGCATTATTTCCCCCTCCTTTTTGGGGGCCTGTAGGGTGATTATGATGTTGATTTTTTATAAAGTGAAGAATCGGTATCTCCAGATTCGCTAGTCTTTGCTCCAAGGGTTGCAGCGATTGTTTAAATATTAGAGTAAGTTTAGCCAATAAAGGATTAGGGACCTCCAATACACTCGATCCCCTGGGAGATTGTATGTTAGTTTGGGACTCCAGGGTAAGCGAGGGGAATGTTTCAGACTCTGAGTGATGTACTAGTATTGGGACGGCTAGATGTTCTACTCTGTCCAGTCTCTCTACTTGTGTGCTTGGTAAAGGGGTCAAGTTATTCGGGATAGAATTTTTAGGAACCCCCCTCTTTTTGCTTATCGCCCCCTCCCTCCTTCCCCTTTCTACCATTTTTTCTAGGGAGGAAATTGGTGGGGGAGTTTGCATAACTAAGTCCGGGGTTTTTTCAAGGTCGGCGCTAAGCTGTGAATCTGCTAGTTGAGACACAGAGAGGTCAACTATGTTGGGTAAACTGCATCTCCCTTGCGTTGGATTGGCTTCGCCTACTGTGGCTCCTCCTGGCGCTGGTGATCTGGCGTTCGCCAGGTTTCCCAGTGAGGACCTCTTAGCGAAGGCGAGATCCAAGGAGACCCTTTCTTTCATTAATGAGATGCTTTGATCTATGAATGAGTTCGCCTTCGTGATGAACTCATCCATGGGCCCGAGCAGTTTACCAACACTACCCGGGGCTTTTAATTTAGTACCTCTGGTGACAACCATTTTTCTCAATGTGGTCAGATACTAGTGGTAGGTATAAAGATGGTGAGCGCACAAACAGAAAATAAAGAAAGGGGAGTGGGCCAGGCCAGACTCTCCAGACCTCGAACGGCCTCAAACGGCCCGCTCTTTGCCCGGTCTTCGCCCCGGGCTGCGACCCGCGCGCGTCCCGCGTCGCGGTTGTAATGCTGTCGTTAATGTACTTGTCGGCGGTGGGCGTGTCCGTGGGCGTGGCCGCCGGGAGAAGAGGAACCAGCTGAGGAAGATGGAGGATGCTGGTCCTCGCAGTCCCCCGGCTGGCTGCTGGTAGTTCGCCCAAGCCTCTACCCTCGGGTCTCAAGCCAGGAGCGCTAGGCTGGCTCTGCCGATTGCAGAGCTCGCTCCCACCGGCGAGTCCTCGGCAGGGGAGGCAGCAATCCGCAGGTCGGTAAAGATTGTCTAAAGGACCTTCAGAGCGTTTTGAGGGCAGCAGGCAACAGCGTTCTGGTTTACAAGTGAGTGGCACCCGCAGAGCGGGTGTCACGAAAGGTTTTGAGAGCGAGGTCGGCGGTGGGCGTGTCCGTGGGCGTGGCCGCCGGGGGAAGAGGAACCAGCTGAGGAAGATGGAGGATGCTGGTCCTCGCAGTCCCCCGGCTGGCTGCTGGTAGTTCGCCCAAGCCTCTACCCTCGGGTCTCAAGCCAGGAGCGCTAGGCTGGCTCTGCCGATTGCAGAGCTCGCTCCCACCGGCGAGTCCTCGGCAGGGGAGGCAGCAATCCGCAGGTCGGTAAAGATTGTCTAAAGGACCTTCAGAGCGTTTTGAGGGCAGCAGGCAACAGCGTTCTGGTTTACAAGTGAGTGGCTACCCCCCTTTGTGCTGGGCTTGCCCATCGCAGGTCCAACATAAAATTGGTGCTCAGCGGGTGGGATCACGAGCCGTGCTTGTTTTGTACCCCATAATAATTCAGTGTGCACCACAGGTACACACCCGGAGTTTTCTCCTAGCGGCCCTCCAATTCAACGTTTTGCTTTTTCTAAATTCTTCCTGGAGGTGGGTGGAGGTGACCCTCAGAGTTCTTATCCTTGTAACCTACTTCGGGGTGGTTGTCCACACTTTTCACTGACAAGATGGAATTCGAAATGTCAGAGCTGGAGACCTATACTGTGGCACAGCTCAAGGATTTCTGTCAGGAAAGGGGAGTGTTCGTTAGGCGAGGGGCCAAAAGAGAGGAGCTCCGTACTAGTCTGCGAGCCTGGGTGGAAGCGCACACGGAGGGAACGGTGGAGGAGGAGGAGTCAGACAGAGGTACTGTCATTGAGGGAACTGCAGAATGTCCCCTGGGGGTGGGTGAGATGTCAATCAGCCCCAAGGTAGCCTCACGGGAGGGCAGCAGTGTATCCTCAAGAGGGTTGTCCGAGACCGAGTTAGCCGACAGGAGAGAGGAAAGACAGCTAAGGTGGGAGTTGGCCAAGATGGAGATGGAAGAAAGGATGGCAGGGAGGAGAATGGAACACGAGTTCAAGTTACGAGAACTCGACCTCCAGGCCCGCAACATTACTCCGGAGGGTGTCGAGTCAAAGGAATTTGCCAGGGAGCCCAGGCCTCATTTACCCAAGGACGTAGTCGCCAGTTACACCGCTGGAGACGACATAGCTAAGTGGCTGACAGCCTATGAGGTCTCCTTAAGAGCCCATGGGATCCATGAGAAGCATTGGGGTGGTGGACTATACCGGTACATGCCTCCGACAGGTAGGGATGCCCTATTGGCCCTAGACCGGGAGGAGCAGGTAGACTACCCTGCCATGAAGGTGGCGCTCATCAGAAAGTTTGGGTTGACCCCAGAGAAATACCGGCAAAGGTTTAGGGGCAGCCACAAACTGAGCTCACAGAATTGGGTTGACTTCCTGGATTATGCCAAGAAAGCCCTAGATGGGTGGGTCCAAGGTAGTGAGGTGGAAGACTATCGAGGGTTGTACGACCTAATACTCAAGGAACATCTATTCGAGAAATGTCTTCCCGAGCTGAGGCAACACCTGGTAGACAGCAAACTTACTTGCCCCCGTAATCTTGCTGAGGAGGCAGACATTTGGGTAAGTACCCGAGTGTCTACGAGGGGGACGGGAGGAGATTCTCAGAAATCCGGACAGGGCGCTCCTCAGAAGAAAGGGGGAGAAGATAACAAGAAACAGGAGTTCTCCAAAGGCCCCCAAAATAACTTTAAGGGAAAAAGTCACTTTTCCAATTCTAAGGCTATCCCGCAGAAGAACCCTAATCCTGGCCAGAGTCAGCAGCCAAGGGCTATCCATTGCTTTGAGTGCGGTGGTATTGGACATTATAAGGGAGACGTGAAATGCCCAAAGAGATCACCCCCTCCCACTGGAGGAAAGACCCTGGGAGTCGCTAGTGTAGCGCTCGGGGAGAAGATGCCCATAGATAAGGGAAGGGAGAGGGTGGGTGTCACCTTAGTGTTCCTGGGTGATCGGGAGATGGTTCCAAAGATCCAGGTGCCCTCAAATACTACCAAGTATGGGCAGTGGGTCACCATCAACGGC
Source organism: Lissotriton helveticus (assembly GCF_964261635.1). Classification (NCBI taxonomy): domain Eukaryota; kingdom Metazoa; phylum Chordata; class Amphibia; order Caudata; family Salamandridae; genus Lissotriton; species Lissotriton helveticus. The sequence goes on along the minus strand of NC_136063.1, from coordinate 1,685,009,391 downwards.
CATAGAGGGGAAGCTCTGAGAGATACAGGAGCCAGTATGACTATGGTAAGGAGTCATCTGGTGTCCTCGGAGCAGGTGATTCCAGGCGTACTTCATCCAGCCGCGATGGCTGACGGCAGAATGGGCCACTATCCTGTGGCCGAGGTTCCCTTTGAGTGGGGAGGGGTTGCAGGTTCACTTCGAGTTGCCGTGGGCCCCGCCGTGCCAGTCGATTGTCTGCTGGGTAATGATATGGAGCACAATGCTTGGAAGGAGGTGGAACACCGGACTCATACTGAGATGCTGGGTACACCTGATTGGGCCTGTGTGAGTACCAGGTCTGCGGCTGCTCGGGAGGAGAAGTCGCGTGGGTTGGAGCCTGGAACAATGGCCCACCCAGCTGCTGATGAGGGAGCATCTCGAGGACAGGAGGAGCTTGCCTCGATGTCCGTGCCCCGTGAGACGGATAGGCCACCTGTGGAGGTGGACCCGGAGTCCGCGGAGGAGGACATGGTTCCATTGGAGGACTTACCTATCCCCGCTGAGTGGCGAGTGGAGGGAGGACCATCCAGGGAGGAACTAAGCAAGGGACAGAGGGAATGTCCCACCCTCGAGGGTCTGAGGCAACAGGCTGTAGCCCAGGCAGCAGGTAACGAGTCTGGGAACTATCGCGTTTACTGGGAGGATGGTCTCTTCTACAGTGAGCCCAGGGCGCCAGTGCACGGATTGTCACGGGCCCTGGTAGTTCCACAGTGTTACTGAGCCTTCCTATTAGAGTTGGCTCATGAGATTCCCTTGGCAGGACACTTGGATCAGGACAAGACCTTTGCCCGGCTTGTCCCCCACTTTTATTGGCCTCGAATGAGGGTGTCGTCCGACACATACTGTCGGTCGTGTGTGTCATGCCAAGCTAGTGGGAAAACAGGGACGAACCTGAAGGCTCCCCTGGAACCAATTCCCGTCGTTGGCACCCCCTTTGAAAGGGTGGGCATCGACATTGCTGGGCCCCTAGATCCACCTACATCATCCGGTCACAGGTTTATCCTGGTACTGGTGGATCACGCCACAAGGTATCCAGAGGCAATTCCTCTGAGAACCATTACTGCACCGGTAGTGGCGAAGGACCTGATGGGGATCTTTACCCGAGTGGGATTCCCCAAGGAAGTTGTGTCTGACAGGGGGACCAACTTCCTGTCAGCATATATGCGGGCAATGTGGAAGGAGTGCGGAGTGACTTACAGGTTCACCACTCCTTATCACCCACAGACCAATGGTCTTGTGGAAAGGTTCAACCAAACCTTGAAGGGTATGATCAGAAGTCTACCCGAAAGCCTGCGGAGGAAATAGGACGTCCTCCTACCCTGTTTGCTCTTTTCCTACAGGGAAGTGCCGCAAAAGGGAGTGGGTTTCAGCCCCTTCAAGCTTTTGTACGGGCACCCTGTACGTGGACCTCTCAGCCTGGTGAGGGACTCCTGGGAAAAGTCTCCCCGGAAAGTTCCCCAGGATGTGGTGAGCTACATGCTGGCCTTCCGAAGCCAAATGGCTAAGTTGTGGAAGCAAGCTTCTGACAACTTGGAAGCCAGCCAGGCAGTCATGAAAGCGTGGTATGACCACAATGCTCACCCAGTGGAGTTGGAGCCTGGACAGAAGGTGTGGGTGATGGAACCTGGAGAGCTGAGCGCCCTCCAGGACCGTTGGACAGGCCCCTATGAGGTGTTGGAAAAGATGGGCAAAACTACCTATCTGGTGGATGTGAAAACCCCTCGACACCCGCATCGGGTGTTACATGCCAATCGCCTCAAACCCCACTTTGAGAGGCCCGAAGTCATGTTGGTAATGGTGACTGACGGTTCAGAGGAAGAGGACACTGAGCCTCTCCCCGACCTTTTTGCGTCTCAAGAAAAGGATGGTTCAGTGGAGGGAGTGAAACTCTCACCATCCCTGACTCCTGAGCAGCAGGAGGAATGTCGCCAGGTCCTGGGGTCATTCGCTCCTCTGTTCTCCCTTGTCCCGGGCAAGACCCACCTGTGTACCCATGACGTGGACACTGGAGACAGCCCACCTGTGAAGTCGAAGTCTTACCGGCTGTCTGACAAGGTGAAGGCCAGTATCCAAAGCGAAGTAGCTAAGATGCTGGAGCTAGGAGTCATCGAACCTTCAAGTAGCCCTTGGTCTAGCCCGGTGGTTTTGGTTCCCAAAGCTGCCCCACCTGGCGCCACACCAGAATTGCGATTCTGTGTGGACTACCGAGGACTAAATTCAGTAACCAAGACAGATGCTCATCCAATCCCTCGGGCGGATGAACTGATTGACCGGTTGGGAGCTGCCCAATATCTCAGTACCATTGACCTTACTGCAGGGTACTGGCAGATTCCCATGACTGATGGAGCCAAGGAAAGGTCAGCCTTCTCCACACCTGATGGACACTACCAGTTCTGCGTCATGCCCTTTGGGCTCAAGAACGCTCCTGCCACTTTTCAGCGGCTGGTGAACACGATCCTCACCGGGATGGAGTCATTCTCTGCTGCTTACTTGGATGACACAGCTGTCTTCAGTAGCAGCTGGGAGGATCATTTGCAGCACTTGCAAACCGTTCTCCAGGCCCTGGAACGGGCTGGCTTGACGATCAAGGCCAGCAAATGTCAGATTGAACAGGGGTCGGTAGTGTACTTAGGACACTTGGTGGGCCGGGGTACGGTGCAGTCCCTTCAGGCGAAGATTGAGGCAATCATGGCCTGGAAACCCCCCAAGACCCAGACTGAGGTCCGAGCCTTCCTGGGCCTCACAGGTTACTACAGACGATTCGTAAAGGGGTATGGCGCTATCGTGGCACCCCTTACAGAACTCACGGCCAAAAAGCAACCCAGGAGAGTCATCTGGACGGAGGCTTGCCAGCGAGCCTTCGACACTCTGAAACAAGCATTGTGTAAAGCTCCAGTCCTGAAGGCTCCAGATTTTTCGAAAGAGTTCATTGTCCAGACAGATGCATCCGACATTGGCATTGGGGCGGTGTTATCGCAACTCAATGAAGAGGGTCTGGATCAACCCGTGGTCTTTCTGTCACGGAGACTGCTTCCCCGGGAACAGAGGTGGAGTACCATCGAGCGGGAAGCCTTTGCGGTGGTCTGGGCACTGAAGAAGCTGCGACCATACTTGTTTGGTTCACACTTCCTTGTTCAGACAGACCACCGACCCCTTCGTTGGCTAATGCAAATGAAGGGGGAAAACCCCAAACTGTTGAGGTGGTCTATCTCCCTACAGGGAATGGACTTTCGGGTGGAACACCGGCCCGGAGTTGACCACGCCAATGCAGACAGTCTCTCCAGGTATTTCCGCCTTAGTGTTGAGGACTCCCAAGGGGTTGGGTAGTTCTCCCCACTTTCAGCTGGGGGGGCCCCTTTTAGACCTGTCTGCTTCTGAGAGTCCCCTCACCATTATGATTTCTTTTGTTCCCCTGCACCTCCCAAAATTTGTCGCTTTTCTTTGTCTGCCAGGACTTTTTATGTGTTGTTTCATGGGGTTAGATGTTCCTTGACCCCCAGTTGCTCACAAGGTTTGTGGCACCTATTTACAAGACATGTGACGAAACCTGTGGCATTACAAACTGGGGTTGTCAACCCAAAGATATAGCCCTAAAATGGTGGACACCGTTATCCCTCATGTGAGTGACTCCCATTGGAGCCTTCATGAGCCCTGGCCTCTTGAGGTTTTGGCGCCCTTGGTTTGGCGCGCATTTCTGACAGGAATTCCTTTATTTTCCTCAGGTACACAAAATGGCTGCTCTAGAACCCCAGTACGGTGGCTTTGAGTGTCCCAAAAACCCCTCAAGAGTGCCTTGTCATTGTCATAGCCAGAGAAGGTTCTAGAACCTTCTGGCTCGTGCCAGTACCCCAGGGCACTGGCTATATAAGGCTCAGTCCCTGGCGGCCATTTTAGATCCGATAGATTCATTCTAGATTCCAGACTTGACACCAGATTGACACCTGCCCTGTTGACCCCTGAGGTGGCTGGTAGCGCAGGCAGTAGAGCAGCAAAGGGTTGCTGGCGTTGTGTCTGACTGGCATTCCAGTCAACTACGTGAGAAGTGATCTAGCGCCTACAGCGCCTGCCCAGCGAGTACCTCATTGCCCCCCAAAGACTGTGGCCAGATTCGTGTGCCTCCCCGTGCCCCCCCGGTGGTGAACTGTGATCGATTTGACGAGTCGCGGCATTTATTTGACTGTGCGCGAAGGTAGCGTGATCTCTCCGGCAGCCCGTTCGTCAGTCTAATGACTTTGAACTGGTGCCGCCTGTGCTCAAGTAGTGCTAAAGCCCGTAGGCGCGCATAGACTTCACCGGCAAAGCAGAGATCCTATCCCGGTGACCGTCGAGTACAAATGATGCATTTACTGTGTTTCCTTGCCTTCTAGATATACGCGCAGATGCCTTGAGTGATTATTAAAGAGTCCCAAACCTTATTTTGTGCTCAGAGAAGCCGTATACCTGGTCATTGAAAACAGCATAAACTGTAAGAGTTATCTTTCCCATTTGAAACGTATTGCCGATGTAATGATTCTAAAGTATTTAATTGGTGGCAGCGATACCAGAAGAAAAATGTGGTTGTTTATTTAAATGAACCAATATTTATTCTGATATTTATTGTGATATTTATTGTGATATTCATTCTTGAAGTTATTCTATTTATTAGTACTATTTATTACCAGAATTGTATGTCCAAAAGAAATGTATATGTGCTTTCCCAGTCAACCCTATTTACAACAAAGAGCTTTTATATAAAGGAATCGTATTTTTCTACAGCAGTGGTGTGGTGTCCTTCTTTTTGGTGTGGATGTACAAGGAGTTATTATTGGGTCATAGCCGGCTTAACACCACAGCCTTCACCTGCCTTGTCACTCGAGCCAAGCTACCCCCCTTTGTGCTGGGCTTGCCCATCGCAGGTCCAACAGGCATCTATGGCCCCCCTTCGCCGTCTTTTAATTCCAGTCGGGGGGTCACTTATATGATAATCTGCAGGGGCTGTGTAGGTAGGGGGGAGGAGAAATGCAATGTAGCATTTCCCGGACCAGCCTTGGGGTAACCAAGTACGTGCGTGAGGTCCACAGATGAAATAGGTGTTGGGGGCAGTGACCATCATTGGGAAATTGAGGTCAGGTAGGGTGTATGTCTTATTACACTCACTTTCTCCCATTTTCTGACCCTTGCCCTTTCCTCTTACATAGAATAGGCCCTTATGGGGCACTGCCAATCCTCCTTGTTCTGTCTGTCTCTTTTGGACCGAAAATGTTTCCCTAAAGGAGGTAGTGTCGTTAAAAAGGGAATAACTGGTATTTTCAATATTATCTGCTTGTCCCCATGTCGTGGTGAAGTTTACCATCTTTTCAACGGCTCATACTGTCTTTGTTTTTAATTCGTTCCATGTACTAGTGGTCTTGGTCTGGGTCTCGGGAATGTTTCTAACAGAAGCGAAGAATATCATAGAAAATGCATAGGTAGATCCAGCATAGCCAAAAGGCAGAGGGAGAAAAGGCATTCCCCCATCTACGGAATGTGGCATTAAACTACAGACCCAACAGTTGGTTTTGTTAATAACCATTTGGTGTTGGTGGAGTGTGGAGATAAATGTGTTATTGATAAATTCTTTTCTTCTATTCTCGAGATGTGGAGGGAGATCTACATGTGAATGCATAGCTGTGTTGTTCAAAAGTGCAGGGGAAGATGGTGTGAAAGCTAGATGAAGAAACCAACCTAGGCAAGCCGTGATACAAAAAATTAAAATCATCATAGATAGAAAGATCGAAACCCTGTTATGCAATAATTTTACGCATTTAAACATATTCTCCATGTTTGGCTGCTAGTCTGAGTCAATTATGCATACGTGACGGGACACTTCCCAGCAACCGCTTCACCAAAACTACGTCTTGGACTTAATTAGCTGCCGGTAGGTCGAGGTCAGATGCAATGTCTCTAGCTTGTTTCTGATGGGATCGCAGCCGCGATCTGTATTCCTCTTGAGGGGAAAGTTCAGGAAGGGGTGAAATAGAGTCTATTGTCTCAGTGTCTATATTCTTGGAACCAGCGAAAATGTCAGTAGGAGTTGGTCCGAAGAATTTCTTGCAGTGGCTAGCGTGGAGCCGTCCTTTTCTTCCTTCCACCTTGACCGCAGTTCTCGTCGTGAGTAGCACCACCTTGGGAGCCGTCCACCTTCTTTCCAGGGGACTGGCACGGTCAAAATTCCTCACAAGGATCCAGTCCCCAGGCCGGATGGCGTGTTCCTTGGATGTTGTTTTGTCTGGAAAGGCTGAAGCCACCTGTGAACGAAAAGAGCGTAGTGCAGACAAAAGGAAGCTAGGTAATCTGTCAGAACATTAGAATCAATATCAGTTAACTTTTTAGGGGATGGGACGCCCCAGATATTTGGAGGCCTCCCATATGTGACTTCGTAGGGAGACAGACCCGTCCGGGAATGTGCCACCATTCGCATGTAGAAGAGAGCAACTGGAAGAGCTGTAACCCAGTCTATTTGTTTGTCAGCACATATTTTAGCTAGATTGGTCTTCAGAGTTTGATTATGCCGTTCGACTAGGCCTGCTGACTGGGGGTGTCGAACACAGTGGAATCTCCAGGTGTACCCTAACAGTAAAGAGACAGCCTTCTTTAGATTGGAGGAGATCGGCTGTCCATTGTCAGAGTATATGACTCTTGGCAACCCGTATCGAGGGAAAAATTCCCTCACCAATTGTTTAGCTGTTATCTGGGCACCATAGTCTGGAACGGGGTATGCGTCACTCCGTTGGGTTAAGGTACAGACTACTACGAGGACATACTTATGTCCCCGACATCTTTCCATTTGTATGTAGTCCATTTGGAGGACTTCAAAGGGGTAGTTTGGAGAGTGGAACCCTCCTTGTTCAACCGAGACACTTTTCCCTGGATTGAACTGACATCAAATCATACAGGTGCGTACCTTATGTTTGGCCGCTGAGCACAGATGTTTGTTATGCCATACCATACTTAGACTATCCAACATCCCTTTTTCTCCGAGGTGCACGGGACCGTGGGCAGTTTCTATGATTACAGGAACCATTATGTCAGGGAGAAACCATTTGGATCTATCCTTTGTTATCCAGCCCTGATCTGTGTGGGAACCTCCCTCTTCTTCCCATTTTCTCTTTTCGGTGTCTGTAGCTTGGTTTTGGATGTCTATTACATCTTTGGTAGGATCAATAACTGGATAAACAGTCTTAATGGTAATTTCAGTGTTCAGGGTTCCTGTCTGAGCAACGTGTTTAGCTGTGGCATCCGCCAGAGCATTACCTCTGGTGGCGGAGTCCATGATTTTTGTGTGTGCTTTGCATTTCAATATAGCTACTTCTGCAGGCCTGTGTATTGAATCTAGTAGCTGAAGAATAAGATCCCCATGCTGTATCTTTGTTCCATAGGAGGTCAGAAAACCTCTCTCCTTCCACAGAATACCAAAATTGTGGACTACCCCGAACGCATATTGCGAATCGGTGTAGATGTTAACCCGTTTTCCTTTCGAACACTCGCATGCTTGTGCAAGAGCTATGAGTTCGGCTGCTTGGGCTGAATGTACGAGTATTCTGGCTGCCAGGAGGACTGTATTTTCTGTAGTGACAGCATAAGCTTCTGAGAGTTCGCCTGTTTGGAGGCGCATACAGGAACCATCTACGAACAGTGTGTGTTCTGGTGCACTTAAGGGTACATCTACAAGATCAGACCGGGGTTTTGTGACTAGTTCGACTATCTCTAAGCAGTCATGGGTTTTGTTGTCTACTGGAACAGTGGGCAGCAGTGTAGCTGGGTTGAGGATATTGCATCTTTGATGATAATGTGGGGTTGGAATAATGTGACTTCATAACCTGTGAGACGAGCTATGGTCAAGTGTTGTGTCTGTGTCCTATTCAGAAGTAATTCTACTGCATGTGGGACCTGCACTTCAAGAGGATGTCCTAGCACAATGGAGTCACTTTGTCGAATTGCCAGAGCCGTAGCTGCAACGGATTTTAAGCAGGCAGGCAAGCCTTGTGCAACAGGATCGAGAGTACTGGAAAAATAAGCACAGGGGCGATGTTTATTGGCCTGTGTTTGTGTGAGCACTGATAAGGCTGTACCTTCCCGTTCTGTGACGAAGAGGACAACGGTTTTGCATAATCTGGTGTAGCTAGGACAGGTGCAGAACATAATGCTTGTTTAAGAGTGTTAAAAGCAAAGGTATGATCTGGTGTCCATGGCAATGGAGAAGAGGTGGCAAAATTGGAGGTCGTTAATTGTATCAGGGGTTTGGCCAAATAGGCGAACTGGGGAATCCACTGCCTACAATAGGAAGTGAGGCCAATAAAGGCACGGACTTCTTTCTGTGTCTTAGGGACAGGAATGTTAAAAATGAGTTGGATTCTTTCAGGTGTGAGTGCCCTACCCTCCTTTGACAGCAGGTGTCCTAAGTATGCCACCTGCTGTAAACACAATTGCAATTTAGAGGGTGATACTTTGTGGCCATGTTGTGCAAGAAACATTAGGACAATTTGTGATGCTTGTTCGCATTCCGTTTCGGAACGTGCGGTGATCAGTAGGTCATCGACATATTGTAACGATGTCGTAGTGGAGGGCAGAACAATGTCGTCCAACTGTCTTTTAAGTGCCTGACTGTAGATACTGGGACTTTCTGTATGCCCTTGAGGAGCTCTTGTGAAACAGAAACTACGACCTTGTAGTGAGAATCCGAGTAGGTGCTGACTGTCTGGATGAATGGGTATACTGAAGAAAGCGTTTTTAAGGTCAATGACGGTAAAATGTGTTGCATCAGGATCTATAGCTGTTAGCAGAGTACTAATGTCTGAAACCACAGGGTATTGTGGTACCACACATTTATTAAGTTCACGTAAATCAACCAGAAGTCTGTAAACTGGTGGTGCACCGTCATCTGTTTTCTTGCGTACTGGCAGGACTGGCGAATTACATATATTGGAAGGTACCTCTCTGACCACTCCTTTTTGTATCAAATCGTCGATAATCTGAATAAGGGCTTGTTCCGCATCTGGCGGTAACTTGTATTGGCGGACACGAGGTAGGACAACACCTTCTTTTAACGTGACTATGTGTGGTGTAATATCCATGAATCCTACGTCAGTAGGGTCAGTGGCCCATAATGTAGCAGGAATATCCCTTAATTTGACATCTAATTCTTGTGTGATGTAGTGACCTTTGAAATCTCGGAGGAATAGTCAGACCCCTTCCGGGGAACAGCATATCACAGCACCCAGTTCCTTTAATGTTTGGATGCCAAGTACATTTGCGGGACAGGACTTAGTGAGTACCAAATCGGCGGAAGCTGTAAGAGGGCCAACCTGGAGTGACACTGGTTCAGAAACTTTGTTGATGACTGGTGTACCTGAAAAGCCCAAGGAAATATTATTCGAGCCAGAGAGGGGTACCTTGGGAACTTCGTTGTGTTGTACTGTCGTCCTACTGGCCCCGGTGTCGATCAGAAATTTTGTTTCTTTACCTAAGAGCTTAGCATGTACACAGGGACCCTTTTGGTCGACCGGGACCGGGATCAGTGGATGAATATCGTGTCCCTCCCAGCTGTCTCATGAAATCGTGGGGAATTCAGGATAGGATTATACTGGGTACTGATAGAGTTGTGTGGCTGTTTTAGTTTCAGATGGGACAGTTGATGTTGGAGCAGAAGGACGAGTGGTGTAGGTGCGAGGTTGTGTCTTTCCAGTAGCGATATTGTGGTGTAAGACTGGACAGTCGCGCACAAAGTGGCCAGGCTTTTTGCAATAATTACAGGTAACCCTTTCTTGTGGTACTGGAGGTTGCTTATGGGTCTGAGGAATTGTATTGGTTTGTGCTACCAATACCTTCATTTTGGTATCCTTTGCCCTCCTTTTCTCTTGTTCTTGTTCATCCCTAATTCTGTTTTGATGGTACTGGAGCATCTGGAGTGCTTGTGAAGGGGAACTAGCTTGCCAAGTGCTTTCAACTTTTAATACTCTATTTTTGAATATAGGTAAAGCATTCTCTACAAATTTTGAGACAAACAATCGACTATAGGCATCTCTGCCTGAGGAGAGACCACTATTGATAAGAAAACATTTCTCCAATCTCGTATAATAGTCCCCTATGTCTTCGTCTGCTTTTTGTTTGCACGCAGAGATAGCATCCCAATCTTCCTTTTTAGTGGCCAACAACTGAGAGAGTATTTTCGGGAAAAGGCGGGGGAGTTCCAGGACTAAAGGTTCCAGGCCCTGTCCAGGATCACGAGTATTTTCTTCTGCCTCCAAAGCTGCCCATGCTACCTTTTTCCCTTCAACCTCCCAATCCTTTCCCTTTAGTTTGTCGTATGTTCCTTGAGGAAGCAGAACTTTGAGGAGAATATTGAGATCCTTATAAGTAAAGGAGCCCATTTGAAGGATATCCTTGAGTTCTCTATGGAATCACGTAGGATCTTTTTCATGAGAAGGGACCATTTTCTTCATTTCTAATATCTCTAATTTTGTTAAGCAAGTATAGACAAATGTTTGTTGTAACTTTCCTGCGGAATCTACAAAGGGATGTACTTCACGGAGGGGAAATTGACCTTGGTCGTACTGTGGGGGATTTGAGTCATAAACATCAGAAAGGTATTGGACATAGCCTTGTCGCTGATCCAGGAAAATGTTAAGGAAATCTTGTCCCCTTGCCACCCACCTCCCCTTGCCACCTACCTCCCCTCTAGACAATCTCGTAAGAGAGGATGTAAAACTTTGGGCGGGTAGCCAGTGCCCTCATACAATGTAATGAGGTATTGAACCATATATATGCTGGCCAGCCTTTGAGATGTCATAGGGAGCGATAAAAACATTTGAGCGACTATATCAGGGCCGTATATAGAGTATTGGGATACCCAATGGGTGCTTGATCGAGCGAGTTCTTCTTCCTGTGTGGTGAGTGGAGATTCGTCGTCCATCCAATCAGCCAGGGCTTTTTGTGTTCACTGGAACAATTTATCTGAGGAAGCTGACAATTTTTCAGTCTTACTTCTGAGTCATCTGCTATCTTGGCAACGAGGGAGACGGGGACGTACTGCTCCTTGAAAAGCAGTTACTTCGTCCCTGTCTTCATCTGTACCATCATTCTCGTTTTCCTGGGTAGGGGCATTCTTCTGGTGTGAGTCAAAAACCTTACTGGTAAAGAGAGGGATAAAAAGATCTATTTCCTTTATTTTATCATAACTTCCTGCTACCACTGCTTGGTCTAGCTGAAGTAGGTTGTCAGGAACCTTTTTCCCGGTACTCGAGACCATACGGATGAAACAGGTAATCATGAATCGTGAAATACATCTTTTATGAGCGATGGGTCTATTTTTAATAGCCCCTTGTAGCACTTCTAAATGTTCCCCTGTTCGGAGAGCTTTGTAAATTTTATTCAGACAGCTCGTGATATCGGGTACCTCCCGTACACCTTCTAGAGCTTCTCGTAAGCGATAGGAAACATCTGCTTGTGGATCTTCCCCTGGAGTCGGGTCATACCCACACTCCAACATTGGTAGGACACTACTCGAGGTGTCAGGGATGGGTTCTGTCTGGGTAATTACTCGTCTGGCCATTATTTGATTAGTATAAGCAGGGGGTGGTTCCATTAAATATGTAGTAATGAAGTCTTTGGGCACGGAAGGAACCTTAGGAAGTGGAGGTGCTGTGGGGACGTTAGGGTCTGGACTACCATCGGACCCTGCCTTTTGCAAGAGGACGGGATATATACCCGTCACGGAGGCCGAGACCTCCCTTTTCTTTTGTTCAAAATCAATATCATCATTCTGATCCTGTAACTTTCTCATCCTACTTTCTTCCGACATTCTCTTTGCTTTCTCCACTTTCCCTTGCTCTTTCTGTTCCCTTCGATGTGCTTCCTTTTGCCATATTTCAACGCTTTCTAACATCGAGGGTCTTGCTTTCTTTTCCCAACATTTCTTTTCAACTGCCATGATACAATTTAAGTCCCATGTGCCAGTCTTTGGCCATCTAATCGCAATTTCCAAATCTTTGGTGTAACCTTCCCAGAGATCCAAATACAGGATGGCACCAATTCCATATTTCGTATACATGAAGTAACCAGGAGTATCCTTCAGGGGGACTGGTACAGGTTGTTCCAGTAACCCCTTCCGGGTACTCAGTTTACACAATTTAGAGAATAAAGGCATTGCGTCAATATACAATAAATTTACACTTGATAACTTGATATACTCTGCATATCAGAGTACAAACATACCGTTTTCTAGAAACCTAGAACCCGTCTTGACCGTGTCCTGAAAAATCAGAACCCGTCTTGATACACCCCCAGCAGTACTCACCGAGGTGCAGAAAACTTGAAGACCTTGTCACTGGACTTGTTGCGCTGCGCTCTTGATCAGGGATTTGTCGGGGTTCTGAAGACCTCGGACTCGGCAACTTCACACGGTTCGGTCTCTGGGTCGAGACTTCCGCTGTCGTCCTCACCGCCTCGCGTGGATGGTCAGGCCATGGCACAGCCCCTCCTTGACACAAAGGAGTTCATGCAGGAACACCCTGCAGTGTTCACTTTGAAGTCCGTCGGTGCCAGGAGGACCCGAGGAACATGGCGGCAGGCTGACGTTTGCCGAGGGAGCTCCAGTCCGGGAGGTGGTTTCTCAGAAGTAGGCAGCGACAAAGGCACGGAAACGGTGAGAGCGGAGCGGGTGATTTCTAGTGAAATGCGAGCAGTACCCTGATGCCTTTTCTCTGTTTTTCCTCGTAAAAACTGAAAAATATCGAGCAAGCCGAGGCGGCGTCCATACCAGTCGAGGAGCGCTCCCGGCACTAGGACCCTGGAGGAGGGGAGAGGCGGAGAGATCGAAGAACGCAGTCGGAGACGGAGTCAGGAAGTGAAAGCGGCCGGCGGGGGAGCGAGGCACCAAACGTGCTCGGCGGTGTGTTATGAGCTCGAGCAGGCTTCTTCCAGAATTTAATTCTGGTCCCACGGAGGGTGAAGTCAAAGGAATCTGCATCCCTTCCACAGCACAAGAGGAGAGGAGGTATCTCGGCAGAATAGTGCGGGGGTCGAGGGATTGGGCTTATGCGTGGGGGCAAGCGAGGCGGCTGTTGGCAAGAGTAAGCCTCAGCTCCCCACTAACCAATAATTTTGTTTATCGTGCCTCATTAAAGGAGGGAGCGGAGAAGGGGGTTCAAACATTCAGGCACCAGAGGGGCTCGGTTGGTCTGGAACTGAGTAGTGGTGAGGTATTATGTGAGCTACAGCGTTTGTTACAGGACAAGGGCATGGACTTAGGAGCAAGTCTAATACCTGAGAATCTGCCTATACACCCCAGACAAGAGGAGGAGATAGTCGTCTTCCCAGAGAACCTGGTAGGTGAGGAGTATAAGATCAAGACTGCTACTAAAGATAAGGGAAAGATTAAGGCGCCTTCAAACATATCTTTTAATATAGCCTCCAATATACCTTCTAACGTATCCTCTCCCCCACCCCCCCTTACTTCCAAACCTTTAGTCAGGAATAGGTACCAGTTGAGGTCAAGATTCGCCTTACAGAAGTCAGGAGTTGAGGTTCCCGCCACCGTAACCACAGGTGTCATCCCGATCTCCCCGATAGGAAGAAGGAGGGGTAGGAGTAATATCGTGGGGGAAGTGGGGGAAGCGATTAAGCAAAAGCAAAAGCAAAAGCTAAAGCAGAAGTTGCTGAAGACCTGCGGGACGGTCCCGAAGCCCACCCCTTCCCTAAAGGCCTACTTTAAAATAATGGAGAAGGTAGTTGACCCCCCGACAGGAGGAGGAAGTATCCCCTGCCCTATCTCTTCAGGATCCCCGGGTCCATCTAGTCATCCTACGTCAAAGGACCCACAAAGTATCAGAAACTTATCAGATCATACTTCTCCTGATATACCAGGCATTTCCTTCGTGGTGACTCTAAAAAATAGCTATACGGTATTGGGACAGTTGGAGGATGCAACAAATCAAGAGAGTCAGGAGAGAGCAGAGGAAGAGCTTGTGCAAGATGATGAAACCGGAACCAGAATAGAGGGAGGACCTTTAGGTCAGAGGCCGGCACAGACCGTCCTGGCTAGCCCCCCACCCCCTGCAAGATCATTGGTGACAGTCCCGGACGCAGGTTTGTCACAGGTGGGAGCCCTTCTCTTAAGTCTTAGAGAGGACTTGCTGACGAAACTTGATCAGAAGTTTGACACATCCGAGGCTAACCAAAAAATCATTCATGATCAGTGCGCCAGTTTGAAGCAAAAATTGGTGGATGTCAGTAAGCGCACGGAGGAGCTCGAGGAAGATGTTAGTCTCCTAAAGGGAGCCTCTCAAAGACATGAAAGAGATATTGAGACGTTAAGAGCGCAAAACAGGGACCTTCAGATGGACGTGGAAAGATTAGAAATCCACTCAAGAAGGAACAATCTGAAGTTCTTGAAAGTACCTGAAGGGTTGGAAAATGGGGATGTTAAAGCCTTTATCTGCAAAATCCTCAGAGAGGGCGTCCTAAAAGACAGTCCAGAAATAGATCTTGAGAGGGAGATACAAAGAGCCCACAGAGATCCTTTCAGGCAGCGCTCCGGAAGGTCTGAGCCACGAAAGATCCTGGTGAATTTTCTATCCTTTTCAGTAAAAGAATTAATCTTGAGTAAAGCCCTGAAGGAAAAATCCCTACAATTAGGTGCAGCAAACTATATGATCCATTCTGATGTAGGGAAAATAACAGCACAAAGACAGTGGGAGTTGGGGACTCGTATGCCTGAGCTGAGGAGCTTAGGGGCTCAGGTCCAGATGAAGTTCCCTGCCTTCTTGAGAGTGGTCTGGAAGAACAAAACTCATAACTTTAATTCAGTACAGGATGTCGACTCCTTTCTTATTTTGATGCGTGAGAAAACGTCTGAGTAAGATAAATAGGACTCTGGAAAGCCCCGGGGGGGGGTTGAGAGCAAAATTAGTTAGATAATTAGTTAGATAATTAGCTTAGAATCTAAGTAACACGTGCATTAAGGCAATTAATGGTGTGTGTGGGGTCTCGGGGTGCCAGTAGTTTTCTAGAGTAGAGAAAGAAATGGTAAAGAAAATTAGGAGGTGAAAAAAAAGGGAAAAAAAAGGGAACAGTAAAAAAAAAAATATATATATATAATATATAAAAAAAAAAATTCTTTTTACTAGATAAAGGGTGTCTAATTTGGAAAAGTAGGGAAAGGGGAAGAATAGACTAATCTATCTAGCTTTTGTCGTACATATATAGCATAATAAACCACGAGGGTTGCCTCCCGGGGGTCTGGAGAGCTCCCGACGGGCGACATGATCGCCATAGGAGTAAAGGGGGGGGGTTCCTCAGGGGAGGGGGGGAGGAGGGAGGGGAGTAGGGGGAAAAAGTAAAACAAATCCTCATATTAGCTTGAAAATAATTTTTGCTCAAGTAGGGAGCTGGCTCAAAATGCTTAAGGTGATGGTAGAGAATTATGGCCGATACGACATATAGCATAAAATTTATAAGCTGGAATGTCAATGGGTTAAGAGACAGGACCAAAGCAAGAAGGATCATAGATTTTTTGTTTAGATCAGGGGCGCATATTTGTCTATTAGAGGAGACACATGTGGAGAGGGAAGAATGCAGTCAAATATTTGGGAGATGCAGATGGATCCAGGATATTACATCCTCGGGACAAAGCGGTAGTACAAGGGGGGTGGCCGTGATTATTAGAGCAGGCTCGGGGATTAGGCTGATAAAACACGAAACAGACATTTCGGGCAGATGGTTGATAGCTTCCTTGATGGTAGGAAGCGCCCCTCTTGTCTGCGCAGTCTACTATGTCCCGAATCTAGACGCCCCGGGGGCCCTGATGAAACTTAAAACCAACTTAATAGAGACAACAGGCCCAATAATTATTGGGGGAGACTTTAATCTTATTTTTGATAGAGATCTAGATAGAACATCAAGAGTGAGATTTTCTCCACCAAAAAAAACCAGTTTAGAACTTAAGAATATTATGAGGGATTTCAACTTGATGGACATTTGGAGATTCAAAAATCCAGGGGGAAGAGATTTTTCTTTTTATAGCAGAAGATATGGGCATCACTCTAGGATAGATTTCTTCCTGGTAGATAAGAACCTCACATCGGCAGTCAACTCTATATCATATGTCCCTGCAATTCTTTCAGATCACTCAGTGGTGGAAATGGTAGTTAATATGAAACAGAAAAAACATTTCAGGAGATGGACATTGGATCGGACGCTGCTGCTGGATGAAGGGGTCAGACAGGATTTAGTGACCCAGTCTGAAGAATTCTTTACAGTCAATACAGGGTCAGCAAATAAACAAATCGTCTGGGAATCGTATAAAGCTTTTTCCCGAGGTTTGTTAACAACCCTGATGATCAGGAGGAATAGACTGAGGAAAGAGAAAAGGGAAGCATGGATTTCAAGAATCAAGCTTAAGGAGCTGGAGTTACAGAGGGCATCGGCAGAGGAGTCGGATAACAGGCTAATTCTTCAGAGAGAGCTCGACTGTTTGCGAGCAGAATTTCAAGCAGGGTTGGACAAGGAATTGAAGGAAAAGTGGGACATTAGTAATTTACAGCAGTTTGCTTACGGTGAGAAGTGTGGGCGTCTCCTGGCCTGGAAGGCTCGAGCTGACAGAACAAGAAATCAGATAGATAGTTTGGTTTTATCAAGTACAGGGGAAAAAACTAACGAAGATGACTGTATAAGAGAAGAAGCAAAGAGATACATGCAGGCCCTATATGGACCTAGCTCTTCTATGGGTAAGCATCAAGTAGAATCCTGGTTTGCAAATGTTCTGCTCCCCAAGTTATCTGAGTCAGACAGTTCTTACCTTAGTTCAGAAATCAAAGAAGGGGAAGTCAGGGCTCAGTTGGCGAAAATGGCTAAGGGCAAAGCCGCAGGCCCAGATGGGCTTCCAGTGGAGATGTTTAAGATCGTTTTAGAGCAGATCATAGGGGTTCTGACCCTATTATTCAACGAAGTTCTACTCAGGGGAGGACAAGTCCCTAGGTCATGGGCGGAGGCAACGGTCACATTATTGTTGAAGCCAAACAAGGACCCAAGTAGGATAGAGTCCTACAGGTCCATTTCACTACTAAATGTGGACTATAAAATATTTGCGGGGGTACTGGCCACGAGACTAGCAAAGGTAGTAAAATCGGTAGTACATAGTGACCAAAGGGGCTTCATTCCGGATAGGCACCTCAATGAGTTGACTTTTCAAGTGGTAGCAGCGATTGATCTGGCTCAAGAAAAGAAGCTGCCTCTGACCATAGTAGCAGTGGATGCCGCAAAGGCATTTGACCAGGTTGACTGGAACTACATGTGGTTGGCGATGGAAAAATTTGGCTTTCCGATGAACTACATAACAGCCATCAAGCACTTATATTTAGCCCCGACAGCAAAGGTCCTAGTAAATGGTTCATTGACTGAGCAGTTCCATATCTCCAGAGGTACTCGACAGGGATGTCCCCTATCCCCCCTTTTGTTTGACTTATATATAGAGCCTTTCGTTTGTTTATTAAGAGCTGATCCAATAATTAAACCCTTCAAGATAGCGGATATGGAGCTTAAGTTGGCATTGTATGCTGATGACCTGTTAATGTACACTATAAATCCGGATGTAGCGATCCCCAGACTATTAGATGTTGCAAAGGGGTTTGGTAATATTTCGGGGTACTCAATCAATGCTGAAAAGACGGAAATAATGGAATGGAATCAGCAGTCTAGTTCGATGGGGAAGAAGAATAAAATGAGGTATCTGGGAATCCATCTGGTCAATGAGATAGATGAAATCCCCAAAATTAATTTAGAAAGGGTCATTAAAGACACAATTGTTTTATTGCAACGTTGGTCCTCTCTGCCTTTAAATATCTATGGGAGAGTGAATCTCCTGAAAATGATAGTGCTTCCTAAGGTCACTTTTTTATTTAATGCAATCCCATTATCTTTTCCAGCACCCTTAATTAAAAAATTACAAGGAAAATTGGGCTCATTCATTTGGAATGCCAAAGGCCCTCGTATAGCATGGAAGAAATTAAGAAGGGGTCTCAAGACAGGAGGGCTAGCATTTCCAGACTTAATGTTGTATTGCCATGCTTTTCATTTTAAGCATTTCAGAATTATGGCGGGCCATATGGACCAATCATCAATGGGGTTGCTATTTTCTGTCTTATTAAAGGACGTCCCTCAGGGATCTAGTTTCTTTCTTTACAAGTTTGGGGACCCAAAATTCTTCAAGAAAGTAAGGTTGAAGATTTTAAGGTCAGCTATGAAAAATTGGGTATTTGTAAGGACTAAACTAAACATCTTGTATTATGCGCCGCAGGCACCTATATGGGACTCACCAGGCCTCCCTGCCTGCCTTAATGATCAACTATCACTACCTTTGAAGCAGGCAGGGTTGGAGAGGTGGGGAGACCTGCAGGGAGATGGCCAACTCTTAAGTTGGGACACTTTGTTTAATCTAACTAGGGGAGCCCTGACGCGGTTTAAATACTATCAATTGTCAGGCTGGTGGACAACGAGATCTGTCATACCCAATGATAATAACCCCTCAAACCCCAAATGTGAAGAGGTAGCTAGAAGGGGTAAGTGGAAATCCCAAATATCGTTTTGGTATTCGGCAATGTTGGAGGGGGAGGATGTTACAGAGACTGAAATCTGTAAACTGTGGTGCAACGCTCTTACCCCGGCTGACGGGTCTTTTTTGGATTTCTGGCACGACTCCTTCAGGGTGTTAAATACTGTAATCAAGCCGGCTGCGCTGAAAAGGAATCACATATACACCATGTACAGGGTTTATATAACTCCGAAGAAACTGGCAAAATTCTCAAATATTGACTATAACTGCCCAAGGTGTGGCCTCTTGAGGGCAGACGACGTTCATATGTTTATGGACTGTCCTGAATTGGCGGACTACTGGGGGAAGATAAAGGAATTTTTAGAAGAAGTACTGTTAATGTCTATAGCACTTCCAAGGTTTACAGTTATGTTTGGGCTTGTAACGAACTATCAGGTGAATGACCTCACCACTAAATTCGTATTCTTTATCATCCTCTTAGCAAGGCGTGAGATCTGTAGGGCATGGAAAAATCCAACTCCCCCTACCTTTGCTAATTGCCTGAGGCAGATTATGTTAACCTGCAAATCAGATGTGGCATGTGATCCCAGAAGTGAGACGAATGTTTGGGCAGCCTTGGTGGCATGGCAATCTCGATGATTGGTTTTCCAATGATTTGTCTGGAGCCCTGCTGGTTCCCCGTACTCCTAAGTAGCAAAGGGCGCACAAAGATCGGCGAAAAAAAGGAGTTTGGAGGGGAAGGTAGTGGCTGCTTGAGGGTACGGGCAATCCAACTTGCATTAGGCCAAAACTAACAAGGGTCGGTGCAGAACGGCCAGTAGTGCATGGAGGAGCCAGTGTCCCATCAAGAGTTCCTTATGTGATATATGAGGATTACCAAAAAAAAAAAAAAAAATGAAGTAACCAGGAGTATCCTTCAGGGGGACTGGTACAGGTTCTTCCAGTAACCCCTTCCGGGTACTCAGTTTACACAATTTAGAGAATAAAGGCATTGCGTCAATATACAATAAATTTACACTTGATAACTTGATATACTCTGCATATCAGAGTACAAACATACCGTTTTCTAGAAACCTAGAACCCGTCTTGACCGTGTCCTGAAAAATCAGAACCCGTCTTGATACACCCCCAGCAGTACTCACCGAGGTGCAGAAAACTTGAAGACCTTGTCACTGGACTTGTTGCGCTGCGCTCTTGATCAGGGATTTGTCGGGGTTCTGAAGACCTCGGACTCGGCAACTTCACAAGGTTCGGTCTCTGGGTCGAGACTTCCGCTGTCGTCCTCACCGCCTCGCGTGGATGGTCAGGCCATGGCACAGCCCCTCCTTGACACAAAGGAGTTCATGCAGGAACACCCTGCAGTGTTCACTTTGAAGTCCGTCGGTGTCTGGAGAGACAGGTTCGGCTCCGCATCACCGGCGCGTGGGGAGAAAGGGAAGTGCCTGTTCGGGCGCCAAATTACTGTGGTAAATATTTTAGTAATTTACCTTGATCGGAATTTCTATAATATCAATAAAGTCAAGCATGAAGAGCAGAATCCGTGGTGATTAGAATTCAGGGATCTTTATTCAGTAACTCGAGTTAAGGGAGAGCTCCGTCACCTAAGGAGGCTCGGGAATAGTCTCTGTTTTAATCATCACAAGTACAACATTTTATACGTTTCTTGTCACAGAAAAGAGGAAGGAGCTTCCCTCGGACTAATTTCAGTTACTGTGTTGTAATCATACGGAAGTCATGGCAGGAGCGGCGTGACTTTGCTGAAATCATACGGAAGTCACGGCAGAAGCGGCGTGTTGGGAAATAACCCTAGGCTGGTTCCTTAGATATGAAAAAACGGTTGTGACAGGATGTCTGGTGTCGTGTCTTGGCAAACAGGAGCTGGTTTCTCGGAATCGGCTTGACCATAGTAATGTGTGGTTGCAGTTAGAGGAGGAAATGTGCCGTGTGCAATCTTACGTTTATGTGTTCGGGTTTTCTAAGTTACCATTTATGATGAGCCCGGGACGTGAAAGAGAGGGTGTATAATGGGACATAAGTAACTAAAATTATCCACTTTTCACAAAGGATGTAAGAGAAGAGCTGAAAGAAGTAACAGAGGTGCTGAAAGAGGCAAGAGAAGTGCTGAAAGAAGGAACAGAATTGCAAAAAGAAGGAAGAGATGTGCAGGAAGAAGCAACAGAAGTGCAGAAAGAGCAAGAGAAGTGCAGAAAGAGGTACATAAAGAGACCAGAGAGGTGCACAAAGAGACAAGAGAGGTGCAGAAAGAGGGAACGGGAGTGCAGAAATAGGCAACAGGGGTACAGAAAGAAGCAAGAGAGGAGCAGAAAGATGTAAGAAAATTGCAGAAAGAAGCAACAGAGGTGCAGAAAGAGGCAAGATAGTTGTAGAAAGAGGCAAGAGAAGTCCAGAAAGAAGCAAGAGAAATGTAGAAAGAGGCAAGAGAAGTGCAGAAAAAGGCAAGAGAAGTGTAGTAAGAAGCAAGAGATGCGCAGAAAAAGGCATAGGAAGTGTAGAAAGAGGCATGAGAAGTGCAGAAAGAAGCAAGAGATGCATAGAAAAAAGCAAAACAGGTGCAGAAAGAGGCAAGAGAACTGCATGAAGAACCAACAGAGGTGCAGACAGAGGCAAGAGGGGTGCTGAAAGGCGCAAGAGAAGTGCAGAAAGAAGCAACAGAGGTATAGACAGAGGCAAGAGAACTAGAAAGAGGGAAGAGAGGTATAGAAGGAGGCAAGAGAGGTACAGAGAGAGGGAAGAGGGGTTCAGAAAGATGCAAGAGGGGTGAAGAAACAAGCAAGAGAGGTACGGAAACAAGCAAGAGAAGTGCAGAAAGTAGCAACAGTGGTGCAGAAAGAAGCAAGAGGGGTGCAGAAAGAGGCAAGTGAAGTGCAGAAAGAACCAACAGAGGTACACAAAGAGGAAATAGAAGTGCAGAAAGAGGCCGGAGCAGTGCACAAAGAAGCAAGAGAAGAGCAGAAAGAAGCAAGAGAAACCCAGAAAGAAGCAGGGGAATTACAGAAAGAGGCAAGAGAAGAGCAGAGAGAGGCAAGAGATGCATTGAAAAAGGCAAGAGAGGTGTAGAAAGAGGCAAGAGAACTGCAGGAATAACCAACATTGTTGCAGACAGAGGCAAGAGTGGTGCTAAAAAAGGCAAGAGAAGTACAGAAAGAAGGAACAGAGGTGCAGAAAGAGGTAAGAAAACTATAAAAAGAGGCAAGAGAGGTACAGAAGGAGGCAAGAGAAGTGCAGAAATAGGGAAGAGTGGTGCAGAAAGATGCAAGAGGGGTACAGAAAGAAGCAAGAAAGGTGCAGAAAGAGGCTGGAGAAGTACAGAAAGAAGTAAAATGTGTCTGAAAGAGGCTAGAGAGGTGCAGATAGACACAAGAGAAATGCGCAAAAAAGCACCAGAGGTGCAGAAGGACATAAGAGAACTGCAGAAATAGGCAAGGACATTTCACAAACAGGCAAACAAGGTGCTGCAAGATGGAACACGGGTACAGACAGAGGCAAGAGAGGTACAGAAATAGGGAATAGGGATGCAGAAAGAGGCAAGACGGGTGAAGAAATTTACAAGAGAGGTGCCGAAAGAAGCAAGAGGGGTGCAGAAAGAACCAACAGAGGTGTAGAAAGAGGTAAGGGGAGTGCAGAAAGATGCAAAAGAAGTGCAGAAAGAAGCAACAGAGGTGCAGAAAGAGGCAACAGAACTGCAGAAAGAAGGAACAGGGGTGCAGAAAGAACCACCAGATGTGCAGAAAGAGGCATGAGGGGTGCAGAAAGAGCCTAGAGAAGTGCAGAAAGAACCAACAGAGATGCAGAAATAGGCAAAAGAGGTATAGAAAGAGTCAAGAGAGGTACCGAAAAAGGCAATAGAGGTGCAGCCAGAGGGAACAGGGGTGCAAAAAGAGACAAGAGAGGTGCAGAAAGAAGCGACAGGTGCAGAAAGAATCAAGCGAAGTAATGAAAGAGACAAGAGTTGCAGAAAGAGGCAAAAGAAGTGCGGAAAGAGGCAAGAGAAGTACTGAAAGATGCAACAGAGGTGCAGAAAGAAGCAAGAGAAGTTAGATTAGATTAAAATACTTTTAAAGCACATGGCTGCCTCGGCAAAGAGGCGTCCCAGCGCTGGAGCAAGACTAAGCAGGGGACCAGACCTGAGTAAAGAGCCAGGTCTTCATAAGACATCTGAAGGCCTGATGGTCAGGGTTACTGCGAATGTATAGGGGGAAAGAATTCCAGAGGGTGGGGGCCAGACGTCTAAAGGAGCGGCCGCCGGATCTAGTCCTGCGTATGCGAGGGAAACGTGCAAGACGCAAGTTCGCCGAGCGCAATGCTCGGGGTGGGATGTAGAGGGTGCACAGATCGCCTAGAATGTCTGGGGCGATTCGTGTCAGTATCTTATGAGTGATACCGAGCGCCTTGAAGCAAACACGCTGTTTGAGGGACAGCCAATGTAGGCGGTGGAGGAGATTAGAGGCATGGCTGTACTTAGGGAGGGCAAAGATGGCGCGTGCTGCCGCGTTCTGGACCTGCTGCAGTCAGTTAAGGACAGATTTATTAGAGCCAAGAGAAGCACATTGCAGTACTTCAGGCGAGCCAGGATAGAGGCTTGAATAATCAGCTGGCGTGTTTGGGCATCAAAAAGACCCAGAATCGGTCTGAGGCCGTGCAGTAGTCCAAAGCACTTCCCCGCCACTGATTTGGCATGTGTTTCAAGATTAAGGTCTTTGTCAAGTATAAAGCCCACATTTTTCACCGCGGGTTTAGGGGCAGGGTGGTCACCAAGTGCCAGGGGCCACCATTCATTAGTCCAGAGATGGGATTCTTTGCCAACCAGAAGAATCACAGATTTGGCGGAGTTCAATTGCAGAAAGTTAGCTGTCATCCATTCTGCGATAGCAGAGATATATTCTTTACATTTTATTTTGTCTTGGCTGGGATTATTGGACAGGGCAATCACCAGTTGGGTGCCGTCAGCATATGACACCAGGGAGATTCCTCGTGCTTTGGCCGTCCGTGCCAATGGGCTCCTATATATATTGAAGAGTGTAGGGCTCAGTGCAGAGCCCTGAGGAATCCCGCAGCAGAGAGGGTGGACATGGGTAGAGAAAGTGGAAGATGTCACTTGGAAAGTCCGGTCGGCCAAGAAGGAGGAAAACCACAATAAAGCTTTATTTCCAGAAGTGATAAAACAGACAAGAGAGCTGCAGAATGAAACAAGAAATGTGCAGAAAAAATGATGAGTAGTGCAGCAAGAGGCAAGACAGTTGCAGAAAGAGGCAGGAGAGGTGCAGAAAGAGGCTAGTGGGGTGCAGACAGAGGCAAGAGGGGTGCAGAAAGAGAGAAAAGAAATGCAGAAAGAGACAAGAGAGATACAGAAAGAGGTAAGACGGGTGCAGAAAGAGAGAAAAGGGGTACAGAAAGTGGCAAGGGGGTGCAGAAAGAAGCAAGAGAGGTATAGAAAGAAGCAAGAGAAGTGCAGCAAGAAGCAAAATGGGTGCAGAAAGAGGCAAGAGGGGTGGAGAAAGAGGCAAGAGAAGTGCACAAAGAAGCAACAGAGGTGCAGAAGGAGGCAAGAGAACTGCAGAAAGAGGCAAGAAAGTTGCACAAACAGGCAAACAAGGTGCAGAAAGATGGAACAGGGGTTAAGAAAGAGGCAAGAGGGTGAAGAAATGTGCAAGAAAGGTGACGAAAGAAGCAAGAGGAGTGCCGAAAGAACAAACAGAGGTGTAGAAAGAGGCAAGAGGAGTATAGCAAGAGGTAAGAAAAGTGCAGAAAGAAGCAAGAGAGGTGCAGAAAGATGCAAGAGAACTGCAGCAAGAGAAAACAGGGATGCAGACAGAGGGAAGAGGGGTGGAGAAAGAGGCAAGAGGGGTGTAGGAAAACGCAAGAGAGGTGTAGGAAAACGCAAGAGAGGTGTAGAAAGAAGCTAGAGAAGTGCAGAAAGAACCACCAGAGGTGCAGAAAGAGGCAAGAGGAGTGAAGAAAGAGGCTATAGAAGTGCAGGAAGAACCAACAGAGGTGCAGAAATAGGCCATAGAGGTGCAGAAACAGGCAAGAGAGGTGCAGATAGGGAACAGGAGTGCAGAAAGAGGCAAGAGCCATGCAGAAAGAGGGAAGAGGGATACAGAAAGGGGCAAGAGGGGTGCAGAAAGAAGCAACAGGGGTGCAGAAAGAGACAAGAGAGTTGCAGAAACAGGCAAAGGAAGTGCAGAAAGAGGCAAGACTGTAAGAAGCAAACAAGGTGCAGAAAGAAGCAAGAGAAGTGATAAAACAGACAAAAGAGTTGCAGAAAGAAACAAGAAAGGTACAGAAAAAAGGAAAAGAAGTGTAGAAAGAGGCAAGACAGGTGCAGAAAGAGGCAGGAGAGGTGCAGAAAGAGGCAAGTGAGGTCCAAACAGAGGCAAGGGGGGTGCAGAAAGATAGAAGAGAAGTGCAGAAAGATGTAAGAGAAGTGCAGAAGCAGAAAAAGGGAACAGGGTACAGAAAGGGGCAAGAGGGGTGCAGAAAGAAGCAACAGAGGTGCAGAAAGAGGCAAGCGAAGTGCAGGAAAAACAACAGTAGTGCAAAAAGAGGCAAGAGAAGTGCAGAAAGAGGCAAGAGAGGGGCAGAAAGAGGGAAGAGGTGTTGTATGGCGTTTAAGATTTCGAATGAATTTTCCCGATTTATGCCCTTATATAGGTACAATCCACGTTCCCTTATATAGGCATAGAAATCAATCCCATATTTAGGCATAGCCCATGCTACCCAAATAGAGCCATGGCTACTTCCATCCGTTTATCAATGTCACAACGATTTTCTTGGAAAACCAGACTCTTAAGCAGAAGGGACTTCACCTAGCCTGGATATTGATTTCTTCAAGAAACTCATTATTATGCATGAACAACTATTCCTTAGCGGTTCATCCATGACGTTCATATGCCCGACTTTCCGTCAACACCTTCAAGGTATAAATATGCCTTCACTTGCTGTAGCAAAGCACGGTGTAGTTCGGTGCAGTTCGACTACCTACTTGCCCGACGCAGCTCGCTACAGCAAGTGCTGAAGGTAGCCAACTCTCCAGCTGATGTACGGACAAGAAACTGTCCTCCTCTGCCGAGAATCCAGCTCCAGTATTTCTGACTCCCCTTGCGGGGTGTTGGAAAATCAAGTCCGAGACAGGGATACCAACCTCTTTCATTCTAAGGTATGGAGCTGATTAGAACCTAGAGAAACCTTTGGCAATTCTTGGCAAGAACTAAAACTTATGCTAAGCAGCATTTACTTTTTCCCTGGTACTATACCTAGGTTAGGTACATTGGGGTAGGCGTATTTTAGAAGCACCAGTTGAGTATTTTAGCCTATGTTATTTATGTATGTATTTTTATATATGTCATAGCACTAGACAATGCTATTACAGTATTATTTTATAATACTATTCTCGCTGTACGCATTATACTTTGCATTTTGTCTAACGATTGTAGCAGTTCACCGCTCTTGCATGAGAAAGAAGACTGTTCAATAAACCCTTTTATTGAAAACGCCCGTCTCACTATTTCTCTGCAACTCTGTAGAAACGAAGCATGCACGATTGACTGAATGAACTAGTTATCTATTGTTTCCACGACTCTGAAGATATTTGTTCCAGTCCTAGGGAAACAAAGTTGTCATGTTTATGCGGTTGTCAGAAACGAATCCCTTCTTGTGAATTCTAGAAAGTTTCTAGTGACCTCTGAGCTAGTTGGCACTCACAATTAAGTTTAGTATATTCGATAGAGACATACTGACGTCAGTCCTATGTCACACCCATAGGATATATTATTCCAATGAGCAGAGCCTATTGGGAATATAGGAACTACACTACATGGCACCCAACATTTGGTAAGGCACTCATTTAACACTAGATACCAAAGTAACTCAGTCGTGCTTTTCTCAGAGACCCCTTTTTCCGTAAATACTCCAATAGACGTCTGGAGTGGGTAAAAAGATAATATCCGCCTTAGCTGAGTAGGACGAAAAATCCTATGTATTAGCTTTTTGGTTTGTTCAACATTGAAGGATACAGTGTTCCAAAATATTGTGCACCTTATCTTTGTCTCCTTGAAACTAGCTCTGCAATTTTCATTAAACAATGTCGATTAACAGCAACAACACCGAGAACGGTGGAGCTGCGGCTGATCCAGCAGCTTTTAACATAACAGGTTTTAATGAAACCGACGAGGATGCTATATGCATTCCTATGAATTTAAGGAAAGGCATCACTATAAAACTTATAAAAAAATGTCCTAACATCAGGGGGTGGTCGGATAGTTTTTGTGATAGAGGCACATGAATATCACCAGACAGAGGTACTCTATTCATGGATAGTCTTCCCTGAAGCAAATCCAGTAACACATGTGTTTCATTTTTACAAAGCAGATGAACCACCAGAGGAATATGGGCCATATTATCAAGAAAGGGCGATACATTATCGCCGCTTTTATCGGCAGGAATCTGCCGCTAAAGTGCCGATAATGAGCTTGATAATATGCCTTTGTGAATTCCAATAGAAGCCCAGGTTCTGGTTTTAACCTGGCTTCAATGGGAATTCACAAGGGCATATTATCAAGCCCATTATCGCCGCTTTAGCAGCAGTTTCCTGCTGATAAAAGCGGCAATAATGTATCGCCCTTTCTTGATAATATGGCCCTATATTCCTTTCGAGAATATTGAAATTCCACTCACATACCAGGAGCATGAGCTCTGGTTTAAAGGTGCCCTAAAACATTTAAATCACATTACCAGGCTCGGTCCACTAGGTAGACCAGGAGCAACATGGTCGGCTCTAGCCGGCTACACTCCTGACCCTGACACTGAAGCAATGTCAGACGATGAATTACTAAGTAATATACAAAAATTAATAGAATTATACAGTGAAACCCCAACTGTCTTAAATTCCTGAAAAGGTCTTTACTAAAAACACTCCTACTCCTTCTAAAAAGAAGTGGGAAAGTAGCAAACAAACTTCTAAAGAGAAGCGTTCTCAATCCAGAGGTAGGCCTCCTCAAAAGGAGCCCTCTGAAAAGCGGTATAACCTCAGGAATAGGGATAATTTGAGAAAACCTGATAGAAATCAAGACACTGATACATGTTCCTCTCTTACCTTTCAGACTTCGTCACAGAAATCCAAAAGAAGAAGACGGTCAGAAAACAAGGAAGAACGCGTGAAGTCCAAAGACGATCAACACGTTCAGAAAAACAAGAAACCTCAATTCACCAAAAAGAAGGTAGCAGGTCTAAAAATCAGACATGTAGAGGATCTTGAGGACACCTCAAGAACAGGGAATGGGCTCAGACAATGTTGGACAGCGCAGCAGAAGTCACCATAGCTCGCAAGAACTTGAAGGATCACCAGGAGACAGTGGACTTGAATGAATTCATCCAAGTTGAAGCTGCCGATACCAGGGTTAGTTCTCTACGTAAGTTATATGAAGTAACACTCCGGATGGAGGGAGATATACCAAGAAAAGTGAAAGCACTCTTTTGGGAGCGACCTTCGAAGGGTTACGACATTCTTCTAGCTGAACAAGTCTAGCCATCAGAATTTGTCAGGGAGTGCACACATGGCTAAGACATCATTATACCAGCCTTCCCTAATCACATTCCAATTAATTTAAAATAAACTTGTGCCAGGAAATGGGCAGTTACCCAAGCTCCTGCATTATACAAAAATCATGTAGGATGGGATGAGGATCTCCTCACCATAAAATCCACTTAAAACATCAACCAACTGCACAACGGTAGTACCCAATTAAGCAAGAAGCTAAAAAACAGGTCAGGGAGATCTTAGATCAACTTGAATACTAAGGGGTGATTGAAACATGCACCTCGTCAATGAACAATCCTTTATTTCCTGTCTCCAAACCAGACGATACATATCGTCTAGTATTGGATTACAGACATTTAAATTCTTCTTGCAAAACGTTTGCAGTACAAAATGCACACAGTGCAGCATTAATGAATAACATTGTGCGTAAAAAATATAAAACCACATTAGATATTTCTAACGGTTTCTTCCGTCAAAACATTGCACCAGAATGTAGGTATTTGACCACTTTCTCAATTATGGGGACACAGCGTCACTTCTGTTGTCACCCAAAGGGATTCAAGAATAGTCCTGGGTTATTCTCAGCAAGGGTAACAGAGTTACTACAAACCTATGATGATGAAGCATTATAATATGTGGATGACATCTCTCTGACAGATGATGACTTGGATAGGCACTTGAATAGGGTGAATACAATTATATTGGGATTCGCCTCTGAAGGGTATCAATTCAATAAAAAAAATCTAGAATTGACCATTTAAACGTCCTATTTTTAGGATATGAAATATCAAGTGAAGGCAAAAGCCTGGCAGCCAACTTTCTAGAGAAATGTGCGCTGCTCCAACCTCCAAAAACACTGAAAAACTTACAGTCGATTCTAGGTTTCCTGAATTTCGGAGGAACATACATTCTAAATTACACAGAGAGGTTTAAACCTCTCTATGAATTAATAAAACCTGATTTTAAAACAGTAAATTGGACACAAAAACACACAGGAATTTTGCGTTCACTGCAAACAGACATGTTAGCAACTAAACATTTACAAACATGCGTAAACGTACGCAACTTAGTTTCCGAATCGTTCCAGGACAAGGCGGATTTACGTACTTAACTTGTAACGAAGGTGAAAAAGTAGTAATAGCTTACAAATCACACTTGTACACACAAGCAGAAATGAAATTCACTTCAACAGAAAAAATTCTGACAGCTGTAGAAACTGCAGTAGCAAAAGAAAGAGCTCTAGCCCAGGGGAAACGCATTATGGTCGTAACTCCTGTACCTGCCTTAGAAGCAGTGACAAAAGCGAGCATTCCAAATGCTAAAGCTTTACATCCTAGATGGATACAATGGGTTAATTCTCTTGCTGCAACAGATGTTGAATATGTTTTTGATCCTTATTTTTAAATACAAGCATTTTTACAATATGAACAAGAATGTCCTCTGCCTACTGAAATTCTGCCTCTTGACCAGTATGAATGTATAATTTATACTGGCGGATCAGCTCAACCCGCTATGGGGGGTAAACAAGCCTATAGTGCTGCCTGCGCGATTGTTAAAGGTCGAAGGCGCGATGGCAAATTCCGACCAATGGTCACTAAAACTCAATCTCTAGAAGATTGTACAGCTCAGTGAGCTGAAATACAAGCCTTCAAGATGGCACTTGAAAACACGGATCGGGAATTCCCCACACTCATAGTGTGCGATTCGTATTATTGTGTTCAATCTTACAATGAATACTTGCAAAACTGGATTCAAAACGATTACAAAGATGTAAAAGGTGGCACAATCAAGCATAAACTGCTTTGGGAACAAGTAGTTCAGTTACGACAAGGACTACAAAACACTCACGTGATACATACGCTAAGTCATCAACGTGATGGCGTTCACGTTGAAAGGAATTCATTGGCTGATGAAGCCACGAAGGCAGCTGTGTAAACGGCTTCCGTAGCTGCAATCAGTCGTTCTAAAAACGAAAATAGACGGCGAAATAATGCTAGCTGTCAATGCTTCAAGCAAAGGCAGCGGTGCAGCGTTACCTAATAAGTTTCCACTCAAATACTAACATATAATTGATGCAAACTCCGTTCCTTTTGCTCGAATCCCTGGAGTAGAGGATAGGGCCATTTCAAACAGGAGACACAGAGTAGCTTTGATATACGAAGCACAATTGGGAGAGGGTCTGATACATCAGGCTATCTCTAAGACTATACTAGAATTAAAAGAGATGTACTGGTGGCCAGGAATGAATGTACACATTCACACATTTGTAATTAACTGCAATGACTGCTATAGAGATTGCAGCACAGAACGCCACCAGAATTCTGACTATAGCATAACTAGCAATAAACAAAAGAGGAGTAACACCTAGAAAAGATCAAAAGGTGGTCTGGATGGATAGATGATGAAGCAAAAGAAGAAAGACAGGAATCCTTGTTAGGTTATAATAAACCCCTCACTCACCACCTAGTGGTGACATGCTTCATCATCGGGGCCACCCCGAAGGCCGAGTGACAACAAGGTGTGCTACAAAACCTGGAATGCAGTGGAGCAGGTTCTTGTGAGTGGTGCAGAAAAAGATGTTAAAAAATGTCCTGGTATGTCTGTGAAAAATGAAATTTATTTTAAGACTACTGGACATTGATAAAATGTGTGGTGATACAATTACAGTAAGTTATGACTGTGTGTATCAATGCGCAAGGTCTACATGTTTCAACCCGTATTAAGGAAATTACCGGGTTTTCTTCAGGACCGTAGGAAAATGGGTGGTCAAGGTTCACTAACACCCTGCCAGTCCAAGATTCCTATTGTTGGAACCTACATACAAAAAATCTGTAGTAGGATCTAGTTTCACTCCCACAATGGGTGAGTAAAAAAGGAGTAAAAAACCTGTAGGAGAGAAAGAGTAATTAAAAGAAAGATCGCTACAAGCCTGTAACGTCGTGCAGTGGTTCTCACACGTGTCAGGTAGCATTTGCGTGAAAATTATCCACTCAGACCTAAGGCGCATGCATTTATTGTGAGTATAGCGGATGTCAGAAGGTTTTTACCCACTCTAATGGCGCTCATAGTGCTATCGGAAAATTATAGCACCGTATTCTAAAAGTGAAGTGCTTAGTGTCTATTCATTTATAGTCTCTCACAGTCTCCACACCTATCAAATTTGTGGTGTGTGCGGTGGAATAGTATCACTCATTAGGGACTCACACATGCTTCGAATTTTGGTGTGTGACTCGGCCATTCTCATCAAGACTCTCGTGAAAATCGGCAAATTGCTTGTGATTTAAAGCAGCCTTTCCAAATTAGATCATAGACTAAACACTCAAGACGCACAGACAAAACACACATAAAAAAGACCTACTCGTGTTGAGGGGTCTTATGGCTTCACGGGGTAGAAGGAGGTAGGGACTCTGGTGGGTACATATTCTGGGTGGGAAAGAAAGAAAAGTGGAGAAGCTGTTAGTATGCGTCTTAAAAGAGTTGTCTTTGG
Organism: Lissotriton helveticus; assembly: GCF_964261635.1. Taxonomy (NCBI): domain Eukaryota; kingdom Metazoa; phylum Chordata; class Amphibia; order Caudata; family Salamandridae; genus Lissotriton; species Lissotriton helveticus. Next base: position 1,684,977,762 of record NC_136063.1, on the reverse strand, counting down.
AAAAAACGGCCATCGTAGTGTGAGTCCGTTTGGAAAAAATGACAGCCGAATGCTGCCCTCAATAGGCATTACGTTACTTACAGTAATCCAGAAATCGTCAAGCCATTAGCGTAAAACCCTCTCTTGAAGAGCCCGCAACGAAAACCTCGGAGCTGCCGGTATTTCAGTAGAAAGCGGCAGGTTCCGGGGGGCGGGGCTCGGGGGAGGAGTCACGTAGGACGTGGTCACATGACCTCCTACCTACGGAAAGAGCCGACAGACAGTATTCGGTGGTTGCTAAACAACTGTTAGGCTTTTCAATCATAACAAGGGAACCCAATACAGTGCCTAGGGACCATGGGCGAACTATCTTTTTGAGGAAACAACGGTCCTTAGGATAAACAGCATAGGCAATACAATAAAATATAGACTAGGATCAGTACTATATTCCACAATTTCAGTGCCCAGCCGGGCCTGAGAAGTTTTATTCAAATATATGTAATGATAGACATGACCACCAGAGGGGTCAATTTCATTGTCTGATAGGGTACAAGCCTGCACCTATCCGGATAACAATTAGAAGGTTTGAAAAGTAGAGGATAGTAAATGTTGAAAAAGAGGGAGGCAAAAAGTATGAGACAAAAGATATCAGGCAAGAAGGACGTGGGAGCCAACTGTCCCTTGCATTTACATCAATTCAAAGCAAGTTCGGACACACAATTACTGTAATCGGGTAAACACAATGGTAGACATTACAGAATTGCTAAAAATGTCGACGACGTTTCGATCCCTGGCTCCTAGTGAACTGGGATCATCATCAGGACTTTACGTTAAGTTGCCTGTTTTACTATTCAAGCGCCTGTTCAGAGTAAGAAAATGAAGAAAGGGGAGACAAGAAAAATTCTTATTTAAATTTGAACATGCCACAAACGTCAGATAAGTCACAACAGAATTCCACATATGACATGCCATAGTGCCCGCAAGTGGGTTGTTCACAGCTGTTCATGCTGTCATTTTATGCCAAAAATGTCCAATTTTAAGAAAGGTGCAAGAGCAGTGGGCGTAAAAATAGTGCAGTGCTTCCAAATTGTCGAGCTGGTGGTGTGGAAGTGTGACAACGATGTCATGCTAAAAGGTGAATTGGACCGATGGTGCGCGTTCATGCAGGTCGGTCGGAAGTGATCGAAATGGGTGTCTATTTTAAACCACACGATAATCTGGTGAGTGACCAAGGGCTACTTGGGTGAACTACGGAGCCACGAGTGACCAGCAAATTACCTGTCAGGTGCTAAGGAAGCCGGAGAATCAGAAAATGGGTGGTGAACTGGCGTTGGTTGGATAGGGGTTCAATCCTATAATGCGGAAGATGCAATTAATATCGTTCTGTGCATCATGCAGTCTACGTGAATCAAATGCAATTGTAAAAGATTTACCTAGATAAACTAGTGTCGGGACCTCAGTTAAATGTCTTGAGGTCGCTCGACTTGGTCCAGAAAAGAGGTTCAAATTCTGGCGTGGGCTTGGGGTGCTCCACACTCTAAAGAAATTAGTAAGATTTGTATTAGGGCAAAATCCGGCAGGGAATCAATTACGGTCCCGAGGGCTTTAGGCTTACCTCTATTCGGCAGTTAAATAGTTCTAGCTCATGGATCGAGCAAAAATCAGGCGGCAGGCTCAATGGCACTGTTCCGACGTCCGTGAATCCGGAAGTGATTGCGGCATGCCGCGTGACCGGGTGGATTTATAGTGAACTAGCAAGGGAGAGGCTACGTATGACTATCGCGGCCATCTTGGAGTGGAGTTATTGTGACTACCATGCATTACTCATCAAACCTGTGCCCGTGAATGCGACACAAAATGAATAATTTCAACAATAGTAAATGATCCACAATTAGTCTTACATTATTTTGGCAACTTTTCGGGAATTTAGCAATTTTTCAGGGTTTTTGCAATAAATCACTGTTTCAATGATCTTGATCCTAAATATTCAAACATGAGTAGAAGTTGAATGAGCAATTAAAACAGGAACAAATTAGTGAGTCAAACATGAGTAGAAGTTGAATATGCAAGTAAAACAAAATAGTGAGCCCAAACACATTGATACAGGAGACATTTCTGAAGTGTGGGAGTTGCAGTGTGTGTGAGTTAACCATTGAGGGCAAGACTAGAACATTTAATAACATCACCTTTACAAGTTCTTCCCTCTCAAACTGCAACACCAGCAATGTTATATACTTGGTACAATGCCCTTGTGAGAAAATGTATGTTGGCCAAACAACACAGAAAGTTAAAACAAGGATCTGTCAACATAAGAGCCGCATCCGATGTCAAACCCCTAATGCCCCGCTGGTGGAACATTTCATTACTGCTAAGCATCGGGAAGATGAACTGCGCTGGACCATCCTGAAAGCACTCAAACTGCCACCCCGAGGAGGAAACATGTCCCAGCTTCTGAATAAGGAGGAACTGAAATGTATAATTCTTTTGGACACAATACATAATGGCCTGAATCGGACAGAGGATTGGGCTGGACTCCTTTAACTTTTCAGTAGTTCGCTCCCCAAGACTCTATGAGAAATGTCTCCTGTATCAATGTGTTTGGGCTCACTATTTTGTTTTACTTGCATATTCAACTTCTACTCATGTTTGACTCACTAATTTGTTCCTGTTTTAATTGCTCATTCAACTTCTACTCATGTTTGAATATTTAGGATCAAGATCATTGAAACAGTGATTTATTGCAAAAACCCCGAAAAATTGCTAAATTCCCGAAAAGTTGCCAAAATAATGTAAGACTAATTGTGAATCATTTACTATTGTTGAAATTATTCATTTTGTGTCGCATTCACGGGCACAGGTTTGATGAGTAATGCATGGTAGTCACAATAACTCCACTCCAAGATGGCCGCGATAGTCATACGTAGCCTCTCCCTTGCTAGTTCACTATAAATCCACCCGGTCACGCGGCATGCCGCAATCACTTCCGGATTCACGGATGTCGGAACAGTGCCATTGAGCCTGCCGCCTGATTTTTGCTCGATCCATGAGCTAGAACTATTTAACTGCCGAATAGAGGTAAGCCTAAAGCCCTCGGGACCGTAATTGATTCCCTGCCGGATTTTGCCCTAATACAAATCTTACTAATTTCTTTAGAGTGTGGAGCACCCCAAGCCCACGCCAGAATTTGAACCTCTTTTCTGGACCAAGTCGAGCGACCTCAAGACATTTAACTGAGGTCCCGACACTAGTTTATCTAGGTAAATCTTTTACAATTGCATTTGATTCACGTAGACTGCATGATGCACAGAACGATATTAATTGCATCTTCCGCATTATAGGATTGAACCCCTATCCAACCAACGCCAGTTCACCACCCATTTTCTGATTCTCCGGCTTCCTTAGCACCTGACAGGTAATTTGCTGGTCACTCGTGGCTCCGTAGTTCACCCAAGTAGCCCTTGGTCACTCACCAGATTATCGTGTGGTTTAAAATAGACACCCATTTCGATCACTTCCGACCGACCTGCATGAACGCGCACCATCGGTCCAATTCGCCTTTTAGCATGACATCGTTGTCACACTTCCACACCACCAGCTCGACAATTCGGAAGCACTGCACTATTTTTACGCCCACAGCTCTTGCACCTTTCTTAAAATTGGACATTTTTGGCATAAAATGACAGCATGAACAGCTGTGAACAACCCACTTGCGGGCACTATGGCATGTCATATGTGGAATTCTGTTGTGACTTATCTGACGTTTGTGGCATGTTCAAATTTAAATAAGAATTTTTCTTGTCTCCCCTTTCTTCATTTTCTTACTCTGAACAGGCGCTTGAATAGTAAAACAGGCAACTTAACGTAAAGTCCTGATGATGATCCCAGTTCACTAGGAGCCAGGGATCGAAACGTCTTCGACATTTTTAGCAATTCTGTAATGTCTACCATTGTGTTTACCCGATTACAGTAATTGTGTGTCCGAATTTGCTTTGAATTGATGTAAATGCAAGGGACAGTTGGCTCCCACGTCCTTCTTGCCTGATATCTTTTGTCTCATACTTTTTGCCTCCCTCTTTTTCAACATTTACTATCCTCTACTTTTCAAACCTTCTAATTGTTATCCGGATAGGTGCAGGCTTGTACCCTATCAGACAATGAAATTGACCCCTCTGGTGGTCATGTTTATCATTACATATATTTGAATAAAACTTCTCAGGCCCGGCTGGGCACTGAAATTGTGGAATATAGTACTGATCCTAGTCTATATTTTATTGTATTGCTTATGCTGTTTATCCTAAGGACCGTTGTTTCCTCAAAAAAAAAAAAACAACTGTTAGGCATCACGCTACAGGATTGCCGGTTCGCGGCTGGTCTAGGGGAGAAAAAAGGTATTTCAATAACAAGATTAAATAAATAACTGGACTGAATTTACAGAGTGGCTATTGCGTCTATGACTATGCAAAATAGGATGAGCATAGTGGGGAGAGTTCAGAACAACCGGGAGGCTGTGTTAAGGTACAGTGGGTACATAGCAGAGATGGGGCACTCAAGGTGTCTGATGGTATTAGGCAGATACTGAAGTTCGGTTGGAAGGACAGTAGGGTGATGACCCAAGGTGGTCAAAGTAACCCTACAGAAGGTGGCCCAACAATCAGGAAGTCCACTTTCAAAGTCTGTTTATAGCACAGATGCCCACGGTATATTGTCATTTAGCCCCAGTATATGGGTTGAAAGTCTGTAAACCCATCTTTGCTCCTTTTCATAGAGACGTTTCTGTAGATTGGGGCCAGGGGTAACTTGTTCGATGACCGTCCAGGTCATATCATTGGGCGTATGGTTATACTCAATGAAATGGTCGGTAAGTCTTGTAGCATTCTTTTTACAGCGGATAGTGCTGCGATGCTCGCATATCCGTTGTTTTATCTTCCTTGTTGTCATTCCAATATAACGTTTCTTGCATGTACATTCAATCAAGTAAATTACGTTGCAGCTATTGCAATTGGTGTGTGATTCTTGCCTCCACACCTTGCCTGTCTCAATCTCCAGCGTTTTGGTATCTGATGTTAAATGGCACACACTACAATTGCCACAGCGGTAATGGCCTTTTACGTCAGGTAACCCCCATGCTTGGGTAATGGTTTGGTCGACATTGGTCAGTTTGGTAATTGGTCTGGTGTTGACTAGACTGTCTTTCAAACTGCATGATTTCTTAAAAGAGAACAGGGGCTTCTCCCAATGAAGATTACCAGTGTTCAAAATGGACCAATGTTTATTTATGCTCCTTGTCACTTGGTTTGAGATGGTGGTATAAGTGGTGACACAGGTGAGTGGTATGCTTTTATTTGAAGGCAGTTTCTTCTCCAAAAGCGCTTCCCTTGGTTGATTACATGCTCTTTTTTTGCATTTCTTGATGGTCTTGGCTGGGTAACCGCGAGCAGTTAGTTTTTTGCACAGTTCAGAGGCTTGTTCTTTGTATTCATGTAATTTGCTGCAGTTACGACGGAGTCTTAAAAACTGTCCATAACATAACTAGCCCAGTACAGACACCATTGTTAGACAGCATTAGACTTTCTACACGCAGACGTCCCTGTGGACAAATACGGTCCCACAAATATTAAGACAAGGTTAATTTGGATGCGGCCTCAGCGCTCGGCTGACACTCGAACTGTTATAAGAGATTTGCGAGTCTTTATCGGCACATACACAGTTGGCACGCTACATTCGGAGCAGGGTCCTGCGTTTAGCTCTCGAGCTTACAAGGAGGCCATGGCCAGTTTGGGCGTTGCATTGCGGTATTCTAGTCCATTCCTTCCTGAGGGAAAATCGGTTGTGGATAGAAAAAAATCGATTGTCAGACTTCAGTGGTAGACCAAAAACCATTTGATATCAAAGACCATTTGGCTGTTTTACAGGACTTAAATGAATTCTGAAGGAAACAAAGTAACGTGTTCCTGAAGCCAACCACCACTGAAGAAAAACCGACTGTCCCAGCAAGGCCTGTCTGGATTCCTAAGCTTGGGGATCGTGTCAGAGAGAAGATCGCAGACAAAAGGAATTTGGGCCTTCTTACAACCAGTACCTGTCCTACCAATCCACCGATCAATAACAGTATAACTGCCGCCCCTTGCTGGTAAAAAGGAGAACAGGTTTGTGTCCATCGACCTGGTCAAACCACATCATGTGGCCGATCATAAGCAGTAGGCCAAGTGGACTCCGCCAATGTAGCAGACACCCTAATCTTGCTACTATCCAAGAGGTTCAAACTGAGAGACTCATCACAATTGAGAAATCTGCAGTGCGAAAAGAAGGACTATGCAACAAAGCTATGGAACTTGTACCTCTTGAGACCCAAATAACAGTTTGTCAAGAAACACCTGTCTACAATGAAGTAACAAGTGATCAAGTGGTTCCAGAGATTTCAACAAATCCTGATGCAATACCTACAATTGACAGAACTGCCTCTGGCTATTTCATTAACTTTGATACATTTTCTGAGGATCCCAGCAAACCTGAAACTGACACCAGCAAAAAGAATTTTCAAAGAACAATCAAAAGACCTTTTTCATCACCTGGAAAAGACTTATCTGGTTTCACCGTGGATTGAACTTTGGATTGTGTTGGGTGTGCTTTTTCTTCTAATTTGGTTGACTCTGGTAATAACTTTGGGAATGCTGATAAATGGAAGATATGTCAAAATGGACACAGCAAGTAAGAACATCAACTTACTACTCAAGCCATACAAATCATCTCATCGTGAAAAAAATAGACTTGTTATCAGTGAACATCACAGCTGTTCCTAAACCTGGGGGTATAGCTTGGGACAGAACTGACTAATACATTTTAGGCCCGTCGGAGCTGTTGAAGATTCTACACCAATTCAAGATTTCATTAAGTGACTTTGTTTCATCTAGTACCTTTTCTGATGATTGGGACTTTGAGACTGTTAATAATATGATGTCAGACTTAGAAATGTCTGCAGTATTCACTAATCATGAATATTTAGAAGGTTCATCAGACTATGAACAAATGCACTGTTATAATCACTATGGTCATCATTTCTTGCACAAATCTGCAAATCCTAGAAATGTATTAATTTATAACCAATGTGAACATTGTCCAACGCCACCAAAGGGTAACTCAAAAACATTTACTAGAACATTTCCATATTTTTATTTTTTATTTTTTTTATTGCCACAGTTGGGTCATTTGACATATAATACAATCATAACATAATGATATAGACATCCACAATTTCCATTTACATAATAGTTTGAAACAGCAAGGGAAGATAAGATTAACAAATTCATATACAAAATATAGTGAATGTAGAAATACATCAGCTATTCCTCTAAATACTCTTTGAGTGCCCCCCAAATCAATATACCTAGTCATTTTTTCCTGACCCCTTTTAGAGCGTAAAGGATCTATTCTAATTCATATACATTAAACAATTTTCTTCTCCAAAATTCAAACGTCGGTGCTTCAGGTTGTAGCCATTCTGTGGCGATACATAGCCGAGCAATGGTCATTGTTATAAATAAAAAGTTCTTAAATTTACCTAAATTCACATTTTCATTAACACATTGTCCCCCCCAATTAGCATAAGTGCAGGGGATATTTTAATCGGATGATGAATGACTAAGGATATAAACTTTTCGATACTGGAAATGAAAGATGATAATTTGGAACATTTATAAAAAACATGAACAATATCTGCATCTTCCTGTCCACACCGAAAGCACTTTCTATCATACATAGGCCCCCATGTTGCCATTCGTTTGGGAGTGTAATATAGTCTAAATATGGTCTTATATACCTGAGCTTTCGGATTAGCTGACAAACACATATCGTTAGCCATCAAAATGGTATCTACAATATTTAAATCGGTTTCCTCCAGCTGGTTCTGCCAATACATATTGTATTTATTCAAGTCATCAGGTTTATATTCCATCAACAACCGATATATCATACCAATCCTTTTTTTTTTTTGGATTGCTTCTATTAATTTATTAGGGGTGGGTGTGTTTAATTTCTTTAAACAAAAATCTCTAACTTGTAGATATTTAAAAAAAGAAGAATGTGGTAGCTGATATTTGATACCCATATTTAAAAAAGATCTAAATATACCATCCGTCTCGTACAGATCTCCGATTCTAACCACCCCTTTTGTACTCCATTCTTTTGCAACATTGTCCCAAAATATATCGAGGGAGTATTTTCTCCGCTGAAAAAGGGGTATAATACGAAATTCTCTCTAATTTCATAATCTTCCCTACCTTTCTCCAAACTTTATATGCGGATTCCACCACCTTAAAACGAGTGTGTTTGTAGTAGTTCCCCTCCAGTTCTTTTAACAGACATCCCCTTGCATGCTCTCCCAATAATAGATAGAATTTCGACGGGGCCTCTGCCGGATCTTCGATTTGTTCTCCAGTCAGTAAAATTCTCATTCTTTGTAAAAAACAAACATATTCCATATTTTTCAGGGTTCAATGTATCCAATGCTGAATCATTTTATTTTAGAAATGTAAACAAAACAGGCATGAAAAGTATGTTGACTAATACCAAACAAATTTATTCCGCAGCCTTTTATGCTCAATTGTCTAAACTAGGTTTCGACTTTTGGAAAGACAACATTGACACAAAAACTGTCTGGGGCAAAAAAGACTGGCAGGTACAGGGGATAGAAGCTATGTTTGGAGCCTGTATCATCACTGAGCAAGTTATGTTTTTGAATGACACTGTCCAGAAAACGTCTTGCCTTGGGTTAGCCAAGATCAAAGACAGGAACAATCTGTCCATACCTACACCTACACCTGATAGTCACACTTCAGAGGGGGAGGTCGACGTACATACTATTTTGTATCACAACAGAACAGATCCAGATGGGAATAAATGGTTGATCTGGCCCACAGACACAAACAACTGTCAAGATAGATTCCTGAACAAAACACAGGGTTTCACATTCACTAGGCCAGACCCAAGATATGTTCAAAGACAGCATCCAGGAATAGTAACAACGTACAGTGTAGGGAAACTGTGCCTTAAATGGTTACATAGATCTACACTCAAGGATGTAAAACAACACTTATCTTTACTTAAAGATGGCGCTGATCTTAGGGAATTCTTGCTAGGACCAAGAACACAGCGTCATAAACATTTTATATATGCCGGTATCTATGCTGCTTATAATGAAGCATGGAAGATTACGCAAGCAGAGACTGCAGAAAGAATACGAGAAATTGATCATATTAATTTAGAGAAAATTCTCTCTGTGGTTGACAATGGGTTACCGACTCTGTCATCCAGGATATATTCTTTGGACAGCATAGTGTCTTCTGCCATTGACATAATGGAACAGGACTTGGTCATGTTGCAACATGGGCAGTCACAATTACGTTCTATCATGCTATTAGGCTGGACGTTGCAAAACCTACCTTCAGGCTATGTGCCTTGGCGTTTAATCAATACTACATCACTGTTTTCAGAATTCAATCTCACTGATATACAGATCAAATTGGCACAGAGGGGACCAGACTATACGGTGCTGAGCACTGAAAAACTGGAAGATTACCATTTACAATCGCTGAAAAGCCAGCTACTGAATGGATTATACATGGAACAATCACTCTGCCTGTTACAAATTTCCATTTTCAATATTGCCTAAAACACATACCAGCAGGCACATATGAAAGGTTGGGTAAAGAATACATCAAGACATCCTGGGAATTACCATACACACACAGATGTTGGAGTGGGGGAAGAGAAGTGTTTTTAGTGATAAAAACTGTGAAAACGCACTAAGCGGTTCTATCCTTTGTCAGGGTATAAACTTGCCTGCGATGGTTCTTCTAACAATTTATCCTGCCACCTGCAAGGTTCACCAGCTGCAGTGATTGATCCCATTTTTTGACAACTTTCCAATGGAAGTTACCTCATGTTCAACGATCACAGCTGCTGTGGCATGTTGCCAGGTTTACCCTATCTAGTAACTGTGTCAGCCAGGGTCACTTGCTGTATGCAAGTATTGTTTCCAAAGACCAAGACAGACTGGGAGTCACCTTTATGGCCTTCACTGAACATCTCTTCTATACGAATTGATACTTTAAGCAGAATGAAAGCCATTCTTTTGCAAAAAACTGTGCCACTGACCTCGGCCAAAGAGACCTATGATCTGCAAGTTGCAAGGAATTCTGCTGAGATATTTGCCCTATTAACTACAAACTGCCCTGTATATTTCTCAGAAATGTTAAATCGTATCTTAAACATGTCTGATACGAGTGGTATTGTACATGTATTTAAGACCGTATTTTCTGAACTGTTAGCACCTTTTGAAGCAGTCCTAGGAATATTTTCAAACTTTGTGCACTCACTGTTTGGCGACTGCCTCTAATTTTGGAACTCGCTGCAGGGATACTATTTTTGCTCCTACTGCTGCAATATGGCAAGCCAATTCATCAGCGACACCCAGTTCTCCATGGAGACGACTCTACTGGCGATGAAGTTTCGTGAGCGCATCGTCCAAGTTTTGGGATTAACTTGTTTACGATAATTAAATACCACATGGTTTCTATCATTCAGACCAATTTGGCTAGATTGCATCTTACCTGTTCTACGCTGCCTGCTATGCGAAGAAGAATGAATGCTAGAAGCCTGTCTAACTCTCCCATCAGTCAGGCCAACGGATGTTGATACTTTGCTTGAACCAGTAAAGGCCCATGCACTGTGTTGTCCCCAACAGCTACCAATTCTGATGACGGCATTCATTGAGATCTCACAGACGCAAAATGCTGGCGGTGAGGTACGAGAGGAAACAGGCGCACAGGTACCATCCGCTACGAACATTGCTAATGCGACCAATGCTGACGGCGATGCTTCACATCTATGTGCAGTTAATCTTCTAAACAAGGTAATCACACTTTCACCTAAAATGGTAGACGACTTTTTCACGGACATAGAAGATTTCATGTTTTCTTCAAGCGCTAACACTGACTTTTGAATTTTGACCTTCGCACAGTGTTCTGAGAGACTATGAATTTGACCTTCATTTTTTTACAACAAAGAACTTTTTCCTACGATAAATCTTTTTTTTCCAAATTTGTATTTTTCATTTTTTGGCACAAACAATCTGCTTAAAGTAGAACTATTCATAGAGAACAAGAATTCTTTGAATACTTCAAGAGACAATATTTGACCTTGTCCACATACAATCAGTTTTATGTAATCTGACATTAAATGGTTTCGGCCTTTTTTCTTCTGTATTTACGAGCCATTTCATAAATGTATATCTTCATGATTCATTCATTTAGCATCCAAATGTCAACATATATGCTTAGAATGAAACATTGCTTTAAATGCGTACAGCACCAATGCATCTTTTATGTGTATAAACCAGTTCAAATGCATTTTTATGTGTTTTTGGGTGGGTTTTAACACTTCGTGTTTAGATATGTTTAAGTGTTTAGAACTTAGTAATGTCGTACATAAGAAAGTGGAGTGGGTGTTGTATGGCGTTTTAGATTCCGAATGAATTTTCCCGATTCATGCCCTTATATAGGTACAATCCACGTTGCCCTCATATAGGCATAGAAATCAAGCCCTTATTTAGGCATGGCCCATGCTACCCAAATACAGGCATGGCTACTTCCATCCGTTCATCAACGTCACAGCGATTTTCTTGGAAAACCAGACTCTTAAGCAGAAGGGACTTCCCCTAGCCTGGATATTGATTTCTCCAAGAAACTAATTATTATGCATGAACAACTATTCCTCAGGGGTATATGCCCGACTTTACGTCAAAGCTAACATTGTGGAGTAGTGTGGCTCACTGGTTAGAGGCGGCAGACCCGAGAGCAGAGGACGGCCCGGGACCAGGGTTCGATTCCCGACGCGGCAGGTTTCTGGACCAGGGTCAGCGGACTCGATAATTCTCTCGCCTCGGTGCCCACTCTGATCAGCGATCACACTCGGCAACTCTGGGCACTAGCTTGCCTCATCTTCACTAACGGCCCCACCAGACCGCTGGGGATGCCTGGTCTCACCCTGGAGATACCCATTAAGGGACCATCTCTCAGGGAAGCCAGGAAGGGTTTCGCAGCGGTCGAAGCGCGGAGGTACCCCTTCGGGAGTGATTCCAGCGCTATATAAGCACATCATTAATTAATTAATTAATTAATTAATTAATTCCTAAACACCTTCAAGGTATAAATATACCTTCACTTGCTATAGCAAAGCACGGTGTGGTTCGGTGCAGTTCGACTACCTACTTGCCCGACGCAGCTCGCTACGGCAAGTGCAGAAGGAAGTCGACTCTCCAGCTGACGCGACGCACTGACAAGAAGCTGTTCTCCTCTGCCGAGAATCCAGCTCCAGTGTTTCGGTCTCCCCTTGCGGGGTGATGGGAAATCGAGACAGAGATACCAAACTCTTTCATTCTAAGGTATGGAGCTGATTAGAACCTAGAGAAACCTTTGGCAATTCTTGGCAAGAACTAAATCTTATGCTAAGCAGCACCTACTTCTTCCCTAGTACTAGACATAGGTTTGGTACATTGGGGTAGGCGTATTTTAGAAGCTCCAGTTGAGTATTTTAGCCTGTTATTTATGTACATATTTTTATATATGTCATAGCACTAGACAATGCTATTAAAGTATTATTTTATAATACTATTCTCGCTGTACGCATTATACTTTGCATTTTTTCTAACGATTCTTGCAGTTCACCTCTCTTGCATGAGAAAGAAGACAGTTCAATAAACCCTTCATTGAAAATGCTCGTCTCACTATTTCTCTGCAACTCTGTAGAAATGAAGCATGCACAATTGACTGAGTGAATTAGTTATCTATTGTTTCCACGACTCTGAAGATATTTGTTCCAGTCCTAGAGAAACAAAGTTGTCATGTTTATGCGGTTGTCAGAAACGAATCTCTTCTTGCGAATTCGAGAAAGTTTCTAGTGACCTCTGAGCTAACTGGCACTCACAAATAAGTTTAGTATTTTCAATAGAGACATACTGACCTGAGTCCTATGTCACATCTATAGGATATATTATTCCAATGAGCAGAACCTATTGGGAATATAGGAACTATACTACAGAGGGGTGCAGTAAGGGGCACAAGGGGTACAGAAAAAAGCAACAGAGGTGCAGAAAGAAGTAAGAGAAGTGCAGGAAAAAAACAGTGGCGCAGAAAGAGGCAAGGGAAGTGCAGAAAGAGGCAAGAGAGGTGCAGGAAGAGGGGTGCAGGAAGAGTGGTGCAGAAAGATCCACAAGGGGCGAAGAAAGAGGGACGATTTATATAGCGCAACTTTGCCCATAGGCATCAAGGCGCATAGAGATGGTATGGCTGTTTGAGAGATGAGGAGAAGTGCGCCGGCTAAGAGTAGGCTTCTGTGAAAAGCCAGGTCTTCAGTGCCTTTCGAAAATGAAGATAAGATTTTTGGACTTTGAGCTCAGCCGGAAGTGTGTTCCACATTTTCGGGGCGAGGGAGAAAAAAGCCCTCCCGCCCCATCTGGCTTTGGAGACTCGAGGAACAAGAAGAAGGTTTTTATTGGCCGAGCGAAGTGCCCTACCGGGAGCATAGAGGGACACAAGGGATCTAATGTTTTCAGACACCGGACCCATGCACAGCGCCATGGGTGAGACATAGGACCTTAAACTTTATCCTGGCCTGCATGGGTAGCCAATGCAGATTTTTCCTAATGGAGGAACCTGATGATAGCCTAGGGGCGTCGACAACAAACCTGGCTGCTGCATTCTGCACTATTTGAAGGCATTGGACCAGTCTTTTGTTAATTCCTAAATATAGTGCATTGCAGTAGTCTAGCCTAGAGGATATCAGGGCCACCTTGACCTGTTTTCGAGCCTCAGTGGAAAGGTAGTGTACGATCTTTCTCAAGATTCTTAGGGTCCCACAACAGGTTGATACCACCCTGCTGACTTGCTTGTCAAAGGAGAACGTGGTGTCAAAAATTACACCCAGGTTGCGGGCAGACTGGGAGGGCGTGGGGCCGACTCCAAGAGCAGAAGGCCACCACTCCATAGACCAGATCTCCTGCTTGCATTCGAAGATAAGAACTTCTGTTTTCTCCCCGTTTAGTTTGAGGAAGTTCTTTATCATCCAACCCGCAACTGCTTCCATGCAGTTCCTGAAATTTCAGGCCGTGATGTTTACAGTTTGCGAAAGGGAGACCATAATCTGGGTGTCATCGGCATAGGATAAGACTTCGAGCTCAAACGATCTTACAAGCCTGGCAAGCGGGGCCACATAGATATTAAAAAGCGTGGGGCTCAGGGACGAGCCCTGAGGAACCCCACACTGCACAGGCTTGATAGGGGAGAGAAAGTCACCCAGCTTGACCCTCTGTTTACGGAGAAATGATGTTAGGAGGCTGAGTGCTGGTCCATCTACTCCTATCTCCCTAAGGCGGATAGCCAAAATAGAGGGGGACAGGGTATCGAATGCAGCTGTAAGGTCGACTAGGACCAGAAGGGTAGTCTGGCCACTGTCGACCTTAGCGCGGATGTTGTTGGTAACCACTGTTAGGGCGGATTCAGTGCTATGTGCCCTCCGGAGACCGTGCTGAGAGGAATCAAACAGGCCTTTTCAGTTCCCACTTGCTGGAATCTACTGTGGGAGCATCAGAATGGGGGTGTGAATTCAAGTGGAACGGCCATGTGATCTGACCAGGACAAGGGGAGGGGGAGACCTCTGCCTAACCTGGGGATGTTGGTAAAGACCCCGTCCAAGGTATGTCCACCAGAATGAGTGGAACTTCCTACTCCATGTAGCAACCCACAAGAGGCCAGGGAATCGAGCAAAAGGACGGTATCCGCAGAGTTATTACTTTCCAAATGGAAATTAAAGTCTCCAAGGATAGTCATGTAAGGTCTATCAATGTATGGTTCCAGAACTTTCAGTAAATCATAACTGAAAGCAGCCCTAGTGCCCGGGGCCTATAAATCAGGATACCAGAAAAAGTAACCGTAGGGGAGGAAAAGAGAGCAAAGTACATGGCCTGAAAGGAATCTAAAGGTGATGGGAGAAGCTCAGTCCGGTATCCTACAGAAGTTTGTGTAAAATTCCCAGCCCCCCCCCTGCGCTCCACTCTGTCCATTCTCGACAGGGCATACTCTTCGGGAATTGCATTTAGGAGCTCAGGCCCTGTGGACTCAGAGGCCCAAGTCTCAGTAATAAATGCCCATGATGGTTTTCTGTTTGAAATGAAATCCCTAAAGGCGATGTTGTTCTTAACTAGGGACCGTGCATTGATAAGGAACCCCGTTTCCCTAATCAGAGGAGGAGAGTCTAGGTTCCTGGACCCTGGCAGCTTGTGAGAAGGGATGGGGAAATAGAGCCAGTTCCTCTCCCAGTGCATTGGCACTTAGGAG
Organism: Lissotriton helveticus; assembly: GCF_964261635.1. Classification (NCBI taxonomy): domain Eukaryota; kingdom Metazoa; phylum Chordata; class Amphibia; order Caudata; family Salamandridae; genus Lissotriton; species Lissotriton helveticus. The sequence continues at coordinate 1,684,962,394 of NC_136063.1, read as the reverse complement.
CATCTAGTAGCCCCTCAGGTGTAAGCATATGATGACAAGGTTTCCACGGGGGTTTAGGTGTTTGTAATGCATTTAGAGAGTATAGGGGGCTGACTGGGACATACGTATCTGAAAAGCCAGCCTTCCTGACCCCTGGCGCTTCCTTAGCGCTGACGGGCGCAGACGGGCTGGACTCAGGTGTGACTCCGGCGCTGATACGGTGCGTCCGCTAAGCGGAGGCATGTTCATCTCCTTATATGCTGGCGACTAGAAAGCTGCAGGTGTAGCCTCCCACCCAAGATGGCCGCTGCTAATTTCCACCGCCCGAGGTCCGTGTATCTCTGTGTATTTCTGCACCCCCACTTGCCTCAGAAGAGGAAAGGGGGTGCAGAAATAAGCAAGAGAAGTGTAGAAAGAAGCAACAGAGGTGCAGAAAGAGGGAAGGAGGGTTGAGAAAGAGGCAAAAAAGTGAAGAAAAAAGCAACAGAGGTGATAAAGAGGGAACAGGGGTATAGAAAGAAACAAGAGAAGTGCAGAAACAAGCAACAGAGATGCAGAAAGGGGTAAGAGGGTGGAGAAAGAGGGGTACAGAAAGAACACTAGAGGTACAGAAAGAATCAAAAGAAGTGCAGAAAGAAGGAACATAGGAGCAGAGAGAGGCACGAAAGGTGCAGAAAGAGGGTAAGGTGTGCAGAAAGAAGCAAGAGAAGTGCCGAAAGAAGCAACAGAGGTGCTGAAAGAAGGAAGAGGGGTGCAGAAAGAGACAAGAGAAGTGCAAAAAGAAGCAACAGGGATGCAGAAAGTGGGAAGAGGGGTGGAGAAAGAGGCAAGAAGGAAGCAGAAAGAAGCAAGAGAGTTGCAGAAAGAAACAAAAGAAGTGCAGAAAGAAGGAACAGAGGTGCAGAAAGAGGCAAGAGGGGTGCTGACAGAGGGAAGAGGTATGCAAAAAGAGGCCCACGGGTTACAGAAAAAAGGGATAGAAGTGCATAAAAAAGGAAGAGGGGTGCAGAAAGAGACAAGAGAAGTGCAGAAAGAGGGATGAGAGGTTATGTTAAAAGAATTTTATAAAGCACACGTACACCGGCTGGTTTAATGGCGCTGAGTCTAGAACTAGCTGACCCCGAAGGAAGATTATTCATAGGCCTGCACAAACAGCCATGTCTTAAAACTTTTCCTGAAACACAGAAGGCCAGTGCATGACCTGGTCTCTAGAGGAAAATAGTTCCACAGTCTAGGGGATAAGGAGGCAAACCTACAATCCCCTTGCCACTTTAGCTTAAAAGCGGGGGTTGTCAGTAGCCGGAGATGGGCTGAGCGTACGTTACATGAGAGAGTGTACCTTGATATGAGGCTGTCCATGAATTTGGGGCTCCGACCATGTAGGGATTTAAAAATTAGGCATCCTGTTTTTAAAGGCACAGCATTGGAGAATGGGGAGCCAGTGTAGGTTTCTCAAAAGGGGGTGGCAGATTGTCACCTGGCTTGCGGCTGAATCAGTCTGGCCATTTGGTTCTGAACCATCTGTAGCTGTGTAGCCGCATAGTTAGAAAAAGTGGCATACCCAGATAGACCGAGTTAGCGTAGTCTAAATGTGACAGCACTGTGGCTATCGCGACCTGTATCAGTGCCGCTTGTGTGAGTAATCGGCTGATCTTTCTGATCTTTCGAAGCTGGAATAAGCAGGATGAGATCACCGATCCGACTTCCGATCTTAATGACAGGTCATTGTTTATAGTGACACCAAGGTTCTTGGCATAGGAGGAGAGGGTGGGGGTGTCCTAGTTCCGCAGGCCAGTAGTGTGGGCCCCAGAAATTGCGGCTGCCCCCGTCAAAGCTGATTCAGTCTTGCCTGGATTGAGCTTTAAGTGGTTGTGGTCCATTCAGTGACGGATGTGGAGAAAGAGGCAAGAGAAGTGCAGAAACAAGCAACAGAGATGAAAAAGGGGAACAGTTTTGGAGAAAGAAGCACAAGTGATGCAGAAAGAAGCAGGAGAGGTGCAGAAAGAGGCAAGAGGTTTGCCGAAAGAAGCAATAGAGGTACAGAAAGAAGCAGGAAGGGTGCAAAAAGGGAAAGAGGGGTGCAGAAAGAGGCACGAGGGGTGCAGAAAGATGCACGAGGGGTGCAGAAAGAAACAAAAGAAGTACAGAAAGAAGGAACAGAGGTGCAGAAAGAGCCAACAAGGGTGCAGAAAGCGAGACGAGGGGTGGAGAAAGGCAAGGGGGTGCAGAAAGAAGCAAGAGAGCTGCAGAAAGAAACAAAAGAAGTAACAGAGGTGCAGAAAGAGGCAAGAGGGGTGCAGAAAGAGGCAAAAGGGGTGCAGAAAGAAGCAAGAGGTGCAGAAAAAGCAAAAGAAGTACAGAAAGAAGAAACAGTTGTGCAGAAAGAGGCAATAGGGGTGCAGAAAGAGGCAAGAGGTGTGCAATAGTAGGCAAGGAGGTGCAGAAAGAAGCGAGAGAGGTACAGAAAAAAACAAAAGAACTGCAGACAGAAGGAACAGAGGTGCAGAAAGAGGCAATAGGCGTGCAGAAAGATGGAAGAAGAGGGTTGCAGAAAGGAACAAAAGAAGTACAGAAAGAAGGAACAGAGGTGCAGAAAGAAGCAACAGAGGTACAGAAACAAGCAACAGTGATGCAGAAAGGGGTAAGAGGGGTGGAGAAATAGGAAAGAGGGGTGCAGAAAGAAGCACAAGAAGTGCAGAAAGAAACAAAAGAAGTGCAGAAAGAAGGAACTGAAGTGCAGCAAGATGAAAGAAAGGTGCAGACAGAGGGAAAAGGTGTGCAGAAAGAGGCTCAGGTGGTGCATGGTGCAGAAAGAAGCAAGAGAAGTACAGAAAGAAAAAAGAGAGATGCAGAAAAGGGGGTAGAGGGGTGGAGAAAGTGGCAAGAGGGAAGCAGAGAGAAGCAAGTGAGGCACAGAAAGAAACAAAAGAAGTGCAGAAAGAAGTAACAGATGTGCAGAAAGAGGCAAGAGGAGTGCAGAAAGAGAAGAGGGGTACAGAAAGAGGCACAAGGGGTGTAGAAAGAGGCACGAGGGGTGCGGAAAGAAGCAAGAGAAGTGCAGAAAGATGCAACATAGATGCATAACGAGGGAAGAGGGGTGGAAAAATAGGCAAGAGAAGTACATAAAGAACCAACAGAGGTGCAAAAAGGGGGAACAGGGGTGGAGAAAGTGGCAAGAGGGGTGCAGAAAGAGGGAAGAGGGGTACAGAAAGAGGGAAGAAGGGTGCAGAAAGAAGCACAAGTGGTGCAGAATGAAGCAAAGAGATGCAGAAAGAAGCAAGAGTAGTGCAGAAAGAAGCAACAGAGGTGCAGAAAGAGGCAAGAGGGGTGCAAAAAGAGGGAAGAGGGGTGCAGAAAGAGGCACGAGTGGTACAGAAAGAATCAAGAAATGTGCAGAAAGATACAAAAGAACTGCAGAAAGAAGGAACAGAGGTGCAGAAAGAGGCAATTGGGGTGAAGAAAGAGGAAAGAGGGGTGGAGAAAGAGGCAAGGGGGTGTAGAAAGAAGGAAGAGCTACAGAAAGAAACAATAGAAGTGAGGATAGAAGGAACAGAGGTGTGGGAGGTGGCAAGAGGTAGCAGATAGAGGCAAAAGGTCTGCAGAAAGAAGCAAGATATGCAGAAAGAAACAAAAGAAGTACAGAAAGACGGGAACAGAGGTGCAGATAGAAGCAACAGAGGTGCAGAAAGACAGAAGAGGAGTGGAGAAAGAAGGATGGGGGGTGTAGAAAGAGGCAAGAGGGGTACAGAAAGAATCAAGAGAGATGCAGAAAGAAGCAGGAGAAATGCAGAAAGAAGCAACAGAGATGCAGAAAGGGGGAAGTGGGATGAGAAAGGGGCAAGAGGGATAGAGGGAGAAACAAGAGAGGTGCAGAAAGAAACTAAGAAGTGCAGAAAGAAGGAACAGAGGTGCAGAAAGAGGCACGAATTGTGTAGAAAGAGGGAAGAGGAGTGTGAAAGAGGCATGGGGTGCAGAAAGAAGCAAGAGGCATGCAGAAAGAAGCAAGAGAGTTGCAGAAAGAAACAAAAGAAGTGCAGAAAGAAGGAATAGAGGTGCAGAAAGAGGCAAGGGGGCAGAAACAGGGTTAGAGGGGTGCAGATGTGAAGAAAGCAGCAAGAGACGTGCAGAAAAAAGCAACAGAGGTGAAGAAAGAGGGATGAGAGAAGGAGAAAGATGCAAGAGAAGTTCAGAAAGAAGCAAGAGAGATGCAAAAAGGGGGAACAGGGGTGGAGAAAGTGGAAAGAGGGGTGCAGAAAAAAGCAAGCGACGTACAGAAAGAAACAAAAGAAGTGCAGAAAGAAGAAACAGAGGTGCAGAAAGAGGCAAGAGGGATAGAGAAAAAGGGAAGAGGTGTGCAGAAAGACGCACAAGTGGTGCAGAAAGAAGCAAGAGAGATGTAGAAAGAATCAAGAGGAGTGCAGAAAGAAGGAATTGAGGTACAGAAAGAGGCAAGAGGGAAGAGGGGCCAGAAAGAGGCACCAGAAGTGCAGAAAGAAGCAACCGAGATGCAGAAAGGAGGAAGAGGGGTAGAGAAAGAAGCAAGAGAGTTACAGAAAAAACTTTAAAAAGTACAAACATTCGGAACAGAGGTGTAGAAAGAGGCAAGAGGGGTGCAGAAAGAAGCAACAGAGATGCAGATAGGGGGAAGAGGGGTAGAGAAAGAAGCAAGAGAGTTGCAGAAAGAAACAAAAGAAGTACAAAAACTCAGAACAGAGGTATAGAAAGAGCAAGAGGGGTGCATAAAGAAGGAAGAGGGGTGAAGAAAGAGACACAAGGGTTGCAGGAAGAAGGAACAGAGGTGCAGAAAGAATCAAGAGGAGTGCAGAAAGAAGCAACAGAGGTGCAGAAAGAGGATGGGGTGGAGAAAAAGGCAAAAGGGGTGCAAGAAGCACGAGAGGTACAGAAACAAAAGAGCAGAAAGAAGGAACAGAGGTGTAGAAAAAGGCAAGAAGGTTGTAGAAAGAGGCAAGAGGGGTGCAAAAAGAGGGAAGAGGGAGGTAGAAAGTGGCACGAGGGGTATAGAAAGAAGCAAGAGATGTGCAGAAAGAAACAAAAGAACTGCAGAAAGAAGGAGCAGAAATGCAGAAAGTGGGAACAGGGGTGAAGAAAGAGATAAGAGAAGTGCAGAAACAAGCAACAGAGATGCAGAAAGGGGTAAGAGAGGTGGAGAAATAGGAAAGAGGGGTGCATAAAGAAGCACAAGAAGTGCAGAAAGAAATAAAAGAAGTGCAGAAAGAAGGAACGGAAGTGCAGCAAGATGAAAGAAAGATTCAGAAAGAGGGAAAATGTGTGCAGAAAGAGGCTCAGGGGGTGCAGAAAGAAGCAAGAGTAGTACAGGAAGAAGAAACAGATGCAGAAAGGGGGAAAGGGGTGGAGAAAGTGGCAAGATGGAAGCAGAGAGAAGCAAGTGAGGTACAGAAAGAAACAAAAGAAGTGCAGAAAGAAGTAACAGATGTGCAGAAAGAGACAAGAGGAGTGCAGAAAGAGAAGAGGGGTACAGAAAGAGGTACAAGAGGTGTAGAAAGAGGCACAAGGGGTGCAGAAAGAAGCTAGAGAAGTACAGAAAGATGCAACATAGATGCAGAACGAGGGAAGAGGGGTGGAAAAAGAGGCAACGGAAGTGCGGAAAGAAGCAACAGAGATGCCGAAAGTGGGGAGAGGGGTGGAGAAAGAAGCAAGAGAGTTGCAGAAAGAAACAAAAGAAGTACAACAATTCATAACAGAGGTGTAGAAAGAGGCAAGAGGGGTGCAGAAACAAGGAAGATGGGTGCAGAAAGAGGCACAAGGGTTGCAGGAAGAAGGGACGGAGGTGCATAAAGAATCAAGAGAAGTGCAGAAAGAAGCAACGGAGGTGCAGAAAGAGGGATGGGGTGGAGAAAGAGGCAAGAGAAGTACCGAAAGAAGCAACAGGGATGCAAAAGGGGGAACAGGGGTGGAGAAAGTGGCAAGAGGGGTGCAGAAAGAAGCAAGAGAGGTACAGAAATAAACAAAAGAGCAAAAAGAAGGAACAGAGGTGCAGAAAGAGGCAAGAGGGGTGTTGAAAGAGGGAAGAGGTGTGCAGATAGAGGGAAAAAATGGTACAGAAAGAAGCACAAGTGGTACAGAAAGAAGCAAAGAGGTGTAGAAAGAAGCAAGAGATGTGCAGAAAAAAACAAAAGAACTGCAGAAAGACGGCAACAGGGGTGAAGAAAGAGGGAAGAGGGGTGGAGAAAGAGACAAGGGGGTGCAGAAAGAAGAAAGAGCTACAGAAAGAAACAAAAGAAGTACAGAAAGAAGGAACAGAGGTGTGGAACAAGGCAAGAGGGGTGCATATAGAGGCAAAAGGGGTGCAGAAAGAAGCAAGATGTGCAGACAGAAACAAAAGAAGTGCAGAAAGCTTGGAACAGAGGTGCAGAAAGACAGAAGAGGAGTGTAGAAAAAGGGATGAGGGGGTATAGAAAGATCAAGAGGGGTGCAGAAAGAAGCAAAAAGGGGGAAGTAGGGTGGAGAAAGAGGCAACAGTGATAGAGAAAGAAACAGGGGAGGTGCAGAAAGAAACCAGAGAAGTGCAGAAAGAAGGAACAGATGTGAAGAAAGAGGCAAGAGGGGTGTAGAAAGAGGGAAGAGGTGTGTGAAAGAGGCACGAGGGGTGCAGAAAGAAGCAAGGGGCATGCAGAAAGAAGCAAGAGAGTTGCAGAAAGAAACAAAAGAAGTGCAGAAAGAGGGATGGTGTGGAGAAAGAGGCAAGATAAGTACATAAAGAACCAACAGAGGTGCAAAAAGGGGAACAAGGGTGCAGAAAGAGGCAAGAGGGGTGCAGAAAGAGGGAAGAGGGGTACAGAAAGAGGGAAGAAGGGTGCAGAAAGAAGCACAGGTGGTGCAGAATGAAGCAAAGAATGCAGAAAGAAGCAAGAGTAGTGCAGAAAGAATCAACAGAGGTGCAGAAAGAGGCAAGAGGGGGTGGAAAAAGAGGGAAGAGGGGTGCAGAAAGAGGCACGGGTGGTGCAGAAAGAAGCAAGAAATGTGCAGAAAGATACAAAAGAACTGCAGAAAGAAGGAACAGAGGTGCAGAAAGAGGCAATTCTGGTGAAGAAAGAGGGAAGAGGGGTGGAGAAAGAGGCAAGGGGTGCAGAAAGAAGAAAGAGCTACAGAAAGAAACAATAGAAGTGATGATAGAAGGAACAGAGGTGTGGGAGGTGGCAAGAGGGGTGCAGAAAGAGGCAAAAGGTGTGCAGAAAGAAGCAAGATGTGCAGAAAGAAACAAAAGAAGTGCAGAAAGACGGGAACAGAGGTGCAGATAGAAGCAACAGAGGTGCAGAAAGACAGAAGAGGAGTGGAGAAAGAGGGATGAGGTGTGTAGAAAGAGGCAAGAGGGGTGCAGAAAGAGCAAGAGAGATGCAGAAAGAAGCAGTAGAAATGCAGAAAGAAGCAACAGAGATGCAGAAAGGGGGAAGTGGGATGGAGAAAGAGGCAAGAGGGATAGAGGGAGAAACAAGAGAGGTGCAGAAAGAAACAAAAGATGTGCAGAAAGAAGGAACAGAGGTCCAGAAAGAGGCAAGAATTGTGCAGAAAGAGGGAAGAGGAGTGTGAAAGAGGCATGGGGTGCAGAAAGAAGCAAGAGGCATGCAGAAAGAAGAAAGAGAGTTGCAGAAAGAAACAAAAGAAGTGTAGAAAGAAGGAATAGAGGTGCAGAAAGAGGCAAGAGGGGTGCAGAAACAGGGTTAGAGGGGTGCAGAAAGAGATGTGCAGAAAGCAGCAAGAGACGTGCAGAAAAAAGCAACAGAGGTGAAGAAAGAGGGATGAGATATGGAGAAAGATGCAAGAGAAGTGCAGAAAGAAGCAAGAGAGATGCAAAAAGGGGGAACAGGGGTGGAGAAAGTGGCAAGAGGGGTGCCGAAAAAAGCAAGAGAGGTACAAAAAGAAACAAAAGAAGTGCAGAAAGAAGAAACAGAGGTGCAGAAAGAGGCAAACGGGATAGAGAAAGAGGGAAGAGGTGTGCAGTAAGAAGCACAAGTGGTGCAGAAAGAAGCAAGAGAGATGTAGAAAGAATCAAGAGGAGTGCAGAAAGAAGGAATTGATGTACAGAAAGAGGCAAGAGGGATGCAAAAAGATGGAAGAGGGGCCAGAAAGAGGCACCAGAAGTGCAGAAAGAAGCAACAGTGATTCAGAAAGGGGGAAGAGGGGTAGAGAAAGAAGCAAGAGAGTTACAGAAAGAAACAAAAGAAGTACAAAAATTCGGAACAGAGGTGTATAAAGAGGCAAGAGGGGTGCAGAAAGAAGCAACAGAGATGCAGATATGGGGAAGAGGGTAGAGAAAGAAGCAAGAGAGTTGCATGAAGAAACAAAAGAAGTACAAAAACTCAGAACAGAGGTATAGAAAGAGCAAGAGGGGTGCAGAAAGAAGGAAGAGGGGTGCAGAAAGAGACACAAGGGTTGCAGGAAGAAGGGACGGAGGTGCAGAAAGAATCAAGAGGAGTGCAGAAAGAAGCAACAGAGGTGCAAAAATAGGGATGGGGTGGAGAAAAAGGCAAAAGGGGTACAGAAAGAAGCACGAGAGGTACAGAAAGAAACAAAAGACCAGAAAGAAGGAAGAGAGGTGCAGAAAGAGGCAAGAGGGTTCTAGAAAGAGGGAAGATGGGTACAGAAAGAGGGAAGAAGGGTACAGAAAGAAGCACAAGTGGTACGGAAAGATGCAAAGAGGGGCAGAAAGAAGCAAGAGTAGTGCAGAAAGAAGCAACAGAGGTACAGAAAGAGGCAAGAGGGGTGCAAAAAGAGGGAAGAGGGGGGTAGAAAGAGGCACGAGGGGTATAGAAAGAAGCAAGAGATGTGCAGAAAGAAACAAAAGAACTGCAGAAAGAAGGAACAGAGATGCAGAAAGAGGCAACAGGGGTAAAGAAAGGGGGAAGAGGGGTGGAAAAAGAGGCAAGGGGGTGCAAAAAGAAGAAAGAGCTACAGAAAGAAGAAGAAATAGAAGTGCAGAAAGAAGGAACAGAGGTGTGGAAAGAGGCAAGAGGAGTGCACAAAGAGGCAAAAGTGGTGAAGAAAGAAGCAAGATGAGCAGAAAGAAACAAAAGAAGTGCAGAAAGACAGGAACAGGGGTGCAGAAAGAAGCAACAGAGGTGCAGAAAGACAGAAGAGGAGGGAGAAAGAGGGATGAGGGTTGTAGAAAGAGGCAAGAGGGGTGCAGAAAGAAGGAAGAGATGCAGAAAGAAGCAAGAGAAATGCATAAAGGATCAACAGAAATGCAGAAAGGGAGAAGTAGGGTGGAGAAAGAGGCAAGAGGGATAGAGAAAGAAACAAGAGAGGTGCAGAAAGAAACAAAAGAAGTGCAGAAAGAAGGAACAGAGGTGCAGAAAGAGGCAATAATGGTGTAGATAGAGGGAAGAGGAGTGTGAAAGAGGCATGAGGGGTGCAGAAAGAAGCAAGATGCATGCAGAAAGAAGCAAGAGAGTTGCAGAAAGAAACAAAAGAAGTGCAGAAAGAGGGATGGTGTAGTGAAAGAGGCAAGAGAAGTACATAAAGAACCAACAGAGGTGCAAAAAGGGGAACAAGGGTGGAGAAAGTGGCAAGAGGGTTGCAGAAAGAGGGAAGAGGGGTACAGAAAGAGGGAAGAAGCGTGCAGAAAAAAGCACAAGTGGTGAAGAATGAAGCAAAGAGATGCAGAAAGAAGCAAGAGTAGTGCAGAAAGAAGCAACAGAGGTGCATAAAGAGGCAAGAGGGGTGCAAAAAGGGGGAAGAGGGGTACAGAAAGAGGCACGAGTGGTACAGAAAGAAGCAAGAAATGTGCAGAAAGATACAAAAGAACTGCAGAAAGAAGGAACAGAGGTGCAGAAAGAGGCAATAATGGTGTAGATAGAGAGAAGAGGAGTGTGAAAGAGGCATGAGGGGTGCAGAAAGAAGCAAGAGGCATGCAGAAAGAAGCAAGAGAGTTGCCGAAAGAAAAAAAAGAAGCGCAGGAAGAAGGAATAGAGATGCAGAAAGAGGCAAGAGGGGTGCAACAGGGTTAGAGGGGTGCAGAAAGAGGCATAAGGGTTACAGAAAGAAGGGACAGATGTGCAGAAAGCAGCAAGAGAAGTGCAGAAAAAAGCAACAGAGGTGAAGAAAGAGGGATGAGATATGGAGAAAGAGGCAAGAGAAGTGCAGAAAGAAGCAAGAGAGATGCAAAAAGGGGGAACAGGGGTGGAGAAAGTGGCAAGAGAGCTACAGAAAGAAACAAAAGAAGTGCAGAAAGAAGAAACAGAGGTGGTGAAAGAGGCAAGAGGGATAGAGAAAGAGGGAAGAGGGGTGCAGACAGAATCTCAAGTGGTGCAGAAAGAAGCAAGAGAGATGTAGAAAGAAGCAAGCGGAGAGCTGAAAGAAGGAATTCAGGTACATAAAGAGGAAAGAGGGATGCAAAAAGAGGGACGAGGGGGTCAGAAAGAGGCACAAGGGGTGTAAAAAGAAGTAAGAGACATGCAGAAATAACTAAAAGAAGTACAGAAAGAAAGAACTGAGGTGCAGAAAGGGGGTAGAGAGGTGGAGAAAAGGCAAGGGGGTGCAGAAAGAAGCATGAGAGCTGCAGAAAGAAACAAAAGAAGTGCATAAAGAAGGAACACGTGCAGAAAGAGGCAAGAGGTGTTCAGAAAGAAGAGAGATGCACAGAAAGGAAATAAAGAAGTGTTGTAAGAAGGAACAGAGGTGCAGAAAGAGGCAAGAGGGATGCACAAAGAGGGAATAAAGGTGTGAAAGAGGCATGAGGAGTACAGAAAGAAGCTAGAGAAGTGCAGAAAGAAGCAACTAAGGTGCAGAAAGAGGCAATAGGGGTGCAAAAAGAGGGAAGAGGGGTGCAGAAAGAAGCAGAAAGAAGCATGTGGGGTGCAGAAAGAAGCGAGAGATGTGCAGAAAGAAACAAAAGAAGTGCAGAAAGAACAGATGTGCAGAAAAAAGCAACAGGGGTACAGAAAGAGGATTCATGGGTGGAGAAAGTGGCAATGGGGTGCATAAAGAAGCAAGAGGGCTATAGAAAGAAACAGAAGATGAGCAGAAGGAAGGAACAGAGGTGTAGAAAGATGCAAGAGGGGTGCAAAAAGAGGGAAGAGGGGTGCGGGAAGAGGGGTGTGAAAGAGGTACTGGGGTGCAGAAAGAAGCAAGAGAGGTACATAAAGAAGCAACAGGGGTGCAGAATGAGGAGAATGGGTAGAGAAAGAGACAAGAGAATTGCAGAAAGAAGCAACAGGGATGCAGAAAGGGGTAAGGGGGTGGAAAATAGGTAAGAGGGGTGCAGAAAGAAGCAGGAGAGGTGCAGAAATACAAAAGAAGTGCAGAAAGATGGAACAGAGGTGCAGAGAGTGGCAAGAGAGGAGCAGGAAGAGGCAAAAGAGATGCAGAAAGTAGATGAGATTTGCAGAAAGAGGCAAGAGAAGTGCAGAAAATGAAAGAAAGGTGCAGAAAGAAGCAACAGAAATTCAGAAAGAGGCAAGAGTGGCTTTCACACCATTAGCACCAATTTAACACCCACATTTAGCAATAAGTAACTGGTGACCTTTCCAGGTTTGCAAAGGGCCTTCCACTATGCTGTAACACTTGTCACTGCATTTTTGGTAATGTTTGAGCTTTTTGAGCTAGAAACAAGGCTTTTTTGTTCAAATCTGCAGATTAGGCAGCAGATGATGGATTATGTGGCTAGTGCGGAAAATGTATAATGGTGCAAAAGTCGGTGCAGCCAAACATTCGCATAATTCCAGTGGCCCTACTCATACCTCTGACTAGATCTAGAAGTGCTCCTCAGGGAATCCTTCTTTTTTTGTCTCATTGAGTTCATAGTTTAGCTTCTATGGAAACAAGGAAGACTAAACATGAGGTTACCACTCCACAACACAGACTACCATACCACATAATTACTTTCCATAACACATAATCCCACTCAACATAATTCCTATACACTAAATACCACATACTTTCTATCCACATAATTTCACTGCACAACATACCACATAATTCCACTACACACAACATACATCCCCTCCACTCCAAAAACATTAGTAAAAACTTTTACATTTACAACGCCAATAGCTCTAACTCTTGCAAATGCGAGACCTATTACACTACAAATGCTTCTTTAACTAGTAGTCACGTTACAACGCCAATAGCTCTAACTCTTGCAAATGTGAGACCTATTACACTATAAATCCTTCTTTAACTGGTAGTCACATTGGCAGAGTGGTGGAGAGAGGGGACTGGGCCTCCAACCAGCATTCAGGAATTCCGCTGAGTAGGACTTACAGGACGTACCAGGAGGGCTTCCTGGGCCCCAAAGTCCCTCAGAAACTAAGTGGACCTCATCCCCCAACCCGTAGTGTGCCAGGATGCACGTTTGCAGAGTGGTGGAGAAAGGGGGTCATGGCCTCCGAAGACCTCTTAGCAACCCCACTGTGTGGGACTTACTAGAAGTAACAAGAAGGGTAGTTTATTTATTTATTTATTTATTTATAGTGTTTTATATAGCGCGAACAAGACCCGTGGGTATCAGAGCGCTTAACATAGACGATTACAGATTGACATTATAGTAGCAATTATAACAACAAAACAAAACAAATGAGGTAGATGGTGATATACTATCTAGGGCGATTTAGATAAATAAATTCTTAACGCCTGTGCCATTAGCATTAAGAGGTGCATAACGTAAAGCTTGAGTCATAGTCAAATATTTGGCTCGGTGAGGTAGGGTTACATAGTATTATAAGTACAATTATCTAAGTAGTTAGCACTGAGAGTAGAGATAGTTTAGATAGTAGCGAGGATCGTAAAGATAAACAAAGTAAGGTATAGGTAGTATCTTTCAGGTGGGAGATACAGTGTAGAGATCATATAAATATGAGGTAGCAGTAAGGTGTACAGCCGGTGTTTGCGCGGTAATCAGTCCTTTGTCTTGTCGATCTTCAGATTATTCAAGATGAGTCTGATCCTCTTTTGGCATAAATGCTCACACCAGTAGTCTGTAGGGATCTTTATGTAGGGTAAATACTCATCATGTGGTTCTTCAGTTCCCGTTTAAATGTTGCAGTGTTTTTAATCTTCCTGATGTTAGGAGGGATTGAGTTCCAGACTCTGGGGGCGGCTCCGGAGAATGCTCGGTCATATGTCTTTTTCTTTCGGAAGAAGGCCGGCTTCAATAGCAACTCTTTAGCGCTTCTGGTTGGTCTGTTACCTCCCGATAGTTTAATTTTCTTGGCTAGATATCTAGGCGTGTTGAAGTGGATCGCTTTGTGGGAAATACAGGCTATCTTCATTTTAATTCTAGCTTCATAAGGTAGCCAGTTTAGTGCCTTCAGGTGAGGAGATATGTGGTCGAATTTCCTGGTTCCCGTGATGAGTCTTGCCGCTGCGTTGAGACAGGCCTTTAATGGTGCCGTCGATGTTTTCGGTAGGCCAGCTAACGTGGTGCAGCCATATTCGATCCTTGAAATAACTAGCGATTGGATGGCAAGTTTTAGATCCGCTTCTGAGATAAAGGGTTTCAGTTTTCTTAGATAGTTCAAGTGGAAGCGGGCGCTCTTAGCCATTGAGTTGATGTGTTCTTTCATGTCGAGGTTCTCATCTAATGTAATTCCTAGTGATTTGGCTGAGTTAACTAGGGTCGGAGTGCAGTTGAGCGCAGTCACCAATTTAGCCCATTCCTTTACCTCTGGTTGACTCCTTGTCGGTGAGATTAACAGGAATTCTGTTTTGTTGGCATTAAGTTTCAGATGGTTGGTTGTTAGCCATTGCAGCGCTTTCTTTAGAGTTGCATTCAGTAGGTCTATGTCGTCACTGCAGGTGATCTTCATATATATTTGCGTGTCGTCTGCATACATATGGTAGGAGATCTGTGATTTTCGAAGAATCTCCGTGAGGGGTTCTACATATAAGTTGAAAAGATCTGGGGATAATGTTGAGCCTTGTGGTACACCCATTGCGTTAGGGCATGGGGAGGAGATTGCTTGGTTGACCAGGAATAGCTGAGTCCTGTTCTGCAGGAAGGAGTTAAACCATTTCAGTACGTTTCCCGATAAACCCATCCTGTCTTGTAGCCTGGTCATCAGGATCTCATGATTTACTGTGTCAAATGCAGATGACAAGTCTAGAGGATCAGTAGACACGCATGATTTTGGTCAAGGGCTTGTAGGGCGTCATCAACAATATGTAGGATCGCGGTTTCAGTACTGTGCCCTGTTCTGAAACCTGATTGGCAGTCATCAAGTAATGAGAACTTAGCGATGTGTTGACTCAATTGGCCCTGCACGCATTTCTCAATAAGTTTGGCGAGTAAAGGGATGTTGGTCACTGGTCGATAGTTATTCGGGTCTGTTGCATCCGCTGTCGGTTTTTTGATGATGGGAACTACCTGCCCTGTTTTTAGGCAGTCAGGGAGGGTCCCTTGTGCAAGTGAGGCATTTATTATCTCAGTCCAGATCGGAACTAGAGTGTGGTTGATTTCTCTTACACATTTTGCCGGTAACGGGTCTTGATAGTGGTTGTTCGGTCTAAGTACAGCTAGTGTTTTGGCGATCTTTCCCTGGTCGTATAGTTCAAATGTGTCCCAGTTTGCCTTATTTTTTGTTAGGAGATCTTCCGAGGTCACATTAGTCTCATTTTCAGATGAGGGAAAGGTCGTGATATTAGCAGCGGCACTTGTAAGCTCAACTTCTAGCAGTTTAGTTTTATCCGTGAAAAATGAGGAGAATTCTTCGCAGCTTATGGGATTTTTCGGGTTCTCTTGAGTCGTTTTAGTTAGTTTATTTGACTGTTGTTTTAGGATCTCAAAAAGTTTTCGTGGTCTGTTTTTGGCATTGTCCAGTTCCGCCCTTATAAATTGTTTTTTGGAGTTGATGATCTTTTTGTTATATTGCTTCCTTATTTTCCTGAGGGCTTTCAGCTCGGGGGAGGATGGATGTTGTCTCCATTTCCTTTCAGCCATTCTCAGTCTTCGCCTGTCCTCGTTCAGTGCCTCATTAAACCAAGGATTTTTTGGCTTTTCCGAGACTCTTTTTAACTTTTGAGGCAATGTGTCATTAACTATCTTATCGATCGACGTTAGGTAGTGATCCGTCATCTCATTGACATTCTGCCTGTTGTTACAAGGCTTCAGGTCTTTCTCACATCTTTCGACCAGAAGTTCAATATTAGCTTCTTTTGTATCTCGTATCAATTTTTTGGACTTACGGGGTTGCACGGTCCTGCCTTTTTTCATTGTAGGTATTGTGAATGTTATGGCGTGATGATCCGACCAATCACACGGGTCTATAGCAAGGATTGATGTCTCTTTGTTTCTTGAAATAATCCAGTCTAGAGTCGCTCCTTGTGAGTGAGTGGGCTGGATGCATGCTTGTGTAAGGTTTAGCTCGTAGAGGAAGTCTTTGATCGAGTTAACTAGTTTGTCATTGTCGTCGTCCCAGTGGAGGTTAAAGTCCCCTAGGAATATGTTGTTGGCATCTGGGTTAGAGTTGGCAGTTATAATCTCTATAAGATGCTCTGTGAACTTTGCGTTATCTCCAGGTGGGTGGTAGAACGCGTGTAGGTTGTAGCTTTGATTTTTTGGTAATCTTACATTGGGGGCCAACTACCCCTCCTATTATCTCCAGTAAGTCCCACACAGCACCAGAGGTAAGTACTCGTAGCAGGCCATGCCCTCTTTGACCACCAGTCTACAAGCGCGCTCCATGGCACGATTTTTGATGGGGATTAAATTCCCCTTCGCTGCTGGGGGTTGTTAGGGGCCAACTAGCCTACCTGATACCTCCAGTAAGCCCCAGATAGTGGGATTGCAGAGAGGTGGACACAGGCCACGCCCCCTTACTCCGCCACTCTGCAAATGCGCCTCCTGGTGCGGTCTTGGTAGGGGATGAAGTCCCCTTGCATCCTCAGGGTCCCTGGGGGCCAACTAGCCCTCCTGGT
Source organism: Lissotriton helveticus (assembly GCF_964261635.1). NCBI lineage: Eukaryota > Metazoa > Chordata > Amphibia > Caudata > Salamandridae > Lissotriton > Lissotriton helveticus. The sequence goes on along the minus strand of NC_136063.1, from coordinate 1,684,946,524 downwards.
ATCTCTAGTAAGCCCCACACAGCTGGATTGCTGAGAGTGATCCGAGGCCACGCACCCTTTTTACACCACTCTGCATACGCCCCGCCTGGCTCCCTTCAGCTCGGGGGATGAAGTCCACTTTAGTACTAAGGACACAAGAGGACCTCATCGCTATTTGTAGGGTGCGAGCAGAATTCTATGCCTCTTAAATAAAAGCCAGCACTAACCCTGCCAAAGTTATTTTTAAAATTCTTAATGAGCTCAATATGAAAAAGTCGGATAATGCTACCCCGACCTCGGCTGTCCTATGTGAAGAATTGGCTACCTTTTTTGTGGACAAAATTCGGGGCATTTATCAAGCTTTTGACCCGGTGCCACAAGAGAACCCTGTTCCTGGTCCCCTATCTGATTCAATTTCTAAGATGCCAACTATTCCCGAACTATCTAGAGAAGAGTTCGATAAGCTTACTAGACAGATTAAATCTGGTTCCCCAGCAGACCCTTTAAAACCAGACCAATTCCGAGAGCTGTCCCTTCACTGCCTGCCTCCCCTATTGAACCTCGTCAATAACTCTTTTGCTACGGCTACTGTCCCAGCTAGGTGGAAGCATGCCTGGGTGTCACCTATTCTAAAAAAAACACTTTAGATCCACTAAAACCAGAAAACTTCAGACCCATATCTTTGTTACCTTGGGCGGCGAAGATTGCGGAGTCTCATGCAAACTCAGTTCTTACCAGCGTTCTGAGTGCTGAGGACATTCTGGATGACACCCAACATCGGTTTCGGTCCGGCCACAGCACGGAGACGGCGCTCCTGGCTGTGACTGAGCACCTTCGTTCCACTATGGACAATGGTCAAATGGCGGCACTGGTTCTGTTGGACCTCAGTGCCGCCTTTGACACTGTCTCCCACCAGATCCTTCTCCACCGTCTTGAAGAGGCTGGGATCACGGATAGGGTTCTTGCTTGGTTCCGTTCGTTTCTGACCGGTAGAACATTCCGTGTCTCCACTCTCCTTTCTAAGGCACGTTTGATTGAGCAGGGTGTTCCCCAGGGCTCAGCCTTAAGCCCCACCCTGTTTAATCTTTATGTTCAACCACTGGCTGCGGTCGCTAAAACATGGGGTCTTAACATCGTTTCCTATGCTGACGACACGCAGCTAGTGGTTGCCCTAACGAAAGGCTTTACCATGGACCACAATAGATTCAAAGCAGGTCTGACAGCAGTTGCTAATTGGATGACAGCTAATTGTCTCCAATTAAATGCTGCTAAGACGGAAGTATTGTTGGTTGGTAGGAATGTGAGCCTGTGGGGCGACCATTGGTGGCCATCCTCTCTGGGGACAGTCCCGATACCAATGAATGAAGTGAAGAATTTAGGAGTCTGGTTAGATTCAGAGCTCAGTTTCTCTGCCCATACGAAGAAGGTTGCCGTCACGTGTTTTGGCATTTTACGCAGCCTTAAGCCAGTTTTGAAATTCTTCGTACCTGCCACCAGACAATTAAATGTTCAGTCGACAGTACTTTCAAGGCTGGATTATGCCAGCTCTTTACTTATTGGTGCTAATAAGGCGGAAATTACCCGCCTTCAACGTATCCAAAACTCTGCTGCTAGAGCATTAATAGGCTTGCCACGTTTTAGTCCTACATCGGCCACTATCCGGAAACTTCACTGGCTTCCTGTGGCTCAGCGGCTACAGTTTCAGTGGCGGTGCGTCCATTAGGGGCGTTGGGGCGTTGCCCCACTAACCATGGACGACCGCACGCTGCAGGAAGTAGTAAATACTATAGGCTTCAAAAATAATTTATCTGCGCTTCACTAAGCGCACTCGCAGTACTGTGTGCGGCAGGGAGAGTTAGCGGGACAAGCCTGACAGATTCGGAATCGCGGAAGGCAGTGGGGGCGGGGCTGCGGCAATGAGTGACAGCGCAGCCATAGGTAGCGCAGCAGGCACTGACTGTGTGTGTGTGCGCATTTTGGGCTAGTCATTTATTTGACTGGCCCACGCATGCGCACACCCAGTAGTACCTTCCCCCCTCCTCCTCCCCTACAGCACACAAACAGGCAGGGACCCGGCTCTCCCGGGTCTCATAATGGGCAGTATTTACCCTGCTCTTTAGCCAATCCTTTTGTAGTGGCGCTGGTAATGCTGCGCCGTATGCACGTCACCGCGCCTGGCGTGCCAAAACAGCACACGACGAGGACTGAGAGAGTCGAGAGGAGAGTGTGTAGAAGTACTCTGTCTTCATGTATGTACGTACCCTCCTCGTGAGTCGTGTGTGCCTGCTGCAGTACTGTCTCCACACAGTCAGTCGAGACTGTCGAGTGAGTCACGTCACGTCACCTCATAAAAAGTAAGTTTTATTTAGGGTACAACAACAGTAATCCAGTACAGACAGTCCAGAAGTGTGTCGGTGTGCGTGGTGTGTCGTGTGTCACTCACACTACTAGTCTGGCCTCGACATGGGTATATGTGGGCTCTGATTACAAGAAGCCTTTCTGTGGGGCTCCACCGCTCCAGGCATGGGCACGCGCGAAAGCAGTCTGAAAGCCATAATCTGCGGTGCCCTGTCCGGGGCCGGCCAGTATAGCACCGCTCCTGCACGGCTGGCACACCAGCCGCCGCTCAATGGCCCAGCGTGTAGCCCGGCCTCAGCCTCTGCTCTTTCTGTCTCAGAGAGTTCACACACAAATCCCGCTCCGAAATTCAAATGCCCCGGCCCCAGCGCTTAATAACCCTCTGCCACCCATGTGTGAGAAACAGGATTGAACCCACCTGCAAAGGGCGGCTGCCACCGGCATTATTAAAAACGTGCCCACACACCGCGCGCAGACTTACAACGCACAACACGCACACTTATATGAGCGGCGCTGCGCACTCACACAAGGAAAGATGGTTTACAGCTGAACCTGAAGGAAGGCCACTATAGTAACAAAAGCGAGGTAAGTGGGGTACTCCTGGCGACTGGTGATAGGACTCACATTCTTTCTGCATTTACTGGATTTCATTCCTCCATGGGTGTGAATCTTTATTTTAATCATTCCACACATCAGCGAACTCTGGCTTCTCAGAGAACAGCATGCTGCATTTTGGAGCAGGGGCTAATAATACAAATCCCCTTTTGATCGGACCGGGCGTGCATCATTGCAATATAAAATGCTCCTTGGGCCTGAAAGTCTACAAAGATTCGTCGGTATACACAGAGTAAGAACCCGGAATCGTCAAGAGCAGCATTATACAGGGCCACTGCTATCATGTAATTATGCGGCCCCGTCGTTTGTGTTAATACTAGTAGCTCAGAATCCCTGGCATGAACACAGGCGAGGCTGACGGGCGGCCGTAGGCTGTAACCAAAGCGAGACTGCATGTGCCACGACGTGACGTTGACCATGGCAAGTAGTTAAACTTTACACGTAGTTTTCTGTTATGCAGGAAAGGTTTCAAATACCACGACCAAACCTAATTATACAGTCCTAATAGCCTGGAGACAGTCGTTTTTCTTCTGCCCTGTGAGCCATCCTTATGCAGTGATTACTAAGGGGAAGGGCATTTCATGCAAGAGACGAGAGTCGGTCTGGAGCTGAAATAAAGGGCTCTTAACCCAACTAGCCATGGAACACGAAGTGCTCAGCTGTAGGCGAGCACTGTGGATTTTTATTTTATTGAATGTTACATGTTAGTGAATAAAAGATGCACTTTTTTTTTTCCCCGGCTAAAAGGGTTGCTTTAATCAGTTATTTCTTCTTGTTTGAAGCAGCCCTTTGTTGTTTTTTCCTATCCAAATAGAGCAAGATTACATCATAAGGCTGTGCTCATTTTAACATGCCTGACAGCCACATTATTAACCCCTTATCTGAGGCAAGTTATCACGTTAAAATTGTGAAAGTTATTTTATGTGCTGTTTTTATTGATACTGTTAGATTACTAGTACTTTGACAGAACGACATCAACTGTGCACATGAAACAAAAAGTAATTACACAGTTTGCAAATGGTTGTTTGATTTTAAACAGCGGGGTCACCAGTGCTGTTAGTTGTTACAACCTCCTCCTTATTTACCTTTTCTCAACGATACCTTACTTTGTACATGGTGGCAGAGCCTTATGGGCTACCGTTGTTTTCTTTGCAGATAGCTGTGAGTTTCTGTGGTGAGTGGAGCTTCCCTCATGAAAGCTGACGCCGAGTTGCTATGAGTTGGTCAGCTGTGGTGCTGTCCACATCAAAGCAGCTAGGATGATGTGATGGAGTATGGCGGTCCGTTGTGATTGTGGCTGCACTTCCATGTTGGAGTCCACGGGTTGCGCTGTGTGGGGCGTGCTGTGCGAAAAGCAGGGCTCTTATGTGGAAAGAAGCAAAAAGGGTGATTGGCTCCACTTGGGCATACATTTATTGTTTTTGCTATTGGTTCTTAGCCTGCTTTTTATGGGTAAACAAGTTATTTATGCCTATTGGAGAAGTTACCCTGAGTCCTGTGTGGTTTGTGCAAGAAAATAGCACGATTACATTGCTTGATTTTGCTCATGAGAAAGTGTCACTCATCGTTGTTGAAATGTCACTCATAATTACACTGAAATTATGAAAATGTCACACATAGCAATCTGAAACCTTGGCAGCTAGGCGAGTTTCAGAATAGCAATAAAAATGCGTGACAATACATTTCAGTGCGGTGTTGCGGAACACCACGCTGAAATGCGTAAGAGTCACACCTTATGCGTGATACTTGACAGGACTGGTTTTTCGCTTAAGTATGCATTTGCCGCATCTGCCACATAATCCATCGTCTTCTGCATAATCTTCAGATTGTAATAAAAAAAGGTTCATTTCTATCTCAAAGGGTTCAAAAGTTACTAAAGACGCAGCAACACGTGCTGCCCCTCAGTGGAAGGCCCTCTGTAAAGCTTGATTGGTCACCATTTTGTTGCTTATTGCTATATTTTTGTGTTAAACCGGTGCTAATGAGGGTCAAGCAATGCCCAGAAAGTGTTAACAAGTGCAAAGATGACAAAAACATGCAGTATTATGATCGTAAAATGTGCCACATTAAACCACATCATTTGCGTTTTCTCGCCGCAAAATTTGGTCCTTCCCTGCCGCATAATTCCCGTGGCTCTGATTATACATTGTGTCACAGGCTTTTTAGGGGGACCAGGGGCATAGCTGCCTTTGGTGTAGTGACAGGGGTGCCCATGGGCTTGAGCGGCCTATGCCCTGATAGTTGTTCACTTTTACTGCCCACTTGCAGCCAAATGGGTAGTTTTCCTTGCTTGCACCAGGACCATTGGCACCATTGCTGATGGCGTCATGCAGCTTGTCTCTATTTTTTAGACACCACATGCATATTTGTTGCTGTCCTCTCCGCTGTCTTGAGGGAGTAGGGTCCTCAGACATGCTCCCTCCTTGTGTGCTGCTTTCGCGTCCACGTAAGTTTTTCGCACTTAAGTTGCTTGCTTCTGGTTCCAAGCAGCTTCACCTAAAAGCGGCTTTGGAATTTGTAAGTGAACTTCCTGACTGTGAGTGCGTACAGAGGAGGATATTTAGGTTTAGCGTTGGGCCTGGGACCGGTTGGTTAACTGTTCTGCATTAAATGGTTCTAAAAATCGTACTGAGCTCTTGAAGGCAGTAAGGAATGGCGTGGCCGAGTGGGCCGCGGTGTCTACAGTCTACGCACTTAGGGACAGAGGTGGGCTGATCTGTTTGCAAATGCATCGTGCGTCACGTACATCGACTGGGCTATATTCGTTTGGGGGCTGGGCCGAGTCAGAGTCAAGCTTATATGTCAGGCATGACTCCCTACTTTGGTTTCCTATGCGGTCTGAGACTGAGGTCTGGGGACCGAAGTGAGTCCGAGGGTGGCACGGGGTCGGGGAGCACTAGAATGGATAGATTAGGTCCTGGATGTGTCTGGCAGGTCGGCGGTCCGAGAATGGATTGGAGGCTGTGGTTACCATGGATGGACTGGAGGTCAGAGTTCAGATCCTCTCAGTGAGGGCAGGGGAAGGGTATATTTGAGAACCTGGTTTTGAACGCGATTTCGGTGCAAGACAGTCTTTGGAATTTATGTTGGAACTTATCATGGTTCCACATTGAAAACAAGTGAGGACAACTGCAACCTCTGATAGAGTGCTACTAGATTTGGATGATATATATTGGGCGGACGCCCTTTAAAGGGAGCGTGTAATACGCAAGTATTGGAAGATAAAGTATCGTACAAATTGGAGATTTGCCTTGAGAAAGCCCATAGGGGGCGAAACGCGCGTCGGCTGTCAAGAACTGTGTTTTAAAAAGAAATAAAGTTTGGATTTTGTATACACTACGTGATTCCCTTGGACAAAGAAATCGGGTCTATGCGTGCTTACAGCAAATGATTGAAAGAGACTTTTTGTGATGTGCAATGATGTTTTTGTATCATATATTTGAGAACATCACAGACATGCATTGCAGATTCTGGGAGCATCTCTCCCACACGGTGTTTTGGAAGACCTCGCCTGCAGATAGTGGCCCGAATGTTCTCCTTTCGTATTCCACCAGTCCCACGTACATGGATGAGAACAGGTTATAATGTACTGCAGCTTTCTATGAAGCTCTGTTTGATAATGGCCTCCATTTATGTGCAACCCGGCTCTATTAAAGTTATTTTTAAACACACGTAAAGGGCGGAGTTCGGTGACCCGCAGCATCAACAAACATACATCATTGTCTACCTACCATACAAGGGCTCTATTAAAGTTTGCCATGATGAATTCTGTGGTGAGATGGTGGTGCTCTCCTTATTGGTCTTTTTGAGGGTCTCTTCGTTCACGAAGACTCTCACATGCCTGTTTCTTCGCTTTCTCAAAGGACATTTCACTCACTGGTGATATGTGCGGCTTCCAGTATCTACAGCTCTTTCATCTTCAACTCAACATGTGAACGTGGAAGTGGATGTGTTTGTCTTGGTTTTGAAATAGGGTTAGGGAGACTAGATTTCTCTGGTTGTTTGTGGGGGTGAGGGTGCTGGTTATCATTGAGTTCAAAGGATTTTTCCAATCTTAAAAAGGCAACCTGTAGCACTTGTAGGTAACACTGGGCAATGTTGAGGTTTGCACTAAAACTGGTTTCACTTCAGGAAGACTGATTTTTACACTTAGAAGGTTGCAGATTTATCTGCCCAGCTCCTCCTTTTCCCCATGCCCATCCTGGCTAGATTTAAGCCTGGAAGGGACTGTTAACGTGTTAATATGCAGAGTTGGTATTAAGATTTGCTTCTTTGCTTATCCGAGTCTTTAAAAATGTTTTTTGAACGGTTTACAAGAGCTCGCCTTTAATCTCTGTATCTTGTCCATCTATGCTAGATGGGACAGGAAATCTTGCAAACAGTTTCGTTCCTGCGCTCTAGGTTGGGAATTTTCTGAGTAGTATGCCTACTTGAAAACACTACCTTCGTAACAACCAGCATGTCTGTTGCTTTTCGCTAGGCTACAAGTCTGCAGTGTATTGAGTGTTGGCTAGATATTTATTTGTGCCTATGCCAATGCTGCCAACTGGGGATTGTCCTGAACCTTGGATGAATAATTAAAAGCTAAAATATTTTGTTACTTTTTACTGCACAGCCTTTTAACTGCAGGGCATCGACGGGTAGGAAGGTTACCGTTAAACCTGTAAAAAAGCAATCGGCCTCATTAAGAGACCTGCATTGAATTCTCAGTTTCCCACTAACTTGTCAGGCAGTTGGGGCAAGTTAACATTCTGCCACATCCTAGGCATAGGTCCCAACATCTATTGGCCCTTAGTTGCATTGCACTCATCCCTTCAGAACAGCCCTGGTCTTGGGGTGTAGGGCGGGTTCATGCTGTCTCATATACTGTGTGGGTTCATGCTGTCTCATATATAGTCCCGGGACAGGAGACAAGCTCTCACATATTTCACCCATGCATTCGCACCCTCTTCTCGCCTGACGGTCCTTCTTCCTGAAGGACTGCGAGTGCGCACCCCCCTTCTCACGAGTGCGTCTCAAGCCCCGGGCCCGCACCCTCCCTGATTCGGTCACAGACCAGCGCCTCGGGCCGTTTTTCTCCTAAGCGCTGCAGGAGTCTGTTATGAAGCTCTGTGGTTATACTGAATAAGCAGCTACCTATGTTATATGACAGCTCTTTAATAATGTAATACCTGCACTCTCACAATTGCTTTATTAACCTTCCTGCTTACTCAAATTTGCTTGAAAATGCAAAATGTTCCCACTATTTTTTCAAAATTTTCTCGGGGGGAAATCCCCCCGAACCCTCCTTAGGGGGTTCGGGCTCGCTCGCTATGGCGCAGTATGATTAGCAGTTTTCGCCGCACCACTTTCAAATGTCACCAGCCGCCACTGTACAGTTTAAAACGTTGTGTATTGCTTTTAAAATCATTAGACTATCCACTCCTAAACTACTGAGCCTATTGCTTAATCTGTACGTGCCCACGTGGCCTCTGCGGTCGGCAGGACAAAATTTGTTGGTTGTACCTCGGTTTAAGCGCAGTAGAGCAGGAGGTCGTTCCTTTCGGTTCTTGGCGGCTAAGCTTTGGAACTCACTTCCTGCTCAAATTCGAGGGATAAAGGATGTACTGCAATTCAGAAAAGCCATTAAAACGTATCTATTTCCGAAGAAATAGTGTCTCTCCGTCTTTTTCTCTACCTCAGCTATGTTTCTTCACTTGGGACTAGCGCCGGGACGCCCCTTTGCTGGGGTAGCTGCGCGCTTAATAAACTGTATAACATAACATAACATCGCCCCACCAGCAGTGCACCAAGAGGCGCCTGTGCAGAGTGGTGTAAAATGGGGCGGAGCCTTGGACCACCTCTCAGCAAACCCACTGTATGGGGCTTACTGGAGGTACCTGGTGGGCTAGTTGCCCCCCAGGTACCCTCAGGATTTAAGGAGACTTAATCCCCCAACTTAGAACTCGCCAGGAGGCGAGTTTGCAGAGTGGTGCAGGGACGGAGCGGGCCGCCAGCGAGATGCAGCTTATCTTTTTTTTTGTTAGAAGCGGGGTTGTGTGGCCCTCCTTCTCTTAATATTTTGGGGCCCTGGGGACCGCATTCCCCAGGGCCTGAACCATTTAAAAAAAAAAAAATTTTTAAAAACAAGAAGGGGGTGCGCCGCCTCCCTCCCAAGGCCGATTTCAACCTCTGGGACCCCATCGCCAATTTTTTTTTTTTTTTTAAGTTCTTTTTATTAAATCATAAACACACATACAAAACAAAGAAAAACATCTCAGGGAAGCAAGACATTACAATGCACCGGCATATAGGAGAACAGGATAAAATAGTCCACCACGAAACTCAGGGAATGTCAGGTTCGGGCACCTCCCCTTCACCCGCAGGCTCTGGAAGAGTGCAAATGTTGCCACGGTAGTCATTCTACTGCCCCCATACTTTCTCCCATTTACGCGGACACCCCCGGGCCACGTACACCGATTTTTTGCACACCATGCACCAATCCAGGTCCTCCACCCACTTAGTGACCCGGGGCACCTAACTAGCACCCCAAAGCTGGGCAATGTTCTGCTTCGCCACCATATACGCCAGAGTCACCCACTGCTTCTGGGACACATTCAGATCGGATGGCTCCCATACATTCAACAAACAACGCCGAGCCTCAGGCCGTAAGTCCATCCCCAACACCTGGGCCAACTCCACATGTATGTCCGTCCAGTACGTCTGCACACGCTCACAATGCCACAGTATATGCATTAGTGTCCCAACCTCTCCACACTCCCTCCGACAAGCACCACTGGCAACTCGACCCATACGCACCAATCGCGGTCCCGTAATGTAGGACCTATGCAGGATTTTCAACTGCACCAACCTCAGTCGCATCTGAATCGCGACCACTCTGGGAGAGGCCACCGCATCCGTCCAATCCTCATCATCCAGTTCCAACCTATCCTCACACCACTGGGCCCTGATCTTCTGCAGTGGGTCCTCGGTATGATTCACCAACTTACGATAGATCAGTGAAATCGTTTTTTCGGGGATAAGGCCATCCAACACTCTGTCTTTCAGAGGGGACGCCTCCGGTAGAACCTTATCCTTAGGGACGTGCGTCACCAACGCGTGCCACACCTGCAGGTAGCGAAAGTATTCATTCTGGTGCAGTTTGTATTGGGCAACCAAAGACTCAAACATGTGGACCTCACCCTTTCCCCACACATCCCCAACCTTCACAATACCAATCAAGTCCCACTTATCAAACCCCTTGGACTTCCACATGCTGCCCAACTTCTCCGAATTCAACAAGAGGGTTGCCAGTGTAAGTTTACCATCCCACCCCAGACTTTTGTTCGCAGTATGCCAGACACGCACCACATGAGCAGTAGGCCCAGTCAGAGGAAACCTGCCCGGCCTCGAGTATAAGGCCCTTTCAAGCGAACCACCAGGAGCTTGACCCCGGTCCATGGCATAGCCCGGGTCTCCCGGAATCCCGTACACTATGTTGTTCACCGCTGCCAACTGGGAGGCCCAATAATACTTGCGTATGTCCGGGAGCCCAATACCACCCTCGTACCAGGGAAGAGTCAACTTTCTGAAAGCAATTCTTGCACTACCCCACCAGAGCAACTGCCTCTGGAGAGCCTCTATCTCCCTGAAATAGGCCACCGGCACCTGGTCCATCGAGTTTTGCTACACGTATAAGAACCGAGGAAGGGCCATCATGTTAAACAGTACCGCCCTTCCGAGTAAAGAGAGCGGAAGGGACTTCCAGCATTCCACATCAATCCTACACCGCCTCAAAGGGGCAACCAAGTTACGCTCATACCGCAGCCGCGGGTCCAACGTGATAAATATGCCGAGATAACGAAACCCAACCGTTTCTATCTGTACCGGGCACGACTGCTGGACCACCGGGGGATCTCCCACTACCACAAACATAACCGATTTATCCCAGTTGATGAGCAAGCCAGAATATCTACTGAATATGGCGAACACATCCAGGAAAACCCCGAATGACTCCCTGGGCCTAGTGAGGTATAGCAAAACGTCATCCGCATACAGCGAGATCTTGTCCTCCCTTTCCGACGTCCAACGCAAACCCCAAATAGACCTGTCCCACCGCACTCATGCAGCAAGCGGCTCCATTGCCAACGCAAAGAGCAGGGGCGACAGGGGGCATCCCTGCCGCGTACCTCTCCCCAGCCGGAAATCGCGGGACTTGCAGTTGTTGACAATTATTCTAGCCAAAGGCTTAGAATACAATAAGCGGACCCATCCGACAAACTCACTACCAAACCCCATCTTTCCCAAGACCGCAAACAAATACCACTATTCCACCCGATCAAAGGCCATCGACGCATCTAAGGAGACCATCACCATTGGCTCGTGAATCTTCGAAGCACCCCCGAGAATGCCCTGCAACCGTCGTAAATTCAGTGCCTTATTCCTACGCAGCATGAACCCCGACTGATCCGGATGGACCAGGGTCGTAATCACCTTGACCAGCCGGATCGCTAGAAGCTTCGCCAGAATCTTAGGCTCCGCATTCAACAGCGATATAGGCCTATACTAAGAGCTCCACCTCTTAGGCTTACCCTCCTTATTAAGAACCACCACGTTGGCTATACGCTGATCGTACGGGAGCTCTCCCACTTCTCTGCTTTCCAAAAACATAGATCTCAAATACGGGGCCAACTTATTCGCATTAAGCTTGTACAGTTCAATAGGGATCCCGTTCGGACCAGTCGCTTTACCCGATTTGACCGACCTAATCGCTTGAGCCACCTCATTGTCGGTAAACGCAGAGTCAAGATAGCTCCTGTGCTCCTCTGATAGATGGGGCATAACAACATCCCTAACCATTTCGCCCTGTTCCTCCTCCGTATAAGCACACCCCGCCGTGTACACCTCCTGATAGTAATCAGTAAACTCGTCAGCTATCTCCTGCGGGTCTGTTAACAGAAGTGACGCCTTACTTTCTAACTCCGGTACCAACATCGAGGACCGATCACCTCTCTCGAGCCACGCTATCAATTTACCGGCCTTGTCCCCGTGTTCATAGATCCTACTCTGGACAGCAGCCTGACTAGCCACCGCCTTGTTGCGCACCAACACTCGATATTCCTCCTCACGAAGACTCAACTGATGCAGATCCGCCGGCGCCCTAGACTCATTGACCTTCTCCTCTAGACTCAAAATGTCTGCCTCTAACCGAACCATGTCCGCCAACGCACTCTTCTTCTTCCCCGCCACCAAGGACAACACCTCTCCTCTCGCCACAGTCGTGTACGCCTCCCACAGGGTTCGAGCCGAACCCACGGAGCCCGCATTGTCCCGAAAAGAACCATCCGACATACGGAGTACATCCTTTTTGATGACCGGGTCTCTCAATCGCCACGCACTGATGGGAGCCACCCTACCTACCTCCGGCAAATTCAATCCAATGACAAGCCACAACGGGGAATGATCAGAGATCCCCCTCCCGAGGTAACGCGCTTTACTAATCTTGGGTGCCATCGTTGCCGGGAGCAACACATAATCCAGCCTGGACAAACTACCATGAGCCGCCGACACATGCGAATAATGTGTAGCCATCGGATTGCGTGCTCGCCAACCATCAATCAAACCCAGCGTCGCCAGAAACTCCGACAGCCATCGCTGTGAAGACCGGAGTACTCGAGGAGGACTACGATCTATTTCACCATCGAGGACTGAGTTGAAATCACCACCGATCACCAGGTCCCCAAAAGGAAACGACAAGAAAACAGTACCCAGATCACGATAAGTTTCAGCTTGCAGGCCAGGCGGCACATACCAAAGTCACGGTGTGACCTCCAACCAGCCCTGAAACCCCTACATATCTCCCCCTCTGATCCACCCAGGTGTTCTGTATCGACAACGGAAAGGATTTCTTGACCAAGATCCCAGCCCCCTGGAAGAGGAGCTGCGCTGCGAAGCAAGATGGCCGCATAAGCTCCCGGCTCCGCTGACCTCCGCCGGCAGCTCGGATATCCTGCTTTATATATATATATATTTATATATATATTTATATATATTATATTATATTATATAATATATATATATATTATATATATATTTATATATTTATATATCCTTTCCTCACGCCGGACTCCCGTGCATATGAAGTGCTCCTGACTCCTGCGGTGCAATCCCGGAATTCCCAACTTACCGGGTGACGAAGATATGTCGTGTTTTCTTTTCGGCCTACTTCAGGGCTGAAGCCGGGGCCTCGATTTCTAGCCCATCCGGGTTAGAGTTGATCAACATCGGCTGTGGGACCAGGGCTGCGTCCGGTCTTCCGAACTCGGATCATACTTGCATTTACGATTGGCTACTCAGTAACCGGCTTAAGCTAAAGACACGGTACAGTGGTGCAAGTGCACATCGGTAGCCGCAGTCGGGGGTCCGATGCCCGGAGACCCTGCTGGGGGGGCTGGGGTTGATGGGCTTGGGCCCCGCGAGCGGCGAAAGTGTCGATATTGCCAGTTTCGAGAGCGCCCACTGTTGTCATCGGCACCGTGTGTGCCTGGTGCCTCGGAGTTGTCCTCTCCGGGGTTCGAGTCCTGCTTCGTCGCTTCGTGAGAGGGGATGGAGGGGACGGACGGCACACCAACGTTGAGGTTTGTAATGGCCGCCATTGGGGCGCTCCACTCTCAACTCACCGTCATGTACCATCAGTTGTCTGTAACGCTGGACAACGTCTGTCTGAGACCGGACGACGACACTTTGACATGCTATCAGCAAACTGTGGTTCCCGTTGAGTACTCTGCCTACCATTTTGAGGTCCCCGTGCGGAGGCCTGATTCAGCCCGCTTTGATGACTCTGGCTTCACAGATGGCGCACCTATCATCATCGTCAGCTTTTCCTGCTTGAACCCTGCTCGGCGGAACATTGTTGCTAAAGGTTTTGATCGCCACAAACAGTTCTTCAGTGACTATCGGAGAGGTTTGCCATTCTTCTTCACTCTTCCTTGCCGGTTTTGTGGATGTCGCGCACTTATATCCTGCCTCCGATCCAATTTCATTGACTTGAACTTTTATGTACGCTTCAATTTCCTCATGGTGACTGTGGCCTGTGCGACAAGGGCTGTCGTAAAGACCCGTACTGGCCAGGGTTGACTTTGATTTTTAGGGTTTGTTAATTTACGTGATGTATGCCGGGATTGGACCTTATAGTGTAACGGGAGTCGGGTGGTTTTGCTGATGTCCTCCCCAGGCTGGGGTTTAATACTTTGCTTCAAACAGTGGATAATACGTCTTGGGGAGGTCGCTGATGGCGGGGGGTATAGGGGCCCGGGAGTGTGGTTTTTTTTGTTCTCCTCCTCCACTTTTCTTTTCCTTCCTTTAGGGCGAGTTCCGGGGCGACAGACACGCTGTTAGTGGGGTAGGCCGTAGCCATTACAGGGGTGCAGGGTGGGGGGATACGGGGGGGGTTTGTTATTTTAGTCTGTTTTGTTCTATGGTCCCTTTCTTTTCCTTTCTTTCTTTTCAGGGTGGTTGGCTGTTTATCCTTCAGTTACTTCTTACTCTATTGGGCGTCTCTACTAGCTTTTATTTTACTGTCTCCTGAGAGTGGGTTTTCTGGATGGTACTCGCACTAGATCGCTCGCTGATAGATTATCCTTTACTCCTTGTCTGCCTCTGCTAGGCGTTGCGTACTACGGCCATATTATTTGTTACCTTCTATTGACTGCAGTGCGAGGTACATCCCCCCATCTCTAATCGCTCCTTCTTATATGGTGTGACGCCTCTTATAGTAATGCCACTACTGCTTCTTCGAAAAAAGAAAAAAACGAAACCTCTGTATTATCCTGTTTATTGATATCGCATTCTACCATACGCTGTAACTTGCATCACAGCTGGTGCCAGGGCTGTTGACTGATAAGTAAATTCCTTATTTGACTTGCTGAGTTTACGGCCGGCCCCTGTGGTTGTAGGCCTGTGCTTGTAATGCTTTGAATGCTTCAATAAAGGTTTAAAAAAATATATATAAAAAAAAAAAGATCCCAACCCCCCTAGATCCAGTGGTAAAGCCAGCATGCGCCACCAACTTGTACCCTCCCCTGTGAAGGTCCAAACATTTGTTCCCAACCAAATGAGTCTCCTGGAGAAGCACCGCATCCGGCCCATGCCTTCTGATAAGCTGAGACACCATCCCTCTCTTGATCTTATCCCCCAAGCCATTCACGTTCCAGCTCAGCACCCTCATCCCTGACCCCTGAGAACTACGTGTCTCCGTACCCGTGCAGTTTCAAGTACGCTAACATGACAACACCTGAGATTGAAAAATAAAAAAGGAAAAAAGGAAAAAAACACACTCTCAACAATACACCCAAACCCCCACCCCCCACCCTGCACCCCTTCACTCGGCCATCGCCAAACCCCAACTTGCAGTGTGCCTGTCGCCCCATTCCCAAACAAACCACTATCTAAATATAGATTCGAGGAGGAGTCCAGCACCCCCGATCCCCTTCTCCCCTGCCATGTCTAACACTGGTATCCAGGTCAATCAGGTGAGTTCACACTCAACATTTCCCCCCTCCAAAACAGTAAGTCCACTGCCCCAAACAAAGTCACTGGTCCTCGGCTCCCTCCGCTGTCTCGCCGCTGCGCTCCTGCGACTCCGCCTGCGACGGCAACCCATCGACCCAGTCCGACGCCACCTCCGGGTTGTCGAAGAAAAAAGGCTTCCCTTGCGCCTCTACTCGGAGCTTCGCCGGAAACATCATTGCATATTTATAGCCCTTGACCCTGAGCCTTTGTTTGACTCCCAAAAAACTCTGCCGCTGCTTCTGCACCGTCTGAGTAAAGTCAGGATAAAAGTTCAACGACAAGTTCTCAAACTTCAGAGGCCCGTTCAACCTAGAGGCCTGCAGGATAGCGTCTCTGTCCCTGAAGTTAAGGACCCCCACAATCATCGGTCGTGGAGGGGCGCCCAGACGCGGCCTCCCTCCTGGGACCCTGAGCGCCCTCTCAACCATATAGAGAGTACTCAAGCCCTTGGGCTGCAACTGCTTTAAAATAATATCCTCCACATATAAATCAGGGGCTCGCCCCTCTGCATTTTCCGGTACTCCGGTAAGGCGGACATTGTTCCTCCTGGCTCTCCCTTCAAACTCATCCAATTGTCGACTCCGCACCTCTCTGGCAGCCCTTAAGTTACGCACTTCTTGCTGGAGCTCCACCACATCATCAGTTAGGCTCGCTGTCTTAATGTCCAGGGATTTCACCCTCTCATTTGTTTTCATAAGATCCGCCCGGATCAGGTTAACCTCTATGGTTACAGTGTCGAGCTTGTGGTCCAAGGCCTCTATCTGTTGACCAAGAGAGGTACGAACCCCATCTATGACCGCCATCACGTCATGCAATGTGGGTTCTGTTGTGGCACTCGGGCCCTCCGTTCCACTCTCCTGTGCCCGGCCGGACACCCCAGGCGAGCCTTTCGTCACCGTGTACTGGTCCAATTTATTAGTCTGCACTGTGCGACTCATCCTGGACGATTTCACCTGGGCCTTCTCCGCCTCCGGTCTAGTTGCATCTCCAGAGCCAGTCCAACCACCAAATTCTGGGGAGGCTCTCTTCACCTTCGTCTCAGACCTTGCCAATCGTCGCCCACCGCCTCAAGGACTGCACGTCCGTCCCAATCGACCAGTGCTCCAAAAGGGGGGGTGGGGATAAAGCCCAAAGGGGGAGTACCACAATCCAAACTTCCGCGACCGAAAGTCAAAATGGGGTCCGGACCGATCACTTCCGGCCGGATGATCCGATGTTGTACAACTTGGGACCGGGTCGCCTCTCACTCAGGACCCCGGTCTCCTTCCGACTCAGGCCCCAAACTTCCGGACCCCACAACTTCTCTCCCCTTTGACGTAGCCGGTCGCGGAACGTCTCATTAAGTGCCACCTTCAATCAGTCAGTCGATTCTCTGCCGTAAAATCAGGATAGTTGACAGGATAGTCCCGGCGGGTGCGGGGGTCTAGGGAGCCCCGAGCTCACGCGGCCATCTTGGTCACGCGCGAAGCTCCTCCATGGCCAATTTTTTTATTAACATTTTTTTTAAAGGAGGGGGGCCCGCAACTCCCCCCTGCTGAGGCCAATTTTGGCCCAGGGGACTCCATCCCCCGGGGCCCGCCTTATTTTTTATTTTTATGAAAAAAGAGAAGGGGGCCTTGTGGCCCCAGTTCCCTTGGCGACTTCTGGCCCCGGGGGCCCCATTCCCCGGGGCCTGGCCTCATGTCAGGGACCGCGGGGGAGCACCAATGCCCCTGCAGTCCCAGCCGGCTCACCGCCTCCTGCAAGAGCCGGCATTGCTTTTGGACAAGGGGAGCTGCTGACATGCAGCTCCCCTTGTCCAAAAGCAATTCACGTGACCAAGGCTGCTGGGCAGCCGAAAAGCGTTGTATGAACAAACAGCTTCCTGCAACACTGTGACTACTTTGCTGTTTCCTGAGAGTGTGCCTACCTAATTTTGCTATATGTATATATAATAATTAGCAAAAAATAAAAAGGCTACCTGGAAGAAATTGGGTTTGTGCTTCACTGCCGCTTAAAGCGAAGGTTTCCTGACTTAATGTATATATATATATATATAACAAAAGAACGCCCAGAAGCCATGGCCTTTGAGGAGATGCAAACAGCGACATCGAAACGCATCAGGCCATGGACTTCAAAGGGATGTTAAGCTGCCTGCTTGGTTTAAATAGAGTTGTTACTCACCTGCAGTGCTTTGCGGCCTCAAGCTTCTGGGCATTTTTGGTTATATATATATATATAAATATATATAAATATATATATATATATATATATATATATATATATATATATATATATCCACAAACACCGTCGTATTTCTGTTTCCACGCACAAAACAACGGTCCATGGCACCACAACTGTTTTCAGAAAGAGTTTATATAGATGGCAAACCCTCTACGCGTTTCGGAAACCACATTTCCTTGTTCACGAGTAAGAGCGATATGTCAACGATGGTATTTAAATAAACAACATGCGACTAGTGAAAAGTTAATAAACAGTGAAAATAGACCTCTACCAGCACATCACAATACATTTAGTCACAGTCTTTCATCGTACGTAATTATCATCACGTAGCGTTTAGCATTTACACAGTGTAGACATAGTAATCACAAGTGTGTTAAAGCAGCGCTTCGAGTAAATTTAAATTAAACATTCGCCTTCTGCAAAAAACTTTATTGTTCCCCATTTCATGGACAACCTTCAAAGTACTAAGCCGCCTAGAGCATGACACGGCGCCAAAATATGGCTGTGTGTCATACTACACTCAACCATCAGTGCAACGGTAACGGATCCCGATATTAAAAGGGGATCCTTTTCGTCATTTGGGGAACAACAATAATAAAAATAGAAAATTAAATCAATCAATCAAAAGGACCTCGAGTACGCGCAAGTGTGCTATAATTAGAAATGTTCCAAGCATGCTAAAGCCCCAGTGGGCCAAGGTGTTTAGGGTATCCTACAACCACAGTTGTTCAAGGATTTTAATCCCCACCACCAAACATAATTTGTCTTGAAGTCTATTTCTTAACACCACACTGCTTTCCTCAATCAGTGCAACCAAAATTCAAAGCTCGTGATCCAAAACTTGTTAGCTGGCAGACCTGTAAAGAACACACATAATAAAAACATGGTCACTAAGTGGCTCTAATAAAATGATTAAAAAAAGACATACATGAAAAATACAAGAGAACGGCTTTTCATAAAAGTTACTACAGACTCAACACACAGCTTTTTTTCTTTTTTCTTTTCAGATTTACATGTGCACACGTCTCTTGAATTCTTCTTACTAGTGTCTTAGCCCAAATGGACCAACAATTCCTCGTCAATATTATGCCCAAAAGGTTGTGTGGTTTGGTATTCTATTATTAATCTAGACTCCAAACGTCTCAGTTCTAAGACCCTGTTGCCACCTCTCTCTCTTACAGTGATAGTGTCTAGGACACAGAATGATAGGAGACCAGTATTTTGTTTATGTACTTCCTTAAAGTGTCTGGCTATCAGGTATTGCTTGTCTTCTTTGGTAATTGCCCTTAGGTGTTCTAGAATCCTCTTCTTTGCCGGGTGGATATATATATATATATATATATATATATATATATATATATATATATATATATATATATATATATATCATGATACATGTTGCACTTCATCATGGCTAACACAACCTTGGTTTCCTTTTGCTTTCTGGACCCAAGATCCAGACTCGTATCGGCCTGTCGCACGGGGTCAGAGGTCTGGCTCTTGGGCCCAGAAAGCCAGAGGAAACCAAGGTTGTGTTAGCCATGATGAAGTGCAACATGTATCATGTAACACCACCACAGTGAAATAGAGTTGATAACTCTTTGACAAGGTCAGTTTCTGTGGTAGGTGCAGCAGTGGTTATGGGAGGGGCGGGGAATAAGGGCAAGGGCGTAGTCAACCCCCTGCTTTTGTAGTTATAGCGGGTTGGCCTCTTCTGTGTGCAACTCAACAGACAAAAGTTCAACATTAACGTCAAAGGGTGGGAGGGTGAGTGGATGGATGAGTGAAAGGATGGATGTAAGGATGGATGAGTGATAGGGAGGAGGTGTGGATGGATGAGTGAAGGGTGAATGGATGAGTGAAAGGGTGGATGGAAGATGAGAGGATGGATGATTGATGGGTAAATGGATGGGTGGATAGAGAGAAAGGCTGGATGAATGGACGGGTTAAAAGGCTGGATGGGTGAATGCGTGAAAGGATGGATGGGATGGATGAGTGGAAGGATAGATGTAGGGATGGATGGTTGAGTGAAAGGGAGGGTAGATGGATGGCTGGATGAAAGGGTGGACAGATGTATGAGTGAAAGGGTGAATGGATGGATTGAGTAGTTGAATGGTCGAAGGATGGATGAGTGAAAAGGTAGCTAGATGGAAGGATGTGTGAGTGAAATACATGGATGGGCGAGTGAAAGGTTGAATAGATAGATGCATAGATGAATGAGTGAAAGGATGGATATTAGGATGAACGAGTTAAAGGGAGGAAGAAATGATGGATGGATGAGTGAAACAGTGAATAAAAGATGAGTGAACGGGTGGATGGATGGGAGGATTAGAGAAAGGATGGATGGATGAGAGAGTGAAAGGATGGATGGGCGAGTGAAAGGGTAAATGGATGAATCGAGGATTGGATGGAGTGAAAGAGTGGATGTATGGACAGAGTGAAAGGATGGATGGATGAGAGAATGTATGGATGGATGAGTGAAAGGGAGGGTAGATGGGCAGATGGATGAAATGGTGGATGGGTGGATGAGTGAATGGTTGAATAGATAGACAGAT
This sequence comes from Lissotriton helveticus, assembly GCF_964261635.1. Lineage (NCBI taxonomy): Eukaryota > Metazoa > Chordata > Amphibia > Caudata > Salamandridae > Lissotriton > Lissotriton helveticus. Next base: position 1,684,926,245 of record NC_136063.1, on the reverse strand, counting down.
AAGTGAATGAAAGGATGGATGAGTGAAAGGTAAATGGATGGATGAATGAGTGGAAGGGTGGGTGAAAGGGTAGATGGCTGAGTGAAATGATGGATGGCTAAGTAAAAGGGTGGATGGATGAGTGAAAGGGTGGATGGATGGATATATGAGTGAAAGGGTGTATAGATGAGCGAAGGTATGGATGATTGAAACGATGGATGATGAAAGGGGAATGGATAAGTGAAGGATGGATCACTGAGTGAAAGGATTGATGGATATGTTTGATGGATAGGTTTAAAGATGAATGGATATGTTTGGATATGGATGGACAGACGGACGGAATGGTGACAGATTGAATGTTGGTTAAAAGACTAAATAGATGACAGAATGCACGGGTGAAATGGTGGATATCAGCGTGTGGATTGAAGGATGAATGGATAGGTGCTTGGATGCAAGAGACAAGCACGCTCTTCTGGGGAGGGTCGTGATGACTTCCTTCTCTTGCTTGGTGCCACAAAGTGGGGGGTATTTTAATTTTCTGGCTACTCCCTTGACAAAGAGAAATATCTTTATTTCTCCTCTTTGTTTCTGTTTCCTCTTTCTAAGTGTGCTGCATTCTGTAGCACACTTAGAAAGAAAAAAAAGCCTCTGAGGAAAATTTTTGTGCCAGAAGGTGCCCCTACCTGCACAAAAACAATCCTGCCTACAACACAGACACCCTTGCACCAAGGTTGCAAGGGTGGCTGCGTTGGTGCAAGGCAGCACATTGTGTGCCAGCGCAAGGAGAGGACAGGAATGTGCAATATAATGTCAAATGTATATAAGTAGGAACAGTGGTTCCTGCGGACAATGTATATGAAAAATGATAATCATTAAGCTCAATGGCAATATTTATGGGTGGAAGATGTCAGAGGGAGAATCAAAATTATACACAACAAGGAGTTAAAAATGTTTGCTGTTTAAGTGCACACCATTAAAGTAAGTGGTTCGTACTACACTTATTTTAATGGTGGGCACTTCACCACCTTGACAGTTGACTGTTAACTCTTCAGGTGTCCCTCATTGTTAGGTCCTGATGAGACCCCTTATTGTCTATGGGGTCGAAACCCGTCGACACACATTTAAAACTAACCACTTCCCAGACCCTATTATTGTGTTAGAAGGCTGTTAAGATCTAATGTATCCAGTTTTGATGGTCGTTTTTGGTATAATTGGAAACCTAAAGTATGTCACAAACTGTGACTTTGAAATATAGGTTCTGAGTTCACTTGGGACACCGAGCTTTTTTTTAGTTTTTATAGTCGTACTACGCAATTTATATAAACAGCAAACCATTTTGAACTCCTTGTTGTGTATAATTGTGTTCTCCCTCCGACATATCCACCCATAAATATCTTTATTAAGCTTAACGATTATCATTTAAAGTATACATTGTCCGCAGGAACCACTGTTCCTTCTTATATAACTGATACCCTGGTTCCGTGTGAGTAGGGTGAACCTTGTTCCTTGGACAGGACATAATGTTAAATGTGGCACACTCCTGCCCTCTCACTTGCAGGCAGCAAAGCACAGCGCAGCACACTGCACCAAGGTGTTGTGCTGCGTTGCATTAAACCTTGATAAATCAGCCCCCTAGTTCTCGTGACTTGAAGTTAACTAGTGTCCCTAACTAACTGCTCAAACTCGGTTGTTCGCGAGACAGACATCTGTATGTGAGCATGGCATTCTCACTTCACTTCACGAACCTTACTTTCGATTTTCCCATCACACTCTATCATATTACTTTACCACCAAATGTCTGCAGCTTTTGGGAAACAATAGAACTCAGAGCCTGCATTGAGCAGGGTTTAAAGCATACAATTAATTCACCCTAAGCACCAGCACGTAGAGTTACTGGCCGAAATTATTATTTTGGTATATCTAAATTAATTGTCTGGAACTGCTGTAAAATGAAGCCATCCATCAATTCCATGTTGTTTGTGTTTCAATAAAAGGTTGTCCTCAGTCACTCTCACCAATTTAAGGACTGAGTAAGCGCTTGGAGCCATTCGACTAAGAACTATGTCCTAGACACCCATCAGCTTGCCAGGACTAGACGCATTAATTTGGAAGCAGGAGCATTTAGCAGGGCTACTTCCATCCCTCCTCGAAGCACATCAAGCAGAAAGAACACTGTGTTTCATTTATATCAACAATTAGAGAGTCAGCGGCAGCTTGTAAAATCCAGGTCAAATAATGTTTTTCGATTCACACAAAAACAAGCACAGGCGAAAGCAAGCTTCACATACAACACTCCGAGGCTGCTTTGGCCAATACTTAAGGAGAAGTGTAAGTGACATCACGAACTTTATTTGTTATTGTTCGAACGAGAGAGCACACACTTCAATGCATGCGGCCTGAGAGCGCAAGAGCGCGCTCTACAAACAGAGCTAAGTCTAAAAGTGCAAGCTAGAATGAGGAATGGTGACATTTCCTGAAGAGCAGACAGACATTACTGAGGTGCGGACCTGTCACTACAGGCAAGTCCACTTGATGGATTGATTAGGAAGTTTGTATAACGTGCAAATACCTGAAGGGGTCCTGCCCTGAGATAATCTACACTCCAGCTATAATGTTGGGCGCTCTCTCGATCAGTGTGATGGAGGGGTACTGCATAATGAGCAATTATGCACACATCCTGGGGTATGGTACCAGCATATTTTTGTCAGAATACCGTCTGATATAAATATCCTGCCGGAAAATGTATTTCCTAACTATCAACCACTGGATGTAAAAACAGAAACTGTACACCCAATGGCACAATATATAGGGTCAGGCATGATTTCTGTGCACTATATTCAGACAAGTACCTTCCACAGAACCTATGCTTTTCTCTCCACTCAAGGAACATCTCAACAAGCACACATCTCAGGAAATACCTTGACACGTAGCATCGCCTGGAATAAATAGCCACAAAAAATAACTAGAATACCAGTAGCATAAGATCACCTTAGCAGAGAACTGACGTTTTATCAAAGAACATCTCTGCAAACAGCATAAGTAGCTGCAACAGTTAGGACAAAAGCACTGAAGTTAGCTGTGAGAAATGACTAATATTTTTGTGGAACTCCCTCAGTTTTTACCTTTTTTGCTTAACCAGTTTTTGTTGGCCATAGGACTCTGAGCATTTTACCCTGCTAACTAGCGATAAAGGGCTTGTTGTCTCCTTTCAAAGCATTTTACATTGGTATAGACCTGATTGGCACAGTTAATTTAAGTGTAAGTCCCTAGTATATGTACTAAATGTAATTAGAAACTGCCTGTGGGCTGCAGAACTCAGTGTGCCACTTCCTAAAGTATCACTGTAAAAATCTGCTTCCAGGCCTGCCTCTGCAGCTTGGGTGTGCCGTTTTAAACTGCCCTTTCGACCTTTCAAGATAATCCTTTTTACCAGCCTAAAACTTTCTTTTTTATGCTTATAAGTCACCCCTACGGTAGACCCATAGGGCAGGGTGCATGGTATTTAAAAGCAGGACATGTATAGTTAATGTTTTATGTGTTCGGGCAGTGAGAAACCTGCAAGGTCCTTTTCACTGTGGCAATACTGGCTCTCCCCTAGGTTAACACTGGTTTACACCACTACACCAAATAAGTTAAAGTCAGTTTCAGAACAGCTAGAAAAAGAATTAAACAACTTATTTTAATAGTAATTTAAGTTCTAATTTAATGGTAAAGTCATACTTTGTATTACTATTAAGAAAACACACTTTAGGAAGGTTGTCTCTTTCCTGCTTCAAACCCAGTAGTGGCCGGTGTATTGATACAGTGGCGGGCGGAGCGCGGACCGACAAGTTAACAACAACAAAAACAACACTTACCTGCATCCCCGAATCGCAGCACCACACCCCTCTCTTCTGCAGGTACAGGCTCCTAGAGTGCACTGCAGCCAATATTGATGCTGCTTTCATGCTGCTAAAAGCAGCTTCAGGATTGGCCTAAGCACCAAGGATTTGTGCTCCCAGTTAAATTGGGAGCCTGTGCCTGCTCTCTCCAACCCGGCAATGCAGCGGGGGCTGTTGAGAACTTCAGTGCGCATGACGGTTTCAAACCGGCATGCACACTGATAACAGTGCCCGCCACTCCCCCTCAGTTTCTGTTATCCCTTAGCCCGCCCCCAGGACTCCATGGTAGGAGAAAATAAAAAGATAATAAACATGGCTCATTATAGTTTTATTTTTCAAGTGTTGCAGGTGCTGCTGCTGGTGGGAGGTGGGGTGGGGGTGCGACGCTCCTCCGCCAATTCTGTTTAAACCAAAATACCTTTTTGCCAGTGTGCAACTGTCAACTGACCACTAATGGCTCTCCTGTTGTGAGAAGTGTATTGCACCCTGATAGGGGCCTGGGTGTGGGGAGGGAGTTTCCTTCCTTGACAGGATGGCCTGGGGCCTGTGCCCAGCCCCTCCCTGGTCTACATAGGATACCTAGCCTGTCACTGGCAGATGAAGCTCACATCTAGCCCTACCTCCCTTTTGTCTATCTGGTCAGACTGGCTCCGAACCCAGTGGGAGGGGGAGCAGCCCAGAACTTTCAGCTTCCCACAGGCTGGCACTGGACATAAAAGTGACATCCACAGATCTTTCCTCAGAGCACTCCTGGACTTATCCCAGACTGCCCGACTGCCTGAAAAACCTGACAGAAGATTCAACCTACTTGCTTTGAACTCAGGACCCCAGAAGTGACTCCAAAAGTCAGTTAGCTGACTTTCTGTTTGAACTACAGGGATACAAACAGCTTTCAAAAGCTTTCTCCTGCTTTCCAGCTGACCAGTTCCAACTGGATCTGACCTGGACCCCTCTGTTGGCCTCTGTGGGAGTGAGTCCTGACCCTCATGTACTGTCTCAAAGGTCCTAGACCCTTTGCAGTGGTCAGAGTACACTCCTTCCTTCCTAATTGAAATCTTCACCAAACTCTATGCTGAGCATCGATGCTAACTATTTCGGCGATGGCTTCCCTGGACTCCACATTGAGCTGCCCCCGATCAACGGCTTTATCTGACTCGACACCACACCATACCTGATACACAGCTTCACCGGACTCAACCCCAAGCACCATCCCAGCAACGCTGACAACCTTCATCAACAGCTTCACTGAACCTGATGGCAAGCAGCCTCCGATCGACTCCAAGAGATCGCACAGCTGCTCCCTGTTGTTGTTGAGCCCTGCCAAAGTCATCGAGAAGACCGTCAACAGACAGCTTGCCGCCTTCCTCAAGACGAACGGATCCCTCGACCCCTCGCAGTCCGGTTTCAGAGCCAACCACAGCACCGAGACCGCCCTCATCGCAGCCACCGACGACATCCGAGTCCTGCTCGACAATGGGGAAACAGCGGCACTCATCCTCCTGGACCTCTCTGCAGCATTCGACACTGTCTGCCACCGCACCCTAGTTCAACGCCTAAGCAACATCGGTATCCAAGAGAAGGCACTGAAGTGGATCACCTCGTTCCTCGCCGGAAGAACACAGAGAGTCCGCCTCCCCCCATTTCGATCCGAGGCCACCGAAGTCATCTGCGGCGTCCCGCAAGGATCATCACTCAGTCCCACCCTCTTCAATGTCTACATGAGACCTCTTGCAGCCATCGCACAACAGCACAACCTCAACATCATATCCTACGCCGACGACACACAGCTGATCCTCTCCCTCACCAGAGACCCCGACACCGCCAGAACTAGCCTACACGAAGGGATGAAAGACATCGCCGAATGGATGAAGAACAGCCGCCTGAAACTGAACTCAGACAAGACGGAAGTCCTTATCCTGGGACCATCGCCCTCCGCCTGGGATGACTCCTGGTGGCCCCCCGCCCTGGGCACCACTCCCAAGCCAACAGACCACGCATGCAACCTGGGCTTCATCCTGGACTCCTCCCTCTCGATGACCAGACAAGTCAACGCCGTCTCCTCATCGTGCTTCAACACCCTACGCATGCTCCACAAGATCTTCCGCTGGATCCCGACCGAAACCAGGAAGACGGTCACCCAGGCACTCGTCACCAGCCGACTGGACTACGGAAACACCCTCTACGCCGGAACCACAGCCAAGCTACAGAAAAGACTCCAACGCATCCAGAACGCCTCCACCCGACTCATCCTGGACATCCCCTGACGCAGCCACATCTACGGCCACCTGATGGGCCTGCACTGGCTCCCCGTCAGCAAGAGGATCATGTTCAGGCTCCTCACCCACGCACACAAGTCTCTCCACGACCTGGGCCCCAAGTACCTCAACGACCGCCTGACCTTCTACACGCCCACCCGTCAGGTACGTTCTACTAGCCTCGCCCTCGCCGCCGTACCACGCACCCGAAGAGCCAACGCCGGAGGCAGATCCTTCTCCTACCTGGCGGCCAAGACATGGAACTCCCTTCCCATCCACCTTCGGCTGACCCAGGACCATCTCGCCTTCAGGAGACAACTCAAGACCTGGCTGTTCGAGCAATAGCAGACCCCTTCCCCCAAGCGCCTTGAGACCCTTCCGGGTGAGTAGTGCGCTATACAAATGGTATGATTGATTGATTGATTGATTGATTCTTCAGATCCAGCTTATTGTCTGGACCTGCTGAAGACTTTCAACCTCCATATATTATTTTAAGCTGCTAATTTATATGTTGGCAGTAAGGATACTCCGCAACAGCGATGTTATATCCTTATCACCAACCTAATGGTCCACCTGCACGATTTAATTGTGGGCGAGCCTTAGGTGTAACCACAGAGGAGCCTACTGTCAGGAAGCCCCGGCCGCTGGTAAATCACTGCCTGCATTTTGAACCCGTCTTGAACATGAAAAAACTACATTTCCCATGTTTCCTAAAGCGGCGCGTCAGAATGATGCTGCACGACCAGGAAACAGGATATCCTGGCGTTTTGCGGAAGACACCTTGACGATTATTCCTTCCTGGCGAGCGGTCTTGAGGCTCGTGTGACCGGTTCTTTGTTTTGTGCTAGTTCTGGTGGGCTGATGTAAGCTCACGCTGGATTGTATTTGGGATCCGCTGGAATACCAGGTGGGGCTTAGGAAGCGCCCGTACCAGTTGCTGTTCTGTCGGTTTTGGAACCCTGACATTCACCGCCTTTGTGGATTACTTGGAGGGGCTTAGGAAGCGCCCACTTCGCGTCTGGCGAGGTCTCGCTACAGGTTATCCCCGAGCAAGGGGGGTGGCGTTATTCTGTACTGTTCTCAGTGCTACTGTTTCCTGTTTGTTCCTAACTCGGCTGAGTTTGGAGGTCGGGTCAGATACTGACGTCAAGTATCTGTGTACTGGAAAAGGAAAAGTGGGTCCTGCTATTTCCTGCAGAGACGTATCTGCAGGGGAGTACATTTCTTCTCAGCAACTCTTGATTTACTGGGCAAAATTTACGTTTCTGTCTTTATTCCTGGTTGAATACCCTAATTGACTCCCTTGTGTTGTGGTTGAGAAACTTTTAGGGTGTTTTAAGTACCTGCCGGTACTATCGTTAACTGTACTAACGGAGGGGAGTGTTTAGTTTTATACACAGTGACAGGTGAATTGCATCCTCATGGGCATTCCGGGTCTCTTCCAGTTCTCAGTGGGTAGGTTGTGAATGGTCTTCCTTATACATAGTGCTTTTGAAACCCTATACCTAGTGGGTGGAAAGAGGGGGCATATTTATGGTCTTCTTTATATCTTTAAGCAGGAAAGCCTGGGAATTGAGAAGACGCCTGATCTGTCACTCTTGGTTCCGCCTCACCTGTAATCTTATTCAGGTGGGTGTCAGACATAACGCTTTTGGTAGAGAGTAGTTAGGTATAGAGTGACTCGCCCATTGATTCCCTGCTTTATATATTTACAGGTTTCCCGTTCCTGTTGCCCAGCTGTTCCCCTCCGGACTACCTTCATTTTTTCCCCCGCTTGATCTCCTTAATAGTCTGCGTCACAAAGAGCCAGACTTGGGATGATCTAGAGGTGGGCCCCTTATTAGCATCAAACCAATCCTGAGGAGCCACGACGAAAGGCCTGACACCTACTCTGCTTTGATTCTACCCTACGATGGCCCAATGGAGTGAGGACCGCCAGAGGTTCATCTCTATGTCCGCCCATTTAAATGGGCAGACATACAGGTCAGTTTTCACTGCTTGTCACTGCCAGGAAAACCTTGGATGTAAGGGGCAGTGAAAACTGTCTAATGCCACCATTGCCATGGGAGGTAACTCTCATGACAAGTAGGTGCGTTTTTTTTTATTTTAAAAAAGAAAATCACTTTGGGTTTTTCTTTTTGAAAATAAAAAAAAATACGTTTGACGGATGGTTCGTCATGTTGATGGAGTTGTGCGTCAAACTTGAACCCCTCCGCTGCGCCGCCGATTTTGCGGAAGTGCGGCACTTCCGCAAAACGGGTGGGGCCGCGTCGGCCATTGGCCGACGGCAGCACCAGCGAGGTAGTGCAGCCGTCGGCCAATGGCTGACGGCAGCATGGAAGGGGTTAAAAAAGCATTGACAAGAATGAAATGACGGGGGGTTCTGGACCATGCTTCCAAAATGACCACGGGCTTGGAGGTAATTTCTAAATTTGTCAGGTGGTTACTCTGTGAGGGTGACTAAGTAATTTACTCCATCACACTGAAAGAGTAAACTCCATCCACCAAATAATAAATGAGGCCCTTAGTCCGAAGGTAACTTTCCTCAAGATGAGCCTGGTCCATGAATCGGACTACACTGTTGTCAGCCTTAATTCTTGACTTTGACACAGTTTAGCGTGACCAGATACATGCTGTTAGAACTTTGAGCTTTTTGGCGCTGTTTTCAACTCAAACTTTCAAAATGTATATCTCTTGTTCTACTTAATGGATTTTTACCATTTTAATGCCATATTATGCATTAAAATATTCTCTATTTGCCAAATTGGTTTAGGATATTCTTGTGTTGTAACTTTATTACTGCCTAAAAACCACACAAATACTTTACACATTGGCTGTAAAGTTAAGCCTGATTGCTCTGTGCCACAGCTACCTGGGTTGCTGAGGTGTATTTAGGGTCTTTGGTGCATCACCCTGATAAGTATTGTAATTATTATTTGAGATGTGTTCTCACCACCCTCCACTAATACCCCAATGTCTTACACAGGCAAGCTGTCAAGTTAACAAGACATTAAAATTAATTGTTTTAAGGCACAAACTAACTGTTGTGAAGATCTTAATTGTGTTTTATTTTTAAAGCAGGACTACTACAAGAGCAATTCAATTGAGAAGCAGAGTCAAGATATAAATAATTTCATCGAGGTCCATTTAATCCATGCAAGAAAACAGAATTATTGGTTTTCCAAACCATTACCTAAAACTCTGTTCCAACTGCAAGAAGGCAGTGATGAAGTCCCTAGGAAGCAACTTAACCAAACCCAAAGAGGGCACCCGGAGAAAGTAGAAAAAGTCTAGGCGCTCACATTTTGCCTGCAAGGTAAGAGAACAATGTATAATAAAGGAAAGCTAAACTCAACCAGTCTTCCTTAGAAAAGCCGAATGAACCTGTCAATGGGGGAATATCGCAGAGCTCATGGATGTCAAGTAAATCAAAAACAGCTTGCAGGTTGGAGTATTCATTTCTAGCCTTATTGAACACAACATGGAAGTTCTGAAATAAATCCAGTAATATACTATCCAATATAACTCCAAAAGTCCCACTGACTATTTAAACTGGTGTTCAGAAGTGAAATGAGCCCACAGTTAGCTCCCAAATCTGTGTCCTGGCCTGCTTTTGGGATGAGGGAGATCACTGTCAACTCCATGGACTGAGCTTTACTTTTCTTTTACAAAATACGGAGTTGATCTTAATCAAAAGTGAGAATATTGTTACTCAGTACTCTGTATATGTGAATTTCTTTAGTTCATTAATGGTCTCCAATCATTGAACCCATCTGATTAAAAAAAGAAGCAGTGGTCCGAAGTATAGTGCACATTCAGTCCTGTATTGTTCATTCTTCAAAAAAATGGTACTGATTGTAGCCAAAGCTACTTTCTGTCATAACACCCACCACGTTTTGTTCTCTTGGAACTTCTTCAGGTCTTAGGTATTCAAATCTTTGCTTGAGTTGTATTCCTCAATATCTCAAATACAAATCCGTATAGATGTTGTTTGGAAGATCCGATGCCTGGTGACAGGGCCATCTTAACAGCATTATAGCCCCCCGCCCCCTTCCCGGCAAAGCAGTGCACTGGACACTGCCTACACAACCACTCACAGGAATAAAAATGTTTTTCTTGTCTGCATGAGTCCTCTATGCTTGCGGGCCCCCGGGCACCTGCCCAGTATGCCCATGCGTTAAGACGGCACTGCCTGGTAAGTGTGTATAAGTAGTCGTATGTGGCCTTTCACCAAACTCCAAGCACAGCACATCGAATGATTCCACAAGTTGGGGGTTCGTTACAGCTATAGTGGTATGTGGCGTGCCCTCGGGGTTCTCCTTAGTCAAAAATGTGCCTGCCAATGACTTAATAGTACTACTGCCAACATTTCTTCCATTGCACATGCAGACTTATCCAAAATCTTAAATTTACCATAAAGGTCATAATTTTTAACTTTAGTGGTGTGAACTACACCTTCCTGTCAGGCCGCGAAGACCTGTGGAGAAGATACCTGTATGGAGAAGCCAGAGCTGACTCAGACGGTCCCCCGCAAGCTTGTGAATGTTGCATAAAATGCAGGAATCCTCCCCACCACACGTGGACGTTTGGAGAGCCTGTGGCAAGAAAGCGGTCTCTGGTATTGGTTCACTTGTGAACTACCAACAAGTGAACTGCTTCATTTTCATGGCTTCCGGAATACTTCGAAATAATTTTATATATGCTGGAAAAACGCGTTACCCTACAAAAACATATTCAAATTAGGGGTCCAAAACCGAAGCTGGATCCCTTCCTGCGATACAGCTTCAAGGCAATTGACCTCAGCCCAGCCCTGCCAGACTGTGTGAAGCCATTGGCTCAATGTGTTTTTTACCAGGTGTGACTTGATACAACGTTTCCATCCTGTGGGCTATTTAATTAATCTGTTTCTTCCATTAGGCACTCCACGACTTGGTAATTTTTCTTAGACTGTATTTGTATTTACCATGTAGGAAAGAATGCCCCATTTTGCCAATGTTGACTTTAGACACAAATTTAGCTTTCAGCTATGGATATTTTTGTTCAAGTATTGATGACTTTTTACCATTTATTTCTAATTTTACATTTTCGTCTGTAAACATTTCTCTTGATGCTAACTCGCATGGACAAATTAGATTTTTTTTTACAGTTAGTATACTTTGAGTTTGTTAGGACCAGTTCACCAAGTGGGAATCAGAATTCCAGTGAGTCCGGATTGAAACCATGCATCTATCGGTAAGCAGGGGCGGCCTTAGTCATGTACAAGCTGTGCACCTGCAGAGGGCCACCAAACCCCAGGGGCCACCACGCCAATATATATCCTTAATATAATAATCCTCTGAGGATGGATACATATTTGTGTGGTAGCCCCTGGCAGGGATTTGGCGGCCTCCGGCTCTGTTCCACTTCCAAACACCCTCACCCCTCCCCTCTTTATTGGCCTCCGCGCTATGCCCCGCCCAGACTCCCTCTTCCGGGGCCCCCTACCTACACTCCCTGCCCAGGGCCGCCATGAGCCTAGAGCCGCCCCTGCGGGCTACTGTAGGAGACGTACCTACAGGGGTCGCCACCAAGGCAGGGTAGCTGGTGTCAAATGCTGTGGACTGTGCAGTAGACAAAGTGCAGGAAAAATTAAAAACTCTATCTTTATGAAACGGGGAGCATTCTGAGGGCTAAAATAATAAGCTTGGCGCTCCTGTGTAGATTAGTCAGTCATCACGTGGCTTGAGTATGTTCAACTTCTGTGGTACAGTGTGCTGGGACCTGGAAAATGGAGAGTGATCCCAATTCTTTCAGCATTCTCCAGATTTTCAGCACACCAAAGGATGCGAGAGCAGGATACTTTGCTCAGCAAAGCACACCGCAAGATAGTCTGAATGGCAGACCATAGGTCATATGTGTATTCTGGGGATGTAAAACACCCGGGTGCTGTGAGTTCTGCCTGTAAAGGCTCCCTACAACTCTTTATTCTGCACGGGAAGGGCATCCTGACGGATTTTATTTATTGCAGGTGCTGAGGCCTACAACATAACTCAACATTGTGTAAAACGGAGGAGCTTCGCGGGCATCCAAGATGGTCGCGTGAGCACAGAGCTCCCCGGACCCGCGCCGCCCCCTTACAGATATCCTGACTACATCCTGATTCCGAGTACGGGCTTTTGTTCGTACATCCTTGCTGATCTTCGTACCCTTTGAAAAATCGAATTTGGACGCTGGGGTCCACTTTTTGCGGCCCAACCCGAGTCAGCCCGGGGGCTCGGTTGCTTGGCAGGCCGAGGAGTAGTTGATCAACAACGGCTGAGGAGGTCCCCTCTGGTCGACCCCTCCTGACTTTCGGTTTCGTTTTCTGCTCCCAGCTTTGATTGGCAGAGGTGTAGCCCTGATCCACCTTCGGCTGGCCTGTTGTCTCTTTGCTGTTCGGTGCTGGCCCGACTGACTGCCAGCATCCCAGACTTCTGTGCCTACAACAATCTGATCTGGTCTAGTTGACTGCCTGGACACTCCATGATCGGCCATTTTCACCAGGTCGCGAGGACCCCTTCGGGGTCCCTTTTCCAATATGGCCTCCGGACCGCCTCTTGAGAAGCGCAAGACCAAGGCACCTCTCCGTGGTGGTCAAACTCAGACGAACATTATGGATCACTACTCGCAGGTCAAGGGGTCGCCTGGCGCTGCGGGCCGCGCTTCGGATAATCCTAAGACCGTCTTCTCAGCGTCTTCGGACCCATCCTTGCAGGACGTCATGAGTGCCATTGCCAACATGCAGGCCTCTATGGGACAGCAGTACGAGGCCCTGGCCTCTAAGATCGACACGGTGGCCGTTGACATTACGCTGATTATAGCGGATCTTGCGAAGACTAATGAGCGGGTCGAGTCACTGTGCTTGAAGACTTCTAGTCTTACTGCGGATGTCACGGAGGCACAGACTGAGATCGGTAATTTGCGTTCCTCGCATGACCTGATGGCTCGTCGTCTCAAAGACTATGAAAACAGGGCCCGTCGCAACAACGTGCGCCTTATTGGTGTCCCAAAGAATCCCGAGATCCTGGGTGTTGATCTCTTGGTGGAGGACTTGATTACCAACTATCTATCTCCCGCTGGACTCAGCAAGTTCTTTGCGGTTGAGCGCGCTCATCGTGTCCCTGGCGGAAAGGCTAAGCCGGGTGCTCCCCCGAGACCCATTATTGCCAGGCTGTTCCACTTCAGAGACCGGGATGCTGTTCTGCAGGCCTCACGGGACAAGGGCTCAAGAACTTTGAGAATGTCTCCGTTTCTTTTTATCCTAACTTTTCACAGCTTGTCCAAAAACAAAGACTTGGATTTCAGGGAGTGAAGAAACGATTGCGGGACTTGGGTTTCAAGTACGCCTTGTTGTTCCCTACCAGGCTTCGGATTGAATATCGGGAACGTGTATTCTTTTTTGATCGACCCGAAAATGTCAGTGACTGGCTCGACTCTCTACCTATAAGAGATGAACATACTGGGCACCCCGAAGGCGCCGACGGGGGTGTCGCGGAGTGAGGATTGTACCTGTGTATCATGGCGTCTGAACTTTTCTGCTGTTTCAGCTGAGTCTGGACTTGGGTCTTCTGTTAGGCCTATATCAGCCTGGGGGTGGCGGGGGGTGAATGGGGACTCTTCCTCCTCCTGGGTTCTTTGCGTAGCTTAGTTTAGTAATGGGGCAACAGGCACACTGCAAGTTGGGGTGGCTTTTTAGTCGTACGCAGGGGTGCAGGGTGGGGGGAGTAACAAGTTCAAGTTGGGGGGTGGTGGGGGGGGGGTGTGTGTTTCTGTTTCCTCGCAAGGCATCGTATTGTTTTCTTCATCTGCACTGATCATGGGGTCTATGTGGGTCCTGCTCTGTTTACTTTTCGGGGATGGGGGGTGGCGAGTTGAGACTGTTATCCTGGAATGTCAATGGGTTAGGGGACAGAATTAAGGGAAGTATTGTTTTGCGATTCCTTAGGCGTCACTCTCCCGACATTGTCCTCCTACAGGAGACGCATTTAATAGGCAATGCATGTCAGGCGATGAATAGGCGCGGTTATCGGTTGGTGGCCCATGCGGGGTTTACTTCTGGGTCCAGGGGGGCTGGTATTCTCATTCGGTCCTCTCTCCCTTTTGCAGTTGACGAGGTGAAACTTGACGACAGGGGGCGCTATGCGGTGCTCACTGGTAGGTGGGAGGGGAAAACACTGTCCATACTTTCAGTTTATGTCCCCCCGGGTCTGCAGGCTTTAACCTATGCTGATCTGTGTAGAGTCCTTTTGGACCTCCCTGAGGGCCTTTTGATTTTGGGTGGGGATTTCAATTCGGTGGTTTCTGGCACCTCTGATCGTCATCCTCCCAGAGATTTACCCAGGGCACAAATGTGGTTGAGTGACCTGCTAGAGACCTTCGGGCTGGTGGACGCTTGGAGACTACTCCACCCTACACAGTTGCAGTACACCTTCCACTCTGGGGCATACGGCAGCCTTTCTAGATTGGACTATTTCTTAATGCCAGCGGTCCAATCCTCCTCCATCAGAGAAATCCGTCAGCTCCCTAGGGGTATTTTCGATCACTCCCCCTTGTGGCTCCGGTATGAGGTCGGGGCGGGCGATGAGGGTAGAGTTGCTCCCATTAATCCATGTTACTTTCGCAACCCCAAGACCCGTTCAGAACTAGTAAAAGCTATTGAGCATTATTTTGACAAAAATGTGGGGTCTGTTTCTTCTGCTGTTTCGTTATGGGAAGCATTTAAAACTGTTGTACGTGGTCAGTCCCTGTCTTTGATTGTCGCTGCTAAGAAGGCTGCAAATATGGAGGTGGTGCGATTGGAATCTGAGATAGCCGCTTTGGAGGACGATCTTCGATTGGGCGTCTCTAATATGAAGTTGCACTCCCTTGCTTTGAAACAAGCTGATTACAAGGCTCTTGTAACTGATGCTGCGAAAGTGATGTATAGGGAGCAGCAGGGACGACTGTATGATGTGGGCGACAAAGCGGGTAAATTGCTTGCGTGGTTGGACAAGAAAGAGAGGGTTAATCGTGTGGTTCCTGTGATTGAGCGGCCTGAAGGTGAGTGTGTCACTGATCCGGCTGGGATCGTCCAGTGTTTCGCGGACCACTTTGAGGCGGTGTACACCTCTGTTTGTGATAGGGATGAGGTGGACTCCCGCTTGCTGTTGCCGGACATTGCTTTGCCTCGCCTTTCTGACGCTGACAGAGACCTCTTGGATGCTCCGCTTACAGTGGATGAAGTTGCGGTGGCTATTTGTTCCCTCCGTTCGGGTAAGGCGATGGGCCCCAATGGTTTGCCCATTGAATTGTACAAGTTGCGACCCGACAAAATGGCACCCTACTTAAGGGACATGTTCCTCGAGGCTCTGGAGTCTGGCTTCCTCCCCTTGGACCAACGACTCGCTACTATTGTAGTCATTCCTAAGGAGGGTAAGCCACGGGATCGTTGTACTTCGTACAGACCTATCTCTTTACTCAATGCCGAACCCAAGATTTTGGCTAAATTATTGGCTAATCGCTTAGTAACTGTGATTGGGGACTTGATCCATCCAGATCAATCCGGTTTTATCCCACACCGCAACAGTGCTTTGAATCTGCGCAGACTCCATGGAGTTCTCGCGAGAGCCGGGACGCTCACTGAACCGGCCATTTTGGCTTCTCTTGACGCTACCATGGCCTTCGACACTATCGAATGGCCCTACCTTTGGGCGGCCCTCTCGAAATTCGGGTTTGGGCCGGGCTTCATAGCCTGGGTGAAGCTTCTTTATGAGACTCCCCTGGCCCAGGTGGTTGTTAATCGAAGAGTGTCTTGTGTCTTTACGCTTGGACGGGGCACCCGGCAGGGCTGTCCGCTGTCTCCTCTGCTTTTTGCTCTCGCCCTGGAACCTTTGGCGGAGTGGCTCCGTTGGGAACCGTCTATGCGGGGCATCCGATGGTCTCCTGATTTCGAGGATCGAGTCTCGCTATACGCGGACGACATCCTCCTATATCTCACTTCCCCTAAAAAGTCCCTGAACGTACTTTTTGATGTTCTGACCTCTTTCGGAAAGAACTCCGGTCTTGTTATTAATTGGGCTAAATCCCGCGTCTACGTTTTGGCGGGAGATCTTCCTCCACTGCCGCGTAGATTTCCAATTCACGTGACGGAGACCGGTTTCAAGTACTTGGGGATTTATGTTTCCTTGGACCCCTCTAGGCGCTATGAGCTTAAATTACCACCCCCCCTTCAGAGGCTCACGCTCGACGTGGCTCGCTGGCGTAGGTTGCCGCTGTCGCCCCTCGGTAGAGCGGCGCTTTTCAAAATGATGTCTCTACCTCGATTTTTATACGCGCTCCAGAATTCTTTTGACCCGATTGCTTCGGGCTATTTTCGTGAAGTGGAGAGCCTACAGAGACAATTGGTCTATGACGGGCGTGCCCGTATTGCTCTCTCTAAGCTCACGCTTCCTTGGTACGATGGCGGTATTGCCCTCCCGGACATCAAGCGTTATTACTGGGCTTCCCAGTTAAGTGCGATTAATCATGCGACCTACGCTCCAGGCCCTGCCCCGGCGTTCTCCATGGACAAATTTATTCTGCCAGGGGGGACCTTCAGCAGAGTGTTGTACTCTGGGAGGCTCCGTGGAACACTGACTGGTCCCACTAGGATTGCAGTGAGAGTGTGGCATGATGCGAATGCGGCCTTGGGTTGGTGTGGTAGGTTCACTCGGGCCACCCCTTTTATGATTCGGAATGTTTGGGTCATCTGTGGAAAACGAAAGGCTTTGATAAATGGGATATGATTGGTATCAGCAGAGTGGGCGATTTGTGGTCGAAGGGTACTGTCAAGTCCTTTGACGTGCTGCGAGTGGAGTATGAACTTGGTGACAATGAATTCTTTATGTATGCCCAGGTCCGTCATGCCCTGTTGTCCGTGTTTGCTGCGGGTGATGATATTCCTGAGTCTTCCCCTCTGGAGGACCGCATTTTGGATGGTCATGTGCCCGACAGCACGATCTCATTGATTTATAAAAAGCTCATCAATAACAGAGCTGACTTGCTGGTTCGGCTCAGGGCCGCGAGGTGTGCGGACAGACTGGAATTGGACGATGAGGACTGGCTGGCTGCTTTGTCCTCTCCCAAGGAGGTTGCTATTCCTGCTCGTTTGAGGTTCGTCCAGCTTAAGATTCTTCACCGAGTGTATGTCACAGGGCCTTGTCTGGTTCGAATGGGTTTTTCCTTGGATGGGTTATGTAAGCGTGGCTGTGGGATGTCTGGTACCTTTCTCCACATATTGTGGGAATGCCCGGAGATGGTTAAGTTCTGGTCCCGAGTGCATGATGTCATGGAGGGTGTCACGGGTGTGTCCCTGCTGCCCGAGGCCAGGCGTTGCTTGCTGAATGTTTGGGAGCCCAATGACTACGGCTCAGCACAGATTGTATGGGTGACCCTTGGAAATATGATCGCGAAAAGGGACATTGCCCAGCTCTGGGGTTCACATAGACTGCCCACCTTATCCAAGTGGAAAGAAAACATGGACTGGTGCATGTTTCGGGAGAAGACTTTGTACCTTTCCCGGGGACGGCCCAAGAAATGGGGTAGAATCTGGTCCCAATGGAACGCCTACCGTGGTAATATATGTACTCCCCCACACGATGTACCCATTGATGTGTCCTCATCCCCCTAATTGACATTCACTTTTTATTTATTGTTAATGATTTCGTTGGTTTCCTTGTCCGCCCCTTTCCCCGTACTAGCCGATTGCGATGTATTCATCTACCCTTTGAGCTCTGCCCGCACGGACTCATGATACTGTACTACTATGTCCTTGCCTTGTGAGATTTTGTTTGTTTTTATGTATGTTTGTTTAATTTCAATAAAAATTTAAAATATAAAAAAAAAACATTGTGTAAAACACCAGAAAAGGCAGTTTTGTTGTACAAGTTATGTACCCTAATTCACTGTCTCCAAATTCCTGCAGCTCTTACTCTGTTTCTGACCCTGCAGGCTCCCTTTTTCCAGACTTCAGCAACAGGACTGAAAGTTCCTAGAGGAATGTGCAGCTATACAAACTTCTAATACATACCTGTTGAGCACCCCCCTCTCTCTAAGTCCCTGTGTAAGATGACCAGGTTCCATGTTACCGGGACACCACTTTTCCATTCATACACTTTGCTTTGTACATGTTATTGTTATCAGGTGTGTTTGTCCAATTGGGTCAATTAGAATCAACAAAGACTACAACTCCCAGAATGCACTGATATGTCAAAGCAAAACTAGTGAATGGAAAGGTAGCGTGCCAGTGACAAGACGCCATCAGGTCACTCTCATTCTGTTATTATCCCTGTCTACAGGCACCTGTAGCACTATACGTTATTTTTTTAGTAACATCACTTCCATCCCTTCTGAGATATAAATAGCTCATTCCTTCAACTCTCCTGGTGCAAGCACATTCACGTCTCTTATTTTTATTTTACTTCAATACAGGAATCTTCAGCAATGTCTCTCTTCAAATACCTGCACCACTCTTTTGCGCACTTGCAGCACTCTCTCCTTTCAGATTCCTGTGTGATCCTTCCTCTGGGCACATGCAGCAGCATTCGCTTCTGCCATGTTCCTCTTGTAATCTCTCCACCATTTCAGTCTCTTATTACACTTTCTCCCTCCTTTTAGGTCCTTGAAATGCTTTGGCCATTTCCTTGGAATCCTGTTGCTCTCCCTCCTTATAGGATTTTGCAGTTCTCCACTGCATCTATGATGCTGTTGTGCCATGCAGGTTCCTGGAAAATACACTTCCTTTTGACTTATGATGGATTCCTTACCTCAGTTCAATGTAAGGGTCACATTACTAGCATGATTTTATGAAGGTGGATTTCAGCCAGTAACAGTTTATCTCTGATTTCTAATTATACTGTGTCTTGTAGGCCCATAAGTAAAATGGCAAAAGTGAGACTACAATTCCCAGGATGCTTTGCCCTGTCGGATAAAAATGAGACACGCATAGTTACCCTAACAGTATGTGGACAGTGCACAGCTTTGCTTGTGTCCCATCCTCCAGTCATTCTCCTTACCCGTTACTTTAGATCTGCACCTTCTCCCACCAGGACATGGTAGACTACAGCTAAGTAACTGTTTGGACTGCAACAGCAACCGTAACGGATCCTGATGTGGTCTGCTTGTGTAACTTCGGGGGACATCAGTTAACAAAGAAGAAAAAATAGATAACGTTCTGCTTCTGCCCTATTAACATATTGCCTGATGTTATGCTCTTTTCACCTAGAGGTACCACACTAAAGTTTAAGCCAGTTCTAAGCTAGAAGCGGTATCTTAGTTTTGCCACTGACATTTTTTAAGTGATGTGGTCAATACGGGAAAAGATGCACTGATTCCATAATAGTGACTGTAACAGCTGTAACCAAAAACATCACCAAGTCATGATTTGAACAGCACTGCCTTTCACTAGCTAAGAAATGTCCAGTTTAGCTCTAGTAACAAATTAACAATATACGGGTGCTTTCATTGCATAGTTGCTGATTGTAGTTATATCAAGGGCTGCTTGCTTTTGAAAAAACAGCAAGGTAGAGAGAGCCAAAGTAAAGGACCACAGCGCCATCAGGACTCCCCTTTTCAGTGCTTAATTTGAGGAGGTGGTTGCAGGTGGTGGCCACCAGCATTCATTTTTGGGGAACTGGACAGAATGAGAGAGAAAGGCAGAAAAGTGTAAAGAAGGAGGGAGAGAAAGAGTGAAAAACAGAGATGAGGTGAGAAAGCAGGGATGGAACAGAACCTGAAAAAGTAAAATAGAGGGACAGGGAATGTTTGCTGGTAGCTGGCATAAATGTCAACCCACGTTCGGCAGAGCTGATAACGAGCTTTTGAGAAAAAAATTGAGCCCCGGCACTTATTAATTTACAAATTAGCACTAGTTAGGATCAGACAATTTGGACAAGCAGCATGTGTCTTCTCATTTCACTAGCGCCCCCACCTCTGATTGTGCAGCTGTGTTTGTAAATTCCTCACTGAGCACGAAGGAAAGAAGAACATTAATGCAGCGGGGGAAAGCGAATGCCTCGAGGCACACTGTGACGGGGAGGAGGGACGTGAGAGTGGGAAAGCTAGCTAGAGTGACCGAGACAGAGAGGGAGAGTGAGAGAAGGAAAGAGTGCCCTAGAGAGACTGGACAGACAGAAAACAGGACAAGATATGAGAATGAAAACGAAGTTGACCTGGACAGATAATGTTCCATTTCAAAGCAGGCAACAATAACGGTCAACAAGTAACCAACAGAACTCAGTCACTTTAAACTAACCTCTAAACTTAATATTGACCAAGACATGGCCCGTTCTCACCGGCCAGGTCAGTCAGGGGCCAGTTAGAAGTCTGTTGGTAATATTGGTGACGGGCTTGTAAAAACGAGCATTGCAGACCTGGAATAACAATCCCACTCCCCTGCATTGGACGGGAAATCCTAAGGGTGGGGCGGGGCCCCGTAGAGTGACACGCGCTGAGAGTTTCCATTGCTTTTGCCCTGGGAACCGTGTGAGACTGGACAGGACTCGAGACTGTCCAAATTAACGCATGAGTGACTGCACTGCTGATGCAAAGCAAAAATTAAATATAGTTTTATCAATCAATCAATCAATCAATCAATCAAGGCATTTGTATAGCGCACTACTCACCCAGAGGGTCTCAAGGCGCTCGGGGAGGGGGATCCGCTACTGCTCGAACAGCCAGGTCTTGAGTTGCTTCCTGAAGGCGAGGTGGTTACAAACTGGTCGCTACCGCAGCCACAAAAAATGCGCACAACGGGCAAATGTAAGCCCAAAAAAACATGCCCCATCCAAATGATTTTTTTCCTGAATAAATGGAAAAAATACTTCCCATTTGTGCCGGAAATAGCCCAATCTGGCAACAATGCGCACATGTTAGTGCGCACAACTTCATGGCTGTGTGTGAATGTAACAGGCTCTTTGCCATATTGAACACACACACATCGAGCTAAGTGTCTGCCGTAACATGCTTGCGGCCAGGGCTTTAAGTGGGAAAAAAAGTTGGGGGTGCTCTAAAAGGGACATGGCAAACCTCTTAAAGGGTTGTGGTCTATCCAATTAGGGACGTGGTCTAAATCATGACTAAAACACATTTGCCAAATCCAATTGCTCTAGCATAGGTGGGAGCTATTGACTTTGCCAATGCTTGTTTGTTATACCACCATGAATTTTAGACCATGCTCGTGTGTACAGTGAGCTTGCATGCTTGTTTTGGACTCCTTCTTGGAAGATATTGTAGCAATCTGGGAGTTCAGCCAATCCCTGGAAATGACTGATATGCGTTTGCCAGGGGTTCCTCTCTGCTCTCATCTACGTGCATGTTTGAATTAGTAACCAGGTGTATTGCTGAAAGGCAGGTATGTCAAACGAACTTTGTAAGTGTAGTATAAGTGCGAGGCCCACGGATTTCTCTCAAATATTTGGGGAATGTGATAGTATCGGCAATGTTCTGTTAATGTGTTGTCCCACTTTCATAATGGCTGCACATTCCACAATCCTGAGACTTCGGCGGCAGTATAGTGAAGCGCAGACCTAGTTACAGAACAGAGGAGTGCTGGCCATGGGCAGCGCCCTGGGAGTGGCTCCTTCACAATGAACATGGGCAGTGGGTGTTAGTGGGTTGAGTGCTAAAGTGCACTAGTGAGAAGTGAGCAAATTGAGCATGCGCACATCGATGTGCATACTCTCACTGCAGTCTGCAAAAAAATGGACTGTCTGTGCTAGGCCATAAAACAGAGCCCAATAGGGACCCGTTTCGAAGCCCCGTTTTAAAAACTGCTGGTGCTCCGCACTGACGGGATCCAGGCCACTTAAAGCCCTGCTTGCGACCATATTGATTGCACACTGTGCCAAGACAACATAAGCAGTTTAGTTATTGTTCTTGCTTAGCATCTGACCCATATGCAAGAGGTCAGTATGATAAGTTATTTGTTGTATGTTTAGTTGCTTCGCACGCGCTTTAGTGCAGAAATCACCTGTTTGAATAAAGGCAATGCAAACACAAGGAGATGATGGACGGAGCGCTGAAACTTTCCAGACACTCGCCCCTGGTCACAGATCTGGGTTGAATCCATCATTCTTTAGCTCACTTTGCCACCTCCCAGCCATATGCAAATCAGTCTTGACCCGGTGCCTCATGGGAACTGTCCAGCCCGAACTGCCAAGCCAGGTCTTCTTTGAACCAGAAACAAGCATCCTAGGACCGGTTTCTGGGTGCACAGGGTCAAGACCGATTTGTATTTGCCTGGGGTGAGTGTCCATCATATCCTTGTGTTCACTTTGAATAAAGGCAATGCCACAGGTATTTGCACTTCTTTCATGCTAAATATTACTACAAAATGTCAAGTGTCATCGAGTACTTTTAATTTTTAATCACTCTGTCAGCTGGAAGCTTGTTTTGTCTCACAAATGTTGACTGCCAGACGTTTGTACTTATTTCATTATTATGGCCACTTGGGCTTATAAAATAAATTGCTCAACCGCTTCCATTTTTATAGCATCCTGGAAAATCACAAATTAAGTGGAGACAATAGTTAAGGATTTTTTTAGAACTATTTGGCAGCCATAGACGCCACACAATTTGAACCAGCCCGTTTTGCAGCTATGTTGTTTGGCAGTCTTGGACAAGTGCCACAGCAACCATTTGATAGTTTGGTTGAAGTGCGTCCAGTACAAGGGCAAGTTGATTGTTGGGATCAGTATCAGGAAGCGATAGCACAGCTACGTAAACAATATTCAGAGGAAACTAGTATTATACTATTATCATACTGCTATTATACTTAAGAGGCACAATATTTTCAAACACAAGCAACATTCTGAGGAATGTTTGGACAAATAGTGTTGAGAGTGCTCACTGCAACTTGTGAATTTAGCAACAGTATAGACATATGCATGTGTAATCCTTTTGTATGTAACTGCTATTCAAAGAAGGTACATACAGGGTGTACTTCTTAGTTACCGAAATCCCACTATCATAAAAGTTATTGGTTTAGCAAAAGGGATTGAACGTTCTATGATTGTTCCAAAGCCTTGAATGTAGAATTCACTGTAAATGCTATGTATCCTACAGATTCTAATGTTGGGAACAAGTCTGTGTGAGTTATACATGCACATGTTAAAGTCTAGAAAACTTGTCAAAGAAGGGCTTGAGTATCTGCTATAGGTTATAGATGTGGATTGGAAATCACATGGTAAACAATCCATATTGCTCTGTTTTAGGAAAATATTGCATGTAATGCAAAAAAAGGGTCATTTCCAGGTAGTTGGCAGGAGTGCAAAACACTCAGTAGATAGTAGTAAATAATAGTACAGTTGATGTTTTAGAAAATACTTGTACTAAGAAAATTTGTAATTTGATTTTAACTTTTGAAAGCATTTCCAATTCATGTCCTGTTAAAGGACCTTTATGTGAAGTTGTAATTGGTGGCGTGAATCTGAAAGTTATCGTGGATTCAGGTCCCCCTATTACTGTTTTATTGGACAAAATGTTTTAGGGCAGTTGGAAAGAGAAAATTGAACTACTGAAACTGATGCAAACCCAAAAGCATTCAGTGAAAAAATAATTGACATACTTGGATATTTTGTCTCAATTATAGAGAATTTAAGCAGATCAACAACAACAAAAATGTATGTGGCTGTTAAAGGGAGGAATATCATTGATTGGTAGACTTTGGCAAAAATGGGTTTGTATCTTAAACCAGGCATAGAGAATCCTGTAATATTGGGTAATATACCTATATCATTCTTGGACAACATTCAGGCAATACTAATGTAGATTTGAACCTCACATCAGGCTTAATCCGCATGCACAATCTGCGGTTCACAAAGTTCGTCCCCTTCTGCCTAATAGTAGCATGATTCTTTGAAATTTATGTTCAGAAGGGATCATTAAGCCTAGTGATTCTTCTCAATGGATTTCTCCTATTGTTGTGGCACGAAAAAAATCCTGAAAGAATAGGCTTTGTGCATATTTGCACACTTTGAATAACCATATCCTCATAAATTGTTATCCCCTTACCAAAATACATGATTTGTTAGCCAACTTGGGGAAAGTAATTTTTTTTTTACTTATCAAGTTACAATCTGCATAACATCTAATAGCACTTAAACCCAAATCACAAGAACTAACAACTTTTGTGACACCTGTTGGTGTCTATATATACTTACCCTTGCTGTTTAGAGTTGCTTTGGAGTGTTTTCCAAAAGTTAATGGGATAATCTATTAGGGGCCAGATAGATGTAGGCAATTCCGATTTACCTACTCTTAAATACCGAATCATACCGATTCGGTATTTAAGAGTAGGTAAATTGGAAGTGGGCAGATGTAGGTAATTGTAATTTCACAATTACCGATTCTGTAAGATTCGGCATTTACCGATTCTGTAAATACCGAATCGGTATTTCCCATTGATTCCTATGGGCCTTGAAGCCCATAGGAATCAATGGGAAATACCAATTCTGTATTTACAGAATCGGTAAATACCGAATCCTGGCAGGGGGAACGGTGTGTCACTTTGACACCCTGTAGCACCCCAATTGCAGGCTTGTGTGCCATGTGGCACACATGCATGCCCTAAGGGCATGTCTGTGTGTCACCTGGCATAGGTGTACATGCACAGATGTGCATGTACACTGGAATTCGGTATTTTACCACCCAATAGGATTGGGTGGTAAATTAAGAATTCCTTAGGGCCTGTGGCACTGCAAACTGTGCCACCTACATATGGATTAACAGAATCGGTATATTTACCGATTCGGAAAAATACCAAAACGGTAAATTTACCGAATCGGTAAATATACCGATTCTGTAAATTCCGAGCCACCTACATGTCAAAAGCCAAATACCGGTCGGTAACGGCGGAAATCGGCCGTTACCGACCGGTATTTGGCTAGCTACATCTGGCCCTAGGTGACCTAAAAGGGGTTCAGGCTTGACATCTTGATTTAAGCAGAAAGTATTGAGAGTCATAAGCAAATTCTACGGAGAGTACTTACCAATCTCTTACATGCCGAAATGACTGTGAGATGTAGTAAGTGTAAGTTTTGTACACAGGAGTTGGAGTACTTGGGCCACAGAGTACCTTCCTCGAGTATAAGATCAATGTTTTGTTTAATTAAAGCCATTAAGGAAGCAGCTCCACCATAGACAGAGAATCACTTCATTCATTTTTATGTTTAGCAGAGTATTATGCTTGCTTTGTACAAGGATATGCTGAAGTGGTTAAACCATTGAGATCTCCGTTGACGAAAGGAGCAATGTGAGTAATCGAGTTGTTGGTTGAATGGGGGAGGGGAGGGTTGGCCCCTGTTGAAGTATCAGCCACAATCTCTGTCATAGCAAAACACAAAAGTCACCAAATTAGCCTGCACTTAACCCCGGGAAGCTTGGCACAAAAAACAGTCAGACTTAACTTAGAGGCAATGTGTAAAGCTGTTATGCGGCACACAAACAGTAATAAAGTGAAAACACAACACAACACATGAAAAATCCTACACCAATTTAAAAAATAGAGTAAATGTTAACAAAGTTTTTGACACCAAAATGACAAAAATTAAATTGGTAGACCAGAGTTATGAATTTTTAAAGTATTTTTGTAAATACTAGTGTTTAAAACATCAATATGCCAACGTAGACATCAATTTGCGTGAGATCAGATCTAAGTCAAACATATGGCCGACTACGATGGCGGGCAGGTCAGATACAGGAAGTGGATTGGGCCTGGTCAGCATTTACCTTTGGACTTGGTAGAAATTTTGGAGAAAAAGTTCTGAGAAGGTAAAGTCCAGTGGGGCCAGTCCGTGCCCAAGGAGGGAGCATCATTGTCGGGAAGCTGCAGTGAAAATTTCTACGTTTAGACCTAGTCACTTTTTTTGAAGTCCAAAACATTATAATACTTAGAGGGGGAAGAATGTCCTGCACGTTCCATGTGAGCAATTTAACTTGTGTAGTTATGAGTAGTGGGTCAAGAAATGGAAGAGTGACATGGGGACCCCACCACCCTCTACCTCCTATAAAACTGGAAGTGCCACACTGTACGGATCACAAAGCTCCAGAGCCATATATGCTTCGCCGCCAAGAGAAAAGAAAAGGCAAAACAAAACACAATAAAGCAAAAAAAAACAACTCCCCCCACAGATTGAGACACATAAATATCCTGTCCAAACAGCGCACCACACAGGGGCCATCCAGGAGCCAACAAAGGGCATGATGGCCTACTATATTCATAATGGAAATCTATACGCAGGAAAGGGGAGCAACACTCAAGGTATATAACAGTTCTATAGGACTTTTCCTGCAAGCCCGCCCCCCCCCCCCCACCTGAAACCCCACCGGATCACCCAAACAGGAATAGAGATATAAACACAGGAGAAATCATCCATATAGCCAACCCACCCTCATAATACAACAAAGGAACAATATAAGATTTCGACAGAATGTCCAGGTACGGGCATCAGACCAGATCACCCACGGACCCCGGGATTGATCCCCAGTAGAGTATTTTCAAGACCAAGGGTAGCAGAGTTCTCTGAGTCTAAAGCAGAGAGGAGCCACCGCAAGTCCCCAGAGAGTCAGCGGTCTAAACTGCTCTTAACTGCTCCAGTACCACCTGCGTTTTAGTAGGGTGGGACACCCCCTTGCGCAGAGTTTGTTGTTGCCCGGGGAGCGCAAATGTTGCTGCAGTTCTGGCATCTCAGGTCGCACACTGCTCTTGTCAAAGAGTTCAATGCAGCCCCATGCCACAGATGGGTCAGTGAAACAAGTACTTTATCCACATTCTGGAATCACATTCAAGCAGGAAAAAGTAAAGAGTAGAGCAGACCTAAGTTGCGTAGTTTTTTCTTCACCACAAGGAATGACATCCTCTGCGTCTGAGCCTGGAAGGTGAAGTCAGAATACAGAGATACCTTGGCATTGTCTACCACAAAGGGGATGCAACAAAGGGCCTGTTGCAGGATATAGTCCCTATCCTAGGAGTGCCAGAGGCGACTCACCACCAGGCGAGGTGGGGCCCCAGGGTAAGGAATCTGCGCCGGCACCCTGTGCGCACCCTCCAAGGCATAAAATCTGGAGAGGCCCTCTGGGACCACCCCCTTCTGGAACCATGACTCAGTGTAAGCCAACAGAGAGTCACCCTCTACATGTTCAGGCAGTCCCACAATACAGACATTATTGCAATGGGCCCGCCCCTATTGATCATCCAAGTGAGCAGCCAGGCATCGGGTCTGCGCTTCAAGAACTGTGATGCGATAGTCCATAGATTTAACAGCTGGTGTCAGAGTCTGCACCATGCCTTCTAGGGTAGTGACACTCTCCGAGACCTTCCATGAATCCTCTTGAATAAGGCCCTGTCCATGGCGAGAGAGACAATTTTACCATCGAATGGTTCCTCCATGTGTCAATGACGGCCATTAGTTTCTCAAACTTGTCATCCAGGTATGCCATGTCCCCATTGCCAACGCCCTGCTTGATCCCTTGATTGGGTCTGCTCGTTGTTCCGTCATCCTTGGATCACTCTGTGTTCTCCCTGGGTGACTCCAATGAGGGCCCAGGGAGTGCTGGAAGCCCCGGCAATCATACACGACCACTCACCTGCAAGCCCAACCAAGTTACACCCCAGGTGATGACACACCCCTACGGGCTGACCATACAGTGTCATAGTGGGCCAGGAGGGTGTTAAAGGTCCAAGGTGAGAGGATTTGGCCTAATGGCTAGGGCGGTCGACCTCGAATCTGGAGAACTCGGTTTGAGTCTCGGCAATGACGCTGAACATCTTGTTATTCTGGGCAAATCACTTAATCTCCCTGTTCCTAACAAAAATGAATGTGTGTCCTCATGTAACGTAACTGGTGCTATGTAAAGTGCTCTGATACCCGATTCAGGTCGAGTTCGCGCTATATAAAACTCTGCAAAAAAAAAAAAGGCAACCATGATGCGGGAGCACGGGGAGAAACCCGCCTCCCCAGAACCACTTTGGGTGGCGCCCACACACCAAGCATCTGAGGCCTGTACAGTTCCCTGCGCAATCCCCTCTGATGAAATGGGACAACAGCATCACAAACACACTCCCAAATGCGCAGAGAGAAAGCGATCAGCTGTTCATCAGGAGCCTCCATTCAAGGTGCAGTGGGCAAGGAGCTATTACCTCCTCGTCCATCTTCCCCCCCCATTCCTTATCCATGAACAGCTCATCTGCCCCACAGAATGTTTTACCTAGCTAAGGTAAAAATACTTCCCCCAATATGTGCTGCCCACCCAGCAGGCATAAAGGGGGATGTATGGCACCTTGACAGCCTGTTCTTTTTCTTTTGCGCTGCGGTTTGTTCCCAGCCGGTCAGAGGTGAGTGTTTTTCTGTGTATTTTTTGTCTCTCCTACTGGACTTGCACAAGCAGTCCTCTCCTGTTTTTCTGTTCGGACCACATCGCCCTGTTCCAGCAGATGCAGGTCCTTCTCTCATGGGTGCGGCCCACAGCACCTTCTTCCCAGGCTTTCTCACTCTCCCCTGTTGGTGCACTGTTTCCTTGGGGGAGCGGCGGGGGAACACCGTTTCTTCAGAGGTTCTGAGCGTCCTCTTGGGTGTTTCCTCTCTCCCCCAGATTTCCACTGTGGTGAGTTATGGGACGGTCCTGCTTACTGCATCTCGTGGCTCCCGTGAGTTTTTGCGTGCCACGAGAGTTGTGCTGCCTAGATACGGGTGGGTTGCAGGAACCGGCATCATCGTATTTCTATGTGCTGGCTATAGAGTCCGCGTTTGAAGGTGCTGCGAGGATGCCGACTTTAGCTGCACGATGATTCCTTATCAATGAGGCTGTTGGTGCCACGTTTCAGGCCAGGGGAGCCTTCTGCTAAGGTTCCGAGGTCCTGTGCTGTGTTGGACCTTAATGACCCTGAGGATGAATAGGGAAAGTGTGGTCGCTTTGTTCAGGGAGTTCAGCTGTCTGGCCTGTTTGGTCATGTACGGGAAACTTTGGGATTGCCTGTGATGGCGCACGGAGTTACCTGCTCAATTACCATACTCGCCTGGGCCCATAAACATACATGCTTTGAACAGGTAACCCTAGCTTTACTCTTTTGCCTATCAGGATTTTATTCTCTTTAGGACTTATACCTATACGCATTGACTTACCAATCCCTGTCATCTGTATTAAAGTCCTAAGGGATCAAGGGTGTTAGAATAATAGGTAGAAAATAACATTTACATTCATATAATAACCACAGACTCGGGAAAAGTCCATGCAAGCTCAGTTAAAGCCTTTTCAATTAGGAAGATAATAACTCATGTAATGATATGTAGAATTTTTTTTTACGAGACTTCTTTTAAGCATCGATATGTGGGAAAGGTAAGAAAGGGATACAATACAATGACATACCCACACAGATTTATATTTACCTAGAATGGTGTGAAGACCAACCCTGGCCACTGGCTGGGATAAAGAAACAGGACTCCCGGTAGTTCAGGTGCCAACAGGATAGGACAGGTGCAGATCAGGACAAGACAGGTGCGGACCAGAACAGGACAGATGTAGGTCAGGACAGGTACTCTCAAGCTAAGTGCACCGCAAGCGTCGCACCCCTCTCTGCGGCTTACAGTCAGACCCCAATTGAGTTATCGATTCTTCTCTCTCAGCAATTCCCGATTCTTCTGACAGTGTTACCCCAGCACCTCTGCTCTCGATCTCCTACAGCATACGTTGGGTCCGTGACGGGTCAGCTATTCGGACAAGTTGGACAATCTAACTAGCTAAGTCTACCTTAGTTATACCATTTTCCAGGGCAATGTACCACCCCCCAGTGTTGCAAATTTGTGTATTCCCTTGGTTTGATTGGTCAAAAGGCGAGGAGAGGTCATCACACCGTACCAGTATGAGATAATTTTCATTCAATAATAATGATCACATTCCCACCCATAATTTACTTTCCCAGGCATTTTTATTCCACCCAGCAATATTAGTTTCAATTTATACATTGTTATAACTATTTGGTAAGTTGTCTTCCTTTCGTGGGGTCAAATGTTCATCTTCTCACAAATATTGCGAGTAAGTCTGGACTTGGCTGCAATTCAATGCCAATGATTCAGAGATTTTGAGTTCCTGTGCGCAGACGTAGCTCTTTCAAGATGGAGTTCAGAACCTAAACGTCAGGCCCAAATACGAGCTAGCAGCACAGTCAAAGTGAAACAATTTAGAACAAGGAAATAAATGAATGCACTGTATACCACTTATCTCTACTCTGTTCCCATTACTTAATTTTAACTATAGCATTAATGGTCAAGCAGAACAAACACGGTTTAGTTGAAGGAGCAGCAGGTGCTTTAGTATGTGAAACATGAAGCAGCCATCTTTAATACTAGTGCGCAGCTGCAAAGAATTCCCACCAAAGCGAAAGACGTCACACCACGTGAGTGTGGGAGACGCATGCGCAGTAAAGTTCACGCATTTTCGGCAGCCATTTTAATGCATTCGGGTTACTGTTAATAAGAGCACATAGGAATGCTTCCCCTAGATACTAGAATGTTGTGTGGTGCAATTATTAGTAAGACGAAACATGTTGATTAATAGATTACTTGTTATTTCAAGAGGATTGAATCAGAGCAAGTCTCTTTACGTATGAATCCTTGCTCCATCACCTGCACCTGAGGAAGAGGTGGGGGAGGATGATTTCTTTACTCAATATCAGCGTCCTGACATGTCACTTTGCCCTTGCACAGTGCAGTTCGCAAGGTGCTGGCCCATGAATGAAAGGGGGCCGACAAGGCTGCTTTCCCTCGTTTTCTGGCCAAACGGTGTGGGATGAAGGGGTTTTACGGAGAAATTCCCTCTACCTGTTAAGGTGGAGAATCTGATGCGTGGCTATTCTCCCAGTGCAGGGTGCTTCCAGATGACGCCATTCCCTTCTGACCCAGTGGATAAGAAGGGGCTGTTAAGAGGTCCTTTGCCGCCTGTAGGAAGGTGGATATCTATCTATGGTTACCCCCAAACTTTTTGCCTGGTGTTTAGCTGGTTTTTGACTTTAGTTGGCCTAGAACCCTGCTATTCAGGGCCCCAGGCTAATTGCTCTCTCCTTAAATGGACTCCATGTACCTTAGGTACATATACAATTGGAACTGGTTCACCTTATTGGCCCCTGTAACAGTGTACCCAGGTACCCAGGGCATAGGTGCTTCCAAGGCCTACCAGGGACTGCAGCACGTATTGTGCCACCCCTGGACTGGCCTCCATATTTGACACAACTGGCTGATCACTCAGCTGGGGTAAGTCGGTGTAACCACTCCTTACTTAGGTGTAGTATGCCTATACCTAACCTAAAAATGAACACATATGTTCCTATCAGCCACTCCTATGGAAGGCCTCATCAATCCTGGAGGCAGAGTGCTTGGAAATATGTGAGATGGTGCTCTGGCATGAGCTGAGCCTGTCTGCAGCTTTCGGAACCATGTCCTTTAGCTGTTTCATGATACTGCCATACCATATACTCTTAAGTGCATTATAATCCTCGCGGTTAAATGCTATCTTGGGTTTGGCTTTATCAAAACATGTGGAGTAAGGTGTCATACGAATTGGAATACTACCCCCTCGCCAGTTCTGGCGACGGGGGTAGCATTCCACCCTTCTAGAGGGACACGACATGTACCTAACCTGAACCCCGGTTAAAGTTAAACAGAGCCTCAGCATCACAAAATGGATGCTGCCACCACAGACACAAGTCTGACCTCCTGTTGCTGGGAGTCCTTCCAGCGAGGGCAGCTTGGACAAAGGGTTTCCTGCCTTGGAAGGTGCTAGCACCACCCCAGACAGGATTTTGTGTATTGGGTAGGACAGGGCTGAATAGAATCAGACATGCCTGGGGCACACAAGGTGTCCCTGTGCATAGGCCAGTTCAAACCGGTGGTGGGGCTTTCCTGCCCCAGTCCTGGCGCGAAACTGGACAAAGGAAAGGGGGTGTAACCACTCCCCTTCCTGGTTCCACCCAGAGGAGGGACCTAGTAGGTGATCCGGCCCCCAGAATTGGAATAAGAGTGGGAGCTGTGTCCTGAGACTGCAGATCATCCTGAATCAACTTGAAACTAAGAAGACGACTGGACTTCGACATTCTGCTGCACAGAAGACTGAAGAGCATCTCCCTTGTGGCCTAGGAGTGGCCACCCTGTGAACACAGGCACCATCCAGCAACTCAACGTCTGCTTTGCCGCCGCCTCCCGCCGGAGCCCGAGCCCAGAGCCTGACAAGACCCAGACTCCCAGACATCTCACAGCCCGATCCACAGTCCCTGCAAAGAAGGGACCCGTGGAGGCACCGAGAGACGTGGGACCGGACCTTTTGAAAGACCCCCGAGAAGCTGACTGCGCAGCACCCGAGACACCCTCGACGATGTGCTTTGGGGTTTGAGAAGCCCCAACCTCGAGCGGCCCTTGCACCGAAGATCAGCCCCCCAGCATCTCCACGATCTGCGTGGGGCCCTTTTGCTCTGTGCCACTCGACGCGCCATCCCGGCCACTTGCCACGTGCCTTGCGGCCATCTTGGCAACGAAAACGACAAACTACACCGCTGGTCTGGTTGCTCCAGACTGGCCCTTGCTCCCCTAAAAAGGAGCACCCGCTCTGATCTTGCTGGCCCGAGTGAGAAGCTTGAATCACTTCCTGCGTGGCTTGCTTTAGCCAAGGCCTGTTTGCTTCAATCAAGTTGCCGACACCGCCATCAGCGAGAGCCTTTGTGGGACAGCTCGTGACCAACGCCTGGACGTCCTTGACCTCTTTGTGTCTACGTGGCTGCAGAGACAATCTTCACGACATCGCCTGTTTGCACCCGACATCGCCTGGTTCCTTCCTGGTTCCACGGTAGTCACTGGCTAGTGACTTTGAACATTGTCCCCTCTGCTTTCATGTCTTCACCTCTTCAGATCCACCCTTGGATCCACCGGAACTCTTCACATCGAGCCGCCTGCAGCATCTTCAGCTCCAAGCACCATCGACCTGCGTGACGAAACCCGACACTACTTCGACCCTATGCACCCGCTTCCTGTGGGTGAGGTAACTCAGCAACGCCGGTGTTCCCACACTGGTACACACCTCTAGTGTCTGTGTCTAAAGTTTCATCCTCCTAGGTCACTCGGAAGGTTCCTTAATAACTAACTTTGTAACTTTTACGCACCATTGACATTGCATTGGTATATGCGTGCACTTTCCGCACTGCACCCGAGTCCTGCGGGCCTTTCCCGACTTCATCACTGTTAGTCCCGAACAGCTCCAGCGATTCCCCAGGCCCTAGGCCTCTTCACTTTCCCCATAGTGGTCCTTATACCACTATTTTAGTATATGGTTTAGGTGGCCCCTAGGGCTCATCCATATTCGTGCAACTTTTGTATATTTAAACTGTGTTTTGTTTTAACGCATATGCTTCTGTGCTCATAAAGAGTATAGGGTATCTTTGTAGAAATAAATCTATATATATTTTCAATATATATCTGTGTGGTGTCCTTTCATTTGGTATTCAAGGGGATTGTGTATGGTAAAACAGCTTGCTTCACATGCCTTTACAGAGTTTAGCCTAAGACTGCTTAGTCCATGCTACCCCTAGGATAGCTTGTCTATAAGGTTGACTTTACAACCGGCACGGTTGCTTGGCATGGTACAAGGTGATCACTAGAACTAGTGAGCATCATATACCAGGCCAACTTCTCACACCGCCTCCAATTTTTCCATCACGGCAACCACCTATACCAATTATATGATTTAGTCCCTTCTGAAGGATTTCCAGGCCATGGTGCTGCAGATGACTGAAGGGGGGATACTTCCTCGCTTTTGGCTCTGATGGAATTCCAGGTACGATATTTGTCAGATATCTCTTTCAATAACCTGTGTTCTGCTGAAGCATCTACTCCATTGTGGCTTGTCATCATGTCAGGATGCAGACATGGAAGGTGGATGCCTTCCAGAAGTCTGTTCTCTTGAATTTGCCTTTTGATGGTTCAAAGGTGTTTTCTCCCCACCTTGAGGAGTTGATGAACCAGTTAGCCGAAAACTAGAAGCTGGTAGCAAACTGTTTGCCCTCCCTCCCAGAGGCGTGGTTTTGGTTATCGCCGCACCTTTGCTTTTTCTCAGACTAGAGGTGCAGGCCAGCTCGTTTCGAAGCAGGTGTCATCACCGGGGCAGGGGGCCCTAGTTGTGACAAATCCCGGTCCTAGTCTGCTACTGCCTCCTCAGCTCTGTCTTCAAAGCAGTGACTATCATCCGATCTCTGGTTGGTGATTGTCTTCACTTCTTTTGTCACCAGTGGGAGAGTGTTTCAGATGCATGGGCAGTTCGGACAGTGACTTCTGGTTAACAGGATTTTAAGGAGACCCCTCTGCTCTGAAATCCCGTGAAGCAGTGACCTTGTTGGAGGGTGTTTGGCTTCTTTTGGAGAAGGCCGCGGTAGTTGAGGTTCCACCTGTGGAGCGTGGGCTGAGATATTATTCCATCCTTTTTCTGGTGCAGAAGAAGAACACTGTGGACCTCTGCCCCGTATTGGAGGTAAAAGGGGGGAATCAACAGCTTCATTACGGTTTCAAGATGGTGACCCCGCAGTCGATCATTTAGCTGTTGCTTCGGGGGGCATCCTCACCTCCATCGACCTGATGGGCGCCTACCTGCATGTCCCCATCCATCTGGCAGATCAGCAGTTTCTGCGCTTTGCAGTGGATTCACAGCACTACCAGTTCCAGGTGCTTCCTTTCAGCCTTTCATCGGCGTCAAGGGTTTTTACGAAGCTCTTGGCCCCCCTGGTTGATTATTCTCCATTCTCAAGGTATTCAAATCTATCCTTACCTGGATGATTGGCTGATTGTGTCGCCTTCTTTTTCCGAGATAACACAGGAGGTGCATTGGGTCTGTCATCTTCTGGAGTCTTCTGGGTTTCTCATCACTCACAGGAAGTCCCCTCTGCACCCCTCTCAATCTCTGTTCATCTTAGCCCTCTTTTGGCTCGATCAGGGGATGGTGCTCTGTCTCTTGAATAACAATTGTTCTGTCCCAATCTGAGGTGTCTGCCCGTCTCGGCTCGTGCTTCCCTTGAACCGTCTCAATTTGTATCCCCTCCTGCATCATCTTCTGTGCCACAGGGATCCAGCTTCTTTTGATTGATTTTGCCAAAATGGACACAAACAAAACAAATCAAGCTAGATAAAATTAACAGATAAAGAAAGGGGAAAAAATGGTCACAGTGCACATCAGTTTCAATAAAATGACATTTCCAATATCAAGTTACAAGTATGCAGTCAAGGATACAAAATGCTATTAAAATTATTCATTATGCAGCAAACTCTAGGCTAGCATTTAACCCCCAGTTTCTAAGTTATCCCATAACAACATCTTGTAGACAATCATTCACTATACTACATGCAGGCTTCTTTTATCTAACAATTGAAGAGTGTAGAAACTAGCGCATAGCATCCATCATACCCAGCTATCCCTAGGCGTGTGTTCCCTACTACTGGGTGCAATAAGAACTACAGGAGATATTCATTCTCGGCCAGCTAAGTAACTTTGATAAAGGCTCCATAAATGTTTAGGGCTGCTCTGAGGGGGAAGCAACTCGCTATATAGTTTGGATTGCGTGTTGCAGTACAACGTATCCCTAGACCACTGTACTATAGTAGGAGGAGACCCTCGGGCCCAATGCCTAGCAACCTCACGCTTAGCCAGCAGTAAGCCCATATCCACTAGTCATCGTACTTCTTTCCGAACATGCTTGGAATAGCCAAGAAGAGCGAGCAGAGGATCGGGCGTCAGATTCTTCCCAATAATATCACTCAGCTTTTGAAAAACTAGTACCCAAAATGTAGCTATATCAGAACACA
This sequence comes from Lissotriton helveticus, assembly GCF_964261635.1. Classification (NCBI taxonomy): domain Eukaryota; kingdom Metazoa; phylum Chordata; class Amphibia; order Caudata; family Salamandridae; genus Lissotriton; species Lissotriton helveticus. The sequence goes on along the minus strand of NC_136063.1, from coordinate 1,684,890,269 downwards.
GCCAGGCTAAATGCATAAACCTTGCTTGGTCCATTCTGCATCTCTCGCATCTTGCAGAATCACGAAGGCCGTACCTATGCAAACAGGTAGGTAGGGGTAGAATATACCTTGTTAAGACATTTAACATGAATAAGACAGTGTCTTCCGTTTAGGGAGATGCGTTGCGTGGCCTCACAACAATAGCGCCATTTGTCATCATCAAGTGTAACCTCCAATTCCGTCTGCCACCCCAGTCTGGCCTTAATATAGAAGCTTTTTAGGTGATCTTGTGCGGTGCTATATAGCCTGGAAACAAATTTACAAGTAGCTTCTGCCCGTAGTATCAGAGAGAAGGGGGCGATTTCAGGGGGTTCCATCATCTCTTCTCCGAGCAAATCCCGGACGGCGTGCCTGACCAAATAAAAGTGAAACATGGTGATTGGAGTGATTTGTTGTTTTCCTGCGACTATCTCTTGCCAGCACCGTCCCGTTTAATCCTCAAAAAGATCACTTATTTTGGAGATGTCTAGAAGAGCAAGAGCACGTGAAACCTCTGATTCCTTACCCAGCGGCAGCATTTGGCACCACTCCAGTGGGGTAAGTGGAGAGTACAGGATTGAGGCAGCTTGTCGTTTAATTAAATTCTTCCATGCATGAACTGTGGCATTAATAGAGTCCAATAGCCCCGTACACCGGAGAGGCACTGGAGGGAAAGAAGCAGCAACCTTTTCTATATGTAAGTGTGGGGGAGACGGTTGCTGGTGTATCCAATAGAATGCATGAGCGCACTGCGCCACAAGGTGATACATTTCCAAATCCAGAGCCCCGAGACCGCCCATCGAGTAAGGTAGTGTCAAAATATCCCACTTGACTCGAGGTTGCTTACCAGCCCACGCCAATCTAACCAGCAGGGACCTGATATATTTCAAAAAGTTAGTTGGAAGAACCATAGGGATGTTTAAAAACAAAAACAGGAATCGAGGTAGCACTACCATCTTTATTAAAGAGATAGGGCCTAGGAGAGATAATGGCAATCGTATCCATCTCGCGATATCATCTTCCAATTTAGCAATGACTCTGCCATAATTCTCGCTAAATTATATATCTGAATTAGTGTGTACTTGGATGCCTATGTAGTGCACAGAATCAGTGGACCAGCTCAAGGGGAAATCCAATTCAGTCTGCACCATGGCTGCAGTAAGGGGGAAATGGTGGATTTGGTCCAGTTGATTTTCAGGCCAGAGAATTCCCCATACCGTACCACTTCCCTTAAAACAGGAGATAGGTTAACCTCTGGGTCTCTAATGTACAGGAGGGTGTCGTCGGCATAAGTAGAGATGATTAGATTTTATCCGGGGAAGCTTATTCCTCCGTGGCTACAGTATTCTCTGAGGGTGCAAGCCAAGGGCTCCGCCACAACAGCATTGAGTAGGGGCAAAAACGAGCATCCCTGAAGGGTGGCCCTTGAAATTTTGATAGGAGATGTCACCAGAATCCCCACTCTAACTCTGGCTGTAGGGGAGTTGTATAAAACTCTGAGTAACTGTAAGAAGAGGTCTCCTACTCCCATGCGTCTTAAAACTGCTATCATGAAATGCCATTTGACTGAATCAAAAGCCTTCTCGGCGTCTAAAAAAGTAGCAGCGCCCTTGATTTCTGGCTTTGAATGCTGATTTGTGCCAAAAACTGTATGCAAATTGTGTGTAAGAGTACGACCCTGGACAAATTCTGCCTGTTCTTCTGACTGACCAATAATGGCACCAGTGGAGCTAGACGATTTGCCAGGACTTTGGCAAAGAGCTTTGTTTCCACGTTCAGCAGCGACAATGGTCTATATGAAGAACATTCGTCGGGTGGCTTGCCTGGTTTTAAAAGAGTAACTAGCAGGGCTTCGCTAATGGACTGAGGAATCATCCCGCTCTCTCCTATCTCCTCGAACAGTGTAATCAGATGAGGAACGAAGCGACCGTTAAGCCGTCCTGTCCCAGGGCGTTCCCCGAACGCATAGACTTCAAGACTTCATAGTCCTTCAGAGGTCTCATTAGATATTCTCTATGCTCATTTGCAAGCCACGGGAGCTTAATATGCTCCAGGTAATCTAAGACTGCTGCCTCCTCCCCAGTCAACCTAGCTCGATATAGCTCCGAATAGTAGCCCTGGAATCTATCCGCTATGGAGTCAGGATCTCGCAGCATCTCCCCCGTTGCGGCACGCTATTCCGTGGCGCTAGCTGTTTCTTGTCTGCCTCTCGATATAGCTGATAATGTGGAACCTGGGCGCTCTCCCTCTCCGTATGTTTTGGCTACAGCATATTTCCTTAAGTACTTAAACTCTTTATCTGCAGGACTATGGTATTCTTTCAAGTTATTTTTTAACTCCTCAGTGGCTTGGTCTCCTCCACCCCCTGTGACCACACGTTCCAGTGCCGCTAGTTTCTTTTTAAGTGCTATGAATTCCCCTCTAATTGAACGCAGCACCCCAGAGTGTTTGTCCATAGCAATCCTTCTGATGTAGACCTTGAAAGCCTCCCATACTGTAGCAAACTGAGTTACAGAGCCAATGTTTGTAGCAAAGAAGGTTTCAATTGCTTCTGACATTTCTGATTTAAACATGCTGCCGAGGAGCGCATAGGGTGGAACCCTCCAAGTAAATGGGGCAGGCCTTTTCAATGGGGTTTCAAGCTCTAACTGTATAGGTGAGTTATCTGAGTATGAATGAGCTTTTAATCACCACACTCAGGGATTAGGAAGAGAACCAATAATCGAACCTGGTGTGCAAGTCATGTGGGGCTGAGTAGTGCATGAATCCCCCCGCCCCATGAGATCTCGAGCCCCAGACATCAACCATGTCTAGTACAGCAGCAGCATCCTCTATTGCTTTAGCAGCTAATGATTGTCATCGAGCCGGGCCACCAGAGAGATTAGGGTCGGATTGAGGACGCAATTAAAATCCCCGCCCCATACCTGTGGGGTTGGTGCAAGTCGACGCAGACGCCCCAGTAGCCCATGATAAAAATGCGGGTGGTCAAAATTCGGGACATAAACATTAACTATAATGAATTCCAGTCCCTTCCCCTTGCATCTAGATATGGTGTATCTACCCTCTTTGCCTGTTTCAATAGCCTCCAATGAGATACCAGTTCTAGGTTTGACCCAGGTAATGACCCCGCGTGTATGGGTTGAAAGGCCTGCATCATGAAATAATCCATGCAATCGTCTACGAGTTCACATCTGACTATCCACAGGTAGATGGGACTCTTGTAGCAGAGCTACATCTATATTTTGTCTTGTTAGGTAAGCAATTACTTTTTGGGTTTTCTAAAATTAATTAAAACCCCTAATATTACAGGTTAGCAGCTGCAATCTATCCCCCAGGGTTTGAATAAAGTATTATAACTTTAGCAATATCTCTTCTATGACTGTTCAAGTGAACTCTCCGGGACTCCGTCTTACAGCGGAACACTCCTGCTAGTATTAATAAACATGCTATGCACATTATGACCATGGCAAAACAAAACAGAAAAAACACCTATTCGAAACTTCCCACCACCACCCACGCCATGCAGACCCCAACACAGCACAGTAGAATTCCCCCACCCCAACCCTTCCCCACATAAAACATTAGGCAAGTAGCCATATAGTGAGTAACACGTGGGCGCGGATTTTACCTTGGCTCCACTAAGAGCACCACTAAGACAGTACATAGTAGTGCCATCCAATCATATCTGGGACATCTGCAAAAAAAAAACATTTTAAGAACTCCATCCACTCACTAGCGATTTGGCTTAACTAGCTATGTAGCCCACCCCCCAACCTTGTTACCATATCCATAACAATACTTGTGGTATGCAGATTTTTTATTTTTTATTTTTTTTTATTTGTCACAAACTTCAGTTACACAGCTCGAAGCCTACAACCTCAGGGGCTGGCCGCATTATGCTCATTTCAGCTCATACAATAGACATATCTGTACACAGCCCATCTGCCGACAACCCGGGGGTCCGGCGGCGTAGTCCTCGGACGAGCTGCCCAATACACGGTCACCATCACCAAATAGATCGTAGTGTACAATTATCAAGCGTGTTTTCATCGTGTTTCTCTCATTGTACGTCCCTACACTCCATTCCCTGCCATCCTACAGTGTAAGTGGATAACAATCGTGTTCGTGACAATACTGAACGAAAACTAATCCCCAACTCATTAAATGGTCCTGTCTCCCCTCCACACCCTCCCTCCTTGCGCTCACCATGTATAGGAAAGTTGTATGTGCCTAAATGACACCTAGATCAGTTTCACAGCTACCCCTATACTAAACGTGTCTCCAAGTTATGTCTGTCCCCTGTCTTGGCTAACCCCTCTAAATACCTGTCCCCGCTTCTATACTCTAGCCCTCACCTGAGAGTTCCGAGCAACTACCTTTCGCCCCCTCCCCTCTAGATAGTACTTGCGCTACTCTGCACCTCAATCTCGCTCCATAGAGCCATCCCTGTGCCTGGTGTGCAGTCATCTTAATGTTCCAGGTCGCTGTCTGCTTGCAGAGCCTGCGTCCCCGTCTCCAGATTGTCAGATCCCTCTCGCTCCCTCCCAGTAAGGTAAGTTTGGTATAGTGCCCAAAAGTTTTTAGGGCGACTCTTGGGGGGTAGCAGTTCACTGTAAGTCTCCGCTTGAGTGCTACAATACAGCATATCTCGCGCCCATCTGTTTCTGGTTGGAGGCGGCCCCCTCATCCAGCAGTGCGCCACCACTCTCTTTGCCATTAACATCCCAATGTCCGTAAGCCTGCGAATTGCAACTGGAAGCCGCTTGGAATTACCAATGAGCGCCAAGCCCGGGTCCGGTGGCAAGTCCACTTCCAGGATTTTGCTCATTTCCGAGAAGACGTCACTCCAGAAAGATTGGATGCCCGGACAGTTCCATGCCAAGTGCATAAAGTCAGCATTGGCAGCATGACAGCGCTCGCGTTCTGTCGTTTGCCTTAGTCCGTATCTGTGAAGTCTCTCCGGGGTGTAGTACACCCTTTGCAGGAATTTGAAATGGATTAGCCTGTGCCGGCCGTTTAGCGATATCCGCTTCATGCTTTCGCAGCAGTATCGCCATGTCAAATCATCTAGCGTGGTCTCCAGGTCTCTCTGCCATGCCCGCCTTGCTTTCATGAGCTGATGCTCTCCTTGAGCCCTAGCCACTCTATACAGATTTGTGAGAAGCTTCCTAGGCTCCTTGGCCTTGATCATGTAAGTCAATTCCGGAACATCCGGGTGCTCCGCCATGTCCGGACCTAGCAGCTCCGAAAGTGCACTCCGCGTCCTGTGGAATTGGAAGTGGTATGCAGATTTCTCTAAAGTGTAGCTAGTAAACTCTGATAATCTAGGCACATTATTAGCCCAGATGGACTTAGATTTTTGGGACTATGCTTAGATATGTGTCTAACATTTTAGCCACAGTTCCAGTGTGAAGGTTCATAAATTAAGGATATTTCAGTCCTGCTCGTCTATGCCACCACCAGACGCTTCGTCGAGCCTCTCTGCCTCTTTATTCCCCTCTTCCACCCTAGTGTAATCCTTGAGGGCCTTTGGAGAGATTTCAGGTCCAGGAAGATCTTTGACTTGCCATTCATTACAACTCTAAGTCAGGCCGGATAAAGCATGGCGTAATCCATGTTTTGTTTCCGTAGCCGTCGTTTCAAAGGGGCAAACTGCCGCCTGGCCTCCTGCACCTTAATGGTAAGGTATAATGATATTAAAGAGCCCTCATACTGTAAGCCTCTTTCCTCTCTGGCCTGCTTTAGGACCACGTCCCTATCTCTATAATTTAGGAGTTTTGCTATTACCGGTCGCTGCGGGCCCCCGGAGGTGGTTTTGGGCCGAGAGTGGTGAGCGCGTTCCACAGCGAATATTTCAGAAAAGGTTTCCCAGCCCAATAGAGTGACTAGGAGCTTCTCAATAAACACTTCCATGTTACCCATTGCAGTGGATTCTGGCATGCCCGTGATACGTATGTTACTTCTCCTGGACCTGCCTCCAAATCTGCTGCCTTGTCTTGCAATGTAATGACCGTTTTCACTATTTGTCTTTGTACAGTGTCAGCTTCAGATTGCGCCTCTTCTACCTCCGACACACTTCTTTCAGTCATATCAATACGTTCAGCGTGTTTATCTAAGCGCTCCAACATTCTGTCCATGCGATATGCCAATGAGTCTTTTTTCCAGTCAATAGTTGAGAGACTCTTCTCATCACTGACAGGATCTGTTTTATATCGCTGGCTGCCTCTTCCGCTGGATCCATCTGTTCTTCATCTAGGAGCCGGGCCTCCTCTGTTTCCCTGTGCCTTGATTTCCTTTGTTCAATGTGTAGCTTGGGCTGAGTCTTGTCCACTTTGCCCATTCTGATGCTCAAGGTGGACACGGCCTCCGCACGTCTTCCTCTCTCTGCTACCCAAGCTTTGTACTCAGGGCTACGAAGTGCTCCCAACCCCTCACGAGGTCAAACCCATGTCCAGTGGGTGGGCAATTGGCACAGGGAGAATAAATCACCACAGGCAGCTACAGATCACAAATGGGGGGGTTCCCCACTGTTGCTTTATGTGTCAGCACTCCCATAGACCATCCCTCCTGCAGAAGCAAGTTCAAACTGTGCGTGAATGAATTGCGTGTGGTGCTGTGTTGCCACTGGCTCCTCTCCCTTGCGAGCGCTGCACCTGGGGTCACCTCACCATTTCGCCTGGCCCAGGGCAACCGCTCAGGGGTGGTTTTATCAATGCCCTTCCAATATTGGCACCATTATCACCACTGCAGCAGGAACAGTATGGAGATAATGTCAATGGAGATCGCATGCCTAGCTCCCGTGCCACCAGACACACAATAAGAAATGATACTGGGCCTGCTAGGTCCCCACAGGGATCCGGCTTCTCAGGCTTATGAGGCACTCATTCCTGTGAACCCGGATATCCAGGAGTCTCTCCAATGGTGGTTTTCCCCTCACATTCTGCCCCAGGGCTTCATTCTCGATCCTCTCTCAGTGGTCCTGTCAACCGATGCGAGCGCCGTGGGGGCCGGTTCTGGAGGCTTCCAAGGCCTAGGGCAGGTGGTGCCAGTTAAGGGCCCTCCAGTCCTAGAACTGGAGGGAATTGATGGCGGTGTGGCAGGCACATCTTTGGTTCACTCCTCTCCTTCAGAACCGTGCTGTCTGCGTTCAGACCGACAACCAGGTTGTTTGTTTCTATATCAACCGGCAAGGGGGTATGCGCCGATCTCTGTTTCTCCTTTCCCGGAAGATCGGTCTGTTGGCCGAGAGGAATATCCTCTCTCTCTGTGGTCTATTTTCTGGGGACAGAGAATGGGCCTGTGGATTCTTTGAGCAAGGTGATCCCCTCATCTGTGACCATGTTTGCGTCATCTCTTCTCTTCCACCAGATTGTCTCCAGATTCAGCCTTCCTTGGCTGGATCTATTTGCCTTGGAGGAGACGGCCCTGCTCCATCTGTTTTGCAGTCTGATATTCTGGAGGTTGACCATTGGCGATAGAAGCTTTTTCCATCCCGTGCTCCCATGGGCTCCTGTTTGCTTTTCCCCCATTTCCCTTGATTTCCAAGGTTCGCAGGAAGATTCGGGAGGACTGGGCCGAGGTTTTTCTGGTTGTCTCAGAGTGGCCTCGAAAGCTGTGGTTTCCCCTTCTTCAGGGTTTGGCTGTGTGTCCCCATTGGAGGTTCCCCATTAATTCCTCGCCCCTGCTTGCTCCTCTTATCAGCTCATCCTCTCTCCTGCGCCTCTGGATGGGGGTATGGCACTTGAGAGGTTGACCTTGTTGGCTTACGGTTGTTCTCTTGAAGTGGCCCAGAACATCCAATTGTCATGCAGGCCTTCGACCCTGAAGTCTTACAGTCATCATTGGAAAAACTTTGACTCTTGGTGTCAGGGGAAGGGTCTGTCTCATGTTTCCTGTGATCCTGTCAGGGAGTTGGATTTTTTGAACGGTGAGTTTGCAAAGGGTTGGCTGTCTCAACCCTCTGTGCCCAATGGACCGCCATTCTGGATTTCAGGTGCTCTGATGTGGCTTCTGTGTTTACCTTGGTGAAGCGCCTGGTGTGGAGCGTTTTGCTTCAGCACCCTGTCTTCCGCTCCCCGGTCCCCGCATGGGATCTCCCTTTGGTGCTTCAGGCACGAACCGGTCCTCCTTTTAAACCCTTGGTTTCTGTTGAGCTTAAGTTTCTTATTGCTAAAGTTCTTTTTTTGGTGGCAGTTTCTTCTGGTTGCAGGGTTGGTGAGCTGGGGGCTTAGTTGGCTTCTCCCCCCCTTTTTACCTTTTCTGTCCGTATAATGTGATTTTGCACCCTAGTCCGTTTTTTCTGCCCCGGTCTTGTCTGACTTCCACTGTCAGAAGGATATTGTCCTTCCGGTGCTTTATCCTGCTCTTTCTGAGGAGGTTCTCCAGTCTATGGATATGTTCAGGGCTCTTCACATCTATCTGGATTGTGCTAGTGGGTTTTGTCCGGTTGATTTCTTGTCTGTTAAGTATGGTCTGTCTGGGAGGGGCCTCTAGCCTTTTTTGTCCACTCTTACGGATTGGGTGAAGTGTGTTGTAATCTTGTCTTACGAGGTTGCCCACCTTCCTCTTCCCTCTTCTCTCCAGGGGTGGTCAACTCAGGGTGTTTTCTCCTATTGGGCAATGTTTAAGTGGCATCTCTGCAGGACATTTGTAATGCTGTTACGTGGGCCTCTCCCCATACTTTTTTTCATACTACTATCTTCAGTTGGGGATGGTGGCTACCTCTGATTTTGGCACTCATGTTTTATCTGCTGTGCTTGATCTGTGATTTGTTTTTTACATTAAATTTCAAGTGTGTGGCAACACCCTTGGTTTCTGTATGCATCAATCACCATGAGCTTAGGTATGTACTCATGGATAAGGAATGGTACAGGAAGATTGACGAGAAGGTAATGCCCAGTTACTCACCTGTAATTGTCAATTCTCCAAGTCAGTGCTTAATTAGAGCTGGTGGTTTCCGGTTCTCAGCACCCGCACTTAATTGTTGGCACCAGCACTTAATTGTCAACACCGGCACTTATGACAACTGCCACATGGTGGTTCTGTTTGTGTAATTTAGAGATTAGCAAAACAGCAATTGCTTATTAATTCAGTATGCATAAAAAACAACTAATACCTGTCGCCAAAGCTATTTTTATAGCTTTGGGGGCCTGGAATAGGCTGAATTGTCACACTTGTACCAGCGTGCTGGTTAGTAGTTGTGTAGATACTGTCATTGGCAATGCTGGCAGTGTGAATGGGTGGTGCTAGCTGCAGAGGGCTCCTGACCAAAGCCCTGGCACTTATTATTTTGCAAATTAAGCACTCCTCTGAGTTCTGGTCTTCCAGTTCCATTCCTGGGCCTGTCCCTCCCTCCCTCCCTGATTTGGGTGATTGTGTTTGGTTTTTGTTGTCTTTTGAGTTTCTTTGGTATTCTCACGCTCTCAGAATGACGTATTCCCCCTTTAGGCCTGCTGAGTAGGCAACACCATATTGGGGAAAGTATGGTGACCGTAGCTACGTAAAACGTTCTGTGGAGCAGACAAGCCGCTCATGAATAAGGAATGGAACGTGAAGACCAAGACTTGGAGTAATGAAGATTACCGGTGAGTAACTAGGCATTAATATAAAGCTACCCCTGGGCCAAAAGTGAGTCAAGGAGGACGGCAATGTGCGCCAATACAGGCATCAGCAACAATGTTGTGAGGTGACACAATTTATTCATGCAGGGAAGCCGATATTTCAACCCAGGTATCCTGATTACAAGTACATAGTTACGTTAAAGGAAGGCAGAACAGTATATGCAAATATCACCGCTTTCCTCTGACTTAGCATAAGGAATAGTTTTAAGAGTGGATCAACACCTCAGTAAAGGCAATTAGTGGTTTCCCTGTAGATTGTGGCCTGGTCCTCTTGTGGACAGTGGTGAATATCTAAGCTTTGTGTGCTGGTCTTGGTGCTCGTGTTGCTGAACCTAATAATACTGTATTGTGTAAGCTTGTGTAGCACCCAGGGCACAAGTCCTGAATAAACATTGACTAAACCAATAGGTTTGGCGTTGGTTGCAAACCTTTTAGTGTTTTTATTTTTTTCTCTTCTTGTTTTATATTGTCATGGGTATTGTAAAACTTTATTGTTGGGGGAGCTGCCAGACCTTTGCCAGTATTAAAAAAAAATATTGGTTGAAAGCACAAATAATTTTTATCTAAAATAATGCACCATAGAAATGCCTGACACAGAAGGGTAGTACTTTGCATTAAGCTATGCTTCTGGTGAAAGAACTAGGGTATACAAAAAAGTGATAGAATGGAATGGCAAGACATGAGTCCCAGGCTCACTGTGCTACTGGAACAAAGCTATACCTGGCTGAAGAGTAGCCGCAACCCGTACAGGTAAGAGCGGTGGGGCTGGATGAGGGGGGAATTTCAACAGGGCAAATAAAATAAATAAATAATTTGACCTGGTCATTGTCCGTCAAAATCTCCCCTCCGCCCCACCGCACCACCACTCTTACCTGTATGGTCCGTGGCTGCTGAAGAGCCCTACCTAGGCCAAACCCGGTCCTATGTTGCTTGTGTTTCGCTTCAGGGAGGACCTGGTCTGGCTGTTCGGGCTGCACTGTTCCCATGAGGACCAGGGTAAAGACTGATTTGCATGTGGATGGGTCCAAACTGAGGTGGCATGGTGGGCAAAAAATGATGGATTGGGTTGCAGCCTGAGTGATCGCCAGTGGCTGAGATCAATTAATGCATTCCATCCATCATTTTGTTGTTTCTGCATTAACCGCCCTAAGTGCACTGGGTATGCCCAGACATGGGTCTTGCGCTCACTGTGCCACTGGAACCAAGCTATACCTGGCTGAAGAGCCCTATCTAGGGCGAAACCGATTCTAGGTTACCTGTGTTCAGATTTAGGGATCATCTGGCCTGACAGTTCGGGCTGGATTGTTCCCATAAGGAGAAGAGTCACAACTGATTTGCTTATGGCTGGGTCCAAACTAAGGTGGCATAGTGGGCAATAAAATGATGGATTCGGATGCGGCCCGAGTGATTGCTAGTGGCTGAGATTAATTAAAGCATTTAATTGTTTCTGCATCTAGTGAAAGAGCAGCATGCCATCTCTCACAGTGATGGTAGCCAATGTCTGACGTTGGCCCATGCTGTATGTTGTTGCGAGCAGAAATTAAATGAGAATAACACAACAACAGACCGATGGTTGAAGTGGGCTGGCTGAAAGAACCTATAAGCAAGTAACACCTAAAGGCCATGGCTAATGCTAGGCCTAAAAATAGTGGAGGGACCAAGTAGCATAGGTGTTGAACCTGGCCCTTTTTGCAGGGTTATCCCCAAACTTTTTGCCTTCTTCCTCCTATTTTTCTGACTTGTTCTTGTTGGTTTTAGGGCTCTGGGCACTTTACCTCTGCTGATCAGTGCTAACGTGTAAGTGCTCCCTGTGTAAATTGTATAGTTTTTTTATTTTTATTTTTTATACGTTTTATTGAAGCATCACTCACGTCACAGAGCAGAGATACAGTATCATGAGAATGAGCAATTACATCATTTTAGTAAATAACATAAACCATCATCAAATCAAGTAACTAATTGGAGCCGCATTCAAAAGTACAAAGCAAATACAGTAGGGCAGTGAAAGGACAAAGACCATATAGTCCATTATTGTAATGCACGCACCTTTGTCTCGGAGGTGTCCTGGATCTTCGCCGCTAAAACCCTGATTCCCCCTGTCACCTCTCGGAACACAGGATTGTACACTGAATCCCAAGTTGTAACTAGGGGGAACACAGGGGAACAAAACAAGGGTAGTAAGGGGAAAAGAAACACGCTTCCTCTTTCGTCTGTGGTCTGTGTAGGCCAGTATTTGTCTGCAGCACCTGGATCTATAATAAGACAAAAAATGGGAAACGTGAAAACCAAACCCCCCTTTTGGGAATCTTCTGTGTTGTGCTATGATGATATAGAAAGACAAACTATGGGTACCTTTAGTATTGCGTAACACCACTCGAACCAATATTCAAATATACCCAGGCGAATCTCCTGTGAATGTCTTGAGTGTTTCAGCACACACAGCTTCTGTATATAAGATAGGCGAATAAGGCACTGCTTCCAAAATGCCTACATAAAGAACACAACATATTATACAATCCACTCACCACGTGTCATTTTGAACTGCAGCTTTAAATCGGACCACGAGTCACTAGTAAAACACCGGACTCCAAAATAATCAGTTTCAACTTTCACAATGGAAAATCATAAATCTCCACGATATGAACTTCTACTGTGGCAGACCTTTCTCAAATGAAAAATCAGGAAGCGTTTCAAACTCTTAACTGAATATACGATCCAGAAACAAGCCGTCTCGAATCGCTAGGAAATAGTAACAAGCACTAACCACCCGAATTCGGGAATCACTGAAACAAAAACGCCGGCACCCTACCTCCTCGGACGCCAATCTCAAATACCGACCCGGAACGAAAACAGGAACAGCCTAGCTAAACGCGAAGCACTTCCTACTTCCACGGGGCGGGTTATATTCCGTTTGTCTACCTTGTGCGCATGCGTGCATACTGCGCATGTGCACCAACCTATGTAGCTCCATTTGCCAACCACTGCCAACCACTTTTCTCGCTTGTTCAATAGCCATTGCTCGCCAAGTGCGCTTAGCCTATTTCCCCACGCATACGGCAGGCATGACAGAACACCCCTCCCACAGAGCCCCCCACAGGTTTTGGTTTATGGGGGTACCTTCTGTGGAAAGCCCTCAACAACCGAGGAGCATGGACCTGCCCAGCTGGTTCCCAAGATCTCTCCTCAATACCATAGCCTTGCCAGTGAACAAGATATTGGAGTCGACCTCGCACTCTGCGAGAATCAATGATAGCACCGACCTCATATTCGTCGACCTCATCAACCATCGTAGGTAACAGGACTGGCTGAAGGCGTGTACCAGGCGCAACAGGCTTCAATAACGAGACATGGAACACTGGGTGTACTTTCATTGTAGGAGGTAGGGTCAATTTCATGGCTACAGGGTTTATGACCTTCAAAACAGAAAAGGGACCAATGTATTTAGGTTGGAACTTGCAGGCCCCTTTGAGAGAGAGATGTTTGGTTGAAAGCCATACTTTGTCATCTTTCTTATACTCAGGTTCTGTATGTCTATGTGTGTCAGCTGCCTTTTTGTACTCAGTTTTGGCTCTATCAAAATTATCGTGGATGGTGGAATGCACCCTCTGCAGGTGGGCGACTAAATCCGTTACAGCAGGGATTGCACAAGGCCGCAAAGGAGAAAAGGGTAAGATCTTAGGATGGAACCCATAGGTGGCATAAAAGGGGGTGAATAATGTCGAGAAATGATGACTGTTATTATACGACAGTTCAGCCAACCAAATCAATTCATCCCATTCTCTTTGTTCGTGCAACAATTGGCATCTCAGGAATTGTTCAAGACTCTGATTTACCCTCTCGGTCTGACCGTCTGTCTGTGGGTGATGACTCGACGAGAGATGGACCTCTATCCCCAGTGTCTTGCATAATTGTTTCCAAAACTTGGAGATGAACTGAGAGCCACGATCTGTGACTAGAACGTTTGGAAGACCATGGAGTCTGACTATATTCTGTAGGAAAATCTCTGCCAACGCAGAGGAGGTTGGTAATCTCTGTAATGGGATGAAGTGGGAGGCCTTGGTGAACATGTCCACAACTACAAGGAGAGTGTTATTTCCCTTCACTGTACGAGGTAAATCCACTATGAAATCCATAGACACAGACTGCCAGGGGGCCTCAGGAGTGGGCATAGGAAGTAATAAACCTACATAGCCTTGATGTGATGTCTTCCCCTGAGCACATACAGGACACGTTTGGACATATTGTCGTACATCACTAGCTATATGAGGCCACCAACAATATCGCCTGAGTAATTCAAGGGTTCTTTTGTATCCTGGATGGCCTGCCACACTATGTGAATGACACCATTCCATCGCTTGATTCTGGAGGGGTACTGAGGGTATGTACAGTCTATCTTGCACGTACTGCAACTCTGACTTAACAGTAGACTGTTGATGGGACAAAGCCTCCATTGCAACAGGTTCCTGTTGAGCTCTCTTCACCTGCATAAGAAAATCAACTTCAGTAGTGAGTCCCCCTATGATCCTTTGAGGAGCAATGATGCTAGGAGGTGTCTCTTCCGTAATCAAAGGAGCAAAGCCCAACCTGGATAAAGCATCCGCTTTACCGTTTTGTCTGCCTGCACGATAATGTATACGGAAATCATATTCATTAAAAAAACTGTGTCCATCTCATTTGTCTCATTGACAAAGCTTTAGCAGATTTGAGATATTGGAGGTTTCGATGATCCGTCAAGACTGTGACGGTATGATTCGTGCCCAGAAGATATTGCCTCCATTCCTCTAACACCTTTTTAATTGCCAGTAGTTCTCTTTCCCCCACAGTGTAGTTAACTTCGGCAGGAGTTAATTTATGCGAATAGTAGGCTACCGGATGGATTTCCCCCGTCTCAGAATCCGCCTGTGAGAGTACTCCCCCAACTGCCACCTGGGAGGCATCCACTTCCACCACATATGGACTAGAAGGATCAGGATGTTTCAAAATAGGAGCTCTAGTGAAAGCCTCTTTCAATGTGAGGAAAGCTTTGTGGGCTTCTTCAGTCCACTGAAAGGAAACCCCCTTTTTCAGTAAGTGTGTAATGGGAGCCACTAAGTCAGAGAACTGATGAATGAACCTCCTATAGAAGTTTGCGAATCCAATAAATTGTTGGATTTCCTTGACAGTTTTCGGGGGTGGCCAATCTAAAACAGCACTGACCTTCTGTGGATCCATACTCAATCCGGTTGCTGACACTATGAATCCCAAGAAAGAAACTTGATGTCTATGAAAGAAACACTTATCCAGTTTACAAAAAAGGGAATTGTCATGTAGACACTGCAAGACCTCCTGGACATGACCTATATGTTCATCAAGTGTCTTCGAGTAGATCAATAAGTCATCAATGTAGACAATGACCGACCTTTCAAGAAACTCCTTCAACACCTCATTGATGAAATATTGAAATGCTGAAGGAGCATTACAAAGCCCAAAGGGCATCACCCTATATTCATACAGGCCAAACTTAGTACAAAACGCTGTCTTCCACTCATCTCCCTCTTTGACGCGGACTAGGTGGTAGGCTCCCCGTAGATCTAATTTCGTGAACCATTGTGCCCCCTTAATTTGGTCTAAAAGAGAGGAGATGAGCGGTAAAGGATATTTGTTTTTCACTGTAATGGCATTCAGGGCTCTGTAATCAATACAACAGCGTAAGCCCCCCTCCCGTTTAGGGATGAAAAAGAGCGATGAAGAGGCAGGTGACCTAGAAGGTCTAATATAGCCGAGGTCTAACATGGTATCGAGGTATTCCCTTAAGTACACGTTTTCTTTTTCCGTAAGGGAATAGACCCTGCTGGTGGGTATACGAGCCCCGGGTTGCAAATCAATCCGCCAATCGTATACACGATGAGGGGGTAAACAGGTTGCCTTTTCCTTGTCAAAAACGGATTTGAAGTCAAAGTACACTGAAGGTAAGTCACTATCAGGTTGATCATATGCTAAGGAACATTCAGGACTACTTAAAGTTGATACGGAAGGTAGAGTAGGGACTGTGATCAGGTTTGGTGCAACAGAAGCCACGCTATCCTTCCCATCATAATTGTGGTCTCTGCAATCTACACCAAAAGTAAGCTTGGCCGTTTTCCAGTCTATGTGAGGGTTATGAAACCTCAACCAGGGGAGTCCTAACACTACCGGAAACTGGGGTGATTCTATCATGTCAAAAACAAGGGATTCTGTGTGTGTGTCCTCTATTATTACATCCAAAGGGATACTGGAATGTGTTATGGGTCCGTTTTTTAATAGACTCCCATCTATGGTGTACACTTCTTCCTGTGTGTCTTTTTGCACTCTGGGAATGTAATGTGTCTTAGCCCAATGACAATCCATAAAATTGCCAGAGGCCCCTGAGTCAATCATGATGGGCTGTGTGATAGTAGAGGATTTCCAAGACAGGGTGGATGGTATAAAGAAATGTCCTATATTCGACATAATGGAGGAGACCATGTGTGCCATAGGACCCGATTGTAAGGTCTCTGTTACCTTCGGGTCTGTTAGTTTTCCGCTTTGCGGGATTGCTTGGGTTTCACGGGACATTCTCTGAGGAAATGCCCTGCTTTGCCACAATAAAGACATAACCTGTTATCTCTGCGTCTCTGTTTTTCGGATTCACTCAACGGCCCTCTAACACTGCCTATTTGCATAGGTTCGGGTTCTTCTGCTTTTATTTCGGGTTCTACTCTTCGTTCCTTAGTGGTGGGTTTAGGGTATTCACTCCTTCCCTTGTCTTTCCTTCTCTCACCTAACCTGTGATCAAGTTTCACTACCAAATCTATTAGTTCGGGACAGGTAGCAGGAGGGTCCACCACATGAGCCAATGCATCTTTTAGTTCGTCTCTTAAGCCTTTATAGAATAAAGCACTACGCTTTTCCGCTGGCCAATCTGCTTCAACAACTAATCTATTAAAAGTAGATATATAGGTGATTAAGTCTTTGGATCCTTGTTTTAAATAGAGCAGTTCTGTGTCTGCAGCATGTGTGAACGAATGTTTGTCAAACATTTTTCTTAATTCTCGTCGAAAGGCATCATAATCTAGTAGTAAAGGATCATCCTTCTCTATTAAAGGAATCGTCCAATTGGCTGCTGACCCACCTAAATATGATAATACAAATGCAACCTTTGCCTGATCATTCGGGAAACAGGGGGCTTTACATAAGAAGTGCAATTGGCATTGTGTTAGGAAAGCTGCACATTTCGAGGGATCTCCATAAAATCTCTCAGGAGGAGCAAGAGGGATGGTGTGTGGTGTAACAACTTGCACTACAGGGTTTTGACTACTAGCTCCTGCTCCGTCTATTCTATTCAGGCTCAAATTGTCTAGTCTGTCTGCTATGGATTGCGTTTCCCGCTGTAAATTGCCTACCATGCTAGCTACGTCTTGAAGGGTGAGATCCATGGCACCTGGGAGACAATTTGATAGAGGCTTCGCGTTCTGTAATGCACGCACCTTTGTCTCGGAGGTGTCCTGGATCTTCGCCGCTAAAACCCTGATTCCCCCTGTCACCTCTCGGAACACAGGATTGTACACTGAATCCCAAGTTGTAACTAGGGGGAACACAGGGGAACAAAACAAGGGTAGTAAGGGGAAAAGAAACACGCTTCCTCTTTCGTCTGTGGTCTGTGTAGGCCAGTATTTGTCTGCAGCACCTGGATCTATAATAAGACAAAAAATGGGAAACGTGAAAACCAACCCCCCCTTTTGGGAATCTTCTGTGTTGTGCTATGATGATATAGAAAGACAAACTATGGGTACCTTTAGTATTGTGTAACACCACTCGAACCAATATTCAAATATACCCAGGCGAATCTCCTGTGAATGTCTTGAGTGTTTCAGCACACACAGCTTCTGTATATAAGATAGGCGAATAAGGCACTGCTTCCAAAATGCCTACATAAAGAACACAACATATTATACAATCCACTCACCACGTGTCATTTTGAACTGCAGCTTTAAATCGGACCACGAGTCACTAGTAAAACACCGGACTCCAAAATAATCAGTTTCAACTTTCACAATGGAAAATCATAAATCTCCACAATATGAACTTCTACTGTGGCAGACCTTTCTCAAATGAAAAATCAGGAAGCGTTTCAAACTCTTAACTGAATATACGATCCAGAAACAAGCCGTCTCGAATCGCTAGGAAATAGTAACAAGCACTAACCACCTGAATTCGGGAATCACTGAAACAAAAACGCCGGCACCCTACCTCCTCGGACGCCAATCTCAAATACCGACCCGGAACGAAAACAGGAACAGCCTAGCTAAACGCGAAGCACTTCCTACTTCCACGGGGCGGGTTATATTCCGTTTGTCTACCTTGTGCGCATGCGTGCATACTGCGCATGTGCACCAACCTATGTAGCTCCATTTGCCAACCACTGCCAACCACTTTTCTCGCTTGTTCAATAGCCATTGCTCGCCAAGTGCGCTTAGCCTATTTCCCCACGCATACGGCAGGCATGACAATTATAATCCTCCGGGTATACATATCAAGACATACGGATAGGCATTCAAACAGCTTTCTGATCCCTTTGGGCCCATAAGTATTCCCTAAACGGATCCCAGATATCCTTGGGACGGGAAGATCGCGGCAATTCTTCCGAGTACAGTGCTAGTTTCTCCTGGCAATATGACATATCTTTGAGCCACAGTTGCACACTTGGGCGCACCTTACTATTCCATGAGAACAAAAGTCGGCGTTTGGCTAATAATAATGCAACACGCACAAAGCGACCCATCAACGATTTACATTGAGGTGTATAATGCAACAAACACTCTACGGGTGTGCAAGATAGGGGCAGATCCATTATTTCATGCAATAATTCCACCACCCGCTCCCAGTACTCTAAAACCGCACCGCAGTGCCATTCTAGATGCATAAAATCAGCAGTATCGGTGCCACATCTCCTACAGCTTTCTGAGTCTCGGAGACCCAACTTGTGTAGTTTGGCAGGAGAATAATAAATCTGGTGGAGAAATTTCACATGAATGATGCGGAGATTGCTATTAGAGGTCAGTCTGCCTGTCAATGTGTAAATATGCTCCCACATCTCTTCAGTAATGGGGGGCGTCAGTACCGTATTCCAGCGTGCTAGGCTTTTATTCGGTGCAAGTGGCATATCCTGTTGAATTCCTTTATACAGTTTCGTTATTAACTTCGTTCGATTGGGAGCGACAATCACAGCCTGCAGCGCGGTTGATGTCAGAGGTTCATTTGGAAAAGTGGTGTAGTGTGCCTTCATTGCCTGCTTCAATCGAAAACATGTGAAGTGAAAGAGTGGTTTGGGATGTTGTACATAACTGAAATTAGTATCATCTTCATATGTCCCATCATTGTAGAGGTCTCCCATTGACGTGATGCCTATCTCCCGCAGGGTCATCATGGCACCCTCTTCCTGCGCGACAGACCGGGCGGCATGCCCTTGGAGTGGCAGTGCGGGAGCATAAAATGGAAGCCTACCTGTCCGACGTCCTATTTCCTGCAATGCCTTTACCGTGATATCTATGGTGTTAATCTCTTGCTTGGGCGTTCGGCGATTGACGTGCGTGATAATGCCTGTGAGGGGGACCGGATAGGCATCTCCTTCTTCCACTGCCACATGGGGTAGGAAAGCGTGGAGCTTAAACCAGACGTGAGCATATTGAGTCTGGCAACTGAGATAATACATGTAGAAGTCAGGAGCTTGTAACCCACCCTGAGCAAACGGTAGCGTAAGTGTGCGCCAACTAAGTCTGGTTTGTTTATTTCCCCAAACCAAGCGGAGCTGCTGCGATCAGAGCTGCCGGAAAAAACATTGTGTAAGGCGAACTGGGACATTGCTAAATAAATATAAAAATTTTGGAAGGACAATCATCTTCAAAAGGGCTATACGATCTGCTAGGGAAAAAGGCATCCCCACCCATCTGTAGATTTGTTCCGTCAGAGTGACATAGGCCAGACAAAAATGTTCTCGAACTACCATCTCTGGGTCCCGATGCACCCATACTCCCAGGTATTTGACGGGGTCTTCCGACCAGAGAAGCGGGTAATCTAAGTGGGGGGCAGTAGTGACGCGCGTTAGTGGAATTATAATAGATTTTTCCCAGTTGATTTGAAGCCCCGAGAAAAAAACGTACTTGATATATTCACGAATCACAGGGGATAGGTATGTGTGGGGTTCCCGGATGCAAATCACCATATCATCGGCGTATAGGGAAATTCCCACCGGCCGATTATGAAAATTCAGGGCGGCCGCTCTATGTCCCTGCCGGATTCTGCATGCCAGGGGTTCTAAAATGAGAGCAAAGAGGAGAGGGGAAAGGGGACAGCCCTGGCGAGTACCTCTCTCTAGCGCAAACGGTTCGGAAGTAACCCCACCTACGCTCACTCTAGCAGTGATGTCCGTATATAAGACCTTGACCCATTGAGTAAAAACCGGGGGGAAGCCCATCCTGCGCAACAGGAAAAAAAGGCTGCGCCATTCGACAGAATCAAAAGCTTTTGCTGCATCTAATAATACAGCAACTGCCGGTAGCCCAGGTTTTAACACATGGAGCATGGCGAATATAGTACGTAGGTTAAGTAAGGTGGCACAATCAGGGATAAAACCAGACTGGTCAGGGAGGACCAACAAAGGCATTAGAGGTTGTAATTTGGAGGCTAACACTTTCGCTATGAGTTTTGCGTCCAAATTTATGAGCGAAAGGGGGTGGTAGGAGTCACAATTCGTCAGAGGTTTATCTTTTTTTAACAGTGTATGGATTAGGGCTTGTCGGAGAGAAGGGGGAAGCCGTCCTGCATCGTAAGCCTCCGCATATAGATGCGGGATGAGAAGGTCAGCATAGTGTTTATAAAATTCTGCAGTCAGGGCCAGGGGCCTTATTATTCGGCAAGGCCATGATGGCCTCTCTAACGTCTTTCTCATCTATGGGTAACTCTAAGTAGGTCCTGTGAGCATCAGATAGCCATGCAACCACCGTGTCGTCGAGATATTCTGCCATGTCACTCTCCGCAACACTACCCTTAGTGGAGTAGAGGGATGTATAGTACCGCTTAAACTGTTCCGTGATAGCATCGTGGGAATGATGTGAAATACCCTGAGAATCGATAATGTGATCAGTGGGGGGATGGGCCATCCTGCACTGAAGTCTATCTGCTAAGTGTTTGCCCGGTCTCCCGCCCTCCCCAAAGGCACGAGCCACATGTCGTTTAGACAGGTATTTGATTTCAGTATCTGCCAATGCAGCGTATTCCTCCGTCAGCTCCTGAATCTGGCTAGAGTGGTCAAGTTGGGAGTTCTGGCATACTGTGCTTCCAAGGTTTTCAAGCGTTCTTCCAATTTCGACAGCTGGCCCCGTAAATCTTTAAGTATCCCGGCCGTGGTCCCAATGCAGACCCCCCGGATCTTTACTTTGAAGGCCTCCCACAATGTAGCGTGGCTGTCTACCGACCCCATTTTTAAGTCACAGAATTGTACAATTTGTTCCCGAATAGTATCTGTAAAGGTCTGGTCTAGCAACGACGACGCTTGAAAACGCCATGTGAAAGGTCTGTGCGGCGTATCTGGGAGAGCAATGTCAACCGTGACGGGACTATGGTCAGATAAGGTGCGGGGGAGTATGTCGGCTCCTCTTACCCAAGCATCTGTATCAGCACTAAGAAGCCAATAGTCCAAGTGGGACCAACTACCAAAGGCCGGAGCAACATGTGTACCTTCACGGACACCTTCATGCCCCAACTCCTCCATGGCTCCGCGTACACAGTGTGCCACTCTAACTATGCAAGCACCAAACGGGTCAGACTTATCAATGGCAGGATTGAGATGTGTATTGAGGTCCCCTCCCCATAATATAGGCGACTCCGGCCAGGAACGCACCCTTGCAAGCATGTGCAAGTACGGCGTGGGATCATCCACCACAGGGCCATACATGTTGACAATGGTGAGTAACTGCAGCCCCAGCCTCCCCTGCACAGCAGCCCAGCGGCCCTCAGGATCAACATGAGTGTGGAGAGCTTGGAACGGAGCCCCTTTCTTAATAATAATCAGCACCACTGAGCATAGTTGGAAAAAGATGCAGCCAGCCGGTAAGCGGCCCATTTGCTCGCTATTTTATCTTCCCTTTGTTTGTTCAGATGGGTCTCTTGTAACAACGCGATCTTTACTCCATGCCTATCTAAATATGCAAGTACATGCCATGTTTTTTTGGGGTGTGTTCAATCCCAGGACATTCCAGGACATGCATTTAATCGCACTACCTCTTAACGAGTCCCCCAGCACATTAAAGGACAAAAGATATGACAATGAGGATACTGTTGGTACCTGTCAGAGAAAAAAGAAGAACACCATAAAAATATTCCAATCACTGCAATTGCGGCATAGAAGAATACAACAGCAGTTCCCTCCCACCACCCACTTCGGCTTCCCCAATACGCCGAAGGTACCAACCCTATCAACCCCAACTTTCAATGGCAGTAACCCAAAAGCTCCCAAATAAACCATAAGCCACCGGGATATGCCATGATAAAATAGAAGTATAGAATACAACAATTGGGGATTACCCATTGGGGATCGTGACGGCGCCTGCTTCCTCCCAGTCTCGTGGGGAGGGGCCGCAGACACGATACATTGTCCTCCCTCCCGCAGCTCAACTATGCAGGAAACATAAGAGGGCAAAAGTCGAAACAGCAACACCAGGATACATTCAAGCTGTGCTAAAAGCATTGTCCCCCACCCCGTAAACAGAGTGTTTAAGAGCTGTTACAATGGGCGCCCACAAAATTATAAAAAACCTAATATCACCTCTCAGACAGTAGCTGGTCAAGGACACATGAGAGCCCAGAACTCATGACTCCCCGTTCCCTCCCATACACATATCAACAACCTACAAGCATTAAAGATATGAAAAGGTGCTTTTGGGGGATTGCCACACAGTTCAGCAGCGATGAGGGTAGATAGCAGAGAGAAAAAAATAAACAGACACTTTTAGAGCCTCAGGGGAGAGAGTCAATCATCCACATCTGACATATGTGCCGTGGCGTCCGGCGACGGCGAAGCGATTTGGCATAGTCCATGGCTAATTTGAGGCTGGTGAAAATCTTCGCCGTATCCGCCTCTCCGATGCGCAGCCGCGACGGATACAGCATGACGTAGGTCACCTTCTCTTGGATCAGTAATTTCTTCACCCCTTGAAATTCTTTTCTGGCCGCTTGTACAGTGGGCGTAAAGTCGGGAAAAAAGGTAAGTACGTTCCCCTGGTAAGTAATGGTGCCTCTCGCAGGACAGTAACGCGGTCTCTAAAATTGAAGAGGCGAGCTATGACAGGGCGTGCTGGTGCACCAGGAGGAGGGCGCGCCGCAAGTGACCTGTGGGCGCGTCCGACTGCAAACAAAGCTGATAGGGAATCCGTGCCACATATCTACCGTAGCATCGTTTCGACATAGTCCTCCAGCTTCCCGACGTTGGTGGTCTCTGGAAGGCCCAGGATGCGCACATTATTGCACCGTGAGTGCGCTTCCATGTCTTCGTTTTTTGCTTGAATGACGGCCAACAGTTTAGTCATATCGGAGGTTTTGGTGGTGACCTATTTCAGGCCATCTTCGGCATCAGAAATACGTTGTTCGGCTTCCCCCAAACGTGCGGCTTGCCTGTCTAGTTTGGAAGAGAAATGGTCCATCCGTCCATTTAGCGCTTCAATTTTACCATCAATGACATTGAGGCTCGCTTGGATGGCTGCCAGTGATTGTTCCAATGTAGTAGAGGAAGATGTTGCAGTGTCACATTCAGAGTCTGACGCTGCGCCCTGAGCCGTTTTGGCGCCCCTGCGCTGGTCGAATGATAGTTTAGGTTGCGTCCTACCCAGTTTCCCCATGATGACAAAGGGCACCCAACAAGGCAGCAGAGCAAACAGTCACCCCAGGGGGCCTGCCACCTGTTGCGCTCAGGATCTCAGCTAGTCTCCTGACTGACTGAGGCGCGTGGAATTCAATGTAGAAAACACTCTGAAGGTGGCCACGTGTCCAGCGCGGTGTGCGCTTCACCCCACCACAGTGGAGCTCGCCTCACCCACACTCAAGAAGCCAATAGAGGAACAGACAGTTGAAGGATAGTCCTGTAAAGTCCATAGTGCAGAGGCGCAAGCGGTAGCGTAGTACAGGCTCCAAACGGCCGACAAGTAGCAGATCCTCGTACACACCCACACTGCTAGTGCTCTCACGATGCCAGCCATGTTCAAACCTGCTCTCTGCAAGATATATATGGAGGTCGCGCTCCAAACCCCCTGCTGGGCCGGGTTGTGGGTCGTCCCTCGTCGCGTGGATTGCAGTGCCCCAGACTTCACTAGGAGGGTTGCAAGTATGGCGCCAGCGCGGCCGTCAGAGTATAGGCCTCGCACAGGGGGGGGGTGCGCCGATGTAGATGTGTGGTGATATACCGGCCTCAGCGCTCTAAGAGGGCCAGTTGGGCTGTCAGTCTCCGATGTGGCCGTGCTGCACCCGCTCCCAAGACAGCTTTGCAGCGCAGGATCACGCCAGTACACCCAGCACCCTCACAGGCCGCAGGCAGGGCCGGGGGGCACTCCTCTTACCGCGATCTCCTGCGTGAGGGCGCCACCACTTTCACCAGTTGCTGTGCCAGTGGGGGGGGGGGCACGGCAATCTCGGCAGGCCGCGGTCCACCTCTGCAACTGGAGCCGGGGGCTCGCGTAGGGCCGCCGCCGAGGAGGCCCCCATCAATGTAGAGACGCCGTCACTGCTCCCATATACCGATCACTTCTGCCGCCGAGGAGATGTGTCTCGGCGCCCTCAGGGAGCCCCGGCAGACAAGCAGAGCAGCGCTACCTCTAACAGGGCCCAGAGCTCAGCCCACGAGACGTGCAGCCGCCATTACAGATCGGGCAGCTCCCCTCCACAACAGACGATCGCCTCGTAAAGCAGCCCCGATCGTCGCCAAAACACCGCAGCCGAAAGCCCCCGATGTCAGCAGGGCACAGACGTCTAGTATTCTCCTGGATGGCGCGGGTGGAGGAGGATAATTACAGGATAGGCACTGCGGCCGGCAGAGCTACACTAATGTGCGGCCATCTTGCCGGACGCCTAGCCACGCCCCCGTGTAAATTGTATAGTTAGATTGCCGTTTTTTTTTTAAGTATAGGTTTTTATTGCCATTTGGTCAACATCAGATACAGTATGGGAGATCGTCAAGGTGAAACAGCAAATGGATCATGTAGTGGCACAAGCAGAGAATGTTATACTTGCAATGTTTCCCCTGGTCACTCCCGCAAATCTACACAAATAACGGTCCGCCCACATCATAATTAGGAACAGACAGCAATGATCTCGGAGATATATAAAAAAAACAGTACTCTACTGCGTGCCCTCATTACTGGGGGACATACCATATTCCAGCAGCTCTCTAGCTCAGTTGAGCTTAACCTCACTCTTATCATCCAGAGGACGGTGGACGCATATCAGGAAGGTCCAACAAGTCAGAAAGCATTGCTGCCCAGGTCCTTGAATTGTCCAACAACGTGTCATCCCTCTAAAATTTGCGGATATGGCACTCTTCAGCAGTGTTCACAGGAGGTTGAGCCACCAGTCACCCGAATAGTCGTTTTTCAGCACAGAAAGGTTACCAAAAGGTAAGATGGTTGTTTTTGGTGGAGTTTCGTCAGTTTTAAGATTGCATCACACGTTAGGCACTTGTGTAACGCCCGATTTTTCGTTATTCAGACTTGATGAAACCGACTGATAGCAAGATCAGTGAGTGCATTTTTTATCATTTTAATCATTTTGATCACACAGTGGTGAGGCCTTTGGGTTCTATCGGTGCTAATGGTGTCTGTTATTTACATTTTTTCAAAAAAAAACGTTGAAGCCTTGTATAATGTGAATGTTTGATGTCATATAGAATAATACGTTTAATACTTGATCATTATATCTAATCCACAGGCCCCTGATGAAGAGCTCATAGAGCTTGAAATGCATTGGGCACAAAAGACAAGTCGTCTATGCTACAGTTTTGAATTCTACCTTGGATTATGTTTATTAAGCTTATGAATGTATTGAATGTAATAATGCATTGTAATTGTTTTTGAATAATGTTAGGAATGATTTTCATTTGAATGGTACACCGATAAAATGGTTTATGAAGCTCACTGAGCAAATAACAAGTGTTTTTGTGTGAAATTGTTTACAAATTGTGTTAACAGACAGCGGTGTTCTTAATTTTGAACTGCAGCAGTAACAGTGCGCAGAGGTTAAGTGTTCCTCACACTTAAGATAAGGTCTGTAGTTCAGGCACGGTCAGGACAAATGTGCCACCTCCGCAGCACACTTTGTAAAATATTGAAAAAACTTTAAAAGCAAATTTTGTTCTCATAGTTGAAATTCATGAGTGCTCCTCTCACTTTTTATACTCTTCAGCAGTCGCCCATTCAGCCACATCACTTTTCCAGTCAGTATGCTTGAGGGGAGTGGGGGACAGCTAGTGAAAGGCTATCCGAAGCTTCACCAGCGTGAGCCCCAGAATAAAGAACTGAATGTTTAACTTATTTTCAATAGGGACCCATCCCAACATGCTGATAAGGCACTCTTCAGCAGTCGCCCATTCAGCCATATCACTTTTCCAGTCAGTATGCTTGAGGGTAGTGTGGGAGAGCCAGTGAATGGCTATCCTAAGCTTCACCAGTGTGAGCCACAGAATAAGGAACCATATGTTTTTTTTTCCTTTAAAAAAAAAAAGTTTTATTAGATGTTAAACAGTATTACAGTTGCAGTTAAAGGCATTGCAAGGCGTGGCGAAATAGCCCCATATAAAAAATGAAACAAATCACAATTGCATAGTCACTAACACAGCCATTTAGCCAACATCCCGAAACGGGCAGGCGGCGTGAACCTACATACCTCCCAGTATTATGCAGCAGTCTCGGCCTGTATAGCTCAGGTCCCAATTCTAATGTGCATACGCCCCCCGTTAGCACTTCCCTCACCACAGCAACTCATGCTCACAACGGCCACTCCCATCCTTTCGATTATTCCACTCACAAACGCTGACCTACCCACCTCGACCTACCCGACCCCTCCGGGTCCTCCGAACTGGTCTGCTCTGGGCGGGGCCCCCGCTCTTTCACCCAGGTCTTTATGGCTTTTTGTAAAGCTGAAGGGTCTGTAAAAATGTGTGATCTGCCCTGTCGATTAACTCGGAGTTTCGCCGGGTACAGCATCGCATAATCCACTCCCATGTCTCGCAACTGTCGCTTGAGCGGTGCAAAGTGTCTGCGTGCTTCTTGAACTCTGGCAGTAAAGTCCGGATACAAGGCCAACTCCGAGCCCTCGTAGTGTAGCACCTTCTTCACCCGGGCAACCTTCAAGGCGGCGTCCCGGTCCCGATAGTTAAATAATTTTAAGATGATCGGGCGCAGCGCCGCGCCCGGCGGCGGTCTAGAACCCAGAGCCCTGTGTGCTCTCTCCGCCACGGACATAGCCTAGAAGACGTGATTGCCCAGCAATGTCACAAGTAACTTTTCCATAAACTGTTCCATATTTCCCGTAGCTGTCGTCTCCGGCAGGCCTACCAGACACAGATTACAGCGCCGAGAACGCGCATCAAGGTCTTCAGTCCTATCCTGTAAAACTCTCAGGGCCTTCCCCAGTTGCTTGTTATCGGCATCTAAAGTAGTGTGCGCCTCTTCCACCTTCATTAGGCGCCTCTCCGACATGTCCAGCCGTTCCTCGTGTTTGTCCAGGCGCTCCCCCATCCTGTCCATACGATAGGTCAGGGCATCCATTTTCGCGCCTAGAGACGTGATTGCACCCTGCAAGGAGTTCTCCATGGCTCTAAGCATGCTGCGGATATCAGGCTCCTCCTCATCGTGGGAATGCTGTGGTAAATAAATAATTAAATACCTGTGCTATTTTTGACAAGATATACTAATAACAGATAGCTCAATAAATAAGAGTCAAGATTCGAGGTAGCTGGAGTTTGCAGGTTTTAATACAGGCATAAAGGACAGGAACAGGACAACCTGCACGGGAATAGGATGGCAGGGCCTGGCAGGGGGGCCCCGACAGCTGCCGGGCAGGATCTGGGATGAGCGCGCTAGCTTTTAATAACAGTGTACAACATATATATACTAAAACAATTGCATTACAGTTAATACAGTAGGCGTAGCAGTGGGCGGGGTTCGTAGCAGTCGCGAAAGATAAGGCACAGAGTGGGTGTAACAAG
Organism: Lissotriton helveticus; assembly: GCF_964261635.1. Taxonomy (NCBI): domain Eukaryota; kingdom Metazoa; phylum Chordata; class Amphibia; order Caudata; family Salamandridae; genus Lissotriton; species Lissotriton helveticus. Next base: position 1,684,862,387 of record NC_136063.1, on the reverse strand, counting down.
AGGCGTGTACATAGACATGTGATGTAAACGTAACAGAATATGTCATAAATGGGGCGGAAACATGGAGGGGGCTACCTAAGGAGCCGGGACCTCTAACCTAGTGGTGCGCGCAAACTGGCAATGACGTGTTACTAGGAGAAGCTGGGGGCTATGACTTCTGCACTAGAAGAAGAGACTAAAGTCTGGGGAGTCAGAGCGACATGTACCTAAACACTATCTAGTATCTGATGTTTAGAGAACATGTTGATAGAATCCAAAAGTTATCAGGGCAAAGGCTAACAGACACTAAGACTGGTGCATGCATTATTCTACATGTAGTGCGTGTTGAGGAATATTAAATGACCATTAATACAGTATTTCTCTTACATGGAGACGTAAAGGCTAGACGATGACTGAAACTATTGATGCGATTCAGTAGCTTAGGAATGCAGAGAAGGAGGGCTGGACTGATAACTAGAATCATAACATACTCTTGGCAGACTAGCAGGCAGAGCCAGGCCGAGCCGGGCACTGTGAGGCAGGAAGTAAGTGAAGGGTCAGGGATACAGGTGGGGGCTGTATCGCTCCTCAGCGAGGATTCAGGAGACAGGAGCTGAATCTGAGTCCGGGCCCTTTTGAGGCCTAGAAACGGGGACTTTTCAATGAATTAACGTGCACACTGTGAAACGTGGCAACATAGGTTTACATAGGCCTAATACTCGTAGCTTTCACGAGAACTGGAAACTGGCATACTAGAGTTGGACACAACTGTAATTGCGTCTTTAATTGATCATAAGGGAATACATATGCATATTAATCATGCACATATAACATAAGATGGGGAACACGTAGGGACACAGAACATGGCAAAATTTACTTTCCCACATTCCCTCCTTGTCACTACGTTTCCATCAGGAAACATCAATATTCATGATACCATCTATCATTTCATATAGCATCATTTGCTCGTCTCGAATTGTCTTGGAACGGGATCTAGAGCGGGACTTAGGACTAGGAATACAGGATGTAGTACAAATGCCGCAAATCGGAGGGCCACATTGTAAACAGAGGCAACAACTGAATATGATCATTACTGCTATACCTAGGAATGACAATACTTTCCAACCCCAGGCAGAAATTATACTCCAGAGCCAACCGGACCATGTCCAGGTGCCTGGATTCTGGTGTAACGGATGGGCAATTTTATGAAGTCTGGTTATAGCTGAATAAACAGACGGCGCGTTATTAGGAATGAAAATGCAGCAACTAGATCCGATGACTCTACATGCTCCTCCTCTATCGGCCAGTATGACGTCAAGAACGAGACGATTTTGGAGCACGCCAAATCTCATAGCAGATTGCTCTTCGGTTAAATTACCTAGAGCAGAAGTAGTCTCATTCACTACTGCTTCAAGGGTTCTGGTTAACCTACGGATTAGCTTACTATTCTGGATAGGTCCTATAAAGAAGAAGAAACCTCTATTGAAGTCTGTATACTGTTCTAGAGCAGTTTCAGTTTGATCGACAATCGGGGACTCGATCTCTCTTCTATGTCTAATGTGTACTAGATGTGTGTTTCTATGATAATCAGATGGGGCTAGAAAAACTGGTGGCAGTAGGAAGGCAATGTAACATGTTCCATCCCAATCGAGGGGCAGACGAATATATGCGGTCTGACCACAAACAAAATAAGAATGACGTGAGGCTTTGAAAATAGATTTCCCACTGTCACTATACTTGACAATAGTAGTACAATCACTATGTCCTACATGTGCGGAACCATTCTTTCGGACACATAATTCGCCTTTGACTGGTAATACTGAAATAGCAGGTAAATCTGGAGTGGTATCAGACTGAACAATCAGGACCATAAAATTCGAAGAATAATTACCTAAATTATAAACTTCATTTTCTAGATCTAACCCGGTTCTATGGGAAAGACCTTGCTTGTCTGGAAAACATGTACTGTTCAGAAGGGACATATCAGTTGAGGATGACGTTAACGTGGACCATGCTCCACACGAACCATTGTGTGAAAACGGATAAGGAAAGAGTGGCAGAACTCCCTTCGGTGTCTGGAAAGGGGGGAGTCGACCACACACCCAACAATTAGTGGCATTGCTGGTCTGGTGTGAATAGTGTAACATTCTTATAAATGTATTGTTTCGCATAGCAAGACGATAGGATAGCTCGTGAGGAGGCAGATCACTAAATGTGTGCTCTACTGTAGCATTAAAAGACTTATTTACATGAGAAATTGGGAAACATAAATGCAATGCATAACTTGTGCAGGTAACCATCAAACTCAAAAATAGAAGAAAACATAAAATAACGATACATCTGATAGAGTTTTGACTAACTCTCTCACTATGGGGGTCTATCTCATACATGTCAGAAACCTGTCTAACCGTTTCACCCGAGGGGGACTTAGACAATTAAACTGGCTGACTTGTTTTACTAGACCGGAGCTTCTTTTTATAGTCCTGCTGCGGAGTTTCCTCTAACAGGGGAGGCTTGGAATCAAAGTTTGTAGCGGGACAGTCCTTGAGAATAGGGCAGTTTTTAGAATGCTGGCAGTCCTTTAAAATGGAACAGTCCAAAGTTTTTATGGGACATCCATGGAATTTCTTGACGTGGGACAGGTGCACCCACCCCTTGCGGCCTTCCAGCTTCACGGCCGTGCGGGTGGTCAGAAGGACTTGCTTCGGTTCCTTCCAGCGAGGCTCCAGCGGACTTGAACGATCAAAATTCCGGACAAGGACCAAACATCCTGGAACGATTTCATGCGGTTTCACCTCGGTATTGTCTGGAAATGCGGCGGCAACCTGTGAACGACAAGAGTGTAGGGCAGACATCAAGGAAGCTAGGTAATCTGTCAGCATATTACTGGAAACATCTGTAATACTTCGGGGTCTAGGTGTACCCCACATGTTCGGGGGCGGCCGAACACGACCTCATAAGGGGACAGACCTGATCTGGAAAGTGCGACCATGCGCATATAGAACAGGGCGACTGGCAGAGCTACTAGCCAGTCTACACCTTTCTCTTTACAGACTTTGGCAAGACGGATTTTCAGGGTCTGATTATGTCTCTCTACGAGACCTGCTGCTTCAGGATGGCGTACACAATGGAACTTCCACTGGTACCCTAACAAAAGGGAAACATGCTTCATGAGTTCAGATGAGAATGGCTGGCCGTTATCTGAATACACGACCCTAGGGAGTCCATAACGGGGGAAAAATTCACGAACCAACTGCTTGGCAGTGGTCGCGGCTGTGTAATCTGGGACTGGATATGCCTCTGTCCACCTGGACAAAGCGCATACAACTACAAGGACATACTTGAAACCTCGACATCGCTCCATCTGAATATAATCCATCTGGAGGACTTCAAAAGGGTGGTCAGGAGGCTGGAATCCCCCTTGTTCCACCGGGACACTTTTACCTGGATTGAACTGACAACATATCATACAGGTACGGACTTTCTGCTTGGCTGCAGCTCGTAAATGCTTGTTGAACCAAATGTTCTGGATACTGTCTAACATGGCTTTTTCTCCTAAGTGTGCAGGACTATGTGCGGTATTAATAATAACTTGAACCATTGAGTCGGGGAGAAACCATGTGGCTTTTCCCTTCGTCAACCATCCCTGATCTGTCTGGACCCCTCCTTGTTCGGACCATTTCTTGATTTCATCGGGAGCGGCATGTAACTGGATATCTATGACATCTTGAGTGGGGTCCTTAACTGTCATACATGTAGTCGGATCTGGAGTGTGTGTCAGTGTCGTGTTAACTGGAATGTCTGGAGTCTGAGCTGTGAGCTTGGCTGTTCGATCTGCTAGATCGTTACCTTGGGAAATGATGTCAGTGACTTTCGTATGTGCCTTGCACTTCATGATAGCGATAGCTGTCGGTAAATGTATTGCATCTAACAGAGCCTGAATGAGGAGACCATGCTGAATCTTGGTTCCATGAGAAGTCATAAAACCTCTCTCCTGCCAGAGCACTCCAAAGTCGTGTACGACTCCGAATGCATAACGTGAATCTGTGTAAATATTAACTTTCAGGTTCTTGGCACGTATGCAGGCTTGGGTCAGAGCGACTAGCTCTGCTGCTTGAGCGGACAGAGTGTCAATACGGTGTGTCTCTAAAACTTCAGTGTCAGTAGTCACTGCATACGCGGCTACTAGTTCTCCTGTACTTGTTCTCATACATGAACCATCCACATAAAGTGTCAGGTCGGGATCTGGTAGTGGAATATCTGTCAGGTCTTGTCTTGGCTTTGTCATAGTGTTAACAACTTCCACACAGTCATGTGTGGCAGGATTTGAAGTAACTGACGGTAACAGCGTAGCAGGATTTAAAACGTTGCAGCGCCTGATTTCTATGTGTGGCTGGAACAGTGTCAATTCATAACCTGTTAAACGTGCAATTGTCAAGTGCTGGGTCTGTGATCGGTTTAAAAGAACTTCCACGGAGTGTGGAACTTGTACTGTCAGGGTATGTCCTAATACTATGGAATCACTTTGTCTGATAGCTAGAGCTGTGGCTGCAACTGACTTGAGGCACGCAGGCAGAGCCTGGGCTACTGGATCTAAGGTGCTCGAAAAATAAGCACAAGGCTTGTATTGTCCTGCTTGATCTTGTGTGAGAACAGATAATGCTGTACCTTCGCGTTCTGTGACAAAAAGTGTAAAAGGCTTACTATAGTTCGGTGTTGCTAGAACAGGTGCTTGGCATAAGGCTTTCTTTAATTCATTAAAAGCAAGTGTATGTTCAGATGTCCAAGGGAGGACAGTCGATACGGCTGCCTCCTGTGTCGTTAACTGTATCAGTGGCTTTGCTAGAAATGCATACTGAGGAATCCATTGTCGGCAATAAGAAGTGAGGCCGATAAAAGCTCGTACCTCTTTCTGGGTCTTGGGCTGAGGAAGACTCGCTATTAACTGGATACGGTCGGGTGTCAACTGCCTACCCCTCTTGGACAGTAAGTGTCCTAAGTAGATCACTTGCTGGACACAGAATTGAAGCTTCGAAGGGGACACCTTGTGCCCCATCTCGGCTAGAAAATACAGGACTGTAAGTGACGCTCGCTCGCAGTCACGTTCAGAACGGGCTGTGATCAGTAGATCATCGACATACTGGAGCAGGGCAGTGTCAGTTGGCATGTGAATATTGTCTAGTTGTCTTTTAAGTGCTTGACTGTAAATACTAGGACTTTCTGTGAAACCTTGAGGAGCTCGTGTGAATTTATAGCTCCTTCCATTTAAACAGAATCCGAAAAGGAACTGGCTGTCTGGATGAATCGGGACACTAAAAAATGCGTTCTTGAGGTCTATGACTGTGAAAAACGTAGCTTCAGAATCAATGGCTGTCAATAGGGAAGAAATATCTGGAACAACTGGGTACTGGGGAATGATACATTTATTGAGTTCTCGAAGGTCAATCACTAATCGATATACTGGAGGTGCATTTGGATCAGTACGTTTCATGACTGGAATGATAGGAGAATTACATACATTGGAGTCAGTTTCTACAACCACTCCTTGAACAATAAGCTCGTCAATAATTTTGGATAAGGCTGCTACAGCCTCAGGTGGCAATCTGTACTGTCGGATTCGTGGTAACACTACACCTGGTTTCAGAGTCACACGATGGGGTGTGATTTGCATAAAACCAACATCAGTTGGACCTTGCGCCCATAGATGCTGCGGGACATTCAGTAATCTTGGATCAAAATCACGTAATACATAGTGACCCTTAAAGTCACGTAAAAACAAACGTACTCCTTCTGGGGAGCAACAAATAACTGCACCTAATTCTTTCAATGTCTTAATGCATAAAAAAAATTCTGGACATGACTTCGTAAGTAGTAAATCAGTAGTACGGGACAATGGACCTACTTCTAGAGTAACTGGTTTAGAAATCTCGTTAACTATTGGTTTTCCTGAAAATCCAAGGGAAACATTTCTAGAGCCTGAGAGCGGAGCCCCTGGAACCTCGTTATGACTGATAGTAGTCCTACTTGCCCCTGTATCAATCAGAAACTTTCTGTCTTTCCCTAATACTTGACTGTGAACATAGGGACCCTCTTGATCTACAGGTATCTCGATGAGAGGCAAGCCTACCTCCCTCTCTAGGCTGTTTCATGAATACTGCTGGTACTCTGGATACTCGGACTGTGCATACTGGTACATCTGCTGTGTAACATGCTGTGTTGCAGCAATAGGCTGCGGTACTGTAACTGTCTGTTGTGCATTCTATGGTGGCTGAGAAGTCTGTGAAACTTGTTCTTGTCTAGGCGGACGTGGTCTTTCTTTAGTCTTACCGGTAGCTATGTTGTGTTTCAGAACTGCACACTCATTTATAAAATGACCTGGCTGTTTACAATAATTGCAGGTCCCTTTAACAGGAACTGCAGGATGACTGGCTTGATTCGGACCCCTCTTCTGACTGTCTTGAGGAACAGATTGTGCAACTAATACTTTCATTTTCGTGTCTTTCATACGTTTCCTTTCATGATCTTGCTCTTCTCTGATTCTATTCTGGTGATACTGGAGCATCTGAAGCATTTGGGACGGAGTATTAGCTTGCCAGGTACTTTCGACTTTCAAAACTCGGTTTTTAACTTGTGGACTTGAATTCTCGACTAGTTTAGTAACAAAAAGATGAGGGTATGACTCACTACTCGTCTTGAGACCACTGTTAATGATAAAACATTTCTCAAATCTAGAATAGAAATCACTAGTATCTTCGTCTGGTTTCTGTTTACAGGCTGAGATTGCATCCCAGTCTTCCTTTTTCGTGGCTAGTAACCTTGGTAAAACTTGTATTAACAGTTCAGGCAATTCTTTACATTTACCTCCTAGACCGGTACCTGGTACACGTGTATTTTCTTCAGCTTCTAGAGCTGCCCAATCTATCTTTTTCTCTCCCACCTCCCATTCTTTTTCCTTGAGTTTTTCATATATGCCCGCAGGCAACAGGACTTTTAACATTTTAATTATATCTGGATACGTGTATTCTCCCATACGGAGCATGTCTTTTAATTCACGGTGGAACCCTGCTGGATCTTTGTCGTGACAGGGAATTAACTTTTTCATCTCTAAGAGTTCCATCTTAGTAATCGGGGTGTAAACAAATACTCGTTGCATTTCACCACCCGCTGTCCTAACTGGGTGTACTTCTCGTAACGGATGCTGTCTGTCTATGTAAAACGGTTTACTTTCGGGAGGTGAGACGTGAACAAAATGCGGATTCAGAAACGTTCGGTATTTGTGGCGCTGTTCTAGAATGATACTAATTAAATCGGTACCTAGACCTTTCCATTTATACTGGAGTAACTCATTCAGAACATCATGTAACGGACCTGGATCAAAATGCTGACCCTCATACAGTGTAATGAGGTGCTGGATCATATACATACCCACCAGTCGCTGCTCGGCTGGGGGCAGTTTCAGAAACATTTGTGCCACTATTTCGTCTGGAAAAGTGGTAGAATCAGTAGCCCATCGGACTGCTGATCGGGCTAGTTCTTGTTCATGCATGGTACTAAGTTTACTATAGCCGATTCGTGATTTCAGAATGTGATCGGTAGCTTGAAATACTTGCTCCAGAGAACCTTGTTCTGGTGCTGGATGAGGGATAACTTTCTTGTAGTCTAGACGTGAATGTCGGTCGGAAAGTCTAGTTCTACCTACATACGCTATTCTGGAAGGATTCTCGTCGTCTACCTCTTCAGTAGAAGAGTAATTTTCTTTCTCGCTTACTTGTGCTGCTTTGCGTTTCTCGTGTAACCTTATTATTTCTTTACGGATTTTCTTGTACATACTCTCTATACTACTGAGTGTCCTGTGTTTACCCTCGGCTATATTATCACTCCACCTTGTCAGAACTCTCATTTCGGTCGGATCTTTAGTCGGATAATCTTGTTCCCTTATTAAACAATTAATTAGAAACTTTAATAGTATGAGCTGGGTCTCAGCTTTCCTTAGAGACATGACTTCACCAATACTTTCTGAATCTGTTCCTGTACGGATGAAACGATATATTCTGTCTAGATCTTCTTTCATATTCGGTAGGGTGTCCAAATACTCGGTCACCCGTCTTACACGTAATGAATATATAACCATACTATCATCACCTGGGACTGGATCATAACGGCATTCGGTGAGAGCTCGCCTGATATCTGCAACGGACTGATGTTTGGGCGTACGCTGTAACGCACGTTCATGTAACTCGACTGATGTTACACGTTTGTGTGGCGGCGGGGTACCAGGAGGACCTCCTCCCGCGGCCCCTAAACTGGAATCGTCGACTGATACTCTTCGTGTTGGCAGAGTGACCGATGTAGCGGGTACTTGTACTGTAGGCTGGACCGGGGGTACCGTAACAGGTGCTGTAACAGGTGCCCCGGTGGCTGGAGGAACAGAAATTACATTATTTACAGGAGCTGGCGGAGCAGGATTTGCATATTCGGGGACTGTGTCGTCCAAATAGGACGAGAGAAAAATATCAGCTGCGGTCGGTTTGTGACGTAGCTTGGTCGGAACTAATGGTGGCGGAAAATTACTGGATGCCTCCGGGGTTGCTTTTGGCAAGCCCTCGGCAAGAAGAGGGTACATACCCTTAATAAGGGCATTCCTCTGTCTGTCTGACTGTTCGGTTTTAACTCGTTCACCTATTTCAATTAATTCCCTTTCCTGGGCTCTTTCTGAGGATTCTCTACTTAATTCTGACTTTCTGATTTCTTTTTCGGTTCTTTTATGAGATTCTTTGCGCCATAACTCAATGGCATCTTTCTGTGACTGTCTGGCTTTCTTTTTCCATAATACTTCTTCTACTCGCATGATGCACTCGGCATCCCACGTACCTGATACGGGCCATCTATACTTTTCTTCTAATTCCTTGGTGTGCTCGACCCATAAGTCTAGATATAATATCGCACTTATGCCATGCTTTTGATACATAAAATGACCTGGACTGTCCCTAGGCGGGACAGGAACTGCTTCTTCTAACAGACCTTTTCTGGTTCTTAGCTGACGTAACTTGGAGAACAGAGGCATGGCTGAACTAGAGTCTAGACACAATACAATACGCAATGAACACGATGATTACTGGAAAACAACACATTCATACCACGACATTGAAAACACATTGAAATGACATTTTAAAATAACAGTTCGGACAGAAACATTACCTGGAATACTTGAGAACAGAAGCACATGAATTTCTCGAGAACAGAACTTACTAGAATTACTAGATGCACTGCTGAAACAGTACGAAACATACCGGTCCCATAAAGAGACACGTCAGGACCCGCATCCACCTAAGTGGACACTTCGTGTTGGATTTGCGTACCCAAACCCACGGACCAGAGACAATTAGATTGACCCTGTCTAGATACTACCCCAGCAACGGTACTCACCGGGCAGCAAGAACGGAAGGCCTCGGACTGGACTGGACTGCTACGACGACGGACGGACGAACTTCAGACTTCAGTTACGGGTGGGCCTCCGGATACCTCGGACCTTGGACTCTCGGCTTGGGCTCTGGTCGGGACTCGCCGCGTTCCTCCACCGCCTCGTCTGGATGCTGGACCGCAACCTCCGTCTCCTCCGTGGGCCTGAGGGATACTTGAAGCAGAAATATCTGCACGTGCACGGTATGGTTCCGTCACGGCTGCAGAGGGTCAGGGGGCTGGCGTGGCTTCTCCGGCGCGTGGGGAAAGGGCAAGTCCCTATTCGGGCGCCATTATGTGGTAAATAAATAATTAAATACCTGTGCTATTTTTGACAAGATATACTAATAACAGATAGCTCAATAAATAAGAGTCAAGATTCGAGGTAGCTGGAGTTTGCAGGTTTTAATACAGGCATAAAGGACAGGAACAGGACAACCTGCACGGGAATAGGATGGCAGGGCCTGGCAGGGGGGCCCCGACAGCTGCCGGGCAGGATCTGGGATGAGCGCGCTAGCTTTTAATAACAGTGTACAACATATATATACTAAAACAATTGCATTACAGTTAATACAGTAGGCGTAGCAGTGGGCGGGGTTCGTAGCAGTCGCGAAAGATAAGGCACAGAGTGGGTGTAACAAGAGGCGTGTACATAGACATGTGATGTAAACGTAACAGAATATGTCATAAATGGGGCGGAAACATGGAGGGGGCTACCTAAGGAGCCGGGACCTCTAACCTAGTGGTGCGCGCAAACTGGCAATGACGTGTTACTAGGAGAAGCTGGGGGCTATGACTTCTGCGCTAGAAGAAGAGACTAAAGTCTGGGGAGTCAGAGCGACATGTACCTAAACACTATCTAGTATCTGATGTTTAGAGAACATGTTGATAGAATCCAAAAGTTATCAGGGCAAAGGCTAACAGACACTAAGACTGGTGCATGCATTATTCTACATGTAGTGCGTGTTGAGGAATATTAAATGACCATTAATACAGTATTTCTCTTACATGGAGACGTAAAGGCTAGACGATGACTGAAACTATTGATGCGATTCAGTAGCTTAGGAATGCAGAGAAGGAGGGCTGGACTGATAACTAGAATCATAACATACTCTTGGCAGACTAGCAGGCAGAGCCAGGCCGAGCCGGGCACTGTGAGGCAGGAAGTAAGTGAAGGGTCAGGGATACAGGTGGGGGCTGTATCGCTCCTCAGCGAGGATTCAGGAGACAGGAGCTGAATCTGAGTCCGGGCCCTTTTGAGGCCTAGAAACGGGGACTTTTCAATGAATTAACGTGCACACTGTGAAACGTGGCAACATAGGTTTACATAGGCCTAATACTCGTAGCTTTCACGAGAACTGGAAACTGGCATACTAGAGTTGGACACAACTGTAATTGCGTCTTTATTTGATCATAAGGGAATACATATGCATATTAATCATGCACATATAACATAAGATGGGGAACACGTAGGGACACAGAACATGGCAAAATTTACTTTCCCACAATGCGAAGCCCCTCTAGAGCCCCTGTCCGATGCGGGGTCTTGCGATTTTGCCCGCTTTTGTTCAAATGTCAATTTCGTCTGGGTCTTGTCTCCCTTACCCATGCTGTCCGGCCGTACCCGCTGCGGGACAGCACTCGCCACACAGATGCGTCCCCTTCACGTACTACGAGATGGCTCCTGTCCCAAGGCTCCAGACACAGACCACCGGAAGTGCAGCACCTCCGTTCCCACCAAGCAATTAGGGTGTAAGCAGCCAAACCGATAGAATGTGCATCCTATACGTGCCAACTAGGGCCCAGCACCACCGCCGCGTGTTCTGTCTCCCAGGGAGGGCCAGCGAACCTCTCTCACACCTCCGTGCCTCCCATGTATCTCCCTTCAGCACGCCGGGCAACGTCCATCTCTGCCCCTCTGTTCTGCACGGGGTAGTCAGTTCTCTGCTAGCAGCCAGACCCCCATCCACAGTGGGCGCTCCAGAGTCAGGTCGGGGTGTCTGTATGGGCTTCTGTGGCAACTAGGCACGCATAGCAGCACCCCACTAACCGCCTTTCAGCAAACTGCCTCCATGTCCGCCATGTTCTCTCCTCTTGTGCGTGCTCAGGTTCCCCACAGTGCTCCTCACGCCAGCTTTCCAGCCGTGACCCTCACCACCTCACAGGACGGGGCGGTCACTCGCCCCGCACTGCCACTCCTCATGGCTCACAATATCGGCGCCACATCGTTCTCGGTCTGTCACTTCCGACCGCCGCCTCCGTCGGTTCCCAGGCCGCACGTCGAGCGACATCGCCCGGCTGCTCCCGCAACTCCAGGCCGGGGTTCCGTGGCCCAGTCGCCGCGATTCAGGTCGAAGTCCGATCGGCGCTCCCTGTGCCCCGAACCACCACCAGGTCCCATCAGTCCTCGCCACTCACAATTTGCCGCTCTGGCGCTGCATTAAGGGGAACAGCAGCCGTGTTAGCTGCAGGATAATTGGTGCATTGTGCGATGTCCCGGGAGAGCTCAGCGCTCAGACGGCCATTTTGTCCACGAGCAAGCTCCGCCCCCCAAGGGACCATATGTTTAACTTCTTTTCAATAGGGACTCATCCCAACAGGCACTGTCCTATGTCTCTGGGAGTATCCCAACCCGTGGCCTCCCTCAGAGAGACAAGTACCTCATCCCAAAATCCTTGCAGGCCAGGGCATTCCCAAATCCTGTGAATGAAATCCGCCTTAACGTGATGGCATCTGGGGCATGTCGCAGCCCGATCTGGATAAATAGCTTGCAATGTAATCTGAGTCTGGTAGACCTGGTGTACAACATAGAATTGTACCAACCTAAAGCGAGCATCAGATGACACTGTCAGGACCCCCGTATGTATGGCTTCCCAGTCTTTAACTTGTAGGGGCGTACCCAATATGTCTGGCATGCACTGAGAGATCAGTGTATGGCAGGTCCTCCCTCAGGGCTCTATATAGATGTGAGATCCATCAGCGGCCCACACCCAGTGTCAATAGGGCTATAAGGGTATGAGACTAAGATGAAGCCTCAGGGAAAGATGGCCAAATGCCACGGGCCTTAGCTGCTATTTTGGAGTATTGAGGGAATTGCCCAGCACCTACGCCAAAAGAGGACACAGAGGGGTATATGTACAAGCCCCTATTGCCACCAAAAAGTCACTGTTACCGACGTTGTGGTGGTGATAGGGGCTTAGCCTTATTTACAAGGCAGCGTTAAGCCTGCGACCTTGGAATCTGGTGATCTAAGAAAAGAATCCATGCACCGGCTCCCAGCACCTGTTTTATTGATGAACCGCTGTCCAAGGTTGGTGCATCACCACTGCGTGGCTGAAAAATCAGCGCAGTGCCTGCAGTGCAGCTGAAAAATCGCTGCAGCATGAGTCCTGAGCAGTGTGTCACTGACGTCCGTGGCACCTACTCCAACTCCGATGTATCCCCTGCTTGCGGCTGTGGAAATGATGCAGTGCCTGCTTCGCTGCTGCCGCATCGACGTAGTGCATCCAGATTTTTTACGCATCTTCCCTGGGCACGGATTCTTCATCGACACTGCAACACAGTAAGGAACCAAGACTGCGTGTCCAGACCCGGCGCATTATCTCCGCTCTCAGCAAAGAATCAACGCATCACAGCCTGTCAGTAAAGAATCAACGCATCACCTTCCCTGCCTAGCAGTAAGAAACCGACACATCACCTCCTCTGCAGTAAGGAACCGATGCATCACCTCATCTGCCAGTACGGAATCGAGGCATCACCTCATCTGCGTGTAAAGGAAACAAATCATCCCAGTGTGCCTGGGTAGCTGCCAGGAATTCCAGTGGGCATCTGGAGGATGAGGAGCAACTGATGGATGGTGTGGGGGAAAATGTGACTGGCGATTAAGTGATGGACCAGGCTGGGTTTAGGGTGGAAGGTACCCTCTAAGGCAGGCAGCAGTGTTTCTTCCAAAGGTCTGTCCCCAGAGGAGCTGGAGGACAGGCGTGCAGCCAGGAAGCATGTGATGGAGCTAGAAAAACTCAAGATGAAGCCATTTGCTGCATTGCATTACTCTGCACCAGGGAGGTGTTTCCATGGGCGTTGCATGGGTGTTCCCACGCAACATCCATGGATTTTGGCGCATTCCCAGATTTACCAGAAGTGGTACACCTGGGAATTCACTACTACCTATGCCTACCCAGGTGAGGCGTAACGAGGAGAAATATCTTTATTTCTCCTTGTTTTTGCAGCACACATTGAAAGATGCAAAAGCCTCAAGGGATTGTTTTCGTGCAGGACGGTATCCCTTCCTGCACAAAATAATCCTCTTTTCAATGCAGGCACTTCTGCATCAGGGTGCAAGGGTGTCTGCATTAGCGCTAGCCAGCCAAAAGGGTGCCAATGCAGGGGAAAAGGCAGGAATGCACCATATTACCTAACTACAGCACATTCCTGCCCTTTCCCTGTCATGCAGTGCAGCACAGCAAGGTGCCTAACTGCGCTGCAATCAATTAGAACTTGAAGACTCACGGCTTATTACCCGTGAGGGTATCCACACACTGGGTTGCTAGACTTAGTGGAAGAGCCAGGTCTTGAGTCATTTCCCGAAGTCTGTCATTGAGGGTGAAGTTCGGAGATGGAGAGGGAAGTCGTTCCAGGACTTGGGGTTTAGGTGGAAGAAGGAGCAGCCTCCGCAGTGGCTATGACGGATACATGGTGTCTGTGCAAGGGAGGTGGCGCAAAGGTTTCTGGATGGTTGGTGGAAGTTCAGGCAGTCATTCATGTATGCCTGTCCTTGGTCGTGGAGGGCTTTGCAGTCAGTAGGTTGAATAGAAATCTTTTCTGGATGGGGAGCCAGTGGAGGTTCTTCAGGTGTAGGGTGATGTGGGCCTGTTTGGACAGGTTGAGGATCAATCTGGTTGCTGAATTCTGTAACATCTGGAGACTTCTAACGGGTTCAGTAGGGTCCTGTGTAGAGTGTGTTGACATAGCCCAGAAGGCTGGTGATTAGGGCTTGCGTGACTGTTTTTCTCGTTCTTATGCATTGCATGTATTGCGTGACTTGCCCATAAATAGGGCCCTAAGTTGGTATCCTAAGCTTGATGTGCGGGAACAACGCAGATACATCACAAAGATTAAAGTGTGGACAATAAATGGCCTCAAATAAAGTACTGGTATGCACCAACAAAAAGAAAGCATGCATTAAGAGCAAAAAAGGCAAAGCGATATGCAGGAGCATTTTATTAATAAAACCACATTTTGAAAAGCTAAAACATTCTATTAAAATTAAACTTCTAATTTTTGTATTTTTTTCTTTGTGAATAAAATAAAATGTGCCTTAATTTGTTTAATGTAACTTGTTTCTGTATTTTTGTATATGGATTTGAGGTTCAAATCATAGCCATTGCTTAGGCTGGGAGCGGCTTCCAGTAGTGATTTATTGAGGTCTACAAAAGTCTAAAAATTAAGATCTGCTGCTTTATGCAATTACAATACATTAATGTACACAGATATAACTATTAACCCTCACCTACTTTGTGGGGCATGCTTCGTCGGTGGGTTCCGAATCCAGCACTGGGAAGCATCCATGAGTACAACTGTTTATTGGTTCTACAGGCTCCTAGTTATGGGTTCCCTAATTTGGGTGAGGTTAGGTCCCTATGTCAACATTTCTGTTCTTCCGTTGTTAAACTGGCAGACCTATATCGAAAGTGTGTGTGGGTGAGCTATGTTTTACTGGTGTCTCCCTAGCATAAGATTAAAAAGAGGAGGTCACACAATGGACCCTGCTTCTCTTTTCTGTCAACATGTTTTGGTATTCAAATATTGTCCCTACGGGTTTAGAAGCCTTCCTTGGGACTATAAATATCTCACATCAAATATTGTGAAACCAGTAGGGGTCGGCAGTAGGAGTTTCTGCAGGGCGGTGATGTGGGCAGGGGGGGCACGATGGGGGGTAGTAATGTATGGATTACGGAGTTTAATAGGTAAGTAAACATTTAAATAAATAAAACTAATTTCGTTGCGCGCACTGCATCACATTTGGTGATGCAGTGCGCGCAACAAAATTTGTTTTATTTATTTAAATGTTTACTTACCTGTTAAACTCTGTAATCCATACATTACTACCCCCCACCCTGCCCCCCCTGCCCACGTCAACGCCCTGCAGAAACTCCTACTGCCAACCGCTAATGTGTGAAACACTCCTTGGTTCACAGGGCATGTTATGCAAGTGGAGTCAATATATCCTTTGATTTTTCCATAATATGGGGTCACAGTACTGGAAAACATCTTCTTCATAGAACAGGTATAGCTTAGGCAGAAACAGTGCAAGCTTCCCTCCTTCTGAGGATAGGTACAGCTAGTGGGGCAGCAAAGCAAGCTTTCTCCATCACATAACTCATAGAAATCAGGCAGTAACAGAGCAAGCTTAGTGAATGCTGCGCTTCCTCACAGAACAGGTACAGCATGGCAGTAGCAAAGCAAGGGTTCCCTCTCTCACAGAAGGCAGCAAGTGCAATGTTCCAGACGTTGTAGAACAGATCCAGCAGTCATACTCATATACGTTTTCATCACTTAAAGAATATGTGCAATTAAGGTCAGATATGTGATATGAAAGTTACAGACAGATCTATGCAACTAGTGCTTAACTCACTGAGAAGACCATATAGGTGGATAAGTGAGTGAATATGCAAGTTCTGACAACATTTTCACTTATGTGATATTCCATGTCAACATTCTGAAAGTCCTGCTGAAACCTGCTGCTTGTGTTTATTCTTTAGTTTTCCACGTTCTGAGAGATAGCCATTACCTAACAGATAATTGTTATCCGGAGCAGCCTAGTCACAGGCTAAGTAACCATGCTCTAGACAGGCACACATGCCAAACTTTTCTAAAAGATTTTGAAAGAGTATGCATCAGGCTCTGCGAAATCCGAGCCTTGGTGTTATATTCCTGAGTTAGACATATGTAGCAAGGCAGCTTACTCCTTACATTGTCCTAGAAAATAACGTTTCAGCTGCGACCTTTTGCACACATTTGCATGCACGACAATGTTGGATTTGTTTCTCTGAAACTAATTTGTTTATACATCCAGCTTCTCACATTTTCACAATGCCCTGAACATCATGTACTAGGCCTCTCTTTGCACTAGGTACAAAAGTTGTCCTATCTTCATCCACAGAGCGACATCACTATCCACATATCCATAACATCACTAATCTAATGCTCACATTGTCAAGGCTGCTTTTCATTATAAATAATAGACAACCCAATAGATTGGTAGAGGAGGCACTTCTGCTGACACCGAAGGTCCCTGCCTGCTGAGAAATGACCACGCACCAGTCTGACATTTCATGAGGAGTGTCCAACTCGAGACCAAGACAGGGTACTTCACTCTTTCCCATCAGGTCATGGTGTTGGATTCTTGGCTCTACACCTGCACACACTCTAGGTACACTTAGAGTAGGGTCCGCATCGTAGGAGTACGTTAGATTACCATATTGCATTATGTCAGCATATATTCATTCCTTCTTCATCATGGTAGAAATGTATCTACTGTTTACTCTCTTGGTGCTTGTACTCTCCTTTATTTGCTTCTGTCTCCTAATTATTGCAGCACATGTATTTTATGCAAGAACAACCTTGGTTCAATAAATATTATTCAAAACGTTACACTGTGTATTCTCTGTATATTTCTCTGAGAACAAATGAGTATGAGTGACTGAGTGTAAGGTTCTGTATGGTTTCCACGATTCCTGAGGAATCAGGGTTGTCATGTTCAGTGGTTGCCAGAAACTGTTTGCTCCTTGGTAAGTTAGGGGGGGCTTGCAGTGCCACTGTGAGCTAGCTGGTCTATCTGCCAATGTATTCTGCATGGGAATCCGGATCCAGTCTTGACACCAAGACCTTAGTTTATGTTGTCCAAACAATGCGCAGATCCTATGGATTGGTAGGAACTACACAACATTGGTCCTGCACCTGTTCAAAATGTTGAAGATCGCCACTGCGCTGCAACATGATGTCTCATTCATACATCCCCATTAAGTTACAGTCCAATAATACAATAAAGTCTTTAACAATGGCAACAATGACTCTTTGCATTTATTCACCAAATAGGTGTTATGTTATTTACATCGGTGCAGATGGCACAGTGCTAATTGGTGTGGTTAAGTGAACAGTAAAATATGTTATGTATATACAGTAGGGATGTAAACCAACCTTTAAAATTACACAGTACAGTCCTAATTCTGGTTTTGCATTAAGTTAGGAGTTATTTTACACCTAGACAATCTGTATTTCAGTGTTGAAGTTATGACCCACAACCTAGTTACCCTGGGTCTTTCAGGACAAAACATGCCATCGAGGTACGGTGATGCCCCAATTCTAGAATGCAGTTGATGGGAAATTCTAATTGCAATAGCAAAAAAAAATGTATATATGCTCCTATGTCCTTGTGATCTTATACAAGTGGGTTAAACAACTGAGATGATCAAGCAGAGGACCTGTCAATATCGCAGCCGCATATAATGCTGAACTGAAAGAGCACCACTGTTGAAACACTTCATAGAGTGTTGTTCAGAGGAGCAACTCACAGGGGATATAAGATGGTATGTGTTAGAAGTAGTGAAACCTGACTCAGAGATGGAAATCTAAATGGACTCTCTGCACTCCGTGAATGTAGATAGATGGCCCACCTCAGAAGTATGTAAATTGGACTTAATGACATATGTGAATTAAGTGGGGGTTACTGCCACTTTGAATTAGAACTAAGACATATAGATGATGACCTGTTTAAATATCTGAATGGAACAGTTAATGATCCACACTGAGATATCTGAAAAGGTAGAAGTGCATCTATATGATATGGAATTGGCTTCCATAGACTAGACCCCAAGACTTTGTCATCTTGCCTTTAGTGTCAAATTGCCCATCAGACCTGTTAGTGTCATCTGAAATCACTGACTTCTGACACAGGTTCCTGGGGAGGGGTCCCCAAACTATGTTACTTTTTCTTGCATGAGAAACCCTGCGACCTCCCTCTTGCCCCTAGGTCTTTGCTCCTGCCTCCCCCCAAAGACGTTGGGATGGGCTATTTCCTCCCACCCAAGATGAGCACAACTTGTAGAGGTCAAGTATATGAAAACGCAGGAGATAAGAGCATTTCTGCTTCTTTGCATATAGCTGGGTCTGATCTGCGGTAGTGAAGTGAGCTAAAGAATGATGATGGATTCAACCCAGACCTGTGACTGTGGGTGAGTGTCTGAAAAGTTTCAGTGCTCCGTCCGTGATCTCCTTATGTTTTCAAATATTTACCAGGCCATGCAAAAAACGGGACAGGACAGACATAGGAGTAAAGTAAAGGGGCAGATTTACAAGCCCCTTGCGCCTCTTTTACGCAGCTGTTGCGGTACTTTTGTGACGCAGCGGCGGAGAAAATCCAGCGTCATGGTGCGGGGTACTTACAACGTGGCGCATCTGGGAGATGCCTCACGTTGTAAAGCCCTGCGCCACAAGAAGGCGTTCCTGAGCGGGGGGGGGGGCGTTCCGGTGCAGGAATGCCTCCTAAAAGTGGCTGAATGAAATCTACAAGATTTCACTCAGTCACTTTTATGACCATGCTGCGTCAAAACCCTGCGCCTGCTTAAAGCAGGCGTAAGGATTGACGCAGCATGTTAGAGATAGGGCACCCCCGAGCCTTGCTGGAGCTGCGTCGCGCTTGCGACGCAACTCCAGCAATGCGCCGCATTTCCGCCGGGGATGCTTCACGCATCTGCCAATCCGAGCGCCACAGTGCGCCGCATTGTAAATGTGGCGCTTCAGTGGTGGCGCACGGGTGGGCAGATGCGTCGCAACGCTTCTGGCGCATCTCTGCTGATTAGCAGAGATGCGCCAGAAGTCGTAAATCTGCCCCTAAAGGCTTTAGTCCTACTTATACGTCTGGCTTGCCCTTGTTTTTGCTTCTCAAAATCTGCTCACCCTATGTCTGGCCCCTCCTTGGGGGCCCCTATAAAACAAGCCTAATCTCTTCAGGGTGCTGTCTGCTGAAGGAAGGGATGTAAATGTAGAATAATTAAATATTGGATACAAATGTGAGAACTTTTAGTTTTGACGTAATGGGACTGGATCAGCTTGGAAAGGGGCGCACTGCTGATTCGTGCCACCTCATACTAGAGAAGTTTTAAGGCATGGGCAAAGTGGCCAATTTCCCAGTGGCCCGAACTTTTTCTCGTTTACTTTTATTTCTCTGTTTCAACCTTTAACATTTTATTCAATGTGTGGCCCCACAGGCCGTGAATTTGCGAAAAATGGGTCATAAAATTCAAGGTTGTTCCGAACAAGGGCCCGCAAAATCCTTCAGATGACACTGCCTCCTCATACTTGGCAGACGGAGAGACTTTCAGAGTCTGCAGTCAGCGACCTTTTAATAGGATACTGTGGTTGGAGCCTGACGGAGCACTTGAGGAGCAGGGTAATGTAGGGAGCTAGGCAGGTGTTTTTAATAAACATGTGTCAGCAAAGCAGCTGCACTTCCTGCCCAGAGAGGACGGCGTGTTTGCATTCCTACTACCGAGGGCCTATAACAACACGAGGCTTCAAGCCGTTAATCCGTTAGTCACCGCGCCGAGCTGACATCATCAGAAAACAGAAACTACGCACCCGCCGCGCTTTCGCAAGAGCTTGCAGTTATAAGACAGAGCCACGGTTCAGCAATGTGTGGGCAGAAAGATGACACTTCCGGTGTACTCTGCAATGGCTGAAAATAGTCACCCCACCGCGACCACTACACGCAGGAAGGTGACTGAAGGGAGGCCTCGCTATTTCCCAAAAGTGTGCCTATTCACGTAAACAGCCATCCTGGGAAAAAATATGCAAGACGCTGCTAGCAGCAAATTGTGAGCAAGATGTAAGACAAAGAGGGAAGCAAAAATACGGGTATCCGTCCAATATTCGAAAACAACTTACTGTATGCAGGGAAAACTGTTTGAAAAGGGACTTTTCGCCTCTAAATTCATAGTGTAACAAAATATGCCTTGCAGGTCTTGTATATTTCCCCCTTACTGCCGGGCGGTAAGAGTGAATGGGGAGAGCCGAGGGGTGACCGTCGCTCAAGTGGGAACATTGACTAAATGCAATTAGAAATCTAGCAGGCAGGACAAAAACAGATGTATGACATGACAACGCGGGCTTTTACCCCGCGCTGCCATTACGACGTTGCTTGTACAACGCAAGTCGTTACAACGACTTGCGCTGTAGGCGCTGGATAGTGGAACAGTTAAATTTTATATTCCAACTCTAGCCCACGTTACAGTAGGGAAGGTGTTGGAATAGAAAATTAAACTATTCCTTTTCCAACAGCGCCCTCCAGCGCAAGTCGTTGTAACGACTTGCGTTGTAAAAGCAGGGTCGTAATGGCAGCATGGGGTAATGCCCGCGTTGTCATGGCTGCTTACCACAAAAACATATGTAAACTTGTCCAAACAGCAGTCCCCTCTCGGATTGGACCGGAACCCACTCCTAATGCTTATTTGAAGACCATGACGTCTCCTCGGAGATATGAATGAAACGCATATCCCTATGCTGGGCCGGCCTTTAGCATGGGTAAGATGGGCCCAGGGCGCCAATATTCTGAGGGGCACATGGAGCTGCCTGCATTAAGGTTACGCCAACAGCAGCGCCCTTCTCATCTTGCTCCAGCCTTGTCTTTGTCCCTGCCTGTTTGTTGCTGTCTGATTTGCCAGTTTAAAGTGGTTTTTTTATTTTTTTTATTGATAACATGAGGGCAGCGTAACAAAACATCGAGATTAAAAAATAGAGGCAGCTTCGTAGCTCCAATATGTCCAAAGAAAAAGGCAAGTGTAACTAAAGGAGAGAGAGGGGAAAAATAACAGTTCGTAAAGTCATTTGGCAGGAACAGATTTTCTCCTTACAGTTACACAAATTCTCCCCAGATTTTTTCCAATTTATATAGCGATCTTACCCCCCTAATTTTAGCCAATGCACACTCCATATTATATGTATCTTTAACTATAACCCACCATTCTGCCGTCGATGGTGGATCCCGTGCAATCCACGCCAGAGCTATAGCTAACCTAGCGCAAGCCAGTAAATACTTATGAGTTCTCTCTGAGTATAGTCACCCGGTTGAGGACCCAGTAGCACATCTGTTACCGTAAATGAGATTGATCTGTTAAGTTTATGAGACACAATTTTTTCCACTCCACGCCAAAACTTTGTTTGTGAAGGGCATGAGCTAAACATATGCGACAGGTCAGCAGCGAATAAGTCACATTTTGGACATCTAGTCCAATCGCTGGTTGGATTATCCAATGACCATTTCGCTATCTGTGCAGGGGTGTGATACAATGAGCAAACAGTTCTATATGATTGTACCCTCAGACTAGAAGAGTGTACTGGTTTACGGATAGTGTCAAGTGCAAGTGATACAGTGTTGGCAGTAATGATAGACCCCAATTTCTGGCTCCATCATGTAGCTAACCTCCCACAATCGTCTTCTTTCTGAGAGTTAAATCCTTTATATGCAGCACTAATCACTACAACAACATAAGTATCAGTTGCTGTCACCTTCAGTAGTGGACGCAGGGCCTCTCGCACTATGGTAATCTCTGCTGCGCTGTCCAGCAACATCAGCGCCCATGTCTGATTCCGAAGCTGCGTTCTCACTATCTGTGGCATATCTCGCTGTCAATGCGGTGACTTTCTTTTTCTGAAACTGGGGTCTTTTGGGTGTAGATTCGTCCTGCTTGCCTTTTCCGTCTTTCGTGCGGGGCTGGTCGCGACTCTGCTGGCCACCCCGACCTCTGCCGCCTCCTCCACCACCAGTCAAAGAGGCTGATGAGTCCTGAAAAGAGGAGAGCGTTGTACAGAAACCTGAAAATGATCAGGTGATTTTATCGTCGCGCGATCGCGCATCATAAACACATTCTGTAGACGCAGGCACAGGAGATGCAGGACGTGACTCCTGCTTCTGTTGTTGTTTACCCTGTTTTTTGTTCTTAGACCAATTTTGCTTTTTAGATTTAGGTTGTTCATCCTTGTCGGAATTTTGTCCTTGGGGTTGCTTCTTCTTTTTAGTAGAGAATGGCTTGACACCCAAACTATTACGGCCCACGTTCTTATAAGCCGCCGTAATAATTCTCGGTAACTGTCGGGGTTTATCGGCATCGGGAACTGCCTGCAAAGCGTTAGACACTTAGAAGCTTACCGAATCTCCCTTCACATTCGCAAGGACGAGATCGGAAACGACGTCAAAAGAGCCGCATAGCCTCATTCCCAATTCAACCGCTGCCTCTGGTCCGTGCTCATCTTGAACACACTTAATGACCTAGGGAAGGACAGTCATTGACGGAGTGCCGAAGCACCTGGTATACACCGCTGCAAAGATCTTACCCCATGATTCACAGTCACCGGCCTCAGGTATCAAGTCTTTAGGCAAACTAATTGTAAGAATTATGTGTTTCTCAACAGGAGTTGTGTTAGGAAATACTGCCTCCAGCTGGTCAAACTTCTCGGCAAGCCAGAAAGGCATATCATCCTTATCTTGGGGTCGCTTGTACATAACTGCATTAACCATCACAGGACTAAGCTTCATTCCGCTCGGTCCGCTGGAAGCGCCGCAACACCCGGGGCCCGTCCGGGAGATTGCGTGTAATGTATTGTACCAAGGCCCTAATAACTGCAATTGCGATGTTATGTAGGGGCCGTAGATCGGCAACGGGAACCGCCCCCGCTTGAGGATGCGGGGTAAATCCAGCCAAAACAGGCCATGTAGCGCCTGGAATGGACAAAGGACCTAATCTACTTGCCGTCAAAGAGTGGGGAAGAGCGCCATTAATCCAAACTCGGTGCTGCCAAGCTGAAATTGGAATTTCCTGTGTCCTATAAGGAACATATTCAGCGGGCACGGCTGTGTGAGTATACTTGTGAACACACCAGTATCTGCTTTCACAGCAGGGAAGTTCACCCACGAGTAAAAAATCTCAAACGGGTAAGCTACTTCCGCACTCACAAGCATGATAACAGCCATGCCATCCAGGCCGACGTTATAAGTTTGCAAATGATTGCGCACCGCAATGCGACTATGCTGCGGTATGTCAACGCCACCCATAACGACACAGTGAGAAAGTGGTACAGTGAAAAATCTATGTAGCACAACTGGTTAGTAATTCAAAAGAAAACCTTTTTGTTAGATTCAAGCTTGAAAAGACCTATATAATTATAGGTAGGTTTATCCATCACCACCGTTATCCGGAAACGATAGTGAGGGGGTTAAGGACTGATATAAGCACTACTCAAGCGCCTTGTAAATATGACCAAACCACGTTGGGCACCATGTTGCAGGGATTCTGCTCCTACACAGAATTGTGCATAGAGACTTAGGACCTCAGTGAATTAGGGTGTACCCAAACCCACCTTAGTACCCAAACCCCCTACAGACTAGCAATCAGTGACTCATTGGTTCTTCGTCCTATAGCAAAAACCCCAATGATTAGTCAACCCAGAACATGCGACTTAGGTTACCTCAGGTAAGGTGGCTAACAAGAGCACCCTTTTGTTACTGTCTTACACCAGTCCAAAACAAGGAGTAAATGGAGAGAGGGGGCGCTAGAGGGCACACAACTGAATGGCCGCACTCGCGTGAGGCTCCCGAGGTCCGGAATAATCATCCTACAATTATCCTACTAACGACTTGTGGTGCGCGTCCGAAACACGAGTGAGCCGTACCTTGCTGCCTGACGGACACTCGGTACAACTTAAAGCGGAACGGATGCGGCATGAGCAGGCAGGAGCTGATTGAAATCTGACCGGCTGCAGAGGGGCAAGCTGTCGGAAGTGCTTGGAGGCAGGGGCGGCTGGGACAGCCCGTGGCTTGAAGGGTGGTAGTCGGGCCCCATGGCTGTGCGGGAGGAACAGAGGAGCCCGAGAGCCTGTGTGGCGTGTTGGACTGTTTGGCCGATACCGGGGCGGGAAGGCGACCTAGGTGCAGCGCACCATGGGGGCACACATCCCGAGTGGAACGACGAGCCTGGACATCGGCCGACGACCCAACAGCCCGGAGGGGCGGCGGCGGCGCTGAGGGCAGTTGTGGCAGACAGCGTGACCGCCACAACGTGGCAGATTATAAAGTAGTGAGGCACGGGTGCCCGGTGACGGGGGCACATCCTTGGATGCGGTCGGGGGCAACTGGGCTTGCTGGGTCGCCCGCAGCGGAGGGGAGAAGACTGTGAGGCCACACTGGACGGCAGCGGCGGCCTCCTGACCCTGCCTGAATTGGTCCGGCTCCCCAGTATCCAGCACTGCGCTGCGGTGCCTGACATTGCGGGCCTTCCGCCGGACTGGAACTGAATCCAAGGCCCAGCTGGGTGTGGGAAAGCAGCGGGGAGCAACAGGGCGTGACCGGGTACGGATCGCCCTGGGTCTATATGCTTGAAGCCCAGCGCTGAGATCAGAGGACCCCTTTTGTCAAGGTGAGGGCAGCACGACTGGGCCGCCATTGCGCCACGATTGGCGAGAAACACTGCTGCTACCTGGGGTCAGCCACTAAGAACTGTGCCATTGTTGGGGGATCCCCCCTTCTCCCCCCCGTGCCTGCCGGCTCGGTGATCGACATAGGAAGCAGAGCCTCAAATGCGGCGCACACTGGGTGCTGAAGGACACGGTCATTTCTCCTTTGAGGGCACTGCTGTGGTGCCACTATGCCCCCCGGTATTGCCCTGTAGAACACCGTTGCGGGGCCCAGCCCGGCTGCCCACCAGTGAAGAGGGCTAGAAGAGACACCAGGGTAACACTCCTACAAGCCGGGCACGGCATCACTTGGTGGAAGTGGCTAGGTGGTTGTGCCTCTGTGGAAAAGTCAGCCCATAACGCACCAAATGCCCAGGCTGCTGGCGCAGGACGCCTCTTAGTTCCCATCTTGAACAATTACAAAATAAAGAGACGGGCGCTGGAAGCAGGAAAACAAGAACAGAGTTTTATTTCTCATGAGGAGAGCCTGTCATTTCGGACACTCGCATAGTGTCTTCAGGAGGTGCTCCCTAGCAGCCTCTCCACCACCCACCCACCCACCCACACACACCCACCCACTCTGAGGCTTCATCTTTTATACACATGTTTATGATGCACAAACATTCCTTATTACAATAAAGACGCTTTGAAGTAGGAAAAGGCATGCTTGGAATCCCAGCTTCAGGCCTATTCCCATACCAGTTGCTCAGATGTCATCCTCCCCTCCTGAATGTAACAAGAGAGTGTGATCTCTCAGCCGGACATTCCTACAGGACACGAGGGCAGGAGGGGATGATCAGATCAAAGGTTGGGCAGGCGATAAGATCGGGGACTTCGGTTGGTGTATCATGGTTTTGTTATGCTGGGCAGGAAAAGGGGGGGGTGTACATCCACGAGGCTTGGTCTTAGGACTTGGGACCGGGTCGAAAGGCCAAGTGCAGCTGGGGGGGGGGCTCGTCAGCTGAGGGGAAGGGTGTTCTTGGGAGGAAATGGGGGGGTGTGGGTCAAGCAGGAGTGTTACTTCTAGAGCAGGGTCACGCAGAGGGAGAGGGTTTTATGGCCGATGCATGAGCAGTGCGCGCGGGGAGGGGTGCCGGGGGTTTAACAAACGGGCAGAGAGGCCATGATGCCTAATATGGCTGTCGTGTACGTGTGTGCATGGGTCTATGCTGGCGGGATAACACAGTCAGTGTTTAGCGATATCCGTTCTGCTTACAACAAGGGATACAGTGAACACAAATGAACGCCGCTTATGTGCATATACATTGCCATTTTCAACAGTCGCCGCTTTTTTACATAAGCTAGTTCATTTCTATACAGTCGATACGATTTGGCGGAATGCGGTACATATGATTTTACATTTGTTGGATTATTCATACAAGTCTAGAGATCGGCATAATACTTAGTCGGGGTCAATCAAGAAAAAGGTTCCGACACATTATAGAATCAGGTTCTGACTTTCTCTCCGGTGACATCAACATACAGTAAAAAGTGCTCTGATACCTTCGGGTCTCGTCAGTGCTTATAAGAGACTTTTGGAAAACTAAATACATGAGTGACCGATTAAACATTTTTGAAAGCAATACAAGAAATGGTTGAGGGAGGAATTCAGTTCGATACAAGCAATTAGTCAAGGGGTGGGTAGAAAGTTCAGGAAGGGGGGGGTCTTCATCACAGTGTCTTTTTAACAGCGAGCCATCACTGGTAGGCTCTGGTAGTCCGTGTTCTTTCGTTGGCGCTGTTGAGCACCGGCGGTGGAGCTATAGGTCCAGCTCGGATTCATCCTTACGCGTTGCAGGGTGTGATCAGTCCTCTGCTGTTAGATCACAGTCCTGTTTCCTAACTGATCTTCTTAGGGGGGCCTCATGCTGGGCACCTGCGTGTCTTTCTTCTTCCGTGGCAAAACCTTATTCTATCTAAATGCTGCTCTTCTTTTCTGAGTCAAAAGTTATGCGAAAAGGGTGATGTTGTTGAATAATCGAGGGGAGAGAGGGCGGAGTGGGATCAGATCTTTGAACGCACCAAGGGACCAAAGGAGCAAAGGACGACGAGCAGGCAGGCCCATCAGTCGGGCCCAAAAGGGACGGGGACTTCAGGCACGAGTGGGTCAGCAAATCGAGGGCTTCAAGGCAGCCCTTCATTCCTTCTTCTGCCGAGTTTGGTTGAGGTCACACGTGCTTCATGATCTGTGGCCAGGCTGTGCGTCACGTCCCGCTCCTCTCCTCCAGTGTTTGTATCTTTGAATGGGTACAAAACAAGTTTTTAGAAAAACTGGCAGGAGAAGACATTTATACATCTCAATTCCGTCCCCACTCCTAAGTAGGTGGGGGATAGGTTCAGCGGTCACAGTCAGAAGTCATCACTTATGGAGTATGTAGGAGGGCATTTCCACTGAATTCGTAAGCCTATTTGGCGTTCATTCGTGACGTACGTGGAGAGAAATCGGACTCCCATCGACAGTGTATTCTATCAAACTCGAAATCGAGTCCTTAAACCCAAGAACTGACAATCTTACATTTCCCTTCGGGGTTGGCTAACTCTTGCAAGCAGGGGGGATTATCATCATGAGGGGGGGCAGAGGTTAAACATGCTTTTCTTGGGGAGCGACGGTTAATCAAGGTCATCAATTACGCTTAGGGGATAGCTGATATGGAGCTGGGGTCAATCGGGAGAAGCGAGGACGCTTTGGACAGGGAGCTGGGGTCAATCGGGAGGAGCGAGGATGCTTTGGACAGGGAGCTGGGGTCAATCGGGCGAGCAGGAGGACGCTTTGGACATCCGCACTTAAGTGCAGAGGGGTGAGGCAATCTGGGCATTGGGGATTGCATTTCTCACGAACTGAAAAACAGAAGACCATTGACGTTATAGTCCCCTTATAAAAAGGTCAGATTAGGGGACATCAGTCGTCTTACCTGTCCTTTCTTTCATTACCAACTCGGGTTCTATCGTTTTGCAGAAAGGAGAGGTAGTAATATGGCAAGTTACAATCGTTTTAGTTCCTGTCAATTTTGCCGAACACCTTTGTGTTCGAAGAGACCCAATTAGGTTTGTGCCGGTGGGGCACAACGTTACCACACAAGGGAGGAGGGAACAGGGAGACCCTCAGAGAGAGAGAGAGAGAGAGTTGTCCGCACTCTAAACGAACCATTCGGTACACGTATGACATGGAGAGAGAGAGAGAGAGAGAGAGAGAGAGAGAGAGACGTGTACAATAATAGGCCATTTAGTGCGCACATAACACAGAACAGCAGGGGTCAAGTAATACGGAAACACAGGCAGAGGGACGACGTAGATCCATACATTACGTACACACAAACTCAGGCGGGGGAGACAGTACATGTATTATATACAAAAATCCAAGACAGAACATAGAACAGTTACCGGTATTATATACAAAAATCCAAGACAAAACATAGAACAGTTATTGGCCAAAAATGATCTCTTCCTGTATGCTGCGCCTCCTTAGCATCCTAAGCTCTTTTTACCCTTTTCTTCTCTTTTATCGTCGGCTGTCTTCACTGGTGGCTTCGGTTGCACACACTTACGCCTTTGGCAATTGGTCAAGAACTAACCTGGTCGGGCTAATGCTCACGGTGGCATTTTCGAATCATTTTCCAGGCTGAGGCAACAGTGGGTGTCAGTTGGGAGAACAATGGGGCAGCTTTGAGTTTCATGTCTATGAGGGTGCGAAAAGGAGGTAGTAGATTTTAAACACTGGCAACATTCCTAGTCCTCCAAGCGGAGGGTACTTGGGTAAACCTCACCTCGGGATATTCCTTAAACTTTCCCTATTTAGTTAAACATAGGAATTTATTCATTAGTGCACGTCATTCTTAGTTGCATTATTCGGGGTGCCGAGCGAAGTCATATTTTGTAGTTTCTGCTTCAGGCTGTCCTCCCAAGCGCTAAGTTCAGGGAGAGAAACAGTCATGGTTCGCTCGTCGTGTGTAGGTACCATAATCGAACCCCTTTTTCCCATCTCTTTGTCCGCTAGATCACCATTTTCTTTTTTGTACTTTAATTGATGTTCCGATGTGACCTGCAGAAAGAGGGAAAAAGAATGTGAAGACACATCAGCGCGCATAAACTCGAAAAGACTTTTACTTACTACCTACTCGGGCTATCTCCACTGGATGCGGTCCCTGCCAACTCGGCGTTTAAGCCCAGGTGGACCATTTAGTGTGGGAGAGATGATTATCGGAAGCCTGTGGATAGCATAGGTCGCCCAAGTGTGGTATTACGGATCGTGCGCAGGGGGGGTCAGAACAAAGGGCATTCGGTGCAACGTGGGGGGCGAGCTCGTGCTCTCCTTTGAGGAAAAGGGACAACCTACAGTGGTACGGGGTCGTTGTCGTTCGAACTCCAGCAAATAAAATCTAACTGCAAAAAGCTTGAAAGGAGCTGGAGAAGGAACCCGAGTGAACAAGAAAAAAACAGTTATAGCTCAGCACACCGGAGCTATCAGTATGCGGTGCGTAGAGCAAAAGCCAAATACTTTCAGACTCGTATTGAGGATGCCGAGTGCTCCGCGCGAGAATTGTTTAAAATTTACAAAGAAATATCAATAGTCTCTAGCTCTAATACCCCTACTAAGACTTCCTTGGAAGGATGCAATAAAGTCGCTGACTTTTTCTCCACTAAAGTCAAAAAGATTTACGCCTCCTTCTCTCAACAACCAGATAAGGGTATAGATTTTATAGCAGATAGCTCACTGACAACTCCTGATGCCTCATTAATAACTTTCGATGTCCCCGCAGCTGATAAGCTAATAAAGATCTGTCGAAGTGTGAAATCTGGATCTCCTAATGATCCGGCTCCTGCCTGGGTTATCTCAGAGGGCCTGACAGCCCTGGAACCTCACATCAGACACGTCCTACAAACCTCCTTTTCCTCTCAACAGGTCCCGATGGAGTGGAAGAAGGCCATAGTACTGCCAATAAGGAAAAAACCGAATGTAAGCTTGGAGGTGCTAGAAAATCTAAGACCTATTTCCTTATTGCCGTATGTGGCGAAGGTGGCTGAGAAGGTGGTTAATGCTCAGCTCACAGAGCACCTGGAAAAATGGAATTTACTCCATCCCTCACAATCAGGATTTAGGGCGGGCTACTCCACGGAGACGGCCCTCCTACGAGCCACTGAGACATTAAGAGCAGGGGCAGATGCAGGGCATACTATGGCCTTGATTATGCTCGACCTAAGTGCGGCTTTTGACACCGTAGCACATTCCATCTTGCTACGGTGTCTGAACGAAGCCGGGGTCGTTGGTCCGGCGCTATGCTGGTTGCAATCGTTTCTGACGGAAAGATGTTTCCAGGTACAGCAAGGGACATGCCGCTCAGTGGAGATGTCATTAGACCAGGGAGTGCCTCAGGGCTCAGCTCTGAGCCCCACTCTTTTTAACTTATACATGGCCTCCCTGGCGAAAGTTGTACATTCCTTTGGGGTGGAATTGGTGTCGTACGCGGACGACACCCAGCTGCTAATCTCTCTATCGCAGAACACCTCCAACACCCCTAACAACTTTAAATCCTGTATGCAAGCACTAGCAGAATGGATGGATGCCCATTGTCTAAAACTCAATGGCTCTAAAACAGAGGTACTGGTGGTAGGGGGTAAAAGCGAAAACTGGTCGGCTGAGTGGTGGCCTTCATGTCTGGGCCCCACCCCCATACCCTGTCAGGAGGCTAAGAACTTAGGAATCTGGATGAATCCCACTCTCTCATATGATGACCACATAAGGCGTCTTGTGGGCAAATGTTTTGGAGTACTAAAGACCCTAAACAAAACTTTAGACCTCCTCCCTTTATCGGCCAGAAGGACACTAACGCAGGCACTGGTGACCTCGCGGTTAGATTATGGCAACATACTGTTCCTTGGGGCAACCGAGGGCAGCATAGGTCGCCTACAAGTCATACAGAACTCCGCCGCCAGACTGGTGTTAAGAAGACCCAGGAGAGCCAGCTCGAAAATGGCGCTGGATGCGCTTCATTGGCTACCTGTGAAGAAACGTGTGCTGTTTAAGTGCCTCCTTTTCTGTCACCGTATCGTCTGGGACAGGTCTCCGACTTACCTAAAGGATCTAGTCAGCCGATATGAACCTACTAGGACCCTCCGTTCGGAGGGTACCGGACTGCTGACAGTCCCCAGGATTAGGAAGGCTAGAATGGGCGGACGCTCCTTTGCGCTCCATGCAGCTCAACAATGGAACAAACTCCCCCCTGCTCTGAGACTGGAGAGCAGTGAAACACGGTTTAGAACCTTACTTAAAACACATCTATACACTGCTTAGATCCTGGGTTTTTTTCTGTCTGCTGCTTTTCCTGGGACAGCTTCAGCGCGGGGACACGCCGTGATGGCGTTACTGAGCGCTCTATAAGCTCAATATTATTATTATTATTATTATTATTACTAGGGGGGTCAGGTGGCACTCCTTCGGGGCGACTTAGGGGCATTTTTAAAACAACTTTCCTGACACAGGTAGCATATAAAGCATAGGCTAAATACCAGGATCTTTAGCAGTTGCTTTAGGCTTGTACAAAAATGAAAAACACATACAACAAAAACCTGGACCGTTCATATTTGCAATATTTCTGCGTACTATACTTTTTAACCCTTACTAGTCGACTTGAGCCATTTCACCTGTAATCTAGTTATATCGGAAATAGTGGTCATTTATTCGAAACTTACCAATTTACGCGTGACAACTACGTTTGCTTTTTCCAAAAATCTTTAATACAAATGTCGGTGCATAAATACGGGCCTACAACCCCGTGGGCCGGCCACGGAGCAGACTGGAACTGTACATGTGGGGATACTTATTAGTGGAAAACCTAATGGAGTCGGTGGTCGTTGATTTCATAATAAAAAGTGCGACAGGTGCAATAAATCATATCGAAACTTCAGTGTGAGCGAGCATCATAAATGTTGAAATTCGAACTTTCAACAATCACGATGCGCCAAAACTTAACAACAATTCATTGTCCGATCAGTACCCATCTCACTTCAATTCATTGTCCGAACACATAATCAGTACCCATCCCATATCAATTCATTGTGTTTAAAAACTGCATACATATTTCATGACACCAAGGCTGAGCAATCGGGGTACAACAAGGAGTTGGAAATTTCATTTGTACCAGCGCCATTTTGGGAGCAGCCACGCAGATCTGGGCATAGTCAAAATCTCCACCAACTCGTGGTTGGCCTAGAGGCTCTTTCGGCAGTCCAAAAGTTCCGTTAAAGGGCAACGGAAAGGATCGGCAGTATGAACCATCAGTTAAAAAGGGGAGGGAGGCAACAATTTTTCTACCGGGTCATACTGGGTTTTCACCGGAACTGATCCGAACTGTAGTCTGCAGGATTTTAGTCATTCAAACTGAGGCTGGCGTCAGCATGGGAGCGCCGACGTCTCGCGGCTACATTTTCATCGTTCCGCGGGTAATCATGGCAGTCATTCGCCATCGGGGGTGTCTGCGGGGGTCGGGGGCCCCCGTGGCTTTTATAGAATCTTCAAAGTCGAGGAGAACACTTCTGATTGTGGGACTCATTTCTTAATCAACAAGCAGCCGGGCCATCTCTTCACGCCGGGCCCGCTCCTGCAGGGTCGACCGCCATTTTACGAGTGGCCGAACCCTCGTCGGGTGAGTGGAGCGTTGGGGGTGCCGCTGGGGGCCTCCACCTGGGGAGGTGGGAGAGGTTCGTTCGCGCCGCCTCTCCCACCCAGCGCACCCCATGCCGTTCTTCTCGGCGCTAATATCCATGATGGCCGGACCAGGCGATGAGGGGGGGGGGTTGGAGGCATAGGCAAGACATCCCCCCCCCCGGTGGCCTGCAAGGCGCCGCTTCAGGGCCGCACGGGGAGCTTCTACCAAGCCGTGGCTGGACCAGGAGATGCGAGGGGGGGGGGTCGGTGGCATGAGCAAGACATCCCCCCCCGTGTTGTCGCAGCCATTATTGAAGAAAGAAGAGGGGACGCCCGGATCCCGTCGGCCTCGGCTCCTCTTCTGGCCCACCTTATGCGATGACCTCCAGCCGACGGCTGGCAGCAGGACCCGCCCTACACGTGCCGAAGATCTCGTCTTCCGGATGGGCGTAGCCGCGGACCTATTGCACTTCGGGAGTTTCCAGAATGGGGGTAGGTATCTGCTGACTTGTATCTATCTCATGTTACCGTTATTGGGGCGTGGCAGGCGGTGGGACAGACATGTTTGGAGCAGTGAGGGGTGGCGAAGCCTGGTTGCCTCGTGGCCGTTGCGATGTCAAGCTTGGCTTCTTTCACCATTTTCATGTTTCCTATTACGGGCTTATTTCTAACATTTCTTATTTCTAGCGAAATCATGTGTTTTATCGCGAGCTATTTCTAACGTTTTCCTATTTGTAGTGAAATCAAAAACTCATCAGTGGCCTACTGATTTTGCTTTCTTATTTCTTTCTTCCCTTTTTTTCCTAGCGTGTTTCATGCTAAAGTTTCTGTTAACAGGATACGGTGATTACTTCGTTATTGTTGCATATGTCCTTTTTATTAGGGGTACCCTCTGGTCGAGCCAGATGACCTACCTCTAATAAATGGTCCGGGTGGAACTAGTTTACCAATCAGTGGGGAGTAGATAGGCCCGAGAGATTACAACGGGGGACAAAGGTCCGCATTACCTACCCTTCACTACTTGCAAAGATTAGACAGAATATTTCTTTTCTACGTTATTTGCAAACAGAGAATACCTCAAAAGAACTATTCCTTGAACAAGAAATGTCCAGACAATCAATCAATCAGTGGGGAGAAAAACAGGCATGACGGATAACAACGGGGACAAAAATCTGCATTACCTATCCTTCACTATCTGCAAAGGGGGCAGAATATTTCTATTCTTCCCTGTTTGTAGACAGGGAATATCTCAAAGAGCAATAATCGATAAAAATCGATAACAAACAATCAGTGGGGAGAAAGATAGGCATGACGGATTACAATGGGGGACAAACGTCTGCATTACCTATCCTTCACTATTTGCAAAGAGAGAGGAACGTTCCTATTCATCGCTGTTTGCAAATAGAGAATGTCTCAAAGAGAACCAATACTTCAAGTACAATCAATCAATCAATCAGATGGATAAAGCCATCCTACCAATCGGACGTAAAGACGTCCTACTTAACCTTACCCGGACCGGACCGTGTGGGCAATTCTTCGCCTTCCCTTTTCCAGCGCCCAATCGTTCTCTTTCTCCATGTTTTTACCGCAGCATTCCTGTGGGATTCCAGTCAGGACAGTAGGTCACTTGAGAGAGGTCCGTTCGGAATCGGTGAAGTTCATTCAATCGGCAGCCGGACGAGGGCCCTCTCAAGGCAGGTATACTCCAATCATTTAGATGTTCACCCCATCGTCTGGACCTCTCTTACCGGACCTTATGTCGCTGATGGGCCCCGCGTTGGGCGCCAATTGTGGAAAAGTCAGCCCATAACGCACCAAATGCCCAGGCTGCTGGCGCAGGACGCCTCTTAGTTCCCATCTTGAACAATTACAAAATAAAGAGACGGGCGCTGGAAGCAGGAAAACAAGAACAGAGTTTTATTTCTCATGAGGAGAGCCTGTCATTTCGGACACTCGCATAGTGTCTTCAGGAGGTGCTCCCTAGCAGCCTCTCCACCACCCACCCACACACACCCACCCACTCTGAGGCTTCGTCTTTTATACACATGTTTATGATGCACAAA
Organism: Lissotriton helveticus; assembly: GCF_964261635.1. Taxonomy (NCBI): domain Eukaryota; kingdom Metazoa; phylum Chordata; class Amphibia; order Caudata; family Salamandridae; genus Lissotriton; species Lissotriton helveticus. The sequence goes on along the minus strand of NC_136063.1, from coordinate 1,684,827,740 downwards.
CATTCCTTATTACAATAAAGACGCTTTGAAGTAGGAAAAGGCATGCTAGGAATCCCAGCTTCAGGCCTATTCCCATACCAGTTGCTCAGATGTCATCCTCCCCTCCTGAATGTAACAAGAGAGTGTGATCTCTCAGCCGGACATTCCTACAGGACACGAGGGCAGGAGGGGATGATCAGATCAAAGGTTGGGCAGGCGATAAGATCGGGGACTTCGGTTGGTGTATCATGGTTTTGTTATGCTGGGCAGGAAAAGGGGGGGGGTGTACATCCACGAGGCTTGGTCTTAGGACTTGGGACCGGGTCGAAAGGCCAAGTGCAGCTGGGGGGGGGGGCTCGTCAGCTGAGGGGAAGGGTGTTCTTGGGAGGAAATGGGGGGGTGTGGGTCAAGCAGGAGTGTTACTTCTAGAGCAGGGTCACGCAGAGGGAGAGGGTTTTATGGCCGATGCATGAGCAGTGCGCGCGGGGAGGGGTGCCGGGGGTTTAACAAACGGGCAGAGAGGCCATGATGCCTAATATGGCTGTCGTGTACGTGTGCGCATGGGTCTATGCTGGCGGGATAACACAGTCAGTGTTTAGCGATATCCATTCTGCTTACAACAAGGGATACAGTGAACACAAATGAACGCCGCTTATGTGCATATACATTGCCATTTTCAACACCTCATCCCCAAGAACCAGTGGGTGGCAGTGGTGACCCGGAAGATCACTTGCTGATTGACGTCAAGTCAAGTCAAGTAATTTGTATAGCGCGCTACATACCCAGAGGGTCTCAAGGCGCTTGAGGAGGGAGGGGAATTACTTGTCGAATATCCAGGTTTTAAGTTGCTTTCTGAATGCTAGGTGGTTTTGAGTGAGGTGGAGGTGAATGGGGAGTGAATTTCAGGTTTTAGCCGCCAAGTAGGAGAAGGATCTTCCTCCCATGGTTGTTTTGTTGATGCGTGGGACAGCAGCAAGGGCTTGGTTGGAAGAGCGTAGCTGGCGGGAGGGGGTGTAGAAGGAAACTCGCGTGTTGAGGCATTTGGGCCAAGTTCGTAAAGTGCTTTGTGTGCGTGGGTGAGGAGGCGGAATGTTATCCTCTTATTGACAGGGAGCCAATGGAGGTCTTTCAGGTGATTAGAAATGTGATCTTTACGCGGGATGTCTAGTATGAGTCTGGCTGATGCGTTCTGGATGCGTTGGAGTTTTTTCTGAAGTTTTGCGGTGGTACCGGCGTATAGGGTGTTTCCGTAGTCCAGGAGGTTTGTAACCAGTGCGTGGGTGACCGTTTTTCTAGTTTCGGTGGGGATCCAGCGAAATGTTTTTTGAGCATGCGAAGAATGTTGAAGCAAGATGATGAAACGGCGTTGACTTGTCTGGTCATCGAGAGTGAGGAGTCCAGGATGACGCCCAGGTTCCGTTCGTGGTCCGTCGGGATGGGTGCTTTTCCAAGGGCCGCTGGCCACCAAGAGTCGTCCCATGCGGAGGGGGAGGTACCTAAGATAAGGACTTCTGTTTTGTCTGAATTCAGTTTCAGACGGCTGAGCTTCATCCACTCTGCTACTTCTTTCATTCCTTGATGTAGGTTGGTTTTGGTGGTGTTAGGGTCATTGGTGAGTGAGAGGATCAGTTGAGTGTCGTCAGCGTAGGAGATGATGTTGAGGTTGTGTTGGCGTGCGATGGTCGCGAGGGGGCTCATGTATACATTGAAGAGGGTGGGGCTGAGTGAGGATCCTTGTGGCACACCACAGATGATTTCAGAGGCCTCTGACTTGAACGGTGGGAGGCGGACTCTCTGAGTTCTTCCGGCAAGGAACGAGGTGATCCATTCCAGTGCTTTTCCTTGGATTCCGATGTTTCTAAGGCGATGTAACAGGGTACTATGACAGACTGTGTCGAAGGCTGCGGAGAGGTCGAGGAGGATGAGGGCGACTGTGTCTCCATTGTCCAGTAGAGTTCGAATGTCGTCTGTTGCTGCGATGAGTGCGGTCTCAGTGCTGTGTTTGGCTCGGAAGCCGGACTGTGAGGAGTCGAGGGAATTGTTGGTTTCGAGGAAGGCGGCGAGCTGGTTGTTGATTGCTTTCTCGATGACTTTGGCCGGGAATGGAAGGAGCGAGATGGGGCGGTAGTTTTTGAGTTCGTGGGGTCAGCTGTGTTTTTTTTTTAGAAGGGCGCTGAGTTCGGCGTGTTACCAGCTTTCCGGGAAGGTGGCGGAGTTGAGGGAGCAGTTGATGACGTCTCGGAGGTGTGGTGCTATGATGGAGTCTGCTTTGTTGAAGATGTGGTGAGGGCATGGGTCTGTGGGGGATCCTGAGTGGATGGAGTTCATCAGTCGGATGGTGTCCTCAGTGGAGATTGGGTTCCAGTCATTAAGGATGTTCAAGGGAGGTGAAGGTTCAGCAGAAGGTTGGGTGGGTTGGTCTTCGGGTTGGTTGTTGAAGCTGTTGTGGATGTCTGCGATTTTGTCGTGGAAGAACGAAGCTAAGGAGTCGCAAAGGGTTTGAGAGGGAGTGATGTTGTTGGAGTTGGCAATGGGGTTGGTAAACTCTTTGACGATGTTGAATAGTTCCTTGCTGTTGTGGGCGTTTTTGTCTAGTCTGTCTTTGAATGCGGCTTTCTTGGCTGTCCGGATCAGTTGGTGGTGTATGCGGGTGGCGTTTTTGAAGGCGTCGCTGGTGCTGGTGTTTGGGTCTTTTTTCCAGGCCTTATCGAGGGAGCGACAGAGTTTCTTGGATTTCTTAAGCTCATCGTTGAACCAGGGGGCGTTTTTGCTGCCTAGTTTGATTTGACGTTTTTTCAAGGGTGCTAGGTTGTCGGCGCTGTGAGTTAGCCATTGTGTGAGGTTGATGGCTGCTTGGTTAGGGTTCGACGAATAGGCTGGGGGGTTTTGAAGAAGCGATGTGGAGATCTGATCGATGGTGATTTTGTTCCAGTTTCTTCGCAGAGTGGGTTGAGGGTGGTTGTGGATTGTGGTCTTTTTGTAGGTGAAGTGAACGCAGCTGTGGTCCGTCCAATGGAGTGCTGTGGTGAGACTGAAGGAGATGTGCTTGCTGGAGGTGAAGATAGGGTCGAGTGTGTGTCCTGCGCAGTGGGTGGGGGTGTTAACTAGTTGTTTGAGTCCGAGGTTGGCGAGATTGTCCAGAAGAGTGGTGGTGTTGCTGTCGTTGTTCTTTTCCAGGTGAAAATTGAGGTCTCCCAGTAGAATGTAGTCCTCGGAGGGGAGGGCGTGAGGGGTGATGAAGTCAGTGATGTCTTCACAGAATTGTGCACGGGGTCCTGGTGGTCTGTAGAGGAGTGTGCCTCTGAGTGTGGTCTTGGGGTCGGTGTGGATCTGGAAGTGAAGGTGTTCGGCGCTAGCGAGGTTGACGTCTGAGCTGGTTGAGATGCGGATGGAATTTTTATGGACGATGGCGATGCCTCCTCCTGTTTGCTTGGTGCGGTCCTTTCAGATGATCCTGTAGTCTTCCGGGATGGCTATGGTGATGTCTGGAGCTGAGGAGGCGTTCATCCAAGTTTCTGTTAGGAAGGCGACGTCCGGAGAAATGGTGTCTAGTAGATTCCAAAGGTCGATGGCGTGTTTGTGGACCGAGCGGGTGTTGAGCAGGATGCATTTTAGGTGGTTGGTGTCAGATCTCTGTTTGGTGTTTGTGGATGTGGAGTTGGTCTTGGTGCCGTCATACTTGCAGGAGTTGCAAGTGAAGGGTCCATGGGTGTGTCCAGGTGCGGCTTGGGCGCAGTTGGGGAGTCGGCCGGGGTTTAGTGATAAGAGGGTGGAGGCGTCGTATGTAATGCAGGAGGGGTGGGTGGTACGGGAACCAGGGGGTCTGGCGCTGGGCGCGGTCCAGGCGCGGACGGGCGTAGACGGGCTTACCTTTGGCGCACCTTCGGCGCGGCCGCAGCTCGTGGACGCTGCGCGTTTAGACATCTGTCATATATGGATAGTGGAGGGGGCGGAGCGTGGGAGGGGCAGCTGGGAGGCGGTAGCGGGGAGGGTAGGCGGGCCAGGGGAATACACAATAAACAAAATGGAGAGTGGAGAGTTAAACGGGGGCACAGTTCAATAGTCACAAGGCACTATTGAATACAATTAATGCACACAGTTAAGCCAGCACGCAATGCAAAATATGAGAATGGCAGCAGCTGCAAGCAAAACAAAGTCGCGCTAATATTCACAGCAGCAGGCGAGGCTCGGCGCTATATAATGGTCAAAGCGCTAGTTTCAAGCCTACGATACCGGACTCTGCACACCAGTGAGGGGCTTCACACGAGGATCACGATCGAGTCAGAGGCCAGGGAGCGTGGGGGGAGCGGCCGCTTAGGATGAAATCCTGACGGTCACAGCCTCGACGAGGAGGAGGTAAGCTCTCTATTCGTGGGTGGGAGGGGCAGCTGGGAGGCGGTAGCGGGGAGGGTAGGCGGGCCAGGGGAATACACAATAAACAAAATGGAGAGTGGAGAGTTAAACGGGGCACAGTTCAATAGTCACAAGGCACTATTGAATACAATTAATGCACACAGTTAAGCCAGCACGCAATGCAAAATATGAGAATGGCAGCAGCTGCAAGCAAAACAAAGTTGCGCTAATATTCACAGCAGCAGGCGAGACTCGGCGCTATATAATGGTCAAAGCGCTAGTTTCAAGCCTACGATACCGGACTCTGCACACCAGTGAGGGGCTTCACACGCGGATCACGATCGAGTCAGAGGCCAGGGAGCGTGGGGGGAGCGGCCGCTTAGGATGAAATCCTGACGGTAGTCAGGATTTTATGTTTTTATTTTTTAATGTTTTATTGCATATCCTATTTTCAACAGATTTGACATATAGGCAAGGAAAGAGAAAAACGTACTCAATAACAAAAGACCTTTCAGACATCTTACATACTCCCATACTAACAAAAAGCACACGCGCAGCTGCACGATCAACAGGCCTACAGTTAATATTGTTAAAACACTTGTTTGTTACTGTTAAGAAAATTTTAATGAGATTTTTAATTCATCCAAACATGAAGGGAATTATAATTAAAGATATTTTGATAGTTGGTGGCATAACTAGAAAAGGTGTAGCAAGCAGCTTCTTACCCCAGTTTTTAGATCTACTGAAAACCAGTTTGGAACGTACACCATTTTAAATCTTTTCTTAATTTCTTCCTCAAATTCTACTTTTCCAAGATCTTCAACTTTACATGCCTGCATATAAACGTAAACAAAACCAAGAACTGCTCATGTAATTATCGAAATAAACATAGCTTGTATTTTAATAGTCAATCAACTGCAACAGCTGACTGTACATTCTTGATCTTTCATGAGCAAACATCAAGACATTTATCAGCAGTTCCTCTCAACGAATTAAGAGGCAATAACTTATCCCCATCACTGGTACAATCAGTTATATGCAAAGCAAGCAACAGTGCGTACATTTAGGGGCCACCTTGTTATAGTGAACGGGGACAAGTTTCCCTGGGCAGAAACGCCTAGCTACCTTTTACCCAAGGATAATAAGGACCCTCCTCTTTAACCCCAAGGCCAATTCTGATTTATCGGACAGCGTTTATCATTATTCATTTTAATCTGAGTTCTCTATACATCCCACCCAGATGTAGTCACGAACACAAATGCACCAAGTGTATTTAAAAGTGTTCAGAAGTAGCTGCAAGAAAAAAGACAAAACAGAAAGTCGCGGCCTAAAGACTGTAATTAGAATTATTTTTTTCTGAGTCTAAGAAGGCCCCACACAGGGTGGTGAAACGTAGTGAGTGAGGGGAAACACAAAAAGTAAAAGCCGCGCAGAACTCCCCGTTTCGCACGAAGTGCAGTGCCCAAGGATACGATGGGTAAGTCAGATGCCAGACAACCGAAGCTCACCTTTGAGAACGCTAAATCAAGCTCCAAAAGCAAGCAGCCCGAAGCGGGAGCAACAGGGGAAGACCAAGCTACTGGATCGCAAGGTGCAGACATGGAGCACATATTGCAAGAAATGCTACAGGGGTTCGCGACCGTTGTAGACAAGGTGGACGGCATGTCGTCCTGGATGGATGCAATTGCGCACAAGTTGGATGCACATGATGAACGAATAGTGGAAGTAGAAAGATGTATTTCGGACAATGATGATATTACAGCTGAACATTCGACTCAACTGGCTCGAATGGATAACATCCTGAGGACTATAGCAGCCATTTAGAACCGCGCAGTCGGCGCAATAACATACGCGTGGTGGGGATACCGGAATCCACAAACACTGGCAAAATGGAGGAATATGTAGAGAAGATGTTGCTTGCAGCAGTGGGGCATGATGCCTTCTCCCCGCAATTCATTGTTGAACAGGCACACAGGTCGTTTGGCCCGCCTCCTGTCCCGGGAGCAGCTCCCCGACCCATCATTGCACGACTACTTAACTATCGTGATAGGGATGTAGCTCTACGAGCAGCCAGAAATAAGCAAACATTGTCCTACGAGGGAAATACGTTTTCAATCTATCCAGATTTCACCCCCTTGGTGCAAGAAGAACTCAGAAAGTTCATAGACGTCAAGAAAGAACTTCGAGAGGCACAGATCGACCATGCCCTACCATATCCAGCTCGTCTGCGAGTGACGCATCGGGGCAAACAGAAATTCTTCACTAACCCCGGTCAAGTGGAGGAATACCTACGATCAATGAAAAGACAAAATCGAGACCGAGAGAGCCGCAGTAGGTCGCAGAGATCATCTCTGGCCAGAGAAGGTGAACATCCGCACTGAGTAAACAAAGGACGTTCCGCGAGAGGCGAAGAACAGGCGGCAAGTATGAGAATGACGAAGTCTAAAGACACTGTGACGTAAGTTCGGATGTGCACCAGTTGTTGGCTACTATTGGACTCCGGACCACCTCTCCCGTATTGGAGGGTCCTTGGTGTTACATCGCGGGGGTCCTTAATGGGAGAGGAGAACTTGTGTGGCCCTGTAGAGTAGGCCCCCAGAGGGTATCACCCACTAATGTTTGGTAGTTATCTAGCTTTTATGGAACCAGACTTTGCATGCCCATGTTGGGTGGGGACGGGAGGAGGAAGAAGGGTGCTGGCAAGATTGGGTTGATTCAGTGGGAGGGGGAGGATGGAGGGGGGATTACAGGTGTGTTGTTTGGAAGTTTATCGTCTTTGCATTGTGAGGTCCAACAATTGGAGGTCCAGAGGTACAAGTGGTTTCAAGAGAACTATGGTATTATGAGATTGACCGGTGGGAGGCTGGCTGGGGGGAGGGCCCGACCCTGTTTCCCATTGATTAAGTTGTGGATTGGTAGAAGTGATGTCTGGGGTGATTAGCACTGACCTTAATATACTGACTTGGAATGTGAGAGGCTTGGGTGATCCCCGTAAGAAGAGACAGGTATGTCTTATCTTATTTGGATCGCTACCATGTACACATTGCTATGCTACAGGAGACTCACTGCCAGCGTAATAGGCCAATCACTTTTGGAAGTAAATGGGCGGAGGCTAGGCTTTTTTCGTCCTATTCGAGTTATGCCCGTGGGACTACCATACTGGTCAAGAGGCAGGTGCCATTCCAAATGGCAGGCTCCTTAAGCGATGAGGATGGGAGATATTGTATGGCATGGGGTAGACTGGGGACACAATCTGTCCTTCTAGTGTGTTGTTATGGTCTAAATGTGGATGCCCCCAGGTTTTTTGAAAGCCTGTGGGCCAAGATTTTTGAAATAGAGGCCACACACGTAGTTTGGGGAGGTGATTTCAATGTCACGTACAATCCAAGTGCAGATAGATCCTACACGGCGCCGCACCATTACACTAGAGCGCAGGCTGTGGTCAGGGACATCAATCGTTTGATAGACGCTTGGAGGCATAGACACCCACAGGACCGGGAGGGTAAGCACTTCACAGCGCAGGCACACTCATGGGCCAGACTGGACTATTTTTTAGTATCTAGAGGACTTGCACCCGCAATAACAGACACAAGGCATCTTGCTAGAACATACTCTGACCATGCGCCGGTGTTACTGGCGCTCTCATCCTCGGATTTTAATGTGCCGCGGAGCCTGTGGAGGTTGAATCCCTCCATTCTGTTAGACACGGTCTTTCAAGAAGAACTGAGAGAGGAAATACTTGACTTTTTTACACGAAACAAGGACTCAGTGAAAAGCGTAGAATTGATCTGGGAGGCCTTTAAAGCAACAATACGGGGATATTGTATAGGGAAAGGTGCAGGGGTACTTAAAGATATTCAGGCCACGATCAGGGCCCTTGATAGGGATCTTAAAAGGCTAGAAGCGGAACTCGCGGACGTCTCCACTGCAGAAGCACAAGTAGCCTTTCGGGAAAAACTGTCCCTGTATACGGAAGAAGCGCAGTGGGAGGCGAAATTCAAAAGCAAGTACTGGGTCGCCAGAAGTTATGGAGAGGGAGACAGGCGTGGAAAAATACTGGCGCAAAAGGTTAAAAAGCCACGATGTGCCAACGCTGTCACGGAATTACAAGACCCGGGAGGCGCCACTCATCGAGAAACACACAATATACTTAGAATGTTCTTGGAACATTACAGCGCACTGTATACCACAACGGGAGCCACGGCTGAGCAACTGGACAACTTCCTAGGGCATGTGGCACTGGGATGGCTGAGCGACATGCAGAGTACCTTCTTGTGTGCACCCTTTGAGCTAGATGAGGTGTGGGACGCCATCATGAGCATGCAGTCGGGCAAGGCCACAGGCACCGATGGCATTCCAGTGAAATTGTATAGAACTTATATAGATATCATGGCTCCGGTGCTTCGGGAAGTTTATGAAGACGCATTAAAGGTGGGGCTATTGCCGCGGTTGATGAGGGAGGCGCTGATATTGTCTTTGCCAAAGCCTGGTAAGCCCCTTGACCTTTTTGATTCCTATAGGCCACTTTCGATGCTCAACTGTGATGCGAAAATTTTAGCTAAGCTGATAGCGACAAGATTGAGTCTGTTGATGGAACATTTGATCCTGCCAGACCAGTCTGGGTTTGTGCCTGGCAGGGCAACCTCTCATAACTTAAGGACACTATTTGCGATCCTGCACACCACCTTCCCTGACCTACCCATGGCTGCTATATTTCTGGATGCTACTAAGGCGTTTGATTAGCTTGAATGGGGATACCTATTCAGGGTGATGAAGCGGATGGGCTTCCCACCCTTGTTTTTGGCTTGATTGAACTACTCTATACCAAACCAATGGTCAAGGTTTTGATTAATGGACACACTTCCCAAACGTTTGAGATAACAAGGGAAACCAGACAGGGGTGCCACCTGTCGCCGCTATTATTCGCGCTGGCAGTGGAACCTCTTGCGGCAAAATTGAGGCAGAATCAAAATGATAAAGCATTGTGGTGTTTTCAGCGCCAGATACTTATCTCACTATATGCGGACGACATTACCTTATATATCCGTGACCCACAACAGAATTTGAACCCGGTACTCCGGGAATTCATTGTATTTGGAAGAATGTCCGGTATACAGATCAACTGGACCAAATCTAACTTTTTCCCACTCACGGCGGCGGTGGAGCGATTTGATATGGATTATCCCTTAGAATGGTGTACAGATGAGCTCAAATATTTAGGAGTCAAAGTTACAAGGAGTAGGGAGGAATTGATGAGGGCAAATTATGGGACTATTATGTCCAAGATCGGAGACTGTGTGGCGAGATGGGTGGCGCTTCCCCTGTCTATGGCGGGACGCGCTTCCTTAATTAAAATGGTGATACTCCCGCAGGTGCTATATCTATTTCTGAATATACCCTACTACCCGGGATCCTACTTCTTTAGAACCCTGAAATCTGAATTACAATGGGAAGTGTTAACTAGACCTTATTCCCAAGGGGGATTCTGGATACCTGATTTGGAGTTATACTTTATAGCGGCGCAGGCACACGTCATGTGGTTTTGGATTAAACAACCTCGCTATATGCCACAAGTAGCGGCGGAACATTGGCTGGCCCACCCTGTCCCGCTAGATGGGGCAATATATAGTAAGATCGGTCCCAGAGAGCGGCAACCGAACGCACTTTATAGTTCACATAAGGCGTGGCACAAGATCACGGAGGTGTTGGGAGTGCCAGTGGCATATTCACCACTGATGCCCCTCACTTATCACCCGGATATCCCACTACTGCAAGAGGAAGTGTTTATGAAATTCAGGGGCAAATATGGACTGGTTACTTGGGGGGATATGTACCATGAGAATGAGTTCTGTACTCTAGCACATATGTGTCCGGAAGAGATGCAGACACCGTTAGATGTGTTTCTATATATTAGACTAAGACAGGGGGTAAAAGCAATCACACTAACGTTTCCGGACGAGCCAGCATGGCTGACCCCGTTGTATTCAATGCTGGAAAGGCCCAAACCCATGCGCCTAGTTTCACTGATTTATAACATAGTGCATGCTCAAAAAGAGAGACCTGCAGCTCAGGCGCGGGTGAAATGGGACGCAGAATTAGGGCGACATCTCACAGATTCACAATGGGAGACCTGCTGCCTGCACACTGAGAGGGTTTCAGCGAGCAGCAGACTCCGCATCATACACTATAAGTTCCTCTATAGATTATATTATACACCTGCTAAGATGCACAGATTTAAACTGCGGGAGGACGATCGTTGTGACAGATGTTGCGCCCCTGGGGCGGATTTTTTGCATCTGGGATGGGACGGTCCGAGCATTTCGGAATATTTGAATGAGGTTTTTGAGGCATTGCAGCACATGATAGATTAGACACTGGACCTGGACCCCTCATTGGCATTGTTGGGGTTTGTTACTCCGATAAAGGCAGACACAGGCGGTTTGTGGCTATGACACTTCTCATGGCAAAACGAAGGGTGGCCTGCAGATGGGGGAGGAGGCAGGCGCCTAAATTTAAGACATGGATGGATGATTTAATTACCTGTCAAGAACGACTTGCCGTATATGTGGAATTACTACCAGTGGCTTCTAGGCCAAATGACATCTGGGCTCCCATCACATGTTATCTAATTGCTAGAGAGACTGCTGAATTGGGTAACGGAGAATCGGTTGCCACAGATGTGGGGTCATGAGGATCTGATATTGCATGCGGATAGAGGGCAGGGGGTGTGGTTTCTAGATCTACACACTTTGCAGCCTCCTGGTTCTTTGCCACTGACATGTTGTTGGTGTTCGGGTTTAGTGATGTGGAAGGGGTGTATATCAACTCTTTGATGGCCTCGGTCATTTACATCTCATGAGAAATTGTATAATTCAGATGATGTAAAATGGATGTGGGAGGGGGTTGGAACCCATAAGCAGTTACCCCACTGATGTGATATTGTGGTTAAAAATGCACATGTACCATGTTCATATTCTATTGTGAGATATTGTGCTGGACATTTGGACCAATAAGATATTGCATTGTGAGATATATGTAGAAGGCGATTGTATGTTGTTTGACAAATTAAAATAAAAAGAATACAATTTTTTTTTTAAAAAGGAGTAAATGGAGACACGTGCAAGTATGAAATGTTTATTTCTAACGCCGTGATCTAATGTGCAGTACCTTAGATAATACAAGCAAACATATTATCAGAAACAAGGTTGTCAGCATTGTTACTATTCCATAAAATACAAAGGGAGAAAGCATCTTATATTGCTAATGGGAAACAGGTTTAAAATATACCTATATTTCACCCTCCCTAGTTAGTGAGTTAGTTTATAACTAATGAAGGTCTCATAGGATTACTTGGGTGGCCCCATACCTCTGGTACTCAGCAGTAGTGGATCACATCGAGTTCTGCACAAGCTGTCAGGATACGAATGTTCTCCAACTGTGTGTGATCAGGCCTGCACAGTGCATTATAAAACGCGCCAGTATCAGAGGTGAGCACAGCTGCATATGTGTTATGGCTAGAACGTGCGAGGATCATTCCGAATAACAGACACAGTGTCCAAGATAACCTTGACAGTCTCGGCTCTCTATGTGCAGACTAAACTAGCGAGTCAGTTTAGAAATGTAGCATAACAAGTTATTCTCATGTGAAGCTAAATACTCAGCCTTCTCTAAACAATATCGCAAGTGCTTGTCGTGTGCAAAGCAGAGCAGGAAAGCAATAATGGTGTTTACGCTTCTGATAAACCCATGCTAATTTAACACTGTGTGTATGTAAGGCTAGTCCTCACTACACTATCTTTGGCTAAATAAATACAATCCCATATACTGGAATCTATCAATTCAGTAAGCTTCATGCTGCGTATAAGACAATCTCGAACTTGGTAATATTTTAGCCGCATGGTCTCTGTAAGATTATAGAGAAGTTGTAGCCTCTCAAATGTTGAGAACCCAGTAAAATCATATAAATCCCCTAAGCTTTTGATACCCTAATTAGCCCCTTGTCGCCCACCCCCGTCATGAAAAATTCCTGGAAGAGCTGAGTTTCCCCATAGAGGAAATTTAGGATGGTACATCAGTATTTTATATTTATTATTAATAGCTCTCCACATGTATACTATGTCTCATGCAGTCCTAAATTTGACCCGCTTAAAGTAGTTCGGGTAGTTGATACGATACAGTAACATTTTGGATTCTACTCCCAACATAAATACATAATAAATAAAAGGATTATTGCTAGGGTTTAGCCAGCTACAGATGCATCCTAGAAAATCCCGACCAGAAATACACTTCAAAATCTGGAAAGTCAAGGCCTCCTTGCCCAAAAGGTAATTTCATTGTCTCAACTGCACGACGTGCTTTTTTATAACTCCAAATGAAGCTGCTTAGTACACCATCTAGGTGCTTAAAAAATAATTATTAATGCGTAGGGGGATAGATCGAAATAAGTAGAGAAATTTTGGAAGAATCTTCATTTTGATTAAATTAATCTTCCCGATTATACTGAGTGGAACCTTATGCCATTTTGTTAGTGTGATAGTCGTCTCTTTTAATAATAATTCATAGTTAGATATGGCAATCTCTTCAGGATTAGTAGACATTTTTATCCCACGTAAATAGCAGTCTTACAAACTCCCTGGATCGGAGTCATTGGTTTGTAGTTCATTACTATTTGAGTCTTTTTGGTGTTTAGTCTATAACCAGAAACAGCACCAACCCTCCTAACCTTCGTAATAATCCCTGTCATTGCCTCCACTACGTCAGCTGAATAGACCGCGATGTTATCTGCGTATACCGTTATTTTAAGGGTGTCCAGGCCAGATGAAAATGGTGTTATACATGGATGGTTTTGTAGTGCCATTAAAAACGGTTCCATCGATAATGCAAAAAATAAAGGCGACAACGGGCACCCTTGGCGGGTACCGTACGATATAGAAAGTGTTGCCGACTGAGTTTAAAGTGGTTTTAGCCCTTCATTATTATACGTGTGATTTTTTAACACCCCTTTAGCCCTGTTCCTTGCCCTCCCTGCACCCTTTGACCCCTGCTGATAAACATCAACAAAACCATCATCTGTATGAGGTATCTAAGCCAACAGTGATTTAGGTGAGCTGTCGAGGTCCGGGGATGTTTGTGTTCAGGTGCCAGTCCCTGCTCATCCAGGTACTGACCAGTAAACACAAAAGGGACCCCCTGCTGCATCATTTAATTCACTACTGTCCATGTGGCCTCTGCCCCTACCCCAAAGGACGACACATGAAGTCTGGTAAGGGTGCACAAAGACTTCTTTATTCTCGTAGTCAGCATGGTGCGCGTAGGCACCTATTTCCTCCTCGTGGATATTCCTAGAGAGTCCTCTGTCCTTGCTCCCTGACCATAAATGGTGTCCGGTGTCCTGTCTCCTCCCCATCTGTTCTGTGCAAGGTCCTAGTGCCTGCCTGCACACGTCGCTCTGACATCTCCCCCCTTTGTTGACAAAATACTTTCTCCTCGCAGCTAGCATGTTGTAAGAGAGACAAAAGAGAAGTAACCAAAAGAAAAACAATAAGAGAAAAGAGGAAAAAAGGAAAAAGCTGCTGTTAGAGGCTATGTCCACCCACTTCTCAGTGTTGTCGCTTGGAGACTTCTGTTTGACACTTGGCAGTGCCTCTCTTTCATCATCATCTGATGTTCTGAATTCTCTGATGTGAGAGCTGTTTCCAGTGATAGAGTAAGACCCTGATGCAGCCATGACTATGGCCCCTTAGGAGGTCAGACATGCTTAGTTGCTCCGGTGTGGGTGGTCTTCCCGTCATTTGACATACGTGACAGCTCATGATCATGTTCTCTACCAGACGGTTAAGTCCCTGGAACTATACTTTTTTTCTCAGTATTTTCTTTGTTGCTACCATGCCTCTATGAGACTCATGTGCCAGGCTTACTGTCTGCCATCGAAAGATCTTTGGTAAGACTATCCTGGTGCCTTGAAGCAGTATTCTGAGCTCCATTTCAGACAGCTCCTCCTGTATTTGTTTGAATGCAAGTAATTCCTCTTTCTGACCCCTTTATTTAATGGGCTTCTGTTGTTCACATGTCTCCACCTCTTGCTTTGAGTGTTTTGACCGCTTGTAGAGTGACGTAATTCATTGTTTCCTGCACAAGTTCCTCTATCATTATTGGAGCAGGTGTGTTTTGTCGCAGCACAGTTGAGGAACTCCTCAGCCATGGAGGATGCCTCTGTTGCAAGAGGCAGGGGATGCCGCAACATGTTGTTGGCTGGGTTGTGCTCCTTTTCTGGTTTGTGCACTATTTTGAAGTCATAGTCTGTCAGGCATATCCCCCATCTTTCGATGTGCAGTGGAATTTTTTCATTCAGACTTTCGTATATTGTGATCAGTGCTTGGTGGTCTGTCATGATGGTGAATGACTTCCCATAGATAAACACGTGGTAGTGCTCACAAGCCCACACTACCGCTAGACTCTCTTTCTCTGGTTGAGAATATGCCCTTTCCACGTCTAACATGCAGCTACTTGCATACGCAACAATCTATATTGGCGAGTCTCTGCCTGGTGTATGTTGTGCAAGAATGGCTCCTAACCACACCGGCCCAGCGAATACGGAGAGCTCAGTGTGCAGGGACGACTCTGAATAGGCGAGGTGGTCTACTGCCATGATCACATGCTGGATGTTCTTAAACACCCTGTCGCACTCTAAGGTCCAGAGAAATGACTGCCCTTATCTAGTCAGTTCACAAAGTGGTTTGCTTGTGGAAGCAGATTATTTAAAACCTACTGGTGCAGGGTCACCCTTCGTCCATGGGTTCTTTAACAAGTAAGGAGGAATCGACACTGGAGTGAAGTACAAACCAAAGGTCATTTATGAGCATTCATGAATGCGGCCTAATCCGGTAAGCACCATAGAGATATTCAAGGAGAAATCACACTGAATGATGGTTACGCAGGTTTTTATAGCAAAAGATCACAAACAAGGGATGCCCAGAGGTAAATAGAGCTTTGGGAAAAAGACGCAAATGAGGTAACGGTAGAATCGACAGCCTTGGTGCCTTGTGCAATCGTCGCACCCTAAGGCTGCACAACAAGATATGCCATCTGGGTAAACTTTACTTGAGGTTTTGCCATTGTCTGAAAAACCCAGAGTAGGCGCCAGCTGTTCTTTTGCGCTGACTACGCATGTATACATAGCCTACAATACCCTAATCTAGATTCTTTACCAATGTTTATGCAAGTGCAGTGTCAAGGATGGAGCCGGGGCTGAAAGTAGGGCAGAGGTGAAAATGGATGATGCATAGCTCAATCAAAAAAAACGAGAGAATTGGATTTTAAATTTCAACAGTCCTTCCTTTTTAGCCTATGCTGAAACCATTGTAAAAGCTCATATATTAAGCTAGTATTTCAATGTTCATAAGTTTGTTAATTTCAAGTTGCATCATTATTTCTCGATTCAATTCATGAACATTAATGGGGGAGGTTTAACACTATTTCAAGTGGCTATACAAGCTGTACATATCGTAGGATTCAGAAAAGGAGGTGGTGATGAACAGAGTGTCTGAATTAAGCAGACCACTCTTACCCAGTCCAAAGATCAGGGCTTGATCCATCACCGTTATTTAGCTCACTGCCCCATCCCAGCTCAGAACCTGGCTATATGTAAATTAGTCTGTCCCTGGCCCAGTGCATCATGAGCGTGGAAGGGTATACTCAGATGTGAGTCCCTTGCTCATTGCACCATCAGGATTCAAGCAAGCCGGGCCGACGACGGCTGAAATGCCATAAACCTGTCCCCGGAAGCTTGTTTCCTTCCCAGTATAAGAATTGGCTTGGTAGTTTGGTTTGCCCTGTTCCCATCATGCACTGGGACAGGAACAGACTAATTTGCATGTAGCCAGGTTCTGAGCTGGGATGGTGCAGTGAGCTAAAAAACGGTGATGGATCAAGCCCTGATCTTTGGACTGGGTAAGAGTGGTCTGCTTAATTCAGACACTCTGTTCATCACCACCCCCCCTTTTCTGAATCGTACATATCGTAGGGGCACATTGAATGCAGCAACAGCAAGTGTAAAAGATGATTCCTTTGGTTACTATTCCCATTAATAATTTCCAGCCACAAGTAGAAACAATTCCCCATAACCATTCAGACCAAGTCCCTGTTCCTTGGTCTTGATGTATTTCCGCAGCTATTTTATGCAATTTGGAAATGGCGTCAAAAACAGATGGGGTGTGGTCAGGGATAAACACATAGCAGCTACTCCCGATAATGCGACACGCTCCACCATGATCGGCTAAGACTACATCTAACACCATCCTGTTTTGTAAAGTTACAATTCTCGTAATTTGGAGCTCTTCTGTAATAAAGAGCCATCGCTGTTTGATTAGTTACTGCTTCTACTACTCAAGTTAGGTGTTGGATTTTCCTACTATTTAGGGCTGCACCAACAAAGAGGTAGAATCCCAAATTAAAGTCAACATATTGCTGTAATGCAGTATCAGTTTGATCTACTTGATCATTAGTTCTAGTTCTTTTGAATCGGTTCAAGGAAACGTCATTAAACACTTTTTGGTCTTTGTGATAAGATGCAGGTGCTAAGAACACGGGAGGAAGCAAAAAGGACACATAGCATATTCCAGACCATCCAATTGGTAGATGATATTAACCTTTGTTTCCACCAATGAAGTAAGTGTTATGAGAAGATAGAAAACTGCTATTGTTCGTTCCAGTAATATTCAATACTGTAGTACAGTCACTTTTTCCCACAGGGATACTGCCAACACTGCTTCACAGAGATTTGCTTGGGCTCTAGTAACAGCGATGACAGGAGGTCTATTACCTTTGGCTGTTCGAGTGTTAGGAAAAACATATCTTTTGGAGGAATTTCCTCTGCGATACTCCTCCATTTCCCATACAGTTCCTTTGGCCTGTGGGAGGCCTTCATCATCGGGGTAACAGACCTGATTTAGCTGTGTAGTAAGTCTTCCTACATCCGGTGGAGCAATATTATCAACAGCAGAGGCCACAACAGTGTGAACCAGGTTTCACAAGAGCCAGTATGTAAAAATGGCAGAGGAATGAGAGGCATTCCTCTCTTCTTCTGATGGGCTGGCAACATTCCACATACCCAGCAGTTAGTAGTATTTGTAGAATTATGAGTATGATGTAACATTTGTATGAAAGTGTTATTGAGGTATGACATTCGATGCTTCTTTTCATGATAGGGAAGAGTAAAGTAATAGTGTTCCATGGGGGCACGAGTAGTAGTGGGCAATAGGTTTTGAGCCGGAATTACTTCCTCCATTGTCCAAAAAGCTACTGCCAATATTATCAATAATATGATCAAAGTCACCATACACAGAGTATTGTCATTGCTTCGCAACTTAGATACCAATTTCTGCATTTCTCCTTCTCGGTATCAATACAACCACATTTGGAGAGAAACCCAGGCACCACTGAACACGTGTCACACGACAAACTGAACCGAGTTCAGCCAATTCTGTGATCCTACTGTGTCACAGCCAAACCGTCCCATTAATTGAAACTGGTCCTCCGGTATCTCTATCTGCTCTGTCCCTTCCTTGATCGTAAATTGTACCCCTTTGTCGAAGGCGGAGTTTAATCAGGAAATAAAGTGTCTTCATTCAGAGGAGCAACGCTCTTCTGAGTTCGTAAGATGTCTTTCAGATTGTTTCTGCCTTCTGGTTGGAGAACAGTCGTCGGGATCCTTTTACAATGTGCAGCATTAATCCAGTTGCGTCTGTTGGGGACCCGGACGGCAGTTCGGGTTGCCAGTAGAACTTGCTCTGCGTTCTTCCAACAAGGTTCTAGATTCTTAAAACGTTGAAAATTCTTTATTAAAACGAATTCTCCTGGTTAGAGACCCTGAGCCGGACCCTCTTATTTGTCTGGTATAGCTTCATGCACCTGCTGGTAAATCAGAGACAATTTTTCAGTCAAGGTTTTCTGGTAATCACTCAAAACAGGATACTATATTTCTTTTATCACATTTGGCCTTGGGGGTCCCCATACATTCATAGGCCTGCCAAAAACTATTTTGAAGGGAGAAAGTCAGATCCTACTATGTGGGATGGAGCAAACAGATAACAATGCTAGAGGCAAAGCGTCTGGACAATTAAGGCCTGTTGTTGCTTGTATCTTTGCCAGTTTCAACTTTAATGTGGCGTTGTACCTCTCTACTAGACCTGCTGTCTGGGGATAATTAGCAGCATGAAACTTGTGTCTTACCCCTAAACCCTTCATTAGGTACTCTATTATTTGGCCAGTATAATGGGGGCCATTGTCACTCCATAGGACTCTACAAATTCCAAAATGGGGAAGAACTCTTTTAGCAGAATTTTAGCCGTTGTCAAGGCTGTGTTGTCTTTGGTTGGATAAGCCTCCACTCACTTACTAAATGGCACCACTATGGCATAGGATGCAGAGGTGGTGCCATTGGGTAATCTCAAGCAAGAACCATCCATCCATAATTCTCCCTCAGGATCTAACAAAGGTGTATCTTTAAGATCTATTCTTCCCTTGGTTTGTTCTTCTGTCAAAAAAATACAATCATGCAAATCATGAGATTGTTCAGCTCGTAAGGGTAACAATGTGGCTGGGTTTAGTGTCAAACATCTCTTGAGTGTGATATGGGGTGCCAAGAGCATACGTTCGTATCCTGTGAGTCTAGCGCTAGTTAACTGTTGTGTCTAGGTCTTATTAAGGAGTGCATCTACGGAATGTGGTACCATAACCATAAGCTTGTTACTCAACACTATCCCTTCAGATTGTCCTATAGAAATGGCTGTGGTGGCAACCGCCCTAAGACAGCCCAGAAGTCCTCTGGCCACTGGATCCAATAGAGCTGAAAAATAAGCACATGGACGATGTTTACTGCCATGTGGCTGTGTCAAAACCGATAATGCACATCCTTCCTTCTCGTGTACATATAATATGAAAGGCTTGGTGTAGTCTGGAGTGCTTAACACTGGAGCAGAACGAAGGGATGTGTGAAGCTGCTGATATGCATTTTAACATTCAGATGACCATGGTAGAGGAAAGGGAGTGTCTTTATTAACAAGGGACAAAAAAGTTTGATGATAAGTGAAAAGTTGGGGATCCATTGTCTATAATAGGAAGTAATACTGATAAGGGCCCTGACTTCTTTTGGAGTACTTGGAATAGGAATATTTAGGATAGTTTAAATCCTGTCCTTAGTGAGAGTGCAACCTTCCTTAGACAAGAGGTGACCCAAATAGGTGACCTGAGACTGACAATACTACAACTTATTCTTAGAGACCTTATGTCCCTTAACAGCAAGGTGATGTAATAGGGATAGAGTGGCCTCTTTACAATGCTCAACTGTGTCGGCTGCCAGCAAAATGTCATCGACATATTGCACAAGTGTAACTCCAGGTGGCAAAAGAAGTTCATCCAACTGTCATTTAAGTGCCTGACTGTAAATGCTTGGACTTTCCGTGAAGCCTTGTGGAGCCCTACAAAATCTAAATGATATCAGCGACAACAGGATATTGAGTATCCACTATTTTGTTTATTTCTCTGAAGCCAATCACAAATCAGTAAACCCTGTCTCGTGTTCCATCGCCCCTTTTAAGGATAGGAAGAATAGGGCTGTTACATACATTAGAGGAAACCTCCTCAATGACTCCTGTACGTATCATGTCGTCAATGATAGATATTAGTGCATCCTCACCTTCTTTCGATATTTTATATTGCGGGACCCGTGGTAAGGAAGCACCCTCCCTAACCTGTATGTGTACTGGGAAAATGTCCATTCTTCCTACATCTGTGTCAGTAGTAGCCCAAACACATGGGTAAACAGAATCAAGATCCGGGCATAACATTTTTTGATATTGTTTAGGCAACGTCTTTTTCCCAAAAATGACACGTACTCCAGATGTGGAACAATGTATAGTAGCATGAACATTTTCAAAAGATCAAGTCCCATCAAATTATCAGAAGCGTGTGGGGAAAGTAAAAAGGGGGCTAAAGTGATAACATTCTCAACCTGCAATGGTAGTCTTTGGGACACAGGACTAGAAGTTGGTGTTCAATGAAACCCTATCGATATGATTACTTGGCCAGACAAGGGTGTCCCAGGGACCAATTTTTGAGATATTGCACTGCGTGTCGCCCCTGTATCCACAAACAAATTCTGATCCTGCCCAAGTATGATGGTTATTATATAGGGTCCTGACTGGTCTACAGGTATCTCAACTGGTCCTCCTTGTCCTACGCTGTCCTAGGCAAAGTGCGTTCCCACAGTTTCCTCTGATTCCAAATCCTCCATAGAATATTGATTATTTTGTTGACCTATTTTTCGCTTGAGCTTGTTGTAGCTGTTGTCGGGGAGCTGAAATCCCCCAGCCACCATTCACTTGTCCCCTTCCTCTCCCACCAGCAGCTAAAACAGGGCATTCAGAACGCCAATATCCCTTTTCTTTACAATAAGCACATTGATCCAGCCCTAATGGAGTCTGTCTGCGTGGTGGCCCTACTGGAGGTGCTTGTCTAAAATTCTGACCACAGTTTTGACCATGACCTCGACCTCGGGGTCCATAGGCCTGGACCATTATTACCTTACTTTTCAATTCTTTTAGTTTTTCTTCTTTCTGTTCTTGCTCAGTTGTCACCTGATTCAGATAATACTGAGCCATATCTAATATAGCTTTCGGGGTTACCGAAGCCCAGGTACTCTCAACATTTTTTACGCAATAGATATCTCGGGAAGTAATTTTCTCACAAATCGATCTACAAATAAATGCGCACCCGTGGGTATAGATGTATCTTACCCACTAAAGTCACGGAACACTTCTTTAAAGCGAGTAAAGAAATCAGGGATGGCCTCTCCCTGTTTCTGTTTACAAGCAGTAAGAAGTGCCCAATCCATTTTCCTTGCCGGAACTATCGTTTTTATATAGGTAAGTATGTTACCAGGGAGATCCAGTACGAGCTGGCTTGGTTTCTGACCAGGCTTCCTATACCTGTCGGCTGCTATTATAGCAGACCAGTCTCCTCCTAAGTCAACAGCATGATCCTGTTTCCGAGTAAGTCGCCACATATCTGGTGGTAGGATCATACCAAAAAACATATCTATATCAGCTACGGTCATGATGCAGGAATCAATAGCTGCATATACATCATCATAAACTCCTCCAGTATTTTTCCATATGCCCAGTAAGGAGGCTTTTAAAGTGAGTGCATCCGTCCTTTTCCAGGGTGTATATATCCAATTGTACATAAAGTAGGCTCTAGCATTTGGACTATTAGGGTCATCATTATCTGCATTCCCTGTCGCAGAAATAAACTGAAGCGCGGCTTCCTTCATTGGTCTTTTCCGCAGGGAGGAAAAAAGTTTATTATGATATCCAATTATTGTTGTAATGGCGGTGTTAACTCTACTTACAGGGAAAGCTTCTATCTGACACTGTCGATTAATGGCTCTAACATCATCAGACCATTCTGTCCTGTGGTCATCTACCATTGGACTATGAGTTGATGGGAACGCTTATTCACGAGAAAAAGAGGCTCTCCCCTTCAGAAAAATCCTGTATCTGATCTATCATTTCTTCTACTTCCATTTATTGATTACTCAACCAATTTAATACTATCAGCCTTATTGCGTCCTGATGTTACTGAGGTACAGTAGAACGAAGAATTCAGGGGGGTCGAGACAGGTACAGGAGCTACAGAATCATTAACGACTTCAGGCGCAGTGCCCTGGGATGGAGAGGGTGAAGGATGTGCTTGTACTGGTTGAAAAATAGTGAGTTAGACAACCGCAGGTAAAGGAGGTGGAACCGGAGGTACAGGGGGGACAACATTTGGTGGTCCAGGGAGAATAGGTGTTAAAGGTACATATGGGGGTGGGGGTCGTTCAATCAATAATCCATCAATATCTGAATCCACATCTTCTTGGTGAATCTGAGCTGCTACTGTCGGTCTGACTATGTATTCCTTAGATACTAGCAATCTATGCTCTCGATCTAAACATTCCTTTTGCTCCTGAACTTCTTTATCCTTCAATTCCCTATACTTCTTATACTCTGTCTTCCTTTCCTGTTTCCTTTGTACCTTCTCTGCCTTGAGCTGCCGCTCCTTCACTTCTTTCCTCCACATATGCAAACTGTCAAACATACCTGGCCTAACTTTCTTTATGAACAATCGTTTTTCTAAATACTCGAGGTTATGAGGGTCCATTGTTCCATTGTTCCCTTTAATGGACAATTCAACTGGGGATCCCCTTTTGTATATTTGTTCCACAGTGCATTATACATAATGGGACAAATACCATATTTGATGTAAATCCCAAAATTCGGCGTACCTTCTGGTGGTGCCAGCTGACTTGCTTCCAAAATGCTCTACTTATCGCAGCAGCAGCAACAAAACTTCCAAAGTGTACTAATTACAGGCATGTTATATAAGATATAAAAAACGTATAAACAGAGAGAAATAAATATGTTCTCACGTTACCTGTAAGAAGAAATGTTAATCAATGCAAATAGCACGTTCCAAAGAAGGTTCTGAACAAATTCCAAACAAATTCCAAATAGATTCCAAACAAATGTCAAACAAGTTCCAAACAAATTCCAAATTACCAAAAGAACCGGTTCAATACAAATCTACCTTATTCGTAGTATTCAACTCCCACCTGTCGATCCTCCTTGATCCAAAAGAATGACCGTCTGAGGGCCCCAATCAAGGATAGCAGCAGCCGGGAAGATCAGAGTCGGAGAGCTGAAAAATCTCATTGGAAACGAGAACTAGTCTCTTCAGGTGGTGCGCTCCTCAGTGAAGTTCGTCTTACAGACACAATTTCCTTCCCCGGTCCGACTGCAAGCCTTCGATGGGGACCCCTCGTTGGGCGCAAATTTGTGGAAGCAGATTATTTAAAACCTACTGGTGCAGAGTCACCCATCGTCCACGGGTTCTTTAACATGTAAAGAGGAATCTACACTGGGGTGAAGTACAAACCAAAGATCATTTATTAGCATTCATGAATGGGGCCTCATCCGGTAAGCACCATAGAGATGCTCAAGGAGAGGGCAGACTAAATGATGGTTACACTGGTTTTTATAGCAAAAGATCACAAACGAATGACACCCAGAGGTAAATAGAGCTTTGGTAAAAACACACAATTGAGGTAACGGTAAGAATTGACAGCCTTGGTGCCTTGTGCAATAGTCGCACCCTAAGGCTGCACAACAAGATATGCTATCAGGGTAAATTTAACTTGAGGCTTTACCATTGTCTGAAAAACCCAGAGCAAACGCCAGCTGTTCTTTTGTGCTGAGTCCACCTGTATACATAGCCTACACTACCCTAATCTAGATTCTTTACCAATGTTTATTCAAGTGCAGGGTCAAGGATAGAGACAGGGCTGAAAGTAGGGCAGGGGTGAAAATGGATGATGCATAGCTCAATCAAAAAACGAGAGAATCAGATTTTAAATTTCAACATGCTCACCGTGGCAAAGTCTTTGATGTAGCGAGCACACTAACTGGTCAGCACAAGAAATTACCTCACCTCTGCTACATCCACTTGGGGCCATGTTTTGTTGAGTGTTTCTACTTTGCTGTGGAAAGGCAGAATTCCTTTCTGTGAGAAAATGTGGCAAAAGAAACGAGCTTTCCTTTCCCCAGCTAGCATTTATCCTCATTCAGTGTCAGGCCAGCGATTTCCAACTGACTGCATTCCCCCCTTAGTGCCTTGTTGTGCTATTCATTGGTGCGACCTAATACTAGGATATCATTGTGTGGTATCCTCACATATATTATCTCGAGCACACCCTCCGCATGCATTGGAACTTGGAATCTCTGGTCGGGGATTCCGTCTTGTTCTGTGTAGCGGTTGGCGTGGGTTCCTGATGTCTCCTTCTTAACTAAACAATAAATTTATTCTACCAACACCTCTACGAGTGGAGATCTTCTTCCTTACCAGGATTCTTCACTGGCGACGACGAGGAAACGAACCCAAGCGATTATTGGAGCCCACAGCCCCGGACCTTCCGGATAAGATTACCGTTGCTGATCTTGAACGCACTATCTCCACCACGCACCTTGTCGAAGTCTCCCTAACCTGTTGCCAACATCATCCTGAAAATCCCGCATTTTCATCTGCTATGGTGAGACTTTTATCCTTTTTACGACATTTTATCTCCTTCACCTGCCATTTAAATTAACGCATGCGCATCTCCTCGCGCTCGAACAATACAACTCGTGCTCATTGGCCATCTCGTGCATTAAACACTACGTCTTCAGTAATCTAGTGCATGCGCATAAGCTTGTGCCCCACGCTCTTTATTTCGTCACAAAGACAGCCCAGAAGCAGAGGCAGCGCCAGCACAAGCAAGCTCCGTGTTCTACGTTCTTTTGACATCACAAAGGCAGAGTCAGCACATGTGAACTTTGTTCTTTCTAGTCACTCACCTTTGTGACATCATAATGCTTTTCCTATAAGTTGGTTTTCCCTGCAGAGAAAAGAACTACCATTGTCTTTCATTCAAAGTGACAATTACTATTCTATCATATTTTCAAGATTATTTATGACATCATATTACTTCCAATAATATCAACAATGGAAAGTTTTAATGCACCTCCACCTTTCCTAGCTAGTCCAGGTGAACCTCACCTGGAGTGGAAACAGTGGCGCGAAGGTTTCGAAGCTTATCTGGAAGCTATTGGTGGAGAGAATTATACTGACAAACGAAAACTCGCTATTCTCAAGCATTCTCTAGGTGCTGAGGGAAGACAAGTCCTTTCTCATCTTCCTCCTCTTACCTTAGATAATTCGTCTGAAGAAGAAACTGATGTTTACGAAAATGCCATCATGCAATTAGATAAACAATTCATCAAGAAAGTCAACGAAGTTGTTGCTCGTCACAAGTTTCTAAGTAGACAACAACTTCCCATTGAACCTATTGATTCCTTTGTCAAAGATTTGAGGATTCTCGCTGCCAAGTGTAATTATCAACAGTTTCAAGATCAAATGATAAGAGATCAGCTGGTGCATAACGTCTCCGACGTAAAACTTCAAGAAAAGTTACTAGACGCAAAAGACTTATCGCTTTCAAAAGCCCTTGATATTGCACACCGATTTGAGGATATGAAATTAGGCATCAAGGAACTATCCGACAAAAAACCAAAAGAACTTTCTTTAGAAAAATCCAATATTTCTGTGGTTCAAACTGTCAAGAAAAATCCAACTGAATCCTTTCCCAACAAACCAAACCTTCCTTCTACATCATATCAAGGTCTCAGAAAAGAAGTGGTTTGTTTCAAATGCGGTTTTCCTGGCCACGTTGCAACTGACAAGAGATGTCCCGCCATTGGACAATTTTGGAATTATTGCAAATCTAGGGGTCACTTTGCCAGAATGTGCAAAAGTCGCAACAGATCAAAGAACTTCTCTTCTGATTCCAGACGTCCCAGATTCTCTCAGGTTCAAGCTGTGGACAGTGATGATGATACTTACGATGATATATGCACTGTCTATGAAGTCGGAGAAGAAAAAAAGGACTCACCTTACTGTATGCTTCAAATAGGAGCCAAGTCCATAAAAGTTATGGCAGACTCTGGTGCAAAGTACACGTTGATTGGTGACGATGTTTTGTTAAAAGAATTTCCAGATGTAATGTCCTTATTTCCTTCTGACATAAGACTAAGGGGTTATGGTAAAAAACCCATTGAGGTATTTGGGTACTTTCATTCCACTTTATCTTTTAAGGGCAAGTCAATTCCTGCTAAAGTATATGTTGCCAAAGATGGGTCATGCTTATTAGGCTGGCCACAACAAAGAGAGTTAATGATGAAACTCGATCCTAATCATCCTGATCAGGTGCTGGGGTATTCTGATTTTATCAATTCAGTTGATGAGTCTTCAAACAACAAATGGGAAACTATTTTTCCGCAAGTCTTTTCCCCTAAGTTAGGCTTGCTTAAAAATTTTAGTCACAAAATCATTCTAAAACACAATGCTGTTCCCAAGGTACACAAAGTACGCAATATTCCTTTGTCTTTAAGAGAGTCCGTTAAAAAAGAGCTTAAAAAATTGTGTGACTTGGATGTGATTAAGGAAATTGAATCCTCTGAGTGGCTTTCACCTGTAGTTGTTGCCCATAAACCCAATGGGAGAATTCGTCTTTGTGTGGATATGCGCGATCTAAACGCCAATGTGTGGGTTGATAGGCATCCTCTACCTAACATCGGAGAGATGTTCTCTAAGCTTAAGGATGCATCTATCTTCACTACATTGGATTTATCTAACGCATATCACCAGATAGCCCTCCATAAAGACAGTAAACATCTTACATCATTTATTACCGATTGCAAGGTGGCAGTATAAGTTACAAGATTTTCATTTCTCAGTCGAATATATTCCTGGTGCAAAAAATGTCCTTGCCGACTTCCTTTCCAGGTTACCTGTTGAAGATGACAATTGTGTTGCCCCTGATGATGATCCCGATAAGGTCGTGTCAATATGTGAAGTTTCCAATGGTTGCATCCGAGAAGATGATTGGGTTCTGGCTTGTGGTGATGATCGTGATTATTTAGATGTTTTGTCTTTTGTCAAAAATGGTTGGCCTTCAAAGAACAGCTTATCTTCTAGCATTTTGCCATACTTTCATGTTGCACAAGAACTTTCTGTCCAGGGAGAAACTTTATTGAGGGGTTTGCTTTTAGTTGTACCTCATGGTATAAGAGACTCCGTGTTGGATATGGCTCATGAGGGTCACCCGGGCATGTCAGGTATGAAAAGAAGGATAAGAAGTGAATACTGGTGGCCTGGTGTCGATAAGTTTATTGAAGAAAAGGTAAGATCTTGTATCGAATGCTGTGTGAGTGATAAATCGCAAAAGCCTATAAAATATCAACATGACTCAATTTCGAGGCCCTCTAAACCATGGGAGTGTGTTTCCATTGACATTGCTGGTCCGATGTCTTTGGGTCATAGCCCTGTCTATGCCATTGTTTTAATAGACCAGTTCTCCAGTTGGCCTGAGGTAAAATTTGTTCCTCATGTATCTTCTAGGGTCATTATTGACTTTCTAAACTCCATTTTCGAAAAAGAGGGTTTCCCTACTTCCATTCTATCAGATAATGGCACTCAGTTCACCTCCAGGGAGATGAAATCCTTTTGTTGCAACCATGGCATTTTACACAAACGTTCTTCAGTGTATTACCCTCAAGGTAACGGAATGGTTGAGAGGTGGATTAGGGTGCTCAAAGAAGGTTTACAACTTGCCGTATGCAATGGAGAAAATTGCTACGATGCAGTTAGGAAACTCTTGTGGAGTTATAGGAATACTCAAAAGTCCATGGGTGATTTATCTCCTTTCGAAAAAATGCGAGGGAGGAAGGGTGTGTGTAACATAAGTCAGCCCTGGATGAGGGATCTTGTCGATGGTAAGTTCAGGAAACAAGATACTTCTGTGATTTGTAACAATCCCAACAATCCCTGCAAGGTTGGTGATTGGGTACGTGTGAGGAAGTCTGGTTTTATTAGTTCTGGTATGTCACGCTTTTCCAACCCTAAGCTGGTTGTAAGAGTGGGCAGGCAAGTTGTGGAACTGTCTGACGGTAATGTTTGGAGTCTCTCCAAGGTTGTTAAGGTTCCGTCTCTTTGTATGAGACCATCTCCCTCTAGAGGTTCTTCTTCTCCCAAACTGACCGGAACCTCTCACTCTTCCAACAAATGCCACCTACCTTCAACCTCTCGTCTGCAACTTCCTGTTCCCATTTCCTCCCGCAAATTGTATACTCCCCGCCTAAAGAAACCACCTGTGTGGCATAAAGATTACAATGTTAGTAAATGAGTTTTCACCATATCAATCTATAATGTTGTTTTGTTCTTTATGTTGTTTGTATGCATTTTGGTCGTTATGTTTTCTTTTTCTTTTCTAGTAAGGGGGATGTGTGGTATCCTCATATATTATCTCGAGCACAGCCTCCGCATGCATTGGAACTTGGAATCTCTGGTCGGGGATTCCGTCTTGTTCTGTGTAGCGGTTGGCGTGGGTTCCTGATGTCTCCTTCTTAACTAAACAATAAATTTATTCTACCAACACCTCTACGAGTGGAGATCTTCTTCCTTACCAGGATTCTTCACATTGTTGTAGATTAGAACATTTTTTACGGGCCTAATCACCTGTCGCACTATCTCCTGAAGTATTTCAGCTGCTGAAGATACCCCAAAGCTTAATCGCTTGTAGCGAAAACAGCCCCAGTTGGGTGGAGAATGCTGTAATGTAGCAGGACTGTGGGTCAAGCTTCAGCTGGTGGGAGTCTTTGAATAAGTCTAGCTTTGAGAATATACAGGCTCCTGTGCCGTTCTCACGTCGACACAGATGCTTATTTTTGCTGTGTTTTTCTCTCAAGTTGGGGGGCACCTATGGAGTTGGTCCGTCTGCGGGCTCTATGATACAGTGTGCTATCAAATTCTTTAGTTCTTCCTCCACTGTGGTTGGAGGTGTACAAGGACTCTGTTTTGGTTTTGAGCCACTGGCTTGACTGCTTCATTGATGTGAAGGATAATATATATGTCATTCAGCTTCCCCAGCCCTTTCAGGATTGCAGGATGTTTTTTCAGAATGTTGTGATGCTCAGACATGTGGTATGTCATGGCTAGGAGGCCCATCACCTGAGCGGTGACATTGCTGAGCAAACATGGCACTCAGATGTCGCCCTGTAGGACATGCACCTCTTCTTGTACAGACATTTCATTATAAGAGAGTGTTTGTACGAAGTTTCCTATGCTTACTACCATTTTCTCTGTGCCCCAAGTGAAGACATTGACAGTGGAGAGCAATAAAGGAGGCTTGTGTTTCATCATCTCAAACTCTGACTATTGAGTTCAAATCGCATTGTCTGATTTCCGACCTGAAGACCTACAGTCGGTGTCTTCTTTATTCGTTGTTTTTTAATCAGCTGGACATGATCAGAGGTGTGTTCTTATGCTGAGATGTCTAGCATGAGGTATAAGCGTTCAGTGGTCTCTTGTGCACTAGCTGCTTCATAGTCAGTGGATGGGCTGCGATTGTGTTCTTCCATGTGCAGTGCATGTCAACTTGAAGTAATTCGTGGTCTGACAGGTCGCCCTCGCTCTGACTTTAAGTGGTCAGTATTTTGTGTAACGTTTATGTTTCCTTGTGTGGAATCCAGTTGATTGACACCTTTCAATAATGTACAGTCATGTTGCTGCCTCATTGTCAAATCTGTCAAACTCGCAGTACTTGACCACTTTGCGCAACTGGATCGCAAAATCGTCAAGGGACTCATCCCCTCGTTGGCACACGGTGTTGAAAATCCGAAATCAACGTTTCTCCGGGGATCAAAACTTTCACTGAGACATTTTATCATACCTTGGTACGTGGTGATTGAGTCTGGTGGGAAAGGCACAAGCAGATCTTTGACAACATCACCAACCAAATATAGGAATAGGTCTCTGGCCAGTTCATCTGTGTGGTTTTTGCAACATGTGTGTTCAAAACGCCTGATCCATTTCTCCCAGCAAGAAAACTTTGTCTGAGGGTCAGAGAGGTTAAAGGGCAGAGGGCATTGGAACAGCGTGCTTGAAATTGTGACCACATTGCTTTCCTCTGTCATGGCTAGAACAGACGTTATATCCTTATAACTGTAACTGTTTTCTCTGTGGGCAGCACTTTTTTCAGTTTATCCTTTTGTCTGCCCTTTTTTCTTTTCTTTGTTTTGCTTATTAGGAAGGTTCCTGGCATTAAAATGGCCACTGGTGGGCCCTTAATGCTTTCTCAATCTGTTTGCTTGACTTTAAAATGGCAGTCATGCTCTTTCACCACCCTTGTGCTGGGGTGCCTGACTTTAAAATGGCCACCAGCACTTCCTCAGTGCTTATTGGCTCACATGCCTGTCTTTAAAATTGCCACCAAGGTGTTGCGCAATCTCGTGTGTATCTGAGATAAATGTGGGAAACTCAGACGGCTGTGTTTGCTCATGGGCACCTTGAGAGGGACAAATAGCTGCAGAAGCCACTGGTGGTCGACGCACTGAGAGCATCTATCAGCTACATAGATGACAGCGGAACTTACCGTTCGTCTGCCAGTTTTGGCTTCTTCACGGTGTGCGACTGTGGTGAGCTCCTGACGTCGCTATAAGCATCACTGATGGTACCCGACGTCGTTCTGCTCGGGTGGACCAGGGTGGACTCCTGGTGCAATTTCATCTACTGCAGGGACACAGGGTGCACTGGTGCCATGGTAAAGTTCACCACTATCTGTCACCAGATGTTGTGTCCCCTGTGCCCCAGCCCCAAAGGACGACACACAGAGTCTGGTAAGAGTTCACAAATCCTTCTTTATTCTCATATTCGGCACAGTGTGCGCAGGCACCTCCTTCCTCCTTGTGGGTATTTCTAGAGTGTCCTCTGTCTGCGCTTCATGACCGGAAGTGATGTCCAGTGTCCAGTCCCCTCCCCATCTGTTCTGTACAGGGTTCTAGTGCCCGCTTTCACACGTCATTCCGACAATTACCATCAGTAAGGGCACCAAATTTCTCTCCATCCCGCCTAGGATGCTATCTTAACAAAGGCTGGCTCTTTTTCCATTAAGTCAATACTAGCCACACCAAAGGCCTGATTGACAAATAGGTATAATGGAAAATCCTCCCATATGTGGAGAAATTGGTAATTTTGTTTTAGAGGATTTGTCATCAGTTTAGGATTTATCAACCCTCTTGAAGTTGGATTATTTTTTGTTTCTAGACAACTGTTAAATCGGGCCTGTGGTCTTAGTGAAACTGATGACAGTACTGAGAGAGCAATGCCTGCTGGGATGATTTTTTTTACAGAGGTTTATATAGTGCAAACTTGACCCAAATCGGGTATCAGACTGCTTTACATAGCACCAGTTGCATTACATGAGTACACATTAATTTTTTTTTGTTAGGCACGGGGAGATTAAGTGATTTTCCCAGAATCACAGGATGTTCAGCATCATTGCCGAGACTCTAACACAGTTCCCCAGATTCGAGGTCGAACGCCCTAGCTGTAGGCCAACTCCTTATGTAAATACTAGAACAACCGTTTCTTACTTCATTCTACCTAGAGTATTCTGTTGGCATATGTACTCTCTGAAATATTAGTGTCCAGAGGGTTAAACACCCACACATACACAATTTATGATGTAAATAACTATTCCCACAATTAACAAACACATAGCATTTGGACAGTCCCTCAGCGCTGGTTCAAATGGGAGACCCTAGTCTGGAATGTATGTATGAAGGAGCAAACGAAAGCTGCATGATTGACAGCTTCTGCCCGTCCAGATCTGATCCTAAATCCAAACAAAAACCAGGGTAGAGCTTTAGAGGATCCTCAGCGATCCTGCCTCCATTTATCCCAGCTACTGATAGGACAGGGTTGACAGATGAACACACTCCACTGCTGCTCTGTCAGATGACATTCACAGAAAGTAGTCTATATATTGTGCCAGTAAGAGGGGAGTGCTTCTCAGAATACCCCTCACATTTACATGTTATAGTGCGGAGCCAGTTGAGCGGACAAATTACAAGTATCACACGTAAATAAACAGCACGTTGAGATAATTTATATTCATGTAACAAATGTAACATATATAGCAACTTTGTATATGTGAGTTCCAGCAACTTTGTGGATGGAATGCTGAGGCGATGCTGTGGCTCCTACATTGGTCAGCGTCAACTCGTCATTTCACAATTTTGTGGCCAACCACATAGATAGTAAGGTATTCTCAAACTTTTTTTTGTGGGACTTGCCTGTCTTTTGCCTGTGCTGGAAAAAAGCAGACGAGGTGTGTGCGTTATCTAGCTGCACTACCTGCATGCTGGCTTTACTTCTATTCATCTGAATCCTGATTCCAGCGTGTATTTCCTCGTTCCAGTATGGGCAATGAAACTGTCATCTTTGAGGTGGAGGGAATGATTTGCCCTTGACCTGCCTTTGCAAGATGGTATCTTGTTGCAAGCTTCAGGCTGATATGCTAGAATTCACTCAAACTAGCATTAAGAAACATGCAGACATCTTATCTGCTGTTACAGCATTTGTGGATCAAACTTAGAAGCTGACAACTTTAAACTGCACTAGCAAGGCTCACAACTAGTCTCTACCACAACCCAGCATTTTGGGATGCAAATATGAAGATTCCCCACATAGTGTTTCCCACCACCTAATGTACATAAATCCATCATGTACATATTACAAGGACAGCAACACACCTATCGATATCGACCACAGCCCAATAACACAGACCCTCAAATTTATAAATACCATTGTGCATAGACCACCAGACATAGAAGCAATCATGCACACAAATCGCTAGAGGGTCAGGTACCAATGCACACAGGTCAACAAACGCATAGAAACCCACCTACGCATACTTCCATAAAGAAGGTTACACACAAACCTGGCCTTTGCCCAGATAGCGCCCTGGGCAAAACACAGTTTGGTGCTTCCCTTCGTTCGCGCTTATCATCTTTTATTCTGTGTGTTTGGAAAATGGGACGGGTATGGGAAATATGAAGGGCCAAGAGAAAGGAGAAAAGGTGAAAAACAGATTTTAGAAAAGTGGTTAACACACTTTCTTTAAAGCCAGGTTAGAGATAGGCAGCTCCTGCGTCCCTATGAATGTCGGCACCTTGGGTATTGGCACATTTTGCCCATGCTGAAGGATGACCCTGATTACACACACACACAAAATTCAACGTACCAAACATATATATGCACACATGGGGTCCTATTCACAAACTCCATTTTGTAGAATGTTTAATAATATAATATAACAATAGTACTACTAAAGTACTAAAATTGCTATTCACAAACTTACAAGCCTAAATCTTCACCTTCAACTCTCATATCTTCTATGGGAGTGCTGCACACAAGTACGTTTACTAAGGGGCCAATTACGATGTCGTTAGGAAAGGTTCTGGATGGGATTTGATATTTCAGAATCCGATTCGGAACCCTTGTTTCCGACTGAATCATACAGATTTCCCAACAACCAATTACGATGGCCGGAAACCGTACGGGCAGGCCGAATCAGTTCCGTAAGACAATGGTAGAGTCCGAGTCTTTCGGAGCCGAATTATACAGCTCAATGGACACGGTTTTCGGGCGAGCGATTACGATGACCGATTCGGACAGCCGTTCCGATTCAATTTGCCCGAGTCAAAATGGCTGTCGGAATCGATCTCTGGAGGCCCCTTTTGGGACCCCCCTCCCCCGGAGGCATACAAATTTAACCTGTTGGGGTGCCCAAGGGACCCCTGTTCCCAACCATGCATAATATGGCAGGCACCATGGGGTGTCCGCCACAGGGTGTAACCACCCCTTTTTTCAATGGGAGCCTGTGTTTGCGTTCGGAACACAGGCTCCCATTGTTGGAAAGCATCGTAATTGGTCGTCCGGACTTGCAGGACCCGATTCGTTTGGAAATGAGTCCGGAACCGATTAGCTTGGGAAAGTTTCCTAACGAGATCGTGATCGGCCCCTAAGTAGTAAATGTGAGAGGGACTTTAGGAATGGTTGAAAAATTAGCACTCACTACAAAATAAGCGGGGTTTAGGGAGGAGTAAGGAGAGGCTAGTATAGATTGAAAAAGGGTTAAGGGAGGGACATTCATTCCTCACAAAAAAAGTAATCCATTTGCTATTCACAAACTGCACTTATAAAGTTGGTACAGCCAAAAATTACAAAATACAATAGTAAATGTACTCTAGTGCAGAGCTGGAGTATGCCAGCACCACACATGGCCAACCACTGGTACTACAGTGCCCTCCCACAGAAATCAATAGAGGTAGAGACTTTAAATAAAAGCCCACAGGAAATAACGTTAAATTAAATTAGTGAAGCTATCTAAAAAATGTATACATTTAATTTAATGTTAGAAAAACAGTTTAAAAATAAAACAAGATATTAATTTTAGAGATATTTTAATAAGCTTTTTTAATGTAAAAATTAATGTAACTATTTTTATTACAAAGATTAGGAAATTACTTTTATTTTTTAAAACACTTTTAATTATCAATCCATAATAAAAAAAATATATTTGTTTGCGTTAGGTGGGAAATTTTTCTTTAAACTTCAGAAAAATATTATATTTAAACTAATATATTCAAAATAATTACATTTTAAATGTAAACATTGTTATTATTTCTGTAACTTTCTTATTTTGTTCTACATTTAAAATACTTTTATAAATTATTTACATGAATATTTATCACACAAATATTTTTACTATTTTTGTCATGTTTAATAAACATTATTACTTTTCCCTATACTTTAACATAGCAAGATCTCCACCTACGCGGCAGAGATGAACCTATGGTAAAGTATAAGAAAAGGTAAAAAAGTTTAATATACTTGAAAAAAATATTAAAATATGTTAGTATTAAATATGAAGGTAAATTATTTTTATATGTTTATTTCAATTGTAGAACGAGATAAAACATGTTACAACACTATTTAATTAACGTAGATTACATATTTAATTAATTTAAATATATGAAACTTATATGAACCTTATGTTTGTAAAGATTTATCAACAAACAAATCCTACTTATACTAAAATGATCTTTTTTTATTATGTTTTAATAATTAATAGTGATGTATGGAAATAATTAAAATTAGTTAATTATATTGTAGTACAAATTAATGTTAAATTATTTTTTAAATTAAAAAAGAAGGGTATTACATTTAAAAAAAATTAAATGAGCAGAACTGGGGTGGCAGAGTGGGCTAAAGAACGGTGATGGATCAAACCCAGATCTTTTGACTGGCTGAGTGTTTGATTGGTTCAGATGCTCCGTCCATCACCACCCCCTTTTGTACCATGCATGAGCAGAGCCACTCTGCAGCCTTCGGAATCTATCCTCCGGGGTTGTTAGTGATGCAGCCTAGTCCATATACTTTTAAGTGCATTATAACCTCGCGGTAAATGCTAACTTTTAAATGGCTGCACAGAACCATGTTGTGTTTGGTGTCAAACACCTTGGAATCATACCTCCACATCAGTAACTGGTGTGGGAGGTCTGATTCCTCGATGGTAGAACCGGATGTATGTCAGTGCAACGCGATCTTTTAGATCGCGGTACTTTACAACTCGGTTTCTACAACGCAAGTCGTTACAACGACTTGCGTTGGAGGGCGCGGATTGAGGATTATTATAATTTCATATTTCAACACCAGCCCACGTAACAGTAGGGAAGGTGTTGGAATATAAAATTACAATATTCCTTAACCTACCGCGCCATCCAGCGCAAGTCATAGTAACAACTTGCGTTGTAATGGCAGCGTGGTAAAGGTAGTGCGGTGTAAACACCGCGTTGTAAATGATGTTTCCCGGTAGAACCACTAGTGTGGGGCACCGGGCTACCCGGTACCACCTTTCCTTAACCCTGGCATCACAAAATGGATGCTGCTTCCACAGACACGAGCCTGCCCTCCTGCTGCTGGACGAAACTCCAGTGGGGGAGGACTAGACAATAGGTTTCCTGTCACACAGAGGTGTGACCACCTCCCAGATAGGCTTTAGTGTATTGGGGCTGGGTGGGTGCACTCCACGAGTGCTTTGAAGACTGCACTGGGGGCACATTCGGTGTCCCTGTGCATACTCCAGTTCAAACCAGTTACAGGGGCTACCAGTCCCTGTTTTGGTGTGAAACTGGACAAAGGAAATGGGTGTAGCCACCCCTCTTTCCTTACCCTCCCATAGGTGGGTCTCCAGAGGTTGTGCCACCCCTTCCTTGGGTATAAAGTAGGATCGCCTGGCTACAGGATTTTAGATGTACCTAGACGAAACTCTGATACATAATCCTGGAACTTCGATGATCTACAAGGTGCTAGATGACTGAAGCATCTCCCTTGGAGTAAAGGATTTAAGCCCCTGCTTGGAAGGCACCAAAGAGGCAACTGTCCGGTTGGTATCTCCGAAGCTTCTGAGGACGCCGAAGACTTTTGCCACACAGGAGGTGGGTTTCCAAGTGTCCCCAAGGCTGACCCGTGTTCTCAGCAAACCTGAAACCCGTAGCCCTCGTGGGGACTGTGCAACCCGAACCCCTGGACACTGTGACCATTTGCAGCTGCACACGTTTCCCGGAATTTCCTGAGACTGTGCTTTGGGCTACTCATAGCCCAGACCCCAAGCATTGATTCCACTGATGATCACCGGCCTACAGTCCCCGAGTGTTCCGTGGGCTGGTTCCAAGTGTTGCCTCTTGAGGTCCCTTTGCGATCCCTTGTCCGTCAACTTGTGGGTCCCTGAGAAGGGTACTTGTACTTTCAGTGGCTTTCCTGGTTGCTCCAGACGTGCCCTGATTCTCCATCACTTGGGGAGTCCCCAGGACCTTGCTGGTCCGCACCGAAGCATCTTCACTCTTCCTGCGTGGGTTGCTGTTGCCAAGGCTTGTTGTGTTGCATCCGAGCACCAACACCTCAGCACTTGACAACCTTTGTGGGACAACTTGAATCCGGCTCCTGGTCCTCGTCGACGTATCCTGATCCCCGTGTCTGCAGAGTCAAACTTCACCTCTTCGCACCTGAAGCACCCGACATCGGTGGGCATTCGTCAATCGTGCCCCTGGTCACTGGCTAATGACTCAGACTCTGTCCTCTCTGTTTTCAGGTTCTTCACATCTTCCATCCAGGCTTGGATCTCCTCGGACACTTTTCCTTTTCACGGCAGTAGCACTTTGCAGCAGATCATCATTGAAATCAACGACGACTCCCGACACCATTTGACACCTGTGCACCCGGCTTCCCTGGGTGAGGTAACACGAGTACTCCCGTGCTCCCATGGGTGTTGGCCCTAGAATCCCCTAAGTCTAAAGGGGTGTGCTCAAAGTCCTCTCCTAAGTGTCCTTTATCTTTAATTTTCCAACAGCGACTTTCCCATAGCATGTATGGGGCTGGCGCCTGTGTTCACATACTGCACGCGTCCCCCGTGGGTCTCCTGTGTCACTACCTTGGATGGTTACATGGAGTCCCAGCAATTCTACGTGCTCAAGGCACTGTGTCTAGTCAATTCGTGGTTCTTATACCACTTATTTAGTATATGCTTGGTTCCCCCTGGGGCCTATTGTATATTGTGCTAATTTACTGTAATATTTTGATTGTAACATATGTGCTTTGACCTCTAATCTCATAAAGAGATTAGTAGGGAGTGTTTAGAAATAAATACATATATTTTATATATATACCTGGTGTGGTTCTCCTTTCATTTGGTTATTCAAGAGATTATAGACTGGTAAAACAAGCTGCTTTACATTCTTTCAAGACTTAGCCTGAAGGCTGCTCTCCATAGCTACCACTAGGATAGCTTTCAATAAAGGTTGTCTTTCACCTATCATCAATAAAGGTCATTTGGACTTGTGCAAGGTGTCCACTACAACTAGTGGACAGCATATGCCAGGCCAACTTCTCACATTGGTGGCAGCGGTGGCATTCAAGCTTGCTATTGTTTTACCAGATAATCTCAATTGAGTGACTAACTGAAAACCACTAAAGGTTCTTGAGATACATATAAATAAAGATTAGAATACTGTACGTTTTACTGAACTTAGAGTTGTGTGTCAAGAGCTTAGCACATCCTTTCTACAACTCGACAGTTTTTTAGGCCCCACTAGAGTGGGTAGGTGTATACACCACACCACACTAGTCATGTCTTCAAGGGCAGAAGCCAGTGGGCCTCTCCCATCTAAGTATGATCATATGATATGCCAAGAATTGAGGACCATGTGTTCCTCAAGGAAATTGAAGACAGGGAAAAGCCCAACCACACAACATCTCATACAGTTGTTGCTTACAGATGACCTCAGAAAGACTCCAGGGTCTGATGAGACAGGCGGAGTGGGTGGGGCAGCAGAAGAGGAAAGCCAGGTAGTGAACACTACTATGACCCAGACTCTGATGCTGGCCAGGAGAATCAAAATAATTCTAACCTGGACAGTCCAACTCTCCCTGTGGATGAAAATGAGAACCCCAGTGGTCCTCTCTTCACTCCACCAGGAAGAGTTCACAGAGTACCTAGAAGATCAAGATCTCCTTCTCAGGAATCTAATCACTCTGGTACATCTATAGGGACCTCTGTTTCTCATAGGACCTCAGCTTCTCACAGGAGAGAGTCCTCCTACGATAAAAAGTGCAGACTGCTTGAGTTTGAAAAAGCTAAGCTTAGGATCAAGAGAGAGCAGCTGGCCTTAGACAGGGAATCTCTGGAGCTCCAGAGAGCTTCTGAAAAAGAGGGGCTAGTGCCCCATGGTGGCAGCAACAGTGTCCCTAGAGGTAGAGAACATACTCCTAACCATAGGAACTTGAACAAGATTGTCCCTCCCTACCAGAGTGGTGATGGCATCCACAAACGGATAACTGCACTTAAGATGGCCTGTAAAGTACAGAGGGTCCCTAAGGAGCAGTGGGCAGAAATCTTGTGGCTCTCCTTTGCAGACAAAGGCAGAGACAAGCTCCTCACTGTAAGAGAAGAACATGCTGATAATTATCATGTCTTGAAGAGTGTCCTGATTGATAGGTTTGGCTTAACCACTGAACACTACAGGATTAAGTTCAGAGACACCCAAAAGGCACAGACTCAAGACTGGGTTGACTTTGTGGATGTGCTACTAAGGCTCTGGAAGGCTGTTACTTGGCAGTAAGGTGTGTGATTTTAAAGGATTGCACAACTTAATTAGGAGGGAGCAGATCCTTAATAATTGTCAAAATCAGCTGTTGCATCAGTACCTGGTGGACTCTGATCTCACCTCTCCCCAAGAATTGGGTAAGAAGGCAGACAAATGGGTCAGAACCAGGATGAGGCAGAAGGTTCAGAACCAAGGTGGTGACTCCAAGAAGTAGGATTCTAAAAACTCTGATAAGGGTGGGGAGAAGGGTAAAGACAAGAAATCTTCTCAAGGGCCCCAAAAATCTGCATCTGGTGGGGAGTCCCAATCTAATAAACGAAAAGGCCAAAAGAAACCATGGTGTAAAATCTATAATCAGAAAACCCATTGGACCAGTGATTGTACCAAGTCAAAAGACTCAACTCCAGCCACCATTGCCCCGAAGGCAACTGTTCCCCGGAGTTCAGCTCCAAGTGGTGGTACCCAGAATGAGGGAATAGTAGGGTTAACCCTGGGTTCTGAGGTGGACGCTGGCCTAGTCAGAGTTTCAACTCAGGCTGTACTGATCTGTGATGGAGACATGGATATGTCCTCCTTTATGAGTCCCAGTAATCTGGGCAAATACAGACAGCAGCCTTTGATTAATGGAAAAGAGGCTTTGGCATTCAGGGACACATGAGCAAGTGTCACAATGGTGACACAAGATCTTGTGGCTCCTGAGCAGATCATACTTGGTGAGATGTACCAAGTGACCAATGCTAGCAATGTCAGGACTGACCAATCCTTGCCAGTTACAGAAAGAGGCAAGTGAAGTGCAGAAGGAGACAAGAAAACTGTAGAATGAGGGAATATAGGTGCAGAAAGAGGCAAGTGAGATGCAGAAAAAAGCAAAATAAGTGCATAAAGAAGCAACAGAAGTACAACAAGAATAAAGAGGGGCGGGAGAGAGGCAATAGGGATGCAGAAAGAAGCAAGACAGGTGCAAAAAAAACAAAAGTGCAGAAAGAAGTAATAAAGGTGCAGAAACACGCAAAAAGAGTGCAGAAATATGTAAGAGGGGTACAGAATAAAACAAATAAGGTGCAAAAAGAGGCAACAGACACATAGATAGTGCCTAAATTATTGCATTAGTGCAGCAGTAACGCTTGAGAGATTACAGCACTGCATATGTAACGCCTGCATCAATATAAGACTGCATGATGAGTACTTGGAAGTTTTTATAACTGCATGAGAGTTGGGCCTAGCCAAATATAAAGCAGCACACTATTACATAACTCAACTATAAGCGTCTCCATATTGTTAAAAGCATGCATACATATCACTCTACGTTATCAAATCATCATGCTATTTACAGAACACTCAATAGCATACTAGCACGATTATTGAAGGGACGTTACTCTCACTTGCATATTGCCCTCCTTGTTATTTTACTGTAGCCGTGCCCCTTGTTGGGCAATTAGCACCTCCCTCCTTTTTTCCAGATGTATATGTTCTTAGATGTACAACTGATTGACGATTGCTGCATGGCAAGTTACGACACCGCAGCGAACTGTTGTTGCTGACTCATGTTATTTTGTGCAATCACGAGTTCTTGTCTCCTGTTTCTTTTTACGATATAGACACAGTGTAAGTTTATCAACATGTAATGCAATCTGACTGTAAAAATGCAATAAAAGATATTCAAACAAAAAAAAATCAAATCATCATGCTATGTAAAAGAAATATGTATACAGTATTTTTGAAATATGTTCAAACCTAGAAACTGAGACATGTAATAGATCTCACTAAGTAATCCCAACACTCAATGGGTACTCCTTGGGGAATTGTATGAGTGTAAGGGTACTCACTGGGTAAGTACAGGACAAGATGAAAAGTGACAGGCTAATTTTATGAGTGCAAACATACACATTCAATGCATGGATAAGTGTATAAATAGCACCTGAAGGCATGAATGAGTCATTGAGTACTGCCTACGTGAATACATGAATGCAACAGAAAGGCAAGGGTGATTTGACGACTGCAAGGGTAGTGTGTAGGTAATTACATGACTGTACAGCAACAACCTGCATGATTGCATAACTGTAGGCGTAGTACATAACTAGACCCTGAGTGATTACTTACCTGCAAGGGTAATATCTGGGGGATTACTGAAGTAGATAGCAAGTGAGTGGGTGATTTTATAAATTCATGAGTACCGCCTGGGTGATTACTGAACTAGTAAGATACTACCTGAGTGATTACAGGTGTGGAAAGGTAGTGACTGGGGGATTTTAAAAGTACATGACTACTGGCTCAATGATTACATAAGTACAAGAAAAGTGTATATCTGATTGAAAGAGTACAAGGGGATTAAAGGACTACGTAGATTACATCTCACCGATTGCATGACTGCAGGGAGAATGTCTAGGGATTGACATGACTACATACCAAGTGACTGGGTGATTTTATAAGTGCGTGGGTAATTGCAGGACTACTGAGGTCGAGCCTGAGTAAATAAAAGAGTGTGAAAGCAGTGCCTGGGTGATTTCATAACAGCATGACTACTGGCTGAGTGATTACATGAGTACAAAGATAGTGCCTCCTTCATTCAAGGAGTGCAGCAGCAGTGCGTGGGTGATTACATAAGTACATGAGTAATACCTTAGTGTGAGAAGTTAGCCTGGCATATGATGTCCACTAGCACCTTGCACCAGTCTAATCGACCCTTATTGATGGTGGTTGTAAAGTCAACCTTATAGAAAGCTATCCTAGTGGTCGCATGAACCAGCAGTCTTCAGGCTAAGACTTCAGTAGGCGAGTTAAGCAAGTTGTTTTACCATATATAATCCCTTGAATACCAAATGAAAGGACACCACACAAGGTATATATCAAATATATATGTATTTAATCTAAACACAACCCCTCTGCACTCTTTATGAGGTCAGAGGTAAAAATACAATACAAGTCACACAGTTAATATACGATAAGTTGCACAGTATACGTTATGCCCTAGGGGCCTCACAAACCATATACTAAGAAAGTGGTATAAGTACCACATGAGAGTTAGAAAGCAGGCCTAGGGCCTGTAGAATCGCTGGGGCTACACTAAACAACCAAAGGTTAGGAGGTAGGAGACCCACGGGAGCCGCGTGCAGTGTCTAAACACAGGCGCGGGTTCCCATTGACTTACTATGGAGTTCGTAAAAGTTACAAAGTTACAGTTTAAGGACACTTCCGGATGGTCTAGGATGGAACCATTTTAAACTAGGACACTTCGAGAGTCAAGACCCACGGGAGCACCGGAGTACTCGTGTTACCTCACCCAGGGAAGCCGGGTGCATAGGTGTCTTTTCGTGTCGGACTTTGTTGTCGTTTTCTATGGAGAGCTGCAAAGAAGTGCTGCAGGCGACCAGAGGAAAAGTGTCCGGGTGGATCCAAGGGTGGATCGGAGATGTGAAGAATCTGAAAGCAGAGGGGACAGAATCTGGGTCACTAGCCAGTGACCAGGAAGGAACCAGGCGATGTTGGGTGCTTTAAGGTGAAGAAGGTGACTTTGTCTCTTCAGCCACGAGGTTCAGGAGGCATCGCCGATGACCAGGAGCTGGATTCGAGCTGTCCCACGATGTATCTAGATGACTGCGGCATCGGTATCCGGATTGGACCCAACAAGCCTTGGCAACCGCAACCCATGCAGGATGTCAAGATTGGCTCTGTTGCAGACCAGCAAGGTCTGTGACACTGCTCCTTTTCAGGGAAGCTGGAACAAGCCTGGAGCAACCAGGATAGCAAGTTAAATTCAAGATGGCATCTTCAGGGGACTCACTAGCCAACGGGCAAGGAACCAGGAAGAAGCGTCAAGCTCAAATGCAAAGGCGGGGCCCACGGGACACTCTCCGAGTGTGGGGGCCTGAGCTTCGGTGCAAATGGTGCTCGGGGCGTCTCGTATCCCAATGCACAACTTACTGAGGCTTCAGGAAAGTAGTGCAGGTAGCAAAATTCAGGATGTCCAAGATGTCCGGTCCCACATCTCTCGTGTAGGCCATGGGTCTCAGCTTTGCTGTGGATGTGGGTCGGGGTCAGAGAAGTCTGGAAGTCCAGTTCTTGAGTCGCAGAGTCTTCGGGTTCCAACGGGAGCCTTGAAACTGCCAACCAGCAAAGTTGCTGTTGGTGCCTGTTTGCACAGGGTGGTCACTCCTTGACCACAAGGGAGATGTCTTCCGTCTTCAGTCAGAATGGAATGTCGAAGGTCCAAGATATGTCTTACAAAGATTCGTCCAGGATAATCTAAAGTCCTGGGGACACAGCTCCTATACTTATACTAAGAAAGGGGGCTGGATTACCTGACTAGGTCCCTCCTATGGGTGGACCTGAGAAGGGGGTGATTACACCCCTTTCCCTTTGTCCAGTTTTGCGCCAGAGCTGGGGCTGGAGTGCCCCAGCAACTGGTTTGAACCGAGCTATGCATGGAGCACCTTGTGTGCCCCAGGCAGTGTCTAGATGCATTCACTGAATGCAGCCCTCCCTGCCCCAATACACAAAACCCCTGTCTGGGGAGGTGCTGGCACCTCCCTGGACAGGAAACCTATTGTCCAGGCCGCCCTTGCTGGAGTTTCCCCCAGCAACAGGAGGTCAGACTTGTGTCTGTGGCAGCAGCATCCATTTTGTGATGCTGAGGCTCTGTTTAACTTTAACCGGGTAAAGCAGTAAACGACATGTCTTTTCCCTCTAGAAGGGTGAAATGCTACCCCCGCCGCCAGAATTGGCGGGGGTAGTATTCCAAAGTGTTTGACACCTTACACAACATGTTTTGATAAAGCCAAACCAAAGTTAGCATTAACCGCGAGGATTATAATGCATTTAAGAGTGTATGGTATGGCTATATCATAGAACAGCTGTAAGGAGATCGTTCCAAAAGCTGCAGAGGGGCTCAGCTCATGCTAGGTTACCCTCTCACATAAAACCAAGCCCTCTGCCTCCAGGATCGTCGAGGCATACCATAGGAGTGGCTTATAGGTGTATATGTGTCTATCTGTAAAGGTAGATATAGGTATACTATATCTAAGTAAGGGGTGATTACACCACCTTACCCAGGCTGTGTGAACAGACCTGTGGTGTCAGTTTGAAAGGCAAGCCAGGGGTGGCATAATACATGCTGCAGCTCCTGGTAGGCCTAGGGTGCACCTATGCCCTGGGTACCTATGGTACACTATACAGGGGCTGACAAGGGTGACCCAGTAACCAATCTGGTATGCACCTAAAGTGCATGGTATCAATATAGAGAGAGAACAGCTGGGCTGTGGGTCTGATTAGCAGGCCCACAGCCACATTAAAGTCGAAAAACCAGAGAATCACAGCAAAAAGTGGGGGTGACCATAGGAAGCAGATTCTACTCTCCTACACTTAGTGATTGCAAAACTACATAGATACAGTGTAAATGATTGCATCAGTGCAGCAGTAATGCCTGAGTGATTAGAGCACTGCATATGTAACGCCTTCATCATTGTAAGACTGCATGGTGAGTACTTGGGTGTTTTTATAACTGCTTGAGAGTTGGGCCTAGTCAAATATAAAGTAGCACGCTATTACATAAATCAACTATAAGTGTCTCCATATTGTTAAAAGCATGCATACATATCTCTCTACATTATCAACTAATCATGATATGTAAAAGAAATATGCATACAATATTTCTGAAATATGTTGCAACTTAGATACGTAATAGATCTCACTAAGTAATCCCAACACTCAATGGGTACTCTTTGGGTAATTGTAAGAGTGCAAGGGTACTCACTGGGTAAGTATAAGAGCGAGATGAAAAGTGACTGGCTAATTTCATGAGTGTAAACATACACATTGTG
This sequence comes from Lissotriton helveticus, assembly GCF_964261635.1. NCBI lineage: Eukaryota > Metazoa > Chordata > Amphibia > Caudata > Salamandridae > Lissotriton > Lissotriton helveticus. The sequence goes on along the minus strand of NC_136063.1, from coordinate 1,684,782,955 downwards.
GGTATGAATACGTGTATAAATAGCACCTGAAGGCATAGATGAGTCATTGAGTACTGCCTAGGTGAATACTTGAATGCAACAGAAAGTCATGAGTGATTCAACGACTGCAAGGGTAGTGTGTAGGTAATTCCCTGACTGCACAGCAACAGCCTGCATGATTGCATAACTGTAGGGGTAGTACATAACTAGACCCTGAGTGATTCCTTGCCTGCAAGGGTAATATCTGGGGGATTTCTGAAGTAGATAGCAAGTGAGTGGGTGTTTTTATAAGTTCATGACTGCAGCCTGGGTGATTACTGAACTACTAAGATACTGCCTGAGTGATTACAGGTGTGGAAGGGTCGTGACTGGGTGATTTTAAAAGTACCTGACTACGGGCTGAATGATTGCATAAGTACAAGAAAAGTGCGTATGTGATAGAAAGAGTACAATGGGATTAAAGGACTACATAGATAACATCTCACTGATTGCATGACTACAGGGTGAATGTCTAGGGATTGACATTACTACATGCAAAGTGACTGGGTGATTTTACAAGTGCATGAGTACCTTATGGGTGATTGCAGGACTACTGAGGTGGAGCTTGATTAAATAAAAGAGTGCGAAAGCAGTGCTTGGGTGATTTTATAACAGCATGATTACTGGCTGAGTGATTACATGAGTACAAAGGTAGTGCCTCCTTGATTCAAGGAGTGCAGCAGTAGTGCCTGGGTGATTACATAAGTAGATGAGTAATACCTTAGTGATTGCATAACTACATAGATACTGTGTAAATGATTGCATCAGTGCAGCAGTAATGCCTGAGTGATTAGAGCACTGCATATGTAACGCCTGCATCATTGTAAGACTGTATGGCGAGTACTTGGGTGTTTTTATAACTGCATGAGAGTTGGGCCTAGCCAAATATAAAGCAGCACGCTATTACATAACTCAACTATAAGTGTCTCTATATTGTTAATAGCATGCATACATATCTCTCTACGTTATCAAATCATCATGATATGTAAAAGAAATATGTATACAATATTTATGAAATATGTTGAAACCTAGAAACTGAGACATGTAATAGATCTCACTAAGTAATCCCAACACTCAATGGGTACTCCTTGGGGAATTGTATGAGTGTAAGGGTACTCACTGGGTAAGTACAGGACAAGATAAAAAGTGACTGGATAATTTGTTGAGTGCAAACATACACATTGAGTGCATGGATAAGTGTATAAGTAGGACCTGAAGGCATAGATGAGTCATTGAGTACTGCCTAGGTGAATACATGAATGTAACAGAAAGGCATGAGTGATTCGACGACTGCAAGGGTAGTGTGTAGGTAATTACGTGACTGCACAGCAACAGCCTGCATGATTGCATAACTGTAAGGGTGTACATAACTAGACCCAGAGTGATTCCTTGCCTGCAACGGTAATATTTGGGGGATTACTGAAGTAGATAACAAGTGAGTGCGTGATTTTATAAATTCATGACTACCGCCTGGGTGATTACTGAACTACTAAGATACTGCCTGGGTGATTACAGGTGTGGAAAGGTAGTGACTGGGTGATTTTAAAAGTCCATGACTACTGGCTGAATGATTACGTGAGTACAAGAAAAGTGGGTATCTGATAGAAAGAGTACAAGGGTATTAAAGGACTATGTGAATAACATCTCGCTGACTACACGGAGAATGTCTAGGGATTGACATGACTACATACCAAGTGACTGGGTGATTTTATAAGTGCCTGGGTACATCTTGGGCGATTGCAGGACTACTGAGGTGGAACCTGATTAAATAAAAGAGTGCAAAAGCAGTGTCTGGGTGATTTCATAACAGCATGATTACAGGCTGTAGTGCAGCATTAGTACATAAGTAATACCTTAGTGATTGCATAACTACATAGATACTGTGTAAATGATTGCATCAGTGCAGCAGTAATGCCTCAGTGATTCAAGTACTGCATATGTAGTGCCTGCATCATTGTAAGACTGCATGGTGAGTACTTGGGTGTTTTTATAACTGTAAGGGAGATCGGCCTAGCCAAGTATAAAGCAGCAGACTATTACATGACTCATCTATAAGACTGTCCATATTCGTAAAATCACAATCAATCAATAAATTATTTGTAAAGCGCACTACATACCTGCGAGTGTCTCAAGGCGCTGGGGGTGGGGGGCCGCTACTGATCGAACAGCCAGGTCTTGAGTATCCTCCTGAAGGTCAGCAGGTCTTGGGTCTGGCGTAGGCTCAGTGGGTGGGTGTTCCATGTCTTGGAGGTGAGGTGGGAGAAGGATCTCCCACCGGTAGGTGTTCTTCGGATGCGCTGGATGGTGCAGAGTGAGAGGTCGGCGGAGCGTAGCTGGCGGTTGGGGATGTAGAAGGAGAGCGTCTGTTGAGGTAGGCTGGGCTTGTCTTGTGGAGTGCCTTGTGTGCCTGGGTGAAGAGCTTGAAGGATATCCTCTTGTTGACGGGGAGCCAGTTCAGGTTCCTCAGGTGGGGGGTGATGTGACCAGTCGTGCCGAGGCATTTTGGATGCATTGTAGTCGTTTGATGAGCTTGGTCGGGGCTGCCGCGTAGAGGGCGTTTCTGTAGTCGAGTCTGCTGCTGACGAGGGCCTGGGAGACTGTCTTTCTTGTATCTGTCAGGATCCATCTGTAGATCTTGTGGAGCATGCGGAGGGTGTTGAAGCAGGAGGAGAAACACATGTTTTGAAAAAGCCAAACCAAAGTTAGCATTAACCGCGAGGATTATAATGCATTTAAGAGTGTATGGTATGGCTATATCATAGAACAGCTGTAAGGAGATCGTTCCAAAAGCTGCAGAGGGGCTCAGCTCATGCTAGGTTACCCTCTCACATAAAACCAAGCACTCTGCCTCCAGGATCGTCGAGGCCTACCATAGGAGTGGCTTATAGGTGTATATGTGTCTATCTGTAAAGGTAGATATAGGTATACTATATCTAAGTAAGGGGTGATTACACCACCTTACCCAGGCTGTGTGAACAGACCTGTGGTGTCAGTTTGGAAGGCAAGCCAGGGGTGGCATAATACATGCTGCAGCTCCTGGAAGGCCTAGGGTGCACCTATGCCCTGGGTACCCATGGTACACTATACAGGGGCTGACAAGGGTGACCCAGTAACCAATCTGGTATGCACCTAAAGTGCATGGTATCAATATAGAGAGAGAACAGCTGGGCTGTGGGTCTGATAACAGGCCCACAGCCACATTAAAGTCGAAAAACCAGAGAATCACAGCAAAAAGTGGGGGTGACCATAGGAAGCAGATCCTACTCTCCTACACTTAGTGATTGCAAAACTACATAGATACTGTGTAAATGATTGCATCAGTGCAGCAGTAATGCCTGAGTGATTAGAGCACTGCATATGTAACGCCTTCATCATTGTAAGACTGCATGGTGAGTACTTGGGTGTTTTTATAACTGCTTGAGAGTTGGGCCTAGTCAAATATAAAGTAGCACGCTATTACATAAATCAACTATAAGTGTCTCCATATTGTTAAAAGCATGCATACATATCTCTCTACATTATCAACTAATCATGATATGTAAAAGAAATATGCATACAATATTTCTGAAATATGTTGCAACTTAGATACGTAATAGATCTCACTAAGTAATCCCAACACTCAATGGGTACTCTTTGGGTAATTGTAAGAGTGCAAGGGTACTCACTGGGTAAGTATAAGAGCGAGATGAAAAGTGACTGGCTAATTTCATGAGTGTAAACATACACATTGTGGGTATGAATACGTGTATAAATAGCACCTGAAGGCATAGATGAGTCATTGAGTACTGCCTAGGTGAATACTTGAATGCAACAGAAAGTCATGAGTGATTCAACGACTGCAAGGGTAGTGTGTAGGTAATTACGTGACTGCACAGCAACAGCCTGCATGATTGCATAACTGTAGGGGTAGTACATAACTAGACCCTGAGTGATTCCTTGCCTGCAAGGGTAATATCTGGGGGATTTCTGAAGTAGATAGCAAGTGAGTGGGTGTTTTTATAAGTTCATGACTGCAGCCTGGGTGATTACTGAACTACTAAGATACTGCCTGAGTGATTACAGGTGTGGAAGGGTCGTGACTGGGTGATTTTAAAAGTACCTGACTACGGGCTGAATGATTGCATAAGTACAAGAAAAGTGCGTATGTGATAGAAAGAGTACAATGGGATTAAAGGACTACATAGATAACATCTCACTGATTGCATGACTACAGGGTGAATGTCTAGGGATTGACATGACTACATGCAAAGTGACTGGGTGATTTTATAAGTGCATGAGTACCTTATGGGTGATTGCAGGACTACTGAGGTGGAGCTTGATTAAATAAAAGAGTGCGAAAGCAGTGCTTGGGTGATTTTATAACAGCATGATTACTGGCTGAGTGATTACATGAGTACAAAGGTAGTGCCTCCTTGATTCAAGGAGTGCAGCAGTAGTGCCTGGGTGATTACATAAGTAGATGAGTAATACCTTAGTGATTGCATAACTACATAGATACTGTGTAAATGATTGCATCAGTGCAGCAGTAATGCCTGAGTGATTAGAGCACTGCATATGTAACGCCTGCATCATTGTAAGACTGTATGGCGAGTACTTGGGTGTTTTTATAACTGCATGAGAGTTGGGCCTAGCCAAATATAAAGCAGCACGCTATTACATAACTCAACTATAAGTGTCTCTATATTGTTAATAGCATGCATACATATCTCTCTACGTTATCAAATCATCATGATATGTAAAAGAAATATGTATACAATATTTATGAAATATGTTGAAACCTAGAAACTGAGACATGTAATAGATCTCACTAAGTAATCCCAACACTCAATGGGTACTCCTTGGGGAATTGTATGAGTGTAAGGGTACTCACTGGGTAAGTACAGGACAAGATGAAAAGTGACTGGATAATTTGTTGAGTGCAAACATACACATTGAGTGCATGGATAAGTGTATAAGTAGGACCTGAAGGCATAGATGAGTCATTGAGTACTGCCTAGGTGAATACATGAATGTAACAGAAAGGCATGAGTGATTCGACGACTGCAAGGGTAGTGTGTAGGTAATTACATGACTGCACAGCAACAGCCTGCATGATTGCATAACTATAGGGGTGTACATAACTAGACCCTGAGTGATTCCTTGCCTGGAACGGTAATATTTGGGGGATTACTGAAGTAGATAACAAGTGAGTGCGTGATTTTATAAATTCATGACTACCGCCTGGGTGATTACTGAACTACTAAGATACTGCCTGGGTGATTACAGGTGTGGAAAGGTAGTGACTGGGTGATTTTAAAAGTCCATGACTACTGGCTGAATGATTACGTGAGTACAAGAAAAGTGGGTATCTGATAGAAAGAGTACAAGGGTATTAAAGGACTATGTGAATAACATCTCGCTGACTACACGGAGAATGTCTAGGGATTGACATGACTACATACCAAGTGACTGGGTGATTTTATAAGTGCATGGGTACATCTTGGGCGATTGCAGGACTACTGAGGTGGAACCTGAATAAATAAAAGAGTGCAAAAGCAGTGTCTGGGTGATTTCATAACAGCATGATTACAGGCTGTAGTGCAGCAGTAGTACATAAGTAATACCTTAGTGATTGCATAACTACATAGATACTGTGTAAATGATTGCATCAGTGCAGCAGTAATGCCTCAGTGAGTCAAGTACTGCATATATAGTGCCTGCACCATTGTAAGACTGCATGGTGAGTACTTGGGTGTTTTTATAACTGTAGGAGAGTTCGGCCTAGCCAAGTATAAAGCAGCAGACTATTACATGACTCATCTATAAGACTGTCCATATTCTTAAAATCACAATCAATCAATCAATTATTTGTAAAGCGCACTACATACCTGCGAGTGTCTCAAGGCGCTGGGGGTGGGGGGCCGCTACTGATCGAACAGCCAGGTCTTGAGTATCCTCCTGAAGGTCAGCAGGTCTTGAGTCTGTCGTAGGCTCAGTGGGTGGGTGTTCCATGTCTTGGAGGTGAGGTGGGAGAAGGATCTCCCACCGGTAGGTGTTCTTCGGATGCGCTGGATGGTGCAGAGTGAGAGGTCGGCGGAGCGTAGCTGGCGGTTGGGGATGTAGAAGGAGAGCGTCTGTTGAGGTAGGCTGGGCTTGTCTTGTGGAGTGCCTTGTGTGCCTGGGTGAAGAGCTTGAAGGATATCCTCTTGTTGACGGGGAGCCAGTTCAGGTTCCTCAGGTGGGGGGTGATGTGACCGTGGCATGGTATGTCGAAGATCAGTCGTTCCGAGGCATTTTGGATGCATTGTAGTCGTTTGATGAGCTTGGTCGGGGCTGCCGCGTAGAGGGCGTTTCTGTAGTCGAGTCTGCTGCTGACGAGGGCCTGGGAGACTGTCTTTCTTGTATCTGTCAGGATCCATCTGTAGATCTTGTGGAGCATGCGGAGGGTGTTGAAGCAGGAGGAGAAGACAGCGTTGACTTACTTGGTCATTGAGAGCATTGAGTCGAGGATGATTTCCAGGTTGCGTGCGTGGTGGGCGGGTGTCGGGGCTGCCCCCAGTGCCGTCGGCCACATGAGTCATCCCAGGCTGAAGGGTTGGAGCTGAGGATGAGGACCTCATCTTGTCCGAGTTCATCTTCAGACGGCTGGTCTTCATCCAGTCGGCGATGGCCTTCATTCCTTCGTGGAGGTTGGCTTTGGCGGTGATGGGGTCCTTGGTGAGGGAGAGGATCAGCTGGGTGTCGTCGGCATAGGAGATTATGTTGTGGTCATGCTGTCGGGCTACGTGTGCAGCGCTGAGGGAGCAGGGATTCTCCCTCAGCGTCGGGTTGAGGGATGATCCCTGGGTACGCAGCAGATGATCTCGGCGGCTTTGGAACGGAATGGGGAGAGGCGGACGCTCTGGGTTCTGCCAGAGAGGAAGGAGGTGGTCCAGTCCAGAGCCTTGTCTCGGATCCCTGCGGCGTGGAGGCGTGTGCGTAGTGTGCAGAAAATTAGCGGACCGAGTGAAGCAAACCGAAGCCACTTTGGATGTATTGGATCCAGCAAGCAAGGCGCTCGAGACACAGATGGGGGACGTGCATTGCCGCTTGCAAGCTCTAGAAAAGAGAGCAGAGGAAGCCGAAGGGCGGAATAGACGGAACAACATACGGGTGGTTGGACTGCCAGAAGGAGTGGAAGGAACTGATATGGCGACCTACCTTGAGGACTGGCTGAAGTCAGAAGTAGCCCCTTGAGGGATTATCCCCTTTTTTCACCTTGAAAGAGCTCATAGGGTACCTGCGCATCCGTTGAATCCTGGGAGGCCATCCAGGCCTGTAGTGGCACGCCTGCTTTATTACAAGGACAGAGATCTGCTTTTGAATAGAGCGCGCAACATGGGTCCCTTCAAGGTGGATAACAGTAGTGTGACGCTGTTCCCCGACTATACCTTTGAGGTGCAGCAGCAGCGATCCTCCTTCTTGGAGGTTAAGAAGGCACTCCGCGCACAAAGTTTGCAATACTCTCTGATGTTTACGGCGCGTTTGCGAGTGGCCATGGATGGTAAAACCTTTTTCTTCAGCATCCCTCAGGAAGCATGGGACTGGTTGGAGGCCTACAGGGCGGGACAAGGAGAGGCAGGACAAGGCCGGATTCCACAGAGGAGATGCCGCGCCCCCCTCGGCCTAACATGGAATGTGAGAGGGATGCATACAATGCAGAAGCGACACAAGGTGCATGCCTATCTGGTGCAGAGTGGGGTACACATAGCCTTCTTGCAGGACACCCACATAGATAGAGCGGAGAGCTGCATGTTGCAACGGAGGTGGCGGGGGCAGGTCTACGGTACAACGTACTCAGCTGAGAATGAAGGGACAGCATCTGACGTAGCGACAGAGTGGGACGCTTTTAAGGGGTGGTGAGGGGATTGTGTATTGCCAAACAGGCGGGTGTAAGGAGTCCGTTGCTCTAGGAGGTGGAAGCGGCGGAAACCCAGTTGTGTGGTGTGGAGAGAGAGCGACCTGAGGGCCTGGAAGTGAAAGATGAATTAGTGGGGGCAAGGGAGGAGATGGCGAGTCAGATAGAGAGGTTGCGTTGCTATGAAGATAGATCCTATCTGGAGTACGATGCTGGCTTGGCTGGCTAACCCAGCACCCCGGGGCACACCTATACTGGAGTTGAACTCTCCGCTGGGAATTCCGATCTATACCTATAGAGGGATTAATTACCTGTTTCTAGAATATTATGGTGGGTTGTATAGGAGTCGCACAAGGGGCCCCAATGACACACTGGAGGAGTTTTTGGCGGGTATGATGTTACCCCGGTTGGAGGAGGAACAAGCGGAGCTGCTAAGGCAAGATTTCACACAGGGGGAAATACGGAGTGCCATTAAGCCCATGGCACGTAATAAGACACCGGGATCGGATGGCCTCCCAATTGAATTTTACTTAACTTATATTGACATCCTTGCTCCAAAATTGGTGAGGATTTATAAAGAGGCCCGGGCAGTGGGGAGGCTCCCAGCCTCTATGAGGGAGGCGATTGTTGCCCCTCTTTCAAAACCAGGACAGGATACAATGGATAGGTCGGCGTACCGCCCGTTATCCATGATGACATCCGACTATAAGATATTAAGCAGAATTCTGGCGACTAGGCTCTTGCCCCATATGGTGCACTTGGTTCATCGTGATCAGGCAAATTTTATTCCAACTCGGAACACAGCCGTTAATATACAGAGCCTCCTCCGCATATTGGATGCAGATCATGGAGACACTCCCAGTGCTGCGGTACTCTCGGTGGATATAGAAAAGGCTTTTGATAGCCTGGAGTGGCCGTATTTGTATCACACTTTGCGCGCATTTGGCCTTGGGGAGGCATTTGTGGGGTGGACGGGATTATTGTACCGACATGCGTCGGCTAGGGTGCGGACAGGGTTGACTATATCCTCCCCCTGTGCAGTGGGTCGAGGAACACGACACGGCTGCCCGCTGTCCCTGCTGTTATTTGCATTGGCTATTGAGCCGTTGGCTGTACGGGCTAGGTTAAGTTGCCACTTTCAGGGCCTGATCCTGCGGGGCATTGAACAATACATCTCCCTGTATGCGGATGATTCGTTATTTTTTTGGCCAACACGGGGGTGGCGCTGGAAGGAGCAACACGTCTATTGCGGGTGTTCGGAGAAATGTCGGGACTGGGGGTTAACTGGGAGAAGACTTGTCTCTTCTCAGTGGTTCCTAAAACAGGAAGCCCTGATCGAGTGGTGGGCGTTCGGTGGGAACCATCCAGTCTGCCCTATCTTGGGAGCAAGATGTATCATGCCCCTGCGGATTTGCTGGACGGGAACATGGGAAGGGCCCTACGTGGGCTGCAAGGGAATCTGACGTTTTGGAGCGCTCTGCCGCTTTCGGTAGCTGGCAGGGTGGCACTCTTGAAGATGGTGGCACTCCCCCGCCTATTATATTATTTTCGGACATTGCCGATTTGGATACCGGGGGCAATCTTTAGGCAGATCAGGTCAATGGTTAGAGGCTTCTTGTGGGGAAATGGAAGGAAAAGGGTGGCATTAACCACCATGATGAGACCTAGAGTGGACGGGGGGCTAGCAGTACCAGATTTTGAACTTTATTACCTGGCGGCTCAGCTGCAGTGGCTGGCACAAGAGGTGGCTCGAGAATTTCGGAGCCCAGAGGGCCAAGATTGGTGGATCTCATGGCATGTCCTCTCATTTACTATGTTGCAACAACCCTTGCACCTTGGGTCGCTCACTGTTGAGGAGCGGACATTACGACAATGTTGGAATCGGTGCCACCGCAGAGACAACGTTAGTGGTCCATATGCACCGGAGATTCCCCTGGGCATGTGCACTGCCCTCCCACATGGGGGGGATTGGTCGGCACTAGCAGACTGGGAGACGGTGGGAATCCAGGTCATGGGGGATTTATATGACGATGGGGTGCTACTACCTTTTCAAACGTTGCAGAAGAGGTATGACCTGCCGCGAGGGGTCTATTTTCTGCATGCAGCCCTGATCTCGGCCATACAGCGCCACTGGAAGGAAGGGCTATCGGAGCCCAAAACTTCTATGACGTGTCAATATGGCAGCGGGGACGTTTTAGGCGATTACGTGTCTCTATAGCCGCTTGAGCACAAAAGGCTTGCGCCCATTGACGGAGTTACGAGGAAAATGGGAGGCGGATTTCGGGAAGGGAATACCGGAAGCAACGTGGGCTCAATTGATTCGAAGGGCTTGGAAGTGCTCACGGAATGCTAGGTTTCAATTAATACATTTCTTTATATTGCATAGGGCCTATTTAACCCCAGCCAGAATCAATCGATATTTCAGGATGGACACCACCCGATGTCCTCGTTGCGGTCTAGAGGGGGCAGAGTTACTTCATATGCTATGGACTTGGAGACAATTGGGAACATATTGGGAGGAAGTAGTCAAACTGCTTTGTGGCGTTACAGAGCGCCGAATAGACACTGACATGGGTGCCTGTATATTACATTGGTCCCCACACACCCCTAAGACAATAATCACGAGCAAGTTTCTGGACCTAGGCTTACTGCTGGCTAAGAGTGAGATTATGGCCCAATGGAAGTCGCAACGGGGGCCTGCTATAGGGAGGTGGAAATTGGAGTTACTTAAATGGGCCACAAGTGAGAGTACATTTAGATTGCAGCAGGCTAAACGTACTAATAATGAGAAGGCGCTGGAGGTAGCCAGAGCGTGGGAAGCGTTAGTGGTAGCACTTCAGATACCTGAAACTGACTCGGAGGTGGGCCCTACTGAGGAGACTCTGGAGAATTCCCCTTGTTCAAACCTGGAGTAGAGAAGGGGGTGGGGACCTGGTCCGGTGTTGGGTGAATGGGGGAACGGGAAATAAAGGGCGAAGGGCAGGTATGGTCCCCAAGATATACTGAAACAAGATCTAGGGTATTTGATATGCATATTGGAGTCGGAGATTGGAAGAATGGGTGCACCGGAGGCAGAGGGAGTGGGGTGGGGAGTTTGATTGGGTGGGTCTATTGTTCATTTATTGACTTACATTGCTAAAAGGTAGTCGCAACGGTGTCGACATTGTGCCTCTATTGGGATAGCTAGAAGTACGATGTGACAGGTACCGAGACTTAACTTATATTGTAACAGCCTTGGAAGGAGAAATAGCTCATTCTGTGAGCCTACGGGGGCACAGACATTGATGATATGATGTATGATGTAATGTTATTTGCTGCTGTATGAGGACCATATGTGGCTTTATAAAACAATAAAAACAGATTTAAAAAAAAAATCAAGGTATGTCAAAAACAAAATAAAGGCTTAGACTCAATTATTGGTGGCCTGGTATGGCTCTGCATGTTGAACGTTTGGTGAGTGAATGCATACCTTGTACTTTGAGTGAGAAGTGCCTCAAACCCAGGACGCAATCCATGGTGGTCAGAGAACGCCCAAAGAAACCATGGGAAGGGTTAGCTTTCGATATTTTGGGTCCCATGCAAGGCAACAGTGGTGATGTTTATCTTCTTGTCCTCACTGATATGTATTCCAGGTGGCCAGAGATTAAACTAACTAGGAGCATTGATACAAATCATGTTATCTTGTTTCTCAAAGAAGTGTTCAGTAGGGAAGATTTGCCAGCAATTTTATTAACCGACAATGGTGTATAATTGGTCTCTAAGGAGATGGAAGAATTTTTGAAAAGCTGCTCCATCAAACACAAAAAATGTGCATTATTTCATCCCGAGACCAATGACATGGTGGAGCGCTTTAACCGAGTTTTTAAGGAGACCATTGCCATGGCAAAACAGGGTAACCTAGACTTGGAAAGAGGAGGTGAATAAAAAGGTAGAACTCTAAAGAATTTCCCCGCATGCTGTAACTTGGAAGACACCTTTTGAATTGCACAGGGGGAAGCACTCATGCACATTCATAGCACCCCATTGGGTCAATAGTGCTGCATCTGAAAGAGGGCTTGTGGCTTCTGAAGACAAGTGGAGGATCAGAGAAGCCAGAAAAATTGATGCATGCAAACATGTTTTTGATTCAAAAACATCTATGAAGGTTACTCCTGTCAGAGTGGGTGATTATGTTATGATTAGAGCTCCCATATGGAGATAAACTTCTATGTTCTTTCAGAGGCTACACAAAGTGGTAAAAGTACTGACTAATGCTGTAAAGACTGAAGACTCTCGCATTTGGAATCTGAATAGGGTTGTTGTCATCAAGAATTATGCTGTTATTCACGGTGGCCGCAATACTTATGCCCCGAACTCTGCCTCACCATTCGCTACTTCTTCAGCAGCATGGAAAAAAGATATAAATGTGAGACCCCTTAAGGGAAAAAGAATGGTAAAAAAACCTTCAAGATTTAAAGACTTTGTTATGGTACAAATGGAGTCATATTTTTGTTTTCTCTTTCTTTATTTGCCTTCTGTTCTATTCTACTTTTGTTTTGATATAAAGGGGTAAGGTGTGTAGTATTGTGCATTTAAGTTTACTGTAGAACAGTTGTTTCACCTTGTTCCATCTTGTGCATGTCATACTCTGTATTTCGTTGAGCAGCTCCATGGTGATGGAACTGCATGTTATGACTTAACTCAATGCTGAGCAGTTTCCCCTACTGAGCTTGCTGGATGGACGGGACCTTAACATTGGAATAAACTTACTTCAACTTTACATTGGAATATCTCTTTTATTTACCAATGTACTCCTTTTTCAGTCCACTTTTTGAAGATATTGATGCTTCTGGTATTGAGATGTTTTTGGTGCGCAGTAGTAGAAGAATAGTTGAAATACATCCTAACCCAAAGGTGGACAAAACAATCCGAGCTGGAGTCTGGATGGTGCATTGCGGGTTTCAGGGAAGGTTTCACAAGTCACCTTGAAAACGAAAATACTACTTTGAATTAAAACAAGACTAAATGACAGGAGTGTGCGCAGCCTGTGCCCTACAGCAACACATACTGCACATACTAAAGTATGTAACATTTTTACATTTTTTATGTTTTCTATCTATAAATGATGCCCACGGGTTCAGATATGAAAATGTACTTTTCTTCTAACTTATATCTAAGTGATACCCATTTATAATTTTTATCCGCAACTAGCATTGCAATGAATATATTTCTTCAATTTTGAATTTACACATATTTTATGTGTATTGATTGTTGTTTGTCTTCTGATCATTGCCTCACTTCTAGAAAGACTCCTTGTGCTTCACTTGCTGTTACAAACTGATCAGCACCTTATCATTTAAGACTGCCTTGTTGTGGTAATGTTATATCTATATCCATTTTATTTTGGTTTCAAGTTTGTTTGGAGGTGACAATTATTAACCTTCATGTCCTGCAAAGGAAACCAGCTACTTACCTGTAATTATGATTCTCCAGCTTGAAACTCTTCTGGCCTCACATGCCCTGAATAATACGGCCGTCCAGTGGCTGGATCTGGAAGTGTCCCCACCCCATCATTGGCTCCTCCGCTATGGCGCAGGAGCGTCAACCCCTCCCCTGCCTCTCCCCCCCCAGCTGCAAACATTGAAAAATAAAATGATAATAAACCAGGTTTATTATCATTTTATTACTCTCTCCTGAGTGAGCCTTGAGGCCGGTGCCATCGCGCTCGCAGTCGCGGAAGGGGAGTGATGGGCACTGATGTTCCCACTGATCTCAATGGGATAAACTCTTGAAGTCATGAAGGGCCTCAAATCCGGCTCTCTCTCTGACCCTTGCCCTGCGCACACATTGGCATCTATCGCGGATATCATTAATCCAGCATTCAATCAGATCTTATATCTCTCCTGACAGATGGAAGAGAGCCAAAATCCTGCCTCTCCTAAAGAAACCTACCCTGGACCCTGAACTAGCGTCTAACTACAGACCCATATCACTGCTTCCCTTCATGTCCAAGGCCCTGGAAAAAGTGGTGAACAAGGTCACCACGGAGTTTAACTAAACCAACTCCTTACTCCACCAGAGTCAGTCCGGGTTCAGGGCCAACTTCAGTACTGAGACGGCACTCCTGGAAGTAGCTGAAGCTATAAAAGAGGAAGTGGACAGAGGTGGCAAAGCCATACTGATACTCCTGGACTTATCAGCGGTGTTTGATACCATCCCCCACGATCGTCTCCTGCAGCGACTCCGGGAGTGCGGGTTTGGGGGTACGGTACTCAACTGGTTCACCTCCTTTTTAAAGGACCGCCAGCAAACATTATGGGCCCCACCTTTTGCTGCCCTGATCCCACCTCTTGAGGTGGGTGTGCCCCTGGGCTCTATTCTGACCCCCATCCTCTTTAACCTGTACATGACACCCTTCGCAACTCTGGCTGAGAACCACGGCGCAAAAATTGTATCGTATGCCAATGATACGCAGCTGCTCCTTACCAGCGGCAAAGATATGGACTTCAAGGGCGACACGATTAACAACTGTCTAACAGAGGTATTCTCCTGGCTCCAGCACAACCAGCTTAAATGCAATCCTGGTAAATCAGAGATTATCTTCTTCGGGCACCGCCCCAGCAACCTCTTGCACAGTTGGGGGCCCGCTGACATGTCCCCTCCCACGTCTCCCGTAAAGACAGTGAAAAATCTAGGGGTGAAGCTCGATGAAAATCTCTCCATGCAGGCACAGATCCAATCTGTGACTGTGTCGTGTTTTGGCCTGCTTAAGATGCTGAAACAGTTCCTGCCCCTCTTATCTATCACCCACAGAAAAACAGTAGTCCAGGCATTAATAATCTCCAGGTTGGATTACGTGAATATACTCTATCTGGGTCTTCCTGAGTATCTATTGACTAGACTACAGGTGACTCAGAACGCCGCAGCCAGAGCCTTACTTATGCTGGGTCCCAGAGCCCGTATGGCTGCACAGTTGAAGACTCTTCATTGGCTCCCTGTCCGCAAAAGGATTCATTTTAAAGCCATGGTCCTGGCTTTTAAGGCCCTTCACGGTTTAGGTGCTGATACATTACAAAAAGAGTTCAATTTTATCATCCACACCGTGCCCTCAGGTCAGCAGCACTGCAACTGGCTCGGTCCCCCAGATACTTTCGGGCACATATCGGGGGTCGCTCTTTCCAGGTGCAAGCAGCCAAGTTGTGGAACAATCTACCTATCGATCTAAGGTTAACTCAGGATCTCCTGGGGTTCGAGAATCTCTAAAAACATGGCTGTTTCAGCGGTAGACCTCAGTGCTTGGCTCCCTTTTCGGGCAGAGCCTTCATCCTGCTTCAGCGCCGGGACACTCAATTGAGTAGCTGTGCGCTCTACAAATAAACTTTTAACATAACATAACATGTCAGTGGGCATGTGGGTTTGGCCGGCCGTCTCAGGACTGCTAAGCTGACATGTGCACTGAAGCTGTCTCCAAACCAAGCTGCGTTGTCGGGTTGGAAACAGCAGGCACAGGCTTCCAGTCTCTCTGGGAGCGCAAATTCAAGGGCGCTCAAGCCAATCCTGATGCTGATCTCATGCTGCTGAGAGCAGTGCCAGGATTGACTGAAGGGGATTCTGGGAGCCTGTGCTGGTGAGGAGCAGAAGAACAGTGATGTGGCAGGGAAGTTATTTTTGTTGTTGTTTTGTTGTCGTCGTTCGTCCCCCCTTACCCCTGCCCTGCCACTCAACCCTGACACCAGCTGCTTCTGCCTCACCCTCCCCAGAACCCTGTCCTCCGCTCTGGGGGAGAGGGTTGACACAGGCGCAGCACTTGCCAACCATCTTAGATTATTTGTTTTTACATCTTTCCACAAACTTCCTGCAATGGGGAGGCAGGAGGGTCTCATGTGAATCTAGAAGAGTTTCAATAATTACTGGTACGTAACTGGTTTATTTTACAGCACAAAATCTTTTCTAGATTCACATACTTTGCACAGATTATGCAGCGGTATTACCTGTCTTGTGGTGGTGGGTAAAAGGCAGAGTAGAAGCATAAATGTTTTTAAGCACAACTTGACCCGCATCAACCTCATTGCATGAGTGTAAATCAATATGGTAAAGTTTTGTGAAAGTATGCTAAGAGTCTAATGTGGCTGCCTTGTAAATTTCCTGTATGAAGGTGTTGGCCAAAAAGGCCATCATAGCCCCTTTCTTCCTGGTAGGGTGTGTTCTTGGTTTAGTGAGAAAATGTTTGTTTGAAAGAGTGTAACACAGCTGAATAGTCTGTATAATCCACCTAGAAAACGTGTTCTGGAATACAGCTGTCCCAGAGCTTCAATTAAATGTCTCACAAAAACTGTTGTGCTTTATTTATGCTGTGTGTCACTTGTTTGAAGTACATGACTGCCCTCCTGACATTAAATGTGTGCTGGACCCTTTCTGCTGCATTTGAAGATGTTTGGAAGAAAGCCTGTATGGTGATAGTCTGGTTAGTGTAGAAATGTGAAATATCCTTTGGCAGGTGTTTTGGATGTGTCCCTTAGTGCTTGTATCTCACTCACTGTCCTTAGTGATGTGATCGCTACCAAGTACACTTTTTTCAACATAAGATGTTTGAGTGTTGCATTATGCCATAGTTCAAAAGCACTTTAATCAATCTTGCCAACATTGGGTTCACATTGCACAGCGGTGGAGGAACTTCCCTTGCAGGGAATAGCCTTTTTGTTTCTTCAATTAAACTTTTGTTTAGTGGAAGTGAAAAAATGTTGTGTGTGTGTAGTGCTTTCAAGTAGACTGCTATAAATGATAAATGTACCCTGTAGCGAGGCATATGAGAGTTTACATTTTGTAAAATGTGTTAGCTTTCAGATTATGACCATGTCCTGATGTGTTGCATTTTCTTGTTTTGGAAGCCAGTTATGTACATCTTCCACTTAAAGGCATAACATTTCCTGTTGGATGGCTTCCTTGCCTCCCTGATGATACTTCATTTAGCCCTTAACAGAAGTAAGTGTTCAAATTTGGCCATTTCAGAAACCATACTGACAACTACATTTCTCCAGAGTTTGGGTGGAATACACTCTCTTACTGAATGGTTAGGGTGCAGTGGAATTTTGACATAATGCTCTTTCTACAGTTGTAGGTGTGAGATCCAAGGCTACCAATGCCACCTCAGAGGTATGAGAATCATTATCAGGTTGGAGATCCTGAACTTTACTAAAACAGTCAGTATTAATGGTATCGGTGTAAACACAAATGCAAATCTACTGCACCAATTTATCGTACGGGTATTCTTTAGTAAATGGAGATGGGAGTGCCGGGAAATAGGGTACCAGCATTTTGCGTTTTCTGGTGTTGTGAAGAGATCTACGTCAGGTGTTTCCCATAGATGGAAAATGTTGTCTACACTAGAGTGCTTTGCCTCCCAGTCGTATGTGCAGCTTGTTTGCCTGCTTGGTCTGTTTGTGTGTACTTTTTTCCATTCCTGGGACATGATTTGCTGCTAATGAAATGTTCTCTGTGAAGGCCTACGTCTAAATGTTCTGGGCTAACTGTGACAGTGAGTATGTTACTGTTCTCCCCACTTACTTGTTGATGCAGAGCATTATGGTTGTGTTGTCGGTTAATATTTGCACAGTTTTCCCTCTCACCGTATTCTGGAAGGCCTTCAGTGCTAGGAAGATTGTCTTCAGCTCTAGAAAATTGATGTGGTTGGTAGTATCTTGTTCTGACCATAGCCCTCTTATTTTTGGAGTGTCCACTTGTGCTCCCCAACCTACTGTGGTGATGGTGGCTTGTGGTAATGGTGTCTTGAAGGTCTCCCTTTGAGCATATTCCCTACACTCCCCCACCTCAGTCCCTTGATGACGTTGTCTGTTACAATCACTAGATCCTCCCAAGTGCCTGTTCCCCTTGACTTTGGAACCATTCCTGTACTGGTCTCATGTGAAGTTTTGCATTGGGAATGAGATGGACATAGGGAGCCATCATCACTAGAAGTTTCTTTCCCTCCTTCACAATCAGAGACTGCAACGTCTGGAAGAGAATAATTTGCCCAGTATGGCTTGGACCCTCCGTGTAGTCAGGTATGCTGTTGCCAGCTGTGTGTTGAGATTTGCTCTTAGGAAAGATTTTCTTGTTTCTGGACTATAAGAAGATTTTTTCCAGTTCATGTAAATTCTAGCTTTTGTAGAAGTGATACCACCCATGTCATGTTTTCTTGGCAAAGTTCCATGGTATTGCTCTGACTACCATTCGTCCAGTTAGGAGTAAACATGTATGCCCTGGCTTCTGAGGTGTGCAGGTACCACTGCCAGCATCTTTGCAAAGACACTTGGTGCAGACTTTATTCCGAACAGTAGGACTTTGAACTGGCAATGTTTTCGCTCCATTGCAAATCTTGTGTGCTGTGTTAATCGGTATGTGGAAGTAAGCATCTTTCAGATCTATTGATACTAAGTAGCCCCCTCTGTCTAGCAAAGGTAGTACATTCTGCAATGCTGTCACTTGAAAGTTTTGCGTCTTTATGTAACTGTTTACAAAGGGC
This sequence comes from Lissotriton helveticus, assembly GCF_964261635.1. Lineage (NCBI taxonomy): Eukaryota > Metazoa > Chordata > Amphibia > Caudata > Salamandridae > Lissotriton > Lissotriton helveticus. The sequence continues at coordinate 1,684,764,560 of NC_136063.1, read as the reverse complement.
AGGTCTGGACTAGGATGTATCTATCATCAGGTCTTGTTTTGGTACAATGAAGTAAATTGAGTACACACTTGTGTTTCTTTCTTCTTACAGCATCTTTTCTATAGCATTCTTTGTCAACAGCTCTTGGCCCTCTGTGTGCAAGATCTGAAATTGGTCCTTCTTGTAATGCTGATATTTTGGTGGTTTCTTTGGTGGCTTTTGTATGAAGTCTATACAGTAATCATGGCAAATAATATTTACAGCCCACTTTTCTGTGGAAGTGGCTTCCCAGTTTTTGGGGAAGTCTTTTATTAATCTCCCTACAGGAGGGTTGTGTGTGGGGGTAGGGGTGTTTGAGTCACTTGGAGGAGCCAGAGATAGATTCTCTGGAGTTTCTGCCTCTTGGTTTACCTCTGCCTTGAAAAAGGGGCTTAGGTTGCTGTAGCTGCCATTGTTCATGACTTGGAAACTGGCTGATTCCTGGCTGCTTTTGACCCTATGTGTCAAAGATCTGCCTCCCTTGTCCTCTTATTTTCTTTTTTGGAAAATCTTTTTATTGATTTTGATTGATTATACAAACAATACAGCAGCAATGCATGACCAATACCATTTAAGACATAGCAATTGATTATAGCTTTCAGGACTCTCAGACTTTAAGACCACATCACATTTCCTCATTTTGGACCTCCATAGTGGTACCTTCCCCACATATACTGTTCCCACGAGCAATGGGGGGGTTGCATATATTGCTTCTGTACGTGTTCCATTTCCCCCACACCCGATCCCACTTCCATGGGCATCCTCTGTTTCATGTCCATCTCCCACTCCACTAGGGTTGGCGACTCCCTATCTCCGAGCTATATTACGCTTTGCGATCATGAGACCCATAGTGGTCCAGAGCTGCTCCGCACGGCTCATGTCAGTTGCTTCCCATATATTCAGCAGGTACAACTCAGGAGACAATCGAATGTCCCCACCACTGGCTTCATTCATACATAATGTGAGAAGCTGGCCTAGTATATGATGTCCACTTATGTAAGTGGAATAAACATATAGTATCCCAACTGGTATTACTGAAAGACAATTAGAATGGATATGCAACAGACATTATCAGAAAAGAATGTAAGGAGACTCATTGAATATTCCAAATGTTCTCATGGCATCATATTTATCTAGAGGAAGTAAAGCAAAATACAGTTGTAGCAGCACTGTAGGTGTGCTTTTTGTCTATCTCTGTGTGGAAGATATTGTAACGTACTAGATGGTGTTATATAACAAATACATATTTTTATAACTTGTTTTAGTCAGCGGTATTCCGGGGGGAGAGACAACAAAACTCAATCCTGTGGTGGCGAGTCGAACAGGCCTGCACGCCGGGTGGTTCAGGACCGGTGGCTGGGGTTCCGAGGATCTCGATGGGCCATCCGATCCGTAGAGTGATCGGGGTATGGAGAGTTAATCTCTTGCTGAAACAATGCAGCGAGTACGAGTCCTATCAATTCAGGCGTAGTTGATCGGACTCGTACTCGCTGCATTGTTCTCTCTCACCCCGGAATACCGCTGACTAATACATGTTCCTACAGCACCGTTTACCCTTCAACCCAGTCCTGAAGATGATCCCAAATAATGAGGATCGAAACGCCATCGACATCTCAGCGCAATAAGAGGCGCAGACCACAATGTGGTTCATCATTACTACAATCTACCTAATTTAGAACTCAAGCTTCACGATTCAGCTGGAGCCGCATTGTGCCTTATTTCCTCACTGTATATATCCAAGCACCAGTTACTATGCGCCGTTTATGCTGATCACAATTGTCACTTGCGTCGCCACCCTGCTCATCACTTGCACACCTTGAGCACCAAGTACAATTTGGGTTGTATTGTTATTTGTTTACCTACAGTGATGCTACAACTGTATTTTGCTTTAGTTCCTCTAGATAAATATGATGCCATGAGCACATTTGAAATATTCAATGAGTCTCCTTACTTTCTTTTCTGATAATGTCTGTTGCATATCCATTCCAATTGTCTTTCAATAATACCAGGTGGGATAAAATATGTTTATTCTTATTATCTACCCCAATCCCAACGTGGTTGATGGGGTTTTGCTCCTGTGTTTTTGTACAACACTTATGTAAGTGGGCACCTTGCACCAGTCCAGACAACCTTTATGGTGATTTAAGAGGTCTCAGGCAACCTTAGAACGCTCTCTAAGTGGTAGCTGTGGAAAGCAGCCCTCAGGCTTAGTCTTGAAGGAGTGTAAAGCAGCTTGTTTTTACCAGAATGCAATCTTGTAGCATAGATTAATTGAAAAGAGAACCGCACTGTAGTTATAAAAATATGTATTTGTTATATAACACTATCTAGTACGTTACAGTATCTTCCACACGGAGATAGACAAAAAGCACACAATACTTTAGCAAAGAAATTACAGTAAATAGCACTAATACACAGTGGGTCCCAGGGGGGGACTAAGCCTTATACTACAAAAGTGGTATAAGAACCACGACATGAGTCAGGACAATGTCGAGAGGACGTAAAATTGCTGGGACCCAGAGGAACCACCCTAGGTGAGTAGATTGGGACCCCATGGTGTGCATGTGCAGTGTGTGAACATGACTGCGTGCTCCGTACAAGTCTATGTGCAAGTCGCATTTGGAATTTTAAAGATTAGAGACCCTTCCCAGTGTACCCTGAAGAAACCCCTTGGAAGACAGAAGGTTGGAGAGCCATCACATCCGTGGATACCGAGGTACCCAAGTTACCTATCCCAGGGAAGACGGGTGCATAGGGGTAAAGTGGTGTCAGCCGTCTAACCCAATGGAGGACTTCAGGAAAGTGCCGCTTCTGGAAGAGGAGAAAGTGTCTGTGGGAATCCAAACAAGGATTCTTGATGAAAAGTACCTGAAAGCAGAGGGGACAGAGCCTGGAGTTAAGAGTGACCAGGGGCTCGGTAGACGAATGCCCAACAATGTCGGGTGCTTCAGGATAGTTGATGTGACCTTGACTCTGCAGCTGCTGAGACCAGGCAACGCTGAGGACTACCAGGAGCCGGATACAAGCTGTCCCACGTAGGATGTCGAGTGCTGAGGGGGTTGGTGTCCGGCTGGAGCACCAACAAGCCTTGGCAAAGTCCACCCACGCATGAGGTCAAGAAAGTGTACGGTTCGGACCAGCAAGGTCCTGGAGACTCACCACAAGCAGGGGAGTCAGAAAAGGCCCCGAGCAATCAGGGAACCCCAAGGAAAACAAAGATGACCCTCAATTGGACACACAGGCTGAAGGCACAGTAGTCGTGAGAGGACCTCGAGCAGCTTTACAAACCAACAGGCCACGGAGCACACGGTGCGATGTGGTTGAAGATCTTTGCAGGAGAAGTTGCCAGGGGTTGGGGCTACTTGGAGCCCAATACACTTGCTGCAGAATTGCCAACAAGCATTTGCACTTGCAAAAGTATGCGGTGAACAGGGGTTTGGGTATTGCAGCCCCGAGGGATTCTGGCCTCAAACTGAGTGAGAGGGTTGCTCGGGCCTCGGGGACGTAGAAACCTACCTCCTGTGTTGTTAAACCCTTTGGAGTCCGCAGGAGCTTGGGATCAGCAGACCAGTCAGCAGTGTTGTGGTGCCTGCGAATGCAGGGGACTGACTCCTTCACTCCAAGGGAGATTATCTTCAGGTGTCTTGCAAGCTCCACAGGTCCTGCGCGGATCCTGTATGGCGCACAGGCACAGACGATGCAGCAGACTGAGAGGGAGATGAAGTCAGGCCCAAACGAAGTCAAGCGAAGTCCAGAGTGCCCAGGCGGTCGAAGAGCAGTGGTTCCAGTTCTGAATCTTGTTCACGACGAATCTAGGAACCTACAACCAGGTAAGCCCTTAACTACCCTAAGGAAAGGGTTGGGAAGATTCAGTGGACTCTCCCAAGAGAGGGTCTGGACAGGTGGGAGGATACTCCCATGTCCTTTGTCCAGTTTTGCGCCATAGCAGGAGCCAACTGCTCCTGGGACTGGTTTGAACTAGACTATGCACAGGTGCACCAAATGTGCCCCTCATGCAGACTTTCAGGTGCTGGCAAGCGCACCCACCCAGCCCTAATACACTAAATCCTGTATGGGAGGTGGTCACACCTCCCTGTGACAGGAAGCCTATTGCTCTGCCTGCCCCTGCTAGAGCTTGGCTCAGCAACAGGAGGGCAGAAATGTGTCTCTGGTCGGCAGCAGCTATTTTGTGCTGTCCGGGACTAGAAGGCTGGCACCTGGAGCCCAACGGAGCCCGGTTCTGGTGCTTGGAATCATACCTCCCACACCGTTAATGGTCTGGGGGTATGATTCCAACATGTTTGATACCAAACATGATAGGATTCATTGCAGACGTTTTCGAGATGGTCATTGCGCGGTCACATAATGCCCTTCTATGTATAGTATATGGTTACTTCAATGACAACCCTGCAGAATGGACTCCGTAGGCTGCAGGGGTGTCCTGCTCATGCAGGGGCACCCTCTAACTTAGAAACTAGCACCATGTCTTTAGGATTGTAAAGGTCTGCTATAGGGGTGACTTATAGGTTTTAAGTGCAGTGACCCGTAGATATAGTAAACCTATATCTTAAGTAAGTGGTGTATGCACCAACTTACACAGGCTGCAATGGCAGGGTTATAGTTCCATTGTGAATGGTCTCTCATGGGTGGCATAATACATGCTTCAGCCCATGGGAGACCTCTGGGGTACCTATGCCCTGTGTACATGGGTATCATGTTCTAGGGACTGACAAGGGTACCCAAGTATCCAATCTGGGGTGTACCTAAGTACATAACACAACAGTTTAGAGAGAAAGCAGATAGACTGGGGTCCTGATTAGCAGGATCCCAGTCAGATTAGTCAAAACACAGCTTAGCACCAGGCAAAAAGTAGGGGTATCCATGCAGAAGGATCCTACCTTCCTACATAACCCCCCCCCCAAATGAAAAGAGACCGCTAAGACAAAAGGCAGCACAAAATTTATCTCTTGGAATATAGCGGGTATCCACCATAAATTGGAGACCCCAGAATGGTGCGAGTTTATCGACAGTTATGATGTTATCATGCTGCAGGAAACCTGGGCAGTGGCACCTGTTTTTCGCCAGGGCTTTTTAAATTACTATGTACCTGCGAAAAAGAACACCAAAGGGCGGCCCTCGGGGGGTTTAATTATTTGGGTACGACAATCCTTACAATGCACCATCAAAAAGAGACCCATTAATAATAGTGATCTACTCTCGCTAGTGCTCACCAGGGCCGATGGTCAAAACCTGGCTCTATATAATATTTATGCCAGGGGAACACAAGGGGGCATAGCCTCTGATGTGATAGGTGCACTAGACAATGATTTAGAGATCCTACCCACAAACTACACCATCTGTGTGGGGGGAGATCTGAACACAACATTTGAACCGTTAGGTTGTGAGGATAATGAATTGACCCAAGAGGAAGACTCCAAATGGGGTATTCCTCAACTGGATCTGCCGCTGGTAAAGAAGTGGACAGAAGTAGCAATACAGGTCAAGAGCTTATGCCTATCTAGAGGTCTGAGGGCAGTAAATGGCCGTACCCTTTCTGACCCACAGGGTAAACACACCTTTGACAACTTGAGGTCAAGTAGTAGGATAGATTATATTCTTATAGACGTCAGAGTCTGGTGTAAAGTGGTAGACATGCAAGTGATACCGAGATTGGAGAGCGACCACAATCCCTTGTGCTTGCTCATCAATTTGGTACAAGGTGAAAACTTAACTAATCAGAAAAAGGGTGTTTCGACATTAGATGTTGTTTCATCCAATAACCTCCGCCATATCAAATGGGCAACATTGATGGATAATCCAGGGGACATGCAGGTCCTAGAGGAAATAGTTAGTGTAGAGGTCACTAGATTACAAACTCTTACTAATGAATTGAATTTTAATCAATTGATTGAAGAGTCACAGCAAACGTTCTTTGCTAACATTCAGAAGTTATTCTTCAAAAAAATCCAGCAGAGGAAGGGGGTCAGATTACCAATAAAAAGAGCATGGTACGACCACTCTTGCAGAGAAGCGCGTCAGAAACTCAGCATAGCGCTGAGAACAAAATCGGGAGTATTAAAAGCCAGGAATGACTATAGAAAAGCACAAAGCAGGGCAAAAAGACTATGGGATGAGAACACATGGCTAGATCTGAAGAAAGCATGTGCAGCTAAGCAACAGAAAGAGTTCTGGGCCATACTAAAGTGGGGAAATGGGGGAATAGCAGACTGCCCAAAAAATCATGTTGCGAAGGAGGATTGGGTGGACTTTTTCAAACCACAATACGCAGATAATTTGCCTCCTCCAACTGAAACTCCCCCAGAAAGGGTATTTTATACCCAAGAATTATTCTCTTTGAAAGATGCACAGGAGGCAATGGATGGAGTAACCAGAGGAAGGGCGCCAGGCATTGATGGAATACCAGCGGACGTGTTTTTAACAGACAGGACTAACTGGTGTAAATATTTTGTATGGCTTGGTAACGCTATTGCACAAGGAGCCATGATCCCAGCAACATGGAAGGGCGCGGAGATAATACCAGTCTTTAAAAAAGGGGACAAGGCTTTACCAAGTAATTACAGGCCCATCAGCCTTATCGATGCTGCACAAAAACTGATGGGTAGGATGATACAAAATAAAATACAAGCCTGGATAGATGATAAGGATATCCTCTCCCCGTACCAAGCTGGTTTCCGCCCCCTAACTAGCTCTGTTGACCAGGTATTCAATTTTTTAACAATGTTCTGGAAAAACGTAACTCTGACAAATGGTCCATTATATGCCGTCTTCGTGGACTTGAAGTCAGCGTTTGACCTTGTACCCCGACAAAAACTTTGGATTGTCTTACGGGACCTCGGAATAAGCCCAGAATTGTTGACTCTGCTCATGAGGCTGCATGAAAACAACTATGCCCGGATTAGGTGGGGTGCCCAGGGAGATGTCACTGAATCCTTCCCGGTGGAGCGGGGGGTAAGGCAGGGCTGTGTCCTGGCCCCCACCTTATTTTCATTATATATCAATGGTATAGTTGATTTTCTGAAACAATATACGACAGACGCCCCAATATTAGATGGGGAGAGAGTCCCAGTACTGATGTTTGCTGATGATACCTTGCTGGTCTCGCGGACCCCTAGCGGTTTACAAAAGACAATCAACGCTTTTGGTGACTTCTGTCGGATTCGGGGCTTGGAACTAAATACAACAAAGACTAAGTTCATGAATCTGAGCCCCGCCAAGAAATTCAAGGGGAAAATGTATTTTAATGGATCTGTATTGGAGGAAGTGAATGCTTTCACCTATCTAGGCATTTCCTTACAGTCTAACATGAATTGGAAATCCCATATGGACACTGTGGTGCTAAAGTTCAATCAAATGGCAGGGGCATTAGCACTAAAACATAAATCTTCATTTACAAAACCCATTCAGCCAATAATGGAGATTTATAGTATGAAAGTGCTGGGAGCCTGTTTGTATGGATCAGAGCTACGGGGCTTTTCGAACTTGAGCTCGTTAGTCGTCGCAGAAAGCAAATTTCTTCGACGAATGATTGGTGTACCCCAGAGCACACCTTCGATCCCGCTACAATATGACCTCGGGAGGAAAAAGTTAGAGGACATGGCTAGACTGCGTCCCCTCCTATATTGGAGGCGTGTAAAAACGACTCCCGAACTGAGTCATTGTGCAGCTGCCCTTATGGATGTTGTTAGCTCTGATCATTTTCATAAAATACCATGGCTCAAAGAAGTAAGAAACCTGCTCCAAAAACTGCACCTAGATCACTTGTGGACAGCAGTAGACCCACAGGTTTTTCCATCCAAGACATCTTTGAAAAAAATGTATTGGGACATGATATTTAATATGGTATTGATTTCCAACCAACCATCGATGTTGACATCCCAGTTCTTGGATTTTAAAACTATGCCTAAATATGAGCAGTACTGGGAGTTGATTTCTAAATCCCTAGATAGAAAGCTGTATTTCCAGTTTAGAATTGGTTCCTTACCACTCAATGCCTTCACCGTCAAATGGTCCCCCGGTAATGTGAAAACTTGCTCTTACTGTAAAGCACATGTAGAGGACATCCCACATTTTTTGTTTGTTTACCCATTATACGCTGCCCCAAGAAATAGATGGTTAAAACCGGCATGCAGGAATTTGGGGACAAGGAATTACTCAGAGGCACTGAGAATATTAAGATCTAATTGTGTCCCCTATCTCGCAATTGCTGTAGCCAAATTTTTGGGGTGGGCCTGGTTAATACGCACGCGCACTTTAAAACTGTAATTAATAACGAGTAATGTAACCTATGCTCGCAAGGCTTATTGCAGTGACTTGGATTCTATATCGTATGACTTTTATGAATTGAAATATTCGCCAGCACTGTAAATTATGAATGGTTTAATTTGTATTTTATCTTGTTCTTAAAAATTTTAGCATAGTATTTATTGTGATAAGCTTAGGGAAACATGCTTTTATGACAGTGTTGTCGAATAAAGTATTCAAACTTGGAACAGAGATGCGGCTAACGTTGCCCAGTTGAGACTTTATTTCCCAAGTGGCCATATAAGGAATGTCCTGCATCTGCATGGATACTCCCTATCCTATGGTCCACTGAGTTAGTTCCTTCCCTGTAGGGTCTTGGAGCCTCTCAAAAAGTTGGGGTGACTTCCTGTAATCTGTTTTAGACAAGAAAGAGGCTGATGGGGTGTTTGAGTGGGGAAGTGAGGCCCTAGCAGGGTTGGTCTCAGCTTCCTCAGAGCACTGGACTGTCCACCATGGAGGCCTTTCTTTCCAGGACCTACTTGTATCTATCCACAGTGGTCAACCTATGGCTGCCTACAGCTTTTGGTTGATCCCATCTGGTTGGAACAATGGAGGTCCAGGTAAGGTTTGGAACAGCTTGGTCCCAAGTTTTCCTTTGCCCCACAAAGTCCATCTAAGGGATGTCATTGCCAAAGGGTGAGAGGGATCCCTCAGATCGTTTAGGATTATCCATCTGTCTAGTACTTCTAGGCTGTGGGTTCCTAATCTATGGATGATGGGGATTCCTCTTGTCAGTGGGCCCTATGGGGTCCACTGACATCCCTGACCTCTAGGCTGACCGTGGCTGGGTAGAGAGGGGCTGGATAACTGCTCCAGCCTGGGTACCTCATTGGAAGGTTCCCTGATAATAGCAAGAACCAAAAGTCAGCATAGCCAAGTGGAATACGCTCCTCCTCTCTGTTTCTTCGGCCGTGATCTTCAAAGGTGGTACGTCTTTCTTCGTTAGAGAGATACCCCAAGAGACTCAGAAAAGAGGAAAGAGAAGGGCAGTAAGTTATATTGATCTTTTTATGTTTTTGTCAGAATAGGGCCCTCCACCATCCCCAAGTGAGAGGCGTGCATGCAGCAAAAGAAAAGAGAGACTGTATACGAACTGGACGTAAAACAGCCCCCAAAATGACAACACTAACCCATTTTAACAGTCCCTTAGCTTCAGAGTGCTAAGGATGCGCCAGTATCTGGTCCTTTCGGTATTCATTCACCAAAGTACAAGGGAGGCAAAAAGTAGGGGTTGTAAACACTGTTTCATCTATCAACGTCCACGAGGGTCAGGTGGTCTAATGAGGAGGAATGTGCAAAATGCGTGGCTCGTGCGGAGGTAACATGAGGGCTTAGACGAAGTGCAGGTTGCTAGTGGTGAGAAAAACACACAGTGCATAAAGTGGTGTGGCCTATTCCCCAGTTCCTTCCCTTCACTTCCTCCCCCCTCCTGATTCACGTACTGCCATCGCTGCAACTCTCCTCAGTTGCAGCGGCTCACAGGTATCCTCCGGGGGTATCCACCACTCCTCGGACCAGGCCTCCCGACTGTCTTCGGTGTCCGCCTCTTGAGGGGTGACGGCTCCTGGAGTCTATGTGGCGTCGATTGAGTCGGTCTTTCTCACTTCCTGGACAGGATGCCTTGGCGTGGTGTCCTAGTTCCCTCCTGTGCTCCAACTTCCATGTTCCTCCTGATTCAGCGTGCCTTCTGGTTTCTTCAGACCCTCCTTACATGGTGTTGGCCCCGCCTCTCCTTGTTCCCATTGGTCCAGGCTTTATGGCCACGGAACTCCATCCTGCATGCAAGAGTCATCAGATATAGTTAGCCCTTTCTCTCCTGGCCTCAAGGAAACAATGTTCGGACGTATGTGACCCCCAGAGCATAAAGGAAGGAGAGGTATGGCGGACATTGACTCGGCTTCCTCACAATGTAATACTCTGGTGGAATTGCATCAACTTAATTCTGACCAGAGGCTTCATTGGCCCATGTTTCAATACCCAATATGGGGCACGCGAAACAAGAAAATCAGCAAATTCCACTTTATGTTTTACTAAAGATCTAGTATTGATGAGAAACCCTTTAAACGTATTTTATTTTTTGGAAAATCTTTTTATTTAACAATTGCTCAGTGTACAAAAATAGATGCAAGTTTGGACAAATAATGTGAAGCATCACAGAGAAGAGGCACAATGACATTACAATACTAATTAATATCAACCAACAGTATTGATCACAGTTTTGCAATTCTGACTAAGAGTAAATACAAACATCACTGACGTGCACACCTAGCCAGCTAGTACCCCAGAACCACCCCATAATACCCTTTCAAAGTTCCCTGCAGGCTCACCACTGTTCCCAACCTTTTGCGTATTTTCTTGGTCAGCCCTGACTTTGCTAGACCACCTGTTCTGCCCACTGGCACCAATCTAGATCAACGTCCCAGCCCCGCACACTTATGGTCTATTTGCTCCCCATGGCCTTATGATGTTTTTCTTAGCAACCCCAGCTGCTAACATCAGCCATATCTTCCGGTATTTGGGATATACTTCGACGCCCATTATGTATAACACATGTATCTAGCCTGCAATGGGACAGTGAGGCCTGTGACTTGGGTTATAACAAGGACCACCGCCTCCCAATATTGCTGGATCTTGGGGCAGTCCCAAAGGATATGAAAGAAGGAACCCACCATGCCACATCCCCTCGTGCACAGAGCACATCGCCCCAGGTGGTGTAAACGTGATCTGGAGTAATATGATCTGTGGAGTATCCTCAGCTGTATTAATCGAAAGCGGGCACAAATTGCAACTTCCCTAGGACTCTATAATGCCTTCACCCAGTCGTCATATTCGATGAGTCCTATGTCTCCCTCCCATGCCTCTCGCAGGGGCCATAAGTGGTCTGGGGAATTGTTCATTAATTTTCTATAGGCCAGGGAGATCGCTTTGTCCGGCATAGGGTCCAACAGCAGCCGGTTCTCTCACGAGGTTGACTCTGGCAGTTGCTCTCACTCCAGTACATGACATTGCAGCACATGACCGAGCTGTACGTGACTAAATCATTCTGGGTCCCTCATGTCATATTACGTCTTTAAGTTCTCACCGACAGCAGCGCATTCCCTCTCTAAACGTCTCCTAAATGCTCGATACTTTGCATCCCCCATTTATAAAAAAAACCTTCTGGTTCCTGATTTCACGCAGCAGGCCGCTGTCCCAGAGTGGGGTCCTGTCTGTAAGTTTTCCCTCCAATCCCACTAAATCTAGTGGTCTCTCTCCAGACCCTCACCACCGTCTGAGTGTGGATCGGCAATTAGTTCTCCCGTCTCTTAATATATAGTAGCGGTGGTTAGCCACTGCTCCTGTAGCATATCGATCAACCTGATAATCCAGTTCCTTCATATCCATGAACATTTAAACTTAATTTCTGACTCAGCAGTTCTGGACCCCCCTTCATTATCAGAGATGGGAACAGTGGACACATTACTCTGCGAAATAAGGAAGCTGGTATCATAGAAGTAGCAAACCTTGAAACCGCAAATCCTGCGGCTACATTGTTGAGGCTCATAATGCATCAGTAGAACAGAAAAGCACACAAGAGGCAGACTTGACCACCCGACTTCACATCACTTAGATTTTTTCAGTACCCTGAAATAACAGAAAGGAGATACATAACTTTTTCCAAAACACTAACCAAAAAAATTAAAAATATACAACTCTTACACGTTTGTAAGATAACGAACAGAGGCTGAAAAAGCTCACAGTTGACACATTCCATTAGTAGGCCTCCCCTGCCCCCCAGCCAGAGGATAGTACCACACCATCCCATTTGCACAAAACATATACCTACCCAGGTATTGCTACAACTCTATCCAAACAAAAACAGAGAATATTACCACAATCATGCCCGCTTGCAGATGATAGTAAGTTAAGAAACACACCTACTAATCAAAGCGGGAGAATAGTAAGCAAACAACGCCCAACCTCTCCTTGGCAGAGGCTATTAACAAATCATGCCATGACCCTACCCTTCTTGGAAAGAGAAGAGCAAGAAAACAAAGCCCTTCCCACTCTTGGATAGAGAAGAGTAAATAAAAACACTACTATATAAACACACAATCCCTTCAATCAGCACTGCAAAGCACTCCATGCAGACCTGCTTCCTCCTCCACATTTCACCATAGAGCACAGCATTAAACTAATAGAATGTTCTACCAGGCTGCACAAGATTAGAAGTGACCTCTATCACATAGTCTGAAATATTGAAATATCTCCAGGTGTATTTACCTGCCATGTATTATCAGTTAGCAAAATCATTTGTGCCAGGGAAGTCTCTAGTCACAGAAAGAATACACAGAAAAGGCAGACATCAAGTTGCCATTGAAGACGGACACAGTACAGTGGATTAATTGTTACTGGACAGCAATTACTTTAACAATGCTTTCACTCTTACAGATCGGGTACCGTGGAAGGAGTAATAATCTTCTCACCTTCATTATTGAACATCTAGCACCATGGGGTATGTTACGTACTGGAGTTACACGCTGCATGCTCTTATAAAGGCACTTGCCACATTTTCCCATCAGACTGGGAAAAGGTGCTTACTTTTGTACCAGGCACATGCCTCCCATGTGGCTGTGATACCACACTACCAGGACAATACAGAGGCCGTACAAGCAGAAACACCAAGGGTGACATGGCATCTGTTACCCTCTGACCAAGATGTTGATTACTTTGAGACAGAAAGTTGGCTCAATGTAGTCCTTGACTCTTCAGGGTACCTTGGACAGCAGGCATGGGGTACACGGTGTCCCCCCACTCTTTTCACAGGGTGGACGCCGTCCCCCTGCCAAGAAGCCGGGCCCCACAGAAATATGCTGAACGTGTCCCGGTGTAATTTTCAGACTCCGGGACACGTTCAGCACTCGACGTCATGAGGTCATTTGCATATTGTCAGTCCCCCACTTCTTTTTATAGGACTTGTGCCCTGAATGTAACACAGTTATTACAATCTCAATGAGATAGACTGTCCTGTCAAGCTTGTTTTTTTTTAAAATTAAAATACCACTGCTAACACCATCAAATAAATATAGACGGTAAGAAGTTATTCAAACACCAGCATATGAGACACCACAGATAATACCAAAAGTGCATACAAATATATCACACTGAAGCTATATAATTGGTTAATGATGCCTCCCAAACAGAGCAGCCTCCTCAGGCTGAAGAACAGACAACGTGGGTGTAGTGTCCTGCTAGGACACAGTCTAGTTGTTTCATGTGTAACCCTACACTAAACACCCACCCACCACAGACGTCACTGGGTCAGGTGACGCTGTTAATAAAAGACCCGGAGCGCACGTGCTCGTGGCCATATCTACTATCCCCTAACTGGTGTCCTGTGTCTCATTCCTTTCACCATGCGGGCCTAGAGCCCCAACACTACATTGGCGACGAGGTCGGTAGTGAAGCCCACGCGTGCCACTGCCAAACATCCTGGAAAAAGGGGGAGAGAGCTGCCCGCCTGCAGGGCACCCCCTGTAGCAGGGCGCAAAGCGCCGGAAAGCCGGTGAGCACGTCTGAGCCCCACAGCCTGCAGCGACCGGGAGGCCCACCGCACCAGCCTTGAAGGACGAGCCGACCGGAGCCTACCCGCGTCGGCCGCCACCATCCAGCACCACCAGGAAGGAGCGGACCGCCCAGTGCCCACCTGCGACGGCCGCGAGGCAGAGACCCCCACCGGAGAGGTGCACCAGCCGGGCGGAGCCCACCCGCCACGACCGCGACAGAGCATCAGGCCCGCAGGCCGAAGGTGAGCTCCAGGGGCGAAGTGCCCGCCATGAACTATGCCAAAGTATAAGCAAGACCAGCGGAGCCCACCCGCGGCCTGCCCGAGTTGTCCCCTGCCCCCGCCGCGTGTGTGACTGGAAGCGGTGGGGCCCAGAGACGAGCGACGGCGTGAGGGAAAGTGCGGCCGGACCCGCAACTAACATAAACAACGAGGGGGAGGGAGCGAAGTAGCTAACTGCCTCCCGACCCCCCTCGCAACGTGGTCCGACTGAGCAGCACCAGCGGAGCCCACCCGCGGCCTGCGAGAAGCATGGCAGGTCTCCGCCGCGCAGCATGTGCTAGTTGAAGCTGCTGCGGCGGGAGACCGGGGAAAGTGAAGCCTGCCGCACCGGACAATCACCAGCGTCTAAGTAGGCAGAGCCGGCGGAGCCGACCCGCGGCCTGCCTCGAGCGCCCCCGCCCAGGGAGGAGTGACGGGAGCGACGCGCTCCCCCGCCGGAGGAAAGCTCCGAACCTCCCCCCCCCATGCGAGGACTGCCGTGGCTGCCGCAGGCGGGGAGGAAAAAGCAGAAGGAGGCAGCGCCTGGAATGCGGCCAGCGCCGCCAAGACACAAACTTCCAGTGTGCACACACCCCCCCATTCCGGCAGCGTGTGGACCCAGAAGCTGCTGCGGGGAGGGGGGAGAGCGACAGGAGGGCTCCCCAGCCGAGGAGCGGAGTGCCTGTGAGCGGCCAGCGCCGCCGATGTTAAAGTTGAAAACACACAAACAAACGTCAAAGTGCATGCCCCCCCCCTGCACATATCCACAGAACTCGCCATCATGCCTGCACCATCCCGCCCCCAAACAAAAAGTAAACTAAAACTGGGAAGGGACTCACCTGGAAGGCAGCATGAGGCCAGGTGATCAGCAGCAGCTCCAGCCCCTGGCGTCCAGTCCCTGGGGCCGGTTCACAGCAGCAGCTCCAGCTCCCTGTGCACTGAGAGTGAGGGACAGACAGTAGAGTGCACAACACAGGCAAGACAAGAGCCACAAGGCAGGCTGCTGCTAAATTGGAATCCAGCATTACTGCCACCCAGTGGCCAAAAGGAAAAGCGCACCTGCCACCAGGAGAAATAAAACAAGCATTGCACAACACAGGATAAATCAGCAGCAGCACAGGGCAACAGACTGAGTAACGCCCCAAGGAAAGCATCCAATCTCACGCAACAAGTAAGTGCGCAACAGCACCAGGAGAATCTGTCCAAGCACAAGGACACAGCCACGCCCGAATGACACCACGTCAACATGCAACCTCCTGAACACATCAGGAGACCACGCAGGAACGCACCAGAAACACAAAACCGCGCCAGAACCTTCAGGAACGCGCCAGGAGCACAGAACCGCGATGGACGCGACAGGAGTGCCAGAACTCCACACCCGCACGCCAGGACCGCGCAGCACTGCGCCAGAACGTGCCAGGAGCGCCAGGTATCAAGAGCGCCAGAGTGACGCTGCACAGCGACACGCCAACGCCACGGGACAAAGCACAAAAAGTCCCCAAGGGAGACAGCGATGTCTCACAGCAACCAGAACGCCATCGTCAGCACGCATGGCGGCATGCACCAGGAGCGGTGACGCAACCCTCCTCCGTGCAGACAAAAGCGCGCCAACGCCAAAACACCGTGACGGTGAATAGCGACCACAAAGCAAATAGCACAGCATGACAACTCATGCCCAAGATGAAAACCGACCACCCAGTCTGGTCACCAAGGAAAGAAAAGAAGCAACAGAGAAGATCGCGACAACTGGTCCAGTCAGAGAAGAGAAGAGCACCATGCTGGAGAGCTATGCCCAAACCAGAAAGAAACAGGTGGAGTGCACGCCGCCTGGGGAAGACTGGTCGGGAAGGCCAACAACAGCAAGAGGACCAGACCACGTCGCAAGAAGGAACATTGAAAGGAAGGGCGCGACGCCATAAAGAGAAAGGAAGAAGAGACAGGAAGATACGACAACAGGTCTAGTCACCAAGCCAAGTGAAGACAGTGTCCTACCAGATGGACAAGACCAAGGGGACGACATGTAGAGGGCCCGCTACATGGAGAATCCTGGTTAGCATGAGTAAGCAAGAAAGAAGACTGGACTGCGTCGAGGAAGTGAACGAAGAGGAAGAATGGAGTAACACAACATCACTCCACAGAGGAGGAGAGAAAACCACAGCACACAGGAACATTGGTGCTGTCCAAGGAGCATCGCAACAGTCAGCACACAGGAACATCGGTGCTGGCCAAGGAACATCGCAACATCCGTGTGGATCCCAGTAATCCCTACAACCTGCATTAGAGGAGACCAACCACTGAAGAACCGTATGGGTGCCCCGTGAACCTGAAGCTTGCCGAAGCAGAGCATACCCGAGCACTAGACAATCAACCCTTGTGGACTACACAGGACTCGACTGTGGCCATGTCCGAAGTTCCGCAGCGACCCGCACAGCCCACGCGATCATGTGGCAGTCCAGGGGACAAGGGCCTCGGCCGCATGTCCTGTGAGAAAGGAATCCGGATGGGAGAGGTGCAGCAGCGGCAGCTCCACGACAGGCAACAGGAAGCATGAAGGCCCCAGGTAAACACCTGGCACCGAGAAACGGTCTGGTGAAGACACTGAACCCATGTCCTAACGGCAAGACCATCCTGGCGGATGACATCAACACCCCCGAGGACATCATGAGAGACTTGGCGGTGAGTCCGTTGGCAGTTCTGCAGCGACGCCTTTGCGCGGCTCATGCGAAGCCCGCACGGTCCACCCGGTCCCATCGTGTCCGGCAAGAGGGTCCTCCCAGCGTCTCTAGTGAGAGAAGAGTCCAAGCAGGAGAGGCCAGTCTACGAGGCTCCAGTGAGAGAGGAGTCTGGCAAGAAAGGCAAGTCGGAAGTTACTTGGCCGGACGGAGATGTGAAGGCATCAAGATCAGCAAATCCAAGGAAAGACCTCTCGTGCCTTAGTCGTCTCCAACAACCAACTAGCGTTGTCATCCACTGGACTAGGAACACCTGCGAGACCCCTCAAGGGTCACACCCACTCTGCTCCCAATGCTCCAAGGGATGAACACTGTATATAAGCGTCAACACAGCAAGACAAGGATGATCTGAAGTACACCGCCGAGATGAAGCTCATCTGATTGACTTTGTAGTCTTTGGAACTTTCAACATTCTCCCAGCTGATCGCCTGAAGAAGATCTGTTGGAGCTATCAAATGTTATTGTTCTGTTTTCTTGCAGGTTGGACATTCGCTTTTCCTTTCATTAGATTTTGGGAGGAATGTAGTGTCCTGCTAGGACACAGTCTAGTTGTTTCATGTGTAACCCTACACTAAACACCCACCCACCACAGACGTCACTGGGTCAGGTGACGCTGTTAATAAAAGACCCGGAGCGCACGTGCTCGTGGCCAGATCTACTATCCCCTAACTGGTGTCCTGTGTCTCATTCCTTTCACCATGCGGGCCTAGAGCCCCAACACTACAGTGGGCATCAGTAGACATTTGGATGGGGAATTTTATGTGGCCTCCTATCCATACAAACCATTACAAGGCAATACTTTTAGTAGGTACATCATTCATTAACAAACAACACGAAAACAAATGACCGTTGACTCCAATCGAAGAGATTCACAGAAGGACGTACAGGTCCAATCATATTGCAGAAGTGTCCTATGCAAACGCTGCTGACAGAAAGTATCCTAAGGTGGCTGTGCATCCATTACCTGTTCGTACAGTCTTTCGCTGTCCATTCATGACTTTACTTTTTCCGATCTTGCCACTGGTGGGTATGTGATTCTTATGTTGTTCATCTTACCCTCGGGTCCTTTGAAATTGTGCTTCCTTTTTTTTCTATTTTTCATTATTGTCGGTGTGCCCAAGTGTACTGTATGCTAGCCTGTGTGCGTGTGTACCTGTGTACCAGTACGTGTTGTTTGTTTGTTTTATGGTTTATTCTTTAGACTTTAGGCATATGTGCACTAACGCTAAAAAGGACTAAGTTCTTTTTGTCGTTGTCAGTGGTTGTTCCAGATAGCGTCCTTGGCCTATTTAACTGTCATCTGTCCAGATATTTCGCTATAAATATAAAGAAAGTCGCCTAAATGTCTTGTTTTAGTAACCAGGCCTATATCGCGTTTCATTCTCTTGAAACGGCGAGGTTCCTGGTAGTTGAGGGTGTGCGCGCGCCGACGGGCGCTCCGCTGTGCTCGTTAGCTGAGCTTGCCTCGGGGTAAGTCCCGCCCACTCCTTCCACAGCACCAGCACGGGCCTGCAGCAGCCTCCCCCGGGTCTGACGATTGGCTCACTTCCGGTAATCCGCGGGGTTTGGATTGCACAACCGCCGATGTATTTACTAATCCTGTGGTCAGGGGAGCAGCGCCAGGACAACCTGCTCGACACCGCCTCTTGTTCAAGCGTGTTCTGAAATGCTCATGCAATGTCTTGTGGTGGGGGCACAGAGGAGGAACACACACTTCAAGAATTGGAAAAGAATCTTAATGTAGAAAATCTTCCTAGTGCCATACATTAAACGGAGTTTAAAACGGTACTTAAAAAAATATAATTGTTAAAGCTGCCAAACAATTCTAAATAAATACTAATTGTTTTTATTAAAAAGCTATTCCATTGTCATGGTCATCACCCATGCTCATTCAACGAATGGCAGTTTAACTGTTTATTTAATTCACAATAGAGAAATGGGGTCAAACGGAAGCTGGTGACCAAACCAAGCACTCCCAAAACACAAACAAACCGTGAGATACGTGTGGTTAACAGGAAAAATGTGTCTCTGTACACTGTTAACCCCTTCGATGCTTGTGACGGAACTGTTCCGTCATCAGTCACGGCTGAGCTGTGCTGATGACGGAACGGTTCCGTCACGACCGCGCCCTGTTCTGGAATGTCCAGCACAGGGGCGGAATCGGCGCCGCACGCAAGGTGTTAATGACGGCAACCTTCACCCACCCTTAGGTGGCATGCTTCACCATGGTGTCCCTCCTCACACCAGGACCAATGGTACCGGGTGAGTGCTACAACTCAGGGCACAAGTCGTAAAAAAAGAAGTGGGGGGACGCTGTCACCGGAAATGACGTCACAACAAGGAGTGACGTCACGAAAGGTGCAGAGCTCCTCGTCCCAGAGAGGCCAAAGAGTGAAGTTCAGCTGTTTGGCTGGGGGGATGGCGTCCCCCCCGGTAAAATAAGTGAGGGGACACCGTCCACCCGCGTGGTACCCCGACTCGAGCACTGCTACAACTCTCTACAACCAGGCACAGCCGGTTCAGGTAAGAGCAGTGAGGTGGGGAGGAGGGTAGACAGACGATGGGTTAGGGAAAATAAAATAATTAAACAACTTTTCCATCGTCTGTTGACACCCCCGCCCCCTTACTTGAACTGGCCGTGCCGGTCTACAACAAAGAGGAGCTCTTGAGGTGTTTTCTAATAATGCGAGTACTTGTGGGAATAATTGTCTGAGTTAAAAGTGTAGTGTGCTGAATACGTGTGAAGTGAGTAAAAAGTACCTCTTGGTAGGCTAAATCTAAAATTTATTCTGGTGCCTCCAGGGGACAAATTAAAATGATCAGGGGGGAGTGAAATGTCACCGCAAACCAAGAGTGGTCACACATTCAGCACGCATGTATCTGTAGGAAGTAGTTGGGTTTCTTCTAAGCATATAATGTCTGCTCATTCAGACCACAGGACACTCCATATCTTGTACTTCACAGGGGAGTCTAGACCCCCAGGATTACATGTTAGCAACTGTACCACATTCATGCGAATTGTAAAAGGTGAGATGGATGAACCTCTGAGGGGAAATAATATGCCAGCTGTGTTTCAGTGCTAGAGCGGGAATCAATTTAAATAAAACGGTTTATCATCTCTTTTCAACTCAAACAGGGTTGATCCCCACTTGGTGGGGTGTATAAGTGTCTCTCTATGCGACCATGGCATCGTATATTGGGTCAGGAGCTATGCATCACATAAATTATAATCTCAACAACTATTTTAAATTATGTCAATAATGAGAGTTAGGGATACATTTTAAGGGTTATATTTTCATTAAAAGTTTGGTAGATTCACTTTATTCAGTTAGTTCAATTGTCAGTCAATTAACAGAATTCATAATAAAAATATGGTTAGATTAAATCATAATCAACAATGCATTAAGCGCCTTCCATAAAGAATGGGGGGGAAATGGAGTTGGTGGGAGGTTATATCCCAGAGGAAAGAATCATAAAGCACGAAGGTCAAATTCAATCAATCAATATCTGTAGAACTTCCCATAAAGAGACGTTCATGAAACTCAGTAAAGTCTCAATCAATAAGGCAAAAGAATCATGCAGTAGCAAACTGCAATCAGCACCAGGTTCAGAAAAGGATGTCAAATCAGCGTTCAGCCTTCAGCGTTCAGCCTTCAGCATTCAGCAATTAGCTTTCAGCGTAAGTGAAAATGGAAAACATGTGGATCAAGGGTCTGAAAAAAGACATTAACCTACTCTAGGAACACGCACTAATATAAACAGTCAAAATAAATTTTGCCATGCTTGTTGTATCTTTTTCTTCTCTCGTCCAATCATCTTTCGGTATTCTTCTGAGAACCGACTTCCCTCTTCCTTTCTTACAATCTTGTACAATGAGCTACAGAATATTATCATGCAGTAACACTATTAAGATTGTGTCTACATCATCTGGGGGTAGATGGATCCGAATTTCGCCTACTGACGAGACTGAGGAGAAAGTATCCTTATATGCCGATGATATGCTACTCTACATAACTGAGCTGAGGACCACCATACCAGCCCTATTCCAAATACTGGAGAACTACGGGGCATATCCGGGTTACTGGGTTAACTGGGATAAATCGATGATTTATATCCCAAAAGGCTTGCTAGAGGTACTGCCACTTCCGCAAGGCATTCGAGTAGCTGAATATGGATTTCAATCAATCAATCAATTAATCATATCATTTGTAAAGTGCACTACCTACCAGTGAGGGTCTCAAGGCGCTGGGGGGAGGGGAAGCTGCTACTGTTCGAAGAGCAAGGTCTTGAGGAGTCTTCTGAAGGTCAGAAGGTCTTCGGTCTGCCGTAGGAAGATGGGGAGTGTGTTCCATGTTTTGGCAGCGAGGTGGGAGAATGATCTGCCGCCGGCGATCACCCTTCAGAAGTGGGGGACGGTCGAGAGGCACGGTCTGCGGAGCTGGTGGATGGAATATTTAAATATTTGGGAACATTTATGACCCCCAAAAAGAACTGTGTGCCAGCCAGGATATTAGACAGGTGCTAACAAAAATTCAGGCAGATGTTGACCAGTGGAGGGGGCTCCATCTCTCGTTGATGGGGCGAACGGCCTTGTTTGAAATAGTTACTCTCCCTAAGCTTCTATACGTGGGTCAGCATAGAACTTACCCTATCTCCCAGGCGGTATTCATCAAGATTAATAAAGGACTGAGAACCTTTTTGTGTGATGGAGGTCACCCCAGAATATTGCTATGAACGTTACAGCGCTACCAATATAGTGGTGGGTTGGCACTTCTAGGTATTGAAGGTTACTACTGGGCTGGCCAGCTTATTAACATTAATGACTGGATTTATTCTCCACTGGATCACCATACATTCAAGCTTGAACACGCAGCACTAGAGCAGAACACTTACACTACATCTACAAAGGGAAGGGTACCCACGGATAGGCACCGGTGACGCACGTGGCTTTAGCAGCCTGGATTAAGCCAACAAAGACACTAAGGTGAACACACAAATTCACTCGGAGACACCCCTTTGGAAGGGGACCTGGCTAAAGGAGGTGGCGAAATTCAGGGGCTTTAGGACATGGGACACAATAGAGATTTCCAAGATCAGAGACATCCTAGAAGTGGGGGACATTATGCCCTTCTCCTCGGCCCAGTGGGACTACCAGTAACACCCTATCCAGTTCTTTAAATATGCTCAGCTACATCCTGCTTGGAGGGCAGAGAGGTTGAAGGGGGCAGGGATCCCGAAATATGCCCCCCTCGAGGACCATATATGAATGGATCACATGGGCAAGGGCTCAATATCCCAGACCTACAAAAGAATTAATATAACATGCCAGACTTGCTGGGTCGACTCAGGGATCGGTGGATGCGGGATCTGGGTGTATTCGAGGACATTGACTGGGAGGTCACACTGATGCACCCCCGGTAGGGTGCCATTATGAGTTGCTTCTGCCTCATACAATTCAAAATACATTACCAGGTTTACTATGACCGCAATAGACTACATACCATGCGCCTGGCACCCAATCTGACCTGTTTATGATGTGTTGAGGCAACAGGGTCCTTTATGCACATACTTTGGGACTGCCCTAAAATACAGGTCTACTGGACCGGGGTCCTTCAGCAACTCTCATACATACTCATGGCCTCACTCCTGCTTGACCCAAAATACATCTTGTTGGGGTGATCCAGCGGGATACCGATCTGCGAAAAACTAAAACTAAGCATTCATCAAGGCACATCTAACATACACAAACACACCCTACACCCAGAACCAATATTGATAATCACCGCTGGGGATCAATTTTATAGAGCTATGACCAATTTTATATCCTTTACCCGATTAACCCTATTTATGACTCATGGATCAATTTTAGTTAGATAGTTGTAGCAATTATATAACATTTTCTTTACCTTATCATTTATTATGAATAACCACAGACTCAATTAACGTTTAAATGTTTATAAAATTATTCGTTTAGAGCAAGCAAATTACAGTGTTAACTCTGTTCCCACAAGGAAAGATTCATGTTATGTTATTTTAAAATGACTTGTTAAGCGCACATACACCAAAAGGTTTCTTGGCGCTGAGCCAAAGAAGTTACAGACCCTAGACGATGAAATTAGTTATAAGCCTGGAAGAATAGCCATGTCTTAAGTAATTTCCTGAACTGAGTGCAGGAGGTGGCTAATCGTAGATCAGGAGAGGGAGAATTCCAGAATTGAGGTGCCAAGGTTGAGAATCTGAGGCCCCCATGTTTTTTATGTTTAAAAGAGCTGGAGATCAGTAGGTTTTCATTTGACGAGCGTAAGTCGTGGGAGGGAGCATACCGCTGTATCTTTGAGGCGTTGAAGGCCGGACCACAACCCAAGAGGGCTTTGTAGGTGGTGCAGCCCAACTTGAAGAGGCAGCTTTGGGTCACTGGGAGCCAATGGAGGCTCTTCAATAAAGGTCTCAGGTGATGGTGCTTAGGTTGACCATAAATAAGTCTGGCCGCTTGATTCTGAAACAATTGAAGTCGACGTAGTTGGTGTGCAGGAGTACCAACATATAAAGTGTTTGCGTAATCAATACACAGCATTACCAGTGCGAGGACGACTTGAATCAGAGCCTGTCTGGTCAAGAATCTGCTGATTTACCGGATTCTCCGCAGATGAAAGAAACAAACGGAGACCACGGAGCTGATCTGGACCTTCATAGTGAGATCATCACTAATCATGATTCGCAAGCTTTTGACCGAGCTCACAGGGGAAGGGGGACACCTAGTAATGGAAGCCAAAAGTTAGAATTCCACAGACTGGATGAGCCACCAGTAAAGAATAAGATCAGTTTTATCAGGATTTCATTTAAGCTGGTTGGCATTCATCCAATTACTAATAAAAATTCATTGTGGATTGGAAACCAGCCATCAATGATAGGGAGGCATTTATCTTGAACACTAGCTGAAGATCGTCATCATAGTTGAAAGTTACGACCTCTCTCTTTCGGAGGGCCATATTCAGGGGAAAAATGTACAAATTAAACAAGAGAGGTGAGAGGGAAGAGCCCCGTGGGACCCGGCAGGTCAGTCTTCTCTTCTCAGCAGAAAAGTTGGCAAAATGAACTGCTTGTAAGAGATTGCTGAGAAAAGAGGAGACCCACTTCAATGCCAGACCCTGGATCCCGGCACAGCTGACACGGCTGATCAGCAAGTGATGGTCGACTGTGTCAAAGGCGGCCGACAGATCCAGGAGCACCAGGGCTTCAGTGGAGCCCTGGTCACCCCCCTCTTAATTAATCTAGGGCAGCCAAGATGACTGACTCAGAAGAGTGGGCCCGTCTAAATTCCGCTTGATGCAAATCCAAGTAGTGTGAATGCTCTGTAAAAGTGCTAAAGCATTTAGCAATGTGAGCTTCCAAAATTTTGCTCAGGTAAGGCAACAGAGATATGGGGCGGTAGTTGCTAAGTTTCGAGGGATCAGCATTTGTTTTTTTCAGGATAGGAACAACTTCCGCGCTTTTGAATAAGTTGGGAACCACCCCTTGGGTAAGGGAATTATTGAGAAGCGACAAAGGGGGATCTGGACAGTGTAAAAAAAACTTCTTGAAGAATATTGTGAGGACAACAATCTGTAGGGGAACCGGACCTGACTTTTTTAAGTGAAGCAAAAAAGGCATCTTGGGTGATGTGAGGGATATGGTCTAAGTAAGTTGAGTTGGTTTGTGCGCATGGGGAATCCACAGGTATAGTGACCTTGGGAATGCTTGTTTTGATAGTGGCACTTTTATCAATAAAAAATGTATTAAGGGAATCATATAAAAGCATTTCCGTTTCATTAAAGTCTTTTAGCAATAACTGATACCTCAGGAAAGGCGAGGGTAGAGAGAATAGGTACATAGGCAAATTCGCATTTATATTTACCTAATAAGGTGTGGTGATCAAACCCCTCTCTGGCCAAGAGTTTATGGGTCCTTTGGAAAGATTCAGGTATCCGAAATTTCAAAGTAGATTCGGCTGACAGATTTCAGGACAGATGATCTCTTCCGGATTAGATGCCTACGTCTTACTCCTCTCTTATACTTGAAAATTAAAGCCCCTCCTCGAGGACTTTACCCAAAATCTGTTCCCTAATTCTTCTACCTACAAGATCTAAGTCTTATCTCCTCGTAGATTTTTCTTCAGAGCAACACTACGACTACACTGCAAATAAACTCACTAAACCCTAACTTCTAACTTGCCTTTCTCTAAGTCGATCAGCATTCGGACAGCATCTCTGCTCCTCAGCATTCTGTCTGCAGCAAGCATCTGGCACTCGATCAGCAGTTATCTCGTCTCTCGTCTGTGTGAGTCTGAGTCTATAGAAACCAGCCAGCGAGTCGATCAGCAATTAAACTAATCAGTCAGATCAATTATACCTTTCTTTGGGTATGTACCACCCCCAAATGTTTCCTTTGTTTGGCATTTCTCTATTCTGATTAGTCGGGGCAGAGGTGATGATCATCACACCACATTATAATTGCAATATTTTCTTGAAGTCTATTGTTTTAGGTTCCCGCCCATCAATATGGTTTCCCAAACTTTAATTCCCACCCAATGTTTATAGCAATAAAAGAAATTGTATATAAATGTCCATCGAGTCGTCAGGATGTTCCTATCTTCCCAAGCCACTGTAAGGTCTCGGCCTTGGATGGATCCCAATACTTGAGGTCTTCTTGTTCAGAGTTCTTCCCAATTGGCCAGGTGACTCGGTCACATGATTAAGACTCCATTATGAATTTAGGCCCATTTACGTACTATTTAGGAAAGTCAAAGAAAACAAGTATTAATTTCAAAATAAAATGATTTTACTGTATACCTCTTATTTCTTCACTATTCCCATTTTTTAATGTTAACTATATCTGCATTAGTGTTTAGTATATCCCTCATGTTAGTTCTAGCAAAACTGATGCTTAGCACGTGAGTTTCCGAGCGGCCGTTGTTATTAACACTGTGCAGAAGCAAGCTTTTCCCTCCAAAGTGTTATGTCGTAATGCGGCATGCACATGCACAGTTTATTTCCCACGTTAGATTTGATTGTCTAATTCCAGTTCCTGTGAACCTTTTCCTATTTTCCCCTCGTTCTACCTCTTTGTACTATTTGGCTCCTCACCTGTTTCTAGAGTGCCAGGAGCTCCTCACCTTCCCTGGCGCACATATCACATAATTCTAGAGTCTTACTGAAACAACAGTGCAAACAGAAGGTACGTTGAGATCCGATTTGTCATTTTCGGAGCTCTGATCTGATGGAATCAAGACCTGTCTCTTGTTGAGAGTGCTCTGTGATAGGTTCCAAAACACACAAGATGATGGACGGAATGTTGCACAATGGCAAAACATTCACCCCCAGTCACAGATCTGGGTTTAATCCATCGTTATTTTGCTCACCAAGCCACCCCAGTTCAGACATGGCCATATGCAAATCAGTCTTGACCCTGTGCCTCATGGGAACAGTCCAGACCGAACTGCCAAGCCATGTCTTTCCTGGACCGGAATCAAGCATCCTAGGACCGGTTTCTAGCTATCAGCCGTCTTCAGCCAGGATAGCTTGACTCCAGTGGCTAAGTGAGCACGGGACCCACGTCTGGGCATACCCTTCCCACATAGGGTGAACAGCAAAACACACAAGATGATGGACGGAATGTTGCACATTGGCAAAACATTCACCCCCCAGTCACAGATCTGGGTTTAATCCATCGTTATTTTGCTCACCAAGCCGCCCCAGTTCAGACATGGCCATATGCAATAGGCTCCGGATAGG
The DNA here is from genome assembly GCF_964261635.1 of Lissotriton helveticus. NCBI lineage: Eukaryota > Metazoa > Chordata > Amphibia > Caudata > Salamandridae > Lissotriton > Lissotriton helveticus. Next base: position 1,684,737,912 of record NC_136063.1, on the reverse strand, counting down.
TTCCGGCAAATCTGAACCTTGAAATCTTTAAATGGTACTGAGTCATGTTTTCCAGCTATTTATAGTACCTTCTTTTTTGATGAGGGGAACAGTTTGCCTAGAATGTCTCTCAGTCTGGTCAATGACACCCGCATTGGTAGCCGGTGGTACACTGCAGAAGAGGGTCTTGCATAACCCTGAACTACCATCTTATTCTTCCATCATTTCATAAACATTCCTCACTCTGAGATTATCATGGCATTTTCTATCTTACAAATGATCGCATTCGTCTCTCAGATAATTAATTTTATCCCTCAAAGGTATTATAGATTCCCTAGTCCAAGAGGATTCATTCCCATTTACGAATGGGTTACCACTACATCTTTAAAAGTATTAATGGGTTGTGACTGGAATTCGGTCACAATTCATTAATACATATCATCCTGATTTAGTATTTGGAAGGAACCCCCTAAACACACTCCCAACAAATCCCGCATTGGTATTTGGTCACAACCCAAATTGTGATTCAGTAACACAACAACAAATTGCAGTTTGCGTTTTATACACACCAAAATGCTTTTTTGTGGTCGCAAAAGGGCGGAGATGCAGAATCAACCCATTTGGGAATGCAAAAAGCTTAATACAGCTGGCCCTAACTGTTCTGTGTTGAAAGAAGATTTGTGTTTTGTAAAACAAAAGGTTTCACACAAAAAAAAATGTTTGCCTATTGCACTTTAAGTCACCCAACCAGCAAGCAGTTTTTTAAATAACGGCAACTTCCATCCTGCACCTGAAATACTGCTGCTACAGAATCCAATCCTAAATGTCCACTTTCTTCTCAAAGTTTTTTGTATGACACACTCCCTTCACCAGGTTCGCATATGCTATCTTCACTCCTCTAAAAGCCAACTTCTACTCACCTGCCTGCCCAATCACAGGTCATCACTCCAACTCCCACAAAACCCTACTGGCTCCCGCTCATGGCATGCATCAAACTTGTCACCCTGCATCATTTTTAAGGCCATTCACATCAACAAGCCCGCCTACCTTACCAAAACTAGCTTTCATTGACATATCTGCATCACAGACCTTGGGAGATGTTCAGGGCAAGGAACGATAAGACACCCACCTTGAGGGGCCTTCTCTTCTCTCTACTCTACTCCTGAAACATCAAGTCCTTCTTCCTCATCCACCTCCTTCCCACACCTCCTAAACATGCACACCCACGCCTCTCGGCTTGACCTATTTTATGTCTTTGGTTAAAGGTTTGGCCTGAATTACTGATGCCCTATCTGCCTTGCTAATCGAATATTTTCACTGGCAACTCTGGTTATTCAATATGGCCCCTGTTGCTTATGAGAACTGCAGAAGTGCATAATATACTTTGGGTCAGGTACTCTGGATGGCAATTACAAGCTCAGGATGGCTAGAGCTCCAGGAAGATGTACAGGTGTCAGCAGTTATTTGACCCTTTCTAGACCTTGTTTTTTGGAATCAGGGCCCCTTTGGCCTTCACAGTCCCTCGATTTTGAGTATGTCATCAATAATATCTCCAAATACTGCCAGTGGAAGTACAGTATTGGACATTTTATTACAAAGATCGATTAGCTACCAAGGGCCCACATTTACCCCTAGATTCACTCCATATTTTAATTTTGTGGCTCAATTACTTAGGGGCAAAAGTGGGCCCTTGGTATCTAATTTATGTTCTTACACACAAGTCCAATATGGTACTTTCAGCCTGATTCATGTACAATCCGTTTTGCGTGGCCCTAATAGCGAATCATAGCGACTCGCTATTGAGGACACGCAAAACGGCATTCATGTAGGAATTGCTAATTAAATAGCGATTCCTACATGTTCTTTATTTGCGAGTAGCAATTTGCTACTCGCAAAAACTACCCATTCATTCCTATGGGCCAAGAGGCCCATAGGAATGAATGGGGAGTATCCCTTATTTGCGAGTAGCAATTTGCTACTCGCAAATAAGATAGCGATTTTAAGGGTGCCAGGGGTGTCCAAAGGACACCCTGTTGAACCCCTAAAAAGCACATTTGAACAGGTGTTGCGCACACACATGTCCAAAGGACATGTGTGTGTGCAACATGCAACTTAGAAAAATGCTTTTAAAAGCATTTCTCTGACTTTTTGCTATTTACCGAGAGGTCTGACCTCTCGGTAAATAGCGGCCCCAAAAGTGCTAAATCGCAATTTCTTGATGTGTCATGAATAGCATTTGAGGAATCTCTAATAGAGATTCCTTAAATGCTATTCCTCGCATATTTGCGACTTCTTAAATAGCGATTTTTGCATTTGGTATCATGAATACCAAATGCAAAAATCGCACTCGCAAAGGGCCAGATTCTCAGAATCTGGCCCTTTTGCGAGCGCTAATGGCTACATGAATCAGGCTGTATGAACATTTTCACATACTTAAACCCATCCTAGGCCATAACATCCAATTATTACTGTTTTTGTTCCGCGGACCTTACAGCAGCATACTGACATCGCTTTTACAGAATGTCTCAGTATATTTAAGGAGGAACTCTTTCACTCTTTATCGGACTTCTATACTGCCTATTAAAACTGGGATGCACCTTAGGTCAGTTACTGTTTCTTAGAAATCTTACCTGGTTCCTTTATATGACTTACAGGAACTTTTATCATTCATCCTCACAGTACTTAATGTATAAGTCCCTACTTACCTAGTAATTCAATCACTATATGTTCGATGTACCACCAAAAATAGGTACGGCTACCTATACAATTTTTTCTAAATTTCTTTTTCTGGAATTGCAAAAACTGATGAAAAATGGGATCCATGTGGTTCTTTTATCACTACAGTCTCTATAACTATTCATTAAATGAGGTTAAAGGGCACTGTGTACCATTCCTGTATCCAATAAACCTATACTGCACACTGGACATTCATATGCTCAATTACTCTTTTTGTCACGTACATTGCACATATGGCACACCCAGGTGTAAGGGTTCTCCCCTTCTACTTCTAACAACCCAACCCCAAATTATTACGTAATTCATAGTCTTAATTGTTTGACCCAACATCCTTGTCGTGGTATTCCCCCCAAACCTTTTGCCTCCACCCCCTATTTTTGCTGAATTTGTTGTTGTTGGCATTAGGACTCTGTGCACTTTAGTCCTCCTAACCAGAAGTAAAGTGCTTGTGCTCTCTACCTAAAACATGGTAAAATTGGCCTACATGTATTTGGCAAATTAACGTACTAATAAGTCCCTAATAAATGGTACTGATCTGGAGAAAGCGGTAATACAGCCAATGCACCAACATAGATTTAGGCGTGTTTGGTGTTTGCCTGACCCATTAAAATGTTTTGATTGTTTAGTCAAATCAGATTTTGATATCTTTCTGGCTTTTTTGGCTGAGATCCCCCTGGGTAAAATATATGTAACCAATTTTGAGTTTTAAGTGATCTAATAAATAACTGGTTGCTTAAGCCGGCAGGCAGATCTGTTTGTTTACCTACCCGCTTGGTTGAAAGAACCTGTACCTATGCAAATAGAGATCTGAGGTTAGTTTTGCCAGCTTTTCCCATAAATCCCAGTGCGGTCGCTTTGGCTTGGGCACGTTATAAAGAGGCTTTGGCGGTTAGGAAGTGTGAAATCCAAAGAGCAAATTGGAACTGTTTATCCAGTGCAGCTTCGCTCAAGAATGTATGTGATTTCTGGAGAGTGGTTAGTGATTTTTTTAGTACAAAAGCTGACACTTTCTTTAATGAGCAGCCACATTATGGGTGAACAGTGGAGAACTCATTTTAATAATACTTATCCTAGAATTTCTGATGGCACCGATTATGAAGATCTATCTTTTTGAGATATCTTTCTCAGGCTCCAATTCACTCTAGAGGAGGTGACTACTGCCCTTAATAGCAGTTCCACCCCCAAAGTTCCTGGGCTGGGTGGATTCCCTATTGATATTATTTAATTTAGAACTGATTCCTGGGCACCTTTGCCTACTAATGTTTTTGATAACATAGATCCAAAGGACCGCCCCCCCCATGGTCTAATGATAACAGTGTTTTATTTCCTTGTTAGTACAAGTTCAGGCAAATTCTAGGAACAATGGAGCAATTTTAAATCTTAATTTGTTGTTGGGGAAATATACCATACCTAAAAAGTCACCCCAATACTTTGCCTTAATGAACATATCCTCTGCTTTTGAGATTGGTAATTGTAATAAGCTGTGGGCTAATATGTCGGGGCTGAGGATAGATATTACGATTGTCCATTTTTTGGCCTACTTACACCGAGATTTGACAGCTAGAGTAACGTTAGGCCCTAATGGTGAATTATCTGACCCCTTTAATATATATCGTGGAGTTAGGCAAGGTTGTGTTTTAGCACCGCTTTTATCCATTTTACTTAATGCCTTTTTAAGCACTGCTACACATGATGTTCCTTATGTTAACTCTATTCCTATACCCATATTGTTGTACGCAGATGATGCCGTGCTTATAGCATGGATCCTAAATGCTTTGAGGTGCCTGGTTTTTCTGAGTTCATGCTTAATTTACATTTGTCTACTAATTATACTAAACCTCAAACTATTGCATGTGGCTCCAAGCATTATATGCTGTGTACCCTTCGTGCCAATAAAAACTGCTTCCAGAGTATATCTAGATTACCCTACTTTGGTCTAGATTTTGATGCCACCCACTCCTGGGCAGAGAACATTAGCTACAGGAACATTATATACAAACAAGCCATATGTTCTCCTTTTAATGTATGTAAATCAGTAGGGGGGAAGCCGATAGTCTTACTCATAGAAATATACTCAAAGTAGTGTGTCCCTGTCACCAGTTATGGATGTGGAATTTGGGGTTAAGGAGAATGTCATATACTGCAGGTTGAGAATTACTTTTGTAGGTATCTCCTTTCTCTTCCTCTTTCAACCCCCATTGTTTTTTGCCACGAAGAGTTGGCTCTGTCGTACCTTGAAGGCTCCATTAAGATGGGCCCTCTTTTTTTGTGGCCTCTCCATATGGAATAATCCTGGGGCTTATTCTCCACAAAACATAATTATTGATTGTATCTGGTGTGTCCAAGGTTTGAATAGTCCTAGGCTTAATTATGTTAAATAAAACCTTATGATTTTGGGTAAATCGGTTTTATTTGATAATTCTTTATCCATATGTAAGGCTGACAAAAGTTCTATGAAGTGTGTGTTCATGGAAAGACACTGGATGGTAAGGGACAGGATGGAACTATGCAAACACCCTTGGACTGTTCCCATGAGGCACAGGGTCAGACTGATTTGCATATGGCATGTCTGAACTGGGGTGGCGGAGTGAGCTAAAGAATGATGATGGATTAAACCCAGATCAGTTGACTGGGGGTGAGTGCTTGCAATGTTCAACACTCCATCCATCATCTCCTTTAGTTTTGCTATGTAAAACTCTTGTCGGGAATTATTCCCTCTGACAACCGAATCCTGGCCCAGAACCTTATTTAATATATGTGACCAATAATTGGGAAAGAGCCCTACTGGCAAAATTCATATGCTTCATGTTGTGTTTTCTGCCGGGTTATTATGGGAATTTTGTAAAGAAGAAGGGTGCCTGTGATTACATTTCTTCCTATTTTTCTTTTTTTTTAGAATTCTTTTTATTGTTTGTAACCAAGCAGTTAGACATATACAGCCATTGGGTTTGCAGAATATGTAGATAGGTACAGGTGAGTTCTGGACGGTACACTTGTTTTCCACTGATGTAACTATTAGATTTCAACGGGATTAGCAATTTCAGGCTCATCTGGGGTTCTTCCCAATTTGTATTGCACTTTGTGATATTTTGTGAGCTGTATGAATCTTTTAGTGTTCATTATTTATTACCTCTTTTTAAAATTCACAATTTCAAACAGTGCAGAGTTGCCATTAGATTTGTACAATTGTTACCTAGCACTGAAGTATGCTTTAGGAGTAGTTTTCTTAAATCAGCTATGTCATAAAAGTCTTGATTTTTAGATTATGATATTTTTGTACTGTTTTTTTTAATCTATTGCCACGTGAGAATTTATATTTGTACGTTTATCTTTTATGATTGTCTATGACATTTGAATAAAGTATTGAATTGAAATGGGACTACCTGTACCCAGAGCCAGGAAATTTGAAGCTACTAGTGGGCTGCAGCACCCATTGTGCCACCCACTAAAGTAGCACTGTAAAATGAAACATGTTGCAGGCCTGCCATTGAAGGCTCTACTACAGTTTAAAACTATAATTTCAACATGGCAAAATAAACCAAGCCTCATTTTTTAATACTTCTTAGTCACCCCTGAGGTACACCATAACGTTTCATACGACAGAGTCCATTTTATTTAAAAAAAAAAAGTAGGACATAGGTTCTTAAGTTTTATATGTACTGGCAGGAAAAAAACACTAACCTAAAATCGTTTTTCGTTTCTGGTAACTCTGCCATAGACTAACACTGCACTACCTTATTGCACTTAATAAGTGATAACTTCAGTTTGGGGCCAGGTAGAGAGATGCTGTTGCCAAGTAATTTATTTAAAATTCTCTGTAATGGTAACGTTGGATTTTAAGTTGCTATTCTGAAATAAACACTTTTTAGAAAGTTGGCATTTTTCTGCCCAAACCAATTGTCCCTTCCTACTAATGTCCAGGGTCACATGACTGTGAATGGTTCGTCTGTTGTGGAATGTGTATTCTTTCCAGACATGGAGATAAAAGAAGCCTAGGTGTGAGGGGAGTGGGTCTTCCTTACAGAATGGATGGGGAGGAGCTGTACACTGTCCTGATTACACCGCAACGGGCCCTGCTACTAGGACACACAAAGGAACCTGACAACAGGACTGCTCTTGCCTTTGCCACCTTAAACAATTTAGAGCCAGGAGCAGGGGAAAAGGAAGAACTGACCAGAACCAGTTTTGGGGGTAGGCGAAGGAATTCCCCCACAAAGAGGCTGGCACCAGATATAAAAGTGGCACTTTCAGAGCATCTCATTAGAACACTCCTGGACCTGTGGAAGATTCAGAGGAAGGACTTACCTGCTGTGTGAAGAAGTAAGATTGGACCTGCTTGCCTTGAACTCAGGCTCCAGCGAGGCCTGCTATTCACACCGACCACAACAGTCATACACCAATGCAAAGCTCCTGCAGTGTCCGCTCTTCTCATTACAACAGCGGCCGTCCATGATGCCCAACCTCTTTGTAGCCCCTGCCAATGCAAATGGCAGCTCCTCGCACGGACTTGATAAGGTAACTCTTCAGTGGGACAAACCTGGCCCATGCTCCATCGTGGTTGGCCTGACCTTGGGACTTGCCCTATGCCCAGCACGATAAGAAAACCGCAAGTGACACTTTGTGCTTATAGGCACTATTTCCAACAAAAAATGTAAAACTCATATATCCTGTCCCCCAATCGTATTTCTGCAAATTCTGTGTCATTTTATTATATTCTACTCTATTGTTCAAAATTGATTTGGGATTTGTCTTCTGTTATGTTTTCACTTTATTGTTGTTTGAGTACTGCATAAATACCTTACACATTGCCTCCAAGTTGATTCTGTGGAGGATGTTGGTTCTGTTGGGTATAGAATTGATTTTTGGTTTACTGAATAATGAAAAATAAAAACGTTACTCACACCTTTCAGGAATAATCAATGGAAAGGAAAGAGAAGAAAAGAAAACGCACCAAAGATGAATACATCAAAAGTTGTATTGAGGGATAAACCAATATATTCTTTTACATTTCATGGAGTAGAAATAACATTAGAAGGCTGTCACAGTTTTTGAACACACAAATTGTTCGAACGATGCAAGTGATATAGTGACAAAAGTGCGAAAAAAGCACTAGATGTTAACAAGATATATACAGTGCTGTATGGATGGTTAAAAATGGTCATTCAAAGGTCATCCATCCCTATGTACATAAATCTCCAAGCCGCTTGGGATTTCAATTTCCATTTCACATGGGGCAGAGAGGGGATGTGGTCTCAATAATGAGCATATCCGCAAATAGTGTATATTCTGTTTTTTCCTACAGGTTGTACATTTAACTGATATAACGCCAAATTGAGAATAAGTATAGCCATAGGCATTTTTGTCTTAATATATATATGTTTGTATTTTGATTATTGTTTCCAGGTTTTGTCCTGAAGAAAGCCATGGACCCCTAGGGTCGTCTGTTTGCTGAAACATGTTGGCAAGTACTCTAGGGTCATACGGCCATTACATCCTTGGGACACCCTTTTTCTGTTTTTATTAACTACCACTACTCCATATTAAAGGGATACTAGGAGTTGGTGGTTTTTTTAATCTTTCACCCGCCTGGCCTTTTCTCCTAAGTGCTCCCTGAAACACGGTTGAGCCCACCCTGGCCTTTAGGAGCCAGGGTGAAGCCGATGATGAAGCATGACACTTCTAGAGTATGTGAGGGTTATTATAACAAAGACATACTGCTCCCAATAGTGGTAGTAGCAGTTAACTGAGTTCACCTTTTTTTGATAGCGACTTGTGCCTCTACCTCTTCTATCTACTTTCGTTGGGGGGGCTGGATACCTTTTTTGATTTAAGATATATTGTTTGGGGGGACTTATCCTTCCCTGGAGGGTCTACACGTATTTCTTACCTGGTGTGTAGACATTACCTCTCAACCCTTGTGTGGCTTTGCCCCGCTTTTGTATCCACGGAGAGAGTAGGGTCAGGATTATGACAAGCATGTCGAGGTTTCGAACCAGAGAAGTGCATGATTGGCTGGTTGGCACTGCGGGTCTTCATCAGGACAAGGGTAACTGAGGCTTCTCTGTTCCTGAGTAGCACCGGAGAGCTACCGAACTGTGCTGCCCCACTGATGTGATTCATTACCATCAAAGATCGTACTTCAGTAATTTATCCAATGAATCCAACCTACGGTGGATTATATCCTGAAGACCTTTCTTTCTTTGATTCGGGCTGTCCTTCTGTCAGACACACCCCACAACTTCAGCAAGGTGCAGCAACAATTCCGCAGGCTTGTTAGTTATGATTGGACACAGACCTCTTGGGTCTGTTGCCAGCTCAAAGACTGAGTGGGGGCCTCTGCGCTCTGGGACTATACACTCTAATGTCACAGTAGAGCACGTTTGCACGATCTTGCTTGTAAGACAATATCACTTGCATTTAAAATTGGGTTCTATGTATAAATGCCAATAAAAATGTTTTCCCCCAAAAATAGTGTTTTAAATAATTGCAATTATTAGCATTATTCAATGCATTTTGTTAAAATATCATTTGATATATTTGATCATATTTGTATTTCTTTGTTTAAATTTTGAAATAGTATTTCTTTTACTTCATTTAAAACTATTTCTTTTTTAATATACGTATTTTTTGTCCATGATATTTTTGCAGCAATATTTCTGTATTGCAATATTATGTCATTAAAGCGCTAATATTATTTCCCTGGGGTTTTGTTTGTGCCCAGTACCAAATGTTAATCTATGCAGTATGGAATAACGTAATATAACAATCTTTGCTGCAGGTATCAAGGTGCAGTATTTCCTTTTATGCACTGTTGCCACAGCACAAATTCCTGCAGGTTTTGCCCAAAAGGAGTTGCATGACCAAAAAACAATGGCCAGATTCATCAATGTCCCGTTTTGCGAGTTCTTAATAGCGATTATTAAGGAATCGCTATTAAAAACTCGCAAAACGGGATACATGTAGAAATCGGAAAAAAAATTGCGATTTCTACAGCTTCCTTATTTGCGATTAGCAAATTGCTAATCACAAATAAGGAATAACTCTCTATTCATTCCTATGGGCCTAAAGGCCCATAGGAATGAATGGGGAGTCAATCCTTATTTGCGATTAGCAATGTGCTAATCACAAATAAGGATGCGATTTCAAGGGTGCCAGGGGTGTCCAAAGTACACCCTGTAGCACCCCTGAAATGAAAATGTAGCCTGATGTGTGTGTGTAACATACAACTTAGAAAAAAGCACTAAAGTGCATTTTTCTAAGTTTTCGCTATTTACCACGAAGTCAGACTTTGTGGTAAATAGCGACCAGAAATTGCGAATTCGCAATTTTTCAAAGGTTCATGAATTGCATTTAAGGAATCTCTAATTGAGATTCCTTAAATGCGATTCTTCGCAATTTTGCGCTTTCTGTAACAGCGATTTTTGCATTTGGGATGATGAATCCCAAATGAAAAAATAGTGCACGCAAAGGGCCGGATTCTCAGAATCTGGCCCTTTGCGAGCCGATTTTACAATGATGAATCTGGCTGAATGTTCCTCGAAGAATTAGTGCAAAACCATTAAGCTCAAATTCATTGAAAACACCACTTGTGCCATATTTAAAAGTTACTGTAGCACTCAGAATGAGTCTTGCTCTTGTAGTCCATGGTTCAACACAGGAGTTGGATCATGAACTTGAACTTGTCTTCACCCAGACATTGACTGACTACCGACCTGTGGTCAGACAATTGTGTGATTCAGATGTTCAGAGCTTCTCCCTGTATCTAAACACATGCAGCAGAATACTCCAGATATCAGGGATCATGAAGGGAATGCTGAAATCCTTGGTAGGCTGAAATCTTTGGCGTCAAATTGACTTTCTTATCTATATCTTCATGGTGCTGCCCAAAACATAATTCTGTTGTATGATCACCCAAGAAGTATACTGTTGCCTGTCCTCAAGGCATGGACTACTCACATTACATGTCTGCAGTACATACAATTATCACTGGTAATCCGTTAGCCCCATATCTTAAAGAGCAGCTCTGCAGAGTGAGAAACACAAGAATGGATTCCAACAAGCTCTTTCTAGGGCATGGGTACTCACAAACATTTGCCCAGGGGCCACAAAATACAGTCTGTGGTGTGACGGAGGGCGCCCTTATGCCAGTAGAGTGGCAGTAGTGGGCCTGGGTAGATCAGGAGAGGTGTAAGGAGGCTAAAAAAAATGGTAAATAAACAGGCAAGTATTTATCTGCAGGTTAACTAAAGTTAAGTTACGTCATAACTTTATTTAACCTGCAAACAAATGCTTGTCCGTTTATTTAACACTTGTTCTGAATGTTAGTGCTCAGCAAGTAAACAGCAGCTGGTGCTGCTGTTCACCCGGGGGGGCCGCATGTAAAGGTCAAGAGGGCTGCAAGTGGCACCCGGGCCGTACTTTGGTTATCACTGTTCTAGGGGATACTCATTAAGTGTTCTACTATAGTCATTGTGATTCTTTGCTGCATAAATTAACACGGAAAGCAATAAGCTGTCTGCCAATTAGAAATCACATTATTTAGACATATTGGTAAGGATTATTTTGCTAACCATAGAGATACAAAACTCAAATGCACCAGCATTGCACTGCACAGCAAAGCGTCAATTGGCAATACTCATCAATGATGCTGCAAAGGCAATGTGGCACCACCTAACCCCCCCATTTTGTCAATAGGGGCCTGCGCATGGAGTCACAGGGTCTCATTCCAGTGCCGGTTGGACCAGATTCCACGGTCCTGTCGGAGGCAGTCAGACCGCTGCGGCCTCATCAGAAGCAGCCGCTCTAACCACCGGATTACGATGCATGCATCGTGCACTCCGACCGGCCGCTGAAAGACCGCCAACTCCGAAAGCTTTTCTTCAACTGCCGAGATGGCGCTCGGAGCAAATAGCAGCCATAGGGCAGTATAGGGATCTCCGACCGCCATTCCATTCCGGATTATGATGTGGCTATCGGACGACTCGACCGTGGCTGTCTCTAGTCATCAGAAATTAAGGATTTGGGGTGCATACCCACCCACATCTGCTTTTCTCCAACAGTCTCCGCCATGGATCCCTACTTCCAGGTCCCCCTACACCTGTGCAGCTGCACCCCAATGACTACGATCATGTGGGCAGCGGAATCCAGGTAAGTCCTCATATGGTATGTATCCCCATTGACTGGACTGTGCACATTCCGTCACACTCCACAATGGGGCGCATGGGGTACAGGGTATATCCCCACATATATATCATTCATGTGTGTAAAATTCACATGTTTTCTGTGAATTTTGTTTGCATTTGCCACAACATATTGGGGGATATGTGCATTGGGGGATATGTGCATTGGCGTAGATGCGACCGCCGCTGTAGCATTGTTTGCATCTTAGTACAGCGGGGAAGCTTTCCGGCCTCAGCGGTCGGACAGGACTCACAAAGGCGGCGGTCGGATAGCCGGTTTGACCTGCATCGTAATGAGCCCCACAGAGTCTTCTAAATGGCATTTAGTGTAGTACGGGAAGAGAGGACATTTAAAGAACCTGATTGAATCACAACTGGGCTGCCCTCTAGGTGGCTGTCTTTCCTTCTTGTGGGCCTGACCCATCAAAGATAACATTCAAGTTCTTTGTGAAAATAAAGAGTACAATTCAATTCTTAGTCAATCTTTCTGATAATACACCTCCCGGCTATCTCTCAAATTGGATTCAGTTTTACCCATTAGTTTAACTTACAAAATTTCTTTAAGAACCGGGCCTTTTTTGAAAGATTGTTTTCTCTCAGACCAGTTGCAGTACAAGAAAACTGTGTTTTTAGAAAAGTCAATCAGCAAAAAACAAAACACTATAACTTTTAAACAATTACTATCCCAGTTCTTAAGGCTTCCTCACAGTTCCTCTTGGCCTATTCAGGAGCCACCAGCAACTTCATCGACACCCAATACATGAAGGACCTGGGTATGGCCACAGTACCAAAGATGAAACCAGAGACAGTAAAAGCAGTGAACGGTACTGATCTCACCTCCGGTCTCATCAGGTACAAAACAGAGGACATGGTTATGTCATTTGAAAACAAACACATGGAAACCATTGCCTTCGACATTATCGATGCACCCCAGTTTCGAGTGATTTTGGGTCTTCCGTGGCTGGTGAGCCAAAACCCCTGGATAGACTGGGCATCCGGGATCCTAGCCTTGGATTCAGCCTATTGCAGCACCTCCTGTTATAAACCTTACAACTCCTCCTGTGTGTGTGCCATACAGGCCCACACTCTACAGCTGATGGAAATGGGCAGGACAACACAGGGAAATGTACTAGAGGCATAACTTGATCTGACGGCAGTGTTCGACAAGAAGGGAGCCAACACCCTTCTGCCTCACCGTTTGTTTGACTGCAGGATTGACCTGATCCCTGGCTCCACGCTTCCTTGTAGCCAGATATACTCCCTCACAGAAAAGGGGAACGACCACCTCCGCTCCTACCTGGATGAATACCTATGTAATGGGTTCATACGCCATTCTAGGTCCCCAGTATCCTCTCCTCTTTTCTTCGTGGCCACGAGGGAAGAGGATCTCAGGACATGTATAGACTTCAGGGCAATGAATGCCATTACTATCAAAAATAGGTACCCATTGCCTCTGATTTCTACCCTGTTGGACCAGGTCAAAAACGCCTCAATTTTCACCAAACTGGACCTGCGGGGGCTTACCATCTAGTCAGGGTCTGGAAGGGTGACAAATGGAAAACAGCATTCCGGACCAAGTTCAGCCTCTTCGAATACCATGTCATGCCTTTCAGACTCTGCAATGCCTCCGCAGCGTTCCAGTTCTTCATCGACGAGGCGTTGAGGGACTTCGATATATTCTGTATAGTGTATATCGATGATATACTGATATATTCACAGACCCTGGCAGACCACGTCCAACATGTAAGCGCCATCCTACAGCAACTAGCACATCATGCAATTCCTTCTCTCAGCCTGTTCCCTCACATCCAGACAACTACGATGGACTCTGTTTTTTAACGAATACGACTTCCGCATCACGTACCGTCCGGGTAAGGAGAACGCCAAGGCCGACGCGCTATACCATCTGGAGGACACCGCCGACACTGTGTCTGCCGCTGAGCTGTTGCTCAACATTCCCGAATAGTGTTTCCAGGGTGTTGTTTGGTCTTCTGATTTCCTTTCCCAGCTTCATGACGACATAAAACAGGCTGATCCGACATCCTTGGTAGAGAACCACAAGGGCGTAACCACACAGAACGGTTTCTTGTACAAAGAAGACCAGTACTACCTTCCTCTGGTAGCCCAACAACAGCAGGACCTGTATATGTGTCACGACCACGTCCTGTCCAACCATCCGGGCTATCACAAAACTGTGGACCTATTGCAGAGGGGTTTCTGGTGGCCCACGTTGGAAGCTGACACCAGGGCCCATATTGCTTGTTGTGCCATGTGTGCCCAGGGAAAGAACATGTCAGGACCATCCGTTGGGCTGTTACATCCCATTCCTGTTCCTCCTCACCCCTGGTACACCATCTGGATTTTGTTGTGGAAGTGCCATCCACCACATCAGGGTACACTACTGTCCTTACCATAGTAGACCACCTCACAAAAATGGCTCATTTTGTACCACTGAAGAAGTTACCTTCGGCAGCCGAGCTGGCAGTGTTTTTCCTGCAAAATGTGGTTCGACTGCATGGCATACCGTCTGTGGTAATAACATACCAGGTTTCACAGTTCTTGTCTAGTTTCTGGTATGAGGTGTGCACTGCCATGGACTTGGACGTTCGCTTGTCATCAGTGTACCACCCTCAGACCGACGGTCAAGCTGAGAGGACCAACCACACCATGGAGCAGTATCGCCGTTGCTCGCTTCTGGCAGCTGAAAAAGAATGGGCAGAAGTACTGTGGATGGTGGAATTCGCTTATAACAACAACAAGCATTCACCATCGAAATGTCTCCCTTCTACTGCCTCCAGGGCAAGAATCCCAGGACTATGCCATGGGAAGTACCGCAGAACAGTCCCTTACCCACGGTTCAGGCATACCATGCCAGGATCTGCACTCTCTGACAACAGGCCCGATTTGAGCTAGCCAAGGCCAAAGAGACCTATAAGCAGTACGCGGACGATTGCCGGAAGATGGAACCCACCTACAAGAAAGGGGACAGGGTGTGGCTCTCCATCCGTAACCTCAACATGCACGGCCCCAAGAAACTGTTGCCCCGTTTTGTGGAACCTTATGTGATCAGAAAAGTGATCAACCGTGTGTCCATGAAACTCTTGTTGCCTCCTCAGTTGAAAATACACCCGGTCTTCCATGTCTCACTTCTGCGTGCCATTCACCCCGAGTGCACTGTGTCTACCCCTCCTTCTCTAGTTCTTAGGGATGATCACATTGAGTACAAGGCCAGGGATATACTTGGTTCCCATCGTACCCGGGGAAGGCTCTTTTACCTGGTAAACCGGAAAGGGTATGGTCCAGGGGAGCGGTCCTAGGAGCCCCCGTCTTATGTTCGCCACGCCTCCCGGTTGGTTCGTGCCTTTCCATGTTGGTCACCCGCTCAGTCCTCGCCCTGCCACCCCTGTATGAGGCTGCTGTTTCGGGTGGGGGTTCTGTTTTGGGCAGGGGTGCGGTCATGGTTCGTTAGGAGGCTTCCCTTCCCCGATCACCTGTGTGTCTGTGTGCGCGCATTGCTCATGCGGAAGCGAGTCTCCTCACTTCCGCGTTACTGGCGGTTAGCGGTTCAGCTTCCATTGCTGAAACCACTGCAACGTCACTCAGCACTTCCGGGGGAATCCGCATAACTTCAGCAGTTCCCCCCGGCTCGGTGCTTCGTATTGACGCCCGTGCCTGGACAGATGCCTTCTAGGCCTGCAGGAACGTATTCAGGGCCAAGCAGGAGCGCTGCCCACTATTCCATGTGTTTTTGACCTGGACTTGCCTGCTTGTGCTGACGCCTTTTCAGGACATCACTCTCTGCCTGTGCATGCGCACTGGTAGTGCCTCTTACGACTCTGTGGTGGTTAGCTACGTTCCCTGGAGGGCCCAGTCAGTAAGCGCCTGGTTGCACACGAAACTTGACATTTGCCACATCGCGCTGGAGCGCCTGTTTTGTGTTTCTTGTTTTTCATTAAGCCACACCGCGCTGGAGCTCTTGTTTGTGTTTACCTTTGATTCAGCCACACCGCGCTGGAGCGCTTGTTTTTGGGTTTCTCTACACTGCGCAGGAGCGCTTGTTTTTGGGTTCTCATTTGACTGCGCAGGAGCGCTAGTTACTTGTTGTACTTTGCGCAGGAGAGCTAGTTACTTTGGTGTGCTGTGCCCAGGAGCGCTATTCTTTCCATGCTATTGATGGCCTCAGAACATGATGCCCAGTTATGAGGTAACCGCTGCCTTCCGCATGAGTGTGTGTTAGTGACCAGAAATGGGTTTGTCTGTGCTGATTGTAATAGGCATTCCCTTATCTCCCTGTCTAGCTGGTGTCCACGGTTTATCCGAACTGAAGGTCGTAGCTTCCTTCCCCATTCCCATCTTTATCCTAGTTTGTTTCCAAGTCTCGATTGGGGTAAGGTGGGTACGGGGACAATAGCTCATGTCATCTCTGCGAGATCTCTCTGCAAGAACCAGGTAAAACTTGTGGGGTACAGGACACAGACCCAGTTCGCTCAGCTCGAGTCGGTACGCTGGATCGGACCAACCCCCTTTGAACCCATCATGTATAACCAGGAGACGCGCAACCAGGAAGCACAAATATAAGTGTGCCATCCCCATACCCTCATCAAAGGAGGGGATCTGACATAGGGTCAGAGCCAAGTGTACCCTCCCCCCCAAGAAATTTGGTGGCCAGACTGTTCAGCTCACAAAACCAGGCCCTTTGAAAGCAGAAGGGGGTCTTCTGGAGGACATATAGGAGTCTGGGGGAGAATCATCATTTTAAACAAAGCGACCCTCCCCAGGGGTTTCAGAGGCAGCGTCTTCCACTTCTGAAGATCCGCCTTGGCCTTCTTCACCAGTGGGGTGACATTGAGGGACCAGCCCAGTTCAGGAAGGAGAGTGACTCATATCCTGAAGTATCTGAACGATTGGCGCTGAAGCAGTATGTTGGACTGCCAATCCTAACAGTCTCTAGATGGAGCAGGATCAGGACCTACTAATCCGGATTCAGACGAAGACAGATGCTTGCATGAAGGACTGCAGGAAGTGAGGTCCAGATTGGGCAGGTTTAGCCAAGAAGATCAGAACATCATCGGCATATATTGCAATTTTCTCCGCCTCCATGTTGGGCCAATCCCACCCACAAATGCGACCTTAAGCCACACTAGAGAGGCCAGGGGCTCTATCGCGAAGGGCAGGGGCGAAAGGGGGCAGCCCTGCCTCGTTCCCCTATGAACGGGGAAGGCCTCTGACAACACCCCATTGACCAAGACTCGCACCCAGGGATGGGCATATAGGACGCGGACCAGCGCCCTAAAATGGGGTCCGAACCCCATCTCAGCCAACACGTCTGCTA
The DNA here is from genome assembly GCF_964261635.1 of Lissotriton helveticus. Lineage (NCBI taxonomy): Eukaryota > Metazoa > Chordata > Amphibia > Caudata > Salamandridae > Lissotriton > Lissotriton helveticus. The sequence continues at coordinate 1,684,720,686 of NC_136063.1, read as the reverse complement.
GGTACGTCCAATCTACCGAGTCAAAGGCCTTCTCAAAATCTACGAGAAGGAGCGCCAAGTATGGGGTGAGCAAGTGCCGGTGGGCCAAGGCCAGATGCAGCCTTCTGAGACAGTGCCTGGTACCCCTCATGGACATGAAGCCACACTGGTCCGGGTAAACCAGCAGAGACAGATAGTACTTTAGCCATTGGGCGAGAATGGTGGCGTACAGCTTGATCTCTGTGTTGATGAGAGAGATGGGACAGTAGTCTGCGCAATGACTGGAGGGTGGCTGAGATTTCAGTAGGACCACGATGGTTGCGATATCTGTCTCAGGTTGGAAGGAACCCTTCTCCAGCTCTTCGTCTAACAGGTCGGAAAGACGCAGCACAAGATTCTCGTGGTATAGGGCATAGTATTCTTGGGGGAAGGCCATCTGGGCCCGGTGTCTTGCCCGACGAGGTGAGGGAGATTGCCTCATCAATTTCCCCACGAGAGACAGGGCGGTCTAGGTCTTCCTGGGCTGCAGAGCTCATCTGAGGGAGACGTTTACCTGCTCAAGGAGGGCGGAGAGCAACAGGTTTGCGGTCCATACCAGGTAAAGTTGTTGGTAGTAATAGGCAAAGGTGCAGGCCATCGCCTATGGGACGCGGTGTACCGTTCCGTCTTCATCCACCACTTCAGGGATAATGCTGTTCACCCTGGGGTATGTGGCTAATCTATGGAGAATCATGCCATTCTTGTCACCCCAGCCGTAGACTCTTGCTATTGAAGATCTTCAAAGGAGCTTGGCAGCATCCAAGGATAGCTGCCGGATCTCTGCCCGGAGATAAGTGAGTTGTCGGGCACAGAAAGTGCCGTTGGGCATAGGGGGGGGGGGGGGGGGACGACTGCTCAAGACGCTACGCCTGCGCCTCCAGTGAGGTGATCTCCCACAGTTGCACCTGTCTTTGGCATTTAAGCTGGTCCTTCACGACACCCCGAATGGTGGCTTTACCCGCCTCCCATAGGATACCCGGAAAAGCTACCGACCCTTCATTTCTGAGAAAATACTGGTTGAGCTCTGTCCCTACCACCTTTTTCAATTCCTTGTCTTGGAGGAACCATGCGTTCATTCTCCAGGTTTGGTGGGCCAAGGGAGGGGGGGGGGTAATAAGAAGCACCGGTGAATGTTCAGAGATACCCCTGGGGACGATACGGACATCCAGAATCGTTGAGCAGTCGGTCGAGGGGACAAAAATCCTATCTATGCGCGCCTGCGTATGATGTGTGCTGCAGAGGTGTGGGTGGATTGGGCGGTGTGGGGGTGCCAGGTGCGCCAAGCATCACAGAGGCCTAGCGCCTCGGACCAGTTCCTTAGTTGCTTCGCCTGCGCAATTCTAGTGCCAGGAGGGCCTGTCGTGTCAAGGGTTGGAGAGGACACCGCATTGAAGTCTCCTCCAATGATGGTGGGGCCTAGGGATAAGGTAGTCAGCAGGGCAGTAGTGTGTTTTAGGGTTGTCACGAGCATCGAGGGGGGGAATAGACGGACACGAGATTAAGAGGATAACCAGCCATCAAGCCACAGAGGGTCACCGATAATCCCTGGGGCTCATGAGTAACTTGTGTAAGCACAAAAGGCAAGGTGCGTTTCAGAAGGATTGCCACCCACAGGAGCCCTGAGAGAAGCCAGAGTGCCACACTTTATCATGCCCATAGCATGCCAGGAAGGGGCAGCAGTTACCCAACAGGTGTTTTTCTAGGAGTAGGCGGACCTCTATACCAAGGCGCTCTGCGAAGGGCAGGACGGCCATTTGTTTAAGTCGGTCATGGAGACCATTAACATTCCATGACAGGACGTGAAGGGATGCCCTAGGGATGGATGTATCAGTCATGATCGTTGGTGTGTGGATTTCAATTGTTTAGCCATACAGAGTCAGGAGCACGTGTAGGGGCCTGCGTCTGTGCAGGAGAGCGCAACTAGTGACGCCATGTCTGACCCCTGAAGAACAGTCGCAGATCTGTGATAGCTGAAACAACAGAACAACGAAAACAGCAACATAGGGGAAAAACAATTCCAAACCTCCCCTCATGCCCCTCCCTATACTACTAGAATGGAAGCATCTGTCGACCCACCATTGTAACAGGAACCAAACTAAAACGTTTGGGTTAGGGAGCGTGGAGGACCCCTCCATATATACGGATGGGAAGTGTTTTGGCAGAAAACATGAGGTACGAGCATGAAAGTCACACCTCCGCAGCGAGTACACATATGGCCTCGCCGAGTAAGGCATCAGAGAGTTGGAGTGCGGGAAAGGTCGGAGTCTATTCTCGGTGAGCCCCCCGGGCCGATGATGAAGAATCTCCAGGTAGATCATCCGCGGATTGGTGCCTGAGGCGGGACGGAGAGCCCGATGGGCTGGAGGAGTCTCGGAGTCTGTGGGCCTCCGCGCATGAGGATCTAGACACCGCTACCTGGGACTGGCGCCCTTTATGAGACTGTGCGCTCCGCCGGCACCAGTGCCCCGGCAACAGCAGCCCCTTGGGCTGGGAGACCGCAGGTCTTGAAGACAGATCGTGCTGCTGGCGGAGGGGGCGTTCCTCCGTCAGCCATGTCCACAACGCCTGTGGCGAGTCAAAGAATTGTTTTTTTTCCTGAAAGATGATGTGAAGGCATGCAGGGAACTGAAGGTTGTACTGTAGGCCCAGGGCGCCCTGTTTCTTTTTAATGTCCGTGTAGGAGCAGCGGAGGTCTTGTACTTCCCTAGTGTAGTCCGGGAATACCATGACGGTGTGGTTTTGGAATTTGAAGGGTCCGTGAGCATGCGCTTCATGCAGGATAGCGTCCTGGTCTTTGAAGTTAAGAACTTTCAGTATAACAGAGTGAGGTAGGGGTCCAATTGGTGGCCTAGGTGCGAGGGATCGATGAGCTCTCTCAACTACGAACCATGCGGAGAGGGCGTCCTTTGGCACCCATGATGCAAACCAGGCCTCGACAAAAGTGGATACTTGGTTCTTCTTGACCCCTTCGGGAATCCCCACCAGACTGAGGTTGTTGCGGCGTGCGCGATTTTCAGCATCCTCAGCACGTTGATGCAGCTCCTTGGCATGTGAGCGGAGGTGAGCCACTTCTTTCAATTGTGAGATATTGTCCTCTGCTGTAGACTAGCGAGATTCAGCCTCTGTATTTCACGCAGTAGCCAGAGGAGGGCTACAACCACTTTAACCTCTCCAATCTTCCCCTCAACCGATGCCTGCATGGCACTAATTGCTTGTCCTCCCACCCCCTGTCCTTGGGGAGTGGTGGGGAGTGGTGGGGAGGTCCGCTGCCTGTCCAGGGGGTTTGTGGTCAGAGGTGATGAACCGGTCTATCTTTGTCTGCGTAGGAGCCGGTGTGGACTTAGAGGCCCTATCTCTCCTCATACTCGTTGGCAACTCTTGTCTCCACCGAGACTCCGAGGGCCAGGCGGAGGAGACCGAGGACAGTTGAACACCTATTAAAGGGTGTGTAACCCCCCTCCAGAAAAAAGGCTTCAAGGCAGGGGTGTAGGTCTGTGCAAAGGGTAGATAGAGAGGGGGGTCAACCCTGCCGGTGCTCTGGAGTGTCCCACAGTGTAGAGAGCAGAGGCTGGGGATTGCAGCAAGGGGGGCAGAAGCCACCACCATGGCGAGTGGCCCCGCCAGGCAAGGGTAAGGGCGGATTGGGGCCTCCTGGAGTAAAAGGTGAAGAGTCCAAAAGTCCAAAAGTCCTTGACAGGCCCCTGGGAAAAGGAAGGGCCCATCCCCTAGATCACGGGCAGGTCCCAGGCACAGCCTGTTTTTCCCCAGTCTAGGCAGTCTTCATACCGCCCGGGCTGTCAGGGCTGCAGCTGTGGGATGGGACGCCCCGCCCGCCCGGGCGATGGCGGGGAGATCTGCAGCAGCAGGAGGGTGTCTCTGGATGGCAGGCTGGGCAGCGTGGAAGTGCGTCAGTGGGAAGTAGCCCCAGGGAGTTGCCCACCGCACCACACCGCATCTGGCGTCTAAGGAGGAATAAGGGGCACCCTGCCCCCCCCCCCACAGGGCAGGAGCCATGGCCCAAGGATGGGTCCTATCTCTGGCCCTGTGGATGATGCAGGCCGCCCGGCCCCTTGAGTAGCAGTGGAGATGGACGGAGGCAGAAGCAGCCCACCTCCCCAGGGCCCAGCCAAGTCACAGCCACGCCACCTCAGGACCTGCCGGATCCCAGGACCAGTGCAGCAGGTCCAAGAGGCACTCCACCGCACCAGGCCTCTTGCAGGAGTGGGATGCCGCCTCCTGCACCGCTGCCCGGTAAGACAGCCGGTCCCCACCCCACTCACCAGGAGGCACAGCTGCTGCATGATCTTGGTCGGCTGGGGGCACAGCACAGCAACAGGATCTCCCCGATGCCACTCACTGTCCCAGAGTGCGTCCCTGGCACACCAGCCGACCCCCGCTGGTCGAGTCTCGGAGGGTGAATACCCCCAGACGGATGTCTGCCTCAGCCGGTGCAGGGGGGCTGCCACGCCCCGGAGAGTGGGCACCAGAGAACTGTCCGATCAGGCCCACCGGCAGACCACCGAGGTCACTCCCCAGGGCTAGGGGACAGCTCAAGGAGACTCCGTTGTCCGAAAATTAGGCAGCTCCGCCGGCAAGGGGCAGCCATGTTGTAATCTCAGGGCCGCTGTGGAGCGAAGGCTCAGGACGGCACCAGGAGCCCTTGATCATTACTCAGGGCTCACGAGGACAACGCAGCTGCTCCGGGGATTCTCAGCAGACAGGTAGGGATTACTGATTGCTGCCGTGGATACCGGGATGCGAGGCGGATGACAGATGGGTCTGGAGCACTCTTAGAGAGTGACCACCATCTTGACGCCCCACGCCACGCCCCCTCCAAATAAAGCAATTTTTATTGGTCACAGCATCAGAAATTCACACAACACGTTTCGGCAGAACACTGCCTTTGTCACACATACATACATATACATACACACACACACACACACACACACACACACACACACACAGATGTACCCAGTGTGAAATGCTATTTATTACTATTGGTGTGGGGAGGAGCCATGACTCACGAAGGCCATAGCCTTAACTGCATCATGACAACCCTCCCCTCTCGCAACAGTAGTAATATAAATTATATTTCAATCTGCCCATCCACATATATGATTTATGTCATGACAGTCTTTCATGTACATGTTTTTTTATTTTATTTTAAAAGGTATTTAACCAAAACCGGGATGGAAGGGGTTATATTTGTTAAAAAATGTAAAATCACACTGAAGCTATGTAGACTTCCTAGACTAGTAACGTTGTTTCCTTCCGTAAAGTAACCGTAACATGCTAAATGTGAAAAGTGTTTTTACCACAAGACTTTTGCTGTACTGTACTAATGAATTTGAAGTTTGCACTGTAGCAATAAATGTGTTATTATGCTTTTATTAGTACAGTTTTTCAATGTTACATGCATTTAGGCCACATTTACTTTCATAGCCATGACATAAACAAGGATAGACAGATATGCAGAGTGTAATATGCTTTTTAATACCATTGTCAAGTGTAGAGGGGGGGGGCATGACTTACTAGGGGCATTGGCCTCAAATTGGGGGTGATGCTATTCAAAGTCACTCTGATAGCGCAGTGGACGTCTTCTTTGTTTGTTTCGGTCTGTGACTCTCACTGATTATGTCATTGTCATCAACACTCACTTGACTGTGATAACTACATCTTTTTTTCATGGATACCACGTGTTTATCTTTTCTACCTTTCCCAAAAATATTCTCTACTCTTTAGCATCCTCGCTGTGTGAACCTCGTGGAGTTTACCCTTAACCCAAGCACCTTTGGATTTTGTACTTTCTTTCACTGTATGCCCCGGCTAAATATCTCTTCCTTTTCCTCCTGCATTCTTTAAACATCCAGTTAAACAATACTAACATACACAACTACCTTTTTATATTTTACATATATACATACTCTGTTACTTCATATGTGCCTCTCAAAATATTAAAACGAACCTACCCGGGGGTGCCTGCGGGAGAACAACTGTAAACTACAAATATCTTCTCAAATTCCATTTTTCTCTCTGCTAAATCAGTTCTAACCCTCCTTTAAAGGCTCTGTTGAATCATTCTATCAGCCAATTTCATAGTGATACAATTAGCCCATTTTCTCAACAATACATTTTCCTTCAAACGTATTCTATTATCCAGGAAACCACGTTGATTCCATTCTTCCTGGTATACAAACATCATACACCTAAAACCCTTAATGTTTTCTCAGAGAAACTATAGCTTCTGACCACTTGGAAAAATGTCGAATTAATACCATAGTATGTAGAGGCACAAGGCCAAAAGCCCACCCAGGACTCAAAATACCCACGCCTGGCCTTCCCCAGGGAAGCCCTGATGAAGAGGTTGCTGACAAAGTCGGCTTGGCGGCTTTGAGAATCTTCTTACTTTGACACAATAAGCACAATTGGTGATCTTTGTCCATACCAGGACTTGTAGTTCACAGAAATACTTTATGGTCTTCTGTCATCTAGAGTATGAACATCATTTTTCTCCTCTTATTTTTAGACTTTGAAAAAACCTCATGGAAAACACAGGTTGGGTGGAATGAAATTCTGCAGCTACTTTAAACGTAAAAAGACCAATTTGATTAAAATTGTAGCATTATATGTCAAAAACTGAAATATGTTTGCTTAAGTGTAAGTCTGAAGCTCACTTCCATGCCTGACTGAAGACAGCGATTATCCACATCTCATTTCATCACAGCTTCATGCATCATTTCCTAGTGCTGTTTTCAACTGATGTACAGGTTTTGCAACAGAGGACCTGGCCTACAACGTTATTTCATAAAGACTTTGATGATGCTTTCTCTAAAAAGACTTCATTGTTTTCTTGCTTCCTAAACCTCGAGATGGTGGCCAAATGAATCTTTATAGTGCTGCAGCACAACCCCGAAACTACCACATGGAGGTGGGGTGGTAGGTTTTGATTAAACCTGGGCAGTGATCTCCGTTTGCTGAGTTTGGGGGATTTTCCACACTCCGCATTTCCAGGAGTTCAGAAAAACTCCGCTCAGCAAGTTTTTTTCTTCACTAGTCAACATCAAGTTGCCGACCACAAGTGAGGGAAGTCCACCTCCCCGCGAGATTTTTCCTCATTTGCGTTTGTCAACATCAAGTTTGCAAGCGCTAGAGGGAAATCAACCTCCCAGTGAGATTTCTCAATGCGAGTGACCACGTATGCTCACGACCACTCGTGTTGAGAAACCGTCCGTTCGCACTGAGAAAGCTGCCACTCAAGTAGAAAATCCACTCAAGCGACAGAAAGGAAGCAGCGCCCACTTGAGCTGTGCATGGTGCCATTTGCGATAATTTTACAGTACTGACAAACACCTGGTGCTGAAAGTTACAGCGCACTGCATTTTTCTAACTCACTGTGCCACTTGCGGTGTTCCGCATAGCACGGCTGAGATTTTTTGTGCACTCCGCGGAGTTCCGCGTAGCATCACTTTGCTGGTGACTGCCTAGGCTTAGCTTTGATGTGGCAAAACGGAGCGTGTTTTGGGACTTTGCCTACATGCACAATCTCTTAAATATCTTATCATATAATGTTGGTCTTGAAGATGCTCTTGCATTCAAAAGGATCTATTTGCATTTGTAGGGAATGTCCAAGTGCCTGATGTTCATGTGATCAAATATGACGATAAGTTCTTTAAAGCTAGGCTGTGATAGAGGATACTCCCTCCTCTTGTCTTGTGTGAAAAGTAAATTTGGTTCTTGTGGTTATTAGGACTGTTCATCTGACAGTTCTTGAAGCCCACATACTGCACTTGTCTTAGTCTCCTCCCAATTTTTGATGTTCCTGGCTTTGAGAAACATTAGTAAAGTGCATATACATAACTCCTCAACATGTGGATGCAGAACACATTGGCTGGACTGCCTTGGAAAATTTCTGCTTGCAAGGAGTTTGTACTTTATGCTTCTTCTAGCATTAAACGGCTTTATCTGAAGTGAGTCGCCCATTGTTAACAGCTGTGACTTGAGGCCAACCCTGTTCCTGGTTGCGGCAGTCCACTTTATCTCAGATCAAGGCATCTGCTAGGTTATGTAGTTAAAGGTCTGAGAGAAGCTGGATAATCTAAGCACTGCGTGCAGTGCACCAGTGCCACTATTCCTAGGCTGCTGGTGGCCGCTTTTACCCCTTTGTTCATGGTCGTGTATGTAATTAAACAATTGTCGCTATTCTCAATTAAGATGTTTACCCTAAAACCTTCCCTTATAGCCGCTTTGTGTCTAGAAGCCCCAGGAAAGCCTGTACGGATGACACTGCCCCTTACAAGGAAGGTACTTTACACCTACAGAAGAGTGCCCCTCCAAGTCTATGTGTGTGTAATGATCCTCAAAATGCAGAGTTGGTGCCGAATACTAGTACTCTGAACTGACAATGTTGGACATTTACCATGACACAGAGGTAATTCTTGTTTTACCTGTGCATTGACACGTTCAAATAGGCTTCTTCCAGATCCATGGCCATTCACTGACCACCACCCCTCCCCCCTTTCTGAAGCAACAGTAGCAAGATCTGCCAACTTCTAAAGGCTTTTAACAGTGTGAGACGAGGGGTGGGGTTTTGAGCCGAACATGCTCTGCAAATCTACCCTTCAAAAAAAAAAAAAAAAAACACGAAAACTTCTGACTGAGGCTGCTACCAATGTCTTGGGGAGGCTTCAAAACCTGTAATGGATATTGGCGAACAGAGCCTCCAAATATGAGCTCTATACTCCTATTGTACAGTGGGCTTCCAGCTCCGCTTGTATTACACCATGTGAGATTGACTCTTCACCGGGTGACCAGAGTCACTGTCATTTGACATATGGTGGCACCGTGCGAGTTGGCAGCTTCGTGCATCATTTGTCACAGAATCACTATTTTAACAAAGTGTTTTTGAAAACTTTTCTTAGGAAACCTACATCTAGAATCTGCCTCCGACCTCTTGTGGTCTTTCTTCACCAAAAAGCAGCTTGTTTACACACTCTCGTCTCATTGGTGCCTTAGAGCCATCCGCCCCATGCCCTTTGACAACATGTTGAGAATCTTTCTGCACCTGCTGCAAATAATTGTTCCAGTCTTCTGGCTACTGTGATTTAAAGCTTTTGTGTGAACTCTAGAGTCTTCATGTGCTCATCTAGGCACCAATTTTTGTCAAAAGTAATTCCATGTCATTCTTACTAGAGGTTGGAGATCCTTCTTTCTTCATGCGCGCGAAGGGAAGGAGGTGAGACCTTTATGTCAAGACTACAGCTGTATTTGCACCCTGTGTATCCCCAAGGCTCTTTGTGTATTTTCTCTTTTTGTCCAGGCTGGTGGTAACTGTGGTAGCCACCCACACTCGTGAAGGTTTATTTTGTTAAAGAATATTTTCTCTTACTCAGACTTCTGCCTTACAACTGTTAAAAGGAAGAATTCTATGACGTTTGAAGTCAGCGGGACCTAGCTCTCCCCGTCTATGTAATATTTTATGATCCTCAAAGTTTCACACAGAAATGATCTTGCACGGCTTACTCGTTAAAATAAATCGAGTAAGCAATTTTTTATATCTGGTAAGCTTCCAATTCAAACATTATGAACGTTTTTCTAAACCGGATGAAACAGCCCTAATTCATCTGGTGGAAAGCCCAAATGTGGGTGCGCTAGTGAACTTTCACCATGTGGTTATCCCTTTGGTCCTCCTCAGAAGAACCCCTTCCACACTCAGTTACTTAAATAATACCTACACCACGGGGGAAAAGGAAGTGAAAACTAGCACTGTGGCGAGGAAGAGCAGGGCTTGTTGTAAAGAGGATTATTGGTACTAACTAGGACATTACTGCACCATGAGGAGGGAAATATTGAGAGGGAAGAGGTTTTTGTGGATGGCAAGGGTGGCAGTGAATTGGAGAACAATATTCTGAAACATAAAATAGGTTCTCGGTTTCATAAACGAACATTAAACCACAGCACAAGTAAATATAGGGCTCTGATTGTAATATTATTCACAACAGAGTCATTCAATACTACTAATTGGGTTGTGACATGCTGTACAATCCTTTGTTACTGGGATGTGCAAATACAAAGAGTAAGAGACAGTTAAAACATTATTGACAGGATCTAAAGTCAGTAATACTATTCGGAGATAAAGGTACTAGCTCTGTCACCATCTTCGTTCTCATGCTGCTCTATATAATTGCTTGCCTACTGTAAGCATTGCAGCTAATAGCCTTAAGTGGAAGTTACAGACTGCCTTCTCTGAATTTAGATTAGGTGCCCTGTTAAACATGCCACTGGAGGCACTAACATCAATTATACATTTCCAAAGTACACTATAACCAGCACTATATTTTTTTTTACTTGACTTGAAAACAAAACAATATTGCAATTCAACATATTTCAATGCATCCACACTTTTACTATACTAGACATTGTTGGTGTGGACCCTGAATATCGACTACAGAATATCATGACACTAATATCATAGACAGTATATCGAGGGACAAAATATTGAAAAGTATGTATAGATTTTATATACCCAACTCTGCATATGTGTACCTTGCCAATAAATACATATCTTCAAGAAACATGGATGCAGAGTTATGAATAGTAAATCCATATGGCCCTATATGCATTTATGATTCAAACTTTTGTTCCTCAGTGATATGTCCACAATATTAGTGTGCAACGCAAACAACTGATGGACGGAATGCTGAATAAAACATACATTTACTCCCAGTCAAAAGATCTGGGTTAAATCCATCGTTCTTTTGCTCACCATGCCACCCCAGTTTAGACCCAGCCATATGCAAATCAGTCTTGACCCTGTGCCTCATGGGAACAGTCCAGACCGAACTGCCTAGCCAGGTCCTCCCTGGACCGGAAAGAAGCATCCTAGGACCGGTTTCTTGGTATTACTCTTCATCAGCCAGGCTAGCTTGAATCTAGTGGCACAGTGAGCAAGGGACCAATGTCTGGGCATACCCATCCCACTTAGGGTGAGAAGTGCAACGTAAAGAAATGAAGGAAGGAATGCTGAATAAATCATACATTCACCCCCAGTCAAGAGATCTGGGTTAAATCCATCTTACTTTTGCTCACCATGCCACCTCAGTTTAGACCCAGCCATATGCAAATCAGTCTTGACCCTGTGCCTCATGGGAACAGTCCAAACCGAACTGCCAGCCAGGTCCTCCCTGGACCGGAAACAAGCATCCTGGGACCGGTTTCTGGGTATTACCCTGCATCAGCCAGGCTAGCTAGAATCCAGTGGTACAGTGAGCAAGGGACCCACGTCTGGGCATACCCATCCCACTTAGGATGAAAAGTGCAATGCAAACAGATGGATGCAATGCTGAATAAATCACAATGTCGGTGAGCAAAAGAACTATGGATGTAACCCAGATCTCTTGACTAGGGATGAATGTATGATTTATTCAGCCTTCCGTCCATCATTTGTTTGCGTAGAACTTTTCACCCTAAGTGGGATGGGTATGCCCAGACGTGGGTCCCTTGCTCACTGTGCCACTGGATTCAAGCTAGCCTGGCTGATGAAGGGTAATACCCAGAAACCGGTCCCAAGATACTTGTTTCCACCTGTTCCATCGGATCACTCTCCAACAACAGAATGGTATACTCGTAAACATTTAGTAAGGCATGTTTTTAAAAAGAAAAAAGAAAGTGACTAGACACACATTTGTCAGGTATAGGTTTTAAAACGATGGTTCTCTTGCTAAGCACGACAGGTAGAAGTATATGGAGCCTGCAAGCAAGTTCTCTACTTCTATTAAATAATATACACCTACAAGGAAGGATGTTGAGTACTTTTCAAATGCTTTCCTATTTCACCTCCTTCCCTTCCTCCTCAAATGAGAGAAAGGTTATTTTGATATAGTGTGACTTGCGGCCTTCAAGAAGCTGATCAGAAAATAAATATGTGAACAGTTCAGCTACGAGAAAAGAGAATGCAAGTCCACCACTGCAGGTCCATACAAGCTACATACTGTAATGGCTTCTTTACATCTTTCAATGACATTTAGATATGGGATGAATGACAAAGTCCATTCCATTAGATCTCTCCACACTTCTCTCTCCAACCAGGACTACTCAGGATCATAAACTTTAACAAAAATATCAGGTTGGCCAACCCACCGCAGTAACCAGCTACATAGATTATGTCATAGTAGAATACCGTAAAGTACTCCTCAGAACTGCTCAAGGGTGCCAACGTATTAAAAATCAAACTATATCTTACACATTCTCATCCTCCAGACTCCAGAGCCTGGAGTCCCACAAGAGGATAACATCACCTCGGTGGCCATCAAACAAGATATGGACACAATTCCCACATTGGATGGAAAAACAACAAAGACAACACTGATCATAAGATCTTGACACTACAGGCCCCACCAGGGCTACTCCACTTGTTGGAGTACTATGTGCCGGCCGCCTGCTTCGATCTGCTGACCTTGCTCTGGTTCGTGTTCCGCGTGTCTGGAGAGCGAGGGCTGGTGGTCGTTCCTTCAGTTACCTGGCTACGAAACTCTGGAATTCGCTCCCTCTCACCATGAGAGCAATGCCGAACAATCTGGCTTTTCGAAAACCCTTAAAGACCTGGCTCTTTCCCCCGCAGGTAGTCTAACTGTTGGTGCTTCACTGTTCAGTCCTGGGCTCATGGGGTTTCTGGTTGCGCTGGGACACCTCGTCGCTGAGGCAGCTACGCGCATTACAAATCCTAAATAATAAATACTAATAATCAAACCCTACAGGCCTAGCTTCATGCCCCTGTAATAAAGTGCTTACGTGCCCTACAGAGGGGCAGTGAGCATAAATGCTGCAATACAATAAACTAACACACCTTTAGGCAAACATGAAGTTAAATAAATGTCAGAATTTCACCCTGTTTTCCCTTTCAAATCTTGCCTCATCTCCAGGAGCTTCACCTCCCACAGATCTTTTTTTCCTAGTTTGTGGGCTCTCAGCTAACTTGTTATCTCCGGGTACCTGTTACCATGCAGGGCTGCTAAGCGCCAGATCAGCGTTTCGCCCTGCTCTAGACATTTAGGAATTTGACATCTTTCGGATTATAGGAAGTTCACTTTAGCCACACTCGGGCCTGGTACTAAGCAACTCTGTAATTTAATCCATAATTGATGAAGTCTGGGTTCATTTTAAGCATATTTATGATGAACACAGACCTCGACAGTATGTTGGTCAATCACAAAAAAACAACCGGTTTTAACTAGTTGGTTGCTCGACAAGCCAGTCTTTGCTATGATAGAAAGAGCAGTGCTGGATGAGGGCGGATTGTTATACCTCCGTGTCCCAGTCTTCCCCGCATTGGAATGTAGTTGATAGTCCCCTTGTTGGCTTAGTTCATAGTGGCCTTTCGCTGGTATCCTAGCATACTAGATCCAGGCAGGATGCCAGGGAGTGGAAAGAGTGGCAAATTCATAGGAATGAAAGGGCTACTACCTTATTCATTGTCATCACATATACAGTGACATTGGACTCTGATCCATACCATCAACATAATCCACTTAGACTGCCCACTGCCCACTCTTCAGTGGTCCAGTCTTTTGCTTCCCGGTGACAACCTAATACATTCTGTATGCCTCAATGTTCTTCAGCTGAACTCAGTACACTGACAGCAGTGATGTGTATGTGAAAATGCAAGGAATGCGAACAGTGTACATGATAGCAGAGTAAGGTAGTCCCCCTTTTATCTCTATGAATATGGCCACCTATTCAGGTCCATTAAATTGCAACATCTAGTATACATCAAAAGACATCGTTGAAGAGTGAACGTACAAACAAGTCTGTTATGCTAAATACCAATCTTACGTTGGTGAACTTTAATTTTTGGACATCCTTTGATATGGAAAGACTAGCACAATGATTATTTTTATGAAGTGGAGTGCTTTCACTAAAAAAGAGCTTGCCCTCCAGAAAAATGTGATAATTTTGTTTATTTAGACAGCTGCCTAAGCTTGACAATTCAGGGGCGCACGTGACATTGGAATGCTAATAAAGTGTCTTACATAACGAGATAATTTGAGCAGTTTTCCTCTGGCCGCAGCACATATGGGAAGAGGGCAGATATTAACCTACATGGATTTTTAGGTCTGGCTTGATAGTGCTAATATCATTTGACCTTATAACCGACCCAACATTATTCAACAGTTTTTGCTTCCACACAAATACCCATCTATTCCCTTGCTTTTTACTTGTAATGCTTCACATTACCATATAACATTCCTTTAAAGCTAGACCTATTGGCATTGTCAATGCTTGTTTAAATAGGACCTTGCTTGGCAATAATTTATTCCGATGATGTAGGTCTAAGAGTTTATTTCTGGACACAGCGGTGGAATGGGGTCTTGTGGATTTCGAAGCGAAAATAAGCATGACCATCTTTTTTTACACGGACGTCTTGGTGGTCGATGTAATGTGTGAGTTGTGCCAATGGGGACTGTGTCAAATGTGATTTCTTTCTTGAGGTGCAGACTGTTAGCCTGAGAATAGGATACGGTAAAATCACTTCCCTGAATATGAACAGTCCTATGGCTACCCTTTCTTTTTAGTCCATCTGCAGTGTGAAATTTTCTTTGGAAAAGAGATAAAATCTACTCTGAGGAAAGACCATCAAAAAGGGCATATTTCTTTCCAGTCAAACGTGGCCCATCGAGATTACTTACAGATACTAGGATTCCCTGTCTATAATGGCTATGACATATTCATTTATTCTATTGGTTGAAAGGGTGACCAATGAGAATTGCCGAAAAGGCATGGTTAAGCAATCTGAAATGTCAACCTTATAATCAATTGATAAATGTTTTATCATTCTGATGGGTTGCTGGCTGCTTATCAGAATAGCTGTGGCATGGACATCCTGAGGCTTAAGAGCAGGCTAACAACTAAGCATGGGATCACAGAACATGGAAGGATTTCACCTACTGCTCCTGTTTTGAGGGCTCGCGTAGGCAGCACTTGCGAGGGCTCTTCAAGACATGTATTCAGAATTAGGGCTTTAAGTTTCGCCCATGTATTTTATTGGCTCCTTTGACTGTCTTTTCAAAATGTTTTTTGGTTATTGGTTAATTTTTTTAGTAGTCCCTCCTTAGTACCTCCTTTTTCCCTGTTGCAACCTCCCAAACCGACTGCCCGTCACGTGTTGTTACTCAGTATGCTTTATTTCCAGTTTGTGAACACTACTGTCTTAATGACTTTCTCCTAGCTGCTGTTGCAGACAACACACTCCAGCTTCCACAAAGCAAAGTCCACGTGTTTTCCTGCCTCAGCGTGGCGCCTGCGCATGGACGCCAAGCTTTATGTTTTAAAGACGCTCCCTCTCTTCGCTGTTTCACAGCCGGCATCTACATAGTATCTATGTATGTTTCTTTTTAAGCAGCGCAGCATGCCGCCCTTCATCTTAAACAATGGCGGCTGCACATCTTTCTTGTCTTTTTAAGCAGTGCAGCACCAATGTATGAAATTACAACATGGTCTTTACACCGCAATACGTTTACATCGCAGTCCTTAAAACACAAGTCGTTACAACGACTTGCGCTAGAGGCGCTGGACTTAGGAATAGTATGATTTACTATTCCAACTCCAGCCTAAGTAACAGTAGGGAAGGTGTTGAAATAGTAAATCATACTATTCCTTAGTGTATAGGGCCATCCAGCACAAGTCGTAACGACTTCCGTTGTAATGGCCACATTGTCAAAGTATTGCAGTGTAAAGACCACGTTGTAAAGGATGTCTCCCGTGCAGCACACAACTCTTCATCTTAAACAATGGCAGCTGAGAACCTTTCTTTCCTTCGGCGCGGCTCGCCAAACTGTTTTTTAAAAAAATATGTATTTATTTTTAAAGTTTTATATAGCGCTGGCTAGACCCGGAGGTATCAGAGCGCTTTACATGAGCATCAGATCACAGTTACAGTTTACATCATTACAAAGGTTACACAGTTCTTAGAGCATGGCAACATAGTTACATGTAAGGTCAAGATAAACAATAAGCACAAATACGAAAGGGGGAAAGCAGGCAAAGTGAGAGATTCAGGGGAGGGGTGGTTGGAGCACGGGAAGTAGACAGATAATGAGGGCGGGAAAGGGGAGGGGGTGGTGAGAGACACAGCATGGGAAGAGGAGGGGAAGGGTGATGGGGACACAAACCGGTAGACGAGTCAAGGCAACGTCCATATTCCAGTAAGCTGAGATCCCAGGGCAGACAAGGGGAGAGATTCAGGGGAGAGAGGATAGGAGCTAGGGAAGAGACAATAAGGAGAGACGAAAAGAAGTCTGCCTAAAGACCGACTGGGTAGGTGACGACCAAGGAGGGAATCCACGGCCCATCTCCCCTATAGCTAAACCATGTAGCTCCATCGGGCGTCAGACAAAATAGTTCAGTCTCAATACATTGAGAGAGGTGGGAAGGAGAGACATAAATAGAGGGAGGATGCGGTAGGAGACGACAGGAGAGACGAAAGGAAGTGTAACAATGTGGTTCAACAATATACCAGAAAAGATCAACAAGTAAACATTATATCAAACAATCAGTAATACAATTAGGGGAGGAGAGAAAGGAGAGAGAAAGTAGTGGGGGGTAGAGGAGGAGGGAAAGTGAGGATAAGGGAAGAGAAAACCATAGAGACGAGAGGAAGTCAGTCTAAAGACAGACTGGGTAGGTGACGACCGAGGAGGGAATCCACGGCTCATCTCCCCTATAACTAAACCAGGTAGCTCCATCGGGCATCAGACAAAATAGTTTGGTCTCAATACATTGAGAGAGGAGGGAAGGAGAGACATAAATAGAGGGAGGATGCGGGAGGAGACGACAGGAGAGACGAAAGGAAGTGCAACAATGTGGTTCGACAATATACCAAAAAAAGAACAAGTAAACATTAAATAGAACAGTCAGCAATACATTAGGGGAGGAGAGAAAGGAGAGATAAAGTAGTGGGGGGTAGGAGAGGCGAGAGTGAGGATAAGGGACGAGACAACCGTAGAGACGAAAGGAAGTCTGCCTAAAAACCGACCGGGTAGGTGACGACCAAGGAGGGAATCCACGGCCCATCTCCCCTATAGCTAAAACCAGGAAGCTCCATCGGGCATCATACAAAATAGTTCAGTCTCAAGTGGCGAGGGAAGAGGCTTGCAGAAAAACAGGGTGGGGACAAAGGGCAGGGGCAGGCGAGGGCAGAGGACAGAAGCTGGAAAGAGTAGGAGCGGAGGGGGGAGGGTTGGGGGAAGTGGGAGCGGTCAGGGGAGACGCGGGTGCGTTAGTCCGAAGTCCGGCTGGGTAGGTGATAGTCAAAGGAGGGAGCCCAAAGTCAATCTCCCCCAAAGCTAACGAGGTAGCTCCATCGGGCATCATACAAAAGTATGCAGGTGGCCCCTCAATTCGCATGCCCCAAGTCCTGCAGTAGAGCTCCAGTCTGCACTCATACACCACTCACGGTCAGTACAATACCAGGGCATCAATATTGCATTGGGGGAAGGGCGCAAGTCACGCAGAACAGCGCGCCATTGCAGCCTGCACATCACCCCACCTCCGTGCTCTTACAATGATGCCAGTGTCCCATCAAGAACTCCCCTTCCAGTCGGCAGCTTGCAGGTGCAATCCCCACAGTCTCACAGCATCTCAGCCTCCCTGACCAAACAGTGGAGGTCAAGGCAAATACAAAATGCCGGCATACAGGGGTACATATCCGGCTGGGTCGTGGATGTTTTAGGGAGCATGCTGGTGCGGGCTGATTTTCCGGCGCCGTCTCTGGGACCGATGTTTGTTGTGACCGTCCTGAGCCTCGGCGAAGCGGTCGCTCCCCTCGCTGCTCCCCTCACATCAGCTGGTATCGTTTAGATCACGCTCTGCACGCATTGCCTGTACTTATTTAATTAAAGCTGCTAGGCATTGTAGCTCTGCACGCATTGCTTGTACTTGCTTGCACTTATTTAATTAAAGCTGCTAGGCATTGTAGCTCTGCACGCATTGCTTGTACTTGCTTGTACTTATTTTATTAAAGCTGCTAGGCATTGTAGCGCCTATTACCTGACTTGCTGCACTTCAGATTGATTTCAGATTGTAGCGCTGTACCCCATCTCGTCCTGTAGCGCTTTTTGGCTCGCTGCCATTTTGACTGTTTGCTTGTCGTTGTTTTGCCTCGACTTCCCGCCCCGCACCCGCCTCCCAGCTGCTCCTCCTTCGCCCCTCCCCCCTCCACTATCTATATATGACAGATGCTCTTGCGCGCAGCGTTCACGCGCAGCGATCGCGCCCCAGTCACGCCGAAGGTGCGCCAAAGGTAAGCCCGTCTACGCCCGTCCGCGCCCAGAGCCAGACCCCCTGGTCCCCGCTTCACCCACCCTCCCCGCATTACATACGACGCCTCCTCCCTCTTTGCACTCAACCCCCGCCGACTCACTAACTGCGCCCAAGCAGCACCAGGACACACCCATGGACCCTTCACCTGCCACTCCTGCAAATTTACCTGCGTCACGTCCCATTACAAATCCACAAACACCAAACAGAGAGCCAAAACCAACCACCTAAAATGCATCCTTCTCAACACCCGCTCGGTTCACAAACACGCCATCGACCTTTGGAACCTACTCGACACCACTTCTCCGGACATCGCCTTCCTAACAGAAACCTGGATGAATGCCTCTTCAGCTCCAGACATCACCATAGCCATCCCGGACGGCTACAAGATCATCCGTAAGGACCGCCCCATCCAAACAGGAGGAGGCATCGCCATCGTCCACAAGAATACCATCCGCGTCTCAACCAGCTCAGACGACAACCTCGCTATCGCCGAACACCTTCACTTCCAGATCCACACCGACCCCAAGACAACACTTAGGGGCACCCTCCTCTACAGGCCACCAGGACCCCGTACAAAATTCAGCGAAGACATCACTGACTTTATCACCCCACACGCCCTCCCTTCAGAAGAATACATTCTACTGGGAGACCTCAATTTCCATCTGGAAAAGAGCAACGACAGTAACACCACCACCCTTCTGGACAATCTCGCCAATCTCAGACTCAAACAACTTGTTAACACCCCCACTCACTATGCAGGACACACACTCGACCCTATCTTCACTTCCAGCAAGCATATCTCCTTCACTCATACCATCCCCCTCCACTGGACGGACCACAGCTGCATCCACTTTATTTACAATAAGACCTCGACCCACAACCACCCTCAACCAACTCTGCGAAGAAATTGGAACAAAATCACCATCGACCAGATCTCAACATCGCTTCTTCAAAAAACCCCTGCCCATTCAACGAACCCTAACCAAGCCGCCATCAACCTCACACAATGGTTAACCCAAACGGCCGACAAATTAGCACCCTTGAAAAAACATCAAACCAAGCAAGGTAGCAAGAACGCCCCCTGGTTCAACGATAACCTTAAGAAATCCAAGAAGCTCTGCCGCTCCCTTGAGAAAACTTGGAAAACAGACCCAAACACTATCACCCAAGCCGCCTTCAAAAACGCCACCCGCAAACACCACCAACTAATCCGGTCAGCCAAGAAATCAGCGCTCAAAGACCGACTAGATAACAACGCCCACAACAGCAAAGAACTTTTCAACATCATCAAAGAATTCACCAACCCCACCGCCAGCTCTAACGACATCACCCCCTCTCAAGTCCTCTGCGACTCCCTTGCCTCATTCTTTCATGACAAAATCGCCGACATCCATAACAGCTTTGACAACACACCTGTAAACCAATACACCCCACTCACCTCCGAACCGTTACATCCTCCGAATATCCTTCTCGAATGGAACCCAATCACCACAGAAGAGACCATTCGCCTGATGAACTCCATCCACTCAGGATCCCCTACTGACCCATGTCCCCATCACATCTTTAACAAAGCAGACTCCATTATCGCACCCCATCTCCGAGATGTCATCAACTTCTCCCTTAACTCCACCACATTCCCAGATAGCTGGAAACACGCCGAACTCAGCGCCCTTCTGAAGAAACCCACAGCTGACCCCACCGAACTCAAAAACTACCGCCCCATCTCGCTCCTCCCATTCCCTGCCAAAGTCATTGAGAAAGCCATTAACAATCAGCTCGCCACCTTCCTCGAAACTAACAAATCACTCGACTCCTCACAGTCTGGCTTCCGAGCCAAACACAGCACCGAGACCGCCCTCATCGCAGCAACAGACGACATCCGAACACTACTGGACAATGGAGACACAGTCGCCCTTATCCTGCTTGACCTCTCCGCAGCCTTCGACACAGTCTGCCATAGCACCCTGATACAACGCCTCAGAAACATCGGAATTCAAGGAAAAGCATTGGACTGGATCATTTCGTTCCTCGCTGGAAGAACTCAGAGAGTCCGCCTCCCCCCTTTTAAGTCAGAGGCCACCGAAGTC
The DNA here is from genome assembly GCF_964261635.1 of Lissotriton helveticus. NCBI lineage: Eukaryota > Metazoa > Chordata > Amphibia > Caudata > Salamandridae > Lissotriton > Lissotriton helveticus. Next base: position 1,684,700,266 of record NC_136063.1, on the reverse strand, counting down.
ATCTGCGGCGTCCCGCAAGGATCATCACTCAGCCCCACCCTCTTCAACGTCTACATGAGCCCCCTCGCAACCATCGCACGTCAACACAACCTCAACATCATCTCCTACGCTGATGACACTCAGCTGATCCTCTCACTCACCAAAGACCCAACCACCGCCAAAACCAACCTACACGAAGGGATGAAAGAAGTAGCCGAGTGGATGAAGCACAGCCGTCTGAAACTGAACTCGGACAAAACGGAAGTCCTCATCTTAGGCTCATCCCCCTCCGCCTGGGACGACTCTTGGTGGCCAACGGCCCTAGGAAAAGCCCCCATACCGACGGACCACGCACGGAACCTGGGCATCATCCTGGACTCCTCACTCTCGATGACCAGACAAGTCAACGCCGTCTCATCTTCATGCTTCAACATCCTACGCATGCTCAAAAAAACATTTCACTGGATCCCCACCGAAACAAGAAAAACGGTCACCCACGCACTGGTTACAAGCCGTCTGGACTACGTAAACACCCTTAACGCCGGTTCCACCGCGAAACTACAGAAAAAACTCCAACGCATCCAAAATGCTTCAGCCAGACTCATACTAGACATCCCCCGCACAGACCACATTTCCGCTCACCTGAAAGACCTTCACTGGCTCCCCGTCAACAAGAGAATAACGTTCTGTCTCCTCACCCACGCACACAAAGCCCTACACGAACTTGGACCTGATTGTCTCAACACGCGCCTTTCCTTTTACACCCCCACCCGCCAGCTGCGTTCGTCCAACCAAGCCCTCGCCGCTGTTCCGCACATCCACAAAGCCACCATGGGAGGAAGATCCTTCTCCTACTTAGCGGCCAAGACCTGGAATTCCCTTCCCATCCACCTCCGCCTTACTCAAAATCACCTAGCCTTCAGAAAACAACTTAAAACATGGATATTCGATAAGTAAACCTCCCCCCCCCTCCTCAAGCGCCTTGAGACCCTATGGGTATGTAGTGCGCTATATAAATTCTGACTTGACTTGACTTGAGTGGCCCTAGGCTTCCCTATTCTGCTGTCCGTAGGTATCTCCTCCGCTCCTTGCAGAGTTAGCCGCGGGGGCAAGGCCGGGGCAGCGCGCTCTTGGAAGACGATCGCCCTGCTCGTGGACTTCTTGATGTAGGGGGCGTAGTGCGCCCGCAGGTCGCCAGCACCCCAGCGGGGCACGTTCCGTTGCGCCGCCAGCCGTGCTTTCAGGGGGTGTCCTTATGTCACAGTTGCTCCCCGTCTAGGTCGCCGTCCATCCCCGCACGGGGGGGCCCACAGAGGATGGCGGCAGCACTCGTCCCGGCAATCCCCCGGGGGCCAGCCACGAAGAACGCAGGATCCGTGACACTCCAGTGCTTCTTGCCCGGGGTAGGGGTAGCCTAGGCGCCCACTCGTTTTTCCTGTGTTTGTGGACCCTTTTCAGAGTGTAATCTCCACAGATAAAGTCTCTGCCACTCTGTGACCTCTTCATTAAGGACAGCAGCTGTGACAGCGCTCCTCTGACCTGACCCCGGGCAGGGGCAGCTTGCAGAAGGGTGTTACCAGGTGGTAAAAGGCATGCATTGAGACGCCCGTTCAAAAAAGTCACACTGCTTCTGACTGGAGTCACTCAGTAGCAGCACGTCTGAAGGTATAGAGATCGAATTTAACAATTGCCGTCCGGGGCCATTTTTTCACGAGAAAACGGTCCATCAAAAAAGTTCTCAGCTTTAACTTGATTTTGGTGTGAAGTAGGTAGGTCATTACACATTTTCTAATTATTATATGAATATTAGATGGATTTAATTTAAAACGGCTTAGGACAGAAAAGTAAAAAATTACCAATTTAAAAGAATTAAATGCATTCCAAAAAGAAAATATAAGCCACTTTAACAATGGCTGCCTCGCACCTTTCTTTTCTTTGGGACGGCTCTCCCAACAGTATTTTTTTTAATTCTATATGTTTTTTAAACAAGTGCGGCACGCCACACTTAATCTTCAACAGTGGCAGTGCCGCCTTTCTTTTCTTCAGTGCAGCTTGCCCAACTCTAATATTTTAATATTCTATGTGCTTCATCTTCAACCATGTCACTCTGAAGTGTGCGTTTCCGTTTTACGCATGTGGCATATGAAAAGTGTCTCTAATGAATTGCAAGCTCATTTGTTTCTGAGCTTTATCCCGCTTCGAAGGATTTTGTGTTCATTTGCGTATCCCTGAGGCCGCCGAAACGGTTTGGTGCACCTTTAATTTGATGCACGGTTTGTGCGCATGTTTGTGAGGGATAATGGCGGTGAGCCGAGTTGCTTTGTTTACACGTGTTAGTGATAAGACAGATCGAGGTTTAATACGGCGCAACCGCAATGGCAGCAGTGCAGGGCACAAGTCGTAAAAAAAGAAGTGGGGGGCGCTGTCACCGGAAGTGACGTCACGACAGAAAGTGGCTTCACGAAAGGTGCCAGAGAGGCCAAAGAGTGAAGTCCAGCTGTTTGGCAGAGGGGACGGTGTCCCCCCGGTAAAATAAGTGGGGGACGTAGTCCATTCACGTGGTACCCCGACTCGAGCCCTGCAGCAGTGTGAGCACTACTCATACCCCCTGCTTTTCACTGTTTCCTCTCCATCCCCTTTACTTCCAGTCTCTTTAGATAGGTTAAATAATTACTCCACTTCAAAACAAAATAAATAACTAAAAAACATTATAATTTGCAATCCCAATAGCTCTAACTCTCTCACTAATGTGAGACGTATTGCATTGCCAATGCATGTGTTTAGAATGTGGATCATGAAAAAGGTGATTTAGGCCATGGGATGCTTCCAGTTAGTGCAAATTACGGGACAAAAATCCTCCAGCCCTACCGGAGGGCAAGGTATGTTGGCAAAGACTTCTAACATTTCCACCTCTTGAGCACTGACTGTTTCTACTGATACAATTGAGGGGGTTGTCGTATGATATTTATTATCACACCTGTAACAAGCTTAGTTGTTTAAACATCCAATTTCTCAATTACTGCTTTCCACCATAGGCCACTTGTTGGACTTGATGCTTTTGCATAGAATTCCTTCTAGTTAACAACATTGCGGCAACTCAATGATTGTAAAACACGTTGATGTACAGCCCTATAAGCTATAAATATAAAATATATGAATTAGCTAAATTACTTAAAACGTTCTACCCCGCCAGTAATTTGTAATCGGCCCAAGAAATGCTGTTAAAATGCTCAGGTTAAACTATTTGTGGATTTCCTAAAGAACACTCTCCTAGGACAGGGATAATAATTTCTCCCTATAATCTAGCCATGAATGCTATGAGTGATTCCTTCACTTTTTGCTTCGTCCAATCGTCTCCTCGTGTTAGCTTTGTTTGCCCTAAGTTGGCAGGGTATGCCCAGATGTGGGACCCTTGCTCACTTTGCCACTAGATTCAAGCTAGCCTGGCTGATGAAGGCTGTTTCCCCGAAACCAATTCCAGGATGCTCGTTTCCGGTCCTGGCTTGGCAGTTCGGGCTGGACTGTTCCCATGAGGCACAGGGTCAAGACTGATTTGCACATCGTTGGGTCTGAACTAGGGTAGCGAAGTGAGCTAAAGAACGATGATTGATTCAACCCAGATCTGTGACTCGGGGTGAGTGTCTGAAAAGTTTCAGCGCGCCGTCCAACTTTGTTCACAATACCTAGAGTTCAGTATCAAACATTCTGGCTCTACCTAGAAATAAAAAATAAAAAAATGTGAAGCATCAATAGAATTTATGGCCACATTTCAAGGTCTATCTCAAAGCGAACGACATTGCTAATATGCTAATAATGCTCACCAATAATGCTCACTTGATGCCTCTAATATCAATAGCGGACACATGGTGGCAGCAGAGTGCCATGCAGCTGAAAATTACCGCGCCGTAGCACTGCAGATAGAATGGCAAGTCAACAGCAGTGTATCTTTCTACGATATACCTGGCTCTGTACTTACTATATTGAAGCCATTAGCATTTCTTTCTGCGATATACCAGGCCCCATAGCCGCTGGAAGTAGAGGTGCTGCAGCACCCCCAAAACAACCACACTAGAGTTCATATGATGAATGAGCAATAAACATCTTGCCACATTTATTATGCGTTCAAAGACCGAGGTCCACTATCAGGCTTTGTTTAATGACAAAAAACTGCTTATTATTTTCCCATGCAGACTGAAAATTACTTTTCTTTTTTTGGCTGCACGTTTGTAGATTGAACTATGAAAAATGTAACAATCTTGCCTGGAATGCACACGGAGTTAAAGGAAAGGCTATATATAGGATGTCAATTTTTTTCACAACAAAATTTAGATGCCTGTAAAACATTACAAATACTTCAAAATATATCACTCCTTAGAAAGCATACAATGAATCACATTTCACTTAACGGTTTTAATATGATAAAACCAAATCAAGACACTTTACTTTGTGATTCGCTAATGATAAATACTACCTGAAACCACTGTTCAACACGATACTTTGCAAACATGCGACCGAGATATGGGACACCATCTGCATCCTCACCCCCAAAATAGTCTTCCTCACGGAGACCTGGCTCAAATCTGCCTCCACACGAAACATCGAAATGGCCATGCCCCTTGGCTACAAGATTGTTCACCGGGACCGCATCAACAAACAGAGGTGGAATCGCGATCCTCCACAAGGAATTCATCCACTGCACCACCGCTATGGATGACACCACCTCATTGAACACCTAAACTTCCAGCTCAGAATATACCTCCAGGTCCCCGTCCAGGCTTCTCCAACACCATCCCCAGATTAATCACCCCGCCCCCTCCGGCCATTGACACTGAACACTACATTTTCCTCGCAAACCTCAATTTCAACCTCGACAACCCAAACACAGTCAACCTTCTGGGCAGCATCAACAGCATCAGCCTTACCCAGTCAAGCTCATCGCAGGACACTCGCTTGATCCTATCTTAACCGCTAGTAACAGAGCGAAATACAGCAACACCACAGAGTTTACCTACACAGTCCACGCAACTGTCCACTTCCCATACCCAGCAGCTGCCAGCCAAGCCACCAGACTGGTCAGAACCTTGCTCCACAGCTGGAACAGACTATCCACGAGTCAATGGACCAACGGTCTGAACTATTCCTCACTCCTCCTCCCCACCCCCAACACCTCCTCGAATGTCGACCAAGCCATCAAAAACGTCACCACTTGTATCTCCAACTGTGCCAATAGTCACCCCCAGAAAACACTCCAAAGCCAAAAGACCCTCCAAACAGGTACACCCTGGAACTAAGAAACTTGAAACCCAACTGCAAACAACTGCAAAGGAGATGGCGCACCACCAAGGAGCCCACTGATTGGACCACCTTCAAGACATCACTCAGCCTGTACCACTGATTCCTGAAAGACACCAGAAAGAACGCCCTAGCCAACTGCATTGACAGTTCCAACCACATAAAAGAACTTTCCAACGTCGTGAGAGATTACTTGCATCAGCGACTGAAAACATAATCACTCCTTCCCAGGAACTATGAGACACCCTAGTTGACTTTTTCCACAGCAAAATATCCACCATCTACAGGAACTTCAAAACCCAACCTGCCACTACTGACACCCTCAGCTTCCTAGAACCCATAGACGCCCCCACCAACACCAGGATCACTATCTGGAACCAGCTCATGACGCAGAACGCCGCAGTCATCATGCAACAGTCCACTCTGGGTCTCCCACGGACCCTGCACACACCACATGTTCAACATCTGTAACAACACCATCAGCAGCAAGCTCGCAGACATCCTCAACACATCCATCCCCATAGTGCAAATTACCCTTGAATGGCAAACTCGTGAAGACCCCTGATTAAGATGGGGAATGAGACCATGTCAAATGCTGCAGATAGATCAGAGGAATGAGGGCTGCCATGTCTCCTCTGTTAAGGATCATGCCTATGTAGTCTGTGGCAGTGAGAAGTGCTGTTTTTGTACTATGGCTGAGCCTGACTCAGGACCGCATGGTGTTGAGGAGCGGGTGGTTGCTGAGATGGTCAATGAGGTGTCAGTTGATTCATTTCTCTAAAACTTTTGCCAGGTATGGAAGGTGAAAATGGGTCTGAATCTGGAAAGCATGGCTGGGTCAGCAGATGGTTTCTTGAGCAGGGACAGCACAGTGGCTTGTTTCCAGGTGTCCAGAAATATCAGCAGAGTCGATAGAGGCATTGAGGATGGGCAATAGTGCTTCGCTGATCAGTAGGAGTCCTTTGGCGAACGCGTGGTGTAAGGAAAAATCATATGTAGCCCATGAATGGACGTTCTTCCTAGTAGCTGCGATTTCAACAGTGGTGACAGCAGACCATAAGGTCAGGGTTTGTCTATCAGGTGTAATATGAAGCTGAATTGCAATGGTGACTGGATCCGGTTGAGGGCTGAGGTTGCAGTATACCGAGGTGATTTTATGACAGAAGAATTCCAAGAGCTTGAGGCAAAGGTCTTGTGGAGGGGTATAGTGTTGCTGCAGGCGTAGGAGGTGTAGTGAAACCTTTGATGATTATTTCCCTGCTGCAGTTAGTGCTGGTGTCAATATGATCTGCAAGAGCTGTGTGCTTGATGGTCCATATCTGCTACAGGTAACATTTTAGGGCTGATTTGAAGAGGTCTTGACTTGTTCTAAACTTGCACTCCAGTTGCTTGTAGTGGAGTTTCATCATCCAGACCTCCCCTGTGTGCCAGCTGGTCTGTGGTCGGGGCTTTTGCCAGTGGGTTGCGCTTGAGTGAGCCAGGGTGTCGACACATGCAGTGATCTAGCTATTGAGGTTCTTCACTCCTCTTTGGATATGCTTTTCCAGCTGCAGCGGGCGGTTCCAGTGGTGATAATACCTGTGGTAGTGCAGGATGGGTCTGCTGAAAATGACGAGGGCATTGTCTGTCCAAGTCATAGTTGATGACTTGTCGATTGTGAGGTTGCTAATTCGGGAGGGAATTGGGCCCCATAGGTGTAAATGACTTTTGGAACATGCTGGGTGAATCCAAGTTTTTCTTGAAGGGCCGTAGAGTTTGGGCCCAGGTGAAAGTTAAGGTCTCCGAGGAGGATGAAGGAGGCCGCGTTGAGCATAAGGGGCGCGACAAAGTCCGTGATGTCTCTGGCGAAATTGCTGTGGGGTCCTGGTGGGCTCTATACATCTGTATATGAGAATTCCACCCAGAGAGAAGTTGGTTGTGATGAGTATCTTCAACAGGAGATGTTCAATGGAGCTGGAGGGGGTGTCCGTGTAGGTGGTGCAGCTGATGGATTGAGGTTGATGGCAACTCCATCTCTAGGCTTGTGCTGCCGGTCTTCCCTTGTGATCTTGTAGCCCGTGGTGATTGCTGTAATGATGTCCAGTGCCAAGGTTGAGTTTCCATGACAAAGAGCAGGTCCAGAGCATGATCGTGCAGTAGCTCCCATTGTGGTTTGGAGAACGAGCGGGCGTTTAAGAGCATGCATGCAACAATGGCACGTTGTTTGAGTGGGTGGCTTGTTTGAGTGTGAGCGAGTGGGGTGCTGCTGGTTTAGGAGATAAGTGTAGGGTGTGGGAGAGTGCATGAGAACTTGCAGGAGGTGCATCTGAAGACTTTGTCTATGTTGTGTGGTGCAGTGTTGCACCAGTGCAGTGAGCAGCAGCTGGGGTTAGAAGCAGAGGAGCGCAGCAGGGCATCAGTGGGTAGGCGTAGAACTAGGGTCCCTGGCATTGGGAGCAGTTGGGCTTTCCAGTGACGCAGCCGCCATTAAATATGCCCTAGGAGGGGCGCAGGGCATCAATGGACGGTCCTGGCTGAAAACCAGTGCTGTCCCTTTCTGTGCAGATGTTCATGGGAAATCAGTCTTGTAGCTTTTATTTCCTGTGTCTGTAGGACAAAGTGAGTCCTGGTGTTGGCGGGTGGACTGTCTCCATAGGTGGTAATGCATTGCATGCTGATACTGTAGGTGAAGCTGTAGGATGTGTCTATAAGTGATCATAGCGAGCTCTCACTTCGAGTGAGTTGGATAATTGTCAAAGTCAAAAAGCTTTATTTCGATAAAATGTCATTATCATAAAAGCAGTTTAAAAGTAATAATAAAATTAATAATACATGTCCAGTTGATAACCAGAAGTACAGCATTTACTAGAATAAATATTGTTTAAGAAAAAATTAAACAGAGTATTTAAGCTTTCTGGCTCGAATAGCCCAAGCCCAAAATAGAAATTTTGCTAGGGCACAAGCATAGGGTACATAACTATCCGAAACAAGTATCCTGGTTGCCTCAACATGGCTCCTAGTTCCAAGTTGCCGACACAAGTTCTTCAGCCACACCCTTCTTGGATTGGCATATTCCTTGCAGACAAATAAAAAATGAGCTAATGTCTCTGGGTGGGCTGAACATGATGGACACAGATCAGTTTTGTCTGTACAGGATTTCCATGTTTTGGTAAAAGTGTTCAGTGGAAGAGTACCCGTTCTGAATTTAAAATACAAAGACCGGGCAAAAGGTTTCCCGATTGTGTCTAGATAGGGTTCTCGCCTGGGACAGTCTTTAAACATCAAAAAATCCTCAGTGAGTCTGCCAATGGATGGACTAGAATGCCTTTGGGAGCAAGCCCAATCCCGAAAGAGGTTTTTAAGAACTTGTTTTGGAGGAGAGGTTCTGTTGGACCAAGAGTCTGATAGGCCCAAATTTGACAATAGATTTTTCATATCAGTTAACCATTTGACTCTGGCCCAGTGTGGTGACTCCATTATTTCTTCCAAACTTCTGGCGTAGGCACTAAGTTCCTCTACCCGCCAAATGCGGGCCCATAATAGGAGAGGGCGAAATTTCGCAATTTCGCCGATCTGGGTACAGCCAAGGTCCATAAATAAGGGCAAAAGGGGGGTACTTTGAGGGAGGGACATTATTTGCCTACAGAATTTATTCTCAGATTTTTGCAATGCTTGAGAAGATGCGAAGCCCCAAAGTTCAGCTCCATAAAGCGCAGAGCTGACACCTTTGGCGGCATAGATCTCTAGGACTGTTCCTATTGGTTTGAACGAACTGGAACGTTGCTCCCTTAATAGGGCACCTGTGATCCTTTTATGATTCAGCAGCATCTTATCTAGATGGGGAGTCCAATCCATTTTGTCAGAAATGCGTATCCCTAAATAATCAAATTCTTTCACCCTTTCCAGGGATTCGGTGTTTAAAGTAGGGGGGCGCACTTTCTGTTTAGGGGGATTAAGGACGAGGTATTTTGTTTTATTGGTGTTTATGACCAAGCCTCGGTCGGTACAAAAGGATTGGAAGTTATCCAAGAGTTTCTGTAGTCCCATAGGGGTTTTGGAGATTAGGAGCGTGTCGTCCGCGAAGAGGAGGGTCGGTATACGTACCCCCCCCAGGGATGGTTCGTCAGATGGAGATTTAAGTAAGTGCTCCACCACCCCATTAATGTACAGGGAGAAAAGGGTGGGAGCCAGAACACATCCCTGGCGGACCCCTCTCTCGACCGGAATACAGCCTGTTTTCTCCCCTCCGGAACCCCACCTGATTTGGGCAAAGCTGTCTTGATGGAGCCTAACTAATAGGGACAATAAGTACTGTGGGAGCCCCATGTTGGCCAGAACCCTCCAAAGCGAGTCCCTGGGGACGAGGTCAAAGGCAGTCTTTAAATCGATAAATGCGAGATAAAGACTGCCCTTGCCTATCACTACCACCTTCCAGTGGATCATCATAAGCCTAAAGGCCTGCTCTATCGTTCCAGTGCCTACTCTAAAGCCGGCCTGAAAATCGGTAAGTATTTTGTTTTCATCCACCCAGTTGAGTATCCTGAGTAGAATGACTTTACCGACAACTTTTTGGCTTACATCCAGTAAGCTAATCGGCCTATAATTGGACGGATCATCCCTAGGGCCTTTCTTGTGAATGGGAACCACCTCTGCCCCCTTCCAAGAGACAGGAATGGGGGCACCCCTACAGATGGCAAGGAGGAGGGAGTGGATTAATTTACCCCAATTAGCACCATCAGCTTTTAGCAGATCCCCAGGGATGCCATCTGGTCCTGCAGCTTTTTGTGGAATGATGGAGTTAATAGCATATTCTACTTCCTTCAGTGTAAAATCGGGATCGCCAGGGAAAAGGGAGTAGTCAACATGAGGAGAGGAATGGACAGACCCTCTTCCATTCATATCGTCATGGCAGGAATACAGTTTGGAAAAATGAACCTCCCATACCTGACCCGGAATATTGCAGGTTACGAGGTCAATATCCGGTCTGTTTCGCGCCCTTATGGTGTCCCAGAAGGATTTAGAGTCTTTTTTCGTGCTGGCTTCCTTAAGGGTTAGCCAATAGTTATCCTCCCACTCCCTTTTTGCTACCAGTAAAGCCTTTTTATGGTCTCTTCTGGCAATTTGGATTAGAGGGAGAGACTTCCCTTTAACTGCCTCTATTAGGCGTGATTTGGCCTTCCTGCAATTTGCCGAATACCAATCATGTGTGCCTTTTGGTTTAGGTTTCTGTTTCCCTACTGGCAATTGTACCCAAAAGAGGTCTCCAATAGTTTTTATAGCAGCTTCAAAAACAGCGGTGACCTTGTCTGCTGCTATGGTCAGATTAATAGAGCCAATTTCAGCTTGCATGCCCTTAACCACTTCGTCTATTGTGGATAGTTTGTCGGTATTGCACATAAACTTACTCCACTTTAGACGCCTGCCACAAGTAGCGACAGTAATCCCCTGTGGGCGGCCAAGAGAGACTGGCAGTGCTTCAATGTTCCAAGGATTTTTTAAGGATAAGGAGAGTGGGTTATGGTCGCTCTCTACGGTACTGGTACTGGTACTGGTAATAACCATATCGTTAACATAACTCCAGAGGGCCCTATCCAGCAGGATATAGTCAATCCGAGTGCATTGGCCAACCCTGTTGAATGTGGGCGCACCCCGGAGATCAGATCGAGTGCGACCATTAGCAGCTCTTAATCCAAACTCCAATGTAAATGCATTGAGATGGATTGCACTGCGAGTCCAGCGCTTAATGGGTGGGATAGAGAGAATAGGGATACCCCATCTGCTGTCCTCTTCTCCTAAATCTGGAATTCCTTCTAAGGGGAGTGGTTCATATGGATAATTAAACTACTAAGATCAGCATGCGCTTCTGCTGGAACAGGTGATATTAGTGTTAGCTGACAAAACAATACGCTTTTTATATACATATATCTGCAAATGCCCACTTTGTTATAATTGTGACAAAGGTTGCTCACGTCTAACCAGGGCTATGCAATGTTTCTTCATTTTTGGTAAGCAATGCAAAACCTTGGAAGATTTAATCATGTAGCCCAAAATATAATACAATATTTAGCATTAAAAGAAATTAAGCTCTATACGCTTGACTTGCACTTGGCTATATGCCAAAAAACATTTGGCAGTGCCCCTAACAAACGGCTCACATGTAAGGAATGGCTGCTTATACAGCCGCTCCAACTACATCTTCAGGATGTAGATAATCAGATGTACTGGTGGTAGAGCACCATTTACCTTATTTTCCAGAACACAGTGTTCGTATTATAATTGTATTATAATTGTATAAGTTTGTGTTCACATTTTCTGGATGTGTAACCATAACCTATTTTCGACCACCAATAGTTAATGGTAATTCCTTTAAGTTAATAATACTACCGGGGCTTTGGCAGAGCTTGAAAGCAAGGACTCCAGGTTGCACCTGCCAGCTAGAGAAGCAGGAGGGCCCGCAGGTAGACAGCACACAGGCTTCCCTGCTGTGGAAGAACACACTAAGGGTGTGAGCACTGTAATAACCTTACTGTGCTGTGTTTAGTTTTTTCCACTTATGGAGTAAACCTAATTCCACTCCACAGACGATGAAAGGTCTAATTTGGTTGGTACGCCTCAAGAAGGAGTCTGTGCCAATTACCAGAAATGGGCCAGCTGAAGTGATGTTTCTTAGAGATTTGAGGCCTGCCAAACACACAGGACATGACTGTGATGCTGCTGGCAGCGGTAAGAAACCTTCCAAAGATAAAAACCAATCTGATGAACTAATAATTTATTATAGTGAAGGAATATGCAGGCACTTCCATAAAAATAAGTTGCTATTAGAGCACTTTGCATTGGCTCTGTGAACAGGTAGCACCAGAATGACTTTTGGTGGGAGAATAGATGCTTTTGACTTTTGTTAGGAGAGCTTTCTGATGAGGTTGAGTAAGAGGCTACTCAGTTTGTTGTCCACAGTTGATACAGGCTGGTTTTGTGAGGTGGCCTTATTTTAAGAGGGCACGTTACTCAGCTTTTATAGATGGTGTGGTACCAGATTGAGCATCTGGAGTCCTACAGCAGTAGGTTGGCTGCATCGAGCCACTCAGCAATGCATGACAGGGCCACAATAAAGTTTGTTTTGCAGTCATTCCATTGTAGAGATTGAGGTTTACCTTGAACATAATTCTTCACAGTGATGAAAACACTTCTCTCTGACCCCTCCCACCACCCTTGCCTTAATCTGGGAATGAAATGGCGACATTCTGGAAAAGATGTTGGACTCCGGTTGGTCATCCGGTAGAGCAGCGTCAAGAGCGTGATTTACAAACCACAACACTGGTGTTGAGTAGAGATGAATCTTATTTTATTCTGTACTGAAGAGTCTAGACCATAGAAATATCCACAAAGTATGAGCTGTGCACCAGCGCACTGTGCATCATGTCGCAAATGAGCGTCATGCTATAAAATATTTCCAATATTACACAGCCTTCAAAAGCAGGTTGAAATGTTTGATCAGTCCTCGTGGATGTTGAAGAGTTTTGCCACCTCGTTGAGATCTTCATGTTCTTCACTATCCTTGATAATCTGGTCAAAATTGGAAAAACACAAAAAAGGCTTTAACAGATGATCACAGGAGTCAGTCACAAGCACACCATGTAGTAAATCAGTTTGTACAATAAATGAAGTCTATAGTTCTACTATGAGACCTGTTTGGCCTCTCTCGTTTGGAAGCAAGGCAGATCATTAATTACCAGTTGATTCAATGGAAATAATCTAACAATGCATGGAAAATATGGTCCAGAACCACAAAGTGAAAGTTTTGTCTCAAGTTGATTTCTTCACTTAAGATCTACCACAACCAACCCTGCGGTAGAAAAAACAATCTTAAGATAGTGGGGCCATGTGGTGCATTGAGGAGTACTGGAACATGTCAAACTAATTCTATTAAGGCCAATCCTGCAGTAGTCACTTACAAAGACAACATTTAGACTAACTGGAGAGTAGGAATGTGTACAGGAAAGGAATATATAAATATTTATGATCCAAAAATAAAGTTGCATGTGGCTGCCCCTGCCAGAGTCTACTTAATGGGTCTTTACTCACTGTAATACAATTAACTCAAATTATGCTTTGCTGTCACATTAACAGGTTTCCCATTCAAACTGTTGCTTGCTGCAGGAGTCTTCCAAGACATTTAAAAGTAGAACTGTCTTCTGATAAGTTCTATCTAAGCAAGAAAGGATTATGTTATTTACCCAGTAAACATCTGTTCTTGGTATGTAGAGCTGTAGATTTGCATACTCCTGCCATCCAGTGTTGGGACCGGATGTTTGCAAGTTTTTGTTCTTCGAATATGTCTTTCCAGTTATGAGGTAAGGGGACTTCTCCTTTCAGTGATAGTGTGCTTGGGCATGAACTCCACTGTTAGATTGTTTTCCAGCAAGAGGGTGAGAATGGAGTAAGTGGGTGTAGTAAAGAGATGTCCATGCATATATATGTTAAGAAGGAGAACTGCAACAACTACAGGTGACCGGGGAGGTGAAAGGGCACATGTGAATCTACAGTTCTACATGCCAAGAACAGATGCTTACTAGGCAAGTATCATAACCCGTTTGAGGCATGTGTGCTGTAGATACACACGCTTTGCATAGACTATTTAGCAGTATTCTACCAAAGCGGTGGCGAACCAGTAGATGTTGCAGTTGTCTGAAAAAGTCTCTCTAGCACTGCTTGCCCTACATTGGCTTGTTGACATGCTAACACATCTACATAATAGTGTTTGGTAAATGTACGTGGCGTAGATCATGTAGCTGCTTTACAAATGTCAGGTATAGGAATGATACCTAAAAAGGCTATAAATGCCCCTATTTGGCAAGTGGAACGTGCTCTAGGGGTAAACGTTATTTTAGCTTTTGCATAGTAAGTTTGAATGCATTTAACAATCCTTCTTGAAATATCAGTTTTAGAGATAGGATTGCCTTTGTGAGGTGGAGCAAAACACAGTTGCTTAGTCTTATGAAAATGTTGTGTCCTCTCAAAGTGTGTGAAGAGCTCGTTCTGCTACAGAATCAGGCTTAGGGAAGAACACAGGTAACTCAACTGATTGGTTAATAGGAAAAGCAGAAACTACTTTAGGGAGGAACTTTGGATTGGTGCGAAGAACTACCCTATCTTTATGAAGCTGAAAGAAGGGTTCTTCTAAGGTTAATGCCTGCAGCTCACCAACTCTCCTTAATGAAGTGACTTCAATGAGAAAAGCAACTTTCCATGAAAGGAACTGTAAAGGACAATTATGTAATGGTTCAAAGGGTGGACCCATAAGTCTTGTAAGTACAATGTTATGGTTCTACAGTGGTGCCGGAGGTATTCGAGGGTTATTACTCTATTTAAGCTCTCCATAAATGCTTTAATGACAGGAACTTTGAACAAGGACAAATGCTATCTGTTTTGCAAATAAGCCTCTATTGCAGGAAGGTGCAAATGAATAAAGTGTAAGCAAGACCAGTTTGTTGTTGGTGTAAAAGGTAACAAATAATGTTTTGAACAGAAGCATCCAGAGGATTAATTCTGTTGTTGTTACAATAGACCACAAATCGCTTCCACCTTGCTGAATAACAAGCTCTAGTAGTAGCTTTCTTGTTTCTTTTAGAATAGTCATACACTCTGGTGGTAAGTTTAAATAAATTACACTACACGACTGACTTACGGCAGGCACTACTGGTGTGAATCCCCTTCGGAACAGTTGTGTTCTTAGGGGTTCTCCCTGCCCCCCGCCATTTCGGGCTCACCATCTTTATAAACCCGTATTTGTATCCCGTGTTGGTGGGAATTACCTCTACACGTGTCGGAACAATTTTGGTCCTTTTATCCCTTCAAATAAAACAGGTAAGGTGGGGGAACTACACTGGGACTGACTGACCTTTTCTATCACAGTACCCAGTCTCTGGGTCACACATACTCTGACACTATTGTTTTCTTCTTTAATGTTGTTTGTCTTTCGCCTCCCTATGCTCTATCCTGTGCGTGGCTACACCAGGATGTTTTGTAAGCAGACCCGATGATGAAGCATGTCACACACATTATTGTGTGAGTGAGGGCAGTTTTCAAATACACAATTTGTGCCACTACATGTCTATCACTCTATTTTAGTTTCTATTCTTCTCGCTACCTCTCTTGGTGTTATCATGGTATATTAGGGGGTTCGGGGTAGTTGAGTTCTATTGACCCTCTCCCCTTCTCTGTGAGTAATGGTAAGTTTAAATATCCAGACTCTATGATTTCAGGAGCCAAATTGCTAAATTGAGGTCCATGGGATTAGGATGCCTGATTTCTCCATGGTTCCGAGTTGGAAGACTGGAGGTGAGATGCAGTTTTTGATGTGGAACTAATGACAGAGCCAACAGGGTAGTGTACCGCAGTTGGCAAGCCCATGTGGGAGCTACCAAGATCAGTGTGAGGGATGTTTGCCTGAGTTTCCGAACCAGAAACTGAAGGAATGGGAGAGGCAGAAAAGCGTAGGCAAATATCCCTGGCCAATTGATCCATAGGGCATTGCCATTGGAGAGAAAGTGTGGGAACCTGGAGGCGAAGCTAGAGCAGTTTGCTTTATCCACTGTTGCGAATAGATCCATTTGTGGAAATATCCATTGTTGAAAGTATGGAAGCAGAACTTGAGGGTGAAGTTCCCACTCATGTATTTGGTGCCTCTTTCAGCTGAGGAGGTCGGCAATCTGTTTGTTTACTCCTGGAAGGTGCTCTGCCAGAAGCTGAATCCTATGATGGATTGCCAAGTTCCAAAAGCTTTGAGAGGGTCGTGACAGTTGTAGTGAGAGTCACCCACCTGCCCCCGTTTTTGTACATAGTACATAGCTGTCATGTTGTCCATGCGGCAAGGACAACTTTGCAAGGATATGAGACTGAAAAGCTTTCAGTGTTAGACATACTGCTAGAAGCTCTAGAAAGTTGATGTGGAGATGTTTGTGCTTGTTGCCCACTAGACCCTGGATTGTGTAAATGAGGAGATGGGCACCCCAACCTGTGACAGATGCATCTGTTAGCAGTATCCGTGTAACAGGGTCGATGAAGAGCCACCGTTTTGATATATTTTGTGGGTTCCACCACTGCAGAGAGCGATGGGTGCGGCTGACTACCAACACTAGCTCGGTTAATTGACCCTGTGATTTATTCCACTGACGTGCTAAGCATTCTTGTAAAGGACGCATGTGTAGCCTTGCATGGGGCACTATTGCAATGCATGACAACATCATTCCTAGCAGTTGCATGAAAGTTCTGGCTGGCAAGGTTTGGTTGACTTGAAACTGTAGCACCAGAGTTTGGCTAATGTGATTTCTGGTAGCATTGGGAGAGGCTGCAGCTGTTTGAGTGTTTAGAGTGGCTCCCAGATTAGTCTGTATCTGTGAAGGCTGCAGGTGAGACTTATTCATTGACCGTGAAAATCAATTGGTGGAGTAGGTACAACGTGATCTGAATGTGTTGCAGACATTTGTGATACGTGCTGGCTTTGATGAGCCAGTCGTCTAGGTAAGGGAAGACATGAATGTGTTGTCTTCTGAGATGAGCTGCTACGACTGAGAGGCATTTGGTAAAAACTCAGGGAGCAGTAGTTACTCCAAATGGGAGTACTTTGAACTGGTAGTGTTTTCCTGCTATTACAAATATGAGGTATTTTCGTTGAGCTGGATGAATTGGAATGTGAAAGTAAGTGTCTTAAGTCTGGCGTGGACATAAAATTGCCTTGCTCTAAATGTGGAAGCGCTCTTTGAAGAGTTACCATATGGAAGTGTTCTGACAGTATGCATTAAACATTCTGAGATCCAGAATCGGTCTTAAGGAGCCATCCTTCTGGGGTATTAGAAAATAGAGAGAGTAAACCCCTGAACCTTGGTGCTGTATGGAACTGGTTCTATGGCACCCATTAGTAAGAGTGACTGCAATTCTTGTTTGAATACCTGCAAGTGGTCTGGCGACAGTTTTTGAGAGCAAGGTGGAATGTTTGGAGGGTTGGTGGTAAGCTCCAGGCAATAACCATGTTGGATAAGACAAATTACCCATTTGTCGGTTGGTATGAATTACTGAAATGGGGAGAAAATGTTGAAGTCTTCCCCCGACAGGTGTTAAGTAATTGGGGGAAAGTGTGGGAAAGACAATTCATATTGAGGGAAGGGGTGTTATGGGGTGTGGCGCCTTTACCCCTACCTCTGGAGTTATAACCTCTATACCCTCCTCTATAGAAACCTCTAAAGGAAGAGGATTGGGTGTTGCCTTTGTAAGAGGAAGCATTTGGGTCTGAGTTCTGGTTCTAGACCCTGCATGATAAAAGGAGTGGTGAAAGGAGCCTCTATTCGAAGGAGACTAGAGTGCTCTCATGGACTTTGTCACCTCAGTGTCTTTTTTCATCTTTTCAAGAGCGTGATCGATCTCAGGACCAAAAAGATGTTCCTCAAAGGGGGTATTTATTATAAACTGTTGGATTTGGGGTTAAAACCGGAAATTCTAAGCCATGCATGCCTTCTAAGAAGAATGCTGATATTAACTTCTCTAGCTGCTGTGTCAGCAGCGTCTAGAGCACACCTAATGGAAGAGTTGGACATTAGCTTGCCTTCCTGAACCAATTCTTGAGCTCTAGATTTGTGTACTTCTGGGAGATATTGGAGCAGTTGCTCCATTTCGTCCCAGTGTGCCCTGTCGTACCTATGTAGTAGGCCCTGTGTATTTGCAATTCGTCACCAGTGATTGGCGCCTTCAGCGACTGCACGTTTTCCCGAAGCATCCATGAGCTTAGATTCCTTGTCTGGGGGAACTGCATCCTCAGAAGTCTGAGGATTAGCTCTTTTGTTGGCATTTTATACTACCAAGGAGTCAAGAGTCAAGAGTCAAGAGGCACCTGACCTTTAATAAAGACCGGGTCAGATGGCAAAGGTTTATATTTTCATCGACATCGACAATGTGAGTGGAGCCAAGTGTTTCGAAAAAAAAGTCCTCTTCTAAGGACCCTTTATGTAACATTACCCCATGGTACTGTGCTGCTCTAGCAATGAGTTCTTGATAAGTCATATCATCATCAGGTGGGGAGGGCTTTGCAGGATAAAGGTCTGGATCAGTGTCTAATGGAGGGTCAATGGCGTAATCGTTCCATGGGTCTACAGGCAATTGAGGATATTCCTCCAATACAATCCCCTTCAGGCTGTGGAGATCCCAGAGGTGTAATATGTAAAGGATGTAAATGTGGAGAAGAGGGTAGAGGTAGGGGGGGATGACTGAGCAGGATAAGCAGGACTAGTAGCCATGTCTTCCTTTTTCTTCAAAGGAATCTTATAGTGAAAGTCTTTAAAAGGAAGCTTGTACACTAGATGGTAGGAGTATGCAAAGCATGTGTATCTACAGCACATATGCCTCGAACATACATTTTTCGTCCTACCTAATACAGCAAACTATAATGGAAGAGGCACTGGTACAGACTTTCATCGATAACAAAAGTCAACACTGAACAGGAATTAACTGCTATGAAAGTAGACTTAAAATGGTGCACCAAAACAGTCAAAGTCTATCAAGGACCAGAGCCCTATAGTGTCCCAATACAGGCTTAGAAAAGAGCAAGCACCTACTGGGCAAATACATTAATTTTTATTTTATGTATGAAACGCTGCACAAGTCAAATCCCTTTTTCATTTGTAATTTATATTAGGAACTCTTTCTCTGTGCCTAGCTCTCTGGGACCATCTGTACATTGTGTTAAAGTTTATTTAAATCCAGTTTGGAGACATCGCTGGCAATAGGAATTTTCCAGAACATACTTTTGATTATAATTTAATGTATTGCTTCATTCAATGATTGAGCATTTTTCTCTATATCCCAGTGTGCTCAGTAGCTAAGGCGCATTTTCGCTTACATGGTTACTGGGCTTTGTTTGT
The DNA here is from genome assembly GCF_964261635.1 of Lissotriton helveticus. Classification (NCBI taxonomy): domain Eukaryota; kingdom Metazoa; phylum Chordata; class Amphibia; order Caudata; family Salamandridae; genus Lissotriton; species Lissotriton helveticus. The sequence continues at coordinate 1,684,681,106 of NC_136063.1, read as the reverse complement.
GCGAGTGAGGTAGCACATGCAAGAAGGGATGCTCTGGGAGTCTTTCGTCTTCCCTAACGTGCAACCATAGGTTAGCTGCTTTCCTGATCAAAATTATACCTCACTTGTGTAGGTGGCCCAAATGCCTGCGACAGGTAAGGGTAAAAAATGTGTAGAGATTGCCTTTTTGGACACACTTTGGTTTCCCCTCAATTTTTCATTTAAGTTTCTAGGCTGACTGTGCTTTGGGCATCCCCACAAGGGAGAGATCATTTTTATCGGGGAACGCTGGGTGGTAGGAAATTTGTGCCGCCCGGTAATCCTACAACTTTTCCATACAGAAGTGTGAAGAAAATGTTACCTTTTAGCTAATTTCAGGTTTGCACAGGTTTCTGGGTAAGAAAATGTTGTGGGATCCACGCAAACCACACCACCCTTGATTCCCATGGGTGTCTAGTTTCCAGAAATGTCTGAGTTTGGTAGATTTCCCCAGGCCGCCGTGCCAAAAAACGCAGGTGCTCCCTTGTAAAACCAGGTCTTTTTTTGTGACAGATCATTTTTCCACAATGCGTTTTGGGTCTTTCCCTGTCACAGGCACTTGGCCCACCCACACAAGTGAGGCAGCATTTTTATCGGGAGACCTGGGGGAACGCTGGGTGGTAAGAAATTTGAGGTTGCCTGCAGATTCCAGGACATTTCTTCACAGAAATGCAAGGAAAATTAGTTTTTCAGGCGAATTTTGAGCTTTGCAGGGGATTCTGCGTAGAAAAAGTTGGTAAGTCATCCAACCCTGGACTCCCCGGGTGTCTAGTTTTAAAAAAATTGCTAGTTTGGTAGGTTTCCCTTGGTGCCGGCTAAGCTGGGGCCCAAAAGCTACAGCTAGCAACCTTGCAAAAAAACATGAATTCTACTGGATGAAATCTGAGGTTTTCCAAGTCACGTTTTGAGGTGTTTCGCGTTGCAGGCGCAAGGCCCATTTTTGCAGGGAGACAATAAAACATTTGTTATTACCAACTGAATACCTCTTTGTTTGGGCCTTTCAAATGTAAGCAAGTGTGCAACAGAAGACATTTTACAAAATGCCCTCTGAAACATGCCTGTAAGGGTACCCATAAATTCAGAGAAGCACAAACAACCACTGCTTCTAAATCCAGTATCTGGTGTACATTTCAGAAATACAGAGCTTTCATACTCTTTTTCCATTCTTTATAATTTACTATAGGAATTGCTGTATAGTCGGTACATAACCATTGTACAGTGCACTGTAAACTCAGTTGTTGGCTCTGGGTACCTAGCATTCTAAGAGAAACCAACAAGCCCTATATATCCCACAACCAGAAGGGTCCGGCAGACGGAACGGCAGATTGCTTTAAAAAATCTGCCATAGTAAGAAGTTACAGATGAAAACGTAGACACAAATGGCTGTTTCTTTCAACTCAATTTCAATATTTTTTTTATTTCAACTGTTACTTTTCATAGGACAACCTTGAAGGATCTACACAAAAGACCCTTACAGAATTCCTAATTTTGTTTACTTTTCAGTAATGTTTAACTTTCAGGGATCGACAATGAGTTTCACACCCTTTTCCACCACTAACTGCAAGTAGGTTGAAAGCACAAAAAATAGGAAAAAGGGGCTATCTCCCAGTAAAATGCCAAAACGGAGTTAAAAAATGTGGTTTTCTGATTCAAATCTGCCTGTTCCTGAAAGCTAGGAAGATGTTGATTTTAGCACTGCAAACCCTTCATTGAGGCCATTTGCAGGAGAAAAAAAGCCTGATGCTTTCTTCTGCAGCATTTTATTTCTCAAAACATATTTTGCTATATTTAGGCAAATTTTTCAGTCTTCTCCACTGGAAACCACAAACCCTGGGTACCCTTAGACTCCCTAGAATGTTGGATACTGTAGTAAGCTGGCTCTGTATATGGTATAATACACAAACTACATAGAAGGGGGTCTAAGGGCTGGTTTATCGACTCATACTAGATACATGCCCCTAAATAACTGATTCTACACAAAAGAATATCTAGGAGTCTAAAAGTGAAAGTGAAATCTAATCACAAACAACTGTTGACGTGACAAATAAGAGAGGGGTGGCTGCTGTGTTAACCAATTGCACCACGTGATATAAGGACACCACATTCATGTGAAGCACATACTCAAGGTGAAAATTTTCCCATCAGTTGTCTAACTGTACCGCCACGTTTACATCATTTGGGTTCTCCTTGCCCAGGAGTCAATGCAATCACAGTCACACAAAACGAAAGAGTGGACTGTGAGGGTAAGAAGACCCACCGTTCTTGTCTAGTGAGCGAAAAACAGTGTGGTAGGACAACTGAAAAAGCAGTGCAAATAAGTGTGTTAGTGAGAATATAAAATTAGGTGAGACTGAGTAGAAGGAAGACTTTTAATGTTTTCTCTCCGCTCCCTAAATCTAAAAAAGTGTGAAAGCAGATTTAACAGAATATCTGCTCAGCGGGAGGCCTCCCCAGTCAAGCGCAGAGGAACGCCTGGAGACACCGACGGAGAGAGCGGTGCTCCTCATTTACCTGAGCTGCAGCCAGGTGAGGTGAGGCGCGATCCCCACACAAATTGGATTGTGGTGGAGCATCTGTACCTGACAATCAAGCGATATGATTCATTTTAATTTTTGTCACTTATTTTCAGCAGTAGCACGAACTAGGTCCTGATGAATGCATGGGCACTACCCTGTATGCAGAAACATGTTGACCACCCGCTGAGCAGATATTCTGTTAAATCTGCTTTCACACTTTTTTAGATTTAGGGAGCTGAGAGAAAACATTAAAAGTCTTCCTTCTACTCAGTCTCACCTAATTTTATATTCTCATTCAACATTGTGGGGACTGAAAGGTGTACTTCACCTCGCCTCCCTCCCCTTAGGGATTTGGCAGAGGTGGACACCCCATATTCTTCCTAGTTTTCCCACCCCAAGTGGGGGTGTAAACCAGGGGCTGCCATCTGCTGCTAGCAGCAGAGGCTAGGGGTCTTATTACAAAGGCGGCAGACCTTTGAAGCTTTCCTCTCAAGCACTGTGCCCACACTGGGGGGAGGAGGTGTGACACCCCCGCTCAGGATGTGCTTGGTTTCTGGTCCCAGAGAGCAGGGGCTCTAGGCCCAAGGGTCCAGAAACATGTCCGGAAATAGCATGCTGCCTAAAGCCAGTCTGTGACCACACCAGCATTGGTAGGTTTAAGGAGGCACCTCTCAGGTGCCCTCTGTGTACATTTCAATAAATCCCACACTGGCATCAGTGTGAGTTTATTGAGAGGAGCAGTTTGGTACCAAATACTACTGGATTCAGAGAAGCCACCATCGTGCTGTAGCACTTGAGGTGTCGAGTTTCCAGCCGATGTACTCTATTTGGCTTCCTGGGCACTTAAAATATCGAAGAATGGACTTAAATACTGTAGGGGCATATCTGCTGATGCAGATATAGCCACACCTTTGGTATATATAGTTCACCCAACTTAGGGCAGTAAGGCTTGCTAGACGGGTAACTTACCTATACCTTAGGCAGAGTTAGTTGGCATGGCATACAGGCAGCGTGACATGTCGACTGTCGTTTTTGTCTGCACCAGGCCATGCATGCTGTGGTGGAAGTCTGCATGGCCTAGGTGAGGGTCCTTAGGGGACCCTCTTCAGTCCCAATGCCCTAGGTACCCTGGTACCATTTACTAGGGACTTACAGGGGGCCTGAAGGGCCAATTGTGGAGCAGTTTTAGGGAAGAAGCACTGTCACAGGGGACTTGGTTGGCATGGACCCTGTGCACTACAATCAAAACCACCTTAAATACCAAGGAAAAAGTGGGGGGATAACATTTTTAAAAGAGGCACATTCTCAAAGAAACAATCACAAAATAGACCAGAAAGATAAAGAAATGTTTGACCTGTACACTTGACTGCAGCATAGAGAAAAAAATCACGTTTCCCAAACCAAGCATTTAGGATGAGAAGGCCTTCTGAGGGTAAATCTAGTGAGGATTGTGTGGTTCTTGTAAATATCACTTCATCTGCGGTTATTTAATTTCAAATTAAACCAGGAAATACCGGAATGAAAAAATGGTTGGTGTCTAACTTGTACATTATGTGATTGATCAAAGAGGACTAGCTTAAGTTGACCAAAGTGTTGCAGTACTCTAATTAGTTCTGTCACGGGCACCTTGTTGGTGTATTCATGAAGCCCTGAGCATGCGCAAAAGACTAGTGTGCAAATCATGAGCATGAGCAGTAACATAACAATCGCGCTATCATACTGAGCATGCACGAGAGACTAGTGTACAAACCACGAACATGAGCAGCAACAACACAAAGGGGTAGTCTTTCCACCCTGACTATTCCCGCAGGTGCTCATCATTACCTTGTTAACCATAGTATAAAAAGCCCACACGTCGACAGGCTCATTCTACCGGAGGACGACGGCAGGACAACAGGTACAAGGCAGGCCCCGACCAGAAAGACTGTGAGTATGACAAACCTGACAAGCCTCCAAACAACAAACTGGGTAAGCGCTTCTTTCCTTACAGGTCCCTAACCCCTGCAGCCTATCTCTTTTTCTCCCATAGGGTCATCCCCTTACCGCTTCCCTCCAGGAAGCCTTGGCTAATAACCCAAAGCGTAAGAACAATTTTCTTGCGCCCTGCCACACAGTCAACTCCTTACAGTGTGATTTTCGTGTTTTAGCCACACCACGCTCCTAATTAGTCGCGTATTTTCACTCTGATGGCACCACCAGTACCATCACATCTAGCCGACTATAGTCTTCTCACCTTGCACTATAGATCCGGCCACCCAAGCATTGTTGACCATATGTCTAAATGGACTACTGACTCTCTCTATAAATGTTTTGTCCTTGTCCTTAATGTTTGTCTGTACAGGTATGCATGAGAAGGGAATCCCCCTCTCACATATAGAAAAACGCCTTGGTGAGTGTATCACATAGTCTGTCCCACAACACTAAGTCTGTTTTATTTCACCACACCTTTTAAAAAACGGTCCTGAGGAAAGCCAGAACACTCTAAGGCACTGGCTGAAACATGTCGACCATCTGAAGGACGCAGGGGGCAGTAACTCGCCACCCTTACGCGTCCTGTAGCCTTACTTTTAACCGCTGGTGACGGCCCAGTTATTAAAATTTAATTTACCCTCGGGTACTGGGACCACCACCAAGCCGTTTTAAATCAACAACTCACTCAACCTCACTCACTGCACTCTCAGCAATATACCAGCTCCGCTGTAATCAGGCATCGTAGCACACCCGGGACATACTAGGTGTCACTGGGTGGGCCCGATGATGAAGCATGCCACCAACTAGGTTGGTGGGTGAGGGCTTCATGAATACACCAACAAGGTGCCCATGACAGAACTAATTAGAGTACTGCAACACTTTGGTCAACTTAAGCTAGTCCTCTTTGATTAATCACATATAAACCCTCGGGGACTCGGACTAGCTATCTAGTCCTCTCTCTCCCTCTTGTTACACGCATGGCTTGTACATTAATCAGGCCAATCTCTGGTGGTCAGCTTCTATCATGTTCAGCAACGACAACCTCTGCTTGCTTTAATCTTACTTTTAGATTAGTCTGCATAGCTTTAAAAAGGATATCTGTAATTCCTATCCAAACTGAGGGAGCTGTTTTTATTATAAAAATGCATTGAACAGCCAAAGGTAGAATGCATATGCTCACTGTTTTTAGCTACAATGATTTCTATCAAATGCTCCGATTTTTTTTTTGTGCCAGATGTAGTATGCCCATTCCATTTTGCAGTTCACAAATTGCGATTTTCTGCGACTGGCAAAACGGAATGTACTAATGTGTTTTAGACTCATTTAGCGGTTCCCAATGGGGGTCGCAAATGACCTGCCTCATCAATATTCATGAGGCAGGTAATGGGCACAAGCACAGGGATGGTGGACTGCTGGGGACAGGGGGCCACCAAGTCTGTGATTGCTTTTTAAATAAAGCAAATGTTTTTTTTCCAAATGAAGCCCGTTTTCCTTAAAGGAAACCGGGATGCATTTAAAAGAAAAAAATGTGACCACTGCCTGCTCTCAAATATTTTCGCATACATTCACAAAGGGGAAGGGGGTCCCCTGGAGACTCCTTGCCGTTTGCGACTGGCTTACCACTTACATGAAGTAGTTGGTAACTGATTGTTTTGCAACCGCATTAGCAGTAGCAAAACAATTGTGCATACCAGTGCTGCTTGATATTAGGTAGGGACGCCCTTGGCAGGCCTCTTCCTAATAGTGAGTCGCAAACCTATTTTGCTAGCCAGTAATATGTTACCGACTCGCAAAATAGGGTTTGTGCATACTACAACCATTTTCCAGTTGCGACCGCTAAAAACAGTCGTATATCTGGCCCCTAGTGCCTGAAAATATGGCAACCCCATGGAAGTGGGCTATAGAAATCCAAACCATCTAGGAGATGTTTCACAATATACTCCTCAATGTGATGAACATGTTATCAGAGTAAGAACCCTTAACCGATAGCTAATATCCAATGAGGATTAAAAATTCAGAAATGAAATCTCAGTTACCTGAATTTAATTTGGTTTCAAATCTATAACTGTATCACTTTCTTCATCAATGAGCCCCATACACACACACCAATTAAACTTTATGAAGAAAAAGGCTCACTCACTTTCCTAGCGATTGGCATCCTGTTGAAAATATTCCAAAGCACGATTCCCACCACTACTTTGTCTCGTAGGTAGAAAACAACACCCTTCCCATAGTCTTCGCCTTGCTGTGGCACCTTTGCGGATGTGGCAGCAGCTGAAGCTTCTGTTGCAGAAGCACTAAAGGGCACATTAACCTCTGAGGCTTCTGCTTCAGTCTCACTTTCGGATCGAATACCTGTGCCTACAAAGGGAAAAGGCGCAACAGGTTAGGGAGCTCAGTACCAAACAACATGTGATGCTACAATACAACCACAGACAAAAAAGGTATTTTCCGTAATATGACCAGCTGCAACAAAAGGAGATGGTGGCACAGTAGGAGCAGAAGTGCCACTAAGGAATATCTGTAAATAAAGTTAAACCGTACTAATTACTTTTAATGTTTAATGCTGAATTGGCAGATGGAATTGTATTTTCTGTAATAACTGGTACGGTTTTCAGTTTTGTTTTTAAAGGTATGCAAGTACATATAACATTGGACTATTCTTTTTTATCTTGTTTGTTTGACATGTCTACATGAGCTCCTCAACCTATATATTGTATTACTATCTACTATGTGAGATTTCCCACGTTCCATACAGGGACCCAGCCTGAGCAAAGCAAAAAGCAAACCTGTCTCATTAGCCTGTTGTGGGGAGCAACAGGGCCCACTCTGTTACCATTTTAGCTTGAGGTTGTTTTCTAATGGTGACTTTTTACATGCTTTGTATTTTCACGATAATGTACTGAGAAATTATTATACATGCAGTTAATTTCTTAGCAAGCATTATCATATTATTCGTACAGTCGGGTCAAGGCTAGGCAAATAGAATGCGATGGCATTGTATTTGGTTCTCCGGTTGGAGATTGTTGTTTGGCTCCAAACTAACCATCGCATCAGCTCTGCACCTTTGACAGTGCAATTGGAGCAGTGCTTTTATTATATAAACAGCCTCTGCACTACATTTGTCAGAGAGGCACTTCTGCTAGGATTGTCCTGGAACGTGACGCACTGAGGCAGCGATGCAGTCCTTCTGTATCGGACCTCTATCCCGCAAAGGACGATAACATGTTCTACACAGGCCAGCATCCTGATACATTACTCCGGTATGGGGCTTTAGGTTATCCCATTGGATCTGGCAGGGGGTACTTCCACTAAACTCTCGATACAATAGGTAGTGTCATGTAGGAATATAATGATATAATCGCATAGTAATGTTATCATGGTTAAACTAGTTATCTTTTTCACCATTCTTGTAATGCTGGTTACAATGATAAGTTTCTTCTGCCTAATCATTGTAGCAAACTATTTCTATACAAGAACACAATTGTTCCAATAAATGTTTGAACAACCAATTAGTATATTTCTTGCAATTACCTTGGGCATGCAAAAGTAAACAACAAAAGGGTGAGATCTGTTTGCACATTTTTCTTGAGAAGGTTATGGGTTCAGATAGGGCATTATGACGTAGCAGCATTAAGAGCAACTGGAGCCCTTAGTGCCAGTCCTTAAATTGATTCTTTAGGCAGTAGACTCCTGGAGTCTCATTAATTGGACCCCTTGGTAAGCCAACAATTCATCCATGGGATATTACTGTAGTTCTTAAGGCTCTATAATGACATCTCTTTGAACCTCTTGCTAATATATATCAATCATTTGTAGCTGACGTTTTTTGAGTTGCCTTAACATCAGCTCATAGGTTGGATGAATTAGGTTCACTCCTAAAATAACTCGTTCCGAAGAAGAATCGTTCAGTACATGGGATATCTTAAGGTCAATGAAAATGTATTTGGCAGGGACTCAGAACTATAGACAATGTGAATATTTGTTTATTAATTTTGGCATTTTTCAACATGGGCCAAAAACGTCCACTGCAACTTTTAGCAGATCGAAAACAAATCTGAAGTCTATGACGGATACTACATAAAATAAGGTTTTATCATAGGTGATACATGGTAGATCTGCCCATGGCACCGAAGCATGTGGAGTATCAATTGCATATATGTGTAAAGCGGCCACATGTGCTTTTTCATCTGCTTTTGTCTCCCATACCAGTTTGGATGTTGGGCACTGTGAATCAATGGAGTTTGATTCCACAGTATTATCATCTGGTATGCCCTAGAGGATTGATTACACCTTGTTTTTTTACAAAATGTAATTAAATTTACTCTCCTAATCAATGTAGGAGTCAAGTCATTATGGGAAACACATTGCTTTACATTGCTCTGGTATAGCGTAACAAAGTAAATAGTGGAACAAGAAAAGGGTTGAGGAAGTAATAGATTGGTTACATCTCTGTAATTCTCAATAGTCCAAATACCCTTTTCTCGTACCAATACTTATAATGCTCCCTCCCTATCTCAAGTACAAACGTTATTCCTTTTTAAGATTTGGAATGAATGGAAATATTGAGGGACTCTTCCCTGTTTATTGCTTAACCAACAGGAGGGGCAATAGTGGGTGATGGGTGCTAGAGATTGCTTTTTGATTGGCTCAAGTTGGGTCACATGGTGTCCAAGTGGGAAGACGGGACACCTGTTATAGTATGTATTGCTACTAGAAATGGGTATTTCAGAGTAATGACTATTACCGCTAAGTAACTAATTTATTATATTGTAGTAATGATTTTAAGTAATGTTTATTACATTTAAATCTACCTAGAAGCAAAGCAAGATGCTGAAATGGTGAAATTCTAACTGGCAAAAGAGTAAAAGCAGAACTACATTTGTTAAAGTAATTCTTTCAAATTCAGAGGAAACCAACACGGACCTGCATGACAGGCATGTACTGCAGTAATGCAGTATGGGGAACACACAGTTTCTTAATGCAGCATCCTCAAATTTGTACCACAGGCTCGAAATCCACTAATACAAATGCTTTAACAAATTGGGGAACCACCAATCATCTAGTAGCATGTAATCCATGAAGAAGCCCTTTAAGATCGAGAACAATGCAATGTTTGCCAATACTTTTTGCTTGTTATGATTTAGCACAGGGAAACTGCAGCAACCAAAGAGAAAACTTAATTTGACATTTTATAATTTTTACATTAGACCACAGTAGAACACATTAATTATGTAATAGTTTTTCTGATGTATGGTCTAGCATTCCTGGGATTACTCATTCAGTAGTATCTTGAAGGCATTATACATCACAATCGGACAATTTTGCATGAAATACATCAAATGGGCTCTAGACAGAGCCACAGCAGCCCCAACCACATATCCACAGACGTCACTCTCAAAAGAGACATCAGAGCTAATGTTATATTCCATATAGGTACCCTATATAGGCGCAGGTAACAATGCAACCTTTCACCTATATCCTTCCCTACATTACATACATAACGGTTCATAGGGACCGACCTTTTACCTAGATAGGACACTGCATTCAGAATGCGGGTTTTTCCCTAGTTCGAAACCCATACACTATGCATGAGGCTTCTTGGAAGCACAGCAGGACTGACAGCAGGACGAACATCTCCTGTATAATATTTCGGTATAAAGTTCAGGCCCGACGTCATCCTTTGGGCCGACACAGTAACACAGCAAGGTAGGACCCCTGGGGAGACCTGTGGGTATATATACATCATATCTTGCTTAGAACGACAGAGGAATCTGACTTCTCGGCTGACACACCGACCAGAGATGCTGAGATTTCTGCATACAGACACTCCAGCTCGCAGTGGTCTAGAATCCCTCACGGGGGACCAACTCGGGACCAGGATGGGGTCCCATATTTTCTAATTTCTCAGGTAATGGGGTTGACAAGACCTTAGAGGATTCTTGGCATAACACCTACACAGATGCTAGGTACATTTAGGTACATCTAGTTAGGGAGGCATCGTAGGAGTATGCACTTTATTATCATGTGTCTCATATACTTGTATATATTCACGATCACAGCAAAATTGTAGAACTGTACCATCCCTTTACTTTTGTAGTACTGCTAATCATCGATCTCTGCTACTGTCTAATGGTTGTTACAGCACATCTATTTTACACGAGAATAACAACTGTTCAATAAATCCTTATTGAAAGGCCCAAACTGTTCATTCTGTGCATCTCTAAGAAGCGTGGCTCAATGGTTAGAGCGGCAGACCCTGATGCAGAGGTCTGGCCCGGGACCAGGGTACAATTCCCGCCTCGGCGGCTCTTGATCTCAATCTCCCCGGGCCTGATAATTCTCGCCTCGGTGCCTAGTCTAATCATGGGTCCCACTCTGTGACTCTGGGCAATAGCTTGCTTAATCTCCACAACGGCCCCAGCAGCGCTTGGATGCCTGGCTTCACCTTGGGGGTGCCCAGGAGTAGACATCTCACAGGAAAGCCAGGAAGGGTTCCACAGCGGTATGAATACAGCGCTACGAGACCTCTGGGTAGAAGTGCGCTATATAAATACAAACACATTTATATTTACAAACTAAGTAAGCACGAGTGACTGAGCGAAAAGTAGTATATTGTTTCCACGATCCTGGGGGATCATGTTTTGAGGGTGCCAGAAAGTATTCTCTCCTTGATAAGAGGAGATTCTAAAGGCACTGTGAGCTAGCCAATGCAAACAGGTTAACCTATCAGGTGGGGGTGCTCGGAACCAGTCTGCCACCAAACCCAGAGTTTATGTCATCCGAACACACAGATCCTCTATAGGAACTACACAACACTACGTAAAGGCACCTCCTGTGACTCTGAGGTCAGCTTTGCCCAATGTCCCTTCTCCATAAAGTTTAGTCCAAAAAAAAGGTCCCTGGGAATGCACAACTATAAAACATGTTACCAAAGGAATTAAACATTCACTGAGCAAGAGAGGTCGATGGAATTTGCAAGAAGATAGGCTATGCATTAGAAAAAGTAATACAACGGCAAATAACTTGTTCTTTTAGAATATCCTTCAAAGCATCACTCACCCAGAAAGGCTCCAAAAGAAATGCCCAAACAGGATGGTAATCGGAGGAGCACAGAAAGATCAAATTCTTAAATCAGGAAATTTTCCAATAGCCATGGCACTCTGAATCAAAGTAAAGTCGAAAAAGAAGAACAGCTTGCTACTCAACAAATGTCTGCTGGAATTAGGTGAGGATGCAATTATACCAGTTCTCACACAGTGAGCACTGTTCAATTGTGGATTAATGTGCACAGCTCATAGCATGCTTCAATGCATGACACAGACATATGACACTTCAACAGATGCAAGACAAACATCGCCAACTGGCTGAAGAACTGCCTGCAGCTGAACACAGACAACACAGAAGTAATGATTTTTGGCAAAAGCAGCAACATATGGAACGACTCCTGGTGGCCATCAGACCTAGGACCCACTCCTTCCAACCACACCAGAAACCTCCTAATCATCAATGACAACAAGCTAACCATGAAATCACAGTTCGAAGCCTTCTCCTCTGCCTGCTTCCTCACTCTGCGCATGCTATGTAAGATCTTCAAAGGGTTACCCCTACACTTGAGGCGTACAGTGACACAAGCAGTCATAACCAGCCGACTACGGCAATGCCCTCTACGTAGGAATCGCTGCACACCTTCTAAAGAGACTTCTGACCATTCAGAATGCTGCAGCCAGACTCCTCCTCGGTCGTCCCTGACAAACCCACGTCACACCCCACCTCAGGAAACTCCACTGGATCTTTGTACAGAAGAGATGCCATTTCAAGCCGATAACCCACACACACAGCTATACACAAGGAAGGACCTGCCTACATTAACCGCCTGAACTTCCACCAACCATCGAGAAGACTACGCTTTGCCTCCCTTTCACTTGCCCATAGTCCGAACATCTGTCAAAGCAGCTCCTTCTCCCACATTGCAGCAAAGACCTGGAACATCCTCCTCACTCACCTCTGGACCATCACCTCACTTCCAGAATTTCGAATATCCCTCAAGACCTGGCTGTTCGAATAAGCCTCTGGGGCCTGTAAGCGCCTGGATACCCTATTGGGTGATTAGCTGCACTTTATAAATCCTGATTGACTGAATGCATAAAACGCCCCTTCAGGAGATTGCCCATTTTGAACTTTCAAACACCAGAGAATCCAAAATTGATGTCCAACACTTCATGAGATTCAGTGAGAGGCGCAAGGAAAGAACAGAGAGAAAAACGACGTTGTATAACAATTGAAAAAAGCTTCTGCTCCCTCAACAGCAAAGATGGCCAATTAATGGAGGCTTTCGCGAGGCTGATGGCGGATTTCAAACCGACGTAATAACATAAAATGATTTTAAGAACTAGTATTTTTGTCGTTTTAACTGCTATATCACCTACTCCTACAATTTATAGATTATGTATATGAACTTGATGCTTTAATTTTTTTCTTTTCTGTAATCCTATACTGAATGGTTTTAATTAGCTGTAAATAATTTATATCATATCAGACAAGTTGTGGTCTTCAGTCAGACCATTCAACTAGTGGAGAATCTGAGAAAGTGGCTGAGGGAAAGGTGGTAAAAGAGCTAAAACCTCCCTTGATGTTACTTCCACAATAAATATAAGTAGATTCTGATTGCCACTAAAATTAAATTCCTAACAACCCAAAGACTGGCTTTGTAATTCTGAATTTAGCCTTATGTGTATTCTTCAATGGACAAAGTTAAACCTTCAACAGGCTAAGACTCTTCTGGGCAGGTCCAGTGGTTCCACATAGGTGATTATGATAGAGAACAACCCCCTGACCTCACTTAAAACACCATGATGACCACTGGAGGTTTGGATAGGCCATAAAAACATTTTAGTCAAATGACTGAAATGATCTGACATTGCTCTTAATTTTAACCCAATACTGCCACAGTTTCATTTTGATGCCAACCATCACATTCTAGAAATACAGCAAACAGTACAAAACTGTCCTTTCCAACAGCAGCTTCCTAAATAAATATATAGAAAGGTAGGCATGCACCTTTTGATTATGCAGCAGATAGATCTATTTAGCAGAGAGTGTAAATCTGCCTTTTGTCTCCCAACCACCGATGTGGACCATATCTGCTACTAGGGTTTACAGTCACTGTGTAGTTCTATTAGGACGTCATCTCTTCCCACAGGTTGAGCTACTTCATATTTGCAATGGTTTAGAGGGTGTAGTACCTTCTCTGTGTGAGTGGCAGAGCTGCCTCACAAGTGTGAGCGAGTTAATATTCATACAGTTATTTTTTACAATGTTTAGGGAAGTTCACTGGTAGCAGTAGTGACTTTACGGACAACATGTATTGTTGAACCCCATAAAACAGTTTGCAGTTGAAGATGCAGAAAAACCTAATACAAAGTAAACCTATTTAAACATTCTCTTCAGAATAAAGTTTTGTCACACCAATGGTTTCTTGGTAGGAGGGATCTAGTGTTCATGCGCCTTGATATGAAGGGACTAGCAGTGACACGCAAGTTGGCTGTGTCACAGACGCATGCAACTAGTTCACAAAAAGCAAGACCATGCTCCAACCCCATTTACAATGTTTTCAGTTTCACTCCTGAGACTGACCCACTTGCCCTGTTTTGGGCTTATCAGAGTCTTGTAGATGACATGCACTAAGAGAAATGCCACTCACTGGACAGCTATCTTCACATAATGCCAAAGGTAAGATCAGTCAAACCTATTCTACTTAACCAACAAAAACAGCAACATATCCTTGGGTGCTGAACATTTTTGAGGGATGTCTTTGGCTGAGAGTCACATTTAAAGGAACACTGCTATTAGAAGATAGTACTTTGAGCTTTTGTTTGTTACTACATAAGTAAAAAGAGTTTGAATTCATTCCATGTTAGCATGGTGCTCATGTGCCATACCCTGATTTTCGAGTGACTAGTCTTAAGAAAGGGATTTGGTTTATGATCATGTGAAATTCTTGTTTTGTACAGCACGTTGCAGTGGGATGTTTTCCCCATAAGACAGCTTTTTCGGTAGAGACAGGGTTGTTGACAAAAGACAGGAAGGATAAGCAAAGAGCAAAAGAAGGAATAATGTTTATGCTGGCTTGTGAACAAGTGTTAGCTCATTTTGTATGAACGCAATCATGACTCTGGACCAGCACATAAGTGGTTTGTCGTTCGGATAGCAGTTCTCTATATAAAACCATAATACCCAAGTAGGTTTTTTACCTCTATGCTATGCTTAGTGGGGTACTCATGCCTGTTCACTGTGAACCCCTTGAACTACATGTTGTTGTATCAGAGGGTTACGGTAATCTTATATACCCTTTCATAAAATTTCCACTTTTTTAGTTGAGTAAATACTCTCCCACGTTTGGGCCAATGTATTTTCAGAAATCCTATCTGCTTGTTATCCCTGAGATTTCAGCCTTAGCCCATGTCATCATTTATGTAAAAAAATAAAAATGAAATAAAAGCAGATGCTGGGTGCCCATGGGAGGGAAGGAGATGGAACTTATAGTTCATAGTTATTAATCGTTAAAGGAGATACAGTCGCAAACAATGTGGCAAACGTCTGCATCTGCAGTCCGGCATTTAGGACCGTTGCTCTGAGTAGTACAGCGCATCTAATTTATTTGTCTCCTGGAGGGATATTTCATGTGTTGGTAAAAGCACTGAATCCCACTTCTATCTCAATGGGATGCTTGCTTTAGATTGTTAAAGGCACATTATGTTATGTTATGTTATTAAACATTTATATCGCTCACAGATACTCAAGAGTGTCCCGGCGCGGAGGTGAACCATAACAACGAGCAGCATATTTAGATGGATTGGTTAAAAAGGAAGGTCCTCAGCTGTTTCTTAAATAGCATATGATGGCTGCTTCTACCTTGAGGCTCACCTTTTCAAGGGACCACTCCATCAATGCCACAACCTTGACAGTAATTGCATGAAGTTTAAAATATAGTTTACATCGACACAGCAAACTACCTCAAGTCTACTTCCATATAGTCTTCTTAAATTTAAGAACAATAAATGTAAGTTATATTTTTGATTAACCTTAACCATATCCCACTTGTTGCCCAGATCCAGAATCCAATTAAATTAAAACTAATCATAAAATAATCTTTATGGCAACCCTATCTTTTAATTGATTTGAATGGAAGGAAATATAGTTAATCTCAAACTAGTAGTAACACTAACCCTCTTTGTGCTTTAGCTGAACTCTAACCACTAAATAATTGTAATAAAAACTGCTCTGACCTTACATTAACTACTTTGCCCTACCCTCAAATTAATTTAAATTAAAAAAAAAGACAAAAATGTAACTCAAGCCTTTATGTTTTTTAAATTCAATGAAAATAAATTAAACTTATGCCTTTTATATAGTGGCAACCTTGGTAGTAAAATTTCCATTTAGAGGCCTCTGTGTAGGAACCTAACTGTAGTAGCAATGATGTTATTCAATTATATGCAGTGGAGTTACCATGAAAACGTCCAATGAAAAAGTTACTTTCTTTGGTGGATACATAATCTTCCCGTAGATTCCTCCCCTTAGAATACCCTTAAAGGCGTCAGGCTTGTTACGAAAGATTTCCTTCGGATAGGTCTCTCTGGCACTGCCAAGTGATGCCATGCAGCTTCAGCCTCTACGTCACCCACCAGACGCATCTTAGTATATTAGAACATAAGCCAGGAACTGGCATCAGTTCCTGTAATTTGTTTTCAGTTTAGCACTGACGCGTACAGAGAGGAACCGAGAGAGTATCAACAGCAGCAACAATAACAGCACATAATGTTGGCATAGCCTGTGTTTTCACAGCACTAACCATCTGGGGAAAAGGAAAGTCGATGAGAAATCTGCAGGAAAAAAAAATAGAAGTGACCAGAAAAATTGTTACTGGAGGGAAGTACCATTTTCTTTCAATAGATGCATCTTGTAGGATATTCCTCACCTTGAGAATGAGTCCAAAAGAAATACCTCTCTGGGAGGCGGGACAAAATTATGCCAATTAACCAACAAAGAGATTAAACTAAACCCTGGAAAAGTATTGATCATTTCATCCCTCAAGTGTGAGACAGTAATGATGGGCAAATGTATGCATGACAACTTTAAGGCTGCCTATGGAAAGGGCTGTGGAATCAGTCAAAGCCTTAGTGGCGTGTTTATGAAGCCCGCAGGAGGATCGTTCTCGGCTAAGAAGTAGCAGATCTTGCAACAGAGTATAACCCCAGAAGAAATGGTGCAAATGGTCAACACCATGCCTATTTATGCTCTTGCTAAGTCCACAAAGTGCTGATCATCCGCTATGTCTGTTGAAGTGCTATGAAAAAAGGACACAGCTCATCTGGGATCCAGTCTATGTATCCAATTCACCTCTTTGGCGGGATGGGAGGGAATTGAACTGCTGCATGCTGCTCAGCCAACCACCTTGAGGAGGAAGGCTGAGCAGGTACAAAAAACCGACTTGTATAACACCGTGAAAGGTGGACAGAGAGGGCTTAAAGTTCTTGGACCATAAGGGTTGAAGATATTGCCACAAACAATACTGTCTTTAGAGTTAGAAGTCAAACATGATAACTGTGCATGTGCTTAAATGGAAACGCTATCAAGAAAGCCAACACATGATGCAAAACTCAGAGATCCAGAAATGCATGCCCACAATCTGGTGAAGACTGCCTCCATCACTTCGAGTTTTGGCTCCCACTTGTGGTCCTCCAACAAGAGGCAGCTGACTGGACATTATTCGCTCTCACATTGAGGGAACCTGCAAGATGAGCCATTACTGGGGAAAAATACGGTCACGGTTCCCACTGCCACAGTCTAATTTCTACCAACAAATGGTCCATGACCCCACACCTCCTTGCCTGTTGATATAACGGATGGCAGTGATGTTATCAGAGAGAATCTGACTGGCTCTCCCTACTTGAAAGGGAGAACTTACTTCATGGCAAGGCAGAGCACCCACCAGCTCCGGTACAAATATATTCAAACTCTGCTCTGATGTGGAATAATGTCCTTGTGCGGTCATGTCGTTAAGATGGGCACCCCAGCACAGCAGGGAGGCGCCATGGAACATCGCAGCCTGCATCAGCAGAGAGCTGAAATGACTCGCCAGGAGGTTAGAGGAGGTCTGGGTAAACCGATGGGAGGATCTACATCAGAGCTGCGCACCTCCCTTGATGATAAAGCCACTGCCATCACAGGAACCACTACAGGGCCCTATTCCAACATCTGACAGGCAATATCAACAGGATGCATAAGCCCATGCAGACGCAAGACCTTCAGAACCAGGAGTTGTGTTGGAGCTGGAAATCAAGAACTCATCTGCCAAGTACTTGTGATCCTCCAAGAGATAAATTGTTCATGTGGGTCGTGTCCAGCCATGCTCCTAGGAATGCTACCCTCTGCACTAGAGTAAAATGAGCCTTTTGGACACTGACAGTGAAGACCAAGTTGTGAAGGAAAGCCATGGCGTGCTGAAGCCGAATCTGAAGTCTGAACTAGCGTATAGAAATGCACTTTCACTAGCCAGTCATCCAAATATGGAAATATCTGAACTCATGACTGCCACAAACTGTTAGCACCTTCACAAAAACATGGTGAGGTTCTTAGGACAATTGGCAGGACTGATCGGACAGTGCTAGGATCTTATGACGAAGCTCAGGTAATGTCTGTGGGTGAGTAGAATTAGAAGATGAAAATAGGCATCCTGGAGATCAAAGGACACCAACCAATCACCCATATTAATGTGCAAGCAACTCTTGCTCAGGGATGGCATTGTAAACCTGTTCAGCCTAATTAACATGTTCATAACATAGAGATACATGAGAAGATCCAATCATCTATTCTCCTTAGGAGTAAAGGGTGTAGAACCTCATCCCTCTTTCTTCCAGGTGCACCACCTCTATGGCACCTTTGGGAGAGGAGGAAATAAAAGTTAAGTCAGCAAAACTGGAAGATGATAGCTGAGAGTGTATCCACAGCTGTTGGTGTCCCAAAATACACCTCTGCCCGAAAAAGAGGGGTATATTACTGCGGTCTCTGCAATGGTTGAGAGGATTCTTTCTGCTGGCTAAGCACTGCCCTGGTATAGTCTTTAATGTTTCTGTTCTGTTGATGGAATGGTATCACTGCTGAGTGAACTGTTGTGTTACTGTGCTTGAATAAGGAGTGTGCCTTCTATCCAAACAGCTACTGTCTCTTGAAACGAAAGCTCAATAAGGCTGCCTGGACATCTCTTTAGATGCCAGAGGAATGCATCCAAGAGTGATGGCACAACTCAATGCCCATGTGCATGGGTTGATCCAAAATGTTTGCAGATGATAGACTGCACTTTAAAATCTGCTTGGAAGGTTCTAAGCTGTCATTGACCCAATCAATCGATAAATGGCTTTTTCAAGTGGTCCAGTATGTTGATTGCAGTGAGCTTTACCAATCCTCACAGGATGTGGGAATATTGGTCCAGGAGTCACATGGCGCTTGCAATACAGAGTGCAAAACTCCCAGGAACAAAACTAAAGGTTATAGTCCATAGGGTCAAGTTATTTGAATCCTCACCAATAGGTGCAATGGGAAAGGCAGTTTAGCTTTGAGGAAGACGTTTAAATATCAGACTTTCCAGTGAAGGGTGAGATGACAAAATGTGGGTCGCCCAGCTGGAAGCCATCTGGATATCTGTCCATGGACTGCTGGGTCATAAAAGAGTGTCTCCAATGCATCCTTGAAAAGATCCAAAACAGCCTGATTAAATGGAAGCAACAGCTCTGCCACCTAGGAGAAGGGTTGTAATGTCTTTGTCAAATTGTTAGACTTCACCACAGAGGGAAAGGTAAATTCCAAGGCTCTAGTTCTTTTTCATACTACAGTGGTGCTTCCTCTGAAAGAGGGCCAAAGGTGCAAAGCATTTTCCCTTTAAGTGAAGTGGCCATCCCACTCACATCCTGCAAGTCAGGATAGAAGCCACAATCACCGTTATATTGGGGAAGGTTATCAGATTTAGATTCATCATTACCTGGTCATTCACAATCTTTTTTTTTTTTGTAAAACTTTTTTTATTGATAGACATCAGCATTACAATTACATTTCAGATGAAGTAGTACATCAGGCTTCATGGGAACAGTAGGTAATACACATTATACAGAATATACTTTGGTAGGTCTATGGAGAAGGGGGATCTTCGTTACTGAAGACAAGGGGAGGTTGACAAATATTTCCTCGGTAGGAATTCCACAGACCCCAAACACGGGTCCATTTCTTGCGACATTCACGGGCCACATAAACCAATTTTCCCAAAACATTGCCCAATACAAGAGTTTTTCCCAATCGTCCACCGTGGGAGGAAGCGGCGCTCCCCATCGCTGGGCAATGTTTCTCTTGGGAAGCATTAGTCCCAAAGTGACCCACTGCGTCAAGCAGACATTCAAATCGGTTGTCTCCCAGATATTTAATAAACACCTGTGGGCTTCCACACAGAGATTTGCGGATAAAACAGTATTAATAATATCATGAATGTTACGCCAATATGGTTGGATCCATGTGCATTCCCAAACTATATGGATAAAAGTATCCACCTGGCCACATCCTCATCTACAATCCCCCCTGTCAGCCATCCTCATCCGCACCAATTGAGGCCCGTCACATATACCCTGTGTAGGAATTTTAGTTGGACAAGTCGGAGACGAGCTGGTATTGCCACTACTTTGGGCGAAGAGACAGCCTCTTGCTACTCCTCATCATCCATCTCAATGCCGTCTCTGGACCGCTTCTCACGAAGGGTCCGGAGAGGATCGGAGAAGTTGTTAACCAATTTTTTGTATATCAATGAAATGGTGCTGTCGGGGATTATGGCCATCCAACACTCTATCCTCCAGCAGGGAGGAGTCCGGTGGCGTGGTCCCGGGTTGTAGATGAGTGCGTAGTGCATGTCTGACCTGAGTATAGCGGAAGAGTTCAGAGTCTCTTGCTCCTCGTCAGACTGGCGCTGCAATGTCTGACGGGCGCCTAAGAGGCGCTCTTTGTCGGAGTTCTTTTGTTCCAGCCAATGGTTGTGTGCGTGTGAGGGGTAGGATGGGGGTGTAGTCATGTGGGGATAGTGATTAAAAAAGGTGAATCAATTCACAAGGACATTTATTCGCCTCGCAGTCTGTTCCCGTGGGGCACGGCACTCTCGCAGTAGCGCGGACCAGCTGTTCCGCGCTACTGCGAGAGCGCCGTGCGTGTGGGTAGGTTTGCAAGCAGTGGGCTGCACGCATTATAGGTTACTACATCAAACTGTGCTGCCGCACGGGAACAGACTGCGAGGCCCCTTAGGGACTCCTTTAGGGTCCCCCCTTTTCGCAGAACCACTAGGCCTGCACCCTTACAGACCCAGAGAGGTTGTATTGACTCCCTTTTGTTTGTACTTTTACGTTTACTTTTGTTTTCACTGTGTAGTACTGTTCACTAGAGGTCCTGAGGAATTGCGAATCAAGCAAGAAACAGGTCGACCTGATCAGAGGGTTGAGGTAGTTCCACTGTGCCCCTTACAGCATCTACCTCCCTTCCCACCTTTTAACCAAGGCAATCAGTCACGTGAATAAATGTCCTTGTGAATTGATTCACCTTTTTTAATCACTATCCCCACATGACTACACCCCCATCCTACCCCTCACACGCACACAACCATTGGCTGGAACAAAAGAACTCCGACAAAGAGCGCCTCTTAGGCGCCCGTCAGACATTGCAGCGCCAGTCTGACGAGGAGCAAGAGGCCAATGATGAAGCATGACATCTAGCTCGCTGGGTGTGCGAGGCCTCTCAGTTCCAACAAGGGAGCTCTCTGCTCCCTGCCTTAACTCTCTTAATACTCTTCTCCACACACACTCCCTCCTATGTTCTCGGGGAACTTTGTACCTTCTGTACTACAAGTTTGATTGGACATGTATACTGGACCCCGTTAAATATTGTCCAGAACTGGTTCCCTCTATTTGTACTAAAGAGTTCAGAGTCTGCCAATTTGAATTGTCGCTGCAATACGGCAAATGCCTGAATGTGATTTTTCCCACAGGTCACCTGTACGAGAAATGCCTATAAGATGCCATTTGTCGAACCCTTTACTCCTCCACAAATCACCCAGCTGTTCAGAGTCCCATAATGGTGTTGCAAGTGTAAGCCTCCGCCACCAACCAAGGCATTTAATGGCAGTGTGCCAGACATGTACAGCATGTTTGGTGGGGCCTGTAAATGTATAGAGTCAGGGCTTAGAGTAGAGGGCTTTGTTGAAGTTCCCCCCCAGAAAGGAGCCATCTATCCAAACTGTAACCAGGGTCTTCTGGTGGAGCGTAGGTGCAGTGATTGATGGAGGACAGGTAGCCCAGTAGTACAGTTTGATATCAGAAAGGCTGATGCCTCCGTCAAACCAGTTCCAGGAAAGCTTACTGAGAGCGATACGCGGCTTGCTGTTCCACAGTAGGTCTCGTTGGAGACCTTCCACTTCTCTAAAATAGGATGCAGGTATCGGGTCTAAAGAGTTCTGCAGGGCACACAGAAACCGGGGTAGAGACATCATTTTAAAAAGGGATGCCTTCCTCAACAGGGAAAGGGGGAGCGACTTCCATCTGTCAATATCTTTGCGCAGCCTGAGCAAGGGGGGAGGGGGGTGGGTGCAGATTATGAGCATAGCGGAGGAAGGGGTCTAGGGAGAGATATTCCCAGATATGTAAAGCCATCTGTGCATATTTGTATAGGACATTCCCGCGGCTGGATCGGCGGCTCTCCTGCCACTACAAACAAGAGGGACTTGCTCCAGTTTATGGAGTAACCGGAGAATCTACCAAAGATCGTAGGGATACCTAAGACCAAAATCAATGATCGCCTCAGATAGGTGAAATAAAGGAAGATATCGTCAGCGTAAAGGGAGATACAGTCCTCCCATCATTCACAATCTTTATCTGACATAAAGAGGGCATAAGAGAGGGAGCCAAACAACTCTTGCAACCCGGAGAAACAGCAAGCTCTAATGGCATTCGCCAGGGGTTTATCTTTAAATAACATTTAATTTTCTCCTTCGCAACACGGATAATCTCAGGAACTTGAACGGTTTCGTAGGTGCTGTTGTAATCACTTTGAGGGCGACCTCTGTGTCAGCATAGAAGGAGGCTCTGACAGAACAAGGGATAGAGACTTGTCAATCTTCGACTCCTTAGGTGACGGAGCCCATAGAGGAGCAAAATCAGGGGGCATTGCTGGCAAAGGCGCCAAGCCCGTTTGAATATGCTCACCCTTGTGTGGTGTCTAAGCGAGTATAAGGGACATCCTGAACTAGTCCAGCATTCCCAGATGAAGTCCTCGACCTACACAGGAAGTTGGCTCATATAGCCAGGATTTTCGTTCAGGATTTTTTTCAGACAAAGAAGCATGAGAACGGTGTTGGGAATAATGTTGATACGCCAAACTATCCCAGGAACTAGCCAGTATCCTTGAGGAAGAAAAAGGCTTCTACTTGCTATTGCTCTTCCTGTGTTTTTTGAGGGAAGATCGTTGACTGTCAGAGGTCTAGGCTGAATGTGAGGGGGACTGCTTTGGTGTATCCCTGCAAGACATGGCTAGAAATAGCTTGGCATACTGCTTTCTGATGGCTTTTGAGTACATCTAAGCACAGGAGTTTCAGGACTGGGACTCGTGTTCCGAGCATAACCATCACATGCAGATGTCATGTTGGTCTGACAATATTGGTTTGTAGAATCTGTGACAGAATTTAAACCCTTAAAGAGTTGGACGAGACATTTGACCTAATCAATGTCAAAATGATGAATTTAGTCAGGGTAGCACTGTGAGAGATCTCAAACCGGGTCAATAAGGTACAGAAAAACAGGAACTGTCCCCAGCATGCCAGCTGATGCCCTACATACATTGCTATCACCATGTCTGAACAGCGAAGTCGCCTCTGAAGCAACATGGTGGCACCTCTTGACTAGGCTAATGCCTGAAAGGATACAATTAAGCAGAGGAATCTGCCGGAAACCTATGCATCATTAATCTATAATAATTTTACTATTGTTTTAAAAATATGCTTTACTTTGATTTTGACTAATGTATCCATATGTTAATAGGTATTATACTGTGCTGTGCGCAGGAACTGCAGTAGCTTACCAGACTCCTCAGTGGCTGACTTTGGTGTGTCTTTTGCAGTGGCTTTAGCAAACACTCCCACAGTAGGCAAGCTGCTATCTACAAGGCCAATTGCTTCATATCCCACATCTGGGCCCAGGTCACTCCTGAAAAGCATAAAGCACCACATTATAAGCGTAATATACATGAAAACATGTTATATAGACATTTCCGTAAGCCACAGGCAACACAGATCTGCTTCCTGCATTCTCAAGCAAACAAACATACCTGTAAAATATCTTTTGTTGGCTGGCCATGCATTTGGCATGTGTTACTATTACTATTAAATATCCAACAAGAGTCAGGGATATTGCCTGGCAGTGACAACATAACTGAACATTTGCAAGCACCTTTATAAGCAAATAGTGATGGAGCAGCCCTTCAGTACATAAAATCAGTTTCTCGACTACTAACTTATGAAAATAATTTGGTGGACTTGAGGGCAATCAGTTCATTAGTGGTTTTGACCTTACAAGTGCTTACGGCCACCGCTTGCCATGTTCGTCCTGTGTCTCAGTGATTTCTAGATTGTCATAAAGCTCTCAGGACATGAATACTCATGGTGGTGAAGCTCAGCCATGAATGCAGTAGTTAAGGAGGCGGACCATAAGTGACAGAAGGCGAAGAATCCTGGTGATGCTGGAAAAGGGTAATGAGGCATTATGTAGAAAGAGAGCTACTTGTAGCATCAGAATACTCTTCTAATGAGTCTCCAACAACAACAGAGGATGTACCTGCCAAATGGGAGCTAACAGAAGTCATCAAATGTGCTATGTGGCCAAAACATAAACAGGATGCTTATGATGACATCCCATTGCAAATGCATATCTGGGAACATATAATAAGGAAGACAGAGCAGGGTGTGAAATGTAGCCTGTTGGGAGCTGTGGGCTGAAGGGAGATTTGGGTGTCCTCTGAGAAACCTCCACTACTGAGCCTCATTGGAAGCCGTCACATGGATCATGTAGATAGTTACCAAAGCTCCAGCGTTTTTCTGGCTTGCTTAGCCATAATACACTGTAGGCATGGTAAACAATGACCCAAGGCTTGAGAATTCAAATTTATTTTTTCCTGGATAATTTCCTCCCCGTACTGCTGCTTATACTTAATCTAGTAGTGGCCTACTCTTCCGTGCCCCCAAATTATCCCTTCCCCAACAGTGAGTAGCGCAGCAGGCAATGGGTCAGTCGCTGTCTGCTGTAGCTCAATTAACCGTTGGGAGTTTACTATTTCAGTCAAATGCATCTGGTTTATCCCCACCGTCCTGATAATCTAGAAATTCCTGTAGCATTTTGGCCCAGTGTTTCAAATCCTCTTCAGGCCTCTCATCAGTACTAACTCTTTTCAGTCCCACTTCTTCTGCCAGCGTCCACTCCACCATATCCTGACCCTCATTCCACAAATAGTTGACAACCAAAATATTGTTCACAGCAGAATGCAAGATTAAAGGGCAGAATAAGAGAAAACCCTACAAACTATGAGAGACTGAAGACCAAGGTTGCAAAACGTGTAATGTACATAGTAAAAGGCATTTACACTGGCTTAGCTTGATATTCATAGAGCTAATGCAAGGAGCACAAGATGGGTGATACAAGATCTCATCAGCATGGGTTATTCACAAGCAGAAAGTGGCAGTCTAAATAGGCAAATATAACCAAATACAAACTTCTTTTGTAATCAAGGTGAGAGATTGAGGGCAGCAGCAGCAGTAAATCCCAGTGGCAGTATGAATAGACATGTGACCTGTGATCTGACGCAGTAAAGATAATGCCAATAACAAAAACCCAGATGTTCAACAGGTAAAGAAAGGCGGGTGCCAAATCAGGTTAGTAGAAATGGCAGGCTGAAAACGAAGCGTTCGCTCCAGCTCTTGTGACCTCTGTTTTGCATGACAGTAATTTCACCCAGTGTCACTGATTCGAGCAAGCAACAGTATGGAGGCATGGGATACGGGATTAACTTGAGGACCAGAATCAATTAAGTCATTGTTACTGTAAGAGAAGAACTTAACCCCATAAAAGTGAAGTAGAAAATTAAGTTGAATTGTGTATATAGAAAGACTGTTCACAAGGTATCAAGATACAAAAGGGACCAACTAGGGAAGAGGGAAGGCAACAGCATGAGGTCCAGGTTAAACTGGAGAGAAAAAACAAACCAAGACAAATTCAGATCTCACATCCCCAATCTCGGTCCTAGAGAGTGCTTGCATCTTCTTTTTTGTCTGCATAATTAGTTTAACTGTGCTATCTATTTATTTTCAAAGACTCAACTCTGCCTAAACATCGAGGTTAAGGAGAGATGTGAGTGTCATGCAGTGTTTGTATTCCAAATCCTCTACCATATATTGTAGGAACCCATGACGACTACCACTGGATACTCAAGTGTTCTATGGGTGTTACTTGATAACTGAAATGCAATGCAATAATATTCGAGCTACTGGAACCAATGGTAAAACAAGCATTTTCAACGCAATAGGTCTTACATTAGTTGCATGCAGAGTTATTTGCTTTGCAAATGGAAAAGAAATGTGGCATCCCCCTCCTTTGTTTTTCTATTTATTGACTACTGTAGTAATCGCAACACGCAGAGCTTTAGCTTAATATGTTTAAAAGTAAGGCATGGCATGCCGCCACTGCTATAAAAGTAAATAAATGGAGAAAAAATGTGGCATCCGCTCGCCTTTGTTTTTCTATTTATTGACTTTTGTGACAATGGCGTTACGCCGCGCTTTAGCTTTAGATGTTTAAAGCTAAAGCGCGATGTGCAACCATGGTCACAAAAGTCAATAAATAGAAAAAAGTTGTGTGGCTGCCATATTTTTTACCTATTTATTTACTTTTGTAGAAATCGCGTCACGCTGCGCTTTATATGTTTAAAATTAATAGTGAGGCGTACTGTGATTGCTATAAAAGTAAATAAGTGGAAAAGAAATATGGTTTCCGTCTGCCTTTATTTTTCCATGTATTGCCATTTGTAGAAACGGCTACAGTACGCAATAAATGTTAGATGTTTAAGGTTAACGAGCGGCGTTCCGCCATTGTCTCAAAAGTCAAGAAATGGAAGAAAAAATTATTCTGCGCACCGTGCTGGGAAATAAAAAGGAGGGCCTAGTAAGCAAAGTAACCAAACACAATGATTCATTTACAAAGGACAGTCACAAGAGCCAACTGAAAACATGGGCAGGCAATGGGAGGCGCTTCAATCCCATATACTCACCATAGCATGTCTCGAAGAGACAGCGCAAGCGCTGCCTAGGCGAGACCTAAAAAAGAACAATATGAACCACAGATACTGCCAGGTAACCAATAACTTCTCTATAACCCAAGGAAAGGGCACACAGTTTGACAAGGACAGTGATGGATTCCCTTGCAATTTTTTATTGTCTTTTTTACTTTTTCATTTCCTACTACTTTGCTAAGTCTACGTATCCCTTTATGCAATGGACAAGAGGGAGTTGAGCACAGTTTCCTTTGACAATAATCTATCGATAGAGGCAATCTTTGTAGAAAACAAATCTTTTGATGTCTGACTAAAGAATAATGGAAATTGACAACAGGCTCTGACTAGCCAGCCTTTCAAATACGGCTAAATTAGCAGGATCTAATGATGCTACATCTGGTGTCTCTGAATTAATGCACTCACTGCAGGAATTTGTATTTGACCTCTTGATCCTCCTGGGGGTCCACTCAGCCCTCCATCCTTCAGACTACATTAGGAGGCAGACCATTGATCTCGGTCGAAATAAGCATCTGGTAGCACCATAATACCATTTGGGCTGGACACTTACTTTATGAGGTGGACAGCTACCAGTCATTGAATCTATGAACTAAGTACAGAGCCATGGGTAAATCGAAAATTCTTGCATTGGCAATATATCCCTGCCTGATGTACGACCTTTGATATTTACTTCACAGACTCCTTTCCTTTCTTCAAAGCCGTCAATAGCCGAACCAAGATAACCATCCTAAAGAATATGTTAAGAAGTAAACTGAAAAAGTAAAAGTTCTAGATTGTACACATACCTCCACTCTATTGCACCACAAAAGAAAATAAATAAATATAATAAGGAGATTACAAGCTAAATAAATGTCTGAATGGGTGATACACTTAAAAGCCCTATGGTCCAGGATTTTTGCTTTCTGCCACCAGGCTGAGGGAAACAAGGTATGCATAAGTTATGGAAAACACAAGGGTCCTAAGTGATACTAATCAATATAAAAAATGTGCTCCTCACACGAGAATGAAGCATGGAGGTTTGGCTACCTTTTATTAGACAACAGATCGCTAATCGAAGAATCCCTTCAGGGTCTCTGGTGCTTCAGGCTTTTGCCATAGGTGAAAAGGTAAGGCCTTCACAAGTATATCGAGAAGCCAGGTCACTGATATTATCTGCTTTTGATAGCATGGCTGAATTCTCAGAAGACTTTGCAGGGTCCTCCTCCTCGGTCTTCTTGACCTTCTGGAGGATCTCACGGTTCTATTGAGTAGGTCCACTTGCATAACCTGATGACCCCAACACTGTCAGGCGTTCCAAGATGATCCCATTAACAATGAGCATCCCAGTGTCGAATACATGACTGCTGTAGCCAGAAAGCAATAATAAAATGCTTTAGATAAAATAACGTACCAAAACATGGACTGATGCCAGTATGGTTTTGTTGCCCCCGTCATGTTTTCACCTGCCAGTCTTCCACTGACAACAGCATGGTCATGGTGCTCCACTCGTCTTCGGCCCAGCTTTATATCATAAAAACATGCAGCATCTCCTGCCTTAAGAAAACATGTTATATATTAATAATATGACATACGTTTATTACAAGACACAGCAACATCTTTATATTTAATTCCTTAATAGTAGGTCGTTCTACTGATCTGCAAATATCTGATTTAAAATATACTCTTTCACATTTGATGTAAAGTACTTCAAATCTCCTCACCAATTTTGGAAATGGCCTTCCACACTGTCTCTGCAACATTCCCTTCCTGCACTTCTACATAAGAACCAATTACTACAGTTATGTTTAAACCAACAAAGACTGATGAGATCTGTAAATGAACCTTTCCAAAGCAATAGCTCAGGAAACAGGCTACTTCTGTACCCTGGAGCTCCAATGGTACAGCAAGGAGTACATTCCGCTACGCCTCACCATCAGTTTAATAATTAAATGCTGCTGTTTCTTCAATGCGATTTGTGGATTTCTGCAACACATTTTCACTGTAAATAACAAACTTTTTCAGAAATAAACACCCATGTTAGTGCTACAATTGGCCGAGCAGAAGGTAAAGTGCCCTACATAACAAATATTACATCTTGAAAAGCAAGATATACTTTTTTTGTTCGCTTACTAATAAAAATATTTTTATTTTAATCCACTGTTTTTATTTTTAAATAAAGTGTTTCTTTGCTTGGTAGTATGTATGGTGGTGCAGGTTGACGAGTGGGGTGATAGAGAGTGGATGAACTGATGAGTAAGTAATTAGGTGTATGGACGAGTGAATGAATTCATGGATTGGTGAGTGCATAGCTGGCTATATCGGTGACTGAATACATGGACAGTAGGCTGGAAGAACGGGTGAATGTGTAAAGATGAGAGATGACCATGGGCAGGGTCCTTTGGTCTTTGGAGTCATGATTGTGGGAGGGAGTGCCCTCACTCTCCACCGATATGGACTTATTCCTTCAAGCACTTACTCATGCTTTTGGATGTTTTGCATTATTTTCGTTGATTTTAGGTGACCAATATTTAAAATACACACAAGTCCAAACGCGCATGAGTATAACCGTTAGTAGAACATTTTTATGCCTCGTTGGGCAAGCCCTGGCTTATCTAAACAGCTCTGTTTCAGGAAGCTGCTGAAAAATACTTTTATGTATTTTGTCATTTAAAATTAAACAGAAAATGTATATATTTTTAAATGGACAATTAGAGAGCTAGGAAATGTAATATATGGCACTTGTAATACATAGGTGGACTGATGTGCTTATAAGGATGGATGCGGATAACGGAGCATCTCCATCCTCTTGACTTTAGTGTCTGGATCTCCACCCTGCAGCCACATGAATGTAGTGAACACAGTTCCACACACTGAGGGAATCTGCTCCCATCGTCCATCTTGAGCCACACAAAACCCGGAACATTCAAAATGAATCCCACTGGCCCCAGCACCCAGACTCACAAAACACCATATACTTGGAACTGATGATTTACACAAAGAGATGGAGGCAATAGAGCATCACACCTACCACCCTGTTGGGTAATGCTTTTGTTAGATTAACGTACTGCACGAATCAGAAGACCAGTCTTCTTAATCTTCCACACAGGAGAAACTCCATAAACATTTGCAAAATAAGTGACTCAGCACTACCAGGTTTGCAGTTTATAGCAATATGAATTATTTTAGTACAGATTAGCATAGTTTTTCTACATAATGCACGGACTCCATTGCATTTGTTCTTATGAAAAAAATGTTTTATTCGTAACCTCTTCTTTTATAAAAACATCTTTTGCACTGCACGCACGCGTACACTTGACGTACACACGGGATGTCAGTGTGAGGTTCTGGGTCAGAAAATTGCACTAACAGACACAGGAAAAAGGTTTGGTTGAGACACATTAAAAAAAAAAAAGTGGTTTGCTACCATCATCAGTTAATGGGTTACAACCAGGAGAGGGGTTGGCCTAACGGCTAAGGCGCTCGACCTCGGACCTGGGGATCTGGGGATCTGGGTTCGAGTCTCGGTAACGACGCCAAGAAACCCCCTGTGATTCTGGGCAAATCACTTAATCTCCCCGTGCCTAAAATGAAAGTGTGTCCTCATGTAACGTAACTGGTGCTATGTAAAGCGCTTTGATAACTGATTCGGTTCGGTTCTAGTTTGCGCTATATAAAACTCTGCAAAAAAAACAAAAAAAAACCAGGGCAAAGGACAATTGTTCATGTTTAATATGAGGGTACGCTAGGTACACTCTTCCATGTCACAGAATATGTCCTGGATCTCACATTGTAGGGACAGGCCTAGACTTCTGTGCTGATTACCGTCATGCCAGGGACAAATTAAAAATCAGTTCCGCATGCAGTTGGCACTCAGGGCAGCAGTACATGCTCATTTAAGATGTATTGGGGCATGCCTGTCCCAACCGAGGTCATAGATATAAAAGTTTTGCATCACCATAATGGTATAGATCTGTTGTAAGCAATTTTTCTGTTCCTATGATACTCAGTGTGGCGGATAATTCTTCCTATTCAGCTTACATGGATTTTGTTAACAGGATAGTGCGGAGAAGCCAGGACCATAGCTGCTGTTGTAGAGGAGTAAGAAAAAATCCAAAACAATCTCTGTGATAAAAACCTGGTTGCCCTTTTTGAAATTTTAGGTAAATACATGGTTTAGTAGGGGTCGGGTGGATGAGTAGGTTAGTCAAGAAAGGATGTATCGTACTGCTTCATGTTCATTTGCAGCGCTGTGTATGCCTAGCTGAGAAACTGGCATATACTACTGATGGCATGGTCACCTTCACTTTGGTATTTGGTCTACAATAATATTAATTATTATTGAACATACAGCTCAATTTGCCAGTGTAACTGAATCTCTCATTATCTTTCCACAATCTTCTCAATTCTTACAGTTGTCAAATCAACAGTGCAACATTCAACAAATTCTTTACATTTTACAAACACCTTAAATTAAACAGAAAATTGCTAACTCACACTGACCTGGTCGGTGTAATCTTTATATCACTAAGGCAACTATATTTATGAGTTTTTCATGGCACTCTAGTGGGGACTCCAACACTTGGTCAATGGTCTATGTTGCAAGTACTAGTCATTTAAGAACTCCATAGTGACCTCAGTCCACTTTCAGCTTTGTAGTTTTGTGGTCAACTCCACACAGAACATGGAGGCATTTGGCCAACTAAATTCCAGCCCCTCCTCCCCCCCAGAGTGTCCAAGACAATCTTTTTCCAGTGTCATTACATAATGTGAGCTAGATCTTGTTTTCTCAATATACAAATGTATTTTTCCTCTTTGAATAACTGCACATTACATTTTTTTTTATAAAACTCAAATAATTTAAAACAGACTAAACCTCACATTCTGTAAATTACTGTGAGTACAGTTAGAAGAGCGTCATGTGAGACAGCTGCCTGGTAGTGCACTGGGTTCCTGCTATCTAGGTCCCCAGTGCCAGATCCCTTTCGCTAAAACTGTACAATTGTTCCCCCAATTGGCAATACCTTTAGCATGCCTTGTAAGTCTCTAATAGATGGTACCCCTTGTACCTAGGGCAAGGAGGCTTAAAGAGGGTCTCTCAAGGACTGCAGCATGCATTAAGGGACTCATTAGAACCAACATGCAAACTGCCAGTGCATGCCGTTTTCCATGGTGCACAGAAAAGCAACGTGACATGACACACCTCCTGTGTGCCATGCCTGCAGACACTGCATCCAGTATAGGTAAGTCACCCCTACAGCAGGCCTTACAGCCCTAAGGCTGGGTGCATTATACTACATGTGTGGACAAATCTGCATTTGCAGATATCCCCATGTGATGTCTAACTCGATTCTTAGATATTACAAGTGGGCAGGTAAGCAATTTTGAATACATGTGCAGAACACTGGTATTTACGAGTTCCCCAGATACATGATCACTTCACTGAAACTAGAAATGATAAACCCACACTGATTCCAGTGAAGGATTTAATAATACATGCACCCAGAGAGCAACTTAGAGGTGCCCCCTGAAAACCTACAGACTACTGGTGCTCTGGTTGACTGGTGAAGACCAGCTTGCCTGTACAGATAGGTTTCTGAACCCCTGCAGGTGAGAGCCTGTGCTCAGGGCAGAAACAATGCCTGCTCCGGGTGGAGGTGTCACCTCTTCTAAGCAATACGGCTAAGCGATCAGTATATAAAGGCAGGAGGCTTCAAAGGCCTCTGCCACCTTTGGTATGAGACCAAAGGCTTCTCTAGACAGGGAAAATGCCACCCCCTACCCCATGCCTATTTGGCACCAGGACAAGTGGGAAAATTAGCTAGTCATGACCTGTGTTCCCCTTTTAGGCTAGTACCGTCCCTAAGGTGGGCTACCTGAAGTGAATACGACTTTTAGAATTCCACCTTAGTTTTGACAGAATTAGGCACTCTGGGTCAGGGTCATGCCCATTTACCAGGGGAAGTGGCCATACAGAGGGTGTAGACACCCTAAAGGTAAGTAGTCCATTGGCTTCTGTAACACCCATAAATGAGTATTTAGAGGGCACCCCTGACACCAGGAACTTAGATTCGATGGATCAAGAAGAAGAGCCATGAGAAAAGCAAGAAAAAAAGACTAGCTGTGGACTTTTGGCACCAAACCCTGCCTGCACCGCATCTCGACAATCATGACAAGCGACTTGTCCTGCAGCTGACCAGCTTCCAAGAACTAGCATGAGAGCAGTATACACCATGGAGAAGTGTGGCTCACTGGTTAGAGGAGGCAGACCTGGAAGCAGAGGTCAGCCCGGGATCAGGGTTCAATTCCCGGCTCGGCGGGGTCTTGAGTCCTAAAATGTCCATGGACTCGACAATTCTCGCTCCGGTGCCTACTCGATTCACGGGTTCACACTCTGCGACTCTGGGCAATAGCTTGCTTAATCTCCACAACAGCCCCTCGCGGCGGGATGCCTGGCTTTCACCTTGCGGATACCCTGCCGGGGTTATCTCACAGGGGAATACCAGGACGGGTTCCCTAAGCAAGCGCTTAGAAACCGCTTGGTGATTTGCGCTATATAAATTCCTGTACATTTACACCGTAATAGTCCGCGCTTCTCTAATGCGATTAGCGGGTCACGCCAACATTTTCTGAACCCCACGTAAACTAGGGGCAGTATTCTACACAGGGATTACTTTGCCATCCCAATTGGGTCATATGGTTGCATCACAAATTAGCCACTATTGAGACCCCTATGTTCAATAAATGCTGCACCAACACCTGATCTATACTGGGATCACTTCACGTTAGTTCAGTCTTTCTGTCACGTAGCACTTTAAAAGTTGTTTTTATAATAATTATTTTCTTTCAGGTCGCTCAATACCAGGTAAATCAGACCTGGTAACCTGGTATTCACTCGCAAAGCTGTTAACTATTGCATTCCTTGTACTCTGAGTACCAGCATTAAAGTAGTGTAAGATTTACAATAATTCCCTGAAACCACTGGTCCTGATGAATTGCCAAAAGACCCTTTAGGGGCTACCATAGGCAAAAAACATGTCTACCTTAACCACCACACACGCCCTTTAGGATCATTGTACCCGGCTTGGGAGTCATTGTTTTTAGTTAGTTAGTGAGCCCTAGGAATACAATTGAGGCAATAATTTCGCCCTAAACCAACACCACATTGCACCCACTACACTACTTATTCCACAAACCCACAAGCACCAAAAACGGCTTCACCAAAAAGATCTCCGCCAAAGAGCCCCTTCGCAGGTGGCCGTCGGGCATTGCAGTCCCGGCCCGACGAGGAGCAGGCCCATATGATGACGCATGACATCCTTCTGGGTGTGTGAGGGCACTTTTTCACAGAACTCGACACTCCCACGTACACTTAGGAACAGCACACCGATCAATTATACTTAGTTCTCGGTTGGGAATACGAGCGCAGGACCTGCTTAAAAAGCTCCTGGTTCCTCTCATTTGGAGAACAGCTTCTAAGAACCCCAGGAAATTGCCAGCCCATCGCAAATTGCCAGCAATCTCCATTGGAGTAGAGGAGCTATTCCCCTATAGTCCGCTGGCACTGAAGAACAAAGTCTGGTTCACCAAGTTGCTGCTCTCCGGCCAGCCCGACGCAGCAGCCCCCCCAGGAAGAGGTGCTCGTGTTCCTGACGTTTCAATCTGCCCCCCAACCAAGTGACAGGACACCAGGACCAACCAGCATCACACAGGATCAATGCCTGGGGTACGGGATCCCCCTTGCAGCAAACTAAGACCGTGAGAGTTCAATCCGACACCGAGCAGCAGTCAAGGGACTTCAGCATGGCAGAGACCAGCTTCCAGGTGGCCAAGCTGTCCTGATTTTGCATCTTCAGCCAGCAAAGACCGACCATTGAAAGGCCCTAGGACGCACAGAGCCCAGCTGACCTTTTCACTCTGCACCTGAGCGCCCAACTCTTGTGTACCGACAAACCGGCTGCGCTTTCTTGTCCCCAGGACCCTAGTGACCCAAGCCCCCTATTGGGAGCCAACAGGCTTGTCCCCAAGTCACCCTCCACAGCCGATTTCCAGGTGCCCCCCCTCTTTCCACCGGCATAGAACGCACAGCTACCAACCCTACCAGCATTTCAGCACAAGAATGCACCGGGGAAGTTAACGAGTAACTGCTGGAACTTTGGACCTTGGCCCACTACGACCCCTAAGTCCCGAAGTAGACCCCACAGAAACTGACCGCAAATAACTGTATGCAACTTATGCCTTTTTTTCCCATAGGGAAGCATTACTGCGTAAAGACGCATTTCAGTGAACTATTTGCTTACTTGTTGTGAGAAAGTGCTTCTTTTGACATGGTCATCCCCCACATTTTGCCTTGAAAATAATGTGGTTTTGATTGTAAGTGCACAGGGTCCCAGTCAACCAGGTCCCCTGTGCAAGTGCTTCTTCCCTAAAACTGTACCACGATAGGCAACTACAGCTTCCCTGCAAGTCCGAAGTAAATGGCACCCTTTGTACCTAAGGCATGGGGACTGAAGAGGGTACACTAGGGACCCATCACAGGGGCCATGCAACTGCAACTCGTATGCCTTGGTGCAGTCAAAAAAGACAAAGTTGACAAGGCACACTGGCTGTGTGCCATGTCCAGCAGCACTGCCCAAGGTATAGATAAGTTACCAATCTAGCAAGCCTTACAAGCCCTAAGGCAGGGTGCACTTTATCTCAGGTGTGGGCATATATGCTCCTATAATATTTAGGTATATTCTTTAATATTGTAAGAAACGAGGTAAGCCATAAAGAGTACCTGTGCTGGAAACTCGACAACTCTAGTTCCCCAGCACCATGATGGCTTCACTGAACACAGGAGTGCTTCGTACCAAACCACTCCTCTTAATAAACCCACACTGAAGTCAGTGTTGGATTTACAAATGCATGTACTCAGAGGGCACCTTAGAGGTGCCCTCTGAAACTACCAACCCTGGTGTGGTCTCTGACTGGCTTTAGGCAACCTGCCGCCACCAGATATGTTTTTGGACACACTGGGTCGAGAGGCTCTGCTCTATGAGGCCAGAAACAAAGCACATCCTGGGCGGAGGTGCACACCTCCTCCCCCAGGATTGCTCTAGAAGGAAGCTTAAAAGGCCTTTTTCGCCTTTGTAATGCAACCCCAGCCTCCACTGCTAGCAGCAGATGGCAGCCCCCGGTTCAAACCCCCACTTTTTGCGGGAGAATCCGTGGGTAAACTTGGTAAGACTAAGTGGTGTGCCTCCCTTCGGCAACTCAACTCCTCAGGCGCTTGACTTACCCAATCTAAACTATGGAAATCTGTCATCTTGCCAGGGGAATATAGGCGGCATACGGTAGCCTGCCCTAGGAAGAACATAGGCATCTTGTAATTTACCCCTGGTATCTCAAAATACCTCAGATCCGTCCTAACCTTAGCACAGCAACTGAGCAATATTTAAAGTAAAATGTGGGATCAGTGGAGTCGGCACAGACCCTGTGGGAGGCCTACAAGGCTGTCAAAGGGGCAGGGTTTCTCTAATAGTATGGCACAAGAAAGTAAAGTGGGCACGCATGGAGCCTTTAGAGCGGGAAATTCAAGAGCTGGAGTTGGTGAATCTGCACTCTGATCTAGTGGAAGGGCATCACTGCCTGACCTTGAAACAGAAGGTGTTCAAGGATCTTGCATTGCAGGCAGGTAAAACCCACTATTTCGCCATGCAGCACTACCTCTACGAGGTGGGCAACAAGGTTGGAAAATTGCTAGCATAGCTTGGCGGAAAGGGCATGGGTGCTGGAAATACTAACTGATAAGAGGGAATGCCTGGGAGATCGCGAACGTCTTTGCGGCTTACCATACATGGCTGCACTCACCCGCGCTCACAGCTACAGCTGATGAGTCTCGGGAATTGCCGTCTGATATCAACTCCCCACCCTTTCCCACTAGGAGAAAACGTTACTAGATCAAGAAATCAATGAAGAAAATATAGTACAGGTGATTCGAGACTTGTCTTCCGGTAAATTGGTGGGCCCTAATGTCCTCCCTACTGAACATTGTAAGCTCACAGCATCCACAATTGCCCCTCACCTCCTTAAGATGTTTATGGAGAGTCGTGAAAAGGGCTCTCTGCCCAGAGACTAGCAACATTGTTGTCATACCCAAAGAGGTCAAATCTCCAGAAGCCTGTGCCTCCTACAGGACAATTTCCCTTCATAGCGCAGAAGTAATGAGCCTAGCGAAGTTATTGGCCTCCGAACTGGTGCGAGTGATTAAATCATGCCGGGGTCTAGTACAGCCCTCAACCTGAGGCACCTTCACAGGGATCTGGGCCATGCAGCAAAGATTTTTGAAGATGCAATTGTGCTCTTGCTTGAAGCACAAATGGCCTTTGATACTGTTGAGTGGCCATTCATGTTAGAGGTCCTCCAGTGTTTCGGTTTTGGATCACGAATTTTATCGTGGGCGAGTCTCCTTTATTCTGATCCTGTGACCCAGGTGACCGTTAAGGGCGGTGTGTCCTTGGCATTCCAACTCCTGCGGGGCACGCATCAGGGCTGCCCACTTTTCCCCCCTCATTTTTCCGTTGGGCCTGTGGCCCCTGGCGGAGTGGGTGCGTAGCGACTGATTAGAGGACTCCGGTAGATGGAGGAGTGGGAGGATAGTATCTTCCTCTACGCTGATATATTACTTTACATTGTTGACCCTACGCACAAGTTACAACTTGTATAACGATATATCTATAAGAGACATCAGTTAGTGATCGATTCCTTACCATAGAATATCCCCAGGCATCAGACTGGATCCGGAAAGATTTTCGTCAGCAGTACCGCTGCGCATAGGTAGGTGGCGTCGTGCAGCTCCACGTCCGTCGCTGGCGTCGTAAGCACCGAGATGACGTCACAGAGACTACTTAGGCGCCACCCATGCGCGCGAACATCAGTTCTGTATACGAATTTCCGCGCCAGGAACGCAAAGCCATGCAAGAAACTGACCACTGGTGTCATGAAACTAGGGCCCAGAAAGGGATGACCTTAACCCTAGAAATCAGTTCGCAAAACGGGTTGGATGGGTAGGGCGGTAAGGAATCTATCACTGACTAATGTCTCTTACAGCTATATCGTTAGACAAGTAGCAACTTGTGCATCTGAAAGAGACAGGTTAGTGATAGATTCCTTACCTTAGAATAGATACCCCAGCAATACCAGCCCCAGTGGTGGGTCTGCAAACAACATTACACCAGAAAGTCACGGAGAACAGAACGGCCAAAGAAGCCGTCTATCCGAACTTAACTGTCAAGGCAGTAATGCTTGGTAAATGTGTGCAGCGAAGCCCACGTAGCTGCCTGACAAATGTCCTGCAAGGGAACGCCACGTCTCAATGCAGTAGTGGCTGCCGTAGCCCTGGTAGAATGGGCACATGCAGCCCCACAGGAGGATCCTTCTTAGCCAACGAGTAACATGCTTTGATGCACAGAACTTCCCACCATTTGTGTATGGCCCAACCTTTTTCGGCGCCCACATAGCAAACAAAAAGCTTGTCATCCACCCGGAACTGATGTGTGCGCTTCAGATAGAACGAGAGCGTACGTTTTGGGTCCAGATGGTGGAGCCTCTCTTCCTCTTTTGAAGTATGCGGAGGCGGAAAGAAGGTGGGAAAGTGATGGTCTGCCCGATGTGGAAGGGTAGGACAACCTTTGGCAGGAAAGAAAGACGGGTCCTTAAAACCACCTTGTCCGGATGAACAGAAAGGAAAGGAGGTTAAGAAGAAAGAGCCTGGTGCTCACTCACTCTTCTGGCAGAGGTGATAGCTACGAGGAAAGCCGTCTTGAGTGAGAAGACGCAAAGGACAGTTATGAAGGGGCTTGAAGGGAGCGCACATCAGATAAGTCAAGACAACGTTTAAGTCCCATTGAGGCATGATGACCGGCATGGGCCGAAATGTGTGCGTAATGCCTTTCAGAAAACAGTTAACAACCGGTGACTTGAAAAGACCAGGCTGATCTGGAAGCCGTAGAAAGGCGGAGATGGCCGAAAGACAACCTCTGATAGTGCCCAGAGCAGAGCCCTGCTGGGCCAAAGAAAGAAGGAACAGAAGGACTTCGGAAAGCGAGGCAGAAAGGGGATCCACAGACTTAGCTGTGCACCATCCCACAAACTTGTTCCATGGGGAAGTGTGGCTCAATGGTTAGAGCGGCAGACCCTGATGCAGAGGTCTGGCCCGGGACCAGGGTTCAATTCCCGCCTCGGCGGGTCTTGGGCTCAATTTCCTCGGACCTGATAATTCTCGCCTCTGTGCCTATTCTAATCATGAGCCCCACTCTGCAACTCTGGGCAATAGCTTGCTTAATCTCCACAATGGCCCCAAAAGCACTAGGATGCCTGGCTGCACCTTGGGGGTGCCCAGGAGTGGGTGCCTCACAGGGAAAAGCCAGGAAGGGTTCCACAGCGGTATTCGTACAAGCGCTGGCGAGACCCCATGTGGGGTGATTCGGGCGCTATACAAGTACTACAACATTCACATTTACATCTGCAGGCGTATACTGCTTTAGTGGAGGGACGCCTGGCTGCGTCCCTCCACTGATCTTCGGGATGAAGATCAAAAGCGGTCAACTGTCGCCACTCAACCTCCACGCATGGAGGTGGAGGCTGGACAGGTTTGGATGGAGGACTGTCCCCTGCTGCTGCAACAGAAGATCCTCCCAAAGAGGCAGTCGGATCGGGGGATCGATCGCTCTGTTGAGTAGCTCAGGATACCAGTATCTTTGTGCTCCATCCGGAGCCACAAGGATAACTTGGGCCCGGTCACGCCGAATCTTTTTCAGCACTCTGGGCGAAAGTGGTATAGGCGGAAAGGTGTACAACAGACCGCAGCTCCACTCGCGACAAAAAGCATCGCCGAGCGGAGAACTTATGACATTGTGCGTTCTCTTCGGTGGTGAATAGATCTAACTAAGGCTCTCCCCACTGCAGAAAGACACCTTGCGCCATGTCAAATTAAAAGGACTGAGATAAAAAA
Source organism: Lissotriton helveticus (assembly GCF_964261635.1). Lineage (NCBI taxonomy): Eukaryota > Metazoa > Chordata > Amphibia > Caudata > Salamandridae > Lissotriton > Lissotriton helveticus. Next base: position 1,684,641,218 of record NC_136063.1, on the reverse strand, counting down.
GTGAAACAGATGTAGGAATTGCCCCTAATCGCAACCCTCTGCCCACTTGTATCCAAAGCAGAGTGATCAACACCTAGACATTTTCACCCTCATGCCCTAGTGCTGCACCTTATCCATTATCAAAGGAGAAGCAGGAATGGACCCTAGAAGGGGGGGGGAGGGACAAAGTGTTTATTATTGTGAGAAGCAAGGGGCAGGAGGTATGAATGCTCCAATTGTTGCTAGAACATTAAACAATTCCTACTGCTTCCACCAAATCAGGTCCTATACTAAGACAGCTTACAGGAAACAACCTTTTTCATAACGCCAATTGTTATCACACACAAAGATGGGCCTTATGTGTCAAACACAATCAATGGTATGGCAAAGTAACAGCATGCCTGGCAGACACAGGCGCCACCTATAACTCCTTGAATGCCTCGGATTTCCCAGACCTGCCCCTATCGATCACTAATAATGCTGTATTCCACCAGGTTCCCCTACCAACTACAATCAATTTTGGTCTAATTTGGGACCATCATGCTTTCCTTCTTAACCCATATTCTTCCATCAATTTATTAGGAGGGGAGACTGCCTCTGTAAACTGGGGTGTGCCATTCATTTTTTGCAGATGGTGCATTTCTCAGTGGCGCCATAAAAAGTGAGCTTGCAGACATCATCCTTATGTCTATCACGGATCAAGATTTCCCCATCCCAATTCACTGGAAGGCCTTCTGTTTAACACAACTACTTCCCTTTGATCCCCACCCATCCAGATAAAGCAAGGCAAATCCAGTCTGCCCAAGCAATGCTCATCCAGGTGAAACCGACAGTGAAACCGACAAAGATATTACCCAGGATACCCAAACCCCATCTTCAGCAGGAATTAGAGGAGTGTTCAACCTGCATTGTCAGCCTGAATACCCCTTGTAATAAAATAACATGAAATAAATGTTACCACTTTGTGCAAGATCTGTTACCAATTAACACAGATTTTCATTCTGCTTACCTGGATCATCCTAACATGCCAATGTTCTTTCATGCACCCCTACGACAACAACCTATTCTACTGTTTTAGACATGTACTCTGAATCCTTTCTCATTCACATCCATTCTGACAGCCAGTTCTTTTTTACTTTTACTTCCCACATAGATCTTAAATACAATCCCCTACACAGCCTCAATCATATTTTATGTTGATGGCTCAAGTTTAAGTAATAGCATTTGCTCGCTTGAGGCCAGAGTGCTCACGTGCCTAATGTTCATTACGCCCAAGTAGCTGCGTTGTTTGCACTTACCGAACTAGCATCCTGACAGAAAAGAAGCCTTAATCTTAGGCACCTGAGAAATGCAAAGGCAGCTCTTCTTTGTGAAAAGACTCCTCTTCAACCTTGGATTTTTTACATCTAATTTATGTGTGCATTAATAGACTGCTGACTAAGCGATAATGAACGCTGTATTAAGTACACAACAAAAACTACATTTTGTTAGCAAACTTGTTTGCACACTGTCTGATGCTGCAGGCAGTTCCCTTTTCAAATGCTTGTAAATAACCATTTCTGTTGACAGAGCGGCTATTTACTGACATTCAACACCACTATGTTGCAAGGGACGTTCATGGTTATGCCGAGGGTGCACATGAGATGTCAAGAAGCACTACATTGAACATGACCACCATTATGCCTGGAATTGTTACCAGCATGTCTGAGTAAACCCTAAGACGCCAATGGTCCACCAGATGGCACTGGTGCTCCCAGGCAACTGGAACGACAGGTTAGGAAGGACTCCCTATGGTACACAAACATGCAGACATACCAATTTGTGCTTGTGTGCTCACTCAATGCTCCTTTCCTCTGCAGCAAGAGCAATATTGACCAGTTTTCACTTCTGCTCTGTCCTCCAATTTTCTAGACTTATGAGCTTCTTCCACTCCAACACTCACAGTCCTGTGCTCATTCACTCCTAGCATCCTTTGATGTTTTGGAACTGAGCTCAGCTGCCTCTTCAAGTTGGTGCACAACTCTGCTCCAGAAGGTTTGAATGATGCACTTGACTGGGTTATACATGCGCATGTTTCCTTGTGGCAGCTCACAAGCTAAGGTTAACAAACCAAGCTGTGTTGGGTAACCTAAACCGCACCAAGGGGTTCCATAACTGGGACCTGATTGGGATCTCCCGCATTCAAGATCTCTGGGGCCCTGAGGGGGTCGTGCCTTTCGCCTCCCTACAGCAGACATATGAGCTTGCCCAAAAAGAATACTTCCGCTATTTACAGGTCCGTCACTCCCTCCAATCCAACATCCCCCCGGGAAACCTCCCCCCAGCATCCTCCCCCCTGAAAGACAGATTATTGGATGGTCACCTTCCCGATCACGCCATTTCCCTCACATATAAAAAGATCATTAATAATTCCCCTGATTTATTACATACTTTGAAAAGGAAGTGGGAGTCGGACGGGTTGGAAATAGATGAGGAGGAGTGGAACAGTGCGCTGGCGTCCCCTAAGGAGGTGGCCATATCGGCTAGGCTTCGTCTGATTCAATTGAAAATACTCCATCGAGTTTACATTTCGGGGACAAGGTTGCAACTCATGGGCCGTAGCTCTGATGGGCTTTGTTGGAGGGGCTGTGGCGAGGTAAGGACGTTTCTTCATATTTTATGGGAATGTCCACTGCTACAGGTCTACTGGCAACGAATACACCAGTGCATGCGCGAGGTTTGGGGGGTGGAGCTACGGGTGGAGGCGAAAAGATGTCTGCTGAATATATGGGAGCCTACTGATTTGCCGCAACGGGGTAGAACCTGGGCCACTCTTGGGTTTGTTATTGCAAAACGTAATATTGCTAGATTGTGGGGGCTGTGGGGCCTCCAAAGATTGGTCCATGGAAAGCAGACATGGACTGGTGCATGCGCCAAGAAAAGACAGTTTACGTCGCCAGGGGCTGCCCACAGAAGTGGGTTGGTATTTGGTCTAGCTGGAACGAGTATAGGGGTAATATATGCGAACCCCCCACGACGGCCAAGGTTGACGAACCACTCGCAATGCTGAATGTATGATGTAATCATGTGTATTGTAAGGCTTACGATTTGTGAATTCATGTGCTCTGGCTCGGCTCCCTTCTGGTACAATTGTAAATCCTATACTGAATGCTGGTGCTATACACCACTGTTTTTCTTGCACAGTTAATAAAAAGTTTTTTTTTAATTAATTACTTTCATAGATTTAACACCCAATAAATATCAACTTACCACCCAGATGTTGGAGCGTGCCTGCAACTCTGCATTCACTCTAAACCCACCAAAGTCAGCGTCCACCTCCAGGCCAGCAGACTTGGCCAATTCAACATTGGGTTCCAGTCCCACAGCAGCGATCAGGTGATCAGTCTCAACCTACAGGGACAAAAGAGTCAAATGAAGGCAAATCTGCGTTGTTTGGTGTTTATGTCCTCAATTATATAAACACCTACTTTATTTGACTGACATTACACCAACCTCACCCACTTTAGAAAACCATCTACATGATAGCATGAGGGGACCTAACTCACTTGTTAAGTAGCATAGATAGGTTTTATTTATTCAAGCATCCACCAAATTCCTTTGCATAAAAGAGCTGTGTATAAGAGTCCGTTGCTGTTTACTGTCGAATAACGGACCATGACCCTGAAATATTTAATCAAAGGCGTTGAAATGATCCTCTCTAGAAGAATCAAGTCTTAAGTGTTCCCTGCCACAACCTTCCTGGATGGGGTGGAAATGCTGCAGATGGTGTGAGCAGAAAGAACCCATTAGACATGTGAGGCAAACAGTGAGGTGATGCAGGTCTAGTGTAGGAAGACAATCAGAAACAAAAGTTAGCCACAATTAGCATGGAAACATATCTGAACATCCGAGGCTGGCTGTTGACTGAGCAGAAATTAAAAAAACACAGATGGGGATAGATTTTATTTTCAATTCCCAAACATCAATTTCTGAATGTCAAAGATCCAAGAAACTGCACTGAATGTGAACAGTGAGGGTGAAATCAAAAGTGAAGATGGAAACTTTTGTTTGTTGTGCCAAAATCTTGCAACAGGTGAGCAAAATTAGGTTAAGATATGGTTAAGATATGGTTAACTCATCACCCTGCCTCATCTCCTCACAATGCCTCTGAGGGGAATATAATGGACACACTGACAGAAACGAGATGGTGTAATTCTAATAAAACTTTAATAGCAATGGAGTCTACCCAAAGATCCTTTGAGGCTGGACTGTAAAATATGTAAACTGCAATGAAAGCCACAGAACAAAGAGTTCCTATCCTGGAAGAGTCTGTAAGCAATATAACAGCCAAACAAGTCATTCACAAGTCATCGAAAGGGTGCAATGACTAGAGTTTCTGACTGCAAAATTAAATAAAGATCCTGGACAACAAAGCAAAACCTCGCACATCCTGAGGCTGTGACAAACTGAAGGTACCCAAAGAGACTGTTTAAAAAAAAAAAATTCAAAGGGCTGTCACTGATGATAGAAGAGACTTCCATTGAGATTCTGACATTAACAATCTCTACTTGAACTCTAGATGGAGCAACAGCGACCATGCTCTGGAATAGAGCATAGCAAGTCTTTCGCTTTGAGTGAATTCCTAACTTCTAAGGAGAGGTTCTGGTCCACATATACAAAAGCAAATAGCAGCATAATGGAGTAACAGATCTGCTCGCCTGAAGCTTATTTTAGGAAGCCAGGAGGGCTTCTGGCATCTAGCAGTATCCAGGAACAAACAGGCTTGGCTTACGTGTGTCTCTGCTACACCAGCAAAACACAGCATTGGTCTTTACATTAAAGTCTGCAGCATACACATGACTCACAAAAATAAACTGTGCACTGGGCAAAAGCCTTCCCGGGGAGAGGGCATGAGTGCCCTTCCCCACCACTAAATATGGCCAGCTCACAAAGGCACTCATTAAAACCACAAAGGAGGGAACAAAAACTAAATTAATAGTGTGAGAAGAGACACTGCGAGGAGGCAGGCCCATTTACCAGACCAACAGACACAAAGCAGGTTGAAGGGTACCTTTAAAAGAGTAACTTATCCACATATTGTTTGGGAAATTTTACTTAATCACTGAAGCACTGTGGAGCTGTATCATGTAGACACTGACGAGATCCACCAGTGATCAGTGCCTCTCCACTGGTTTATTTATGGCTACAGAGGAACCTGATCAAATTACCTTAAGCTTTTGATCCATCTGGTACCAGTGTTGTTTGACACCTGAAATATTTACATGAGCTGTTCCGCGATACCAGATAAAAAAACAGTGTCATAAACCAACTGCTGCTTACTAATAAGCAAACACTAGTCCTATGAAAGTCGAATAGATTAAATAAAGAACCTTCATGAGAAAAGAGAGAAGGGATATCATTTTTCTCGCAGTTACTGGGGTGGGAAAGCAACCACAAGAAAGAGCCCTAAGTGCAATGTCAATGCCCTGGGTGCCTTATAAGAGGATACTCGGATGAAAAGGTCGATGTCCTGTTAGTTCCACAATTGTAAGCCTGAACAACGGGTGGCTTGCCTGGTACTGGCCTGAATTGTGCATGATTACATTTTACCATGACTATGGGGTCCAGACTTGGGGGTGAACTCCAAAGATTCACCACCAGATGCAGTGTATTCACTGTGTTTGTTGGCTACTCTTGCAGCCCTTGATCCCATTATCGTGTCAAATAAACCTACAACATCATTTTCTCCAACTAAAACCAGTGTTGACTCAGTCATTTGCCTAGCAGGCTATTATCCCTGTTGGCATCCTCAGTAGATGACCTGGCTATGGGATACGTGTGCTATGCTGCTGACCGGTTGAGAGGAACACAAGGCCAGCTCAGCCGTTCTGTTTGTGCAGTGGGTTCTCCACGTTACTATGAAGGCTGACTGCCTTGATAATGAAGCTCATCTAAGCCTGCTTAGTCATCTGAACATGCAGTGTAGGTGTAGACTGAGTGGCCTACATTTTGTTTGAGAAAAGGTGGACTTAAAAACGACAGGTTTATAAAAAGTGTCAGATAATATGCCAAGCATGAACTTGTTATTTTTAAATTAACTGCTGCACAGAAAATATCACAAGTTACTTACCTAAAATCTTCCCATAGCAGTAACAAAAAGTCTACATGCGAGAAACTACTAACTTTAGTGTCTTTCAAGACATTTTATTAGGCAAACTGGGTGTACAATTTAAACTGCAAGCTGTAGAATCAGGCTTCTCCAACGACCAGCTTGTGAGCAACTGGTAGCTCTCCAGCGATCTGTAAGTAGCTCTCCTGTGTGTGTAGCCCAGTAACAATTAGACACTTTGTTTAGTTGAATTATTACTTGTATCCCAAAATTAAAAGGCATGTAATTGAGATGAAAATGTATGCATTTTGAGATCTCATTAGCAGATCTTTGGAGAAAAAATAGGTACCATTTCAAAATATATTTACAGCTGATATTTGAGAAGTCAACAATACAGCACTGTAAAGACTTAAAAATATTACCTTGGTACCAAAGGCACTTCAGCTATGGCTGTTAAGTATTACCCATGCAGAATCATTCAACATTGACAAACATTTTGAACTGCTGCGCTTAGGTGCTCAGTGCGCGTAATCTTTCATATGGTGGCCACAAATTTAATCTTACAATGACGTTGTCACCAATTCAAACTAATAAAGTTAGTAGCTCAGGATGAATTTCATTGAACACAAGTAGCTTATTTCAGAAAAGGTTGGAGACCCCTTGCTGTAGATCATTCCTAACTATAGCAGCCTTTTGCTTCTGAGTTATGAGGTCACATTGTTTCTGCTAGGCGTTGTAACTGAACAAATAACAGGCAATTCAGGCCCAGTATCAGAGGAGCTTTCTGCTAAAGTGTTTGTGTAATGTATCAGGTCTTTCAGGACACCACTGACCCTCTCATTTTTCTACACTACACAGAATGTAGGTGCAGATATCAGAAGAGTGGGCAACATAGATTGAAGAGTTAGTGGAATCTGACATTTAGTCAACAATATATATATTGTCAAACAAAATTGTATATGCTTTAAAGATAATAAAAACCATCAGTCTCTCAAATTGGGTAATCTTTAATGGTAGCTAGCACGGGAGCTAGAAATGAGATTGTATAAATATTTTCCTGCTCTAGACGTGGATGCACAAAAGTTCCCTGAGAAAATGTATAATCTTCATAAATATGTAACAATTTATATAAGATAAGAGTGTCAAAATTACAGTATCTTTAGGACAGCGGCGAAGATTCAGATATACAGGAGACTGATCTGAAACAAAACATTTCCTACTGGGCGATATACAATGTATACATAAAGAGAACTTGTGATGGATAACTGTAAGGCTCTCCGTAGGCATTCAAATAAATGAACATGGGGGTCCACTCTATGCATATTAAATTGCATAGGACCCAGCCCATATCCCAATTTCTATTGTGTCAGCACATAGTGTACTAAAATGTTCCATTCTGGAGAGGATTATATGGGTTATTAGTTAACTGAGGAAAAACAAAGTGTATTTTTACTCATCCGTGTCTTCACAGAATCGACGCGGCCAGTTTTGGCACCTATCCAAAAGGAGCAGGCACCACTTCAAGGTCAGCTGCTTTCTGCACCAGAACACAAGCCACTGTCAGATGATTTTCAGCCATGTTGGGCCACACTGATGAGGTTCGGCTTGAGCAGTCTCCAGCAACAGTGAGCTGCCAGGTCTTCATCAGGACACATCTGTGTCTAAATGACACTCCCTAAGGTGCAGTTTAAGTTGTGTTGCTCATTGTGAGAGGACCCAAGAATGAAATACAAAGCGTTGGTCAACTTTTGTACCCTAAAAAAAACTAGAACACAATACACTGGAATATTACTCCAGAAGAACCTCAAGTGGCTAAGAATCCGATATGTCCACACATCAAGTTTATGCTGCCCAGAAGACCAGTTCGTAAAATGACAAATATTAAACCTTGTGATTTTACCACGGAGAACAGGTAGTCTCTAACTTCCCAACTCACAGCTGTGTAGTCAGCCTCTCACTGAAGACTGAAAGGTGGAAAATCGATTCTCGATTGGATTCTAACACACAGGAACCCAAATGGTCCAGCATCACTTAGAAACCGGAACAGTACTCAGTGTGCAAACTCGAATCAAAAGGGGGCACGAATGAGCCTCGTGCATTGAGCGGACAGTGCTTGCAGAGCAGAATTGTCAATGAAACGGACAGGTCTGCAGTCTCATGTCCTCATAAAAAGTCCTTCAAAATGGACTCATTACTTTCATGTCGATGGACCGAGAGGCATGACACAAAGCTGTTACAAGAAGGGCAGTCGATTATAAAGCGTAAACTCGTGAGGATTCTATTTAAGTCTGCCATAAACTCTGTAACGTGATTTCATTCAAATAAATAGAAACATTAAGAGGAATTGTAGAGAATAGAGAAGGGAATTGAATACAGAGGCTTAGACTACAAAAAGGGAAAACAAATCTCACCAGAAGCAAATGAAAAGCAAGAGGCGCTGTCAATTTCTAGCAGTCGCTATGCATTGTATTAAAGCAGAAGATGCCCACAGAAGCACAATTAAATGAGTCCGGACAGACACCGGAATGTGAAAGCTGACGAGCATCAAGATGTGCATACCTTTCTTCCATCCTTCAGTTTTATTGTGAGTTTGCCATCCTGGAAAACGACTGACTTCACAACAGCTTCCGGCATCACATTGACTCCCTCTGAAAAAGTAAAAAAACGTGCATGCAACAATGGCTAGCAAACCACACCAATATAGGCTGCCGGTTCTCACAAGGTGATACAATTCATAATTTGAGTTTCCTGAAAGACGAGTGCTGTGATCACCCCATGCCTGAGCATGTGAGGACAGTAAGCAAATTGAAGACAGGGGATATGGTTTTAAATCTGCCCCGTATAGGCAGCGTAAAGACCTTATACCAGTGACGGGGCATTACAAAGGTCACAGCCAAGCACCTAGCCCCTGCGTAGGACTGAACCAGAAATAAATGCACACAGCTGTAAAACAACTCAAATTAGAAGAAAACAAAGACCACCCACCAAGGAAAGGTACTGCCTGTAGAAAATAATCACACTGCTAAATAATGGGCAACAATTCACCTCCCCACAAGGCATAGCCTTGCAGAGTTTGAGATCAAACGCATCAGGGAGTATCTGAGGTTCTTCCCTTTGCCACAACTTCATGGATGGCCTGCCAAGCAGCACAAAAAGTCACTCCCAACCTTCAAAGCTAGCCTTCCCGTTCACTAGTGCGGTGTTAAGCTTATCCATTGTAACACTAAAGTTAGTCTTTATGAACTCTGGACAAATTCCTAATAATCTGGCTCCTATTCAGTAAACTGGTTCCTTTGAGGAACAACTGGCTCCTTGGCAACTGGCTCAAGCATCAAGGCTCCTCTCAGAGAAATGTGTGCAGGACTTGAAACAATTGACCAAAGCATAAAGTTAGTTAAGAAAAGAAAAAACATAAAAGTTCCTAACCAAGGTAATTAAAAAGAGAAACATGTAATAAGTAAAATGACACAAAACTGGATGGATTCGGATGAAGGGAATTAATAAAAAGCACAACAAACCAAGTTGTAAAATGATATATTAGAAGTTTGCTTTGAAATAATTAAAACAATTAAAGCTGGATGCGACTCTTAAAATAAACTGCCCACAAGTAATCAGAGTGTAACATGCTCTGAAAAAGAGCCCAATATCCAGACCATGATTTCCAGGGATTCTTCCCTAAATCTGGTTCAGGCCCACAGCAAAATGCACTGTTCCAATCGGCACTCTGGATTTCCCAGCAGCAGCATTAGACTTCCTGTGTCTATACGATCGTATGCACTCCCCCAGGCACAAGGACGAAAATCCACTCAGTTGCAACATGTGTACTTCTTATTCTCCCAGGCACCCAGTTCATCTGTGTCCAGGACCTTCTACAATGCACAGCTTCAGGAATGAAAAGTTACCTGGACACAGTCTCCAGTCGATAACGCAAACGCATCCATGTGTTTTTCTGTACTAGAAAACGGTCTCCATGAGAATGGGCACACAGGGGTTTTAGAAGGCTGAACAGTTTGTTACTGGCGTCAACGACCTAGCAAATCAAACTCAAGCTTTGCATTTTCTCTAATATCTCTAGCAGTGCTGCTTCGTTTTAATTTTAGAAAAGGCTTTACTATACCAGGTATCCTAATGTTTTGTGCAAAAAAATCCCAAATTGATGGATCTCTTTCTAATTCATTGCAGTGCCCCTCTCATGTTCCCCAAACAGCATTTTTTACCGAGCAAGAATGAACGTCTCCACCTATCCAGAACTCAAAGGAAACCCTCCACGAGGTGTTTCCCCAAATGTCTGAAGATGGATCACTCACACAAAGATACCGTGTTCAGACTTCCTTGAACAAGGAAATGTGCCCTCTGTCTGTGGATAAACTTCCCTCCCTTTCCCAAAGGCTGTTCCTTGGACGTGCCTAAAAAAAACGGGTATTTAGCCACTTTTGCCTCAGGTGAAACAAGTTTGCTTTTAAGGTTCAGGCAGAGAAAATAAAATATAAAAGAAATAGATACGTAGTTGTACAATTTTGACTGGGGGGGGGGGGGTAGAGAGAACCTCCATGCTGTAGAGATCGACTGCAGAGTGCTCACTCTACTGCTACCTCAGGATTTATTCCCTGAACTGGTCACCTATGCCTCGATCCTGAGAGCTGGGGCGACCTGCTATGGCCCAAAAAGAGTGCAAGGAGTCTGGTGAGTGCCGGGGGATCCACCGCTGCTCTTTTTGCCCTCTGAGAAGCCAAAGTCGGAGACTATAAGACGGCAGCCAGGAGGTGCCTGCTACCGTGGTATTGGTGAGTGCGCAGTGGCCTGGTGGGGGACACGGTTCAACCACAGGTCTGATGAACTGGCTTTTGCGCACGGTGGGGCCACATCCCTTCCCACCCCAAACCACACATCACTTCTTGCGACTCAAATCCAGAGAGGAGACGCCCTCCCTCCTTGGTTGTTGGTGTCGATGGCAGGCAGACTTGTGCTGCGGGCCGTTGGGTTTCTACGCTGCAGGGACTGTACATGAGCTGGCCCCCAGGAGGGATGCCTACACCAGACTGCTAACTGTGGGGAGTTGATCAGACAATGGTGAGGCCCTATTGCAGCAATAAACTTGGAAGCACTGCCGCGGAGTGAAACCGCAGCAATGGGGCCAACCCTGCAGCGCTGCTCATCTTAAGAGCCTCCACCTCTACCAGGAAGCACTGCTTTATACACCAAAAGACAGGGCTTGGAATAACAGGTCCTAGAATAACAGGCCAATTTCTCTGGCGAGTACCAAGTAAAGTACTTATTTATCGAAGAGATGACTTCAACATTGAGAGGACAAGGGTCAGGTGGTTGTTCTAGTTCCCCCACCACTGAGCCCCTTAACATGTGGAGAATTGCTAAAAGACTGCATGGAACCAGATTGTTTGATCGATCATCCTCAAAGGAACCTTTTATATGCGGGCTGCGAATTTGGTGGCTCATGCTCATTTCTGCCTCGACACAGTGCCCTGCTTGCCCACCTACCCCGCCCTTGCAGGTCAATCGTCACCTTTACACTTTCTTCGCTCTCCCTTCTGGCCAATGGAGCGGATGCAAAAGCCCAAGAGGACCCCCTACCACAAAGGATACTGGCTCAAACCACGCATCTGGAGATAAATTCAATGGAATCCTGGCTGCCACTCATCCCACCAGAGAGGCTTTGGAAAATAAAACTGACTCCTCGGTGGTGACTCTGAGTTTGAGGGATGATGACAAGAAAATGGCTGATCAGGTGCACAAGGTTGAAGCCACCGTATTGGAGTCATGGAAAGCACAGTAAAAGATCAAGATGGCAGAGCCTGGTGCAATAACATAAGAATTGTTGGATTGCTAGAGAATATTGGAGAATATCAAAGGGCAGTCTATGATCGCCTTTCTAGAGGACTGCCTACAGGAGGTGGTAGCCCTGGAAGGTTGGCATAATTCTATGCCCTAAAGACAGTGCACATGCTGCTAGCTTGGCCTCCCAGATCTGGCACACTACTGCAACCAGTGGTAGTACACCTCATTCAATTCCGAGACCACATCTTTTTTGTTGGAACAGGCGCAAACTGCTGTTCCCTTTATAGTGGAGAAAGCACAGGTTTTGATTTTCCCAGACTTCAAGAAGGCAGTGCAAAAGTTCAGAGCATCTTTCATAGCAATGAAAGACTGCGAGCACTGGAGATATCTTATGCTCGGTTTCCAGCTACACTGAGCGTTCAGCTTGATGCCAAATCTAGATTTTTCACAGACCTAACCGAGGCCTGGGACTGTATAGATACCTATGATAGCCAGTGCCACTTTGAAGAGCTGAACCCCAGCCATACCACATGTGTGCAAACTGACTCGGTCGAGGGGGCCTGGGAGCACCCAGCTCACATGGCGACAGGCTTGAGCTGGCAGGGATGAGGACCTAGCAGCGGCCGCAATGGTGGGACACACTGATGGACACAGAGGAAGCAGGGGGCTCTCCAGAGAGGACTCTGGTTCTGGCATGCAGAACATCCTAGTAACGGGCTTAGGTGTTTTTCTGCCTAAAGTTATGCCTAGAACTGCTGATGACATAATCTAGGTTTCCCATTGAGTTAAAATGGGGTTGGGGAACATAACCGGGTTCTTCACGTTTACATAGCCCAGGAAGCACATCATCCTTTGGGGTACTTATAGACCCCTGTGGGAGGTTCTGGAGAGCGAGAGTTTGATTTGCTTGTCCCAGACTTTATTCCCCCCTTCTTTCAACCTTGAGTGACCAGTCCGCCTTGCTGAATGTCTGATTACATTATGCTTAAGCACAGCTTGGAAGGAGCGCCAAAGCATGTGACCCATGTGGGTTCAGTTTAGGTGTGTTACTACTGTTCAACTACTTTGTTGAATTGTACACTTTCTCCGTAAACGGACTGTCTGGTTGGGGGTCATGGGATGTGATATGCAGGGTCCACAACGCTGGGCTGTTTCTTATTCACTATGGCTAATCCTACTTTAACTACTAAGGTAGTCACCTGGAATGTGAGGGACCTTTATTCTTACAGTAAAATACACTACAAATGTACATTAAAAGATGCAGGGCCCAGGTCGCCTAGCCCAAACTCAATAAAGGGCCTAGATCTGCAAAAACACTGGTGTGGATAGATACATGTTACTACATATTTCTCGTTTGCTAGGGGAATATTAATCTGTATCCTACCAGAGACAATGTTCTTGCCCCAATTTGAGATCACTGACCCAGAAGGCCAGCACATAGAACTAGGAGGCAAGCTTGATAGCAAAGATAAAGCTATCATAAGTATTTATGCCCTGAACACTGACCAACCCACCTCCGACACACTGGCACCCCATATAACCACAGTATTATATATCCACTGAATTTGTGAGAGGATTTCAACCGCATAGCCAATGTCATCCTGGATAAATTTCACCCCTCTCTACCCTCTTTCCCAATTCATAAGATTACTCAGTACTCTTGTAGATGGCATAAAGAGGGGGGTTTAAAGACACCTAGAAGGCTCTTAATCCCGAAGGAAGCTATAATTGCTTTTATTAGGGTATGCATCATTTGTCTAACTAGGTTCATTTTTATGCACTGCAACTATGCATGAAAGGGTGATACAGGCTGAATAGCATGCGAAAACTACACCAACTATAATCTGTAGACCCCTCATCCTGACCCAGATACTCTATGTTGCAGCTTTAGATGGTCCGTTTTGTCAAATCCCCCTTGGGGGATACGATGCACAACTACTTTAGAGTAAATAAGGGAATGTAATCAATTGCATGCTGAGAGAAAACAAGAGAAACACATAAACAAGTTGGAATTGCATAGAACTGGCATTCCGGCACCTCTGGACCACTTGCGGTTAGAAAGGGAAAAACTGTTCTAAATGGTGAAATGGTGCAAAATATATGACCAGTGCACCTATATTGTTAAGGCACACAATAAGAGTGATAAGACTAGGAGAATGTTGGCTTGGCTGGCTAACCCAAAAAAAGAAGTTCCCAAATAATACTACAGCTCCATACTACAAATGATCAAATGTTTTACACACAAGCTGAAATTAATACAGCTTCTCTGGCTTATTATACTCCACTCTATGCGCAGGGAGAGACTGTTGATACTCAGGCCGTCCACAATTATATTATAACTGTTGGAACAAGAAGATTACCTCAAAACATGGTGACCTCTCTTGGCAAAGAGATAGTAGTACAAGACGTGAGGGGCACCATTAAGGTGCATGCTGGGGCAAAGTACCTGGAACTGGATGGTTTACCTATTCAATTCTATGTGACATATGTTGATGATCCAGCTCCTATCTTGACCAAATGGTATAATGCAGCCAGGGCTTCAGGTTGTCTCCCACCAATGATGAGAGGCTTTGTATGTCCTTCTCTTGAAGGGGAGAAAGGACGGAGACCAGGTGACATCTTACAAATGCAGATTATAGAGTGCTACGTAAAATTCTGGTACACAGACAGCTACTTTACCTCTGTGGCCTAAACCATGCCGATCAACCAGGATTTGTACCCATGCATAGCACAGTGCCTATTGTTCGACGATTGGTGCAAGATTTGCATGCCCTCCGAGCAACTCAAGACTTTTGTCTCTTTGACATGAGACTTCCTTCATGTCACAATGGCAAGCATGGGACAAGGCAGCAGGTTCCTAAGCTGGACGTGGCTACTATCTACTACCCAAACAGCCTGTATAAAGACCAGTAGAGTTATCTCGGATGGCTGTTAAGTTAGAAGGGGCAGATGGCAAGTTGCCCTCTTTCGCTGGTACTATTCGCTATGGCCACAGAACTGTTGGCACTTATGCTTTGCAAGGGCAAGTATTATCGAGGGCTACAGGTCGACGGCTCCCCTTATATGTCTCCATTTACATGGACGACATGATATTATACAGGGTGAACGCTTAGACATGAAGGGTGCCTTCAGGGTCTTAGAGGACTTAGGCATACGTGTGAGGCAGCCAAAACCCCCTGAAAAAAGTATGACATGCTCTGGGAGCCAGTTACTTTTAGATATCTGGGAGTACACATTTATTGCACTAAAGCTGAACTGCTGAAGGACTACATCAAAGTGGTGCCAACCTCCCTGGAATAATCTGTGCATTTCTGGCTAACATTTTCGCTATCTGTAATCCGTACAAGTTCAAGTTCTTTATTAAAGTGTTTAGACATTTAAAACCATTACACTAAAAGTTATTAAATATTTTGGAAAAAACTATTATTTTACAGCACTTCGAATATAAAAATATCGACTTGGGTAATTCTTTATTAAAGTGTTTAGACATTTAAAACCATTACACTAAAAGTTATTAAATATTTTGGAAAAAACTATTATTTTACAGCACTTCGAATATAAAAATATCGACTTGGGTAATTGTGCCAGATAGATTTATTTTTTTATTTCCGACACCAATTTAGAAAAAGAAAAGATTTTTAAATTAATTTAGACACCAGTTAGGGATTTTCAGAAACATAGAAAATACAACTGTCAGATTTGAGGCATGAGCATTGAATGAAGGTAATGTGATCCTGTGGGAGAAACATACACTGCATGGGATACTTGCAATCGAGTTACAGGATTGTTCTTTTTAACTTAAGGTAAGTAGGGGCCAAGGGCCTTGGAACCACCAACACTTTTGGTTTACCTGCTCTGGTAAGTCCAGGTGCAGAGGTGCTGGTCGCAAGGGTAGCCTGAAACGCTACAACTGGAGTCTATGGAGAAACCTGAAACCAGAAAAGTGCTGCAAGTGGGGACTTGGGAACAAGTCTGTCGGAACCCATGGGGGGCTCGGTTCTTGAGGGTTTCTAGGGCAAGGGTTCACTGTCGTGGACTCGGGCTGGGGGGAAATCGGGTGCAGAGGTGTTTTGTCCACAAGTCGGTTGCGTTGAAGGTTCTCACTTTTTAGGTCAACCTGGAGATGGGGATAAAACAGGGCCATTCTCGACGATGGCCTCTCTGATGC
This sequence comes from Lissotriton helveticus, assembly GCF_964261635.1. Lineage (NCBI taxonomy): Eukaryota > Metazoa > Chordata > Amphibia > Caudata > Salamandridae > Lissotriton > Lissotriton helveticus. The sequence goes on along the minus strand of NC_136063.1, from coordinate 1,684,625,190 downwards.
AGACATCCCACAGTGAGTTGGTCTTGTCGGTGTTGGTGTCTGGGCTGGCCACTGAACAAGCCTTGGCTGCTGCAAGGGCTTCGATACTCTTGGTTTTGGTGCAGGGCAGCTCCCGTGGGTCCTGGTGTTTCCAAACTTGGTAGGGAGACGGATCTGACCACATGGAGTACAGTGACCTCTTCCTGGGCAACTGCTGCTTCAATGGACCCGGTGCTGACCAGATCGGTGTACCGGACGTTGCGGTTGTTGTGCAGGGAAGGGCTCCTCCACTTCAAGGGAGATGCTGGCTGGTTGAAGAAGTGCTGGCAGCCCTCTGAGGCTTTGGGAGGATGTACAGATGCAGGACAAGTTGAGTCTTTATAATTGTCAGGACAGGAGTGATGAAGCGAGATTCAGAAATAATTTTTATTTCAACTCGTGAAGTCACACTTCCATAAATCAATTAATTATGCTAACAATTTGTGCTGTGTGTGTACTAATTCAATCTAGTTTAAAGTTGCATTTTCACAGAACACGCGGGAAACTAACATGTGTGCTCATAAATGTGCATTATGTTGCATTCTCATGTATGTGGAAAATAATAAATTTATCTTGTCTATTGTCATGTCATAACTAATAGCAGCTGTTTTTAAATAATGGCATGTGCTTATTTTGCTTCCCTTGTCTATGTGGTGTCACTATATTCTCTATAGGTGCATAAAGAACCCTGCTGGATTCAATGAAGAATGGTAGATATAAAATGCTGCTTTATTTGTGCTTTACTGCTAGGTAATTTAGACTAATGGGTTAATTATTAGCAATGATGGGAGGCAACAGAACAAACTGTATTTCTTTCATTAATTATTCTTTGTGTTTGTTTATATAATAGTTTTACAAATGAAGCTTAGAGATGGCTGCAGGAAAATAGTACACTTTTAAAAGTGGCGCAAGAGAGGTGGCGCAGAAAAATGACGCTTTTTGAAAAGAGGCCTAATGATGAAAAAGGCTCAAGAGAAAATAATTCTTAAAGGATGGAAAAAGCCTCTGAGCTTTTATTTTGAAAGGTTTTGGAATTGAACTGCTAAAAAGATGACTCTTTGGAGAAATTTGCTAACGTGCCACGGGAGTTCAGAGCGGACAGGCTCAAGGTTGAAAGGAAGAATCGTGCTTTCGCTACAAAATGTAGCAGCCTAAGGAAGAGCTGCCAAGACTTCTACATGAACAATGAACTAGTGAATTTGCCCGGGCATGTAAGAAGGAGGTGTCGCAGTTTACTGTGGTACGAGGTGGCTCAGCCAATGGAGAACTAGAATTCGTCTGCTGGAATGTGAAAAATAGTTAGCTCAGCCTAATTTAGGGTATAAGAATGGGTTCAGAGAACAGATAGTTGGCTTACGCTCGAGAATTCTGGAGGACGTGTTATGCTGATGGACTTTACACGTGAGGAAAGGAGTTTTTTATTAATTACTTTATTTCTAGGTGATGAGGGTAGAGACAGAGAGATAGTTAGGATTTTGGAAATGCTTAATTTTACTTATTCCTGCTAATGAATAATAATTCTTGATTTATGCTCTTTTTATTAATTCTGAATAAACCTTTCTTTATGACATTTTCTAATGCTTGCTTAATAAAATACCAAAACCTGAGTTTTTCTAGATGTGTTTAAATAAACTTTCTAAAATGACAAGCTGGTCTTGATTATTGTAGATAGTTTAAACAACATATTTAGATCTTATCGCCTCATGATTCAGTCGCTCTATTGTTGATATGGGCCTAGTGTTGTAGTGTAAGTTTTGTGGTAGTAGATAGTGTCATTTGTGCAATATTTTGGTGAGAGCGCTGGATCAATTTCATGGTAGCCATCGGACGGTTTATATGTTGTTTTTGACATACATGTTACATGTTTGACACATATATGTTGGTATATTCATAGGATTAAATTTTAACACATGTTAAGTTTGTTTTGTTTTGTGCTATATGTGAGTTGTACCGGTACAAACTGTGTGATGAGAAGGTAGTCACACAGGGCATTTGATCTGTTTCAGAGTAGTGATATCGCCGTGTATCACAAGTGTTGTGGCCGTGCAACACAGTTTTAGGGCTAGGTGTGAATCTTGTATAGTGAAGATTATCTAAGAAATTTGAACAGCATGAGAATAGGGACAAAGCGCCTGTTGTAAAACTCACTGTGATAAGAGTATTAGTTATATTCGAGCTTGAGTGAAGGGTAGGGTAATGTCGGTGCATGATTATCTATAAACAGGTGAGAGTCCTGTAGGGGTACATGTTTTATATCTATAAACAGGTGAGAGTCCTGTACGGATAACGTCGTTATTTTACTAACGGTGCATGATATCTATAAACAGGTGAGAGTCCTGTACGGGTTTCATGTGTGTTTGAAGTTAGGGATTTTTCCGTGTGAAAGTGCGAGTTTGTTTTGTAATTGTGTTCAAGTTAAACTTTGAAATGTCACTTGGTTGTGCATTCTGAGGGAGATGAGTTCATATATTACTTGTTAGAAGGGCAGAGTAAAAAGATTACTCTACTGGCAAATGAAAATTATTCTATGAGAATAGGGCCGACTATTCCAAGCTGAGAATACTTGAATGTATGTAAACTATCCTATTTAGAGGAACAGACAGATGAGTTCGTTTTATGTACTTACTAAAATGTACCAAAAGTAATTCTAAGGTACTTAGGAATGTTCTAGGTAAAGTCTGTACCATTCTAAGACTTTATAAAGTGTTGCGCGTTGTTTAAATACACTAAAAAGCATTGCGCGCTATTTAAATCCTTTTAAAAGTGCCCCGATCGAAAATTGTGAGGGAGGGGCTGATTAAGGAGTGAAAGCGTGTGGGGAGAGAGCCTGCAGCCGCAGCTGCTGCATATGTCAGAGCCTGTCGCGCTCTCATTGGTTAGAATGTCTGGGCAAAACAGCGCTCTCATTGGCTGAGGCGCGATTAAATGGTTGAAATTTGTTTAAAGTTACAAGTGTTCCCCGTTTGATTTTTTGTCTCTCATGCAGATCGCGCTATTTTTAGAAAATACTGGCTTGATTACATCTTGATTGTATGTTACAGCTGATTTACTGGTCAGCAAGCGTTGCATTAAGTGAGCGTAGCGTTATAGCTTGTAGAATTGCATTTATAAACATCTGTTTTTTTTTTTAACCTTAATTGATAGTTGTGCGCTAATGTTTTAAATTAAAGCTAACTGTCGCGCGAGCATTTTGTGAAGGAGGGGGGCTGGAGTGAGTAAGAGAGCTGTCAGCGCGTCAGCCGCCGCGCTGTCATTGGTTAAACGCTCCGTCGCGTCATACATGGAGCCGCGCTCTGATTGGGCGAAGCTCCGTGTGTTGTGCGAGGTGAGTGAAACTGCGTGCAAATTACGAAGGAGTCGCGCTCTCATTGGGCGAGGCTCCGGCGAGGCCTCTGTATATTTATATGCTTTGTTGATTGTCCTTGCTTGGCATTAAAATATTAACGAAGGGGCCGCGCTGTGATTGGTTGAGGTTCCGGCGTGTTATAGAAAGGTCGTGCACCCATTGGCTATTGACGCGCAGCGTCACTCAAGGGCTGCGACCTTATTGGTTGGGGCTTCGCGAGCCGCGCTCTGATTGGGAGAGGTTTTCCCATTGCAGGTCCCGAGTGTCACGGAGGAGCTGGCTGTGACGTGTGCAGTCACGTGTGAGGAGCCGCGACCTAATTGGTCAGAGCTTCGTGTTTTGTTGTGCGCTGGATTTAGTGATGGGTGCTAGCTCTGAAGCGATAATGAAATCGCGCTACGCTTCCTGAATTTAAATTTTCATTAGGAGGCTTGGTTGAGGGAGGTTTGTTTGTTGTTGCTCGAGAAGAGCCGTATCCTGATTGGCTCAGACGGCGTAGTGTCATATAAAGGCCGCGATCGGATGGGTTGAGGCTCCGGTAGGCATTGTGATTGGCTGAGTGTAGTGCAGTCACACGCTGATTGGTCAAAACACTCGTGATGATGCACATTGTTTACTTTTTGCCAAGGATTTAGTTTTTTCCATGCTATTAATGCCCAAAGCTTCGTTTTAAAATTTTATTTGTTACTAATATTTACCACAATATTAGGAAATAGGAATATACTACAAATTAGTGAATAACAGAGCAGGTACCGTGATTAGGACAAAAATAGCAGCAAAGGTGACTTGAGCAAGAATATTAGTAATATTAACAAATTTAGGTAAAAACAATTGCCATTAGAATTACAAATTAAAGGATTTAGAGATTCCTGGGTGTGAGGGTCAGAAGAAAACAGATTTGAGTTAAAAATGTTGTTAAAGGGGTCAGAAGAATTTTACAGTAGAACAATTAATTTAAATTTAAAGCAAAAACGTCAGGTTTTCTTTTTCCACAGGTATATGTTGCAGAAGGTGTGTAAGTGAAAAATAAGTACATTTAAAAAAACATGTGATTATATGTTGATATTTATTGTTATAAAAAAAATATTTTGCGTTGCTATTGTTTTTGCAAATTAATGTTTTTCTTTCCAGGTTTATAAAAAATTAGTGAATTAGGTAAATTAGGAAATATATTAAATTGACCGAGTTATAAGGTTTTCTATACCTGATAGTGTTAAATTAATTAATTAATTGATCAGCAAATACTGTAAGGAAAATTTAAAGAGTACATTTACCAATTATCTAAAGAAAATGTCTTCCTTGTATAAGAAAATGAAAAAGGTTGTTGCTAAATGTGAGAGTAAATTAATGATTTCCAAATTAGCGAAATTAAATAATAAAAGTGTCAGAGTAGAAAATATTGATCAGTGTACAATTGATGTTGTAAATATGGATCAGAACAGAAATCCAAGAAGACCCCCAGAGCAGATTGATGTAACGCCAAAAGTCCAAGATCAGATTGACATGATGTCAGCTCAAACTTCTTCTAAAAATAATGCAATTGAAAAACATGATGAAATGCCTAGTACTTCTGGAATTAATATTCCTGATCATGTAAATTCATCAAATTATTTAAAGGAGTCCATGAAAATTATGGAAACAGTGACAGTCCCTGTGCTTAGAAAAGATGAAACTAGTCCCGCAGTTTTAAAGGTCCCATTAACTGAAAAGGTTTATTCTATTGTACTTGAAATTGAACTAGTAGGGATTGCAACTCAGCGAGAAACAGAAATGACTTCAGTTCTAGCAGGTGAGAAGTCTGATACTAATCTAATTGAATTGACACAGTCAGACGAGTCAAAATTATGGTCAAATGAAAAGGAAAATGAGATAAATCAGCTAAATAAAGAGCTACGAATACAGCGACAGGTAATGATTCAGCAGATTGAGATGGCTTCATTGCCATTGCAAATTTTTGTTAATGAGCAGACAGACAAAACAGATACAGGATTAAATATAGAACAAGAAAACAGTCCACAAAGAATAGATGTACTTCCAGAATATTGGAATGAAAATGATGTTCTTTTGAGTGAAGACATTCAAGTAAAAGATACAATTGATCAACAGATTAAAACTTTGACTTCTGCAGGTTCGCATTTCAGAAATGCTAATTTGATTAAAAGATTGATTGATGACATTCAATTTGCAGAAAGGTTTGCTGTTGTGATATGTACAGCATACAAAAAGAATGATGAACATGCTTTGAGTTCACTAATACTAACATCTGTAGTTGAAACATGGCAGGTAGTCAAAGGCTTTCAAGATGAAGCAACTCATGAGGAGAAAGGTACATGGTTGAGTACAGATTATAGACCGCGAGATGAGGATGAAATTTTGACACACAAAGATGGCAGAGTAGTTTTACCAAATAACATGATTACTGACATGGACAGAATGTACCATAGAATTGTAGAATTTCTTTACCAGAAGTGTTTGACTTACCAGCAAATGAATACAATTAAGAGAACAGTTGTGAGATTGGGAACAGAAGGACAGGAGAGTGATTCATTCACTGGATTACAAATGGATTTCTGTGAGATGTCAGTGCATGACAAACTGTGCTACATTTTTGTGATTTACTGTTTGTTTTCAAAATGGTTTGAAACATTTCAGATGCGACATGATGATGAAATTACTGTTGCAAATTTAGCAGATGGCAAAGGACATATTGAAAACAGACTGCTCCAATGTACACATAGATTAGAAATTTCAGGTGTTGCGGAGCAAGAGAATGATACTATAAACAGAGATGCAAAAATGAGCCTAGCTATAGGTACAAGGTGGACAGATGTCCTTCCACTTGTTTTGATGTTTCTGAGAAACACTACTGATAAAAAGACAGAATTAAGACCACATGATATTGTTATGGACAAGGTCATGAGTCAGACATTCATACCAGAGAAAAGAATGATGACTATCAATGATAGCATCAATTTGGAGAACTGCAGGAATTTATCAGATGAAATGATTTCTGTGTCTGATGAAGATGAAACTGAAGTGCAAACAAGAGAAAAAGAGCAAGTACTTGATCTGTTACCAGGAAAAAGGATCAGGAAAAAGGTTCGTCTAAAAAGAAATTGTCTAGTGCCAAGGTGGCAGAAAAGGAGGCCAGTCAGTCTTGTCACAACAAATGCAGAGAAGTACAAAAGACTGAAGAGGTGGATTGACACTGGCCATACTTTTCGTGTATCTACACCTGAAAATCCTGATGAGGATAGTGTCACAACTGCTGATTCAGATTCTGAAGAAGAGCCTAAAGAGAATCCAGATCTTGAAGATCGACAAGTTGGTCGATATCTGGAGAACACGAAAAGAAAACAAGCCTTGAATGAAGAAGACTTGAAATTTGTGACTGAAGACTCAGAAATTGATGAAGATCTGCTAGAAAAAGAAGCAGAAGAAGAATGTGATCAGATTGTGATTCAAGACCAGGAGAGTATTGAAAAGCAGAAAAGTAGCTCTGAAAGCAGGAACAAGAATTCTGAAACTGGGAAGTTGAAGGTAATTGAAGAAAAAGAAGATGAATTGCCAAGTACCAGCTACAAAGATGATGTTCCTAACGGAGTGAAGCTGCTGAGTAGAGAAGTACCTGAGTCCAGAATGAAAATTTCTGACACTGAAACTGATGAGAGCGATGAAAATTCTCAAATAAGAAAATTCAGAAAAGGAGCTTGGAGAACAGAATGTAATGTGACCAAGCAAAAGAAGAAATTACTAAGAAAAAGTGATAACTGGCCAGAAGAAATTGAAGGCCTAAAATTCAAATTGAGATACAGATCAAAGAAACAGATTGATGAAAAATCAAGTCAAAAAGATTCTGAAAAGAAAAGTGAGGCAGGAAAGAAAATGGAAGTGATACCTGTAATGGAGGTAAATAGTTGCAGTCAGGAAAAGATTGAAGAGAATAGTGACAATGATTGAAGTACTTACCTGTTAAAAATTTAAGGTTTTCTGTTTTGGCATAAGGCTGAAGAAAATGTGTTAGATGACACAAGGTCGAAGAAATTCTGTTAGCTGAAAAATTAATCTGTGACATTAGGTCGAAGAATAACTGTTAGAAGGTTTAAGTATATAAAAAAAATTTAAAAAAAATTGAAAAGGGGGTGTTAGAAATTTTTAGAAAATTGTGTTAGAATTTTTTTTAGAAAATTTAGACAAATTTTTAAAATTTTTGTTTTATTTTTCTTTGCAAGCTTAATGAAAATACATTCAACAAGTTCAAGATGCTTAATTTTAAATAAATGTTGTAAGATGTCTCTGATATATATGCTCCTAATAATTCTGCTTTGGTTAATTTAGGTTGCTATTTTTTCTTTTAGAAATTATCAAGGAGAAGTTTAAGGTCAATATGACAAGTAAAGCTTCAGCTAGTCAAGACAAACATAGTGTAATACTGACACCTTTATTAGTTATAGTTTTTGCAACACTTTTGTTGAAGCTCAGTTGCATGTTACACAAGAGAAAGAAATAGAACTGGAGGGGTTTCTAAAAACTCAATATGAGAATTGTAGATAAACTGATGAGATAAGTCTTTAGAATTACTAACACAAGTGAAATTGAATCATGTTCATCTTAGATAACATTTTTGCTAAAATATTTGGTGTGGTTTGGTGATTTTAAAATCACCAGATGGGGGAGTTGATGAGGCGAGATTCAGAAATAATTTTTATTTCAACTCGTGAAGTCACACTTCCATAAATCAATTAATTATGCTAACAATTTGTGCTGTGTGTGTACTAATTCAATCTAGTTTAAAGTTGCATTTTCACAGAACACGCGGGAAACTAACATGTGTGCTCATAAATGTGCATTATGTTGCATTCTCATGTATGTGGAAAATAATAAATTAATCTTGTCTATTGTCATGTCATAACTAATAGCAGCTGTTTTTAAATAATGGCATGTGCTTATTTTGCTTCCCTTGTCTATGTGGTGTCACTATATTCTCTATAGGTGCATAAAGAACCCTGCTGGATTCAATGAAGAATGGTAGATATAAAATGCTGCTTTATTTGTGCTTTACTGCTAGGTAATTTAGACTAATGGGTTAATTATTAGCAATGATGGGAGGCAACAGAACAAACTGTATTTCTTTCATTAATTATTCTTTGTGTTTGTTTATATAATAGTTTTACAAATGAAGCTTAGAGATGGCTGCAGGAAAATAGTACACTTTTAAAAGTGGCGCAAGATAGGTGGCGCAGAAAAATGACGCTTTTTGAAAAGAGGCCTAATGATGAAAAAGGCTCAAGAGAAAATAATTCTGAAAGGATGGAAAAAGCCTCTGAGCTTTTATTTTGAAAGGTTTTGGAATTGAACTGCTAAAAAGATGACTCTTTGGAGAAATTTGCTAACGTGCCACGGGAGTTCAGAGCGGACAGGCTCAAGGTTGAAAGGAAGAATCGTGCTTTCGCTACAAAATGTAGCAGCCTAAGGAAGAGCTGCCAAGACTTCTACATGAACAATGAACTAGTGAATTTGCCCGGGCATGTAAGAAGGAGGTGTCACAGTTTACTGTGGTACGAGGTGGCTCAGCCAATGGAGAACTAGAATTCGTCTGCTGGAATGTGAAAAATAGTTCGCTCAGCTTAATTTAGGGTATAAGAATGGGTTCAGAGAACAGATAGTTGGCTTACGCTCGAGAATTCTGGAGGACGTGTTATGCTGATGGACTTTACACGTGAGGAAAGGAGTTTTTTATTAATTACTTTATTTCTAGGTGATGAGGGTAGAGACAGAGAGATAGTTAGGATTTTGGAAATGCTTAATTTTACTTATTCCTGCTAATGAATAATAATTCTTGATTTATGCTCTTTTTTATTAATTCTGAATAAACCTTTCTTTATGACATTTTCTAATGCTTGCTTAATAAAATACCAAAACCTGAGTTTTTCTAGATGTGTTTAAATAAACTTTCTAAAATGACAAGCTGGTCTTGATTATTGTAGATAGTTTAAACAACATATTTAGATCTTATCGCCTCATGATTCAGTCGCTCTATTGTTGATATGGGCCTAGTGTTGTAGTGTAAGTTTTGTGGTAGTAGATAGTGTCATTTGTGCAATATTTTGGTGAGAGCGCTGGATCAGGAGCACGCAGGCAGGCAGGGTTTGCGCTAGGTCCTCAGCCAGTCGACTGTTCTCGTGTTCTTGTGGGCTACTAACCCTTGGGCTCACTATACCCCCTATCTGACCACTTTCTGTGGGGAGTGGGCATAACCCTGTACCAAATTTCCTAATTCCACCAAAATCAAGATGGTGGAACCGTCCATTCGTGGAAGACATCAGGCTGCTCACCTTATGGGTGTGACTAGCATGGTGATGCAACACACCAACTTGCATAGCTAATTTCCTGCCTGTCCTGGTGCCAAATGAGCCGCAGAGGGTGGCATCTCCCAGGTCTTGGGAAAGCGGAGGTTGCCAATCAAAAGTGGTAGGGGCTTTAAGGCCCCTGACCCTGATATGCTAAATCACTAGCCATTCTGCTGGAAAAGGTGTGAACACCTTCCTCCGGAGTAGGCATCTTTTCTGTCCTCAGACCGTGGGCTCTCATCTGCAGGGGGTCAGATACGTGTCTGTTGTGGCAGACTGGTTGATACCAATCAGCCAGCACACTAGGTAGGGGTAGGTTTTTCAGGGGGAACCTCTAAGGTACCCTGTGTGTGCACGTCATAATAAATCTTGTACTAGCAACAGTACAGGTTTATTAAGATAAGATGTTTGATACCAAACACCACAGGTTTCAGTAAAGCCATTGTGTAGCTGGGGAACTTGTAATGGCCAATGTCCAGTACATATACCTAAGATGGCTTCCCTATTCACTTGTACCCCCTAGAAATCGACTAGACAGCACGGGGGCCTATCGGCTCATGAAGATATGCCCTCATATGTACTATAATGCACCCTGCCTCAGGGCTACAACGCCTGCTGTTGCGGTGAGTTACATATATTATATGCACTGCCTTTTGCATGGCACAGCAAGTGTGCCATGTCATATTTTCACTCATGGTTTGCACCATAAAACAAAGTCTGCAATGGCAGACTGCATGAAAATTGTCTGGGGGTCCCTTGAAGTGGCATAATACATGCAGCAGCCCTTAGGGACCCTCTTTGGTACCCATGCTCTAGGTATCAGGAGTTCCACTTACTAGGGACTAACAGGGGTGCCAAAGTGGGTGCCAAAGTGGGTGCCAGTTGTGTTACAATTAGACCATTTTACTGTGCTTTAGGAAAGAGCACTGGCACTGGGGCCTGGTTAGCAATGACACAGTGTACATCAGTTAAAAACATCTATACCATTTGGCAAAAAGTGGGGGTGACCATGACATAAACGAAAACTTTCCTACACAACCGGACTTGGCTTTGTTAACAGTGGGCCGCAGACATGGGCCAAGCGCTCACAGATGGTAACTGGAATAATGTGCCCCAATATAGCCCTTGCACATCCCAGGACACCCGGTTTAAAATAATGCAATACTAATATCTTCACAAGTTATACTTCACCATTATATGGATCAATATTATGTTGACAGGGGCCTATGCGACCTGCCGAAGAAGCAAAGTAGAGGAGGCTGATTTCTACCACATGGTGCTGGATTGCCCAATTCCTACGCATGTAACGCTTCATGTATTTTTGCATTGTGAGATTGTGGTGACCTTCGCCTATGCGTTTTAACTGACTCCATTTTGAATTAACATTTTGTGCTCTCATTTTGTGCCTTCTAGCAGCTTCAGAGTATGATGTTTTAATTTCTTTTCAGCACAGAACAAAAACAGCCTTGCGTAGAACAGAACATGTGGGATGTGCATTTGAAAGCATGAGAGAAGAATGTACTTCTCTGTCTCAGAGTCAAAACACGGAGGTTCATCCGGCTTCCGTCTTGACCTTGGAAAAGACCATTACGGTCAGCCTTGGTTTTGCAACAGATGAAGGGAGAAGGAATTTCTAGAAGTCTCTCTCTGTGTTAGTAAAATTAATTAAAGGTGGCAAATCTTGGCGCGGATACAGGAGCTTTCTGTGGAACAGATGTGTTGCCGAAGGGAACTTTAACGGTCCATATCGAGACTTCTGCCTGACTGTCAAGGGCTCCTCTAGTTTTTCTGGCTAGAATGTTGATAGACCATTCGATGATGTATTTGTTATACTTATTTCGTGTTTATAAGCTATACGTTTTATTGCCTTGTGATGTTTTCATGTTGTGGTCTTCATAATTGATTTTTTCATTTGACAGTGTTTAGTCCTGGCATTTGACAGCGCTTGTTTCTTTCACTGGATGCCCATTATTATTATTTGCTTATGTTTTGCTTCTTTGCATTTGACTTGTGAATGTTCCATTATTATCTGCTTGTGTTTTATTTTGATTACCTGTGAGTGTTTTGTATTACTTGCTTACACACTCATGATATATATACACACACACACACACACACAAACACTTGCATGCTGTTTACCTGTTTCATTTGACATCTGGGAGAGTCTTTCTGCTAGAGAGTGTTGCATTAATGAAACCCCAAGTTTTTATTTTGAAACTGCCTTTTGATTTGCCTCATTTTGTGAGTGCGGAGACTCCTTTCCAGGTGCTTTTTCCTGCTTTACCGAGTGCTCGTCTTGGGAGTGCTGAATTTATTTTATTTGGGAGTGTAAAGCAAGACCAAGCATTTCTGGAATGCAGTGGTAAATCATTTCTACGGGAAGGAATATCACTAAGACCCCAGAGGTACGCTTGTTGGAACCATTTCCAAAGCCTAAAGCTAACCTAATCTCCACCAGACTTGTAGATTTGGCCATGGTTCTAGCTCATCTGCAACTTTCTATATTTTGAAGTCTGCCACTGGCCCTACCCATAAGGGATAGAGGTAGGAGTTATCTAAATGTGCTGAGTGTGGAGGGGCACTAATGAAAATGTAAGGGCAGAAGCGTAAGCGCAGTCCTGAGCATGCACAGGCTGGGAGATGATCTGCAGGACTGCTCGTTAATAAATGACAGAGGACGGATGCTCTCTAATCCAGATGATGATCTTTCTGAGAATTGATGGCCCAGTACAACGCGAGCCATGGGGGACAAGTTTCACTGACAAGGCTATATCAGCTCACTCACAATCTGCTAAGAGTGCAACTAGTGGGCCCTGCGGCCCAGATAATACCCACCAGGCCACCATAGAATGGTAACAGTGCTTGGGTAAACACTTCAGTGGAAATCTGTTGAAGTTTTCCTTTAATTTTATGTTTAGGTTTCTTCCCCCCTTCTCTTTGGGTCTGCTCATATTTACAGATTATGCTGCACTTCCACAATCTGCTTTTGTACATACACGTTGCAGCACTGTCTTTTTGATTGCAGATCTCATTCCTTGAGACAGCTGCATTATTTTCAGTTATACAGAGAACTGTTAATTTTGTACCAATAATATTTCAATTGTTGTTGCTACTGAACTGATTCTTCTCATTGACGTAAATATATGTAGCAAAAAAGCGCACCATGCTTGTTTGTACTTAATATCAAGTTGTCACACTGAGAAAAATGAATAGTGTTTAATATTAAAAAAATAGACCAACAGTTGATATAATCAAAATCTAATGTTCCTATTGACTGTTACACTCATCAATACTCATGTTGCATAAACATTTAGACAAACTTGTAGCAATTTAGTCGGAAATTATCGCCTGGAGATTGATACACGCTGTCAGTTTAACATCACATACTTAAGTTTGCAAAGCTTCACCAGTTATGTAACGAGTATGGTGAATAATTCAGCTAAATGTCACTTCACCTAGCCAGATCTACCAATGTTCAAAAGACTGGCAGAACTCAAGTCTCATCCATGTTTAAGGTGCTAGTTACATATAAGAAACCATTTCTTACATGCCCATGCTTTCCAACATTCACGATTTTTAAAGCAGGATGTAATCAAACTCACTCTTGAAAGGCACTAGGTAGACAGTTTAAGAGAACGTCAATAAAACAAATAACCTGTTTTGGAACCTCACATGGACTTTATGAAGTGTGCTTAAATGGCGCTTAATTGTACATAGATGATTTGCATTTGCAATCCCCACTATACCATTTGCTTCTAAGCTGAAGCCTAACGAGTAAAACAGCTTCCATTAAAAAAAAACTAAAAAAAACCACTGCTACGACAACAGACTTACCTCTCCGTATTTTGTTTGTGGTCCAGTTACTAAGATATTCTGGAAGAACCTTTCCCATGTTCCCAGTCTCTGGGAACATCTGAATCACTTCTAGGCCGGTAAGTCGTGCTGTAGGGGAAAATAGGAGAATGAAGACAATAGTATGGATTTCCCATGCTGGCCAAGTGCACAAGACAGGCAATTCACACTAGCCAGAGCTTCAATCACCAGACACAGAATTAGGGGTCTTGATACGCCTGAAGTGGTGCCAGCTCCACAGAGAAAGGCGTTCCCTTGGTTAAACTTCGCAAACCAAAATCAATCATGTGGACTTGGATGAACGGAACACAAGCAGAAGCGCAGTATAGCAACCAACAACTAATATGAATAATACACAAATTAATAAAAAGCCTAGAAGCTTTCAAGTGATGGAATGATATCTGTTTATCTTTAAGATTACAACCTATAATGGTTCCTTGTAGGTTTTGTACATCTCTTCGGAGGCATTATTATCTGCGATAATACTTGTGTGTTTCACAAATGACAAATCAATTTAAGAAAATCATTGCAACATTACGATCAAACGCAAGGAGAAGCGAGATTCTTGAAACAAAATTTCAAAAAATGAAAATGTTAACTTAATGGAGTTTAGAAAACTCAGGCTTTTGGCTCTTTTTTAAAATCACAAACATAAGCGTACTGTTCCTTTATGAGCAGAGGCAATATCTGTTCATTTGAAAAGGTTCACCTTAGAGATCCACATAAGGCGACATGCACTTAGGTCTTTTCCGGATCTCTGACCCTGTCAAGCATAACCAAGACATCATAGTTACGCAACATTTGTGCTGGCCTGACATAAAGAGGTCACTGGTGGGGAGTTAACGACAGAGTGTTAATGAAAAGGATAGAAGATCTGGATGAAGAGTACTGTTGTCACCAAGAGCGAGTTTTTCTATACACCCGTATCTGGCTAATCAAAACTTGTGAAGAGCTTGAAACGTGGAATTTGGGAGGAGACAGCTTAGGGCTAATCCAGGTTGAAAACCAACAACATGCTGCCAAGGACAGACACATCATATTCATTTTAAAATCTCAATAAAAGAATCCAGAGTAATAGTAGTAGAATGTGAGCAGTATCACCCATGTTGGTGACACGAAATCTACCCATCTGTCAATCTGGCAAGGCGGAATAAGCATTAACGCCATCTGGAGGAGAAGCTCCTAGGATTCCATTAGAGCAAGAAGCCCTGGGGACTCTCTGGTGTACATTGACAGCTTTCAAAGCTCGTTTACATTAGGGCATTACCAACATATGTGATTAACAGACCAAAATGAACTTTAAGCTGCTTAGCTGCAACCAGGTAAACCTAAAGGGCTGAAACCAACAACCAAACAGCACTTGAAATATCACATTGTGGAAAAGTAAATTTTGCCATGTTCTGTGTCCCTACGTGTCCTCCATTTTATGTTATGTGTGCATGATTAAATATGCATATGTATCCCCCATGTTTGATTAAAGACGCAATTACAGTTGTGTCCATCACTAGTATGCCAGTTTCCAGTTCTCGTGAAAGCTACGAGTATCAGGCCTATGTAAAGTTGCGTTGCCACGTTTCTCAGTGTGCACGTTATTTCATTGTAAAGTCCCCGTTTCTGGGCCTCAAAAGGGCCCGGACACCAGATTCAGCTCCTGTCTTCTGAGTCCTCGCTGAGGAGCGATACAGCCCCCACCTGTATCCTCGACCCTTCACTTACTTCCTGCCTCACAGTGCCCGGCTCAGCCTGGCTCTGCCTCTGAGTCTGCCAAGAGTATGTTATGATTCTAGTTATCAGTCCAGCCCTCCTTCTCTGCATTCCTAAGCTACTGAATCGCATCAATAGTTTCCGTCATTGTCTAGCCTTTACGTCTCCATGTAAGAGAAATACTGCATTTAATGGTCATTTAATATTCTTCATCACGCACTACATGTAGAATAATGCATGCTCCAGTCTTAGAGTCCGTTAGCCTTTACCCCGATAACTTTTGGATTCTATCAACATGTTCTCTAAACATCAGATACTAGATACTGTTTAGGTACATGTCGCCCTGACTCTCCAGACTTCAGTCTCTGCTCCTAGCACAGAGTTCATAGCCCCCAGCTTCTCCTAGTAACACGTCATTGTCAGTTTGCGCGCACCATTAGGTTAGAGGTCCCGGCTCCTTAGGTAGCCCCCTCCATGTTTCCGCCCCATTTATGACATATTCTGTTACGTTTGCATCACATGTCTATGTATACGCCCCTGTTACACCCATTTTCACCCTTATCTTTCGCGACTGCTATTGACCACGCCCACTGCTCCGCCTACTGTAATTCATTGTAATGTAACTGTTTTAGTATATATATTTGTGCACTGTTATTAAATGTTACGCCGATTCTGATCCTGCCCCCGGCAGCGCTGCCATCCTGTTCCCGTGCAGGTTGTCCTGTTCCTGTCCTTTATGCTGTATTAAAACCTGCAAACTCCTACTACCTCGAATCTTGACTCTTATTTATTGAGCTATCTGTTATTGCTATGTCCAGTAAAACCTAGATCCGGTATTATTTATTTATATACCACATAATGGCGCCCGAATAGGGACTTGCCCTTTCCCCACGCGCCGGTGAAGCCACGCCGGCCCCCTGACCCTCTGCAGCCGTGACGGAACCATACCGTGCACGTGCAGATATTTCTGCTTCAAGTATCCCTCAGGCCCACGGAGGAGACGGAGGTGGCGGTCCAGCATCCAGACGAGGCGGTGGAGGAACGCGGCGAGTCCCGACCAGAGCCCAAGCCGAGAGTCCAAGGTCCGAGGTATCCGGAGGCCCACCCGTAACAGAAGTCCGAAGTTCGTCCGTCCGGCGTCGAAGCAGTCCAGTCCAGTCCGAGGCCTTCCGTTCTTGCTGCCCGGTGAGTACCATTGCTGGGGTAGTATCTAGACAGGGTCAGTCTAATTGACTCTGGTCCGTGGGTTGGTGGTACACAGACCCAAAACGAAGTGTCCACTTCGGTGGATGCGGGTCCTGACGTGTCTCTTTATGAGACCGGTAAGTTTCGTACTGTTTCAGCAGTGCATCTAGTTTCTGTTCTAGTCAGTTCTGTTCTCGAGAAAATTCATGTATTCTGTTTTCAGTATTCCAGGTAGTATTCTGTTCGAACTGTTATTTTAAATGTTCTTCATGTATTTTTAATGTCGTGGTATGAAAGTGGTGTAGTTATCGTGTTCGTTGTGTATTGTATTGTGTCTAGATTACAGTTCAGTCATGCCTTTATTTTCTAAATTACGTCAGTTAAAAACCAGAAAAGGTCTGCTAGAAGCAGCAGTTCCTGTCCCGCCTAGGGACAGTCCAGGTCATTTTATGTATCAGAAGCATGGCATAAGTGCCATATTATATCTAGATTTATGGGTAGAGTATACCAAAGAGTTAGAGGAAAAGTATAGATGGCCCGTATCAGGCACATGGGATGCCGAGTGCATCATGAGAGTAGAAGAAGCATTATGGAAAAAGAAAGCCAGACAGTCACAGAAGGATGCCATCGAGTTATGGCGCAAAGAATCTCATAAAAGAACCGAAAAAGAAATCAGAAAGTCAGAACTAAGTAGAGAATCCTTAGAACGAGCCCAAGAAAGGGAACTAATCGAGATAGGTGAACGAGTTAAAACAGAACAGTCAGACAGACAGAGGCATGCCCTTATTAAGGGTATGTATCCTCTTCTTGCCGAGGGCTTGCCAAAAGCAACCCCGGAGGCATCCAGTAACTTTCCGCCACCACTAGTTCCGACCAAGCTACGTCACAAACCGACCGCAGCTGATATTTTCATCTCGTCCTATTTGGACGACACAGTCCCAGAATATGCGAATCCTGTTCCGCCAGTCCCTGTAAATAATGTAAATCTAGCTCCTCCAGACACCGGGGCACCTCTTGCAGTACCTGCTACGGTACCCCCGGTCCAGCCTACATTACAATTTCCCGCCGCGCTAGTACGAAGAGTATCAGTCGACGATTCCAGTTTAGGGGCCGCAGGAGGAGGTCCTCCTGGTACCCCGCCACCACACCAACGTAGAACATTGGCCGAGTTACATGAATGTGCGTTACAGCGTACGCCCAAATATAAGTCCGCTGCAGACATCCGACGAGCTCTCACTGAATGCCGCTATGATCCAGTTGCAGGTGATGATAGTACAGTAATATATTCCATCCGTGTAAGACGGGTGACCGGGTATTTGGACACCCTACCAGATATGAAAGGAGATCTAGACAGAATATATTGTTTCATCCGTACAGGGGATGATCCAGAAAGTATTGGCGAAGCCATGTCTCAAAGGAAAGCTGAGATCCAGCTCATGTTATTAAAGTTTCTGATTAATTGTCTAATAAGAGAACAAGATTCCCCGACTAAAGATCCGGCCGAAATGAAAATTCTGACAAGGTGGAGTGATAATATAGCCGAGGGTAAACACAAGACTATCAGTAGTATAGAGAGTATGTACAAGAAAATTCGTAAGGAAATACTAAAGTTACACGAACAACGTAAAGCAGCACAAGTAAGCGAGAAAGAAAATGACTCTACTGAAGAGGTAGAGGACGAGAATCCCACTAGAATAGCGTATGTAGGAAAATCTAGATTTCCAGATCGCCATTTGCGCCTAGAACACAAGTCAGTTTTACATCATCCAGCACCAGAACAAGGTTCTCTGGAACAAGTATTTCAAGCTACCAATCACATTCTGAAATCACGAATCGGTTACAGTGAGTTAAGTACCATGCATGAACAAGAACTAGCCCGATCAGCAGTCCGATGGATTACTGATTCTACCACTTTTCCAGACGAAATAGTGGCACAAATGTTTCTGAAACTGCCTCCAGCCGAGCAACGACTGGTGGGTATGTATATGATCCAGCACCTCATTACTCTGTATGAGGGTCAACATTCTGATCCAGGTCCGTTACACGATGTCCTGAACGAGTTACTCCAGTATAGATGGAAAGGTTTAGGTACCGATTTAATTAGTGTCATCCTAGAACAGCGCCACAAATATAGAACGTTTTTGAATCCGCATTTTGTTCATGTCTCACCTCCAGAAAGTAAACCGTTTTACATAGACAGACAGAATCCGTTACGAGAAGTACACCCAGTTAGGACAACAGATGGTGAAATGCAACGAGTGTTTGTTTACACTCCGATTACAAAGATGGAACTCTTAGAGATGAAGAAATTAATTCCCTGTCATGACAAAGATCCAGCAGGGTTCCACCGAGAATTAAAAGACATGCTCCGTATGGGAGAATACACGTATCCAGATATAATTAAAATGTTAAAAGTCCTGTTGCCCGCAGGGGTATATGAGAAACTCAAGGAAAAAGATTGGGAGGTGGGAGAGAAAAAGATCGATTGGGCAGTTCTAGAAGCCGAAGATAAGATACGAGTACCAGCTACCGGTCTAGGAGAAAAATGTAAAGAATTACCAGAACTGTTAATACAAGTTTTGCCAAGATTATTAGCCACTAAAAAGGAAGACTGGGATGCAATCTCAGCCTGTAAACAGAAACAAGACGAAGACACTAGTGATTTTTATTCTAGATTCGAGAAATGTTTTAGTATCAACAGTGGCCTCAAGACAAGTAGCGAGTCATACCCTCATCTTTTTGTTACTAAATTAGTCGAGAATTCAAGTCCACAAGTTAAGAATCGAGTTTTGAAAGTCGAAAGTACCTGGCAAGCTAATACCCCGTCCCAGATGTTACAGATGCTTCAATACCACCAGAATAGAATCAGAGAAGAACAAGATCATGAAAGGAAACGTATGAAAGACACGAAAATGAAAGTACTGGTTGCACAATCTGTTCCTCAAGACAGTCAGAAGAGGGGTACGAATCAAGCCAGTCATCCTGCAGCTCCCGTTAAAGGGAACTGCAATTATTGTAAACAGCCAGGTCATTATATAAACGAGTGTGCAGTTCTGAAACACAACATAGCTACTGGTAAAACTAAAGAAAGACCACGTCCGCCTAGACAAGAACAAGTTTCACAGACTTCTCAGCCACAGAATGCACAACAGACAGTTCCAGCACCGCAGCCTATTGCTGCAACACAGCATGTTACACAACAGATGTACCAGTATGCACAGTCCGAGTATCCAGAGTATCAGCCATATTCATGAAACAGCCTAGAGAGGGAGGTAGGCTTGCCTCTCATTGAGATACCTGTAGATCAAGAGGTTCCCTATGTTCATAGTCAAGTATTAGGGAAAGACAGAAAGTTTTTGATTGATACAGGGGCAAGTAGGACCACCATCAGTCACGCCGAAGTTCCAGGGGC
This sequence comes from Lissotriton helveticus, assembly GCF_964261635.1. Classification (NCBI taxonomy): domain Eukaryota; kingdom Metazoa; phylum Chordata; class Amphibia; order Caudata; family Salamandridae; genus Lissotriton; species Lissotriton helveticus. Next base: position 1,684,605,323 of record NC_136063.1, on the reverse strand, counting down.
TCCGCTCTCAGGCTCTAGAAATGTTTCCCTTGGATTTTCAGGAAAGCCTATTATAAACGAGATATCTAAGCCAGTTACTCTAGAAGTAGGTCCATTGTCCCGCACTACTGATCTGTTACTTACGAAGTCATGTCCAGAAAATTTGTTAGGTATTAAAACACTGAAAGAACTAGGTGCAGTTATTTGCTGTTCCCCAGAGGGAATACGATTGTTCCTACGTGACTTCAAGGGTCACTATGTATTACGAGATTTTGATCCGAGATTGTCTAATGTTCCGCAGCATCTATGGGCACAAGGTCCAACTGATGTTGGCTATATGCAAATCACACCCCATCGTGTGACTCTCAAGCCAGGTGTAGTGTTACCACGAATCAGACAGTACAGATTGCCACCTGAGGCTGTAGCAGCCTTATCCACAATTATTGACGAGCTCATGGCTCAAGGAGTAGTTGTAGAAACTGACTCCAATGTATGTAATTCTCCGATCATTCCAGTCATGAAACGTACTGATCCAAATGCACCCCCAGTATATCGATTAGTGATTGACCTTCGAGAGCTTAACAAATGTATTATTCCCCAGTACCCAGTTGTCCCAGATATCTCTTCCCTATTGACAGCCATTGATTCTGAAGCCTCATTTTTTTCAGTCATAGACCTCAAGAACGCATTTTTTAGTGTCCCCATTCATCCAGACAGCCAGTTCCTTTTCGGATTTTGTTTAAATGGAAGGAGCTATATGTTCACACGAGCTCCTCAGGGTTTCACAGAAAGTCCTAGTATTTACAGTCAAGCACTTAAAAGACAACTAGACAATATTCACATGCCAACTGACACTGCCCTGCTCCAGTATGTCGATGATCTACTGATCACAGCCCGTTCTGAACGTGCTTGCGAGCGAGCATCCCTTACAGTCTTGTATTTCCTTGCCGAGATGGGGCACAAGGTGTCCCCTTCTAAGCTTCAATTCTGTGTCCAGCAAGTGATCTACTTAGGCCACTTACTGTCCAAGAGGGGTAGGCAGTTGACACCTGACCGTATCCAGTTAATAGCGAGTCTTCCTCAGCCCAAGACCCAGAAGGAGGTACGTGCTTTTATCGGCCTCACTTCTTACTGCAGACAATGGATTCCTCAGTATGCATTTCTAGCTAAGCCACTGATACAGTTAACGACACAGGAGGCAGCCGTATCGACTGTCCTCCCTTGGACATCTGAACATACACTTAGTTTTAATGAGTTAAAGAAAGCTCTATGCCAAGCTCCAGTTCTAGCAACACCGAACTACAGTAAGCCTTTTACACTTTTTGTCACTGAACGCGAAGGTACAGCATTATCTGTTCTCACACAAGATCAAGCAGGACAATACAAGCCCTGTGCTTATTTTTCGAGCACATTAGTTTCTGTAGCCCAGGCTCTGCCTGCGTGCCTCAAGTCAGTTGCAGCCACAGCACTAGCTATTAGACAAAGTGATTCCATAGTATTAGGACATTCCTTGACAGTACAAGTTCCACACTCCGTGGAAGTTCTTTTAAACCGAACACAGACTCAGCACTTGACAATTACACGTTTAACAGGTTATGAATTGACACTGTTCCAGCCACACATAGAAATCAGACGCTGCAACGTTCTAAATCATGCAACACTGTTACCGTCAGTTAATTCAAATCCTGCCACACACGACTGTGTGGAAGTAGTTAACACTATGACTAAGCCAAGACAAGACTTGACAGATATTCCATTACCAGATCCCGACCTGACACTTTATGTGGATGGTTCATGAATGAGAACAAGTACAGGAGAACTAGTAGCCGCGTATGCAGTGACTACTGACACTGAAGTTATTGAAACACACCGTATTGACACCCTGTCTGCTCAAGCAGCAGAGCTAGTTGCTCTGACTCAAGCCTGCATACATGCTAAAAACCTGAAAGTTAATGTTTACACAGATTCACGTTATGCATTCGGAGTCGTACACGACTTTGGAGTGCTCTGGCAGGAGAGAGGTTTCATGACTTCTCATGGAACCAAGATTCAGCATGGTCTCCTTATCCAAGCTCTGTTAGATGCCATACACTTACCGACATCTATTGCTATCATGAAATGCAAAGCACATACGAAAGTTACTGACACTATTTCTCAAGGTAATGATCTAGCAGATCGCACAGCCAAGCTTACAGCACAGACACCAGACATTCCAGTTAATAAGACACCGACATCCACTCTAGAACAGACTACATGTATGACAGTTAAGGACCCTACTCAAGATGTCATAGATATCCAGTTACATGCTACTCCCGAGGAAATCAAGAAATGGTCCGAACAAGGAGGGGTCCAGACAGATCAGGGATGGGTAACGAAGGGTAAAGCCACATGGTTTCTCCCCGACTCTATGGTTCAAGTCATTATCAATACCGCACATAGTCCAGCACATTTAGGAGAAAAAGCTATGTTAGATAGTATCCAGAACATTTGGTTCAACAAGCATTTACGAGCTGCAGCCAAGCAGAAAGTCCGTACCTGTATGATATGTTGTCAGTTTAATCCAGGTAAAAGTGTCCCGGTGGAACAAGGTGGATTCCAGCCTCCTGACCACCCTTTTGAAGTCCTCCAGATGGATTATATTCAGATGGAGCGATGTCGAGGTTTCAAGTATGTCCTTGTAGTTGTATGCGCTTTGTCCAGATGGACAGAAGCATATCCAGTCCCAGATTACACAGCCGCGACCACTGCCAAGCAGTTGGTTCGTGAATTCTTCCCCCGTTACGGACTCCCTAGAGTCGTATATTCAGACAACGGCCAACCATTCTCATCCGAGCTTATGAAACATATTTCCCTGTTGTTAGGGTACCAGTGGAAGTTCCATTGTGTACGCCATCCAGAAGCAGCCGGTCTCGTAGAGAGACATAATCAGACCCTGAAAATCCGAATTGCAAAAGTATGTAAAGAGAAAGGTGTGGACTGGCTAGTAGCTCTGCCAGTTGCCTTGTTTTATATGCGCATGGTCGCACATTCCAGATCAGGTCTGTCCCCTTATGAGGTCGTGTTCGGCCGCCCCCCTAACATGTGGGGTACACCTAGACCTCGAAGTATTACCGATGTTTCAAGTAATATGCTGACAGATTACCTAGCTTCCTTGATGTCTGCCCTCAACTCTTGTCGTTCACAGGTTGCTGCCGCATTTCCAGACAATACCGAGGTGGCACCGCATGAAATCGTTCCCGGATCCATGGTTCTTGTCCGGAATTTTGATCGTTCAAGTCCGCTGGAGCCTCGCTGGAAGGAACCCCGACAGGTCCTCCTGGCCACCCGTACTGCCGTCAAGCTGGAAGGCAGGAAGGGCTGGGTCCATTTGTCACATGTGAAAAGATTTTTTGGACTGAAACCTGTTTCAAAGAACATTTCCGAGGATCTTAAAGACTGCCAAAGTACTATTCTTAAGGACTGTACCGCAAAAGACATTGCTACGAACCCTTCCCTGTTAGAGAAAACTCCGCAACAGGAGTATAAGCTTAAACTAAGGTCTAGTAAAATAAGTCAGCCAGTTTGATTGTCTAAGTCCTCCCCTAGGTGAAACGGTTAGACCGGTTTCTGACATGTATATAATAGACCCCCACAGAGAGAGAGTTAATGAGAACTCTAGCAGTTGCACTATTATTTTATGTTTTCTGCTATATTTCAGCATTATGATTTCCTGCACCAGTTATGCATTTTATTTGTGTTTTTCAGTTTCTCATGTAAATAAGTCTGCTAATGTTACAGTAGAGCACACGTTTAGTGATCTGCCTCCTCATGAACTTTCTTATCGTCTTGCTATGCGTAATAACTCCTTTATCCGCATGTTACATTATTCACACCAGACCAGCAATGCCACAAATTGTTGGGTGTGTGGTCGACTCCCCCCTTTCCAGACACCGAAGGGAGTTCTGCCACTTTTTCCTTATCCATTTTCACATAATGGTTCGCGTGGAGCATGGTCCACGTTAACGTCATCCTCAACAGATATGTCCTTTCTGAACAGCACATGTTTCCCAGACAAGCAAGGTCTTCCCCACAGAACAGGGTTAGATCTAGAGAATGAAGTTTATAATCTAGGTAATTATTCTTCGAATTTCATGGTCCTGAATGTTCAGTCTGATTCTACTCCAGACTTACCTGCTATTTCAGTACTACCAGTCAAAGGTGAATTATGTGTCCGAAATAATGGTTCCGTACATGTAGGCCATAGTGATTGTACTACTATTGTCAAGTATAGTGACAGTAGGAAATCTATTTTCAAAGCTTCACGTCATTCTTATTTTGTTTGTGGTCAGATCGCATATGTTCGTCTGCCCCTCGATTGGGAGGGAACATGTTACATTGCCTTCCTACTGCCACCAGTTTTCCTAGCCCCACCTGACTATCATAGGAATTCCCACCTAGTACATACTAGACACAAGAGAAATCTCCCGATTGTCGATTATACTGAAACTGCTCTAGAACAATACATAGATATCAATAAAGGTGTCTTCCCCTACTTAGGTACTGTTGTAAATAGTAAACTGATACGTAGATTAACCAGAACACTTGAAGCAGTAGTGATTGAGACTACTTCTGCTCTAGGTAACTTAACCGAAGAACAATCCTTTATGAGAATTGTCGTGCTCCAGAATCGTCTCGTCCTTGACGTCATACTGGCCGATAGGGGCGGGGCATGTAGAGTCATCGGATCTAGTTGCTGCATTTTCATTCCTAATAACGCACCGTCTGTTTATTCAGCTATTACCAGACTCCATAAGATTGCCCATATGTTACACCAAGATCCAGGCACCTGGACATGGTCCGGTTGGTTCTGGAATACAATTTCCGCCTGGGGATGGAAAGTATTGTCATTTCTAGGTATTGCAGTAGCGATCATATTCAGTTGCTGCCTCTGTTTACAATGTGGCCCTGCGATTTGCGGCATTTGTGCTACATCTTGTGTTCCTAGTCCCAAGTCCCGTCCTAAATCCCGTTCCAAGAAAATTCGAGACGAGCAAATGATACTGTATGAAATGATAGATGGTATCATGAATATTGATGTTTCCTGATGGAAACGTAGTGACAAGGAGGGAATGTGGAAAAGTAAATTTTGCCATGTTCTGTGTCCCTACGTGTCCTCCATTTTATGTTATGTGTGCATGATTAAATATGCATATGTATCCCCCATGTTTGATTAAAGACGCAATTACAGTTGTGTCCATCACTAGTATGCCAGTTTCCAGTTCTCGTGAAAGCTACGAGTATCAGGCCTATGTAAAGTTGCGTTGCCACGTTTCTCAGTGTGCACGTTATTTCATTGTAAAGTCCCCGTTTCTAGGCCTCAAAAGGGCCCGGACACCAGATTCAGCTCCTGTCTTCTGAGTCCTCGCTGAGGAGCGATACAGCCCCCACCTGTATCCTCGACCCTTCACTTACTTCCTGCCTCACAGTGCCCGGCTCAGCCTGGCTCTGCCTCTGAGTCTGCCAAGAGTATGTTATGATTCTAGTTATCAGTCCAGCCCTCCTTCTCTGCATTCCTAAGCTACTGAATCGCATCAATAGTTTCCGTCATTGTCTAGCCTTTACGTCTCCATGTAAGAGAAATACTGCATTTAATGGTCATTTAATATTCTTCATCACGCACTACATGTAGAATAATGCATGCTCCAGTCTTAGAGTCCGTTAGCCTTTACCCCGATAACTTTTGGATTCTATCAACATGTTCTCTAAACATCAGATACTAGATACTGTTTAGGTACATGTCGCCCTGACTCTCCAGACTTCAGTCTCTGCTCCTAGCACAGAGTTCATAGCCCCCAGCTTCTCCTAGTAACACGTCATTGTCAGTTTGCGCGCACCATTAGGTTAGAGGTCCCGGCTCCTTAGGTAGCCCCCTCCATGTTTCCGCCCCATTTATGACATATTCTGTTACGTTTGCATCACATGTCTATGTATACGCCTAAACATATGTCACTTCTCTGGGGCCCCTTTTTTCACAATTAAGATAAGGGCAATCTCTAGTGCAAAGCTACAGGAACATACATATGTATGTGTCAATGTATAAAACTAGGAAACCAGGTCAGTGCCTAGGGAAAAATCAAGTGTACCCATAAAACACTCAGACAAGAAAGCGAAGTGAGGGCCTAATGAAAGCTACCAATAAGGAGCAGTTGGCATATTCTCAGCAATTTGCTTACATATCATCATCGCCACCTCTCCTCTGCACCGGAAAGAACAAACACCCGAACAAGTTCAAGAAGAATGTGTGTGTATTGTTTATCTAATAGTATTGTTTTTTTTTTTTTGGAAACCTTTATTGGTATAGACAGGATATACAAAGCTGGGCCTACAACCAAACTGGCCGGCCATAATACGTGAAAGCAGTCAAGAAGTCCAGAATGAAGTTACAGAATCAATCATAGAGGAACGTAAGCATTACAATCTGAAAAAGGGGGGGGGGAGGAGAGAGGATCCAAACGGCCTGCAAACAGGAGCAAAGAAGGTTATTTTTTATAATAGGGCGATAAGGAGCATGACAGGCTCGGCGACAATATAGAAGAATCCGGATTCCCAAATCAAACCATTGGTAACAGAAAGGCTAAAGGGCAGCCATGCAGGAATGTCAGCACTGTATATATCGGTATAAAAACAGGGCCGTGAACACAAGTCAGTGTATAAGTAAGAACAACTTTGCATCCCCACCACCCAGTAGCACATCGGAAATAGAACAAAGGGGCCGGAATAGCGACAACACCAAGACTAACCCGTCATACTGACCTCGGAAGAGAAGGAAAAAGGGAGGGAGGGAGGGGGGGAAAGAGGAAAGAAGAGAGGGAAAGGAAAACACAAACTGAAAGAGAAGAATGCCGCGCCTAAACAAGCGCCCCGTAGAAAGGAACACATAAAAGAGCGATAATATCAACAACGAGGAGGGCATGGAAGTCGCAATGGAAAGCAGCAGAACTACAAAAAGAAGAACAGCGACATTACAGACCCCACCCCAATCATACCACGGGAGGCAAGGACAGACGCGGCACTCCAGTAAAGAGATACAAAAGGGCCATAGAACTGAGGAAAATAAAACATCAAATAAGACCCAACCCACCCATCCCACCCAGCACCCCTGCAGAAGGCTACGGCCTACCCTCCAAACAGCGCGCCTGTCGCCCTAAACCAGAACCCGAAATGTAGTAGAGACAAGAGAAAAGAAGAATATAGAGACAAAAAATGACATAAAAACAAAAGAAATAAATGGGAGGGAGGAGCAAAAGGGCAGAAACAAATACGGTCGGCCACAGCCCTCCACCCAACCATACGATCATATGACATGTGAACCAGAACGACACAATCTCGAGCGCCAAAAAACGTACAGGGGGGTCTCCCACAACACTAGAAATATGAGCAACGTCGCCACAGATCTGTACATCAATAAACCACCGGGAGCCGTGCATCTCACCCCAGTCCCTTCCTAACTACAATTACCATCCACCACAGGACAGTGTGAAGTAAGCAACACGATGCGAGGCAAGCATACAATTGAAAAAGAGTACGAACAAAACGTAGGCCAGGGAGGGCAATCAATAAGCAAGTGGGCAAAAATTCAAATAGGCAGTTCAAATGTCTCAGCAATAGCAACAGGGGCAATAATAGACAGGAGTTCAGTCTCGCCGTTAGGAAAAGCGGGGGTTTCCCTGCAAAATAGAAACACGACCTCATCAAGGCAAAAACAGGCAGCGGTCCACCATTGTCCTCAGGCATCCGGGGAGGATCGGATCCCCGCACGACATCCAAGTCTCCAAACTCCAAACATCGAAGAGCAGGAGGTTCCAAATCCACCGGCCAGCCAACCCGTTGATGGATAGCGACAGTAAAACTCGTAGCGACCGGGGGAGGCGAGGCAGTGGCGGCACTGAGACAAGAGGGACCATGAAGGAGCGTTCACCCAAGATGGCGGTGGAACGAATCGAGTCTCCCGGAGCACCGGGGGCCAGGGCCGCGCGTAAGGATCGTAAGGCATCAAGAACGTCTCCAATCGTAGGCTCACGCACACACGTCCAGGCCCCCGTGCAGTCCAGCAACCCAAGTCCGTCATCACGAGGAGACCCACAGCACAGGTCGTCGGCAGCCATTTTGTGAATTCAGCCTCCTCACCACCCTCCGCGATTCTCGGAACAGTTCACAAATGCGGGCCTTTACAGATTTCCGGGGGGTCCCAGCAATGGCAGCCTCGGTGAAAAAAGGAGATTCGCCCAAGGCGGGGGGCCGTCTGCAGTATCGCTGGCGCTCCTCTCAAACAGAGTCCGAGGACGAGGGTCCAGGGTCGATGGACGGAGCAGCGGCGGGGGGACCCCTTCACACGATCAGTCCACGGAGCATCGCGCCCCGCACCAGCCTCACGGCCGTCAAGGCGGGCCCGGATCAGGGTCACCGGGATGTTCTCACAACGGCTCTCACCAATGGCGCAGTCTCTCGGCCGGGGCCGACGGTCACCACAACGCCAGGCCGGATCCGATAGGCGAGGCCCCGGTCTCAACACCACGAAGGCCCAGGTCCCTTCGGGGGGCACAACTTCGGAACCGCAGCACGCCGGAGTCTCCAGGCCAAACGGTGAGTAAGAGCGAAACGTTGCGTAGCTATTTCTTCGGAATTGTGTCATCTCTGGGCAGGATATACAACAGGATATGCGAGTCAGGCCAGAGGGCTGACGGAGCCGAGCTACAAGGCGACCATTACGCTCGCGAGCTTGGCTCCTCCCCCTATTTTTTAATAAAACAAACCTCGATCAACCCTCTGAGGTCCCCTTAGAGGGAGAAGCTTCATCCTCACAAGAAAAGATATATAAAAAATTAGTAGCATAGGGCTTCTTGCAATTAGCCTTTAATAATAAAAGCACTCATGATTAGAAAAACATACCATGTATTAGACCATTTTAAATAGAACGGCTGGCCTGACATCAAGCCTACAAGGTCTCTGTCCCTTCCGAAGCAATACCTGGGAAGCTCAATTTAAATCCAACTCCCAGATAATTGCTGTAATGCAAAAAGAAGTTCAGATAGTTACACCATGCAACCCTCAGAACCGAAATGGAATTTCTGTATTAAAGGTATTTGTATAGCGTAGACCAAGCCATGGATTTAACTGCAATCCACGCAATTACAACATACAGAGAAATAACGATTTCTACATTAACAGAGACTATAGCCAAAGCACGAGATACATAACCATACTACTGTATTCACAAGCAGAGCCCTGCAGAAACAGTGCCCTGCAGTAACAGCACTGGTTCTCGATGCCATGCCACTCATGATACATGAGCTCCCAAAAATGAAAGGTCTCAAGCTTGGAAACCCCAGTTAATGACCAACATCTGAGCTAAACTGTTACCATATAACACAAACAGAAAGTGATGAAATGGAAGAATTTCACCTAACTGCATAGAAAAGTGTTGCAGACTATCGAGGTGCTGGATAGGAGCACAGAACTAAAACGCAGTGCCTGCGATTAGTCAATTAGCACAAAAAAGTAAAAAGTAAGGTATCCTTTTGAATTATGTGCTGATTGAAAGTAATTTGAAGGTTGTTTTTCCACACTTGTAGACATTGTTTTTTGAGTCGAGAAACATTTGCATTAATACCAGTTAACACAGAGTTGAGGGAGAAATGAGAAATGGGGTGTGAAGGGGAAGTTCACAAAAGAGAAATATGAAACACAAGGGTCCTTGGGGAGGGGGGGGCACACAGAGAGCATAAGAGAACTGGAAAACACATCACCTCTTACGGAGTGCTTGAGAAAAAAGAAAAAAAGTTATTCCCTAAAAGTGAGCCGTGGAAGGATTGAAGTCAGACAAACAGGAAGATGGTAAAGAGGAGGAAGGGGGAAAAAGACACACGACAGGCAGGCTGAAACAAGGAAAAACTTTAACTAGAAAGCAAGCAAACATGAGTGACAGTAAAACCAACCAATAGTAAGCAATGGTCAGCTGCAAGCCCCTATATGTTCTTGTTAAGTCCACAGTATGTCTTTCGCAGCCAGACAGCTTGTGGAGTTATATAGTGTTCGTAGATGGTTAGAGAGGATCATACATGAGTAGGACTAACACCACATGCCACCAGATAAACCACAATATCACAAACCATAGAGTCAAAAATGCAAGAAAAGGTAAATGGCCAACAAGGGAATCCTTTACAATAGGATTTAAATATTTGAAGCTAATTATAAAGTCATGAGCAATGACATGCACATTAGATCTAGCATTGGGACAGTAACAAGAAGACGGCAACAAGATGCCATCTTCAAGCAAGGCTGTGACCTAGTTTCCCTTTCAGTTTATCCACAGAGCTGAATCTTTCTGATTCAATTTTATATTGAACCGCAGACAAACAGGTGGCGTACTGCTTTATATACAACATAACTTTTGACCTAGCTCTCCTGAGGGGACTGAAACCTTTTATTAGGGGCCTATTCAAATTAACCTTAGCAAAAATGGTCCTGAGTATAATCTCTCGAAATTTATTACAATTAGGGACCCAAACTCTGGCAGTAGTAGTTTCATTTCTTCATCAATAAACAACCGTGGGATTGACTTCCACAATGCACAATGGTCCGACTTTATATTACGAGTGGACTTGAACATTGATCTATGGTCGATGCATAAATTGAAATGTATTGTGGACGAACCTGTTTAATGCATGAATGTTTTGCTGAATACGCACCCCATGTTTATTAAAATATTTTTCTCACTACAAATTTTAAATCTCAATATGTACGACTGTCTTCAATTGGTTGTCTTACATAATGTCAATGCTTGGGACATTATAGTTGGCAGCAAATATTTAAAACCTATTGTAAATGATCCCCTTGTCAGCCATTTACCATTTCCTGATTTATACCCAAGCTCACATGGGACTATTGGGTGCCCTTTTCCTTCTAAGCCTAAAACGACTGTCCCAAAATGTTAATCATTTTCTGTCACATCCAAACAGAATAATTGAGGGGGGAAAAAAGTATTTAAAAACAGGTTGATAGCAATAGGTGATTTTCACACAATATGTAAAACTATGACAAAGATCCCTTTTTGGGCTTACTTATTGAATTACTCTTTGTACCCGTGTGTGTTTGGTGGACTATCTATTGAAGCAGCTGAGAAATATTTGCTATTACTTGTGTGACAATAGGAATAACTTGTAACATTCTCAATTTAAACTGTAATGTAACTTTAACAAACACCAAGAAACAGACTGAGCGTTCTTAAGATCGAATATATCAAAAGTGAATGGTTAAAACAATAAACAGTAAGGACATGCATGCACCAGCTAACTGCCACACATGTTCTGAGACAACAAAATAGAACATGCAAGGCACATCCTTTGTATTTCTGTCAAGTAACATAACTGAAGACTTGCAAAAAATGTAGCTCACCTCTTCTTCCTAAAGCACAAGCAAGTTCACTGCCCAGGAAACCACCGCCAATTATCGTCACAGACTTCACTTCTTTGGTTATCTTTTCCAGAGCAATAAAATCGTTTACCTTTAACAAATTGAAACATTATTTTAGGGGGGTTCAGAACATGGTTGGTAAACAATTACAATGACTGCCTTTCAGACTTATGCAGAACACCACCAACAAAGAATTTATAGGCAGATGTGCACAATCAAAGAGTACACAATAAACACCAGTCCTGCTTCAGAACAAAAACATAATTTTTGGCAATAACTGGCAGTGTTGGTCACTGAAACCACGATCAACTAGTAAGCTCCCAATATAAAGGTGCATACTCACCTCTATAAAAATGTGATCGAACTGTTCACGTTTATTTAAATAAAGTATCAATTTCAGTTCATAGGCCAGCAGATATCAGGGCTGGACCATCCTCAAATCAAACTCATCATGCGCCTCTACACCACGATGAAAGATAAGGCCCCGATCTGTGCCTCTTCGGTCCAGTCTGCTTGGACCGCTGATCTGCGGTCTCTTATCAGGGACGAGCAGTGGTGGCACTATTGCTGCTCCCAATCCAGAGCCCACTCCCTAAACTACAGACTTCAGTTGATCCATTTTAAATACTTACATAGGATCTATCGTACACCAGCCTATTTGCACAAAATGAGACTGGCAGACAATTCAAACTCTCTGCGATGTGTCTACTGCCACTTTCTTGCATTTGGCCTGGGAGTGTCCAGCAGTTGTACTTTTCTGTATTCGACACTATCACCTTAATTACGGATCACGTGCCCCAGAGTTCACTGTTGATAGCCTTATTAGGCTATGTGAAGGATATCCCTTTCAAAATACGCAATTTTATTGCTATTGCTATTGCTGTCCAAGCATAGGGTTGAGGCAAGTTTCCCGGGCCTCGTCTCAAGCAATAACTGGGTGATGCGGCCTACTGTCCGGAACAACTGGAGGTCTATTGAACCTCATGCCTGAGAGATGGAGACCAAAAGACATTTGGCCCTGCTGGTGGTCTACCTGGCGACGCAGCACAACCAGTATCACACTGGTATCTGGAACGCTCAGAGAATAGAGCGCCCACGACAACTCCGCTTGCTCCGCAGTGGTCTGTGGCCCGGACTGCTGAGCTGAACCCCGACTGCAATCATGGATTGCATCTGTGATTCCTCACACTTCTTTCTACTCTACTATAGGGCACAATGTGGTGTGTGAGTGGTGTGGCTCACTGGTTAGAGGCGGCAGACCCGGAAGCAGAAGTCGGCCTGGGACCAGGGTTCGATTCCCGACGCGGCAGGGTCGTGGACCAGGGTCAACGTACTCGATAATTCTCGCCTCGGTGCCTACTCTAACCAGAGGTCCCACTCGGCAACTCTGGGCATTAGCTTGCCTAATCTCCACAACGGCCCCATAAACGCCGGGGATGCCTGGCACCACCTTGGGGATTCCCAGCAGGGACCATCCCACAGGAAAGCCAGGACGGGTTCCCCAGCGGTATACAGCGCCAGGACGCCGGCTGGCAACAGTGCGCTTTACAAGTATACACATTACATTACATTACATTACAATGGTAACAAAGCACTGCAGAATGTGGAAATGCATACTCGGCAATCAGACTGTACCCTTATGGCTTATGCTGTTTGATGTCATCTCGTATATGCCTAATGGTTGACCCTGTTCTTCCCTTAGTTCTTTAGTACTCTGTGTAATGTTATTATCAACAAAAAAACAATAATATACATATATATATTTTCTTTTAATTAAAAGAAGCGTCTTACTGGGAACCAGACCTTAAAGTCCAACTTTATGCAGATGATCTTTTGGTGTTAAATCAAGATTCTATGTCAGGATCCGAGGCTCAGATAATGTGAATATCTTCCATGTATTTTCGCTCATCAGCCTTAAACAAAATTTTTAGTAAAAAGACTACACATGCTATGACTCTTTCCAATGATCAACAACCAGAGCCAGTCCCATATAAACAGCATCAAGGAACAGCACTTCCTCTTTCTGCACTGCTCAGCAGCCACATAAGTGCTTTTCCTTATTATGGTTTATAGGCATATCAGCGGTAGTGCGGCTTTTTGCTGCTATTGACTGTTATTACATGTTATTTGTATTGATTTGTGTCTTGCGTGCACGGTGCCATCTTCGTGGTTGTGCCGATCGGCTTTGTGGGGGATGAAGCCTGCGGCTTACTACGGGGGCAGAGAAACAGGTTCACGTTAGGGTGGCAGCTGCTGTAGTCGCGCAGTCTTTAGCACGCTGACTCTCCTGAAGACGCGTACCTCCTTGCATACTTCACAATCCTCAGCGTGCATGTAACGGTTTCCCTTCAGTGTAGCGGACTGTCACTTTTGGAGCACGCCGGAGGCAGCCAGATGTTCCTGTTATTTCTCCTGCTCCAGTATAGCGGTTCACCCGCGGAGCATTCCCTCGTTATTAGGCCTGTGTGTCTCAGCGCCGAACATCATAGCTTTGCCACATACAAATTGTTTCTGGGCTTGATACCCGTTTCCCTGTACAGTTCTAAGCCTGTCTGGAGCTTCTGTATACCACTGACCTCTAATTTCATCTGAGCATTAAGGCAGGAAAAGTTTGAAGCATGGTGGGAGTCAGTGGAGGAGCATTCCTTACTCCCCATCTATGTAGAATTGGTGGATGCTACTGATGCATCATTGGAGAGGGCGGTCTCCTCGACTCTAGAACGCTTGAGCCGACGCATAGTCTACCTCACAGTCAGGTGCAATGTGGTACCCTCATCAGAGGAAGGTTAGAGGGAACCCCCTACTGGCGCAAAGGGGACCAGTAAGGGCAAGGGCAAGGCCAAGCCACAAACCACCACTCGTACGAACACTACCTCATCCAATGCCTTTGAGAGGCTGCACCAGACCTTTCTTAAAACGGCGGCTAGACAGTCAGAGGGTGGATGACAATGCTGGGGATGATACAGACAACCCTGATGGGGACTCAGATGACGAACCAGGTCCGAGCAGACCCTGGTGACCAGAAGGTTGTACCAAGAAACCTGGATGGGTGTTCCCCATAACCAAGACTCCACAGATATATCGGGTATGCTCAACCGGAAGGATATATATCATCCCCGCTCTGCTGATTGGATACCAGCGCCCAATGTGGCACGCTTTGTGGCCAGACGTTTCAGAAAACCTATGGGCCAGGAGGTCCGAGGTCACCTGAAAGCAGAGTGCCCTGACTGTCCCTGGTGAATAAAGTGGCAAGTACCCCAAAGATTGATGTCAAAATGGCGACATGCATCACAAACTACTCCTTTCAATGAATCCACACAGATACCAGCGTAGGATTTACTGTACCATGTACCCAGAGGGCACCTCAGAGGTGTCCCCTGAAAACCTATTAACCCTGGTGTGGTCTCTGATCGGCTGTAGACAGCCAGCCACCACCAGGCATGTTTCGGGACCCCTGGGTAGAGAGCCCCTGCTCTCTGGGACCAGAAACAATGCACATACTGGGCAGAGGTGTCACGCTTCCTCCCCTAGGATGGGCTAGTGCTCGAAGAGTGAAGCTTCAAAGGTCTGCCACCTTTGTAATGCGACCCCCAGCCTGTGCTGCTAGCAGCAGATGGCAGCCTCTGGTTTACATGCCCACTTTGGGCAGGAAAACTGGCAAGAAAAACGAAGATTAGGAGGTGTGCCGATCTCTGCCAACCCCACCCCTACGGTGGGGGAAGCGAGGTGAAGCACATCTTTCAGTCCCAGTCCTCTTGAAGATGGGGAGACCCCTCCAATCAGTGCTAGGTCTATGCCCCCTCCCACACGAGGGCGGCCTAATAGAGGCTGTAGTCACCCCAGGTAAGGTGCCCATTGGCCCTACCTACTAATCCACTAAAACGCCTCCTAAATTTAGTATTTAGGTGGCTCCCTCAGACCTAGAAAGTAGATCTGCGATGACCCAAGAAAAAAGAAGCAGATCCTGCAGAGAAGACTGAAGACAACGACTGCCTCGGCCCCAGCCCGAACGGCCTGTACCAGCTTCTACGAATCTTCGACCAGTCGCGCAGCCATGGACCTCTGAAAACCGCGAGAAGACGACTGCCTTAAAAAAAAAATATCACATTTCCTGTGGACAGCGGATCTGTCCAAGAAGAAGGAAGCTCCAAGGACTTCGGATCCGCATCTCCTGCCCACTCTGCACCAGACGCCCAAGGCCTGAATCGGAGTGCAGTGAAGTCTCCCCAGCAATGTTGATTTCATGCCTATCACAGGCTTGGCTTCTCTGGTTGTAAACCTGCTTTGAACTAGCATATTATGAGCCTCCGGTCCGGATATACAATTTAACATTTCCTAGCTCTCGTGAAGGAAAGTTTCAATTCTATTAAGGATGCGGAGGCGAGGATTATCCCTCCAAATTCGGATGATGTTTTCTTACCATTCAATCATATGCTGAAGTCTTCAAGTTGAAACTCTGTCCATCACCACCCCTTGTTGTTAAATATTTTGTCCACCCTAAGCGTGGAAGGGTATACTCAGATGTGAGTCCCTTGCTCATTGCACCATCAGGATTCAAGCAAGCCGGGCCGACGACGGCTGAAATGCCAGAAACCGGTCCCCGGAAGCTTGTTTCCTTCCCAGTGTAAGAATTGGCTTGGTAGTTTGGTTTGCCCTGTTCCCATCATGCACTGGGACAGGAACAGACTAATTTGCATATAGCCAGGTTCTGAACTGGGATGGTGCAGTGAGCTAAAAAATGGTGTTGGATCTAGCCCTGATCTCTTGACTGGGTGAGAGTATTCTGCTTCATTCAGAAACTCTGTCCATCACCACCCCTTGTTGTTAAATATTTTGTCCACCCTAAGAGTGGAAGGGTATACCCAGATGTGACTCCCTTGCTCATTGCACCATCAGGATTCAAGCAAGCCGGGCCGACGACGGCTGAAATGCCAGAAACCGGTCCCCGGAAGCTTGTTTCCTTCCCAGTGTAAGAATTGGCTTGGTAGTTTGGTTTGCCCTGTTCCCATCATGCACTGGGACAGGAACAGACTAATTTGCATATAGCCAGGTTCTGAACTGGGATGGTGCAGTGAGCTAAAAAACGATGTTGGATCTAGCCCTGCTCTCTTGACTGGGTGAGAGTATTCTGCTTCATTCAGAAACTCTGTCCATCACCACCCCTTGTTAAATATTTTGTCCACCCTAAGCGTGGAAGGGTATACTCAGATGTGAGTCCCTTGCTCATTGCACCATCAGGATTCAAGCAAGCCGGGCCGACGACGGCTGAAATGCCAGAAACCGGTCCCCGGAAGCTTGTTTCCTTCCCAGTGTAAGAATTGGCTTGGTAGTTTGGTTTGCCCTGTTCCCATCATGCACTGGGACAGAAACAGACTAATTTGCATATAGCCAGGTTCTGAACTGGGATGGTGCAGTGAGCTAAAAAACGGTGTTGGATCTAGCCCTGATCTCTTGACTGGGTGAGAGTATTCTGCTTCATTCAGAAACTCTGTCCATCACCACCCCTTGTTGTTAAAGAAGTCTTCAAGTTGGATAAGCATAATGGGTTCAAGGATGTTTGAAAGTTAACTGTCAACACAAGTGACTAATATCAACGTGAACTGTTTAGATGCTTGTAAATGGAGGGACTGATTATTGTTCTCAGTATTGATGCCGGGTGGATAACGTTCTGTAGTAGGGAATCTCTGTGTATAGTCATAATCTAGTGAATAGTCCCGCCCATGTGCGTGGACCCCGGAGCAATCAAAAATAATCTATTAAGCGGTCTTCCTTGCAGTCCTGCATAGACACTTAAGAGAACATTAAAGACAACGATGCAGCCTCTACCTACAAGGCTACACTGTCCAGTACTTCAACTAGAAATGCCAAGGATATAACACCAATAACACATTTAACACAATCTGTCAAGTTTCACCCATAGAGAAACTTTTCTCCCCTCACCAAATCCTTGGAATGTTAGAGAGGAAGGTAAGGACAGACAAGCCTCCATAGGTTGCCATTATGTGTCTGGAAAAGGGATACCATGCCTTTAAGGAACTCTCTGGAGACCCTCGGTATCCCAGCATGCTCAGCCCCTTCCTTTTACTTTCAGTTCTTTTTGAAGGTGCATAAAGCAAGGCCTGTAGCATACATCACAGTACCATTTTCTCCACCGGGGAGGAGGGCGGGCGCTTATGACTATAACAGAGATACCCCTATTAAAAAGAACTGGAGTTACAGGTAAGAAACTACTCCTTCTGTAGTAGGGGATCTCTTTGTACAGTCATAATCTAGTGAATAGAATGGCAAGCCCATCCAAAAACAACCCGGCGGTGGAGAAATATAGACAACACCACTATTGTGATACAATATTGACATTGATGATACTGACTCTCTCCTGAGGCACAGCCGGGAGATCTAGCTCGCTAACTCCTAATTGCTTTTAAACTTCACTGTTTTCGCATTTTATCTGCACTCTTCCCTACCTTTGGGCATTTACTCTTAGCATCTTTGACCAACAAACCCCGCGCTGCGGATTCAAGCGCTGCAGCGGGTAGATCACAATTTCGGCGCCATTTCGCGCCGGCCCCTTTGACACGCCCACTATCAAGAGGCCACGCCCATTCCGCCTCAGTCTTTACAAAAAGTCGCACTGAGTACGAGTCGCGCTTTACGATATTGACATTGATGATACTGACTCTCTCCTGAGGCACAGCCGGGAGATCTAGCTCGCCAACTCCTAATTGCTTTTAAACTTCACTGTTTTCGCATTTTATCTGCACTCTTCCCTTACCTTTGGGCATTTACTCTTAGTATCTTTGACCAACAAACCCCGCGCTGCGGATTCAAGCGCTGCAGCGGGTAGATCACAATTTCGGCGCCATCTGGCGCCGGCCCCTTTCACACGCCCACTATCGAGAGGCCACACCCTCCACTCCCTACATTAATGTGTGCCTCCCGGACGCGCAGCGGACGAGCGCAGCGGGCGAGCCGGCGGCGTGCCTTCGGCAAGCCAGTCTGCGCCCGTCCGCGCCTGGACCGGGCCTAGGGCCCCAACCCCTGATGTAACGGACCCGGATATTAAGCGAGCCTACTCCCAACAAGCCGTATTAAACCTGCGACCCTCCGTTAAATGCTCAGGTATACCTTTTAATTTTTGCAAAAACTATTACCTTCCTAAAATTTGTGCAAACTGTGATTTTAAAACTTTCTCCGTACCCGACCCCAACATTACCTACCCTTTATCTCACATTAAAAATCAAAAAGCGTCTCACAAACTAGCCGCTCTTATTAACGCTAGATCGTTATGCAGACATAAAGAAGAAATTGCCGATTTGATAACTTCCCGAAATCTTGATTTGCTCTTCATTACCGAGACATGGACCAATCCCTCATCAGAGCCTGACCTTCTAGTTGCGGTCCCAGAAGGTTATAATATTCTTAAGCAGGATAGGGTTCGAAAAACTGGTGGTGGAATTGCTGTAATATATCGCAGCCATCTTAAAACCACCATAACACCAGTCCCCCTCACCACCTGTGAAGCATTACATTTCTCCATTGTACCCACTCCTTCCCAACGTCTTAAGGGCATCTTGCTCTATCGTCCTCCAGGAACTAGAACTGAATTTCTATCTTCCTTTATGGACATACTTGAATCTTTTGCTACCGATAACACAACTACCATCTTAGGCGATTTTAATTTTGCTTTAGAAAACTTGGAAGATAAAGACACTAGCAGACTCCTATCCGACTTAGAATCCTTGAGTCTGATGCAACTGGTTTCTTGCAGTACACATGAGGCCGGTCACACACTGGATGGCCTGTTCACCAATGACAAAAACATTAAAATACAAGATATCTTACAATTAGCTTGGACCGATCATCATGCCGTGACATTCGAAATCTTATTAAACTCTCCCATACATACAAATACCACTATCTAATCTGGTATTTTTAAATCATGGAAAGATCTTGATAATAAACTATTTGCTGAAACCCTGCTATCCACTCAATCAGTAACATCTAAGGATGCCAACACTGCTGCTAAAGAATATACCCACTGGCTCACTACAGCCCTAAATAAATCAGTCCCTATAAAATCTATTTCCAAAAACCGTACCCTTCCCTCAGCTCCCTGGTTTACCAACGCCCTCAGACTTCAAAAACAGAAATGTCAAAATCAAGAACGACATTGGAGAAAGGCCTATACCAGCGAGGATAAACTGCTCTATAAAAACGAAATTACAATATACAAAAAAATGATTTTGCAAGAAAAGCGTACATCCTACTCTAATCGAGCAAGCTAAACATTCTAATAAACAACTGTATCAGGTTGTAACCAAACTTTCAAAGCTACCTCCTCAATCATTGCCTATTCCCTCTCAATTGTTCTGCAATGATCTTGCGAGTCTGTTTCACGACAAAGTTAACAACATTTATACCAATTTCTCCAATGAGAAAAAAAGATTATTCTTGCTCCTCAAAACATTTCTATAAAACCTACCCAGCCCATTTTTGACCAGTTTTCAGCCACCAATATAGACGAGGTTTCCAGGATCATGACTACCATCAAATCAGGCTCTGCCTACGATCCTTGTCCTCCTCCAATTTTGCTCTCAACAGCTGATATAGTAGCTCCCCAACTCACAGAAATCTTTATTTTAATGTTTTCCACAGGGGTCTATCCTGCCATTTGGAAAGATACCCTACTCAAACCCCTTTTAAAAAAATCTCACTTGGACGCTGAAGACCCCAACAATTATAGGCCTATTGCCAGCTTGCCCTATCCAGCAAAATTAGCAGAAAAGCTGATGAATATACAACTATCACAGTACATTGAAGATCACCTCTTATTAGATGACACCCAGTTTGGCTTTCGTAAACCCCACAGCACCGAGACAGCACTTATCAAAGCCACAGACGAGATAAGAACAATCTTAGATCAACGCGGGACGGCAATACTTATCCTGCTCGATCTGTCTGCGGCTTTTGACACGGTCGATCATAACATCTTGATCGACCGTGTCAACGCTATAGGTGTTCGGAACAAGACCAAAGATCTTCTCACCACCTTTCTCTCCAACCGCACACAAATGGTGCAATTGGGTAACTTCAGCTCCGCCCAGATGACACTTCCTTGTGGCGTCCCCCAAGGCTCATCCCTAAGTCCTACGCTATTTAATGTCTACGTGACAGATCTAGCCAGGGTTATCAAGGACTTTGGGATGAGCCTAACATCTTACGCAGATGATACCCAATTGATATTAGCAATAAAAAATAACGGAGATGAAATCGCGGCTAATTTTCAACAAGGTATGGTGACCATCAGTAACTGGATGACGACCAACTGTCTCAAGTTAAATTCCAACAAGACGGAGGTAATGATCTTTGGAAATCTGTCCCCTAACTGGCCAGGAGCATGGTGGCCTGACGAACTAGGCTCACCGCCCATACCAACTACTAAAGTAAAAAACCAGGGGGTACTGTTAGATGATAAATTAACATTTGCTGCTCACGCAAACTCCATTGTCTCAACTGCCTTTTACAAACTCAAATCCATCAAAAAGATTCTTCCTTTTCTACCTCCTGACTCAGGTAAAACATTGGTTACGGCTTTTATGTCAACCCTAGACTACTGTAATGGACTCTTCATCAATGCTCAACAGAAAGTCATTCGCAAACTTCAGTCTGTACAAAATGCAGCTGCACGAATGCTCTCTGGGACCCCAAAATTTAAATCCATTACCCAAGTGATCAAAAATTACCACTGGCTGGCGGTAAACAACCTAATCAAATTCAAGGCACTTTGTATAGCCTACAAAGCCTCTCGTAAATTAAGGACCCGCTTTCTTATCAACTCTTTAGCATTTTATGCCCCTAATAGAACATTGCGCTCTATGAATGCCCTGTTGATGAATATGCCCCGAACTAAAACAGCCTCATGGGGTGACCGCCGTTTCACTGTTGCCACATCTAAACTGTGGAACTCACTTGATATGGACATTAGATCTTGTCCCACCCTTACTCTCTTTAGAAGGAAAATAAAGACCTGGCTTTTTAACCAATAAATCTTCGTCATCTCTCTCTCTGATCTGTCTTTATCTAGCGCCGAGACGCCTTTGGGTATTTGCCTGCGCTTAACAAATCTCCTAAATAAATAAATATTGTGCGAACAAATTCCGCAGCGAAGCCTGCCCAACCTGAGCATCTGCTCTGGCATCCGAGTCCAGACAGTAGTGCTTAGCAAAGGTGTGGACCGACTTCCAAGTGGCCGCCCTGCAGATCTCGGGGAACATTTCGAAGCAAAGCTGTTGTAGCTGCTTTGCCCCTGGTAGAACGAGCCTTAGGCTTACCCCCTAAGGTCTTATTCGCTTTCTGATAACAGAGCTGGATACATGACACAATCCACCTAGAGATGGACTGTTTCGAAGTAGCCAGACCAGTCCTAACCGACCCATAGTTGACAAACAGCTGGTCAGATCTACGAATATCCTTGGTCTTATCCAGATAGAATTTCAACACCCTTCTGACATCCAGGGAATTAAGAGACCGTTCCGCTGGAGTGGAAGGATTCTGGAAAAATGTTGGTAAAGTTATAGTCTGATTAACATGAAAATCAGAAATCACCTTAGGAAGGAACTTAGGGTGAGTACGCATAACAACCTCAGCAGAATGAAAATTAAGGACAGACTGAGCTCGATGCAGAAGGTATGGAAGGATAACATCCTCCTTGCAGGTCGTCGGATCATAGTTCTTAGTTATGCACCAGATGCAGAATCTCTTCCATTTGTAAGCATAAGCGGTCCTAGTAGATGGCCTTTTAGCCTCCTTCAATATGTCCATGCAATCCTCAGGAAGATTCAAGTGGCCATATTGCACTATCTCAGGAGCCATGCCGCCAAACTCAACGATGAGATGTTGGGGCGCACCATCTGCCCCCCCCGAACTTCGTGAGAAGGTCCCGCCGACACGGCAGCCACCGATGAGGTAGGATCGACCGGTGAAGCAGGTCCGTGAACCACCACTGCAAGGGCCATTCCGGCGCAATGAGGATCATCCGCGCCCGGGATCGGGCCAGCTTGATGAGCACCGCTGGAATCAGGGGAATGGGTGGAAAAGCGTACAGAAAGCTGTTCGACCAGCTGATCCATAACGCGTTCCCCAGAGTCCCCGGCTGGTAATACCTCGAGGCGAAGTCGCGGCATTTGCTGTTTTCTGCGGTGGCGAATAGATCCACTTCTGGAGAGCCCCACATGGCGAAGATGTCGTCGAGCACCTCGTCGTTTATGACCCACATGTGTGGTTTTCGTGAAGCAACCTGCTGAGGGCGTGCGCCTGAACATTCTGCACACCTGGCAGATGAGTTGCCGTTATCGTCAGTCCTCTGGCTAGCAGCCAATGCCAGATCGCCTGCGCTTCCTGTGACAGTGTGCGCGATCTCGAGCCCCCCTGCTTGTTGAGGTAATACATTGTGGTCATATTGTCCGTTGACACAAGCAAGGAGTTGGTCTGGAAGGACGGATGAAAGGCCTTCAGTGCCAAGTGAACAGCTCTGAGTTCCAGGAAATTGATGTGATACGTGAACTCTGTCGGAGACCACGTTCCCTGGATCTGTAGATGGTCTGAATGCGCTCCTCAGCCCAGGAGAGACGCATCCGTCACGATAGTCTGAGTCGGGATGTCCTTGTGGAAAGGAACCCCTCTGAGGAGATTCTCTGCTGAGCACCACCATCTAAGGGATTGTTGGGCGTGAAGAGACAACTGAATCCGGTCGTCCCAACACCCTTTCCTCTGGTTCTCCAAACATTCCTGTAGCGGCCTCATGTGTAGGCGCACGTGTGGAGTGAGGAAGATACAAGAGGCCATCGATCCCAGTAGAGAAGACACCGTCCTCACTGTTGTAGATGGAGCAGCTATGAGAGCCTGAGCCTTCCGAAGGATGGATAAGCGTCTCTCCTCCGAAGGAGACACGCTTGCCAACAGCGTATTGATGGAGGCTCCCAAGTACTGCAGGCACTGTACAGGAATCGGGACAGACTTGGACAGATATATGTGCAACCCCAGCCGGTTCAATAGGACGGCCGCCCTGTTGAAGTGCAATTGTGCTTCCTGGAAGGTGGAGGCTTTGATCAACCAATCGTCCAGGTACGGGTAGACTAACACCTTGTTCGTTCTCAGGTGCGCTGCTACCACAGCCATGCATTTCGAAAAAGTCCTGGCTGCAGACTTCAATCCAAACGGTAGTACGGTTTACTGATAGTGATTGGCGCCGACGAGGAAGCGCAGGAACTTCCGATGTTTCCGTGCAATGTGCACATGGAAGTACGCATCTTGTAGATCTATCGCACACAGCCAGTCTCCTCTCTGCAGCTGAGGATAGATCTGGTGCAAAGACAGCATGCAAAACTTTTCCCTGCAAATCCACTTGTTTGCTTGTCGCAAATCCAGAATGGGTCTGAACTCGTTCTTGTCCTTCTTATGACTATAACAGAGATACCCCTACTACAGAACTGGAGTTACGGGTAAGAAACTACTCCTTCTAATGCTTTGAAACTTATGAGGATTATCTTTGGTTATCTACAGGGTCAGATCAGAAGCAAGATTATATACAGAAAAGCAAAAAGACGCGTTTCGCTCAAAGAAAGAGGAACTGCTGTTCCTGGATGTTGTTTATATGGGACTGACTATGGTTGTTTGTTATCATTGCAAAGACTCATGGGATATGTAGTCTTTTCACTAAAAGTGGAAAAAAAATCGAAGCGAGGAGTATAATCCTCGTCTCTGCATTCTTAATAGAATTTAAACTTCCCTTCACCAGAGCTAGGAAATGCTATATTCTGAATCATTAACCCGTACAACCCTATTAGAGAACTGCTCATTATTTAGCTATGAAGTAAATCTTAATAAAACAAACAGTGATGATATCATAGAAAATTGCAAACGACAGATGAGCAGCTTTTAGAGCAGAAAAAGTGAAATACTTAGGATTATCATTCCAGAGAATTTTTAAGACTCCCTCTTTCGCTGAGCAACAGTGAAAACGCACATGGGCTGAGACCAAACAGCTGTTGGAACAAACCCAGAACCCAACAACCTCAATAGTGAGATGAGTTAACTCTATAAAGAATACTGTTCTTCCTAATATATATCTTTTTCAATGCCTTTCCACCCATGTACTCAATCCCATTATTTATTGATTGGAAGCCCTTATCAATAGTTTTATTTGAGAGCAATACAGTTCCAAGAACTACTCAGCTGTCACAAAGTAGAAGAGGTTGGCTTAGCGTGTCTGGATTTCCAGAAAAACTATCCAGAAGCTAGTGTTCATACTATGCAATTCCTATTAGCTCGTCATCAGTATGATAATTCTGCATTTAGTTATTTATTCAATATAATACAGCCTGTGACTCCCAACAGTCTATCTCTCAAAAAATACCAAACAACGTTAAATACTTTAAAAAAGTGCATATTAGTCATGTGTGGTAAGAAGTACAACAAGCACTTAATCTCCAGACTGTGCCCTAGACTGAAGTTAACATTTCCCTAAACAATATTTTTTGCTGCCCTCTATGAGGAGATATAAATTCAGACGATATACATAGGTTTATCCAAACGATGTGCACGTTTTTCTACGTGGCTCGTTGTAAAAGGATTTGGCTGACAAGTCTTTACTTATTGTGAGTCCTCTCTACAATCCCAAATAAAGAGGACATCATGTTTTTCACTCAGATATTGAAGATCATTCTAAAGTTAGGGATAAGTCATCCCAGTGCTTAGATATTTCTCAGCAGGAATAGCAAGACCAGTCATTACTAGATGCCAAAGATATTAATCGTCCAAAAGTTCATAAATACTAGGCGGGAACTTTATGTGCTTCTGAAATTCAAACTTAATTTCTAAACACAGTGCCAAAGAATCGAAAATATAATGAAAGGACCAAGGCATCTGGCACTTATATTCAAATAATTATTTCTTGATGTTAATGATGATGCAAGTGTTTGTCCCTCCTCCTTTCAGCTTTTCCTTTTTTTTATTTTTTATTCCTAGAGTATGGATTAATCGGTTAAAAGCTAATTAACTAATAAGAATGCTGGGTTGTGGCTAAGCTGTCAACCAACAAGGCCACCTAATGTTGCTGCTCTGAACCTATTCCTGAAAATCCTTCAAGATCTGATCCTTTAACGGTGTCCTAACTGCTGCACTTCCATGAAGCCATATCGCTGCTATAGACTGCTCAGTGGTGCTCAGATCCATTTTTAGGTGCCTGTGACGGGGCGGGCCGCCCCTGCGAGGACTACGAGAAGAGTGGAACTGTTACACAAGACTGGTGGTCAGCTGTGCCTTTTTTTACCCCTTTCTCTTCCTCTCCAGCAAACAACGTCTTTTCCTGAAGAGGAGTGGTCTAGCCCGGATTATGCGTACCCGTGGGGTGGCGAGGTGGATTCGGGACTCTGCACCTTTAACACAGACAGCGACGTAGCCGAGACTCCGCCCACTACACTGCTCGACACGTCAAAAGGAGGAGGAACCCGGAAGACGCCGGAGAACGTTTCCCCGGAGGACGACAACGGAGAAGAGAGGAAGCAGAGGACGGTTCGGAGAGAAACCAGCCAAACGGAAGACGTCAAGCCAGGAGGCCAACGGTTCCGCGAAGCGCCCTGCCACGCTCCCGCGGGAGGGGCGTGGCTAACAAAGGTACGGGGCAAGGTTGCGGGCTGGGCGGGTTGGAGTGGATGATCCGCTCACTGTTTACCGCCGCACGTTTCCCTGCACCCCTTCCTCACTGGCACTTCGTCACCTCGCCTTGTATATACACTGTGACACCGACTCCCTCACTCCCGATCCCTTTGCGAGTGTGAGAGAAACACTCCCCTGATACTTTTCTTTCTTCATCTTCCTTTCCCGGTGGTGCTCTCCCGGACTCCGGCTGGAGGTCGACGGCGACCCCGTCATTCTGGCGGCAACTCCACCTGCACGTCGCAGAGCCAACCTGGACTTACCTGTATTCCCGAAAGGCGTCAGGACGAATTTGCCCGATTAAGACTTTCCCAATAGGAGAAAGAAAGCCTATTTGAAAATAAAGCCCTCGTTAAAAGCACTCTTTCAGCCTTCCGACTCACTTCCTTCCCCCGTGATACCCACCCCGTTACAGTGCCTCAATGGACGCTTAATCTGTGAAGCCTAGTGAAGCCTACAGTGTTCTATTCAAGCCTGGGGGGTACATAAAAGAGGCCCGTTTACGATCTAGCTTGTGGAGCCGCATGATTTGTGGATGGAGTTGGCGGGACCACACTGCATCAACTTGGCCCACTGTAATCCTGTGTGGCTACTGACACAACCCTGCTACCCTGAACACATCTTTG
This sequence comes from Lissotriton helveticus, assembly GCF_964261635.1. Lineage (NCBI taxonomy): Eukaryota > Metazoa > Chordata > Amphibia > Caudata > Salamandridae > Lissotriton > Lissotriton helveticus. The sequence goes on along the minus strand of NC_136063.1, from coordinate 1,684,578,552 downwards.
CTTGAAACGGACAACAAAAATGACTCTCACCATGCACCTAGACCAAATGAGAGGGCACCTGGGCAAACACGTAAACTGGTTCAACACAGTTGAATAAAAAATGTCAGATCTTTAATACAAGTCCACCAATACTAATGACGCTCTTCTGAAATGGTGAAAGTTCTCTCCCATCATCATCACGATCATCAAAGCAAAAAATAAGGATTTTGAGGAGTTATCCTGTTGTAACAGCATACATGCTGTGGGGAGTATCTGAGCTTTCCACGATGGGGATAATGGAGGCAATCGTTCAAGCCCTGATGATTGCTTTATTTGGGAACAGATCAATGCTTGGGTATTGCTGCATTTGAACTGCTCTTTGATTGGACAGGGCCAAAGAGACCTTCGATTTTAAAAGAAATAAACTCATCTTGGTTACCGCACTTTAAAGCCAGGGTGCAAGAAATTTGGATTGTCTTTCTGAATGTAAAACGAGTTTTGCAGGCTGGTAAAGCTAAATATGTCGTCCTCTTACCTGCTAGGTTGTAAATTAACCCCCTGGGCGGGGGAGTCATTCCCCCGCGGTGCTGGGGGGTGCGCACAGCGCCCCGGTGCTTGTGACGAGCTCAGCTTGTCATGAGCCACAGTGGCTGTGTGCTCATGACGAGCGCAGCTCTTCACGGCCACACCCGTTTCCGTGCCAGTGTGGGATTTAATGTAAAATGCACCACAGAGGGCATCTTAGAGATGCCCCCTGAAACCTAACCTACAATCCAGGTCTGGTCTGAGAGGCTGCCTAGGCTGCCACACAGCAGACATGTTGCTGGACCCCTGGGTGGAGAGCCCCCCCCCCTCTCCTGGGCCTGTAACAATGCACATCCTGGGTGAGGTGCTAGGTCTCCTCCCCCAGGATGGGCAGGGGGAAGCTTCAAAGGCATGCTGCCTTTGTGAGATTCTCCAGACCGCTTGCTGTACTCAGCAACTGGCCCCCACCAGTTCTGACCCCCCACTCTGGCGGGAAGACTGGCGGGTAACCCTACGTCAGGAAGGGGGTGTGCCAGCCTGTACCAACTCCACCCCATAGGTGGGAGAGGCGAGGTGAAGCACGACCCCGGGCTCCGGCCATCTTGAAGATGGGAAGCCCTGCCCAATCACAGCTAGGCTCCTGTCCCTCTCCCACAGGAGAGGAGCAGACTAGGGGGTGTACCCACCCCAGGACAGGGACCTATTGGTCCCTGCCCTTGCCCTACGTGTAACGCCCCTAAATTTAGTATTTAGGGGCACCCTGAACCTTCCTTTCTTAGATCCCGATGGCAACAAGAAGAATAAAAAGAACCAAGAAGACCTGCCGTGCAGCTGCTAACAAAAAGGACGACACCCACTGACTTGGCCCCAGAACCTTACAAGCCTATGGATCCTTGAACATGCTCCTGCGAAACTCCGGCGTCTCCAGCGGACCGCAACCTCGAAACACCGGAGGACCTGCCTGGCTTGAACCTTCCAAGAGACTGGGACTCCCATGAGCAGTGGTTCTGCTCCAACAGCAATACCCCTGGTGCCAGCCAGGAACCGCAAATCCAGCCCACTCTGCACCCACCCAGCCCGGCCTGCGCGATCCAAGACCACGAGGATGTCCCCCCCCCCGGCGACTGGGACCCAAAGTCCTGTGCCCAAAGAACCTCCTCGACGACCCAGACAATGCCTGCAGTCTCAAAACCAGGGACCCCCCCCAAAAGCGACCAGCTGAGGGTAAGATTTCCCAACACCAAAAGACACCCCTGCACCCGGCGCCCTACGGCTCCCTGTGCCTTCCTTTGGGGTACCTACCTCTTCTCCAAGATCCCAACTTACCTATCGAAGTGGTGGCCGCACCTGAGAATCTCCGTCCCCGAGCCTTTGTTCACTTTTTAACTTTCTCGTTGGATAACATTGAGCGCCTGATGGCTCAAAAGCACCCTGCACCCAGCCGCCCGAGTGCCGCTGGAAGTGCAATCTCTACACTACTTTCCTTCCCCACTTGCCCTGAGTAAGTGACCAGGAGCTCAGCTCCCACAGCCGCGTGGCCTGCTTGCTTGCAGCCACCAACCGAAGGCTCCCTACCCTCCATTGGATTGTATTGGGCCTACTCTCTCTGCACCCGGCTGCCCCTGTGCCGCTGAGGGTGTAACTACTGTACTTTTCCGACCCTAGGAGTCCCCTGTGTCTATGCCCAGAACCTTAACTTCACCAGTCGAGTACATCCGTGAAAGCCGATGACTCGCTTTCCTTCCAAAGGATTGACTGGTTTGACTCGAAAATTCTTCTAAGTTTGAAGTTTTGAAACTTTAAAATATTCATCTAAAATCAGCCGAATCCCGAATTCCAAATTCCGAATTACTCACCTGTGATCAGGGGAGAAGCCAGTGCTGTACCATTTAGCCCAGTACTGGACCACAAAAGTAATTATAACTGTACCTACCAGTAACCTGAATTTTCTTCCATAGGAAACCATTGACTGTTTTTCTGTGAAATTTCTTCTGCTTACTTTTACAAATTACAAATATTCCTTAAAAATCGTATCAACTACTAAAACATAATTACTTATCTGTCTTAGGTAGAGATCCCAGTGCTAGACTTAGGAGCCCAGTACTGGATTACAAAAGTAACGAGAACGTACTTTACCTGTGACCTGAAATTCCTCCCATAGGATAACATTGCTGGGTTTTCACTGAAACGTTTTTAAGTGTGAACTTTTAAAATACAGTTATATTCTTTAAAAATCACTGCAATAACCAAAACGCTTTTACTAAACTGTTTTCAGCTTATGTCCCGGGACTGAATCTAGGATCCAGTCCTGTGCAGAAAAGCAATCCTTAAAGTAATCAACTGCATTTAAGGAACAAAACCCATTGAGCTCAATGTTAAATTGTGTTTGAAATTGTGTTCCCTATTGCAACCAATGTAGCTACTGTATTGACAAAGTCTATTGCCTATTTGCAAAGTAATTACCTAAAATCACTAATATTGAGAAAAGTATATTTTGATACCTGTTGGTTCTAAAATAAAACTATATATTTTGATATAAAACAGTTGGCCTGGGGTTCAGTTCTTGAGTGCGTGAAACCTTTTGCTGACTGAGTGTGTACAACAAATGCTTAAACACTGTCCTCTGATACTGCCTTACTGCTCGACCAAGCTACAACTTTTGAGAGTAAGGTTATATCTAACTTTAACCTCTGTTATACCTCTGGAAATGGGGAACTCTATACACACTGTACCTTACTTTGGGCCAGTATGTATAGAGCCACTTTCTTACACAGACACTGTGGAAAGACCCACCTGTCCCAGTGCACTCAGCTCAGACTGGTACAGGGAAATGATGACCACAACCAGCCATGAATACATCACACACAAGAATAATAATCAGTCCGATGACTTACACTTAACAGAAAATGCAAAAAGTAATGGATGGATTGCTAGAACTATTGTGAGCCACTGGCAATTTTTTGGAGTAGGATCCCAGTAAATATTTTTTTGCACACCATGCTACCTCAGATTAGACCAGCCATATGAAAGGATCATTGTCCCGGCTCAAACAGGAACAGTCTAGCAAGCTGCACAATCCATTTACAACATACCCCTCCGACACAGCCCTGTGGTAGACCACACTTATGATGCTGGTTATACAAGTCTTCGCAATGGGGCACTACTGTGATGCTTATGTGGGACACAAGAACATCTTAATCTTCCACCACTCGTCCTCAGATGTTTTTGTGCTTAGCACATCTGGATAAATCGATTCCTATGCAGTTGTCCATACCAGGCTTATATTAGCCACTGCGATGCCATGTTTTAAGTGCCAAATTTTATCAAAATAGTAATCATGGCGCCCAAGAAAAAGCAGGTTGAGGTACTTAGCTTTCTACTTCCATACAGAAACAACTGCAACACAAACATAACAGATTGAGGTACTTACCCTTCTAAACAGGGTTGTCCTTTGTTGCACTTCTTCACCAGCCCTTTCAATAGCTGGAAGACTTCGTGGGGAACCACCTGGCAACAAAGGGGGGAAAAAGATCAAAACACTGCAAAGAACTTGCTTACAAAATGATGCAACCAAGATTTCAAATTTTATGCTAAGTGTGGAAAAGGTCAAAAAGAAAAGGTTAAAGGAGATGTGCAAAATGTAAAGGAATACATAGAAAACAAGCAAGCAAAAGTAAAGAACATCAAAAACATGAAACTTCGGTAAAAAAATTAAAGGCATGATCTAAACTTAAGATTGGGAACACAATACGCATCTTGAAGTTCAGATATTGGTTTCGCTTCATGCTGAATAGCGGAAGGGGTATTGTAGACCCATGAGCCACTATCAAAGTGCACTTGAACAGATTCAGACGTGAATAGGTAAGAACAAGCTTGAGATGGCCATCCAGGCATAACTGAAACCAGCCATTGCTACTCTGTGTCGCTTCTATCTCTGACATTCTAACAAGGAATATAAACCCGATCCAAAAAAAACAACAACAAAAAATTACTTAGCTGACACGGCCACCGCCTCTTCTTTGTCTGTCCGTCATCTTCCTGCAGTCGCAGCCAGCAACAGGAAGCACCCGCCCTCCCAGCCTCCCCATAGCCAATCATAGTGCTGCAATGCAGCGATGAAATTGGTCTGAGCGCCGTGGATCCGCACTCCGAGGGGGACTGGGAGGGCTTGCATGTTCCTCACCAGGCTGTGTAATGCAGCCTGGTGGGGAAGATTCCTTTTTGGGCCGGCCAAGCAGTCGTACACACTTCAGGGTTGAAGACCATTCCTCTCCCTACTCCGCCCAAGAGCCACTCAAGTTTATAGGAAAAATAAAATGATATTAACAAAAGTTATCATTTTATTTTTCCTTTTCTTCAGTGGGGCGACGCTTCTCCGCCTTAGCGGAGGAGCCGCCACAGTGGGTGGCCAATGTAATGCAGTTAACACTGAATCTGTGTCATCTACAAAAAGGTATGATTTTGGGTTCTGCCCACTTGCAATTTCACTAAAAAGAAAACGTAAACTATGAGCCCTAGTACAGACTCTTGAGACAAGCCAACCTTTCATCCAGAGTGCCAGAATGAATGCCACATCAAAGGCCTTTACTTCTTACTGCTTAGGCTGGCCCTTATCCACTTCACAATCTGGGATCCACAATATGGCAATCCAGTACACCAAGTTGTGAGTCACCATTGAAATAATCCAACAGATTTGCCTTGCAAAGCCTTCTCGTCCCGTTCATACTAATTTATGGCGGAGCCTACAATCCCCTGGGTTCAAGTAATTCTGTCTGTCCCTTTCTTTTTCCTATTCACCACAGAGATCAGACTTCGGCTTATAGTTTCTAGCCTCCTCCGTGTTTAAGTTTTCATGATAGGCCAAATATGTATCCACTCATCAGTTCTTCAGCCCCAAGCCAGTCCTCGTGGAGCAATTTTCCAATGCTGTCAGCCATACGACCAATACCTTCCTAAAAGTACTCAGTACCCAGGCATATCATCTAACCACACTGAGAAATAGAAATTCAGTTTTATAATTATGTTTGGGCTTTGGCAAAATATTGCAGCGACTATTTAGACAGATTCTACAGCCATAAAGATTTCCGTACTCGCACTTCTAAACTGCGGCAACAAGTTACTCAGCAGTGAATATACGAGTTGGTGTAGAACAAGTCACTTACCTTCGGTAACACTGTATCTATAAAAGACATTAGTTATAGATTTCTTACCTCCAGACGTCAGACTGAATCCAGAGAATTTTTTCCTCAGTACCACTGCACCTCGGTAGGTGGCGTCGGTCGACTCCACGCCCATCAGCGTTGTGGTTGCCGGGATGACGTTGCGGTGCCTACTTAGACAATGCACCTGTGCGCTGATGTCAGTTCTGACACGACTTTCCATACCAGAAGAGAAGCGCAGAGCCATGAAATTCACTGACCACTTGTGCGCCACACTAGGGCCCTGAAAAGGGAGTCCTTATCCCTAGAAGTCAGTTCGCAGAGCGGGGAGGATCGGTGGGGCGGTAAGGAATCTATAACTAATATATGTGTGAACACCCGAGGGGCACTGGTAAGGCCGAAGAGGGACACAGTTAACTGAAAAATGCTCATGTCCTACCGTGAACCGTAGATAACATCTGTAGGCTGGCAGGAAGAGGATGTGAAAATAGGCGTCCTGCAAGTCCAACGCCACCCTCCAGTCTCCAGGGCAGATGGGACCCGAGACAAGGTTAGCATTTTGAACTTCTCCTTCCGGAGGAAGGAGTGGAGGGACCTGAGGTCTAGGATAGGATGCAGGCCCTTGTCCTTCTTGGGCACCAGAAAGTAGTGGGAATAGCAACCACGACCTACTTCTGGCGTAGAAAACCTTTTCGTTAGCTCCCTTGGCCAAGAGAGCTGTAACTTCCTGGCGGAGAAGCGTCAAATGATCCTCTAACGTGCAATCGAAAGACAGTGGCATGGAAGGAGTAGTAGCCTTGAAGGGGAGGGAGTAACCCCTTTGGACTATATGCAAAGCCCACCTGTCTGACGTGATGGATTGCCAGTGGGGGAGGTGATGGCGAATGCTGCCACCCACTGATGGGCCTAAAAAGGTCAAACTAGAAGGGTTTGGAGGCTCCTGCAGGGATGGAAAGGGTAGACTGGCCCGCCCGCTGGTTCCCAGACCCGCGTCGCTGGGTCCCACGTCAGTGCAAAGGCTAGACAGCTTCCGGGGACCGGTGGCTGGACTGTGTCAGACTTTGTGGGGTGCCCCTTCCGTAGCCACGAAAAGGGGAAAAAGAAGTTAGTGTGGACTGGAGCATGCAACGAGGCCCAAGGATGATCTAGCCGAAGCCCGAGAATCTTTAAAGTGCTCCAGCACCGAGTCTGCCTTTCACCAAAAAGGTGATGGCCATCAAAGGGCATGTCCAGCAGAGTTGACTGAACATCCCCTGAAAAACCAGATGTCCTCCACCAGGCGTAGCGCCTAAGGGTTACCGACGTGGCAATAGTTCTGCCCAGTGAGTCAATGGTATCCAGTCCACAGTGAATTGTGAATTTTGCTGCATCTCTCATCTGCCATGGCTTGGGAGAGGACGGCCCGGGCCTCCTCCGGGCAAGGAGGCAGCACCTGCGCAACCGTATCCCAGATGGTATGGGAGTATCTGCCCAAGAGCCATGCAGTATTCACGGACCACAGTGCCAAGCTGGAGGAAGAGACCATGCACTTCCCAAGACGATCCAGCTTCTTGGATTCCCCGTCTGGGTGCGGAAAAGAATGCGCCCTTGGAAGAAGAAGCTTGGACCACCAAGCTCTCGGGGGAAGGGTGTTGGGTGAGGAAAATGGGATCACCCGGAGCTGGGCGAAGGCGGCAGGCAATCGTTCGTTCCACAGGAGCCCCTGTGCTGAGCTTAGACCAAGTGTCCAGTAGGACGTCGTGAGGGCTTCATTGAAGAATAAGAGGGGTTCGGTGGAAGTTGCCGCCGGTTGAAGCACCCATGTCAGGAGATTAGTCCTAACTGCTACTGTAGGGAGCTCCAGGTCCAAGGCCTTGGCTGCCCTATGCACCACCACTGCTTAGGACGCTCCCTCCTCTGTAGCCATGGTTGGGGGGAGAAAGCATGCCAAGCTCTGGGGAGGTGCCCAGAGCACTGGTGCCACCCAATTCCTCTCTCCAGTCCGGTTCTTCCAGCTGGTCTGTCAAAGGGTCTAGCGACCCGTCCCAGTCCTCATCACCAACCTCAGGGCGACACGGAACACCTGGGATGAACAAGGGGACAAAAGTACCCTCCGGCGTATGATCAGACATTGGTCTGGCTCAGGGTCCATCTAGGGGATGAGGATGGGGGCGGCACGGCCGATGCAGGGGGCGTCGTTGTCCGGATCTGCGACAGGAAAGGTCGAATAAGGTTGACCGGCGTCAATCAGGATTCAGGCCTGGATCCATGTGGGCCCTCTGGAGGCACCAGGGCCGGAGTGGCCAGTCTCGAAGGCCCAGGACCTCCAACCGACTCCCCGGGGCCCAAAGGCGAGCCAATGGAGTCAGGCTGCCCAAACACCTGGTGGAGGGCTTCGTAGAATGTACGAAGTGGGGCAGGGGACGCCCTGGCTCCCAGAAACGGGAGAAGGCGCAGAGTCGTCCCTGAGTCAGGCGCCTGAGACTGAGCCTTAGAGAGACGAAGCTCCGGAAACTGTGTCGCGCCAGCCGACCGACTGGGAGAAGGTGAAGAGTGACGTGCTTCTTCACCTTCTTCTTGTGCTTCGACTTACCAGAGGAGTGCAAAGACTTGGACGAGGTGCGGTGGCTCCCCGACCGGTCTCGAGATCTTCCTCTCGAGCATGACCGGGAGTGACGCAGAGCAGACTGCCAGACCTCCAAAAGCTTTCAGGACTGCTCCTGCAAAGACACTGGATTCATGGCCCAACAGTTGGAACAGGACTTCGGGTCATGGTCTCGCTCCAGGCACCAGAAGCACACGAGGTGTGGGTCCATCACAGACATCATCTTGTGACAGGAGTCGCAAGTCTTGAAGCAGGTCTGACGAAGGGACATCAGTCGCGCACCAAAGTCGAAGATTCGAAAAATTTGACGACTAAAGTCAAAAAAAGTTTCGTCAAAAAGTGACAAAGGCGAAGCTCTCTCTGGATCTGCGCTAGGCTGACGTGGAAAAAGAAAGAACTGACATCAGCGCGCAGGGGCGGCATCTAAGTTGGCACCACAACATCATCCCGGCGACCACAACGCAGATGACAGATGTGGGGTCGACCAACACCACCTACGGACGATCAGAGGTACTGCTGAGAAAAATATTCTACAGATCCAGTTTGACACCTGGGGGTGATTCTAAGGTAAGGAATCTTTAACTAATAGTCTCTTTCAGATAGAACACTACAAGGCTGCACTTCAAACAAGATGTAAAGGGAATCATTAGCACTGAACTGTTATCCAGGGAGAAATACATGCACAGTGCACTTAAAATAGCTCAAAGTTGGAAAAGGAATTTGTAATCGAATGGAACACTGTACTATTGCAGAAGACAAACAGCAGCAGTTTTTATCATGTCCAATGTACTGTCCATACAGAATCTCTTTCCAAACTTTACATCAAGATCATGAATGTTTTTCCCAGTCACGCCTGGACAGGGCTAAGAAAAAAAACTGTTCAGTTGAGTACACTCCTGGTTGCTATGGAAATCTGGGTGACTGTTGGAACGAAGACCAAAAACTACCCCAGCATGCTTTACTCTTATATGGTAAACACTGGCAAGAGAATATATATCATCTGACGATATTGCACTAATTTGAACCCAAATCCAAGGAAAATGTGTTGGCTTCCCACAGCATCTGATGGAGTAATGTTCTCTTGTTTGAGTTTTATTACCTTTCATTCAAGGATGGAGTGGAGGGTACTAGCAAAGTTATGTTAACAATTTTATAAAATTGCTAACTCCATAGGGTGTCCTGGCGCTGAGAACGCTAACAAAGCAGATGAAGTAACAGAGGGAAAAAAATGGCAGATCGAGACTACTATGGGGTAATATTAGAGAGTCGCAGGATAACTCATTTTTGAAAAGCCAGGTTTTAAAGGCCTTTCTGAATTTGAGACAGGAGAGTGTGAATGGTAAACCAAGGGGAGACAATTTAAAGCTTCAATGTAGCCACTGTGAAGGATTTGCCCCCCACATGAACACTGTGGTAGCGATGAACTACTGGCAAATTGTTTCCACTGGTCGTAAATTGCGAGCCGGAATGTATTAATGGAACGTCTCCACCAAACAATCAGGTCCACTAACGTCGATAGCCTTATAGACTAGACAGAGTGATTTAAAACAGCACCCTTTTGCATACTGGCATCTAAAGAAGAGCTTTAAGTGCGCCGGTCGAAGAAGTACGTTGCTAACAAAGCGTTAACTGGGAAGAAGCGTTGTGTATTCTTTGTAATTTCTTCAAAGGCCCCTTGTCAAGGCCAAAGAAAAGGGAGTTACAATAGTGCAGGCAACAAGACTGTCACCGGGATCACCAACCGGTGAACCGGCCTAGGCAGGATCTTCCTCAACTGTTTTAAAAGGAAAAAGGACATATATGCAAGGTGATTAATCTTTTTACCATTTTTTGCAAGTGATGAAGATGAGGTCCAGGATGGCACACAGCAATTCAGTTTTGCCTGAGTTCAAGTTGAGTGACTGACTGTAACCACTATGATACTGCAGGCATATATTGGTGAAATGTTTCATGTGGGTTTTTAGCCACCTTACCCAGTGTGATGATTAGCTAGGTGCCATCTGCATAATTCATCACACGGAGATTAAAAGATTCTTTTTGTTTCACCGGTGGGCAGATATCCATATCATAAAATGTCAGCCTCAAAGATGTTCCCTGTGGCACTCCTTGACCCAATTATTTAAACTCCAAAATATACGAGTGGTAGAAAGACTGCTTGCAAGCTCCCTGGTAGATAAGACCTACAGCAATCAAGTGCCTATCCAGTTACGCCAATTTCCTTCAACCTAGTCAGATGTCATGAGACACTATCAAATGCAGCGGTCAGAAAAATAGCACTGAGGCTGTGTACTGCGCATGGTCCACCAGCATTCATACGTCTACCACAATTACAATGGCTGTCTTTCTGCTGTGAATTGGGAAAAATCCGGCCTGAGTTGTCTCTAGTAGGTTGTTTTTGAACAACCAGTCATATAAAAGGTTGACATTTCCACGAGTTACAAAAGGCAGGAAGGAAATAGGTTGGTAGTTTGACAATATATCAGAGTCTACCTTAGCTGACTTTTAGGAGCGGCGCCACAAAGGAATTTATTCACTCCACAGGAACAATCCTGCTATTAACTGAGCAATAAGAATGCTACTACTTCACTTACTGATGGCTGCACAGCAAAACTACTTAAGTTCCATTGTACTATATACTACCTCTTTTCAGTATTGGATATTTCTTTTAGATAGATCTTCAACATAGGTTATCCCACAAAAGCTTGGGTCACATTTTGTTGTAACTTTAAAAAAAATGTTTTTCGACTGCTGCACTCTGAGATTGCGGTTTTAGAGTGCTGCAATTCGCAAAGAAAGTATTAACAAGCAATTTCAGTAATATAGAATACTGATGCTGAGGCAAGAAGTGGATCTTTGGTACACTTCCGAACGTTAGAATCCTTTACACACGTTTTCTTTATAGCCTATCTGCATCAACCAGCAAAATGTCTGCTTCAACCCCAATATGCCAAGGACAGGTGGTGTTCAGTGGCTTTTAATTTGTTCTGTATGGCCTTCTATGTTGTCAATTAAAGAAAGCTTTTGGTTGCTCTCTCATTGGTTGTAAGAGCAGGACTACAGACCTTCCTAGATTTGGTCAAAACAGAGGTCCTGCAAGCTGGTACTGGACATCTCAACGTATGCTTCTCCTCTGACACACCGCAGAAGGCATGATCAAATATTTCAAGAATGTGAAAATAACGCGGGTACTTACAGTACAGGGCAGCCCAGGTGGTTGGGAGTTTTTTGTTTTTGTTTGAGCGAACAAGTTCACTCTTTTTAAGCAAGGTAACTGGTAAAGACATTTTGAGAAAAACAGAGACCATGTTGATGGGTAATAAAAGGCATGGGATACTAAGATAGTCTCTCTCTTTAATATTTGGGCCTTATCCAGAAATCTGTTTGATGACAACTTTGTTTTGGAGCCTCTGTTCAAACAGTGACTAGAGGCCAGTGTTTAACTAGTACCGTTGAACTACCTAATCGAGCCCTTGCTCCCGCTCTGAGACTACATCGCAGTTTGAAACCACTAGTATGAAGTATCTTTATCTGTAAACGTTAGCGAGAATATGCTTTGAGCACAAAATAAATAATAACATTTTTTAAATTAAACAAAATAAAAAGTCTGAAAAAACGTTTTCGTGTATAGTCAACTCGTATTTACAAACTAGCAACAGAGAAGATTCAAATCGGTTCGCAACCCCATGATAAGAGAAGTTATAGGATTGCATAGAGTAGGACCATGGACAGTTTGTTATCCATTCTGTCTGTCCCCATCTGCAGTCTCTGCCAAATGTACATTAAAATTTAAGGTGTCCCAAGTCCCTATGAAGATGAACGATGCACACTGAAAACTTACTGCAGCATAAGAATACACCTTTATGTTTTGATCAAGGTACAGCCAATACTGCACATATGCTAGACTAACATACAGTTGCAAAAGAACTCCAAATTCTGGAACTACTATTGAAGGATTTGTATAGCGCTCATGTTGTCTGAAAATCATTAGCAATGTAGACGAACAGGTGTGGGCATTAGGGGAGAGATAGTCTTTAAGAGATGAAGAGGACCATGCTAATCCCCAATGAATGAAGGAATGAATAATGGATTTGTAAAGCGCAGGACTCCATCCCCCCACCACCACCTTTATAGGGATATCTCCGCGCTAGCAGCTAAACATGAAATCCTTCTCTGAACTTCAGATGATCAGATTCAAAAAAGAAGGGGAAGAAGGGAGTTCCAGTAGGAGGCACCAACATAGCTTAGTATGATAACACATACAGAATACGTACTCAAAAACAAGCAGTATAGGTGGTTCTGCAGGTCATTCAGTGGCATGCTACGTAGGAGTGGCGAAATTCCTACAGAAATTAAGCGGGATCACATAACCATAATATCTCGTCAGGTAGCATGCCAGTAAGACTATGGTGTTTCAGAAGAATGTCAGATTGATTTATACTGCCTACCAGCTGTGTGTGCTTACTGTTTTGGGATTATTAAAAAAATCAAATAACAATAGGATCAAGTGTGAAGAATATAAATATATATTTAAGAGCAGCCTGTAGAAAGAACCCTCCTTTTTCAGTTTTCAGGCTACTGGATTATCTTGCCCTAAGTTACAACAGTGTCCATGTGTGGAATTTTGAAAGAGGACAGTTTCCTGGTTGCTCAGTCAATAAGCTACCCAATTAAGGGACAGTAAGAGCTTAAACACTTATGGCATGCCCTTAGGATGGTCCCGGTTACCAGCCAGTCCAAAGGTGAAGTGCTTAGTAGAACAGCTTATGCCCAGCGTCTTCCTTCTAGGACTGGCCTTCAGCAGGTACAAATAAACCAAGGGGAGCAAAACTAGCAAACCCCTTATTGTGCCTGGCGTACTTCTTTTAAATGCTCCTGTAACTGGACAGATTTCAGATACTCTGGTAATGTTTTCACAAAAATGTAAATATATGCCCTTATCTATCTGGCTTTTATCAAATAAATGGTGTATTTATTTCCCACCTTACAACTGATTTCTTCCAGCAGTTGTTTTCTTTTGCTACCTACAGTCATTCCCTATTGTTCCTCACAAAGGTTACACAACACATATATAAAAGCAAATAGTCATGCATGCATGCACACGTATACATACATGAAAGCGAGTCTGCAAGCTTAGTATTCGTCATAATTTTTCTTGGTTTCAACATCTGAGGAAAGAGAGGACTTTGTACGTATGTTTTTCTCTCTCTGCTTATCTCACAACAGAATCACAGGTTGCACATTCAACAAATGCGGAAACAGTAATTATCGAAAGAAAGACAAAAAATGCACACCTGTAGCGATTAAACACTTTTCATAGGAGATCAGTGAGCCATCATCAAGTTTAACTTTGTTTTCCCGCACATCCATGTACACCACCTACAAGAGAAATGAAGAGTATTCTAATATCACATTAGTAAATGTTTGCCATCCACACTCTTAACCTGCGCCATTAGATTTTTGAAAAATGTATCACCTTTTCCAGGGGATTAATATTACTACTTCAAGACTGCTCATGTAATATTTTTAAGCTTGCTTCACTGAAATGCATTACTACCTGTGTGTGTTACCCCTGGTCTATATTCCCAGTTCAAACTATGACAATTAGCCGCGTAACAGAAACTTTGACAAACAAGCTGGCCTACCAAGCCCCCAATACATCTTTTCAAGGCATGAGGTCCCCCGTCTGAAGGCAAGTTTTGAACTCGCACAAATAAGACAATAATGGAAAAAGTTATATTTGAAGAGTGTCAGATACTTCATATATTTGTGCTTCATCTTCTACAGAGGATTTCAAAACTGCACCTAAAATTGGTGTTTAAAACAGTTCAATGTGGTAATCGCTGAGCAAGGAACTACACACCGGACATCATTCCTTTGATGCACCTCTAGCAGATCTGCATACGTTTCATAAGAATCTATTCTATACCATTTGGAAGCAGAGATACAAGGGTGGGCGTTGTAAACGAGTGAGTTCAAGGAATAAGAGTTCCAGAAGCACTGGGAACTTTATTTTTTTTAACTTTCATTCAACTTTCTTTCAAAGATGGTTCGATCAGTTAGGCATACTGGTATTGAATAAAGAGACAGTATTTAGCAGACTAGTAATCAAATGTAATGAAAATCCCGCTCTCTTTATTTTGGAGGGGGGGGGGGGGGGTGATGCGTAAATCTACATTAGATTTCACTAGTCCCCATAAGCATCTTATGCCTTTGCAAAGATATCGAAAACAGACAGTTAGAGCTTAGCCTCTCCTCTGACTACTTAGTTATGCTACGCCCCCAACATGAACAACCATAAGTATACACACGGACCTTGGTTGCTGCTATAATGAAGAATATTTATGTGCCAATTTCATGTAAATTATATGAATAGGTATTAGCAGAATAAATACTTCCTCCAGGAGTCATGGATATTGGTAGCCTCTAAACACTTTTCAATACACGTCCCTATCCAGTTAATTTAAGACTTCCCTCTTTGCCTTTTGGCATCATATTACAGGTTACTAAGTTCCAGGGTCATGTAATATCCAACGCACTTGTAAACAAGAAGCTCCTAAAGGACTGTCAGCAAGCCTCGAGTAACTGGTACCACCTTCTATGCATCCTGCCCCTCACCACCCAATTACGGAATATACCTTTCTCTTTATAGTATTTCTGTGGTGCAGTAACCCAGTGTTTGCATTTCAAATTTGAAAACAATGCTTTAACTTGAAGCATCCTCAGAAAAGCTGAATCATGACTGCTTACCACCTTCGAATTCGGTTAGCACAGTTGTGGAGCTTGTTACAAGTTTGAAGCTTTACTTTGCTGCTACAGACATTCTTCGCATTCATACCATAAGAAAACTTAAAATTACCCTTCAGCCAAAACAACATAACAAAAGGCCATGTGGCAATTTTGCACACAAAACATTTTTACCTTGCACAAAATGAAGTTCACATTTATTTTAAGGACTAAGATCCAGGCTTACTGCACTTGTGCTAAGTGAAAACAATTAATACACACTCAATGCAAACACAGACCATGCTACCATGCATGAAGTCATTCAATTCAAATTTCCACTGTCAAAAATGGTGGTGCATACGACACAATCATCCACATTACTAAGGCTTCCAGCTGAAAGAAGCACCAATTCAGGGGTATCAAATTCAAAAGGAGGAATATTGGTAAAATATGTTTTAAGATACTTTTTTATTATCACATGAAAAATAAGTGGCATATGTAATTCCTGGAGTTCATGGTCGCAGCAAAGAAGCAGAAACCAGTAGAACTTTTGCTGTTCATAACATAAACAGGGTCAAATTTTTCTATTTCATGACACCTCTATCATTGAATCAACCTTTTCAATAAAATCATAAAAAGGAATAGCAATATAAATGCACTCACTAAGTTTTGTATGATCATAATTTAAATAAAAGTACTTATTTTGAAAACCGACTGAAATTTCTAAGAATAATCTCATAAAAGACCATCATAAGTAAAAGTTACAGTGGAGCGGATATTGCGGATAACATTCTACTAGAAAATCAAAGATAATGTATTTAGAAGCATGGATAGAAAAATCGCAAGTTCACTTTGCAATCTTTCTGAATAGTACCAACCATCCCACTGTGTAGCCCACTGGCACAACCACATTAGAATATGGTGTAGATAAACAAAGGTACACATCTTTTTCTCCTTTGCATCTTTGTTTCCTTCAATTTCCAAAGGAATCTTCTCTAGTGCACTCCTACGCCAAACTACCCCAGAGGCTTGAGGTTGTGCACTACATACACCCTATGCATTCACAGATTAAAATCAAGGGCCAGATGTACTATTTACTGGTCACAAAATACTAGTAGTAATCTACAACCAACATTTTTGCAACCAGTAAAGAATTTTAAGAACCAAGCTATATTCTAGTAAATTGGTTCTGAAAAATTAAAATCATGGTGGGTCATAATCCGGCCAACCTCATGAATGTTAATGTGGTAGGTAACAAATTGTGACTCACTACGACTGGAGTTTGTCCGAAAAGTTGTGGCCAGCCAGGTATAGCATACCACCATGTCTGTGATTAATTTAAAAGAAAGTAATTTTTTAAAACATAAAATGTAGTCAGTTTCCCCCAAAGAAAATGGGGCTCCATTTAAAAAAAATAAAAAAAAATAAATTGTTTGGTAGTTGAAAGTGGCCTCTTGAACCACAGCGTACTCTACAACAACGTTTTTTTACATTTACAAAGAGAAAGGGGTCCCAAGGAGACCCCTTTCCCTATTGCGAATGCATTGCCACCTTCTTTGGGGTGTCAGTAAAATGTCAATATTTTGCACCAGATGTGGGTCTCAAAACGCTGATACATATGATGACAATTCGATATATGGAAGGAAAGCACGCTCTTTCCAGATACCAAATCGGTACTAGTCAGAATTCCATTTTAGGAGATGGGAAACTCCTTACATGGAATGAGTACATTATTACAAAGAAAAAAGCATTTTAACAGTGGAAAACACAGAACTCGAGCGTTTGTGACTGCTAAAATTGCTAAAAATTGTTCAGAACTGGGGCGTTTGTGACTGCTAAAATGTTTAGTACATCTGTGCGTTCGAGAATTTGCACCTCTTCATTTCGCTGAATATTTAAAACGAGTAACGCTTACAAAGCAACCTGTTCAGAGGTACCGGCAAATGAAAAGATATGGCACCAAAGGGGAAAGCAGAAAGCAACCCTTGCTTTCGGACAGAATGTGCACCAACCTTTTTATTGCTGAGGACTGCAATCCCACCATTCTCCACGTAGGGTAGGTCACGGGCAGACACATAGAAAGACGGCGGCTGGAAATATATACTAGAGAAACAAAAAGAAAATGTATAACAGCATTGCAAAGTCCGACGTATTACAAATTCATTGTTCGATAGAGTTACATATCTCCAGGAATTCATAACATAACTTTTGTCACTAACAAAATGAAGGTTCTTTTCCTTGCAAGGCAATCCTTGGCAGCATATTATCATAACAGCAACGGAAGGTTATATCCATATTACAAATGTTTAACATTGAGAACGGTAAATCATGAAAGGTAGAATCGTTGCCTCCCTCTGGCTAGTAGTATACGCACAATTTGAATGGCTCTATCTCCAAGGCTCACTGTTCTAAATACTAAAAAGCTGCAATATTTAAGCCTACTAACAGGACACACAGTCTTCATGTACCAAGTTAATGTTGGGTCAGCTTTTTTCCAAGGAGCATAATGCAAGTCTAAGCAGCTGTATTCCAGTCGACCAGCAAGCAGCATCCTCTCATTGTTATGGCAGACAGGAAACTGGCACAGAAGAGAAGCTCCACACTGTTCCTCAAAACTTGGAGAGAGTTATACTTCCCCCTTTCGGACTACTTCGCCAATTATGGATTATTGTGGGCAGGGGTTAGGAAAAATAATGTTGGTTATGCAGTGAACAAGAGGTCACAGTAGGATATACTTGCAAACTAAAATTAGGTCTGGAAAGTCTTTCAAGACATCCGCCAGTACAAGCCAAGAAGGAGCATGATGTGGAGCAGTGGCGGTGCCTCCATAAGAGCGGAGGAGCAGTGACCCCCAACCACAGCTGCGCAGGTAGCTGGAAAAATAAAACAGTAATAAAAATTATTTTATTACCATTTTACTTTTCCAGCTTTCTGCCAGACTGAGTGGACAGGTCAGCAGCAATGAGTGGCCCCTTCACTTTGAACTGGGCATGTCGGTTTGGCCGTAGCAAGGTGGTTAGCCTAACCGACATGCGCACTTCAAACTCAAGACAGCTGGGTTGGAGAGCAGGCACAGGGCTCCAGTGCTTGTAGGAGCGCTGAAGCAGCCTGCTCCAGCCAACCCAGATCCGGCTCTCACGCTGCTTGAGAGCAGCGACTGGATTGGATAAGATGTCGTTTGCTTTGCTATGTTGCCTTGTGCTCGGAGGAGTCGAAGCCATGGACTGGAGAGCATGAGGGTGTGCTGCAAGCAAAGGTAAGTGAAACGTTTTTTTTGCCTTCCTGACTCGCTGTGTGATTGTGTGTGTTTGTGCGGCTGTGTTTGTGAGTGCTAGTGCGTGTGTGTGTGTTTAATTGTGTTCCCCACCATTTTGAATGTCACCGACTGCCACCGATGCTGAGAACAGATAAGTCAGATACATTACATAACAAATGGATGCTGGGTCAATATATGGAGCTTTAAGTTCTCTCTCATTACAGACGACTCTGAGGCAAAACTGTAATACTGAAACGACTACGCCTTTCCTTGGGGATGCTTTCTGAAGACTGCTGCTGCTGCAGTGTTTAGGACCATGGGAGCCAGAATCCTATCATACTCTGGGTCTATCATGTAGCTTCATTTAAGTCAGAAAAGAAAACGTGAGGGGGCATAAAAGATTTCAAACATTTTAGCACAGAGACAACCAGGCCTTGATCCCTAAGCCGTCAAAACTACAGCTGAAGTCATACAGAAAATATAACAAGCCAAGAATAGTTCATACATTCAGATGCGGGCACGGTTATTGCCCAGAATCGATAAGGATTTCAATAATCTTTCCCAATCTTGGCTAGCCGATAATCACCTCAAACTAAATGCTCTGAAAACTGAGTTCCTTCTCATCTCACCCCCGGCGAAAATTTCAACCACCCAAACATGGCTCAACAACCTAACAGCACTCAATGTCCAGCCCACCATCGTGGACTCAGCGAAATCCCTAGGCATCACACTGGATGCCAAGCTCAACATGCAGCAGCACGTCAGCAAAGCCACAAAATCAGCTAATTTCCAAATCAACACACTGAGGAAAATTAAACCCTTCCTCCCTGCTGAAGACTTCCAAACTGCTGTACAAGCGTTAGTCATCCCTCGAATAGACTACGGAAATGTGGCCCTCAGCGGACTCCCGCTATCCACAACAGCACCCTTAAGAGCCTCCCTGAACGCTGCCGCAAGACTCATTACTGGCTCAAGAAAACATTTGCATATTTCCCCAGACTTATAGTCCCTAAAATGGCTGCCTTTTGAAGCCAGAATACAACTAAAAATTGCAGTTATGACACACGCGGCAGTGCACCACAATGCACCCAAATACCTCGCTCAAAAGTTGTCTATATCAGGAGGTTCGAGATCCAACAGAAGCTCAAAAAATCTACTCCTGAAACCCCGTAGATTCCGGAAAGAGAAAACTTACAAGCGCTCCTTCTCAGGAATGGCACCCAGGATCTGGAATGCGCTCCCTCCTGAAACCAGGCGTATCTCGTCCACTGCACTCTTCAAGAAAGAGGTGAAAACCATCCTTCTGGCCAAGATCTCCTGAACGTTATAGGTGTTGGATCAGAGACTCTGCATTGCTTTGTGACAATGCTCACCTTGTCCTTTGGCACTATACCTCTACTTGAGGGAGACACTACTACGCTACTTTCTTACTTCCAACCAATATATGATACACGTTGGGTCACTGTTTCACCCTCCCGGTGCCCCCACTCAGTGCTCTCTCTATACTAAAAACACGGCTATAAGCCTTCCACACACCCAAAGTGTACCTAAACACCTCTGTAGTGGGATCAATGACTTGTACCGTCTTATATTACTTGTTTACCTGACTGTATTTTGATATGTTTTATATATGTTATTATTATCCTTTCATGTTAGTGACTACTACATTGCTCCCATTACCTCTGTTCATTCCTACTGCCCCTACCCCTTTCATTGTGAAGCGCTCTGATATCTGCAAGGATCTTGTTCGCGCTATATAAAACTTTGAATAAATAAAATAAAGGGATAACTAGAACCATAATATCTAAAGACTAAATTTCCCTACCATGAGTTAAGGCACAAGATTATTTTTTTTAATTTATCCAGGGGATCTTAATAAACGTAAGTCAGCTCACTGGCCCTATTTTTCAAAACTTGATATTTAATTGGCATTAAGTGCATACAAAAATCATACGCCAATTCAACAAGGCTGCACCATATCAGGTTACATTTCTAAACACATATAGCCTTTTAAGCCTATTTTGTTAGACAATTAATACTTGTGAACTGCAACATCTTTGAAGAATAATTTGAACACAGAAAAATATTTTTAACTGAAAAAGGAACAGACATCACAATATAACCCTATAATAAAAAAAACTTGGGTGAGGAGCAGAGTACCTAACCCCTTGCCCACAAACTGCATAGAATACCAGTCCTATGTTCAACAACATATTTTTCAGAAATTTTCAGAAAGTCTGTGAAGCACCTGAAAGATTGTAAAATCTTTCTCTCCAACACTGCTAGGTTACTTAGCTCTTCAAATCAACTGTGTACATTTATTCTACATGAAATTTCCACTTTGAGGATTTCATTACCCGATAAACGTATATGTTTAAACTAAGGCTCGAATATCCATATTCAGAAAAACAAATATTTTAAATCCTTCTATGATCATCAGCACTGATAAAATTGTTTATTGAAGAACCACCAATAGATGCTCAGATGGCTCCAGAAAAAAGTAACTGGTGAGGGTTAGACATAAGAAAAGAAGTAGAGTAAATTATTGGGAAAGAAGGGATTATGCAGTCGATGTTTACGAGTTTCCTGCAACAAGTATACTTTTTTTTTTGCTGAGGGACTTTCTTTTTTTTCTGGGAAACACAAACACCAGCGCACATCATGTCCAGTCTCTATAATCCCTGTGCATTCAGCACCAATCTTCAGTGCAAGTTTTTGCACAAACACTCCTTTTCAATCCAATGGAGCTTCGTACTGTAGACAAGTTTTAAGATTTAGTTTCTTTTAAAATCAAGTGCTTCACAGCCGACGCGTGTTTCGCCCCCTGCGGGCTTCAAGGCAGATTTCAAATATGTTCAGCACTGCATTTGCCAACACTTGTATATTCAATGGTCCTTAAAGTATTTCTATCCTTAAAAACATCAGCAATAGTCGCAGTAGATTTCCTTTTAGTTTTACACCGAGAAATGCCAGAGTTCCTTCTTTCAATTCTTCCCGTAACTCGGCCTTGAGGAAGCCCGCAGGGGGCGGAACGTGCGTCGGCTGTGAAGCACTAGATTTTAAAAGAAACCCAGAATGTCGTCTACATACAACTATATTCTGTCCTTGTGTCCCTCTAAGTAGCACGTCTCCTCGCACCCAGGTTGCCAAGAGCTCCAGGATCAGAGAGGGGGGGGATAGAGGGCAGCCTTGTCTGGTGCCCCTACCCAAGGTAAATGTCCGGGATGTACAATTGTTAACCCTGAGTTAACCGAGTCCAGAAATTTCGGGCCGAACCCCAGGCGTTCCAGTACCTGAAAAAGATACGGCCATTCTATGGAGTCAAACGCCATGGAGGTATCTAGTGAGAGCACCACGGCATCTTCCTCAATATATCGTTGTCTCCCCAAAACACTGTGAAGACGGCGGATATTCAGTGACATGTTCCGTCCCGGCATGAAGCCAGATTGATCGGCATGAACTAAGGATGAGACGATTAGCCAGGAGTTTGGCCAAGACTTTGGTCTCGACATTAACTAGAGAAATCAGTCGATAAGAACCGCAGCTGTCAGCTGGTTTGCCATGCTTTCGAATTACCACAATAGAAGCCAGACGCTGATCGTCCGGTAAGATTCCTTTTTTGAAGCTCTCATTGAACATGTTTTTAAGGTGAGGGGCGACCCATGTGGCCATTGTCTTAAGTAATTCAATAGGGACTCCATTGGGTCCCATTGCCTTCCCCGATTGGATATTGTTTATTGCCCAGCAAATTTCATCCTACGTGAGATCTTTTTCCATTGCGTTCCTAATGATAGTGGATAGAGTAGGTAAGTGTAGGTCTGCTAACAGTTGACGGGAGTCCTCAGTCGTATATTTGGTTGAGGAGGTGTAGACCATCTTTAGGTGAGAAGCAAGGGCATCTGCAATGCCCTGTGGGTCTGAAATCTGCCCTGCCGCTGGCAGGGTCAGTCTGGGCAGCCAGCACTCCCCCTGCTACCTCTTCTCCAGCCAGGCTAACATCTTCCCTGCCCTGTCTCCCATCTCATAGACCTTATGTTGTGTTTGCAACAGTCTGGCCCGCGTCTTCTCTCAGGCCAAAGTTCTATATTCCAACCGCTTGATAGCTAATTGATGGGTGGTGGCGGTCACTAGGTGAGTGTGTATTTTGTGCCCCCAGCTGCTGGAGCTCGTTCTCTAAGTTAAGCAGCTGCTGGCAAGAAGCATACTTGCTTGTGATTTCCTGGTTATGGTCAAGATTTTTAAAAGTCGATAAAATTAATTTAAGCATAAAAAAGGCTTTCTTAAATTGTGTATTAGTTTAGAATTCTCATTTTACATGCCAGTTTTCTGCAGCATTTGCCTTTTACTTTTAAAAGCATTACTCAATGTCTTATTCGTTTTTAACTTCTCTATTGCCAGGTAACATATTATTTGATTTTATTCTCTAGGAGTAGTTTAACACACAACATATCTGTATTTTTAATTTGTGAAGAATATAAGGGACTGAGAGGTAAATTAAAATGGTAGTGAATAAAAAACATTTTTGAATGTGCCTTCAGCTGCATCTTGGATTCATCGAAGTGCAAACAAGTAATACCCGTAAGACCACCTTACACTGGTGTAGATGTACTCTTCCTCTTGTTACTACCTTACATGTACACATTGCATGTACTTGCAAGTGCACACTGTAACCGAACAACTACATTAAAAAAAACTTTCATAATGCCACTTTTTCACCTAACTGTTCATCGGCATTCACATTCACTAAAACAATGCTTCTGAATTCCAGGAAATTAGCCCCTGCGATCGATCACTTGATCTAGAAGAGTACAAATTCGATGCTGTGAGAGTGTCTAAAATGACAACTGGACGTGGGAAGGGATTGTGAACTAACAGCCAAGGTAAGCTAATTTCAGATTTCACCTAAAGACAGACAGTGGTGTGGATTTCCTTCTTGGGAAGAGGATCGCTAAGCCAGCGGGAACCGAATCAAAGTCTTATTTCCAGGCAATCACAATATTGAAGCTGTTAAAGGAGAAAGGCTAACACAAGTTGATTGAGAACTCAAATCACTTTGAGACTCAAAATCCACCACCCAGGTGTTGGTGACCCTGCTGTCGGGAACCAGTGAGAATGGCAGGACTGAGTGAAGGAAGCCATCACACTGCTTGAACTTGGAAAGTGGCCTGTACTTTGACTCAGAGGGTGAGAATATAGTTTTCCTGGAAGTATGATTGCTGCTATTGTGATGGTCTGCATGTGTTAATAGAAGTGTGACATAAAAATGTACCTTTGGCATATTTCTCCTTACTCTTGGATTTATATCCCTACGTGGAGTTCGTTGTATGATCTACTGTCAGAGTCATTAGATACGGGCAACAGGGGCCTATACATTTGCCATGAACTGCATTTAAAAAAAACAAGGTTATAGATTTTGGTGGTGGTGGGTATCACCACTAGTATGCACCATGACTGCAAACCTGGTGCTTAGCCGTTCAATGGTGCAAACATATCTGCCCTTTCCTATGGATTTACAGGAGTGCAATGGATCGTGAGAGGACATCTCATGTGTGTGGTGATCCCTTGTAAATCTTTGCCACACCTCTTGCTGCACCTCATGCTGTGTGTACATAACCAACCATATAGTTTCCTCTCAGTGGTGACTTGTTGGCCACCTCTCTGCTCATCCGCTATGGGGTAGCATTAGTGTCACGCTTCATCCACCTCTCATGCTCGACTTTGGCAGACTCTTAGTTGCATTCCTGTGTGTATTTTTGGTGACAGAACATCTCTGTCAGATTTTATTTTTTTTATTATCCCCCCCCCCCCCCTATAGCTCAAACTCAACCTGAAGGTATTGGAGCACTTTACATGCGCACCAGTTACATTACACAAGGACATTTATTTTTTTAGGGACCGGTAGATTAAGTGATTCGACCAGAATCACAGAATGTTTGAGCCGAGAATCAAACCTGGTTCTACAGTACTTAATTCGTCAGCTCCACATCCTCTAACCTCGTTGCACCATCTGTATATCAACGCAACAACAACAGTCTAGCTTTGCTCACTATTACACTACATGCCAAGTACCATGTTCAAGTCTGACTTACTACCAGATGTCCTGCTCGGAGATACCGAATAGAAAAGACTGTCTTATAGGTCTGCATGCTGGCTCACCATAGACCTTCGATTAGCTGGCATGTGTGTTTGCCATGTACCGGCTTAATCTGGTTGATAGACCCATATTATATATTCAAAACGATCTCCTAACATTACAAATGTACAATACAGGTTTCTGCATGCTCTCCCACAAACGAAAACAGACAACTGGTTTCTTAAGTTTGAGTGTATGTTGTGTTGTCATAATTTCCAGGTTCGTATTTTCATTGTTTTTTGCTCTCTACGTGGATGGGAACATAGACTTTGCAAATTAGTGATGATCCCATGGAGAAAGTGCAGTAAAAGACACACAGGATTATCACTTGGTGGCTGGAGATTTTACCTACACTTTCAATTTAGAGTGGATTTACAGGCAGGCAGGCAATGGAGCAGTGCTCTAAAATTTCTCATGGTAGCGGTTTCTCCCTATAATCCACTCAAGATTTATTGTAAGGTTAAGAACACAGAGTTTAGCCTTAAGTAGCTTGTCCCACTAAAAGAATGTTTGACACTGATCTTCACCAATCTGTTACTTTTCAAGTGCTGTATAAATATTTATGCAACATTTCCAGGAAGTGGGCTTAATTAAATGAATGCCTACACAGCTCACACCCTCCACATCAGTGGATACTAGTGAAAGCATTGAACACAAAGGGCATTAACGTGCAAGAGATGATAATTTACATAAAGTAAGACCCTCTTCTGTTAAGGCACAGACAAGATACAACCAATGAAACGCTGCTCTTACAGCATACAAGACTGCCATGAGCTAAAAATGTGCGCACACTCATTTCCATTCTTAACCATGTTTAAAAAGGATACAATTCCACCTGAAATGTGCAAAGCAAACGCTCATTAATTGAACTGCTGGTATTCCTATTGTGGTGCTTCACTCACCTCCGCTCTTTTCCATTCCACTGTTTGAACCGCAATGTTTCTACAATATTTGGATCTTCTGAAAACCACAGCTCTTTGGAAAGGGGAGGGCGCATGTATGGAGGATTATCTTCTTCCGATATGATCAACACCTTTAAAGAAAGAAAAAACAAATCTAGGCTTTGCATCAAGGGTATGTTCCTTTCTATCGAGGGAAAGAAGATAGATCGAGGTTTACAATTACTAGAATATATTCTGTATGGAAGAGACAGAAATAGAGGTCCATAAGTCTCTACTTGATCCCTGAAAAGCTTGTGAGCATGGATAGGAAGTCCACATTATTTCTGTTTTGACTCCCATGTACCTAGTTGAACCCGTGCTTTACAATGGAAAGTGTTATCTTCCTGACAACACAATAGGCTTTACACTTTGTCATCCAAATCCACAAATAATGTGTTGCAAACCAGTACACCACCAAACAATCCAAAAGACATAAGAAAACTATGTTTATGTACCTGCCCTTTTGAATAACTATACTTTGTGTAGAACTTATTTTGTTGATGCTGAGTGAAATCATAAGTCCTTTAAAAATGTGGTTTTCTAGCTATACCCACAGGTCTAAACAGAGCACGGCTAGCTTGCAGGAAATATTGAAAGAACTCCTGACAAGTACACAAGTTCGGAGATTACATGTTCTGCTCCATTACCACTGCAAGCCAGGTTGACACTGAAAAATTACAAATATCTTAAACATCAACCAGGTACATGCATGTTTCGATAATACATCAGCTAACCAAGCAAGGCAGTATTATTCTTAGTTCTATGTAATCAACTTAGAAGATCCCACAAAACCTGACATTTACGGGGAGCTTCCACTTTTAAAGAAGCCCCATGACTCGCCTTCTGGCATAAAATAAAAATTGTAGTGAAACTCTGTATGAATTGCATTACCGGTTAGCCATTATGACAGCCAATAAAAGACTAGATGAGTGTCCACTTTAATGCCCACTTTGGCGTAGACTGGGTCGAGTGTGTTTATTCATTTATTTACTTTTGAGTTTTACAAAGCAAAAACTGGACGTAGAGACCCATTAGTTCAGATTATGTCATACTGCTGCACCATTACATAGCAGTTGCTTCTGCTATAATTTCCACTGAAGCACTTAACCCCCCCATATATAATTTAAGACTCCCAATATTTTTCTAGATCTGCCCCTCAGCTCCCTCAAGGCTAAGATCTACCAGAGTCTACCGTACAAAAATAAAAGTTCTGTATTTTTTCTTTCATATCAAGGCAAGATTTAAACACTAATAAAATATACTGTGTTAACAATTTAATAAACTTATGCAGAAGTGTATTAAGAGAGAAGTAAAGGTTTCAGTTATTTGTCCGGTTTTATGAATTATTATTTTTTTTTTTTTTAAATAGGAATCCCACAAAACTGCAAAATGTAAAACCCAGGAATTAGATATTCGTTTTTTTTCTATAGCTTGAATAAACAAATATAAAAACGACCTCACTCTCAGCAATATGGTACAATGATTTACCTTCTTACAGTGTCGGCTTATTTCAATCCTTTCTTCCTAGAGCAATAGCGCCTAGACACCCCTGGGTAGTAGAACACTTACAAATTCATATTTCATTTAATTTAATTTCATTACAATAGTCTGATGGCAAGAATCCACGCAGCTACTGTAAAACTAAAATGCAGAAACTACCTTTCAACAAATCTTAGGAGAATCTTTCAATCAAACAAACAAGAATAGTTCAATCAAGAACGCACACATTTTTGCATGCAATCCAAAAATCAACTTGCACCCTTTACATTCTCTGCTCATTCCAAAGCACGAATTTCTGTTTAAAAAAAAAAAAGGAAGAACACATGCCACAATCAACCTGAATTTACGAAGAATACCACCTTCCTTTAAATGGTATATGCTTCACTTGTAGTGCTGGAAACTATATGATTTTAGTTTTTTCACTTGGTTTTCCTGAGCCAAATAATTTCTGATATGTTCCAAGACGGCCATGTTATAGCGTTCCTACAATGTAAAGCTGGATATCGGCTCAATGAGAGTGCAAGATTCAAATACACCCAGATTAGACACTGGGCTCAAGATTTTGCAGTGAAGGCGGCAGCCACTAGAGAGAAACCCTAATTTGAGACCAGGTTTCCTACACTGTTAGGCACTAAGTGGGTAATCTCTAAATGATAAGTCTATTGCTGGACTCCGACACAGCCCACATTTTATTAGTGAGCAGTGGGAGAGCACTGGATAAACAATTCCCTCACAAATGGAGGAACCTACTTGGTAGGGACATACATGGCTGCTCTTCATCCTTTAGAGAAAAGGCAACACATTAATAGATCCTACACAGGTGATACTACACCTCCATCATGCCAGCACCTCATTTGCCCCAATGTGAATCAGTAATGTTGGAGGGGATGTAGAGCAGTGTTGGCGGGGATCTTATGCAGATCTGGTGGGGCTATTCCAAGTTGAAGCAATTATTGGTGGATGCTGGCAAGACTTTACATAGGGGGTTGGGATTTACCTTACATTTGAAACCTGAAATAGTGGTTCTAAGGCATAAACCGGAAGAATATAACTGCCTTACTACACAAGAGTGGTAGATAGTGATAGGCTGTCTTGGGGATATGAAAACACATACTGCCTTCAATTGGAAGCAAAGAGATGCACCCCAATATGTCAATGGTACCATAGATTGTGGGTCTTATTAGCTATGCAATGGCTGTCATGCAACCTGAGAGGCATCCACATGAGATTTGAGGAGTTGTGGAAACCACTATTGGAGTGCTTTTGCCATAGACAATCAAACTCGCTCTGCCCTCCAAGACAGAGGGCGATGGATTTGTTCTAACAGCACAAAACCTTTGGTGGTGCTCTGCAAAGTGAGGGGGGGCTCTGCAGTGTATTAGGAGACAACAAGCTATATGAAGATGCAATGGATTTGTTGGTTGAAGATCACTCGATAATGAGGAGCTGGGGTTCTTCCCCATAATGATAGTTCTTGGTTTCTTTGGTCTTTCCTTTATCCTTATTTAATCACTTTGGAACAGTCTGAATGTACATCCATGAAATATTAGCTCATGGTCTGTAAATAGTTTCTCATTGTACTAATGTACATAGTGAGTGTTACTCACGCCGCATCTGTAGTTTGGGTCCACGCCGCCACCGCCAGGAGTCACGGGGGTGTAGAAGCAGCGCCACCGCCCCGGGACTACGATTCCCGGCAGCCTCAGCGGCGGCGCGCTCGTTTGATGCAGCGACTGCTCCAGGAGGCGCCTTTAAACACTCCAGAGACCGGCTGAGCAGTGCCGCCACCCCGGCGCTGCTTCTACACCCCCTGTGACTCCTGGAGGTGGCGGCGTGGACCCAAACTGCAGGAAAGCAAAGACGCGGCGTGAGTAACAAGCTAGGGATGAGCTGGGTCAAGCCTTAAAATCCAAAGACATGGGTAAAATAAGATTGGCCCGTGCGAATTATAGGCTTAAGCAACACACAGCTAAAAGGAAATGGGAAGAGGGCATCTGGCAGGATCTTAAAGTGGCGTGTAACGTAAAGAATCCCAAACTTTTCTGGGAAATTTTTTAAATGGGATAGGGGAGGGCACCGCGAGAGCCTCCATAATAATGTTGACCGAAATTCATGGGTTGATTATTTTAAGCCCCAATACGCCAGCAGTGCTTCTGATAACAGTGAAGGTGTTTTTGATCATACCTTCTATAAGGAGCCTGTCTTCATTGTGGGGGATGTGGATAGGGCTTTGGATCAAGTCACCGAGGGTCGTGCTACCGGCATGGATTGGGTCCCCGCAGATTTATTCCTAAACAATAGAGGGCGTTGGCGGGCCTATATTTTGTATGTGGCAAATGCCATAGCCCAAGGTATGGAAGTCCCTAAATCTTGGAAAGGGGCAGAAATAGTGCCGGTGTATAAGAAGGGGGACAAATCGCTTGCAGCCAATTATAGGCCTATAAGCCTAATTGACTGCATACAAAAAATCATGGGACGGCTGGTTTTGGGCAGAATCCAGACCTGGATGGATAATGACAATATTTTGAGTCACCTCCAGGCTTGCTTCCGCCCAAAAACAAGTACCATAGACCAGGTTTTCCGGTTTATAATGTTATACTGGCGTACCGTGGTACTGGAAAAGGGTACTTTGTATGCCGTCTTTGTTGATTTAAAGGTGGCTTTTGACCTGGTCCCACGCAACATTTTATGGAAAGTCCTTGCGGGGCTGGGGATGGCACCTGAACTGCTGAGCTTGATCGTCCGCTTGCCAGGAGGAGGTTACGGAACCCTTCCCTGTGGAACGGGGAGTGAGGCAGGGTTGCGTCATGGCGCCGACCCTGTTCTTGCTCTTTGTGAATGGGGTTGCGGACTTCCTCTCCCTGGTCCAGACTGATGCCCCCGCGATGTCTGGTGTGCGGATCCCGATCCTCATGTTTGCGGACGACACCCTCATCATTTCAAAGACACCTAGTGGGCTCCAGCAAGCGCTGAAGCGCTTTGAAGATTTTTGTCTGGATAGGGGCTTAGAAATAAACACGGCAAAAAGTAAGTTTATGGTCCTTACTGGTCGTAAAACCCATGGGACCGCCAGGCCTTTTAGAGGGATGATACATATGAATGGCTCCCCGCTGGAGCGGGTAGATGCCTTCACTTACTTGGGGGTTACCCTTCAGAGAGACCTGGGGTGATCTAGACAATTAGATATTGTAGTGCTAAAACACCGCCAGCAGGCAGGCATCCTTTTGAAAAAAATTGCCTCCTTGTTAACAAAGCCCATTAGCCCATTACTAGAAGTATACGGGATGAAGGTGTTAAGTTCGGCCCTTTACGGAGCCGAAATTTGGGGATTTGAAGATCCAAGAAAGCTGACCCTAGCAGAAAAAAAATTTCTGCGAAAAGCTACGAGCGTCCCCGTAAGTACCCCGTTAATACCACTAATGTGGGATCTTGGGAAAAAGGCGGTACAGAACCTTGCCTTTTTGCGGCCACTACTTTACTGGCGTCGCCTATGGACCACAGAAGAATTACAGCACTATGCTCAGGGCCTGAGGGAGATAATGGCTAAGGATTCTTACCAAAAAATACATTGGCTGAAGGCCATTCGGTCTTTACTTTTCAAATTGGGAATGAGGGAACTGTGGGAAGACCCGGAAAACGCTGTATTCCCCTCCAAAAAAGTATTGGGAGATGGTGATCACAGAAGAGAGGTCAGAGGGTCTCTCCTCGCACTTAACAGGTCGTTTCATGGATGTTAAGGCCCATCCGAATTTGGAACCTTATTGGGACATTATTGGAAAACAGCAGGATAGCAAGCTCTATTTTCAGCTTAGAGTGGGCGTCCTTCCAGTAAGGTCTTTCACAGCAAATTGGGCTGGAAAAAATGGCAACGACAGATGCCCTAAGTGTGGGGAGAAACAAGAGTCACTAAGTCATTTCCTCTTCTTCTGTCCCCTGTATACTGCCCCCGGATCGATGTGCATCAAGCCTATATGTAAACTACTTGGGATACATAGGCATGGTGAGGCTCTTAGAATACTATGTACAGACCCAACGCCTATAATTGCTGTTGCTGTGGCTAAGTTCTTAAAATGGGCTTGGGTAATCCGCACAAAAAAATAGCGACAGACACATGAAGATTAAGCTGTTTACACCCATACATATTTGGGATAGTTTTTGTAAGCTTCTGTGCAATACTCCTCTGGAACAAATGTATATTGATGAGATTGATTTTAAGATTTTTGTAATAATGCGAGTTGATATTCGGCATTAGTCCGTTGTAGTTTAATTCTTTTTTTAATACTTATTGTATGAATTTTAATGGATTTTAAACTAATAATTGTTTATGTATACTTTTGTGACTTAATTGTTGAATAAAGTTTACGAATGAATGACTAATGTACATATTAAATACACAATAAACAGTTTGACAGAATAGGTTTCCACATATTTCCATAAGAAGGAAAGCCTCTTTTCAAATAGGAGTACTTGTCTGTGATAGGATAACTTGTCTATTCAGGGAAGTTTCTCAACTATTTGCTCTCAGTGGCTAGTGATGTGTACAAACCATTACAATGAATCAATAAATGAACTCTCCTGGGATTTTAATATTGCTTTGCTGATCATCGGTAAGAAAAACAAGTGAAGTTTTCCAATCTGAGTTGTGTGAAATGCTTTAGCTGAACAGTGTAGTATGGCATTAAAGGACCTTTAAACAAATGTGCTGACGACATTATGAAATTTTTATCCACGAAATGAGTCTATTGTCCTGAGAGGACTGTGTGGAAGCTGTCAGAATCCTCACCCTTAACTACGCAGCATCAATTAATGGTGTTCTAGAAGTTCTGTAATGATCAAAGGAGAGAGTAAGGGATTGTCCACATATAGATTGGACCAGGAATACTCCTATTCCCCTAGGGCAAATGTTTTTAAACAAAAAGAGGAGTATCCTCTGTAGAGTATAAGACAAATAGTCTGGAGGGTAGACTTAATGGCAAGAGAAGGAAAGTAATATCCTTTTATAAAAACCCCTCACTCACCAGCCTAGCGGTGACATGCTTCATCATTGGGGTCCACCCTGGTGGCCTAGCGTCACCAGGGTGTGCTGCGACACCTGAATTGCAGTGGAGCGGGTTGTGACTGTAAGTGCAAAAAAAATATGTTAAAAATTGTCCTGGTTTAACTCAAAAATGTAACTTTATTCTGGAGCAACTGGACAATGTTAAAATTAGTGGTGAGATGTCGGTAGGCAAGTTACGACCTACTCATCTCTATATGTGTTGGTGTGTATTGGTCGACATGTTTCTACCAATGGGCAAATGCCCGGTTTCTTCAGGACCAAAAAACAGGCGGACGGACGGTGTGTGCCCCCTAAAAGGCTCACCCTATCCTGATCCCCTGTTGCCCCTCAGCCACATTGCTCGGGGTAGGTGTGCTCAACTGAATAAGTGAGCAAGAAAATTTTTTTAAGAAAAAGAGACCTGTGAAAGAAAAGGATAAAAGCGTATTTCAATTATAATCATATTTACTATCCTGTTACGTCGTGAAGTGTCTCTATAATGTTAAATACCATGCCATATAATATTCGTGTCACACCCTCAGGGTGAAGAAAGTAGCATCCGTGGATGCTGGGCATATTTGTTGATCAATAAGTGCGTAAATGACTGCATGCGTTGTGATTATCGTACTTGTATGCCCATTAGGTGACGCCTTCCGAAGGTGCCTGCAACGTTACAGTTAAGTTCAGGGGCTATACTATGTCTGAATAATCACCTTGGTGCGCCTGATTCATGGTGGCTATCAGAGGCTTCTGCTATGGTAGCGTGCGCATAGGTTAAAGGTAGTTGTTCAATATCGTGAAAAATAAACGTAAAATACACGTACATGACTCACATACATATAACATATAATAGTTCACTACGGTTTGGTGGCATGAGTGGAGGCTTACTTAGTTAGGAGCTTTATTATGCTTCATCGGGCAGGGCGTAGGCTCTTTGCATCAGAAGAAACATATTCTGCAATGGCGGAATATAAGGGGAGAAAGTTAAGTAAATGTGAGTGAAGGGCCGGGATAGCGGAGAAAGAGGCGCCGGCGAGGGCCGTCCGAGTGGGAGTCTCGGAACGAACAGCGCGTCCGCTAGAAAGGGAGGTCTACTTACAGTTTGCTGGCAATGCGATTAGGCTGAGACCTACTGCCTTGGTTCCCTGCTCGGCTATGGTGGCCGTTCGGTGCAGGCTGTGATAAAGGGTGTCGGCCGCTTCCGGGGTGGGTGCGGCCGCGCCTACGTCAGGGGGCGTGGTCACGTTAGTAAACACATTGTCATGGTGCACATGG
Organism: Lissotriton helveticus; assembly: GCF_964261635.1. Taxonomy (NCBI): domain Eukaryota; kingdom Metazoa; phylum Chordata; class Amphibia; order Caudata; family Salamandridae; genus Lissotriton; species Lissotriton helveticus. Next base: position 1,684,545,439 of record NC_136063.1, on the reverse strand, counting down.
AGTGCTGCAGCACGCAAGCCCCATCGGCGAGTGAATAAACATGGTCAAACCTTCGCGTTTAGCGTTTGGTTATTGAAGGGAAGTTAATCAATGTATCGCATTTAAGGAGTAACGTAGGCAGAAAGGGAGGCACTATTGGTGGGGAGATTGAGAGGTAAGGCAGTGGCCACAGCTCTGTCTAAGAATTTTATAGACAGTGGGAGTCTTCATATGTAAAAACATATAGGTCTGAGGGAAAATGGTCCTCAGGTGGGAGGCTAAGAGGTTACAGGGCAGACTAGGAGTTCAGCGAAAAGATTCCTTGTTAAGATCCTAGAGGATTGATCGTAGAAAACATTTATAAGGGACTGTGGGTCATGCAAGGTTATTTGAGAATGCTGGCCCAAGGAATATTATCGTTGAGGCCCGTTCTGTGGCTGGAAAGTCTGTAGATCCAGCGCTGTTCCTTTTCAAATAGGCGTGCTTGTACATTGGGGCCTGTTTGGATTTGTTCGATGACAGTCCATCGCATGTCATTGGGGGTATGATGTGCTGTCAGAAAATGTTCCGTGAGTCTGGTATTGTTCTTTTTGCATCTCACTGTGCTTCGATGTTCAGAAATTCGCAGTTTTACTTTGCGTGTAGTCATTCCGATGTACGGGATCCCACAGGTACACTTGATCAGGTATATGACGTTAGAGCTGTTGCAGTAAACCTATGCGCACGCTACCATAGCAGAAGCCTCTGATAGCCACCATGAATCAGGCGCACCAAGGTGATTATTCAGACATAGTATAGCCCCTGAACTTAACTGTAACGTTGCAGGCACCTTCGGAAGGCGTCACCTAATGGGCATACAAGTACGATAATCACAACGCATGCAGTCATTTACGCACTTATTGATCAACAAATATGCCCAGCATCCACGGATGCTACTTTCTTCACCCTGAGGGTGTGACACGAATATTATATGGCATGGTATTTCACATTATAGAGACACTTCACGACGTAACAGGATAGTAAATATGATTATAATTGAAATACGCTTTTATCCTTTTCTTTCACAGGTCTCTTTTTCTTAACATTTTTTTCTTGCTCACTTATTCAGTTGAGCACACCTACCCCGAGCAATTTGGCTGAGGGGCAACAGGGGATCAGGATAGGGTGAGCCTTTTAGGGGGCACACACCGTCCGTCCGCCTGTTTTTTGGTCCTGAAGAAACCGGGCATTTGCCCATTGGTAGAAACATGTCGACCAATACACACCAACACATATAGAGATGAGTAGGTCGTAACTTGCCTACCGACATCTCACCACTAATTTTAACATTGTCCAGTTGCTCCAGAATAAAGTTACATTTTTGAGTTAAACCAGGACAATTTTTAACATATATTTTTTTGCACTTACAGTCACAACCCGCTCCACTGTAATTCAGGTGTCGCAGCACACCCTGGTGACGCTAGGCCACCAGGGTGGACCCCGATGATGAAGCATGTCACCGCTAGGCTGGTGAGTGAGGGTTTTTTATAAAAGGATATTACTTTCCTTCTCTTGCCATTAAGTCTACCCTCCAGACTATTTGTCTTATACTCTACAGAGGATACTCCTCTTTTTGTTTAAAAAAAAGTTCTAGAAGTTCTCACTGGGTGCCTTACTCTGCCAGCTTTTTTTTCCAGCTTGCTTTCAAGCAGAAATCCGTTGTCAGAAGGGTCTAAGTTGAGCTAGGACATGTAGTAAGACCACAGACACGATCCTGGAACAATGTTACTACAGTGCTTACCCTTGCAGCAGGATCCCGGGCTCGAATTGAACGGGCTGCAGCAAAAGCAGCTGTGCCACCCCCTATGAGCAGGAACGGTGCATGTGAAGGAATTTCTGGACGGGAAATTACATCCACTTCTAGTGAAGCTTCAGTGGACTGGGATGAACCTGTAACAGAGTGCAACAATAGTTATGAGCAAGGTCTAGTACTGGATTTATCAACAGATAGATGGTATCTTTTAATCAGTCAAGTAAGGAAAGCAGTCGGATATTTTCAAGAATGTGACAAGTCACATGTTCCATTGTAAACATACTAATGCAAGTCTCTAGTATATTGCAAGTAGAGAAATAGGAATGTAAATCTGTTACTGACTAACTCAACACATAATTCAATGGTCCACCAAGTAAAAAGTGTCCACAACGACCTATGGCTAAAAATGACCTACAACACTTAGCTGTCTTTTGTAATGGATCCAAAAAATAACCCAATGGAGTGACATGTGACTAGAGTAATAAACAGGGCTGAAGATTAAGGGCCCGATTAGGAGTTTAACAGTCCGTGGACCTCCAAACCAACGGTAGCTGTGCGGCTAAGCCGCACCGGCGGTCTGACTGCCATATTACGACTCTGGCAATCGGACCATCATGTGACCGCTGCAAACACTGGGGAACTGCGATCCCTGGCTGTGAATCGGCAGTCTGAGGCTGCAATATGCTTGGCGTGCCGCTGCGGCACCACCAAGCATATTACGAGTTTCCTCACTACCAGCGCTCTCATGGTGGTGCTCACGCCATGAAAATGCTGGTGGTGAGGAAATGAAGGGGGCCCTGCAGGGCCCAGTTGCCTCTGGGCCTGAAGATACATGTAGGGGGCACATGGAGTGCCTCCCTGTGTGCGTGCACCCCTTTTTCTGCACGGCATGGACTGCACAGTCCATGCCATGCAGAAACAGACTTTGGTGCTCCCTTTACAGTGCCTTTCGAATAGGCACCGCCAAGGGACCACCCTTCCAGAACACGAAGAAACTGGAGGGCGGACATCGGTAGAGTTTGGCTGCGTGGGACTGGGGCACTGGCATGGCGGCCCGCTCCCACACTGCCAAAATCGTAAGCACTACCCAAGTCTTTCCAACATCGCTTTTTCCCCTTTACTCAATAAGATGAACTGAGTGGTACAGGTATGCCCTGGAATAGGTGCCAGGCTTTAGGGGCTTAAACTGCACCTCACCCATGAGGTCCAAATAAGCTCAAAAGGCATCTGCAGTTGCATGTGATCCTGTTCAGAAAGATGTGGGCTAGCAATGCTGGCTGGGCAGTCTCTTTTGAAGGAGATTCAAGACTTGTTTTTCATCTTGCCCTCTTCTGTAACAGTACACAGTCAGTCTTGCAAATTATACAGTTTTTTTACTCATGTTTTTTGTTTGGAGTGGAGAGGATGTATGTTGGTTGTAGTGGAATATGTGGTTTGAAGTGGAATTGTGAGTTGTGAAATTGTGTGGGGTGGAACTGTGCGGCGTGTAGTGAATTTGTGTAGTGGGATTATGTGGTATGGTGAATAGATAGGGGTGAGTTGTAAACCATAGATAGAAAGTAAGATTTAGAGGGATAGGTAGTGTGTGTATGAAGTGGTGAATGAAGTCTAGCTAGAGTAGTAGAAATAGTGTGTGAGAGAATGAAGGGGGAAAAGGTTATAGATACATAAAGAGGCTACGTTTGTGTATGCACAAGACAGCGAAAGAAATGGAGGCAAGAATGTGTTTGCGGTTTGGATTTTTCAAAAAGTTATGGTAAAGATGGGCTTTCTTTGCACTACATATACCAGCTACACCATGCCTCGCACGCTGTACCAGTATCAGTGAACACTGGAGATTTGCATTTAAAGAGGTTTGGTACAGGTAAGGGCAATCGCAAACCTATATTCCTTCTTTTGCTATGCTCATAAAAGGGATGCGCATATGGAAGTCTTAATGCACTGCATAAACAAGTTCAAAAGGACCAGATGCTATTTGACTGGGTGCCTTAAGGTTACAGTTAAGAGGCCTAAAGGTAGCCATAAATCACATTCTGTTGTCACTAAACTTTAAAGTAGAGGCATGACCACAGAAATTCTCTGGTACAGATGCTATGCCAATTTCAGAAGATTTCCAACTTCTATTAAGATCTCTTTATAAATAATGTAGACAACTGTGACAAGAGTATTGTAGCATAAAAGTACAGAATAGAAGATTTAGCCTTTTACACCCATCTATTCAACTCATTTTGGTGGTCATCTAACCAAATGAATCTAGAAGCCAAAACACTGTAGTACTACAATTTTGATAGATCAGAGACAACTGAAAGGTCAAGTCGATACAGTTTCTTATTAGTTAAATGATTTACGAAGTACATTTACATGGCTAATTACTAATAACCAAAGCAATGCTCTAAATACACATGATGTCTCACGGTCTTTTGGCCGCTTTTGGAGGGGAGCCTAGGGGCTGCCCGAGGTGTGGTCAACTGGAAGTGGACTTCCTTCATATGACATGGAGCTGTGTGCTGCTGCAAAGCTCCTGGTTAGCCATACTGGCTAAAATTAATGACACGTTAGGCCGTGCGCTTGATCATTCGGCAGCGGTTTGCCTGCTTGGTCTTTTCCCCGGACCACCTAAGCGTAGGGTGGGGAACAGAATTATAGACTTGGTCCTGGTGCTGGCCAAGAGGCGAATTGCAAGGACGTGGAATTTAGCCATGGGACCACAATTTAACGTTTGGACTCAAGAGGTATCTAGATGGGTGATGCGGAGGATAGAGAGCCGAGTAGGGAGGAATCGAGAGGCTTACGTCAGCGCCCAATCGCGGAGGCCTGGAGGGGCACGCTGCTTGCTTGGGACCACCCGAGTCGTCCCAATAGTGAAGAAGATGACAGTGGTTTGCACACAGTAGAAGACACTGAGGATACGGCGGCAACAGCGGGATGCTATATGGTGACCTGCGAGTCAAGTGTGCTTAGCGTGCTGCTCCCTGACCGCTCCCCCATTTCTCCCCCTTGCGCTCAGGTGCCGAGGTGGGGTACATGTGGCCCTACTTGATATAGGTACCTGCTGGGCCTACCCCATCCTGAAACTAGTTTAGTGGTGCAATCACCCCTAACCCACATACTGTTATAGCGATGGGCCCCCCATGCACTGTTTGAAGCGGTTTTCCTAACTTTAAAACATAGTTAGTCAATTATATCTACGGCATGCCAGCTAAACGGAATTTGCGGAGAGGAATAAAACACTCCCTGCCCGAGGGGAAAGACACACAGCACATATGGTGCACACAAGATTCGAGGAGCACGTAGACTATAACAGTTCAGAGTTATAAGGAGACAGACGGGTGGGCATGGATGGTCACCTAGTGGTCCTTTAAAACTTTCACACTGCCTGCTGCCCACAAAATACATGATTGTGGTACACCATGGCCAAATATCGCACCTCACGTGCCCAAACAAAAAGTAATTTGAAATGTCATGTTAATTTACTGCTGTTTTATTTATTGCTCAGTATGTAATGTAATGTCTGATAACAGAATGCCAATAAATATATCTTTAAAAAAACACAAAGCAATGCTCCACCACGTTTGAGGTACAGAGTTATTTTCTCCTAGTAATTTTATGCATTTGACATTCAAGGTCTCTCTAAACTAAAGTCAAATAAGACCCAGGTTTCAGTTTGAAGCTAGTTTTGACTATTCATTATCACAGTGCATAACCCCTTCCATGCTGATGACGAGCTGAGCTTGTCATGTAACGCGGTATTTACGAAAATGCCGCACACAGCGGGAAAAACGGCCGCACGCATGCAGATAAACAATAGGGGGTCTAATGACTGCTGCATTCTGAAAAAAGCCTTCCACTATCACCCTTTAAAATTTGACCTGTGCTTCTTTGCCCCCTGTACTCATAAGGTTGACCAGGATCCTGTAGTTGAGGTTCTACAAGAGAGTACTATTCAGATATAGGCAAGAATAGTTAACTTGAACTGTGGACCGACCGTTATGGATAACAAATGCTACTACAGGCAGCTACAACAAAGGTCTGAGAACCGGATGGTTCTTAAAATAACAAAAATGAAAAATGTATGAGTACAGGATACAGCCTTTCATATCTTTCACACACACACGCACACACACACACGTACATAAATATTTACTATCCTACCTTCCGTCCCTGCTGGTACATCCGCTTTGCTTTCTTTAAAAGAAAAGAAAAAAGAAAGAAAATTATGCTGAATAAGCCTATGGCAGACAAGCAGTAGATTTAGTGAAGACTATTTTAGCATGATGGATGTAATGGCAAAGGAATATAAACTCTACAAACAATGCAATAATAACAACACTGATTCTGACAAGAGAGCAGCAAGCACCGCAGCGACAGAGTTCATAACCAAGTGGAAGTGAAGGATATGGTTAAAATAATAGCAAATCCTTCCCTTACATGTCAGATGAGAATAAACGCTACTAAAGTGTCCGCTGCAAACAAAATATAGCTTTTGTTGATGCAAACAATGAAACAGATCTGAACGCATTGCAATATTCTAATGAGAACACCACAACAAGAGCTGCTATAGGAATGACTTACAAATATCACATGCTGTGGTAGGGTCCATGGCGCACAGAGATGTATGACATGTTGTGTTTTCACTTTTGTCTGCACCAAGACAAAATGGCAGTCTGACATGTGCTTCATGAGAGGTCCCTTAGGGTGTAACAATTAGTGCTGCAGCCCTCATGGACCCTTTTTAATACCACAGGCCCCAAGTAACAGGGTACAATTTTCCAGGGACTTAAAGAGGGTGCTAAAGGTTTTGTCAATTGGGGGACCAATTGCACATTTTTGGGAAAGAGTTCTGGCACTGGGGACCTGGTTAGGAGAAACTCAGTGCACTTTCAGTCGAAATCACATCATGTACCAGGCAAAAAGTGGGTGTGACCATGTGAAAAAGGGTCACTTTCCTACAAACATCATACATAGTATGCACTGGTTCTTAATTATAAAAAGTCCACATTTGTAAAGCGCACAATCACCCGTAAGGGTCTCTAGGCGCTGGGGGGCCGTCGGGAAGATTATGCGAGCTATTGCCCAGAGTCACATGGTGCTGGGCTAACCTGCCGCCGGAGCCGGGGATCGAACCGTGGTCCCCAGATTCCAGCGTCAGTCGCCCTGGCCGCGGCGCCACACCTCTAACAGTAGTGTGCTGTTGAACAAGTTATTTACCTTAGGTAATGCATTTTCTGGTAGAGACTATTTAGCTGAAGATTCCTTACCTAAGAATTGTCCCCAGGCATTAGACTGCATTTGGCAGTTTTCGAGCAGAATTCCTGAGCGCTGGTAGGTGGTGTTGATCGGCTCGGTGTTATCACCATTGGCCGCACCGCAAGTGACATGCATGGTCCCTCTATAGTTTTTCCACACCAGACACGCGGAGTCACGAAGAAGGTTGATGTACTGTTGTGCAGTGCCAAGGGCCTCAGAAGGGTAACCCTACACAGAAATCTTCTTTAGAAGGGTGAGGCGGAGCAAAGAAGGTAGGTAAAGGTGATCTCCTGGCCTACGTGAAGCGGCGTCACAACCTTTGAAAGGAAGGAGGCATGTATGCGCATCTTCCTTACACAACTTTCTACCCAGAGAGCACTTGCCGTTCGCTGAAACTCCTGACCGATATGTCCCAAAAAAATAGCAGTTTTGATGGCGAGAAGGTAAATTGTGGAGTTGAGCAGGGGCTTGTAGGCGTGTAGCAACATCAAGATCAAATTAGGATCCCACTGGGACAAGATAAATGGTCTTGGAGGGAACACATGTTGAGGTTCTAATCACACCAGTTGGCCCAGCAACCACAAGAAAGCTGATATGGCTGAAAAATAGTCTTAAACAGTACCCAGAGCAGAGCCCAGTTGAGCCAGAAAGAAAACAAATAATAAAACTTGGGAGAGGGAGCAGAAAGAGGGTCAATATTCTTGACCCTCTTTCGGTTTGTCCCAACAGTGGGCATCTTGGTGGAAGGATGCCTGGATAAAATCAACCATTTCAGGAGGAAGGTTGAAACCTGTCAAATGTCACTGCTCAGTCTCCACACATGAAGGCTGAGGGTATACCGGCTCGATGAGAGAGACTGCCCTGCTGCTGTGACTGAAGAACGTCCTTAAGGGTCAGCCTGGTCGGAGGACTGATGCCACTCTCTGTGCTCATTTTGAAGCCACAAGAAGGACTTGGGCCTGGTCGTACCCGAACTTCTTGAGAATTCTGGCCAGGAGTGGAATCAGAGGGAAGGCATACAGGAGGCCTACACTCCACTCAAGACGAAAAGCGTCTGAGACAAAACTCCAGTGTGCGGAACTGCTGACATGGCGACGGCACGCATGGCGACGGCACGCATATCTAACCAAGATTCTTCCCAATTGCGTGAGATCTTGCACCACCTCCAGATGGAAATGCCATTAATGATCTACTAAGTATCGATAGCCAGGTTCGTCCGCTCTGGTGTTCAGAGATCCCACCAGGTGTTGCACCCAGAAGTAAATGCCATGACATTTCAGCCATGTCCAGAGAACCAGAGGCTCTTGACAAAGGGTGCACGAGTCCACCCTACTTTGTTTGTTGCAGTACCACATGGCAGTGGTTTTGTTTGTGAACACCTACCTTCCCTTGATCAAAGGAAGAAAGGCTTTAAATGGCAAGTTGAAGTGGAGCCTGGACTCCACCGGAAACCTGAGTCCTCTGATCTCCATTTCCCCCAGGTGGCCACCCCTGCCCAGGAGTGACGCATCTCTCGCTACAGTGAGCTCTGGTTGGGGAAGGGAGAGGGGTTCCCTCTGACCACATCGCAGTTAATCATCTACCATTGTATGTCTTTTGCAGTTCCCTCAGATATTTGGCCCAGGTCAGAGAGATTCCCCGATGCTGCGCTCTCTGGGACTTCAGGTCCCACTGTTGAGCCTGCATATGCCACAGCCTCAGTCTCCCCAAAATCAAGGATAGAGGCTGAAACATCTGAATCATAGTCCGAATATTCTTGACTCAACCTTTGGGAGAATAGGCCCAAACTGCACAGCTCTGACGAAGGGGAGCGTCGGAGAGGGAGTCAGGTGTGATGACTTCGGCACATTTATAGTGAAACCCAGCAACAGCAGGAGTTCTACTGGAATCTAGACGTGGCAGGCAACTGCTTGGGGCGAGCCCACCTTTAACAACCTATTGTTGAGGTAGGAAAAGACTAGAACCCCTGACATCCGTAGATGTACTGCAACCACCACCATCATCTTGGTGAACACTTGGGGTGCTGGTAAGGCTAAAGGGAAGTGCAGCAAACGGAAAGTGCTGTGGGAAGGCAAAACAGGGATGTTCAAATAGGAGTTCTACAAGACCAATGCTACCTGCCTCCAGGGCAGACAGGACCTGAGATAAGGTGGGCATCTTGAATTACTTTTCAGGAAGAAGTAGAGAAGGCACTAGATTTTAATCAAATGGAGGCCTCTATTCTTTTTGGGCACTAGAAAGTAGCAGAACTGGCTACCACAACCTACTTCTGGTGCCGGCACCCACTCTGTCTAATAGGGCCAACATTTCCTGAAAGAGCAAAGAGAGACGGTCCTCTGTCAGCCGGTGGTAAGTGGGTGGCAGGGTGGGGTGGGGAGGGTTCCAGAAAAGGAATTGAGTAACCCCTCTGGACTATTTGTAAAACCCACTTGACCGATTATGGACTGCGAGTGGGGCAGATGATAGCATATCCTGCCTCCTACTGTGTGCCTGTGCTGGTACAGGGTAAAATAAAGGGGGTTTTGAGGCTTCAGCTGCTGGACTGGCCCGAACACTGGCTGGTTGTCCAATGGGGTCTGTGGAAGCCAGGTCTGTGGCCACGAAAAGGCTTCAAAGCCTACTGGCAATTGGTGGCTGGGCAGGAAAGTTTGTTATTGGTAAGCCATGGAAGGGGAGAAAGGCAGATTGGGGTTGGCAGGGGCCATGGAGAGACCCAAAGGCCTGGCCGTAGCTCTGCGGTTTTTGAAGTGCTCAAGAGCGGAGTCTGCCTTTTCCAAAAAGCCTAGAGCCACCAGAGGGCATGAGGGAACTTCGGACATCCTCCGAAAAGCCTGAGGTTATCAACTAGGCACTCCAGAGGGGTCAGGCTGCCTAAATAGGTGCAGACCTCATAGAACTCAAGTTTGGTGGGGTTGTTCCAGCTCTGGGAAACTAATGGTGGTGTAGAACTGATCCAGGCACATGCTCTACGGAGGAGCGAGACATAGAGCAGTGTTGTCGTTGCCACGCCTCGTCCGATGAGTTGGACAGGCACGGAGAAGTCAATCCAACAATTAAGACGAGGACGATGATCACCAGGAGCATCTGTGGGAGCAGTCCCAGGATTTTAAGTGTGACCAGGATGGAGAGCGCCACAGGCTCGTCAGGCGGTGAGGAGTTTCAAGTAACGTTCTCTCAGCACATTCAAGCTTATAGCATAGCAGTTCTCACAGTCGTGGTCTCGCTCGGAGCACCACCAACAAACCAAGTGTGAGTCTGTCACAAACATCTCCCAGCGACAGGCACCACTGGGTGCAAAGCCTTTTAGTTTATTGGCGAAATCCCCCACATAGCAGATAAAAAAAAAAAAAAAAAATGCTCAAAAATATCTTCCACTGGGAGGAGCCAAGATGGCGAACGGGACGGATGTCTGAGCTCCCGGCTCCGTAAGCCGCCTACCTTGAGCGGAATATCCTGACTTTACTCCTGGCTCACACCGTGTTTAACTGCTGAAACGACGATGCAGAAGCCGTCTGCTTTCTGTTGAGACCTCTGCAGTCTGAATTGGTGCAGGATTTACTGATTTTGTCGATCTCCGGAGCTGCCCGGGTGGCTGTGCTGATCACTCCCACTGGACGCCATGATACCGAGCTGTTGAGACGAGCGGGGGAGGTGCCGTTGCCCACGGGACAGTTGCGATCTCGGCACTGACTTTTCATTTTTCTCCCGATGCGGAGTGCCTCACTTTGACCGAGGTGGGTCTCTATATGATTGGAGCTCCAGCGCGGCGCTTCCCCCCGCTCTGCTTCTTCTCGCCTGGGCATCCCCCATTCTGGGGCGAATCTCGGTTGCGCGACACTCGTCTTGGTAATAAGGGCATGGTGATTTTCGTGCGGTATAACCCCTTGCTGTGGGCTGCTTAATCGCCGGAGGTTTAACGCCCGCCTCCCCGGACAGTGAGATCGCCCCCATCCTCCCTCTCGTCCTTGCGGATTGCCTGAGTGGCGGCAATGGCGCCTGCCTTTCATGACGAAACGACGGCTGCCCCGCCATCTTTGTCGCGCGCGGCCCGGTCTGTTACTGGGCTGGAGGCGGACCCCGGGGCATCGCCGCTCGCTGCAGACCGGCTGCTGATTCTGGACACCCTGACTTATAGGGATATCCTGCTCGCCTTGGCGGACTTGGGGACAACATGGAGGCGTAACGTCCAGGTGCTGGCGGAGAAGTTCGAAGGTGCTTTCTCTTGTGTGACGCGGCCGGGACAGGCTGACCCCCTACCACCTCTGACACTGTCTGGGACTGATACACGGTTGCAATATGTGAGGGCGGAGATGTGCAGTGTCCCGGACGATAATGTTGCTCGTTCTCTCCTCGGTGAGGCTTTGGCTACAATGTTGCCCCCCACATTGGTGACTGTGACTCCTTCCCTACAATGGCTCTATTCCTGTGCTACGATGTTACCGCCCAAGCACGTGGGGGATGTTTCTTTTGGCGACGCTACACTGTTTCCCTTCTTGCTGGATATCAAGACTTCAACCGGGGCGGTGCAACCATGGTTTACAGAGCCGTCAGTGCAGCGACTGTCTTTCCTACAGATTTGCTGCCCGCAGGCTCCGTTACTTTTGTATCTTACTTTGCAATGCCTGTCTGCCCTGATTCTGATACTACCTTGGGACAGTGAGACTGAATGTGCTTGGCGGAATCCTTCTTGCCCTGTGATGACTCGATTCTGCCGAGGGCGGCCATCTTGCTCCTTTGTTCTATCTGTGGTGGGCTCTGACCGGGAGCCATGGTTGGGCGGGCATTTACGATCAGGCCAGGGCTAGGAGTCTCTATGCTCTGAACTGTGTTGGACTGTCTGGTGGAGTCTCGGACTTTGGCGCTTCCTCTGCATGTGCTACAGTAATATCCCTTCCCATCTCGTTTTGTGATTCAAGCTTATTGTGATTATTCACGTATGGGGTGGAGGAGTACAATGATGGTTGGGGAGTTTCGGGGACATTAGATTTGGCCCTCCTCCGGTAATAATAGATCTATACTTGCTGGGGATTGGGGTTGGAATGTTGTACGTACTGACTGCATGTATCATATGTATGATGTAGATTGTTTCCTCCGTCTGTCCCTATTATTGCTAGTGGTAGATATGCTTTACAGTCATGGCGTCCTTTGAGATATTGTGGCCTTTGTCACTGGCACAGTTGGCACCATATACTGGCTACCCTGATGAATCGCGGGCTATCGGCTCCGCCGCGTTCTCTTTGGTTCCTGTCTCCTGATCATGGCAGTTTAGTGTGGCGTGGGGGCTGTTTGTTTAGGGTAGCGTCCATCTTGCTCTCCTTTGTCTGCGTCCTTATTAAGGTGGCCATTTTGTCCCTTTGTTCCGACTGGGGCGGGCTTCTGCTGGGCGTCATGGTGTGGTGGTCGCTCGCGACCTGATTAGCGCTGACGATCTCCGGGGGTCCACCTTAATTAGACTAGCTGGTACGACATTGAACTCTGCCGCCTCTCTGGCGTATGTAATGGTTGTAGCTCCCCACATTTGTTCTGCTAATAATGTCTATCCTGTATATTCGCACATGGGGCGGGACTGTGAGTATCCTGCTATTGCCCGTATGGACGGGGTGATCATTCCGGTACTGACTTGGTAACCCGGCTATATCTGATTCAATTCTCCTTTTGGAAGTGTACTTCTCGATATTATTGTTTCATTCGGTAAAGGGGGCTATGCATGGCTGGGAGACCGGGAGTCTTATTGGTGTTTGGGCTCCTCCCCCGTTTCCGTTTCCTTTCCTTTCTCTTTTGGGAGTGGTAGAATAGCTTGTTCTTTTCTTCCTCCCGATGCTTCAAGTGTGAACATCTTTCTTTTCTTACCTTTTCTTCTTTCTCTTCTTTTCTAATTCTATATTTCGGGTTCTTTACTGGGCGACAGGCACTTTGCCGGGGGGGGGTAGGCCGTAGCCTCCGGATTGTTGTAGGGTGGGGGGGTAGATTTAGTTTTTCTCTTTTAGTTTCTATGGGCCTTATTTCTCTAATTTCTGCGCTTTCTTGCTGTGGTTTCTGTTCTGGGTCTGCAATAGGGGTTAGTTGGGAATGGGTGGCGCTGAGGGTGGTGCGTGAAAGTCGACTGAAGCTACTGTTGATTGTATGGTACTGCCATATTGACGGGATGTTCTTTCCAATGTTGTTCTTATTGATGCCACCCGCTCATGTTATGTAACTACTGTCCGGACTCAGTTCTTCTTGACTCTATTCTTTACTGATTTATATTTCACTCGAAACTTTAGAAATGTAACCTTCGATGCTCCTTCTCCTTGGCGGCATAACTCCATTCAATGTAACTGTTACCGATTGCTGTTATCCTGCCTGATGCCGCTGTAGAACCACATTGCTCGCACCTGTGCTTAAAAGTACCGTGGCCGGCCTGATGGTTGTAGGCCCGTATTTGTTCTCTTTTCGTGCACAATAAAGGTTTTCAAAAAAAAAAAAAAAAAAAAAAAAAAAAAATATATCTTCCACAAAACATCAAAAAAAGCTGAGTCAAAAAGGGGCTTGTAGTAGGCCAACCAGATCTGTGCTGACTGGCGTGAAAAGAATGGATACCCTCGCACAAGGGCGGCTCCTATATAGCTACCGCGTACATCATTTATGGCACGGGCAAAGCCGATGTGGACTCGATCCACGCCACCCACTGGCATGCGGGGGCACTGATCAAGAATTTCCAGATGCAGTCGGACGAGTGGGGATAGTTTTATGGTAACAAATCTGGGCTAGAAATCCATCAGATACCCGTATTACAGATTCCGATTCTACCTTTTACATTAATTTCTTTCAAGTTTCTGACAGAGTTGTTGTGTTTATAAGTGTTTATGCAGAGAAATCTAAAATTCCTCACTGGCTACTACTTCTGAAAGCAAAATCCTACAAATATCCCAATCATTTCAATCAATTCCCCTAAAAAGGAGGTATTTCATGGCTCACATGGCATACAACATTAATACACTTTTACCCTGCCTGTCATAGAAAGTACCAAAAATGGCAAACAGCTACTCTATCTCTTGAGCAACAAACATTCACAAAGCTGAAAAAATAATTTTTCTCAAACAGAACAGGATTTTTATCCCACACATTACCAAATCCAATTGGAATACACAATTTAGTTGATGGAGTAGTAACAGAATGCAAAAAATTAAGAACAAAATAATTAATGTAATGATTTGATCTATCCACTCCTGAAATAATCAAGCTTACCTTCGGCTTGTGCAACCGTTTTCTTTTCCACTAAGGATAAAGCAAATAAACACATGACTCTTCATGCAATAATAATACAACACTGTCAGCAGTTTTTTTTAAATATAAACATACACCAGCATTGGTGGATTAGTAACCAAGATAGAAGTAAAATGGTAGGGGTGGTCACAAGAATAGACGTTAAGAACATTCGGTGGCCTTAGTATACAACTCAGAGAGTGTGTTACCAAAGTCAGAGCAGGATAAAGGCTACTACGAACAGGTGCACTGAACAAGAAGGTGCAGGACGGAAGCAGTGTAAACCCTACTACTTAAGATGTTAATTAATTTAAGAATACAAATCTAGTTCAAGAGACCTCTTAATTACAAAGTTGCAAACATATAATCTGCCTCACAGGAATCAGTAATGAATATGCTACTTACCAGTATGCATCTGTTCTTGGCATGTAGGGCTGCTAACATTCATATCTTTTGCATAGATCGCCGCCTAGTGTTGGGTCCGGATGATCGCACATTGTTGTCCTGGAAGAGTCTTCGAAGTATCCTGAGATAGGTGGCTCCTCCCCTGGACTACAGTGCGCATGGGCATCGGCTCCATCCCCAGATTGTTTTTAGCCATTGTGGCAGAAGATGGAGTGAAAAGTGTAAAGGATGTCCATGCTAATGATTGAATACAAGAGTATATCTGCAGCTGCGACAGGCACCGGGGAGGAGGGTGGGCGATATGAATGTTAGCAGCCCTACATGCCAAGAACAGATGCATACTGGTAAGTAGCATATTCAGTTCGAGGCATGTGGGCTGCTAAATTCATATCTTTTGCATAGAATACATAGCAGTCCCTCCATTAGCGGCGGTTGCCCGTGCCAGCTGCAGAAACCTGAAAGAGTGTCTTGAGAACAGCCTGTCCCACAGCAGCTTGCTGCTTGGAATGCACATCAACACAGTAGTGTTTGGTAAAGGTATGTGGTGTAACCCACGTGGCTGCTCTGCAAATGTCTTCTAAAGGAATGTTCCCCAGGAAAGCCATGGATGCCCCCAATTTGCGTGTGGAGTGCGCTCTTGGGGGTATTGTTAAAGTACGCTTTGCTTTTTGATAACAGATTTGAATGCACTTAACAATCCACCTGGCTATTCCTGCTTTGGAAATAGGGTTGCCTTTGTGCTGTGGTGAGAAGGCAACAAAAAGTTGTTTTGTTTTCCTAAAGTGTTGTGTTCTGTCAATGTAGTACATCAACGCTCTCCTAACATCCAATGTATGGAGCATTCTTTCCGCTACTGTTTGTGGGTTTTGAAAGAATGCGGGCAGGTCAATAGTTTGGTTGAGATGAAACTGTGACACCACCTTCGGAAGGAATTTGGGGTTAGTGCGTAGTACTACCCTATTTGGATGAATTTGTATGAATGGCTCTTGGATTGTGAGCGCTTGCAGCTCACTGACACGTCTCAGTGACGTAATAGCAATCAGAAAAGCCACTTTCCATGTGAGGAATTGTAGTTCGCACGAGTGCAGTGGCTCAAAAGGTGGGCCCATCAGCCTGGTGAGGACCACATTGAGGTTCCACACCGGAGCTGGTGGTGTCCTTGGGGGAATGACTCGTTTCAGACCCTCTAGGAAGGCTTTAATGGCAGGCACCCTGAAGACAGAGAGATGCTGCCTGTTCTGAAGATAAGCCGCTATGGCGGATAGATGTATTCGAATGGAAGTGTACGCTAGATTGCACTTGTAAAGATGTAACAGATAGCAGATGATGTTAGGTATAGATGCATCTAGCGGGTTTATGTTATTGGCTGTACAGTGAATGACGAAACGCTTCCATTTTGCGGCATAGCATGCTCTGGTAGTGGGCTTTCTTGCCTCTTTGATGATGTCCATGCATTCCGGAGGTAAGTGAAGGTAGCCAAACTCTAGGACTTCAGGAGCCAGATCGCCAGGTTGAGCTGTTGCGGATCTGGATGCTGAATGTCGCCATGGTTCTGCGTCAAGAGCCTGGGTGTTAGCCGCAGCCTTTGATGCGGCACCACTGAGAGTTCCAGAAACGTGGTGTACCATGGTTGGCGTGCCCACGTTGGAGCAACTAGGATGAGTGTCATCGAGTGCTGCCATAGTTTTCTTGCCACCAGCGGTATGAGAGGTGCTGGGGGAAAAGCGTACGCAAATTTGCCTGACCAGTTCATCCATATCGCATTCCCCTGCGACTGTGGGTGAGGGAACCTGGCGGCAAAGTGTTGGCATTTTGCGTTTTCCTTTGTGGCAAACAGGTCTATCTCTGGTTGCCCCCACTGCTGGAAGTATGGGTGGAGTACTGATGGATGTAACTCCCACTCGTGCATTTGATGGCTGTATCTGCTGAGCAGATCCGCCATCTGATTGTCCTTGCCCGGGAGGTGTTCTGCCATGAGGAAAATGTTCCTCTGAATGGCCCACTTCCACATGCTCTGAGCCAGATGAGACAGCTGTGGCGAGTGGGTGCCTCCCTGCTTTTGAATGTAGTACATCGCTGTCATGTTGTCCGTCCGGACTAACACTACCTTGTTGCACAGATGTACATTGAAGGACTTGAGCGCCATGAAGATTGCCATCAGTTCTAGATAGTTGATGTGCATCTTCTGTTGCTGCGTCGTCCATAGTCCCTGCACCGTGTAATTGAGCACATGAGCTCCCCATCCGTGGAGAGATGCGTCCGTTGTCAAGATAATCTGTGGCACTGGCTCCTGGAACGGTCGGCCCTTGCAAAGGTTGTGTGGATTCCACCAATGCAGAGAGTTGTATGCCCGACCGGTAACCAACACTAGGTCTGTCAGTTGTCCCCGAGCCTGTGTCCACTGATTTGCTAAACATTCTTGGAGCGGACGCATGTGCAACCTTGCGTGAGGGACTATGAAGATGCAGGAGGCCATCATGCCTACCAACTGCATGAACACTCTCGCTGGAAGGGAGTGTTGCGGTCTGAACTTTTGGATCAGAGACTGGATGCTGTCTATCCTGACCTTGTTTGGCTGAGCCATAGCAGTCAGGGTATTGATTGTTGCACCCAGAAACTGCCGCACATGTGCTGGTTGAAGGTGCGATTTTGGGTAGTTCAGCGAGAAGCCTAGGCTGTGAAGGAGGTGAATGGTGGTCGACATGTCCGCGGCGCACTGGTGTTCCGACTTCGCTTGAACGAGCCAGTCGTCCAGGTAGGGGTAGACATGTATGTTCTGCCTCCTGAGATGCGCCGCTACCGTCGCCAGACACTTGGTTAACACTCTGGGGGCGGTGGTCACTCCGAAGGGTAGGACTTTGAACTGATAATGCCTGCCTTGGATGATGAACCTGAGATACTTTCTGTGGGACGGGTGTAGTGGTATGTGGAAATAAGCATCCTTGAGGTCTAAGGTTGCTAGGAAGTCCCCTTGTTTCAGCAAGGGAAGAATCTGTTGCAGTGTAAGCATATGGAAACGTTCTGACAGAATATACAGGTTGAGGGGGCGCAGATCTAGAATGGGTCTGAGGGATCCGTCCTTCTTTGGAATAAGGAAGTACAGGGAATAGACTCCTGTGCCTTCCTCTTCCACCGGCACGAGCTCGATTGCGCCTTTCTGCAGCATCACCACTACTTCTTGCTGCAATAAGTGCAAGTGCTCTGCGGACATAGGACGTTGCCTTGGTGGAATGTTGGGTGGAGTGGACGTTAACTCTAGACAATAACCGTACTGGATAAGTTGCCGCACCCACCTGTCTGTGGTGATGTTTGTCCAGACTGGCAGGAACTGCTGGAGTCTCCCCCCGACAGGTGTTAAATGGTCGGGGGGCAGTGACAGAGAGTCACTGTTTGTTTGGGGCAGAGGAACGGTTGTTGTTGTTGCCTCTGCCACGTCCCCTGGTGCTGTTTCCTCGATAACCCCCCTTATTCTGCTTGGGGTACGAGGACTGTGCTCCACCTTTAGTGAACTGTGTTGACCCATCTGTCCTCGGGTAACACCACGTGCACCTGAGCGACGAAAAGTGTTTCCCCGGAACTGTTGTGACTGAAGGGCCCCAATAGACTTCGCTGTTTCGTTGTCTTTTTTAATTTTTTCGAGGGTGGTGTTAACATCAGGACCAAACAATCTATCAGGATTGACGGGCTGGTTCAGTATGGTTGTTTGAATGTCTGGTTTAAACCCTGATATGCGTAGCCACGCTTGTCGCCTTAGCATAACGCTAGTGTTAACTGCCCTAGCTGCTGTGTCTGCTGCATCAAGTGCACACTTTATTGCTGCGTTGGAGATGAGTTTTCCCTCTTCTATGAGCAGTTTAGTACCCTCCTGAAACTGCGTAGGCAGGTGTTGAACAAGTTGCTCTAGGGTGTCGTAATGCGCCCTGTCGTAACGTGCCAATAGCGCCTGTGTGTTGGCTATGCGCCAGAAATTGGCAGCTTGCGCAGCTACTCTTTTGCCCCCTGCCTCAAGCACTTTAGACTCCTTGTCTGGGGGAGGAGCTTCACCCGTCGTCTGTGAGTTCGCACGTTTGCGGGCATTGGCGACCACAAGAGAGTCAAGAGGCAACTGCCCCCGAATATATGCTGGGTCTGCAGGTGCTGGCCTGTATTTCTTCTCTATGCGTGGGTTGACCACTCTCGCTCTAGTTGGCTCCTTAAAGATTTCCGCAGTCATGTTTAAGGACACCCTTGAGCATAGGAAGTGTTTTTACTGTTCTTTCCGATACAGAAAAAGTGTCAAATAGAAAATCCTCCTCCACTGGGTCAGCATGCATGTCGACGTCATGATTAGCAGCTGCCCGTTCGATAAGTGCATGAAATCCTGCAGCATCCTCTGTTGGTGATGCACATGCACTGAAAAACTGTGGGTCCTGCCCCAACTGCTGGTGTCCCTGGTCACCTGTGTCATCATATGCATCCTGTTGTGCATCAGGGTCATTGATGGGGAAATTGAACTGGTCATCTTGGTCCCCTTCCTCTCCCCCAGAGTGGTCAGGGGAAGGTGTTGGACTCCTCCTAGGCGGAGGCAGGAGAGGTTCAACTAGGCTAGGAATGTCCTGTGCAAGCCTTTTCTTCTTAAGTGGAATAACATAGGAATCCACTGGTTGGGAAGTGATTTTCCGCTTATAAAGGGTCAACTTGCCCGTGTCCGCGTCGATGTAACGCTCAGATTCGTCCCCCGAGTCGTGTTGTCGACCCAAAATCACACCTGACGATGAAGATTCTGATGTCTTCGGTGCCGGCTTTGGTGCAAAGGCTTTGGGAGTCTCCTTTGGTGGCAGAATGTATAGAAGCTTGGCAGCAGGCTTCTTAGGGACGTCCATCGGCTTCGGTGGCGCCGGCGCGGGAGCCGACGGCGCCAAGGCCTTCTCACGAATTCTCTGCAGTGAACCTGCAATGTGAGATGCGCCACTCACTAAGGCACTTGGCGCCGACGAGGCGGTCGCCGATGGTCCTTGGCCTCCGACGTTCTGTGGTTCCTTAGGAGGCTTAGACGTCGATGCCGCCTTAGACACGGAGTCCTTGGACTTATAAGTAGAACCTCCGCTCTTGGATGCGAGGGACTTCGCAGACTCCTCCAACGGTGCCCCTGTCGGCACCGGATGTTTGTCAACGACTTTAGTGGACTTCGTTGGTGCCGACCCGGTCGACCCCTGACGGATGACCTTCTTAGAGGTGGCGTCCCCCACCGATGACTTCGGCGCTGTCGAGTCGACAGTCTTCCTCGACTTCTGTGGGCCGGAGGTCAACGGAGCCGATGATGCAGTAGGCTTTTGCGTTTTGGATGGAACGTCCGCCATCTTAGGTGCACTCGAATCCGGCAGTTTCGGTTTCGATTTTGCGACGGCCATTTTAGGTGCTGTGGATACCGAAGGTTTCGGTTTCGGTTTCGATATGGGCTTCGTAGCCGCCGCAGATATGTCCGTGGCCGGGCCTGAAGGCGGGGCCGTGGCTTGCGGTGCAGGGTCTTGGGTAAGGCCGAGTGGCGAACCCGTGACCTGAGCCTGATCTGTGTAACTTTCGGGGCATAGCTCATCCCCTGAGCTGTCTTCCGCGGCCCCATAAACTTCTTCGTCGTCCCCTACCTCGTCGATGTATTCAAGGTCTTGGTCCAAGACCCCGTCGCTCTCTTCGGGATGATCGGCTCCGACCTCCGACGCGGGCGGTGAGATCTGAAGAGGATGGCGTAGGCTCTCCTCTTCCTGGTCGTCGAAGATGTTGTCGGGGGCTGGGGCCGCTCGCTGGGCCTCAAGGCGCACTGCGCGCCGAAGCTTGAGCGTCTGCTTTGACCTGAACTTGGAGCAGGCCATGCAGTTCTCCTCGTTATGGTCGGGCGAGAGACATTTATTACAGACCGGGTGTACGTCGATATGTGGGTACTTGGACCCACAGACGGGACAGTATTTAAAGGGGCTCCGGTCCATGTTGAAAAGTCGTGGTCTTGCTGCGATGAGGAGGCCTCGATTTCCGGAGAGTAAATTCGACTCCGCAGATCCAGACTCCAAGAGACGGGAGAAACTCGAGACCGTACGCAAAACAATACCGACGTAACGAAGGCCTTTTGGCCTTAAAGAGTAACTTTTTTCTCGGGTCCGACAGAGAGACGTCGAGACCGCATCCGAACCCAATGGCGGAAAAAAACTATCTGGGGATGGAGCCGATGCCCATGCGCACTGTAGTCCAGGGGAGGAGCCACCTATCTCAGGATACTTCGAAGACTCTTCCAGGACAACAACGTGCGATCATCCGGACCCAACACTAGGCGGCGATCTATGCAAAAGATATGAATTTAGCAGCCCACATGCCTCGAACCAGAACATTATGGAAACATCAATGTTGCAAAAAAATCAGAAGGAAAATAATTTCCAAGTACTAACCTTCCACCAACAGTTTCAATATTAGTTTTCAGTCAAATTGCAAGCACAGAGTATTTTCTCCTGGGCCAGTTACACTGTCCACCTGCAAATTCATGGCATAGTGACTGTAGGTACGCCTTCTATGCTATTGGGGTACACTGTGGAGTATGATAGACATTTCTTTCAATAATATCCACAGTGTATCAGACAGTGAAAGGTGGTGCAACATAGGTTGAGTAGGCATTTAATGACTGATACAGCCCTGGGCAGGAGGCTAAAATGCCCGTTTAGCAGAAGGTGATCTAGCTATGGTTATTGCAATGGTACCTTAACGGAAAGGAGCATTTTTATGCCATTGAAATAGAGTGGGCCAGTATTATCTACTTCAAAATTGTGTATGATTACCAAAGGGGGCTTCACACAAAATAACTATACAGATACGTACAATGAGCCAGAACTGCTTTACACATCATTTCTCTGCACATGTGCATGACACTAATATTGAAAGGAGCAGAGACATATGCGCTCACATCAACTTGTTGAATATTACAGGACAGTGCAAAGGCTATCTTTGAGAACTAGATCAGCACTGGCAGAATGGGATTGTGCTTAGCTTGGAAATTCGGAGCAGCATGTATAGGTAACAAGGAATGATGTACTCTACAAATCAAAGCAGCAGTGTATCAGCCGCATCTTTGTGGCCAAATGTGTAGAACAAAGACCTACATCTTATATACTGCATACAAGCATTGAAGAGTTTATGTTCACTACTACTGTGAAGCCCAAACCCCCAAGAGGTTCAACCAAATTCCAGATCTTTGCAGGGATGGTACATTTTCTGGATAAAAGGGACAATACAACAGGAATATTTCTTATTCTCCCTTGGCAATTGATTGATTGATTATGAATGTTCTACACCTTTTCCTGAGCTACCCACAGCTTCAGAACAGATCCAAGGGTGACTTTGTAAAACATGTATGATGTGGTTTTGTCCAGTATCACGACACATTAGTGGCTGCTCTAGGCCTGGAAATTAGTTCATGGACTGTGCCAGTTTAGGTCATGGGGCTACTTTGCAATTTCTCTAGGTGGCATTCCAAGCGGATACCCCAGGGCAGGGCCTGAAATCAGTACAAAAGTCATCTTGAAGCAAGTTGTGGTTTTTAGGCTGTGTGGACAAATCAGGTGCTCCCTCATATCAGGCACGGAAAGCACCTCAGACAGCAGTTAGTAGGAGTGGATACCAGGTCATATAGGTAATCTGTGTCTTCGGGTAAATTAAATGGCCACAATCTAAAACTGCTCTGTGTGGTCACTAAACAGCTGTGTGAGCACCTGGAAGAGTTTTGAGCAGCCTCCCCTGTTGGGGTGGGATTGAGGACATTGCAGCCCACAGCCGGGCGGCGAGGGCTACCATTGGAAGATGAGGCTTGTGACAAGTCGGGCCTGTCTGGGCAGGGATCAGAGCCTACACAGAAGGTAGAGCCTGCCGCTGCAACCTTCGATGTGTTGACTTCCCAGAGAGGTGCGAGGGTCCTTCGATGGAACGTTTTCAGGATCAATGGCCCCCACATTGATGTCCCCCAGAGGCTCCCTCATTTCGGTTTGTCATTGAGCAGGATCACAGGGCACTGGGGCAGCACCCCCCCCTGCCCACAGCTCAGACCAGTGATTGCAAAACTCCTTATTTTATATGTATACAGACGGTATACTCAAATTCGCCAAGCTTCAAGATATTATTGTGCACTAATCACAGATCATCACAATCTTTCCGGATTATACTAGGATGGCAGTCATTTCAAGTGGCTAAGCAGCATCTCAGGGAACTCGATATTCATTACATGCTCTTATAACTGGCGAAGCTGAAGGTCCTGTACCAATCGCAGACATTATTCTTTGAAACGCAGGCGAAACCTCACAGAGAATAACATTACGGTTTTGGCCAGAGGTCTGTTCGATCACTATGCAGCACAAGGTGGGCCATTGGCGCCTATCACCATAGCCACTGCAGAACCCGTAATACCATTGTCACATGGAACGCTCTATTGGGGCGTACTTCATCAATAGCGTTGCACCTCCTATCACCTGAGACACTGTGTGAATCCCTGAAACCCAGATTAAGGAGGGGGTGGGGGGAGGGGGCTTGGCATTAGTTATTGCAGAGAGTTGCAGCTGCTTAAGACGCGTGACTTGGTGGACCTCAAAACTCAAATAACAGCATTGGACGAGCAGTCGTGAGGCAGATGGACAGGTGGCACGTAGACAACTGGGTCTCTTACAGGTACAATACCAACATGTCATGCTAGACGAGGCTAAAAAATCCTGGCAGGTGGCTCAAAGTTGCATTTATCAATAGGGACGATAAATCAGTAAAAATGCTCGATAGAATATGTCAGAGTGTTCTCCATGCCCCCCCCCTTACCCCTCAAATTCAGGACTCATCTGGCACATTGCTCACAGATCCTCAGAAGACAGCACGCAGCTCTGCTAAGGGTGCATGTGCTAGGAATTAGGTCCTATCCCAGGAGCAGGTTGTACATTTTGTACATGCCCTCCCCTCAAGATTCTTTCTACAACTGACAGTCACTAAACAGCGCCATTACTGGGATTTAACACTGGGAATGCCCCAGGTCCCAATGGGTTCCCATGCAAGTTTGATAAATCTCATATGCCCAAACTGCAGCAGTACACTCTGCAGTCCGGGCCGCCATCCTTCCACCCGATTTGTGAAGGACTTCCCGCTTTCAAAACATGTTGGGTGTCGCACTGAGCTGAACTTTGCTGCGGACTAATAGGGTTAAATTAAGGCCACAAATCCCAATCCCAGCAGGGAATGTTCAGCCTTCCCTCTTCTGGAGCGTGGTAAACGGAGTAGCATGCAGGGCACCCCGCTTTCAAAACACGCTGGGAGGCTTAGTGAGCTAAACTCAGTGAGCTGAGCTGAGCTGCTGACTAATAGGGTTAACTTAGGTTACAAATCCAAATCCCAGTAGGGCGAGCTCAGCCTTTCAGCTTCTTAAGATTAGTGAACCGAGTAGCATAGATTTGGAAACAGTGGTACGCATTATTTACAGCTCTGAGAAAAGCTTCAAGTCCAGAAACGCTACAGAATGGTGTGTCAAATGTAAAACAGGTAGGAATCTGATGACACCTGTGATGGCGGGAGGAATCACAACTGGACATAATTT
Organism: Lissotriton helveticus; assembly: GCF_964261635.1. Taxonomy (NCBI): domain Eukaryota; kingdom Metazoa; phylum Chordata; class Amphibia; order Caudata; family Salamandridae; genus Lissotriton; species Lissotriton helveticus. The sequence goes on along the minus strand of NC_136063.1, from coordinate 1,684,521,188 downwards.
CTGAGATATGTGCCAAGTCACAAATGGCACATAATTGTGCTTTTCAACATTATCGACTGATATCTGCTGCTAATGTATCAAAAATGATCCTCATTGCCAACTTTTGGCGTACGTTTTTAAATGAATCTCGTTACAAATATTTTGCTAAACTATTTAGCGTAGCTCTGTCTGGTTAAAAAATGATCCTCAGTCAATATTTTATATGAAAAGACACTTTAAAATGTAAGTATACATTTAAAAACGTAACTTTTACAATTGGAAACCTGTAGTGAATGCAAGAAGGGGTACATGGAGGAACCGCTTGTGAAAAGAACAACAGAAACACAATTCCGCTAGTTAAAAGGATATTCGGTAATTCTACTTTTCTACTCTATAATTCTATGAATAGTAAAATCTTTGGATTTGGTACAATGTTTAAAACATGCATTACCTTCCCTTGAATTTCTTTTTTCTGACAACGTTAGAATTAGACGTGTTACATTCATTAGTAAGTACTAAACAAGCACGTGATTGATGATCAGGCATCTTTCTTAGGTAAGAAAAAAAACCTAAATAAATAAATACCTGTATCAGCCGAAAGTAGAACAGCATTCTCCAGTTATTTAACGGGAATGATTAAAGGCGCTAACGTTTTAAATGGGGTCGAGGTCAACAATATGACTTTCATCCACTCCATTATTCAATCAGGAATAAAATGGCCACTGAAAATAACTGAACTGCACAAGATCCTGACAGTGTTTATGTACCTTGCTCTTTGGATTCTTCCGACTGGTCTTCTGCTTTGGTTGTAATTGTGGATATTCTGTCATTGTACCGCACCTTATCATCTTTCAAGGTTTTGAAAACCTGCCAACAGCAGAGAAGAAAATATGATTTTAAGACTGCAGGATTAGCTTAATTCCACTACTGGCACTGTTGTGCAAATGTACTTTTGCACGCCAGATTTTATAATCCTACATTATACAACATGAATCACAGCACACACCTTTCCCATGCTTTAGGAAAATGTAATAAGCCAAGCATTATATGAAATACTCTGAATGCCTTCACAAACTGATGTCTACAATTTTCTGAACAATAAAGCATCTTAATACGATATTCATTATTTGGAAAAACAATTAGTAGTAGCACATACAAACTTGCACCTGCTAATTAAAGTAGATCCACATACAGCACATAAAACAAAGAGCAAACCCGAGACAATCGTTCCTAAACATAAAATGTTAATGTTTTCTAAAAAAAAAAAAAAAAAAAAGTAGTTTTGAGCAAATAAAGCCATTTGGTTCTAGTTCATTACCTACATGCTCACTACAGTTCAAACCTATCAACAAGAACGACTAACATGAGATGGCAGGGGGTTATACAGTGTAGACTTAATTGTTAAGAAGACCAAAACGAGAGTGGAGTGTGAAAAGAGGCCTAGAACAAGAACGACTAACATGAGATGGCAGGGGGTTATACAGTGTAGACTTAATTGTTAAGAAGACCAAAACGAGAGTGGAGTGTGAAAAGAGGCCTATGGCATAGAATTAGTGTGTAGATAATTATTTTATTGATGGGCACAAGGTTCCCGGTGTAATCCAGAAAACCTTTGAAAGACTCCTGTCGGGGATGGAAAAAAGATAAAGTTAATTTTATGGTGACACAATTACTACAGTCCCAAGGTTCCTGCCAATTATCACCTAAAATGTTATTTCAAACTTCTGCGGGCCAGCAAAACACAACCAGAAACACAATATGCAGCACCCCCTGCATTGTGTGAATGCACATGTGCTCCTTGGCCAGTCTTGTCTAGAAAAAGGAGTAATGTCTATTGGTGTTGTGGCCACAGGCTGTGCGATCAGCAGGAGGGAGTTGGGATTAGTGAAAGGGCTATGAACGGGCTATGAACGAACAGTAACAAAGGCATCAGAAAGGTAACTCTTACGTCCCGATTCTCCCATTCTCAACTTTGCAACTAGATTGCAAAGCAACTGAACATAAGAAAAGAAGGTAGAGAAGGAAGCACTGATAGTTTAGGCAAATAGATTATGCCTAACCAGAGCTCCAAGGTTTCCCAATCCCATGTATGAGTAGCTTATCCAGTCCAAGACTTCTTAACCTTCTGCATTTGTAATCCAGCAGATTACTTTATCAATGCAGGCTTACAAACGCCAGAACATAAATAAAAATCTGAAATGGATAAGCTCGTCACACAAGCAATAGCAGAAACTTAAAGCGCTGCAGAATTTCCAGAATAATCTTAGAATACAATGCAGATAGTAGATATTAGTGGTACTGATGGTATGCAACTAGAAGATTTGACACTGGCACCTGTTCAGCTGACATCAATGCTGACAAAATTCACAAACAGTTGGTGTGTATAACCCAGAACCTTAGTTCGATCAAGGTGAAAACACACAACATGCCTGACGAGGTTGTGAAGAGTCAATTTGGACACCAAGGCATGCAGGCAAGGAAGAATGTTGCAAGTACAACCTCCTCATTCAAATGAAATTCGGACAACCTTTAAAACGAGGGAGGGGGAGGGGAAGGGGGGTGGGGGGAGTGGCTCCACAGGATGAACATAATCCAGTAGAATACCTACTGCGGCTCAAACGGATATCCATTCACTTAAGTGGCTGACCAATGATATAGTTATCAAGAAGTAATACTGATAGAAGCTACAGGTGACTTATGCCCACCTGCTCAGGTTAAGTATCCATCAATGGTGGGGACAGGCTTAGATCTCATGAGTCCATGGAGCAACTGTTCAGAGGAAACAGAGGACTCTACCTGATCAGATGTCTTTTGATGACATGGTCCTACAGGACTCCTGAGACATCTTTTAATAGGCCTGAATGACAGTCAGGTCAGTCTTGAAGGAATCTATTTGCACCCTACTTTCAACCAGGATACCCAGGAGAGCTATAACTTCATCCATAAAGTAAGCACATGTACTCAGGTTAGTCGCCAATGACGAATGGCAGAATATCAGCCATATGCTTGTGCATGAAGTGTGATGAAGTACTTCCTAGTAGCCACCAATATATCCAGGTTGTCTGCAAGAGGCCCAGAAGTGCAAAGGATATTTCAACTAAAGTTGACCAATGATACGCCTCTCCTTCCATGACTGACAATATCTCATCTGAGAGCGGTTGATGCAGTCCCTCTGGAGTAGCGAAGCAGGTCTGAGACGTGCCAAGAGCAAGCAGTAGACACTACGATGACTGAACAACTTGGATGGTCTCTTATCTTTCACTGGACTCTTAAAGGTCACATTGTTCTGAGGAAAGCGATATATAAATGCCCCAACATTATGCAGTGCCTACAGCACCCCGGCCCCTTACCCATCCAGAATGACAACTAGTCATACAGTGGTGATACATGAGAAGAAGAATCAATGGTTGGACGACCCCATCCTTGACCACAAAGAAGGGGGTTGAGGGCTTTTTGGGGAATCTTCCACTCATGGGGCTGAGGGGAGATACCCAATCAGGCTATTCACGTTAATGTTGTCAATACCTGCAATGTGGAAGGCTAACACAAACATGATGCATTTTGTTAATTAGAACAGAGCCATATGCTTGTTCATGGCGATCAACATTTTGGTTCTCACCACTAGAAAGAAAGAAAAAAAAAAGAAAGAAAAAGGATTGTAGTGCAAGAAAGATCATCTTTAGTTCCAATGCATCTATGTAAAGAGATGAATTGGGTATCTCTCACCACGGACTGAAGGAACGTTTCTAGCAAGAAGCCACCCCAACCGTATTCCAATATGTCCGTGGCGACCATAAGCTGTGAATGAAAAAGGTAAAATGGCCATCTCACCAGTGACTTGAGAGCATGCATAAAACCTTGCAAAATGTAGGAGAGGACTAGGCTGGTCACCAAGGAGGTAGCCCATTTACTCCTCTTGATGAACTTTATGGGGAAGCAAGTGACACCTAGCATAGGTTATTTAGGGTAAAAAACCCTGAGTAATTTGTTCATTGTAAAGCCAAGCGCAAGTCTCTTAGATTAAATTACCATCCTTTGAGGAAGCAGGAAGAATCCTTTGTGTACAATGAACTACAACCAGGCCAGTTTTAGCAGGTTAGCCTTTCACTACAGCCAAGGTGATGGAAAACCTACTGCACACTTTAAACGACTAGCCGAGCTGTCTGCCTGCACATAGTTTTTTTTTTTAGTTTTTTAAAGAAGAAATGCAAGTGCCCAGCAACGGCATCTGATTGGCCGGAGGAAATCTGTAACCCAATAGGCACTAAATAATGTCAATTCCACTAGACTCTGGTGAGATGAAGCCTACCAGATAGGACAATGCACTTTGATATGATGGTCTCCCCCAAAGTCAGGGGGGCAACTTTGTATCTGAGCAGTCAATTGGTTGGTGGCCAACTGAAGTTGAACACTTTGGCTTATCTAGTGTTTAACTTTTATTAGGAAGAAGCTTTGCAGACTTGTGCAGAGGAAGGAAAGATACAGAGGCAGAAGATTTGTCTTGCTATTTCCCACAGGAGAGCAGGAGATTATAGCCCAGTATCAATGAAAAAAGGACTTGTTTATGCACCCTGAAGTAGAGATGAGAGAGCCTCCCTTTTGGATAGAGACTGCGCCCAAATTCAGAAATAAGCCTCTAAGTTCAAGTTCGGCCATTTGTATAGCGCACTACTCACCCGGAGGGTCCCAAGGCGCTAGGGAAGGGTTCGTTATTTGTCGAATAGCCAGGTTTTAAGTATTTTTCCGAAGGAGATGTGGTTCTGAGTGAGGCGGATGTGGGTGGGGAGTGAGTTCCAGGTCTTGGCAGCCAGGAAGGAGAAGGATCTGCCACCCATGGTGGATTTCCGGATGCGCGGGACTGCGGCGAGGGCTTGATTGGACGATCTTAGTTGGCGGGTGGGTTTGTAGAAGGACAGTCGAGTGTTGAGGCATTCGGGTCCTAGATTGTAGAGGGCCTTGTGAGCGTGGGTGAGAAGGCGGAATGTAATTCTTTTGTTGACGGGAAGCGAGTGGAGGTCTTTCAGATGTTCGGTGATGTGATCTTGGTGAGGGATGTCTAATATGAGTCTCGCTGACGCGTTTTGGATGCGGTGGAGCTTTTTCTGTAATTTTGCTGCGATTCCGGCGTATAGTGTGTTGCCATAATCCAGTCGACTTGTGACCAGTGCGTGGGTGACAGTCTTTCTTGTCTCGAGGGGGATCCAGCGGAAGATCTTTTTGAGAATGCGAAGTACGTTGAAGCAGGAGGACGAGACTGCGTTGACCTGTCTGGACATCGAGAGAGAGGAGTCCAGGATGAAGCCAAGGTTACGTGCATGGTCTGTGGGTGTGGGTGCTGTGCCCAGAGCGGAAGGCCACCAAGAGTCGTCCCAAGCTGAGGGGGAGGATCCTAGGATGAGCACCTCCGTTTTGTCTGAGTTGAGTTTTAGGCGGCTAAGTTTCATCCATTCGGCTACTTCTTTCATGCCTTCGTGAAGATTGGTTTTGGCGGTGTTGGGGTCTTTGGTGAGGGAAAGGATTAACTGGGTGTCGTCGGCGTAAGAGATGATGTTGAGGTTGTGTTGACGCGCGATGGAGGCGAGAGGACTCATGTAGACGTTGAAGCGGGTGGGGCTGAGTGAGGATCCTTGAGGTACGCCACAGATGACTTCAGTGGCCTCTGAGCAGAATGGGGAAAGTCGGACTCTGAGTTCTCCCAGCGAGGAATGAGATGATCCAGTCCAAGGCTTTTCCTTGTATGCCGATGTTGTTGAGGCGATGTATAAGGGTGCTGTGGCAGACTGTGTCGAAAGCGGCGGATAGGTCGAGTAGGATGAGGGCCACTGTTTCTCCGTTGTCCAGGAGTGTTCGGATGTCATCGGTTGCTGCAATGAGGGCGGTTTCGGTGCTGTGTTTGGCTCGAAACCCGGATTGTGATGGATCAAGGGAGTTGTTGGATTTGAGGAAGGCGGCGAGCTGGCTGTTGACGGCTTTCTCGATGAATTTAGCCAGGAATGGGAGGAGGGATATGGGTCGGTAGTTTTTAAGTTCAGAGGGGTCTGCTGTGGGTTTCTTCAGAAGGGCACGGAGTTCGGCGTGTTTCCAGCTTTCTGGAAAGGTGGCAGAGTTGAACGAGCAGTTGATGACATCACGGAGATGGGGAGCGATGATGGAGTCGGCTTTGTTGAAGATGTGGTGGGGGCAGGGGTAGGTAGGCGAGCCAGAGTGGATTGAGTTCATAAGGCGAATGGTGTCTTCAGTGGTGATTGGGTTCCAGGCGCTGAGGTTGTTAGTTGGCGGAGTAGGATCTGAGGGGGGTGGAGAGGGTTGATCGCTGGGAGTATTCTCGAAGCTGTTGTGGATGTCGGCAATTTTGTTGTAGAAGAAGGAGGATAACGCATCGCAGAGGTCTTGGGAGGGAGTGATGTCGTTTGATGCTGCGGTGAGGTTGGTGAATTCTTTGACGATGTTGAAGAGTTCCTTGCTGTTGTGGGAGTTGTTGTCGAGACGATCCTTGAATGCTGATTTCTTAGCGGATCGGATCAGTTGGTGGTGTTTGCGGGTGGCTGTCTTGAGGGAGGCCATGTTGTCGGAGGTTGGGTTTTTTCTCCATATCTTCTCTAGGGTGCGGCATAGCTTCTTGGATTTTTTAAGTTCATCATTGAACCAGGGAGCCTTTTTGCTGGTTGATTTCATCTGGTGCTTTTTCAGGGGTGCTAATTTGTCAGCACTGTGGGTAATCCATTGCCTGAGATTAGTGGCCGCTTGGTTTGGGTCCATTGAGAGGGTGGGAGGGTTTTGGTTGAGTGATGAGAGGAGTTGGTCGGAGGTGATTTTGTTCCAGTTTCTCCGAGGAATAGGTTGTGGACGGTTGTGGGTCAGGGTGGTTTTGTAGCTGAAGTGAACACAGCTGTGATCCGTCCAGTGGAGAGCTGTGGTGCGAACGAAGGAGATGTGCTTGCTGGAGGTGAAGATAGGGTCGAGCGTGTGTCCAGCTGTGTGGGTGGGGGTGTCAACAATTTGTTTGAGTCCGAGGTTGGCCAGGTTGTCCAGAAGGGTGGTGGTGTTGCTGTCGTGTTTGTTTTCCATGTGGTAGTTGAAGTCTCCTAAAAGAATGTAGTTCTCGGAGGCGAGGGCATGTGGGCTGACGAAGTCTGTGATGTTATCGCTGAATTGAGTGCGGGTACCTGGAGGCCTGTAGATGAGGGTGCCTCCAAGTGTGGTCCTGGGGTCGGTGTGGATCTGGAAGTGGAGATGTTCGGCGGTTGCAAGATTATCGTCGGAGTTGGTCGTGACTTTGATGGTGTTCCTGTGGATGATGGCGATGCCTCCTCCAGTTTGGTTGATGCGGTCTTTGTGGGTAATCTTGTAAGCGTCCGGTACGGGTATGGCGATGTCGGGTGCAGATGAGGTGTTCATCCATGTTTCTGTGAGGAAGGCGATGTCCGGTGATGCAGAATCGAGTAGGTCCCAGAGTTCAGTAGCGTGTCTGTGGACCGAGCGGGTGTTAAGCAGGATGCACTTCAGGTGGTTAGGGTCGGAGCTGTGTGTGGAGGAAGTGGGTTTAGTGAAGGTCCTGAAGCAGTTGAACTTGCAGGAGAGGCAGGCGAATGGGCCGTGAGTACGTCCTGGAGTAGCTTCGCAGCATAATGGTGTACGTCCGGGGTTGAGGGCGAGGAGAGTAGCGGCATCATATGTGAATCTGGAGGGTTGGGTGCGGCGGGTACCAGGGGGACAGGCGCATGGCGCGGTCCAGGCGCGGACGGTCCTTTGGCGCAACTTCGGCGCGACCGCTGCGCGTGAACGCTGCGCGCATTTGCATCGGTCATATGTGGATAGTGGAAGGGAAGGGGCGAGGGAGGGTCAGCTGGGAAGGCGGGAGCGGGGTGGAGACTCGGGCAGGGCGACACAACAACAATATCAACAAAATGGCCGGCAGCGCAAGACGGAGCACGCAGCCAAAGTAATGCAAAATGTGCAGAAAACACTAAATGAAATGGCAGTCAAGGCAACACAGCGACGGTACAATGACACAAGCAGCTAATTAGCAGGCGAGGTGGTTCAGCGCTATATGGCACAGAGATTAAAAACGATCCTGCAATGCGAGTTAAATGAGTAAATAACAGCGATGTAATCAATTACAACGATCCTGCAATGCGAGTTAAGTGAGTGAATAACAGCGATGTATTCAATTAAGGCGGTCCTGCAATGCGAGTTAAGTAGATAGTAGCGATATGTTCAAGCAGCGGAGGAGTGCAACGATACCAGGCTGTGAGGTGAGGCAGGTCGGGGAGCAGCGTGGAGGAGCGACCGCGTCTGTGGTAAACAGGACGGTCACCAGGTAAAGCTCACGCTGTAATGTTGTGAGGGTATTCAATGTGAAGACCGGCAACACCAGAAAAGAATGCAAGCTGTCCTGCCTAACAAATGGAGAAACAGAAATCACCTGTGCAATGGTGCAATTACAGGGAGAGACTAGTGCTGCATCACAGAGCATTGTGTTCACCCACTCCTGAATCATCTGTCCACTCTATCACAAAACAGTGTTCTCTCCCAAGTGCCATGCCACATTGGTGACTGCAACCCAGCATAAGTGAGCAGAAACGCCAGTCCCCACTGAGAACGGACTGATCCACCTATGTAATTTGCCAGCCAGTTAAAAGAAAATCTCTCAAGAACCAAGGGAGTTCCCGTGTGTGCCTGATCAAACCAGCTACACATCTGCAATTGAAACAAACAAACCCTTAGTGACTGGTGAGTCACACTAATTATTTCCTAAAACCAGACAATCGTCCCTATAGACCAAAGTGAATAAGAACTGAGGGCGGCCTTACAACTAAATCCTAGGGATTTTAACCTAGTGAGAGAACTAAGAACTAAATATAAACTCGCCCTACGGACAAGAACAGAGGCTTTAGTGGTTAACCATTGGGAGTTACTAATACGGAATGTCTCTCTAAAAGACACCGCGGGGTTCTGGAAAGAAGTCAAATCACTCAGGTCTTTTGGTTCTAACATCCAACCAATTAACTGTAACATCAATGGAGAGGACTGGGTAGAGCACTTCTCTAAAATCTACAACATAGCTGCCCCTAGCATAGATTCTATCTTCCCTATAAACAATAATGATCAACTGAACTTCTCAATATCTGAGGTGGAGGATGCAATCTCTGACAGTGCTAGTAATAAGGCCCCTGGCCCTGATGGTCTTTCTATCGACCAGATCAAATCGGAAATTAACTTTTGGGCTCCCTTATTATGTAACTTATTTAATCATTTGACCGATAGCTCCATCCCCGAAACTTGGTCGAACAGCGTCATCGTACCAATATTCAAGAAAGGTGACAGGGCCGATCCGGCCTGTTACCGACCGATTTCGCTGATCGACAATACATTAAAAGTCCTTGGTAGGGTATTATTTAAGAGAATAAGGGATTGGGCCGAAGATAATAATGTGTTACACTGCAGCCAATTGGGGTTTAGAAGCCATGTGGGCACTGTTGAGCAGTGTCTCAACTTGAACCTAATCATGGCCAAATATATTATCGTTAAAAAGTCCCCACTTTATTTAGGTTTCATGGATCTGAGTTCCGCTTTTGATTTTGTTAACCGCTCTAGGTTATGGTCACAATTGCTGGAATATGGTTTAGACGATTCTTTAGTACATTTCCTTTCATATTTACACAGGGATCTCAAGGCAAAAGTACGCATTAACAACGAAGGTGAATTATCTGGTGACATTTCCATCCAAAGAGGAGTCCGGCAGGGCTGTGTACTCGCCCCTTTACTTTTTATTTTATATATTAATGGGCTGAGCCCTGCTCTGAGTAAGAACACTAAGGATGTCCCAATTATTAATGGTTCCCCTATCACTACCTTACTTTACGCGGATGACGCTGTATTGATGGGGCGTACCCCAAATGCGTTGCGCTCATTAATTACAGGGTTTGTTGTTTTTATGTCTGATTTAGGGTTAAATACCAATTTTAAAAAATCATTTATCATGAATTGTGGTTTAAAAAGATATAATATCCTTTCAATCAAAAGTGGCGAAAATGAACTAAAATGTACAAGTACCTTCCCCTATTTAGGGTTATTATTCTCTAATACTGGCTCGTGGCAGCATCACACTGCCCTCGCAAGAAATAAGATTGGCAAATCAATTAATTCAATTCTATCTCTTCGCCAACCGAGAGTGGCAGATGTGATTACCCCATTGATAAATATTTATCGTACCCAATGTCTGCCAACTGGGACATACGGATCCGAAGTGTGGGGATATTGTAATAGCTTGCCTCTGCAGCTAGAGGAAAACAGATTTTGCAGGAAGGTATTGGGTGGTATTTCTTGCACGCCTATTTTAATTTGCCACCAAGAACTTAAGCTGTCGTACATAGCTGATTTCATAAAGTCAAGGCCTACGCTTTTCTGGTTAAAAACCTGGACAAACCCAGCAGCTTCCTTGACCCGTAGCATAATTTTAGACTGTTTATCTCATGAACGATCCAACCTTATACCTTGGCTAAATGCGGTCAAGAATAGTCTAATTAGTGTTGGACATGGTTCCCTGTTTAGCTCACCAAATACCATTGTGCCCGCCCATAAGAACATTGTAAAACGGGCACTATATGAGTTATACAAAGAGGAACGCTTGAGAATTGAATTAATGAAACCAGCTATTATTAAATATCTTCCACTAACTGTGACTAATAATATTGTTTTAAATGAATCCTCCAAACCCTGTAGATATCTGACATTACCGATAGGTAGATGGAATCGGAGCCTCTTATTTAGGTTCCGTGATGGCAGTATTGTAAATTTATTGAGCTTTCCACTCGGCTATAACAAAAATCTAGAAGAGCTTGAATGCCAGTGTTCTGTCGGTGGGAAACAAAGTTTATTGCATTATTTTATTTTCTGTGGCCACTATAAATTGTATATCCATCATTACCTACTGCCAATTTTCAGAAAATACAATCTAAGAGATTTTAAATTGGCATTTAAATTTTTGCAAATGCTACCAACCGATGATGTCACATTTACCGTAAGCTGTTTCATAAAATCCTGTGTTAAATCGAGGGCAAGTATGGAACATGCATAACGGTCTTCGGACGCATAACGCACTTTAAACTTAAATACAAACTATATAGAAATTTATGAATGTTTTTCTAAACTGTTTGTGGTATAATTCTATGTAATATGTACTTTTGCCATATATGCTGCTCATGTCTAATTGGGATGTATTTTAACATTTTTAACTTTGTATATGTCTTCACGTATTTTAAAAGATTCATTCTGTATGTACTTTTATGGATTTTTCAGAATCCGAATAAAGATCATTTCAATTCAATTCAATTCAATTCAATTCAATTCAATTCAGAATAAGAACTGACTGTGGGCCTTACAGCTTTGCAAGATACCAAATGCTGCAACATGGCTAAATATATTCCTACTCTGCTTCCATTAACAATTTAAGAATAAAGAGGAAGTCTGGAGGACTTTGAAACCAGCTGTCCAACATGTGGTAGTTCCACAGATACTGTGCATAAGTAGACCTGATTTGTTCAGGTTTACAAATACCAAAGGAATCCGGTTAAAAGACCCGCAATATCCCTAGGTTGTAAAATTACTGCCGAGGATAACTATACCTTTATCAGGCATCCCATTGGAGAAATGACATTTGAAAAACAAATCACATCAGATTTTCAAGGCATTCCTTGCCTAACACAAATTAAATACAGCTTTGCACTGCAAATTTAAAAACGAGTCTGAGGTCTGAAGCCCAGTGATGCAAGTCATCAGAGTGTACCCAAGACTTGTGAAGTGCCAGGGATCTATAAAAGTAGAACTGAGGGAAGACAAAGAAGCACCAGGCAATCTCACACAGACGAGATAGGTCTGAGTGTATGAAGAGATCCCAGGACTAAAGATGGCAGGGCTTTTGAATCTTAAGTTGCAGAACAGATTGAGAGTAGTAGAAGGCAATGAGTATGGGAGGTCAAATTGAGTGCCAAAGCATCTGAACAGAAACCAAAAGCAGGGAGCATTATGTCAAAGGCTCTCAAGCACCTAAAAGGACAAGGCAAACTACTGCATTAGGAAATGTGCCAAGTATACAAGACAGGTCAAAGCGGAAACTGTGCAAGGTATCATGATGGGTTTTGTTTTATCAGCAGGTGACTTCCTTCGACACAGGGCCCTCACCAGAAGGATTAGGCAATACTGGAGGGGGGGAGGTATGGAACCGCAGGCACTGGCAGGATGTAGATATGTAGCACTGTCAGCGGAAAATTAAGACAGTTTCCTGCCTGTACAAGGTAATGAGACAGGACATGCACAAGCCACTAGAGCGCTTGCGATTACAATGGGAAGAGATTTGGGTAAACAGATCCCAGAGGCGGAATGGGACAGGATCCTAGAGCGGACCTCGAAAGTATCTAGGAATGCTAAATTCAAATTGATTAATTTCTACATACTGTACAGAGCGTACCTAACCGTGTACCGCATTAGAAGATACTTCGGCATAGACACAGCAGTGTGCCCGAGGTGCAGAGGGAGAGAAGCACATCATACACATGTTTGGTAGCTGCCCCACGCTGCAAGCTTTCTGGGAGAGATTAGACAAGTAATAGCGGATCTCATAGACAGGGAGCTCCCCCACACCCCACAGCATTTCTTATTAGGATGGTTCCCACACACAGCCAAAAACAAAACGACCGGGAAGTTTCAGGATTTGGCTTTTGTCCCGGCCAAAAGGAAAATAGCCCGAAACTGGTAGGCACCGGGAGGGCCTAGGAATGTCTCCTTGAGGAGGGAGCTAGAGAAATGGGCGGGGCGGAAGGCAGATTGCTGCTCAGGGAACCTGGCCCCAGGCATAGGGAAGATAGACAAGGCAAGGCAAGGGCCTGGGAAAACTTAGCAAGTGAATTAGCAATGGAGAGACAAGATAATAGTGGAGCGCACTTCCCACTACCAGCGGGTCCAGAAGGAAATGACGGACAAGGACACAGAGAACAGGTGCGACAGACTCCGTAGTAAGCCAGAACCGCCGCTTTGGAAACAAGAACCCAATAGTATTTGACGATTAGATTGTATCCACCTAAGCACAACTCAAGGAGGGAGGGCGGGCGGGATAGTTATGTTGGGGCTAAGTTCTGAACAAGTGTACCAGGAAAAGATGGCCATGTGTTTTCTGTACTTGATTGAAGATGCACAATGTTTATGACTGTAGATGATGCAGTTGAAAACCAATAACATCTGGTTGTAAAAACAAAAAAAATGATGGGTTTTGGTTTTTTCTTTTGCTGGTTTCAGGGCAAACCATGTCAACGCTATCCACTCTTTCGACTGGTTATGGTTTTGTTTTAGGGATGAGAACTCCTATATACCCTGTTTTACAGCTGAGCCTCACAATTGGACATTACTCTCCCATGGCACGGTCTTCTTGGATTTTGAACTACTGTGTTTCTAATAGTGACTAATAATGTCTATCTGCTCAGAGTTAAGTCTCATTTAGAGCAAAGTTGCATGGAGTCCGGCTACAGATCTCTTTATATGTACTTTTCGTACATATAGTACAGACTAGTTTCACTCTAACAATGGGTTTCTTTTAAACTATTCTGTATTGATTGGTCGGGACATAATGTGATGCTTACTCTATTTTAAAGGCCCTTTTTGAAACTTAGTTCAATTTTCTTTGCAATTACAGTTCAGATTTTCAGACGGGTTCTCTCCTCGCAAAACAGCCCTTGCATTTCGAATGAAATGAGGACTTTGTCTTTTTGAAAGCCTTTTTGACCTCATTTCATCAAGTAGTTGATTGCTGTGACCGAATAACAAGGCTCATCTTTGCTCCAGTCAGTTTCTCAGTTTCCAGTTTGGTTTAAAAGCCAGAACGAGTTCCTATAGAGTTTCTCCAGATATTTCCCGCTCATGCAAGAAGCAAATTAGCCTCTGTGGGGCCGTCAGTAACTTATTTGGATCCTGTGGGTGCATAGGATTCCAATCTCAGTCAATGGTGCTTATAGATGAACTTAATGCTTATCAAAGGATTTCTGTTCCTACTGTAAGTTTGGCTACATACTCTGTGGTGTCATATTTAGAAGAGTGGGCATTCCTCACAATTCACAAAACAATATCAACACACCAACCAGAGGTCGCTTGAAGAGGACCAGCAGAAAGGAGAGGCACTTTAAGCGTGCAAACAGACAAGAACGTCCTTGTGTGGACCCAACAAACAGGCCTAGCAGGGTCATCTTCCATGTATGCGCAGTGGGAACCCTCTAACCAAATGCTCATGCTGCTAGAGTCAGATCTATCTGGCCATGCAGACTGCTGAAGTCTTTGGCGTGGAGCCGCAGCCTCCAGAGAAGGCAAAGCCTAGGCAGAGAAGAGTCCCTCTTTGCTGAAAGCACCACAAGCTTATATCCACCTGTGATGGCCTGGCCTGAAATTAGCAGGAGGGCCCCCACTCAACCTTGGTTTTCAGAGGAGCTAAGGCCTCTTAAGAGGCAATGTCGTGGACAAGAAAGGCACTGGAGAAAGTTTTAGGACACCAAGGAAAAAGAATCATATAAAAAGGAACTACTGACACAATATAAAGAAACGATTCATAAAACTAAAATGAACTATTTTTCAGATAAAAATTGAAGTAGCGAAGAATAATTTTAAAGAATTGTTTGCTACGGTTCAGAGACTCAGCCACATTCAGCAGACTAGACACAATGTAATAGACCAAGTTTTTTGTAACACCCTAACATCTTCCTTCTGTGGAAAAGTATCTAGCATCTATGATATGTTTGCCTTGTCACCTGTAAATGACAATAGCACTCAGTCTTCACAATCTGATGCAGAGAGAGCAGAATTAAAGGACCCCAAAATTCTCAGAGTTTCTGATTTTCCTCAACTATTAGATTTTCCACCTGTAGCTTACGAGCACGTCGCTAAACTTCTATCGGCCACCAAAACTGGATCGCCATTAGATCCATGCCCTTCTAAGATATTGCACACAGTGGCGGAGACAGTTGCACATCAACTCACAGATATATTCAATCTAGCCATTAAAACTGGAATATTCTCTAAAATCTGGAAAAAGACCTCCATTTTACCACTTAAAAAAAATCCAACTTGGATAAAACAGATCCAGGCAACTATCGTCCAAACTCCCGCCTGTCTTTGCCCGCTAAACTTCTTGAAAAATACATGAACATAGAACTATCAACTTTCATTAACAATAACCATATCCTGTACTCTAAGCAGTACGGCTTCTGGAGTGAGGACAGTACAGAGCTTGCACTGATCACTGCGACAGAAGAAATTAGGCGTTCATTAGGTAATGGAGGCATGGCTGCCTTGATCCTGCTGGATTTTTCGGCGGCGTTTGTTACGGTAGATCATAGCCTCCTGATAAATCGCCTCAAAGAAATAGGTATAGCAGGCGCAGCCCTGTCACTTTTTAAATCCTTCCTGACAGATCATGAACAATTCGTGAAGTGGATGACTTTAGGTCCCATAGCTTTAAGGTCCCATACAGAGTCCCAAAGGGATCGTCTTTGAGCCCAACCCTTTTTAATGTGTACGTTACCCCTCTAGCAAGATTGATTAAATCCTACGGTTTGCTATGGTATCATATGCGGACGATACTCAGATTATTGTATCCATGTCAAATAATAGTCAGGACACAGCCCACAACTTTCACGCCTGCATGCGACATGTGAGTAGATGGAGACCTGCCTCAAGTTAAACTCTAATAAGTCAGAAGTTCTACTTTTTGGCAGAGATCCGTCCTTCTGGTCCACTGACTGGTGGCCTGTGGAACTGGGTCCCCTCGCCATTCCAGTCACCAAGGCGAAAAACACGGGAGTCATCTTCGACACAACCCTGTCTTTTTCCCATAACGTGAAGGCAATCACATCATCTATTTTTTACACATTGAAAATTCTGAGAAAATGTTTCCCTTTCATACCTCCAGAACTACAAAAAACAGTGGTCTCTACACTAGTTTTGTCCAAGTTGGACTACTGTAATGCCCTTCTGGTCGGTATAAACAAGGGACTCCTTGTTGAACTGCAGGTTCTCCAAAGCTCTGCGACTCATCTGCTTTTTGGCATTCCTAAACACTCTTCAGCCAAGCAGGCTCTTAATGCTCTACACTGGCTACCCATGGAAAAACTGATCAATTTTAAGGCCCTATGCATTGCCGTTAAGACCCTGCATTAACATGACCCTGATTATTTGATTGATCGTTTTCCGCTGGTACACCCCGTCCAGACATCTTTGGTCCTCTTCACACAAGTTGATGGAGGTGTCCAAACCTCAACTCTCGAACTGGGGTGGTAAAAGCTTTGTAAACATCAAGGCCAGACTGTGGAATCGTCTGCCTATTAAGCTTAAAAATGTGCCTGACCTGATTTCCTTTAGGAAAGGTTTCAAGACTTGGTTATTTACCCTATAGTTTTTTCATATTCAGACCCCGAGCCTTCAACAGAATCTCAGGGATGTCATGTGGTTGGATGCCAATCGCCTAGATGCCTCAGGGTATTAGTTGCGCTATACAAATAAATGAATAAATAAATAAAATGGTAATCAAGACTCTGGTACAGCCAAGCCATATAGTCACTCCTGGAATTCATTGACATGCTATTACGAAGGGCAACTCTGGCAGTGCTGCATTTACACACTTCCTGTTAAAATAGAAGAAGAGAAGAGATTTGATTCCAGAGAGCCTATTCAGGGTGTGAAGGTGCAAGTTGTCTGCGGGACCTGCGACTGCTGCTGCCAGGTGATGGCGTAAGTACTAGGGAACTGGCATTTCAGAATTTTCAGCCTAGTCATCTGCCACTTACACCCTTCCTTATTGGGGTGGGGAAGAGCAATGGCCTTAGGACTGCAAATTACATGGAGGAACTGTGGAGTGCCTGGATGTCTCACAAAGGCAGCAGTATAGCAGTGGAGAACTGCAGTGGAAGACATGGATTCCCCAGCAAAACATTATGTTCATGCAACCTTAATTTGCTGTCTCGACATTATAGAGACATGAGATCAGAAGTAAGCAAAGTTTACTGCCAATACTAGGTTATCTATTACACCTCATCCCTAGGAGCAGAAAGATTCTCCTCTTTTTTCGGATTAGAAAGTGAAAATGTAACTACATGAAAGAGACCCTCAGTAAACTGGTATCTAGAAAAAAAAGTGTTATTAGACTTATTGAACATAACTGCAGTGGGTGTTTTGGATGGAGGGGCTTCAGAGGACTGGTGAGGCAAACTACAATCTCAAATCACGTTGTAACATACTTAATCAGTGACTAGAAGTGGTGTCAATGTGAAAACCATTGGCAGACTAGGAAATACCTAAAGGCCACATACATGCTCATGCCCAAGCGATTTACCATTGCGGTAGAAACACTAGGCTGCATGTTGCATGCTAGCTTTTCTACTGTTTGTGAGAATACGATTCCAATGCAGGGCCTGTGTTATAGGGCCCATATGTTCAAATGTCCCATTTAACCTATGCTATTTTGTTATATATTTTTATGGGAATGGATTCAGTGCCCCTACTCTCACTGTATACAATCTCACACTAATTTTAAACATTTATCCTGGCCTTCTAACCTGCATCTACTGGTGAACTTGAAGAAATGGTAGGGTATGGGTTAGTAGTAGATCCAGACTTGGCAATCCAAAGATACCAGAAAGGTCTTGAAAACATACAGGAAAGTCAGAGCATTAGTTTTGATTCTTTCAAAGAGAAATGTTCCTATTTAATGGAAGTAAGGCCCTCCTTCATGTTCATGTGGGTATGTGACCTTATTGCTATTATATGACTTAAACTGTTCAACAGTAATAGCCCTTTCTGCAAGGCAGCACAACATCTGGCATCTTATAAGCAAGTGTGCTCTTAACCATGTTGTTGCATACAAGCTGCTGTTAGGTCAGCATCACTTGTTAAGCACACAGCATAAGAAGAATAAGGTATGCTAATGTGATTATATATTAGTGGAGTGGTATGGCTCACTGGTTAGAGGCAGCAGACCCGGAAGCAGAGTACGGCCCGGGACCAGGATTCAATTCCCGATGCGGCAGGGTCGTGGACCAGGGTCAGCGGACTCGATAATTCTCGCCTCGGTGCCTACTCTAACCAGGGATCACACTCGGCAACTCTGGGCATTAGCTTGCCTCATCTCCACAACGGCCCCCCACATACGCCGGGGATGCCTGGTTTCACCTTGGAGATACCCAGTAGGGACCATCTCACAGGGAAAGCCAGGACGGGTTCCCCAGCGGTCTACAGCGCGGAGATACCCAATGTGGGGTGATTCATGCGCTTTACAAGACATCATTACATTACATCAATCATCTGATTCCAGAGGTAAAGGACAGCAACATATGGCCAAAGTTATGTCATCCTTACTCCACTACAGACAGACTAAAAGTGAACTAAATACAGGGGTAGCAGAAAAAGCTCAAGATAGTAAACACATCTGCACCACGAAAGAAGGTCCACAAACCATAGCATGAACCCACCTGTACACAGCAGTAACTATTAACTCTGTCCACAATGTCCATGCCACAGGACCGAACACCATGTTACCTGTATAATCCCTTCTCTGAGATCTGCTGTCAAAATACTTCGGCAGGTCCAAAGTCCTCCACAGAACCCTTAAAGACTCATTCTTAGCCTGAGCTTTTGCTCTCAAAACGTGTGCCTATTTTTTCAGGACCGATTAGATATTTATTGCAGACGGCATTTTGAGTAAAACCTAGTAAAACAAGACTTCTAAAGGATGCTATGGAACCCTGCAGTGTAAGCAGGTTAGAAATATCCAGGATTGTTAACAATAGAGGGACCACCGACTGAGCTGTGTCATCCATTGATCTTTGATTTGTGAGATGGTATGAAAAGAGAAGGACATGCAACTGTGGTGGGGTGGGGGTGGGGGGGGGGTAATCAACCAGCTTAGAAGATGGACAGTCACACCAACCCCCTCATAACCAAAAGCTAGCAATCGCCATTATTACAAGGTGACCTTATCATGGTTAAGATCTTTTTATTGGCTCCTAAACGTTCAACAAAGATTGTTGAAATTAACTTTGAGCACTACTGGAAATATGAATAAAAGTAATTATTTGAATTTCCCAAAGTATGGCGACTGATTTCTCATAATTATTAAAAGATCAAGAAATATTTTGCTTCAAATGGAAAAGTGAAACACACGATTCTAGCTTCTTTTCTTAAAGGGTATGCAAGACACCAATTTATGGCCAGGCCTGCTCACATGGTGTATACATTAAAAACTAACAGATTCATCACCATCTAAAATTCGCACCCTATTACAAAAAAAGATTTAAGCTCAAAACTCTTACATAGATTCCTCCCCCAGTGAATGTGCCTCCTACAATTAAGTAGTATACAAGGTTGCTGCCAGCTTTCCCAGGGAGACCTGTGGAGAGTGATCTAGAAGGGGCTCGAAGATTCGGACACTGCCCAACTGCAAGTAGAAACAGAAAAAAAGCAGAGAAGAATGGAAATGGGGAAAACAATCACATGACACCATGAAGGATTACATTTGCTCACAGATTCAGAACAAAAGTACAGAGTTTTATCATCAATTACTCTACTCAGAAATGACTTAGCTAGTCAAATAGGCACATTAGAACATGATTGAGAGGGTTGAGGGGAATCCACAGTCACTGGAACTTCCTACCAAATGCCAGTGCTGCTAGCCTATACAAATCCATCAAGAGAACCATGTCTTCTGCCACCTTCCAGGTTCCTCTGCTTCAGGACATGGATGATGAAGCACAAATCTAAGAAAACACTCCTGTGGACTTTATGATCTTCGATACATGGCAAATAACGATGGGTGTGCCTCTGTGACGTGTAGTCAGGCCATTCAATGAGTTATGTGGGCTGCTGTATGGGCAAATAACCCTGAAACACTAAAAGGGTCACTGTTATGAAGCAATACAGATTAAAGTCATTACAAATTACAATTTGTTCAAGCTCAGTAATTGTGCTGTGGAATATTACTGAAAAGTGAACACATCTTCCAACTGCACCATTCCCTCTTCCAGAAGATGTGGCTGAAAATAGAAAAAGTTGTGAGGAACAGATATTGGCACTTAGCTATACTCCTGAGTAACCAAAAAACATTTAAACATGACTGACATGACTTACAAAAGCAGCAAACCCTGCAAAAGCCAGACACCAAAAGGGCATGTTAGTGAACGGGGCAGTTGGTAGCTAGTGTAAGAAGCTGCTGTTTTACTTACATAGACACCAGCGCCTAAAGCTGAAACGGCCACAATAAAGGTATATAGAGAACTGTCCCCACTGCCCCCAGGTGCACCACCAGAGCTAGCCATTTGCCTGGTCGTCTGTTGCTCTAGGGGCAGAGTCCATCGCTGCACCAAGTTGCCTATGGAACACAATTCATTAGACAAAATCACTTCTCAATAAACAATTTATCAAAATTGATTTTCTGAGACAGAAAGTGAGAAGCTATTTGAAAAGCAAGCAATACCTGAATTAATGGATAGGAGTAAATCTAGGGCCCCGTAGCTAAGAATAATAAAATAATTTGAAGTTATTAATACAAAGAACTTAACACACATACAGCATTCCGTGTCTGATTTTAAAAAATATGGGACAACATTTGCTCACCACTCCGGCTGCACCCCTATAAACTGAATTTGCATGACTGTATATAATTTTATTGCTGTGTGACTCCCAATTAGTAACCACCAGTTCCTGCCACTACAATTAAAATGAACACCTTTTACATGTTGATAAAACTGTATGTCATGCTCTGCTGACGCAACTAAACCCAAATAATATGGCCCTCCTACTGATATCTAAAAATAAAAATTATAAATAAATAAAGAGTCTGAACTGCGCAGGCCTCCCCAAACTAATGGTCCACTCTATGCCTGATCTAACTGTGCATCATAACTTCCTCCATCACATCTGTTGGGACAGGAATCTCCTCTTCAAGGTATACGGTAACCCTGCCCAACTGTGATTGTATCCAGACTTTCATTCTGGCCTGTCCCTGGCCATCTCAGATACCGGTCTGGTCCAGTGGCCTGGAGTGACACACTAGGAGTGTCCTCATTGTGGCAAAGGACTACTGTTGGTGCCTTGGATGCAGTGCATAACGCCTTGGTGGCAGCATAGCGGGTTTGTGAAACAAACAGATTATGTGTATGCCCAGAATCTCCAGTGGGGAAGGCCCGGGGGGGGGGGGGGGTAAGGTGTATGGGTGTGTGTATGCGTGTGCATGGGCAGGTGGGTGTGTGTGTGTGTGAGCGTGTATGGTTGTGGGTGTAGCACGTACACCGTGACAGGGTTATGTGTTTAAGTTAACTTGAGTACTGAGGCCAGTGAGATCTACTGTGGATGCCCCTCGCCCTGCATAACACAAGATGGAGGGTGAAGACATCCCTCCCAGACAGTGAAAGTATACTGCCTGCACTCCTGTGACTGAAGATACAGAGACTGAAGTGAGGAGAACCGAGACAGAGCTAAAGTTAGAAATTCTATGAAGCCTTTGGTTAGCAAGGGGATGCTGTTCAGATCTTCCGGAGCACTGCTATTTGGCTGATGGTAGGGGTGAAATATGGCAATGTAGGTTTGTTGCAATAGGTGAGGACGTTTCTAGATCAGAATCAAAATGAATGGAATGCTCTCAAATATCTTCAGACTGGAGAGGCGCATTCGACAAAGGTGCCACCGGCCCTGAGATTCCAATAAAAAAATTTGCTCTCTTGGAATACGGGTGACTGACGACCCTGGAGATCTGTAAGAAGAAAATATGATAAAATCCTGCTATAGTCGACAGATTGAGGACTCACCCACTAACTCTTAACCCTTCAAAAGCAGTGGGTGCATTCTCGTTTTAATTAATACAACGTGAAAACGCTACTACATGAAAGAGCCCTTTAATAAACTGGTATCTAGAAAAATAATTGGTATTAGACTTATGCCCATGATGTTACTTTGCAGTCTTCACCCTTTTAATTCACATTGATCCCAATATTCCAGCAGTTTGCTTTGAACTCTATTTGCTGCAGTGGGTGTTTCGTATGGAGGTACTTCCACGGACTCGTGAGGCAAACTAAACCTCAAATCAGGTTGCAACGTACTTAATCAGTGACTGGAATTGGTTTCAAAGTCTAAAAACACTGACAGAATTGCAATGTTTAAAGGGCACATACCTGCTCATGCCTAAGCTATTTACCATGGCAGTAGAAACGCTAAGCTGCATGTTGCAGGCTACCTTTTCTACTGCCTGTGAAAATACCATTCCCACGCAGGACTTGTGTTGTAGGGCCAATATCTTCTAATGTCTCATCAAACCTATGCTATTTTGTTATATATTTCTATGGAAGTTTGATTCAGAGCTCCTATTCACACTGAGTAAAAGTACTGGAAACAGGACATGGCCCCCTTTCCAGCAGTACCACCCCCAACTGGATTGGTTCTCTAAGAAACCATAACAGGCACACTTGCACTCAGCGTATGCACATCAACACACTAAACAGTACTGTTACCCTCCATTATTGTGCCCTCAAAGACACACATACATTCATCACACCCATTCGCTCTGTGCACTGTCCAGTACTATAGCCTTTTGTACCATGGTAGGCGCACTGTGCTACTTGCAAACACATGCGCTGCCAGCACAGACATGCTGCACAACACTTCACCCATCATGTACTGTACTGCACAGCACTTCCCTATCCCTGTATTGTACGCTTCCCAGGCACATTTACATTCAACGCAATCACACCACTCCTGCGCTGTGCAGCACTTTACATTTAACTGCATTACATTACACCAAGAACACTGGGTTAAATTTTGGGACGCCCACACCTGCCTGATAAAGACATGAGGAGTAGAGGAATCCCACCAAATAGAATTCCTGTGAGCTGGGTGGGAAACATGGAAGTGTACAGGGGAGTCGCTCTCTACCCTTCTCCAAAGGGTGCCGTTTGATTCAGTGAGAGACCACAAGAAAGGGGCCTGGACACATCTTAGGAAGGATATGGGGCTGATAAGGGATGCAAAGAGTGGGACTGGGAGCACAGGATTAACCTTTTGATGCTCATACCGTGTGGCTGACATCCAAG
The DNA here is from genome assembly GCF_964261635.1 of Lissotriton helveticus. Lineage (NCBI taxonomy): Eukaryota > Metazoa > Chordata > Amphibia > Caudata > Salamandridae > Lissotriton > Lissotriton helveticus. Next base: position 1,684,498,098 of record NC_136063.1, on the reverse strand, counting down.
TGTGAACTCCTGTCACTCCTGTGTCCTGACTATCAGCTTCGGAGTCTCTCATGCTGTTACAGACAGCCATTCAAGAGCAAGGAGAGAGAAGAAAAGATTGCACTTCAAAAGAAGCAGAACCCAAACATAAAACTTCAAAGACCCAGACCCTAAATCACATGTGGCATTTGAAAATGGACTGTGATTGACAATTATTTGAGACATGGACAGACTAACACGCAGGTTCCCGTTAAAGGAAACCCTTTTCCAACAGCAACGTGCTCTGTACAACACCCTGTTTTCTCCTAAGGGGATAGGCTGATGAAAAATATAATAAATGATGGGAGTAAAAACTTAAGGGAAACCTGAGAAATTGGTGGGAAATGGGAATATTCCATCTAGAGTAATTAAGTCATTGACCACTTCCAACGTTCTCCAGCAAATAATGTATTCTTACTTTGATATTAAGGGCTCTCTCTCTTCATAAGTTCATACATACAAATCGCACATAACTGAATGTGAATTGTTTCATACACACTCTAGTTTCCCGTCCTATATGAACAAATTGCCAATGGGCAGCCAGAGTTGTTACTTATGTGTCCCACACATTATTACTTGATGCATTACATCGAGAATGTTCATCTTTCGCCATTCCTCACCCTTTTCCATTGTCCAAGTCACACATTTCGAAATGTAAAGTTTCTTTTTCGTTTCCAATAGCTATGCCGAACTGTGAGCAATATTAGAACTGTTATTTTTTTCTTTCACTACAACAGCGATGCCATCCTCTAGTACTTTTACTATAAAAATAAAAAGAGGATGACTAGGGAAATAAATTAAAATATTTTACATTACTCTGTATTAAGATACATCCTCTGTATACTATAATTATAAACCCATGCCCCCCTTCAATCACAGTTGAATGTGGTAGGCTGTTGATTTTAAATATTTAGTCAATAAAATGTATGTTAAGAAATTATCAAAAAAGGGCCGGAATGTTTCGTATAAATTGTATTTTACTTTTAATAATCAAATATCAAAAAGGAAGATTCTTTTGCAGAAGGGTAGAATATTATTGGTATCACATTTCTTGTATGAACATAGAAGAAAGACAGTGGGGAAGATTTTGTTACTTTTAATTTTATTTTAACTTGGCTGATAGAAAGCAAGAAAAAAATAGTAAAAGGCTTACACATTTATACATTAACAATTAGTACATTATCTGAAATTCCCACCATAGCTGTGGAATAAATTTGGCCCAGGGAAATAAAATTCACTAGAACAGTCCTTCAGATAATAAATGGGAAGAAAGTAAAACCTGAATAATTGTGTCATGAAATGGATATGGGAATGAAGAACAACAATTTATGAACTCGGGGTTCGCTAAGGAAGATACTCACTAGTTTTACTATACACATTTTTTATGTAGTAGTGCAAATATGTGTGAAAAGGAAAAAGCACTCCAAAGAGGAGATGAACACGGACAGGATAGTTACGCTGGAAGAGTTAAAACAGATATTCCAGAGTTTTTGATTACACAAAATGGATAAAGGAATTGAGCAATTTTATATTTCAAGCTTAGTAAACTCCGAAAGTCTGGTCACTTCTTGTAAATTTGAGATGCTGATGAAGCAGTTAAGAAAATGGGAGATTTGTATAAAGCATTCCTTTTTAGAGGAGTAGGTGTATATAATTATTCCAACTTTACAATCACTCTCTTGTTCAGGGTAATTATAAGATGTTCTTTCAGAAGCATAAATCAGAAATATATTGAGAAATTGAGTTAAAACAGTATAACTATGTCAAAAAACAACCCACATAAGCAAATAGTGCTTCAGAAACGTATCTTATGTATGAATCATAATAAAATGAAAATGTTTAATGTATTTGAAACAGTAAGGTAATAGTACACAGAGCATTTTGGAATGATTAAAATCACTTTCCCATATTTTGGATATAAACAGGTCACTCACTTAGTTTTAGCAGTCGGGCCTGGCATTGGCGTTCCACTCTTTCACCTCCAACTTCTGTGTTTACATACATCTTCCGTTTCCAACATTCCTAATATTTGTCTCATTTTTGCTCTATCTGCTACACCATAGCGCCAGCACCAACCTCACACTCAGCAGCACTAGCACTCAGTCTTCCATCACCATGAGATGAAAAGGCCCTGGTGATACCAGAAAGCCCACTTGTTCTAATATGGCAGCCAGCATCAGTGTCAGACGTAAATTCCGAATTCAACATCACGCTCTATGAATGGCAGAGCAGGTATTTAAATGCAAACCTCAATCACCCTTGCATATCAATAGCACTATTCTGCCTGGGTATAACCATTGCTCTTCACCTGAAATCCTTGAATTCTCACAACTTTTAGCATGGTCAGAAGATACTTGATCATCTGGCATACCAAGTAATCTCTAAAGTCTTCTTGCCTGGTTTAGTTCTCATTTAAACACCAACAATTTTCCCTAAGATGTGTTAGCATGTTCCTTTACTTGGACAACTGCATTACTAGTGAGGTGTAGTCAGATCCAAGATAACTATAACTTCTTTAACACCTCACCGTGGGAGGACATCTGGTGGCCCACTGAACTAGGACCCGCACCCACCCCGACTGACCACGCCCGCAGCCGTGGGAGCCTCCTGGACAGCAAACACTCAATGTAGCGCCAGGACAACACAGTTTCCTCCTCTTGCTTCAACACCCTCTGTATGCTCCAAAAGATCTTCAGATAGATTCCCATCAACATCAGGAAAACAGTCACACAAGCCCTTGTCACCAGGCGACTGTACTACAGAAATACACCAGAACCTCCACCCAACTCCTCAACTGACTTCAAACTATAAAGAACACCACAATGAGCTCATCCGCATCCTTGCCAAGCGGTCCAGCATAACCTCCCACTTCAGAAGCCTCCACTGGGTTCCTGTCCTGAAGAGATGCCAGCCCAATATACTAACCCACACCTTCACAGCCCTCCACAACTAAGGACCTGCATATCACCGCCTGACCTCCCATCAACCTGCCAGACAACTGCACTGCGCCCACCGCATCCACAAAAGCCACAGCTGAGTTTATTCCTTCTCCTAATTCGCCGTCAAGTCCTGGGACAACCTCCCCCTCCTCCTCCGAACCGCACCTTCACTGTCAGGCTGAGCTGGATGATTCTAACAACTCGGATGAAGATGTTGATAAAATCTCTGACATTAAGAAGTGTGCCAGTGGAAGGCTCAAATAATTACTCAAATCTACGTAAACAATATTTAAGGTGTGGCAGTGGGGGCATCCCTTGAAAGTTTGCCACATGCAAAAAAAAGTGGTAAGAAGGGGAATTCTATATCGGACCAGAGGCAGGGCTTATGCTTTACTTCTTACACTTTATTCAGACAGCAGCCATTTCATAACATTTGCACAAAAAACTTACAATCCCATGAATCTTAAGGAACAGTGAACCATCAGCCACTCAATCAGCATGAACAGGTCACTTCATATCCCCTTGTTGACTCTCCTTCCACCTCTTTCTTCACCCCTCCAGCAGCCTACAGTAAGTGCTGGCAGCCTTCACAGCGTTTTTAGACTTGCCTTTTTGTAGCATGTACGGTTTACTTGTACAACCTAATTTTATTGCAGAGGGACTACAAGAACGCTGTGACGATCCTTATGTAGTCGCTTAGCCTCTTCACAGGCCAGTGCCTCGCTTGAGGGGTGTTGGGACTGTTACAGCACATTCTTCAGACTGCCAGAGGGCACGTGCACACCTCAGTCTGAGAGACATTCCTCTTGGGCCGTGCGGCCAGCATGCTGGTGCCGCAACTCTTCACAATCCTTCGGAGCAACGAGACCAGCGGTGTCAGCCCTATCACCTGGAGTCATCCGCCCAATTCATGGTAGTGCTTTACCGATGCCCCTGTCAGGGGTCTGTACTGTAGGCTGTTTATTGCCCCTCATTGCGTTTCCTCCAACCTAAGCGCTAACACCTTGGGCAGAGCAGTATTGGTTTCATTTGGGGACACGGACCCAGGGGCTACACATATCTATACGTTGCTGGTGTATCTAAAGGGTGTGTTGTGTCCCCAATACTACTCCCCTAATCAGCCTCAGACCCTATCAAAGTACTCACCTGGGAACCCCCCCTACAATACCCCTTCTATGCAAGAGTCCCACGATTCCTATATGAAGGAGGAATGAATCACCTGCCTACCTAAAGATGACCGTTTCTGTGAGGTGATGTATACCCCCTATTCAAAAAGTGGTCTCGGACGCCATAGTGCCCTTAGAGCAGGAGCTTCGTAAAATGGCAGAGATGTGCCTTGAAATTAAATGAATGAAATGAAAAGAAAATGTATAAAGCGCGGTAGCTGCCCTGAGGCGTCCTAGCACTAGAAAAAGAAGTGCTTTCTGGTGAGGCTGCTAGCATCGGGAGTTTAGAAAGATTTCTTAACCTCTTCAGTGCTGCGCGAATTTCGCTGCAGTGCTGAAGGGTAATAAATCATATTGGCTCATGACGGAAATGTTCCGTCATCAGCACCGGAGCACCGACGCTGATGACGGAACCGTTCCGTCATGAGCATGGAAGGGGTTAAAGAGGAGGGCTTTTAACTGTTTACGAAATGAAAGAAGATTGGGGTCAGATCTCAGGTGAAGGGGGAGAGAATTCCACAATTTAGCCGTGTTATAAGAAAATGACCGGCCTCCACATCTTGATCTCTTAATTGGGGGGGGGACTGTGGCAAGGAAGGCATGAGCAGAGCGAAGCGGTTTGGTAGGTTGATAAGGAGTAATTAAGGAATGGTTAATGGCCGGCCCAGTTTTCCAAAATGTTTGATGGGAGATGCAAAGAGTTTTGAACTTAATTCTTTCCCTGACAGGAAGCCAATGCAGGCTTCTCGGGACGGGTTTTGCTGAGAGGCGGCGGGGGAGCTGAAGCAAAGTACGGGCAGCACAGTTTTGTATTATCTGAAGTTTTCATAAGGTATATTCAGGGGCTCCTAGGTAGAGGGCATTGCCAAAATCAAGGCGGGACTGGATTAAGCCTTGGACCACGATCTGTCTAGCCCCGAAGGGCAAGAGCGGAAGAATCTTCCTGAGAAGTCTAAAGAAGGCCAAAGCAGGTGGCTGATAGCTTCAACAGTCTGGCAATCAAGTTAAGAGATTTATCCAGCCAGACGCCGAGGCTTTTTATAGTGTCTTTGGGTGTTGGGGAAGGCGGGCCAGATTGAGTTGATCGTGGGAGAGACGGAGCTACCGAGGAGCATCAGCTCCGTTTTGTCTCCATTAAGTTTGAGACAAGAAGCGGTCATCCAGTTGTTGACTTCTTCCAAACAGCCCCTCAGCTTGACCTGTGCTAGTTGGCTGTCTAGCTGATTGAGAGATACCACTAACTGAGTGTCATCGGCATATGTGATGATCTTTATACCAAATGGACGGACAATCTCAGCTAGTGGGCTCATATACACATTGAATAACGTAGGGCTCAGAGATAAGCCCTACGGTACCCCACAGCCCAGGGGTTTACTGATCCCTCAATCCGAGGGAAGATCTCCAAGGGTCATCCAACCTCCTATTTCTAGGGCAGCCTGATGCAGGACCCCATAAGTTCAAAGGAAAGTGCGACCAAGCGGTCGATTTAGACTCCTTTGACAGGCAGAAAAGTACATTTATGGTCTTTACCAAACCTACTGACCTTGAATTGCCCTTGGGGCTCCAGACAAAGTTGTCTTGGGTCCAGCTGCCTCTCCCACATCCCAAGCACCACCCTACCCCAATGACACCCCTTCGGGGTCAGATGGTGAAGTCGAATCAGAGAACCGACTCCAAGCCGTCCAGCGAAGACAAGGAAAAGCTAGATCAAGAGTCAGATATGCTTAACCCGGAGGACCAGTTACATCCAAGGTCATCAGACTGGGCAAAGTGGAGAAAGTGGCCACCTATGCGGCTGGGAAGCGCTGCAAGCCCTTAGAAAAAGAAGTTTGCAACCACCTCAGAGTGTCCAACCCTGGAAGGGAAGGTGTACGTCACCCCCGATATCGATCCCCGGTTGGCTACTTAGGGTCCATCCAAGACCCTAAGAAAGGGGTTGACCGCTCCTGGTGGCCTTGCCAAGACACACTGCTTAACACTGCCGGCCCGCTCACCAAAATCCTGGATATGGCCGAGGGCGGAAAATCCTCAGGGTCCTTGATCTCCCCAGACATCCTCGCGGGATGGGCATAAAGGGCCAGAATTTTCTTGCGGAACGCCAACTGCACCCTCACTTCAGAGCGGCGACTTTCGCTTCTAAATAAGATTTACCCCAAGTTAGGGGATATAGCCACCTTGAGTGGTGCAAGATGGGCGCTTCGGAGACCCCTTCAAGGAGCAAAGTAAGGCCACATTCAACTCGCTGCGAAAGGCCCATCTATCCATTAAAAAGATCTTCAGCCCTTACATTTATACTGGGGCTGGCCCAGATAAGAGGCGCTTGGCTTGCTGCTCCCAGCACCAAGCTCAGTCATAAACCTCAAAAGAATTCAGCGAGTGGCTGATCTTCCACCATTTCAAAATAAAAGAAATCCACCGCTTAAGTGATTAACTTTGACCCAACGATTGGTTGTCACAACTGGACCTCAAAAATGTGTACCATACGATTCAGATTTTCCTGACTCACCGGCGCTTCTTGCTATTCCTGTGGAGCCAACCGGCATTCTATTTCATGGCGCTCCCCTTCAGACTGTCCTCATCTGCTTGGTGCTTTACCAAGGTCCTGAAACCGATGGTGGAACATCTCTGATCACTAGGGGTACGTCATATTGTTTACCGGGATACCCTTATGATGGACCAAAGTCAGCGGACCTTGACAGAACATCTCCAGTGTACGGTCACCCAATTCAAATCTCTGTAGTTTGTCATAAACAAGAAGAAATCAGTCCTATCCCCGACTCAGTCCATTGTCTTCTTGAGCCTTGAGGTGGCTTTGTTCAATCCATTTGGAGTCTTCCATCTTGTAAAATAACTAAAATCAGACACAAACTTTGACAGACGCTGAAGAGTCCATCCACCTACCTTCTGACAAATCAAGAGGGTGGTGGGCCTCCTCTCCTCGTCCATCCAGGCTTTTGTTCCAAGGTCCCCTTCTTATTGAGCCTACCAGAGGCTAAAGATCTCTCTCCTCTGGAAGGGCCACGCACATTCTCACAGAGTTGCATTGTCTAAAGACGCAAACACATAAATTCGCTATTGGCTGGCTCCTAAGGAGGCGTGGAATGGCCAAGCCATCTTCGGGTCCCTACCAGATTTGGGGATATAATCCAATGCCAGCGGCACAGGTGGGGGAGGGGAGTCACAAGGTGGGGAAATTCTCCATAGGAGGTAAATGGGCTGATCACGAACATATTCTTCACCTCAACTGTCTGAAATTACTAGGGGGCTCCTTAGTAGTTAAATGCTCAACCAAGGACAAGACCCAGTGCTGCGTCCTCCTCAAAATGAACTATGTGGCAGCGGTCCATTACATCAAACATTTAGGGGGAACAAAGTCCAACCCTCTTTCAGATCTGGTCCAGAGTTTCTGGGATTACGGTCTCAAGAATCAGATCTCTACTCTAAAACAAATTTACCTCCGACACCATAGATCAAGCAACCATTATTCTCTCCCAAAAGATTTTTTTAATTATCCTTGGGGTATAATCATATACACTCTGTGATTTTTCACATTTATTTTACAAAACATTCATGCCTGTCACTAGGCAAACTAGACACAGTTATCTTGCCTTCTCTTATCTCTTCTCTAGATATCTATACGTCAAACATACAATCAACGCAATGTGCCCAATGATTATTTACAGTGCAAAAAAGCTTTAAAACATACAGTGCATTATTCACAAAATTAATAATGAATGAAACAATAAAGCTCAGGTACATGTGCCATCCTAAAAGATTACATCAGGTGAAAACTGGTCCTATTACAATCGCTCACCAAGGGATGAAACAAAGGCAAGTTACTATTTTTCTTATCCTTGAGTTATGATGTTTTTGTGGCCATGAGAGAGGTCAAATATGGAGATTAGAACTCAAGAATAGAGCCCCTTGTCTGGGTTCTATTTTGTCCAATTAAAGGACCCCGTTTCAACTTGGTTCTATTATGGGCCTCTCTTGAGTGGAACCAACGCATTTCGACCTTCTTGGTGGCTGTACTTTAAACGAAGGTCTTCATCAGGAATAATAAGTCTTTCGGAAAGAGGACTTGTGTACCTGCATGAATTAAAGAAAGAGGGGGGGGGGGGGGGGATTATCAATGCCATGTAAAGTATCTCACGTGAATTATTCTGGACTATGGGAAGCTACCACCTACCATGTGCGAGTCTTGGGAGCCCAAGGAAAGACTTGAGTTGTCCTTGTGCTTTTCAATAACGACAAAAGCTGGAGGGAAAGAACAGCACATGACTGTGTTAACTGACTGCTAATTGCTGTTCTTAATAAAAAATTGTTAGAAGGATGAACATCTTGTTATGTGTCCGATTAGTTTCAGTAAAGTGATGGCTCATATAGGTTAATAGACATAGCAGTGGTGTTTCTAAAAACGGCTTTGCAGCTGAGTGGCTGTGTGTGAATTAAGGTGTTCCTTGTTAACGGTAATCCTGGCACAGGTTTATTTTGGGGGCTGTAGTTTGGCCCTTGCATTGATATTTTTATGTGGCCACCGAGGACTTTCACCAGTGCTTCAAGCAGAATGCCCAGCAAAATTTAAACAAAGACGGGTACCTTCTGACATACGTGATCCCTTGATATTGTTTCACCTTTGGGGGACCGCAATCCGGCCCAGTGGAGAGGCCGAGCTGCACAGTCGATGGTTCGGTGTGTTGAGACGCTGAATTTCTCTTCCGTGATACCACAAAAGAGTCCCTTACGTCGGTAGTGTGAATGATGACTCTGGAAGCCGGAGTCCTATTTCTATTTTTGCTTCATAGCGCGTGTTCACCGGCCATGATCACTTCCATTTCCGGGTGCCTGGCTGTGTCTCACTTGGGCCATGCTTGGTCAGGCTTTTGCGTCTGCCCAGAGGCAGTCACGGGTTCGATGCTGCTGTGTGACGTAATCCACACGTATGAATATTACTGTCTGCAATTGCTGATGCTTGTAACATTCGTGCTTGATGGTGTTTAGATGATATATTTCCATCAGTTGTGTCATGTCTCAGAATCAGGTGGGTAGTGGGCTGAACTACAAAGGAAACGCTTGATTTTGGTTTCAATCTTTCTCTTTTTTGGGTTTATGAGGACATTGTTGTTGTCCACTTCACAGTGTGCTGCTGATGTATGATACATCATTGGTCAGTAGAGATGATGTGGATGCTTCAGAGCCTCATAGTCCGTGGCTAATTTCACTCATCTCATTTAACCCATTATCAAAGGTATTCAAGTACATGATAGTCTTTGCCTCAAATCTTGAAAGGAGAGTATCTATGTTGTTACCTGTAACATGTTTTAGTACAGTCCATTGTAGTTCTTCAGGACTGTGATGGTGTTCCAAGAAATGTGGGACTAGTGGTGCACTTATAGTGCCACATCTTATCCTTGAACGGTGTTGCGCTATCCGTTTTTTGATGGCCTGGGTGGTCTTGCCAACATATGCTTTGGGGCACGGACAAACAATGCAGTATATGACATTGTGGGTGTTAGATTTTGTGAAGTCTTCACGTTTCACAAACTTTTTCCCATATGTGAAAGGCGAGCCTTCGATCGTGCTTGTGCATGAAGAGCAATTGCCGCACCGCTTGTGTCCTTTAATAGGTGGAAGTGCTAGCAAGTTGCGAATTTGTTGACTGCTCTTGGTTTTCATAGTATTTGCTCTCACCAATCTGTCCCTTAAGCTCCTATTTTTCTTGAGTGCAAAGTTTGGGGTTTCAGCCAATCGTTCCAGTGCTTTGACTGTGTTACAATTTCTCGGTACGATTTTCTTTACCTCATTGGTACTTCCAGGGAAGGTGGTCACACATACCAAGGGTAGATGGTCATTCTTCTTCTTTGGTACAAGCAGGGACACCCTAGGGTATACCAGGCTCTCTTCATCGCTCATTTGAGCAGTTTTCTTGGAAACTGGTGCTCAACAAGTTTTTCCACAAGTATTTTTGCATTGGTGAAGTAATCGTCTTTTAGGGTACAATTTCTCCTTGTTCTCAAAAATTTACTAAACTAAGTTTTCACGCAGATTCCTCTGGTGAAAACTCGAGAAATATAGTAGAGTATTTCTGTCCGTTTTCTTTTTGTACAGAGTTGTGTACAAGATACCCTTATCATGCTTAATTAGAAGGTCCAAGAAATTAATTTCCTCATTACTGACATTGATTGTAAATTGGATGTTTTTATTCCCATTGTTAAGCCAGGTTTGGAAATCCATTAGTTGTTCCATTGACCCTCTCCACAGCATGAAAATATCATCTATATAACGATGCCACATTTTTATGTGGCCGTCATATGGATTGTTGTGGTAGATCCAGTTGTCTTCTAAGAGAGCCACGAACAATCGCCATTTCAGGAGCGAACGGACAGCTCATGGCTACTCCCTTTATTTGTAAAAATTGTGATTCATTGAAGTTGAAAAAGTTGTACTTTAAACAGATCTCAGCCAATTGCAGTAGGAAAGAAGTCGGTACGTTGTGTGGTTTCTCCGTTTTGTCTAAAAACACTTCCATCGCTTCCAAGCCTGCCTCCTGGGGAATGTTGGTGTATAGGCTGGTGAAATCCAATGATACTAGATATTCTTCATCCTTATCAAAATGTTGGCCCTCCAGTAGAGTGATTACTTGCATGGTGTCTTTTATATAACTCACTGTTGACCCTACTAGTGGTTTTAGAAAAGTTTCCACATATTTAGCTGGTTGTTCCAGGATGGAGTTCACAGTGGATCTCTTTGCATCCAGGCTGGAACACCAATGAGAAAGGTAAATCATCTGAAGGCCCAATACGCCAGTGACAGATGCCTTCTTTTAAAACTAATACGCAAAATAATGGACGGAATGCTGAATGAATCATACATTCACCCCAGTCAAGAGATCTGGGTTAAATCCATCGTTCTTTTTCTCACCATGCCACCCCAGTTTAGACCCAGCCATATGCAAATCTGTCTTGACCCTGTGCCTCATGGGAACAGTCCAGACCAAACTGCCCAGCTAGGTCCTCCCTGGACCGGAAACAAGCATCCTAGGACGGGTTTCTGGGTATTACCCTTCATCAGCCAGGCTAGCTTGAATCCAGTGGCACAGTGAGCAAGGGACCCACGTCTGGGCATTCCCCATCCCACTTAGGGTGAAAAGTGCTACGCAAAAAAATGATGGACGGAATGCTGAATGAACCATACATTCACCCCCAGTCAAGAGATCTGGGTTAAATCCATTGTTCTTTTGCTCACCATGCCACCCCAGTGTAGACTCCGTCATATGCAAATCAGTCTTGACCCTGTGCCTCATGGGATCAGTCTAGACCGAACTGCCAAGCCCGAATGGACTGGACTGTTCCCATTGGGCGCAGAGTCAAGGCGGATCTGCATATGGCTGGGTCCAAACTGGATTGGCATGGTGAGCAAAAAAAACAATGGATTTAGGCCCAGATCTTTGTACTGGGGTGAATGTATGACCTTGTTCTGCATTCTGTCCATTAATTTTTCTTTTTGCATTTGACACCCCGAGTGGGACGGTTATGCCCAGACGTGGGTCCCGTGCTCTCCATGCCACTGGAGTCAAGCTATCCTGGCTAATGAGGGCTGAAAGCCCGAAACCGGTCCTAGGATGCTAGTTTCCAGTCCAGGGAGGGCCTGGCAGTTCGGGCTGGACTGTTCCCATTGGGTGCAGAGTCAAGACTGATTTGCATATGGATGGGTCCAAACTGGAATGGCATGGTGAGCAAAAAAAACGATGGCGTTAGGCCCAGATCTCTGTACTGGGGTGAATGTATGACATGTTCTGCATACTGTCCATCAAATGTTCTTTTCTGCATTCTTTTAAAACTGGGCAACAGAGGCGGGATATACATTTACCCCGTTCTCCATGATAACGGACTTGGTGGTAGTGACCTCCCCTCCCCCCGACCTGGAGGTCTGAAGTCTGGTATCCAGTTCTGGTGGAACTTATTTGTGATTTTCCATTCCGTCGACTCCGGTGTCCGGGCCTCCTCAAGAATCCCTCAGGTAATCCCCACCACCTAGTTCTGGAGAGTTCTCTGCGGCTTATGGGGTGGAGGATTACCAGGGACAATAGAAAGACCAAGGGCTTTCGAGCCAGACTGCAGACACTCTCGAAGACATGGCCTGACAGTACCGTCAAACACTATCGCTCGGCCTGGTCCATATGGATGGGTTGGTGTCACCAGAGGCACCTGAATCCCATGGGGACAGAAATTGTCTAGATCCTGAATTTCCTGGCTTCCCTCGCTTCTAAGCGTTTAGCTTACAGATGGGTGGCTTTCTGTTCAACCCTCTCGGCAGGTCATGCCCCAATTTATGGACATTCAGTGGGCAAACACTCACTGGTCAGAAAATTACTCTGAGGCATCCAGCTATCTTTTTCCCCTGAACCGAGATATCCGGTGCTATATGATGTCAACTCTGTACTCAACCTTTTTTTCTCCTGGCCCTAGAACAAATAGCTGTAAGGAAAAGCATGTGCGCCAAATTGTCAACTCTGCTATTTTTGGTCTCCTGTAGATTGGTATGAGATGTCCATGCCCTGGACATCACAGGCAAAATATTTAACCCGGGTGGTGTCACTTTTCACATTTCAAGATGAACAAAGACCAACTCTCAGATGAACACATAACGCCCTTTCCGGACTCTCCCAAAATACGTGTCCTTAGATTTATAAAGGCTTATGAGGCCATGACAGAAGAAATCCATCACACAGGAAAATGGCAACTCCTCATAGCCGTCAGAAATCCCCATAAAGGAGTCTCCTCCCCCACCATTGCCAGCTGGGTCCGATATGCCATGCAGGAAGCTGGAATTGACAAAGATATTCAGGGCACATTCTACCAAAGGAGCGATGGCATCCAAAGCGTTCACATTGGGGGCACGTCTTGAGGACATCCTGAACGCAGCTGATTAGTCCTCAGACTTGATGTTCAAAGTGTAATTTCAAACCACTCCCCAGTGTTGCAGCCTTGGCGGCAGGTAAGCTTTGAACTAGCATAATACTCACATGAGGCCCAGACATAGAATGAAAAATGTCCTCGCTTTCATAACGGAAAGTTTACATTCTATTACGAACACGGCGGCAAGGATTTTCCTGCCCAGGGTCGAGGAACAACTGTCCCACCCTGTACGAATACCACTGCTCATGGAGACAACCTTTCATTAGCTCTAGAAAACTAGTGTACGTCCTCATATATGAGATAACATAGAAAGGTGCTGATGATATTTGATCTGTTACTGTTGACCTTAATGCGAAGGATATCGACTCAACAATTCCCATTGTTCGTCAGGGGCTGAATCACCAAAGCAAGAGTAGACCAGAAAGATTCTGGCTGATATTGCACAAAGAAAATGGTGGGAGGAGAGTCAGCAAGGGGCTATGAATGGACCTCCGCATGCTGATTGGATGGACTGAAGGTGCACCGTTCCCTATGGTTCAAGGGATTTGAAGTTGTCAACAAATGTTTTAAAACGGCTGTCACCATACACGATAATTTGGAATAAGAACTAGAATGTGGTGCATGGTGATGACAATACTGAATTGCTTCCAGCGGATATCAATACTGTTGGTTATGGTGATAGGTGATACAAACGTTGATATCCTGGCTTATTCCATCATGAAAATTCAGTTTTGGGAGTGGGAAACTGTTGGGAAAGTTTGCGTTTCCAAAAGATGTGACAACTTGTTAGGTTGGAGATTACTTTATTCCAACTCTCAAGAGAGGGTGTTAATGTTTGCAAGAAAATTGTTGAATTATATTTATATTGGGTTCCTCAAAGTATTTGAGGGGGACCTTGGCTTACCCAAAAACTTCGAATACAAGATTGTTTTAAAGATAATGCTATACCTTGTGTGTTCAAAGTATGCAAAGTGCCCAGTTTGATGCTAGACCAACTTAAAAGAGAAATTACTACGTTTTTGAATTTGGGAGTTATTGAGGAGAATCTTTGCAGTGGCTCTCTCAGGTGGTCCTGACACCAAGAATGGTAGGAAAAACAATATGAATGTATGTCGACCTGCATGGTTTGATTAAACATATCTGGGTAGACAGGCAGCCTTAACCAAACATCTCGGAACTTTGGCTTTGATTAAAGGTGCTCAATTGTTTAATGTTATTTAGTTTTCTTCTGCTTACCATAAAGATCTACTGCATGTAAAGTCCAGACATTTGACATCTTTTGCAACTCCCTTGGCAGCATACAGGTTTGATTGTATGCAACTTGGGTTAGCATCTGCAGCCGTTTGGTTTCAGAGTGATGAACATTTAGGAAGGTCTGTCTAGAGTTCTTTTCTTTCAAGATGCCATTTTGCTTTTTTTTTTAAGGATCAAGAGGGGCATGAGGAAACTGAGGGGTGTGTTGAAACTTGTTCTAAAGAAAGACATGTGTAAATTCAGGGTGACCTCAGTAACTTACTTTGGACATACCATTTCTGACAAGGGTAGAAGTCAGAAATTGAATTTGGGCAAAAGCATTGTTGATGTGCCCACACCTGAGAATAGGGATCAAATACATTGTTTTCTTGATTTAGCAGAATTCTGTTTGTTCCCTAAATTTGCTGGTCTCTCAACCTTTGAGACCTTTTCTTAAGAAGGGTTCAAAATTTCAGTCGACTGATTAATGTGACATAGCCCTTTTGGTCATCAAACAAAGCACTGGGAGACCTACAATGTAAGGACATTTTGATGCATGGAGGAAAAGCTTCTTGTTAACTGATGCGAATCTCAGTGGGCTAGGTGCAGTTCCTTCCCAAGTTGTTGATGATGAACTTAATGATTGAGACACCAATGCCACAACTTTAAAAGGAGAGGAAGCGTGGCACTCTGTTAGAGACCCGAAAGCATTGTTTGTGTATTGGGCTATACTTCCTTTAAATATTTTGAGGGATACCATTGATCACGGTCTACTTTTTCAATTATTCATATATAAGAGTGCTGATAATTTATCTCCTAGACTCAAGAGTTAGGTGTAGGATGTTCCCGAGTATAATTTTGGTGTTGAATACTTATGTGCATCTAAAAATGGCATAGCTGACTTTTTGGCAAGTTTGCCCATCAAGAAGAATTGTGAGAATAGGGGGGACAGCCCTTTGCTTGGTTGGGTGTGTGAGTGCAATTGACAAAGGAGTGGTCGGATGCCATCGTCAATGATGTTGCTTCTTCAACTTTAGAAAACATTATTGTGAAGGGTTGGGTCCGATATCAAAGGTTATCCCGATACATTGAAAGGGTTTTAGAATGTTAAAAATTATCTTTACATTGTGGAGGGAAGAGTCTGTAGAGGAGATGGTGTGATACCTCTTGTAGATTTGTGAGAAAAGATTATCAATTTAGCTTCTGAAGGACATTTGGGGAGGAATTTAATGAAGGCGAGATTGAGCGAGTGGTATTGGTGGCCTGGAATGGATCTTAATACTGAGAGTGTTGTAAAAGATTATTGTCAGTATGTAAGTAATGATAAAGGCAGTACCATACACACTGCTCCTCTTTCACCAGTCATAACTCGATCCTGTCCTTGGATTAAGCTAGGCTTACACACTGTTCTTCCTTTTGAGTTGATGGCAATGAACGTTATGCACTGTTGTTGGTTTACTACACCTAAAAATGAGAGGGGCACTAAATGTGTTTTCAATTAACACTAGGTCAGTGATGGAGTTCCTCAAGCTTTCGTGAGGGTATTCCCAAATATTTACTCACTGATAATGGAGGACAATTTATTTCACGCAAAGTGTGTGAGTTTTTTAAACAAACTTTCTATTGTACATCTTAGAACAGCTCTCTCCTTGTCTATGCCAAATCAATGGCATGTGACATTGGACAGGATTGTGCGTAGTTGTGCTCAGAGAACTCCCCAAGGAATTCTTTGAAAGATGTGTATTGAAGGAAATATTGGTGGGCTCACCTCAATGCACCCAACGGGGTCACTTGTGCTTGCCCTTTTATTTTACGGAGGGGTCATTGGCCCCATAATAAATTCAATCCAGAATGGTTGAATTTGAGTGTGGCAAGGAGTGGTGAGAGTAAGCGCATGGAAGATGTGAGCCCCCATTAGAGATCAGTTCAATTATAACTCTAGATTTCATGTCAAAAGTTCTGTTCACAAGGGTAATTGTAATGGAGATGGTAAGGTTTTGGTTAAGAAACATGTTTTGATCAAAAAAAGAACTCTCCAGGGTCATGGGTCCTTTAATTATTAGTAAGTTGAGGAACATTGTTGTGATACTTGACTTACGGGATGTTTGGAACCGGTCTTGTTTGGTTAAAATTGATGACAAGTCGAGTGCTCGTGAGGGCACTTCTGGTGGGGGAAGTTTCTCCTATCAATCATAATGTTGCTGTAAAGACACTGGAAAACAAGAACCAAACCTGGTGTTGCTATAGTGATTTTGTGATGGATTGAATCGTTCGGAACATGATATGTAGTATTATCATTAGCAGTGTCCCTTTAGAGTTCCTTCCCTTACTGTTGGTATCTTTAGTGACTTGAAGAATATTGCTTTTAATATGCGACGTCTGCCACTGTGATTGTGCATTTTTTATACCAATGCTTTTGCATACACCCATCTTCTTTAGTTTTTATGAGTTCAAAAGGATGGAGATGTGCTATGGCTGGTTTGAAGTCTAGCATTGTTGCTGCCTCTGCAGCTTCGAACCCTAGGTGTGTAGCCTACTTCTAGAGCCTTGGAGGAGAATGGGTATTAGTTGATGTCACCGAAGATGATTGGTGGTCTGATGCTGTATTCTTCTGAAAATAAATACTTGAAACTTGGAGTGGAGTTTCCATTCTTACCTACTGCAGATTGCAACATTTTCCTTATATGAAATCAGAAGAGCAGTGTGCAAGGTGGCTGAAAAAGTCAGAGCAGCAGCATCTGCCATATAAAATTATATCTCATCATGGTTTATGGGGATCTTGTCCATCTTATAGTAAAAGATCACTACCCCCTGCCAATGGATAGAACATATTCTTAAAGCACTAATGAGGGTTGTATGTCGCAACCACCCAATCCTCAACCCCGCATGCCTGAACAACATGGTCTGAACAACGGCCATGCATCAACCACACATGCCTTCATAACGAATTTTGATTTATTGGCATAATTGGTAAAGGTAAATGCATGGTTAAGACTCGGTCCTAGCCCCCGCCCCGAGTCCTAAAACCCAGTCACCTGCTCTGAATATGAATCCTAAAAGCGGACCCCAGCCCTAAAAAGACACCAGCCCTCCCCACGCCACCCCCCAGTGCCCTAAAACCCAGCCCCAAGCCTTGAAATCGACCCCAACCCCCCGTGCTCTGAGCACTAAAACCTTGACCACAGACATAAAAAACAATGCAGCCCCCCCTGCCATGATCACTAAAACCGTCCCTTTAGCCGTAAAAAGGACCAGATGCCCCGTCCTGAAGCCCTAAAACACAGCCCCCGCTCTAATAATAATGTAATAATGTACTATGATCACTCGCCCTGAGCCCTAAAAAGTTCCCGGACCCCAAAAGTCCCAAATAAAAAAAACGTTCTCGCCAATCCTCGTCCGGGCAGCAAGTCACCTCCTCCCCTCTGCAACACTGCCGACCCTCTGCCCACATTGGCTCTCAGTCCAGAGCGCCAACTACCACTAATGTCTAAACCACACATATGCCTGGGAAAGGCATATGTGTGGTTTAGACATGCGTGGTTCCGCCTGCTTTGTTTAGACACGCATAGTTTAGGCTGCGTGGTTATGGTAGTTTCCCACTAATGAGGACTGCATCCCACTAATGAGGACTGCAATATTCAACAAGCTTGACTCAAAAAGAGTTTTCCACTTGATAAGGGATAAAAGCTTGTGGAAATAGAAGACTATGTAAGCCCTTTGGGTTTTATGATTAATAAGTAATAATCTTCAGGTTGTGCAATGTACCTGCTGTGTTAGAAAATTATAGGTCTTATCTTCTCCAAGTCCTTAACCCTTCAGTAACCGTCTACTTAAAAGGCATCTTGATATTTGGACAGGATTTTTCTTCTTTCGCAATACAAGTGAAAGACCTATTTCAAAGGATTGCCTTCTCACTAGACCTGTAATTGCGTTCATTCAATAGGATCTGTTGCCTTGTTTGGTTTTATTGTTTCACCTGGACTATGGGAAGTAAAAATCTGATTTGAACAGGTCAGCTTCCACTTCCATCATACAAGCCTTCTTATTGGGCTCCTCAAATGTTATGAGGTATTTCATAATAAACTACTCACATTTTTATTTCTAGATAACGCAAGTATGAAAGGAAAGCTTTTTCAAAATAAGTAAAAAGACAATTCTGCCTTTTCTCGGGTGGAAGATTTCACTCATACACTGGTACTGCACCAACCACTGGTTTCATCCCCTTATTGCATAAAACTTATGCCTTTGATTGGGCAGTACATCAATTTAAAAACAGCCCCTGCACCCAGCATTCATTTTCTCCAGAAAACCCAGTGTTTGGGAGATCAACTGTGCATCTATAGCAGACTGCTGCAGTTACACACACAA
The DNA here is from genome assembly GCF_964261635.1 of Lissotriton helveticus. Taxonomy (NCBI): domain Eukaryota; kingdom Metazoa; phylum Chordata; class Amphibia; order Caudata; family Salamandridae; genus Lissotriton; species Lissotriton helveticus. The sequence goes on along the minus strand of NC_136063.1, from coordinate 1,684,479,456 downwards.
GCAATATACATCCATCACACTCAAAGTTGCAAAATGATAGTAACAATGTGAACATACATATGCCCTCGCAAAGCTGTTGCTACTATGGAGCTTGCAAGCGACAGATATTCCATAAACATTATTTATAGTTGAAACAAGACAGTTTTATTGTCAACATACATGTAACATAGTATTGAGCACAAAGAATCAAGGTTGCATTTCCACCAGCAGGAAACAGATTAATTTGTCGCTACGATGATGTCCTCAATTTGGTCAGTGGAGATGTGTCAGGATTCACCAATGACCAATCATGCTACACGGAGGGGAGGTAAAATGGCATACAGCACAAGAGAATAAAAAGCATACAATGGCAATGACAGATGGTAGACTAGAAAACGGCCATTATGACGCATAACAAGCTGAGGGGCAGAGGAGGGCGCGTATTGACGCTTCCAGGGCACAATAAGAAGTGTTTGCACAGTACTTATCGCCTGATATATACTGAAGTTGTATAATTCCTGTTCTGTGCACCCACTCATTTAGGTTTGCTATTCTACTTTCCGTCTTACATAAGAATTTCCAGCTTTTTTGGTCTGACAACTTGTGAATGGCTGTATTTCAGTCCCTGGGCTGGCGGATGTTCATCGCCCAGCCTTTGAAGTAGTCAGTAAGCCGGAGCATACAATGGAATTTAGAATGATTCATTGACTGGATACTGTCTCATCGTTAACCAATTTATTCCTGTTGGTAACGATCTAAGGGCTCCCTTGTTATTTCAGAAGGCTCACATGGCAACCAGTCCTGAATGGCGTATGCTTTCTTGTTTTCTGCATTATCCTCATTTCATATGTAATCTGTGTCCTAGGAATGATTATATTCAATCCTAGACTAAAGATGAGGAAAGGACTGGGATGGTCTACTTGCCCCAATTGTTACATGCTACATGGTATGCCACCGATGAAGTCCTTTCAGGTGCGGTGGTCTTGGTTGTGTAGTTGAAAATAATTACCACTGGGTGCACCTCGTTCCCTGCTCCTCTTTCCCAAAGCCGATGAGACCTGGCTTTCAATTGAGCTCTGGACAAAAGGCATGGTTGTATTTTGTAAAGCCGGCAAAGTGTCCCCATAATCTATTCGACATCGCCTTTGGTTCAGCCCTGCGAAACACCGGGGGAGGGAGAGGATAAAGGTGGGGGGGGGGGCAAAAATAATGTAATCTGCTATTAACGTTGGTGTTCCGTAATTAGCTCTATGAAATTTCACAGATTCTCAACATGCTATGCCCGGTGCTGGAATTTCATGTTTCATGCAGATCTCAGAAGCAATCCAAACATATGTTTGGGAGGTTGGTGCGCAGTAAAAGTCCATTCAGTAGTTTTCAAGAAATTAGCATTACAATAATGCGTCAATTGGTTTTAAATGGTGAAAAGTTTGAGATAATTGGACCTTCAATGTGCACAGACCTCAAAACCAGATTTCCTGGAGGTCTTTGAACCCACATTAAAAATATATCAATCACTCATTGAAGAAGGAAGTCTTCAGATCCTGTTGTCCATTTCAAGTCTGCAGTACCATAGTTCGGTCTAAGAACATGTTAAAACTGTGTTCATGACTAAAATACTTGGTCAGGCTACAGGGCAAGACCTGAAGCTAACCCCCTACAGCCAACCTGTGCTATGCATTCATAGCTGCCAAAGTTTCAGATTGCCTAAATGGGACATTTCATAATTTCAGTGCAATTATGAGTGAAATTCAACGACTGAGTGACACTTTCTCGAAAGCAAAATCAAGCAATGAAGACAAGGGAAACATAAATATCAGAAAATACACCCATTTGAGCAACGACAATTCTAAGAAGAGCTTAAAACCGCTGCAAAGCACCAGAAATGGAAAGGCGCTAACCTGGTGCCCTTGTAACATGATCGTACTGTACAACAAATGCGCAATCATGATATTAAACAAGTCTTTCAGAGGCAGCACTTTGATAAAGTTCTGTGGTTACATACAGACACGGGTACAGTTTAATACAAAAGATAATACTTCGTGGCATACTACCAAGCTTTCAGATTACATATAGGTAACATTTCTAGGACTTCAATGCTGTTATGAATGACACTGTACTGCCACATGTGTGACACAGTGTGTTCTGAGTAAAACCAAGAAATAAAGTGCATTGAAAGACTTAAATATAAATGCATTACAACACTTTCAGCAAGGTAAGCTCTAAAAATATCTGGAAACAAATGCCTAATTACCAAAATGAAAATCCAGTTACCCACAGCCTCTTTCTAAAATGACTGTACTTGGGAAACAATGGCAGCACCATCATTCATTGCAATTAGGACACAACAGGAGGACGTTTGGATTGGGCTTGTGAAGGAATATGCTTAGCCTGACAAAACATCAGTCATAGATCAACACTATTCAATAAGCAACAGGTATGTTATAGAGACAAGAGTGTCTCAAAACTTAATGAAATTAAGAACAAACTAATAATAACTAAAAGGACAGCCTAGTAGGTTAAGGCACATGCTGCATACACCAGTGAAGTTCAGTGCAGAGAAAGTCAGTTGACTTGCCCGACTAGACTGTACACCAGAAATGTCTAGGGAGTGTGTCTGCCGGGACGAGCACGTGCCTTGAATGTCTTATAATGCGATACTAAAGGGGATGATGGACAGAACGCTTGAACAAATCAAACACTCACCCCAAGTCAACTGATCTGGGTTTAATCCATCATCATTCTTTAGCTCACTCCACCACCCCAGTTCAGACATGGCCATAGGCAAATCAGTCTGACCCTGTGCCTCATGGGAACAGTCCAGCCCGAACTGCCAAGCCATGTCTTCCCTGGACGGGAAACAAGCATCCTGGAACCGATTTCAGGTTCATAACCCTCATCAGACAGGCTATCTTGAATCCTGTGGCAGAGTGAGCAAGGGATCCACGTCTGGGCATGCCCTGCCAACTTAGGGCGAACAAAGCGATACCAAAGGGGATGATGGACGGAGCGCTTGAGCAAATCAAACACTCACCCCCAGTCAACTGATCTGGGTTTAATCCATCATCATTCTTTAGCTCACTCCACCACCCCAGTTCAGACATGGCCATATGCAAATCAGTCGGACCCTGTGCCTTATGGGAACAGTCCAACCCGAATGTCTTATAAGCTTTTGCCTGGACTGGACAGAGGAGCTTCCATCCTGCAGCAGCGGGTAAAGCTAGATTATGTAAGCAGAAAGGTGTTGGAAAAACTGCTCAACAAACTGACAGATTTTAAAGCACCTAGAAAACTCTTGGATCAATCACATTATGGGTTCAGGGAGGAGCATGGAACGGAGACAGCTCTGGTCATGGCAGCAGAGGGACTTAGGAGTATACTAGACGCGGAAGGAAAGGCCGTCCTGATCCTATTGGATTTATCGGCTGCATTCGACACCGTGAATCACAAGATCATTCTCGCGCGTCTAAAAAAAATTGGGTGTCCAAGACTCTGCACTCATGTTGATGTCATCTTTTTTAAGGGACAGAACATTTTCAGTTCGACTTGGAGAATTTGCATGCAACTCTTTCAGGTTGCCGTTTGGAGTGCCTCAGGGCTCTTCCTTGAGCCCCACTCTTTTTAACATTCATGTTGCTCCCTTGGTCTCGATCATCAGGCAATGTGGGTTCCTGCCGGTCTCGTATGCCGATGACACCCAAATAGTGATGTCAGTCACAAGCAAGGTGGATGAAACGGCAGACCGCTTTAACCCCTTCCATGCTCATGACGAGCTCAGCTCGTCATGAGGCACACTGGAGCTGTGCTTATGACGAGCTGACCTTGTCATGAACAATGGGATTATCAATCAATCAGCACAGGAGGGTCAAAGTCATAGCAGCCAAGGTGTTAATGACTGCATGTCGCAGGTTAATCGATGGATGCAGTTTAATTGTTTGAAGCTGAATGGGGATAAAACAGAGGTATGCTTCTTTGATCAAATGCGGATTTCTGGTCCACCAAATGGTGGCCTGCCAGTCTGGGCGACTGCCCAATCCCAGTGGGCAAAGTTAAAAACCTTGGAGTCATATTCAATGAGAAATTGACTTTTAATGCCCAGATAAATAATCTGTCCTCAACCATTTGGTACATATTTAAAATGATTATAAGAATATGCCCTTTTACTCCCCATGGCTCACGTAAGACAGTAGTTACGGCATTGGCCTTGTCCAGATTGAACTACGGCAATGCGCTGTATGCAGGGATCCAAGCCCAACATCCAACTAAACTTCAGGGTCTCTAGAACGCAGCAGCAAGGTTAGTGTTGGATATCCCGAGACTCGAACCAGTCTCCAACAGACTAAGGGTCCTCCACTGGTTACCGGTGGACAAAAGGATCGTGTTTACGTATTTGAGTCTGGCATACAAGGCCCTTCATGGCTCAGGTCCTCAGTTCTTGAGAACACACCGGAAATGGTATATACCAGCAAGAAGTCTTAGATCTGCTCACGCAAAACTTCTACAAGTACCTAAGTTCAATCTGGCTAGGTGGGGAGGAAGAAGCTTTCTGTGGAGAACAGCCAAGATGTGGAACCTCCTCCCTATCACAATAAAAAGTAGACCTTCACTTCGGTCTTTCAGAAACGCAGTTAAAACCTGGCTTTCTCTGCTAAGCCAGAAATTCGCTTCAGCAGTAACCTGAAGCGCATCGAACTTTAGCGCCAAGACGTCGCCCGGCAATTGCGTGTTTTAGAAGTATTCAAATCAAAGTTGCTGTGAATGGAACACTCCTGAGTTGTCAGGAACCTCACCTGTATCTGCCAGTTAGACTAGAGAGGAACTCCAAAATAAAAAGGCCCCGTTGGTAAATCAGACAGATCAAACAGAGGCACACATTTGCAAATCAGGACAGTTTGTAATTTGTTTATAAACGCCCTATATATAGGCCCTTTTCAAGGTATGGAAAACTGCATTTATGTATGTGCAACACAAGGTTTGTGATAATATCATGAAACAGTAAAACTCAGTAAACCAGACCCAACAGGCCAGAAACACACACAAAATCAGCCCACACTATCTCACCTACCCATCAGGGACATTGGCAGTGGGCCAGGCAAGGAAAACTTTGCCTACTGAAGACGTATTTTCCAATAACTGTGTTAGTTTGTGTTTGCTACAAGATCATGGAAATCAGCAATAGAATCTGGCGCCCAAAACCAAACAGGTCTACAAAAAGATAAAAAAGAAACAAACAAAAAATAATCAGTCCTTTCTAGGGCCGATTACAATGTTGGTCGGAAAGGCTCATAACGGCATTGGGTTTGTCAGAATCCAATTCAGAAGCCTTGCTTCCGACCGACTCAGACATTTCTGACCGACTATGCTGGTCGGAAACCGTTCAGACTGTCCAACTCTGTTCAGACTCGTGTCCGAACAGCACTCAGAGACACAGAGTTGGTTGCAGTCAACTCGTACGTGTCTACGGGCCGCGTTTCTGATGGAGCAATTACGATGTCAGATTCGAACAACCTTTCAGAATTGGTCTGTCTCGAGACGGATCGGCTATCGGAATCCGACTTAGAGGGCCTGTAGCAGGCCTGCCTTCATCAGGAGGCTTCGATTGGGGACCCCTCTTTCCAACCATACAGTGTGGCAGGCACCATAGGGTGCAAGGTTTTCCGTGCCCACCCCCTTTTTCAATGGGAGTCTGTGTTTTCAATCGGAACACAGGCTCCTACTGAAGTCAATGGGAGGCCGACCGAACGGTGTTCGGAAACATCGGTTGGTCGGACGCCCCGAATCAGAGTCGGTCGGAAACCATTCCAAAACAGAGTCGGTCGGAATGCTTTCCGACTGGCATGGTAATCGGCCCCTAAATGTGCTTAAAAGTTGTTGCAGATAAATTTGTCTCATATGGGGAGCAGTTGCAAGCACATACAATGACAGAAGCCCTCTGGCCTCAGTTAGTGACTGGGTTCAGATTGCTGATATTTATGGTTAGCCAGTAGAATGCATTTAGTTTTTCTTTTCCATACATATAAATGGAATACAAAACTAGAGAGTGCACAGTTGGATCAAGTAGAAGCATGTGTACCTAGTCTACATTGGATTATTATTCACCAGAACATGTACACCACCACCTTACCAAGTGGCGTTTTGCTCTGGATATTACATTTAAAAGCATACGTATGTTTCCCTTAATTTGTTGCCGTGCATTTCGAGTGCCATTCAGGAGAAACAGGCAGTCAGAGGGTGCTGGCCCTTTGAGGAAACTCCTTACCAGAGACTCACTGTGGAAGAGCTCCAGGGACCACTGGAAAACTGTTCCAATTATCACAATCTCCCCCGGGCCATTAATTGCGAAAACATTTTATTTATGCACAATGAAAGCAGCTCAGCACACCTGTGGAGAAGTGTGGCTCAATGGTTAGAGCCGCAGACCCTGATGCAGAGGTCTAGCCCGGGACCAGGGTTCAATTCCCGCCTCAGCGGGTCTTGGGCTCAATTTCCTCGGACCTGATAATTCTCGCCTCGGTGCCTATTCTAATCATGGGTCCCACGCTGCAACTCTGGGCAATAGCTTGCTTAATCTCCACAACGGTCCCAACAACGCTAGGATGCCCAGGAGTGGACACTTCACAGGGAAAGGCTAGGAAGGGTTCCACAGCGGTATGCGTACAAGCGCCGAGATACCCTCATGGGTGATTCGTGCGCTATACAAGTACTACTACATTTACATTTACACCTGGAAAGGTCCTAGCACGCCAGGACATCTGCGGAGATATATTTTTTCACTGCTCGACTCAAGAAACGAAGAAGGGATACAGCAGGACTCCTTAATGTGCACAGAAATGCCATGCACTGCCCAGGGTTTCCAGCAACTCTGCGCAGAAGTAGGACTGACACTGACTGCCTGCCGTCAATCCACTCCGCCTGCTCACTCAGCACTAATAGCTGGTAGTGCACTTGCCAGTCCAGCCGATCTGATTGTGGTGTTGACCAGTGTCAACCACTGTGTTAGGCTTGCACCCCCAATCAGCACAGTATGGAGGCCTCTTTGCTCTGTGCGACCTCCCAACAAAAACTGGATTAGGGGCTTCCTGTTAATTTGATTATTTACCCTGTACATATGCTGAAGATCCAGCAGTATATCTACCGATACAATGTATCCTAAACTGAAGTCTATGTCATCATATCACCAAGCCCTAACTTGTTGTTCGAAAGGCAGAGCCGAGCGCCGGCAGTGCATAGATTAACCACAGCACACTGGCTGAAGCTTTTGAAGTGCCTTTTTATCCCGACAGTGTTTTAAGGGCTCAGTATGCATCACTAATGCACATAAGTGGGGTGATGCGAACACCAGCACTAAAAAGCGTTAGTCTAACCCATGATGCGTGGTACTTGGCAGCACTGTGCATGTCTGAAGGCTGTGCACAGCGGGAATTGGGAGTATGTAGCAGATAAGCAAATTAAACTGTTTTGCCTCCCCTGTTGCATGAAATTCCACACAGTATGGGTAAACTAAACATGCAATGGTTATGTACGCCAAATGTCATACCGTTGCATGATAGGATACAAAGTATATAGGATTTTATTTTACCCTAGGTTTAACTTTGCCCCCACTATCATAGCTGGCTGAAAGTGGCCTTAAAAAAAAAATCCCCTCTTTGCATTCTAGGAAAAGTAGATACCAATACCCATCTTAAATAGTTTGTCACAATCTTTTGTACGAAACTTCGTCTCTGTCTTGAACTCAGCAAAAGGGACAAGTTAGTGAAATGCCTTTTATTGCTCATTCTCCTTCTGAATTCAAGCAAATATTTATGGGAGGAGCTGCAACAGCACCTTCCGCCCCCCTACTTCCAGTGTCAAATGCAAGCTCCATCTAACCAATAGCCTCTCGTGTCACCTGTACGGGCCCTGTACAGCAGCCGGCTATAATAACCTTAAGAACTGCAAGGTCCTTGTTACAATGTGTCTGCAGGACCTGCAATCAATTCATTGAGGGTCACCTAAATCCAATTCCACTTTGCGGAGTGTATTTGGCATTAATGCGTCTTACTCTCACCTGTGCGGGGCCTGTGTCTGGAGCACTGACTTCGAGCGCGCAGAGCTGGGACAAGCAGCCTTTGTAGGTTCCTACACTGGAGCATGGTGGCGGCTCGACTGCTATCCGCGCGCTGAAAACCCGAGGCCGCTACTCACGGACATGCAGTGCCCTTCGCACGGGAGACGTCACCTCATGCGCAGCCTGTGATTGGAGGAGGCATGCATACAGTACCCGGAAGAAGCCGAGACGCGTCACCCAGCTTCAGCCCTTGGTTGGTTGTAACTAAAAACGGAAAGGAAAGTCTGTCTTCTATGTTCATGAAGTTAAAACGCTCAGCTGTGAAGGTGATTGATTGCATGAAGTCAGCCGTACTACCAGAAGTAAAGGCTGACAACGAATATATTCCACTCCCGTCTGTTTTGACCAGGCCTGCACTTTTCCTGACGCTTCCCATGTTGAACAGATGATGTGGCGTTACTGCCAGAATAGCTGAGTTTTGGAACTCGAGAAGCTGGTTCGAGTCGCAGCGGTGACGTAACATGCTGTGATCCCTTAAAGTCCCTGTGCCTTAGAAAAATTAACGTGACCTTGTGTAGTGCAACGGGTGTTCATGTAAAGCGCCCCGATACCTTCGGTATGAGTTTGCGTAGCAAAAAACGCTGTTTATTATACTTTATTCGAACTGTTCCCATCCCTATGCCAATGCTTATAAAAATTGATATAGAAGGACTCAGTATATTTTGCATATACTATACCAAAAAGAGGTATAGTGTCCAAGGAGTCTCCAGAGGTATGGCAGAGGTTAAAGTATATAATACCTTACTCTCAATTTGGTGGTAGCTGATCTGAGCAGTTCGGCTTATCAGAGGTTAGTGTTAAGCATTTATTGTACACACTCAGGCAAGAAATTATATTGCACTCTCAAAGACTGAACCCAGACCAATTGGTTTGTATAAAAAGTTGTTACTTTGTTGCTTTATTACTAGAACTAAGAATCACTTAGTGCAGGTAGTTTCATGGTGTGTTAAAAGTAACAATATTGTTAAAAAATGCAGTAATGGTTTGTAAATGCACTTATATGTTTTACAGTATTAAGAATGTTTCTGTAAATGACAATCCAGTACAGTTGTATGCTTTTGCCGTGATAAGGTTAGGCAGTTCAATACAATAGATAGAACTGCAATGCAATCCTATGGAGGAAAACAATGTTACACAGTTTGCAGGTAAGTTCACTACTTACTTCCCCAGGTTTCGGGGGTTTTGGACAACAGAGGGCAAGGTTCAAGACCAGGTAGGAACTGCACCACAAGCGGCACTGGGGCAGCCTGGTGTAGAGGTCACTCTGTCCAATGTTATCCAATGAAGCTGGGGTACCTCGAAGAGGCACAGCTTGCAGGTAGGCACCCGCAGTCTTAGAGCAATTGCCACGAGTGTTGAAGTGAGCATGGGATGGGGGAAAAGAAGCACCGAAACTGCATGACCAGCATCACAGGGGCGGCCAGGTGCAAATCAGTGTTGGTCGCCCAATGCTATTCAATAGAGGTTGTCTGTTTCAGAAAGTAGCTTCAGGCTGGGACCAGGAGGCTGGATGAAGGCAACCAATGGCTGGGCAGGTAAGTTGGATAGCTGGGAGGACAGCTGGGCAGCGTCAGCTGGACTCCCCCAAGTCGGTGGGGGGGGAGGGGGGGACGGAGGATGCAGGAATACCTTTTGCATGTCGGGATTTCTCAGCTGGTTCTGGTCATGGTTGACCCTTTCGAACAGAGGCTACAGGTGTCAAGATGGAGTCCTGTAGAGGTCAGCCACTGATTGCAGACGAGATCAGGATCACATGGGGGACTTTACAGGATAGGTAAGTCCCTCGAACCGTGGGTGTCAGGTGCTGAGTGGTTCAGCGGATCCACCCGGATACAGGGTGTTGGTTTCTTTGCTTGACAAATCTGGCGTCCATGGTAGACAGGAGTCTTTGTCGAAGACAGCACAGGTCCTCCGGGGTTCTTGAGGTTGCTGGCTGTGGGCCATACCGATTTCTTGAAGCAGGGTCACTTGAGGAGGAGACAGGCTGGTAGGGCTGGAGCCAAGTTAGTCGTCATCTTCTCCACTACTACCTGGCTCTTCGGTCCTTCTTCTTAGGTCATTGAATCTTAAGGAGCAAGGTTCAGGGGTGCCCTTAAAATACTAGATTTATAGGCATTACAGGGGTGTGCAGGTCGGGACCAATGAGTCCCTTCTCTGGGGTGTCCACACCCTTGCTTATGTCACCCTCCAGTTGTAGGGGCACATATACCTCACCCTGATTGGGGGAGTCCCCTCATCTTCAAGATGGAGGGGACTGAGATGTGTGCTTCACTTTGTCTCCCCCACCGGATGGGTAGGGTTGGCAAAGGTGGGCACACCTCCTTTCCTCTCCAGGTTTTCTCGACGATTCTCCCACCTGCCCATTCTGGTGGAGGAGGCATCACACATGCGCCCAGGATGTGCTTTGTTTCAGGACCCAGAGAGTGGAGGGCTCTCTACCCAGGGGTCCAGAAAACCTGTCTGAGTGTGGCAGATGGCTGGTAGCCTGTCAGGAACCACACGAGGGCTGGTTGTTTTTTAGGGGACATCCCTAAGATGCCCTCTGAGTGCCTTTTATATTAAATCCCACACTGTCCTCAGTGTGGGTTAAATGTGCTAAGAAGCTTGGAACCAAACTTCTTAGTCTTCGGTAAAACCATCATAGAGCTGTGCACACGCTGATATCATTGACATTAGTGTCTGATTGTACATCTCAAGTCTTTGTTACAATCATGTAGTAAAGATACACAGTGAGTTCAATTCTTCTTAAATGTGTATCCAATGATAGGTTGTTTGGTGTTCTGTTGTTCTTTTATATCATGCGAAATTGCCCAGCCAACACAGTCGGAGCAATGGAAGATCAGCTTCGGTGGGTAAGCGTGGAAGAAGCACCACCAAATGGCCAGAACCAGCGTATCAGATACCAACAGATGCCACCCCAGCAACACAGTCCAATGCACAAAGAGAAATGATTCAGCGATAGCCAACAGCCTCAGTCGCCGGTAGTGTAGGGGACAGCCAAACAGATGATGCCCAAGAGAGCCCCGGGGGTGTGTGAGGGTGAGGGGGTGTGAGGGTGTGTGAGGGTGAGGGTGTGTGAGGGTGAGGGGGTGTGAGGGTGAGGGGGTGTGAGGATGTGGGTATGAGGGTGAGAGGGTGTGTGAGGGTGTTAGGGTGAGTGATGGTGTGAGAGGGTGCGTGAGGTTGTGAGGGTGAGGGTGGTGGGTGTGTGGGAGAGGGTGTGAGGGTGAGCGGGTGTGTCAGGGTGAGAGGGTTGTGATGAGGGTGTGTGGGGGTGAGGGGGTGGGTGGATGAGAGTGTGTGAGGGTGAGGGTGTGTAATGGTGAGTGATGGTGAGGGTGGTATGGGTTGAGTGGGGGTGAGGGGTATGGGTGAGAGTGAAGGGGTGGGTGTGAGGGTGAGCGGGTGTAAGGGTGAGAGGGTGTGTGGGTGTGAGGGTGATGGTGGGAGGGTGATGTGGTGAGGGTGTGTAAGGGTGAGGGTGAGGGTGTGTAAGGGGGTGAGAGGGTGTGACTGGGTCTGTTAGTGTTTCTGTGATTGTTCTCTGCAGACTCGTGCCTGCTTTTTTAAGCTAAAGAAGCTAAAAAGATTCTTGGACTGACCGCTGTAGCAGTTGATGGCACTAAAGACGAGGAGAAAGGGTTTGAGAGAGCGACGTTCGTGAAGGGGAGGCGGGGTCACTGTGGGACAGGGTAGGGGCTTCAGAGATCATATCTAGCCTTGGTGAGACCAGCGCTGGCAGGGAGGTGAGCAAAGCGGTGTGTGAAAGAGGGGTGGGGGAAATGTTTGTCTAGGATTGGGAAAAGGGTGTGCATGAGCTGTCAAGCCCCAATTGGCCACGAAGGGGATGGTTTATTTGGACAGAAAGGGGAGGGGGTCCCTGCAGTATGGGTTGGGTAGGGAGAGCCTAGACGAGCCCAGGAAAATGTGCTGCTTCAGTCCAGTTTGGTCTGATCTGGTGCAGTTGGCTTGTTATAACATGTTACTTGTGCAACCGTGAACACATGCAAAGGCAAGGACTTTGGCCCTCCTAAACCTCATGAATTCAACCCACAGGAGTTTTCTTGGGAGGAGGCAACAGTGGAGGCAGACAAAACCTAGGTATTGGGGGTCGGATCACTAACAAGCATTGGCGGACGTGAAATTAAATTAAAACAAGCGCTCTCCATTTGTCTCTAAGCCCCGTCCTTTTCAGACTGGGCACCCGGACTTCCTGCTGGGGTAAAAGGTTCCTTATCTTCTTTATGGGGCCATCTGGACCCATAAAGAAGATAAGAAACCTTTTACTTCAGCAGTAAGGCAAGGAACCCAATCTGAAAAGGACCGAGAAAGAAGAACGTCACTAGGACCTCTTCTCCAATGGCTGGCCACCGTTTAGGAGGCCAACCAATGGAGAAGAGGGGCGGGGCTTAACCTCGCTAGTGATGTTCTCTCTATCTCATTAAGTCTCGCCAGCGAGACTGCACAAGCGCAGCCATTGCAGGCTGAGACCTAAAAAAGTACCTCTAAAAGTGACAAGTAGTGGAAGGACAATGGGCAAGGAAGGTAATACTTGGGCCTGGCATGATCCAGGGTAGGGACAAACACATGAAGAGGAAGTGAAGCCAGCACTTGCTGACCAAAAAGAAGCAAGGAAATGAGTGACGATAAAACCAAGCAATGGTAAGCAATGTGCAGACTCTAAGCCTCCTGTAAGTAAACCCAATGCTTCACAACCAATAGCGCATGTGTTGTCTCATTCAAGACCTAGAGTATAGGTGGCTGTGGGGGGAGAGCCTGGGGGGCAGGCGGCAACTGTCAAAGAGGCGAAGCTGCCCGCTAAATGTTCTGACGGTAATAAAAGAACCAAAAGTGCTCCCACAACATTTACGGGTACTGGGGTGAAGGCAGGAGAGTGTTTAAGAAAGGGGAGTGGATGTGGCTTACCCGAGGGGAAACAGCCTTTACCACGCAACTTATAGCATGCAGCTAAGTACCATGCAGGTAAGTATTTGTACCTTTACCAGCCAGGTAAGAATGTGTACCCTTACCATGCAGTTAAGTATTTTTTCTTTCAAATAACATCCTGTTTTGGTTACTTAAAAAAAAGGTGACTTGAGGGTTTAGGGATGGGTAGAGGTAAAAGCAGGTGATGGTGACTTGAGGGCCTAGGGGTGGGTAGAGGTGAAGGGAGGCAAGGGTTACTAGAAGATTATGGGGGTAGCAGTAAAAGGGACCAGGGATATGAGGGGTAGAGGTAAAAGGAAGTGATGGTATCTTGAAGGTTCCAGGGTGGGTAGTTGTAAAGAGATTTAAGAGAGACTTGAGGGTTATGGGGTATGTAGAGGTAATGGGAAGTGAGGGTGGCTTGAGGGGCTATGGGACGGGTAAAGGTAAAGGAGATGAGGGTGTCTTAAGGGCTCAGGGGTGGGTAAGAGTAAATGGAGGTGAGAGTGACTTGAGGGCCTAGGGGTATGACTTTTCACACAATCCCTTTTTCCCTACAGAAGTCCGAGTAAAGGAAATTTGCTTAGGACAATTGCCTTTCACTGCCTATTCTAGCAGAATTAATGGCTACAAAAAGCCAACTTAGCAAGAAAGACATTGTATTGTTTGGTTTGATGCATACATGTCTACACTATCTACTCTTTACAAGTCGCTAGTTATTGTGTAGCAATGACGACGGAGAGAGAAACCCAGCCTTGTCGATAAACATGAGATGATAGTCATGTGTGATGAAATCTCCATGATGGGCACATCCTTTTTAAGTAGGCTTTCTAGTTTACAGTTCCTATTCATTGTGGATTCAGCTGGAACTGCTTGTGTTTTCCATTTTTTACAAAATTTCTAAAAATCCATGTTTATCAGCGTTTAATCTTTTTTACTCCTTGAAACAAAATCACTGGAATGGTATTTTTCCAGTGTTTATAAAGGAATTTTACTTTTATTTCCCTCATTCATTCATATTGTCAATTATCCTTCTCTTCTTTCCTGCTACTACCATCTTTGTACCCTTTCCGTATATCTGATATTCCAAGTAACTTCTCATTATTACTGTCACCTCCCTGCCTGTTTAATTTCCCAGTACTCAAACCACTTTTGCACAGTCCATTTGGACCCTATGTCAAGGATGTGCATGGGTGATGATGTGTTTGCAACTCACTATGATTTGATTGTAGCAGATAAAATGTTAATTGCGGGCACTTACCTTCCTGCTACTCTGTAATTCAGACAAATGCCAAAGATCAGCCAAATAAATAGTTTCCACTTAGGACATGAGATATATATTGTGGGTTCTTAGTGCTCTGTCCCCTCAAGGCAGTGTCACACTGCACTGTTCTTTATCTCAAGACAGCAAGAAAGAAGCAGGCTAATGAATGAATGAATTATTATTACTCTGATCTGGGCCTATTCCTGCTCTAGTTGGTCATAGGGGAGAAGCTGGTCATGGAATTAATGAGAATACTATTAGCTATAGGTACTTTGGTGACAGCAAACTGTACAGCTGTGTGAAGAAGCAGAAAAGGCAGTAAGATAAACTACACGACGACTTGGGTCATTTATCTGTAGTTCACACCATGAATAAAGTTTATTTTACATTGTTAGACCATGTCTATTGCATTGTGTGTCCAGCTAGCATATTGATTTTATCAAACATGTTGTCGTTTATGTGAAAGCAATGTGGAGACATTGTGTCCCTGCCAAGCAGGTGTGAGAGTTGCACAAGGCACATGACCTTTGTGTTTTTGTCTAGCGTGATCGATTTCCCACCTTGTGGGGAAGAAGAAACACATCTCGATAGGTTTCTATTAAATGTGGTCAAAGTGACGTGTGCAGGTGATGTTACAAAGTGTCAAGCCTTGTTTTGGCACCATAAGTTCCACGTTTAATTTAGACTCAGAGGCAGTAGGAATGAAAGTTCAAGCTGTTGATCATGAGGTTGTATCATGATCTGTCCCATGTCAATGCATAGGCTTTGAACCGGTCATGAATGCACTTGTTTTTTCTGAAATTATGCTGTCTGCAGCACATACTAGAAACATAACTTAGAGGCTGACACTTAATGTTTGAGTTGAAAGATCTGCAGCTCATACACTAACGCATGCATTTTCTGGGTTTATGTATTTGATAAAAGCAGCACAGTTTACCAAAAATGCACATGAACCCCTTTTGGGTTTTGACATAGGCACTGAAGATATTCGCCTGACCCTTGATCCTTTTGTATAGGCATTCTTTTAAAACCTTTATAATGTAAACCTAAGAGCAGGAACGTTGATTCTGGAGGCATCCATATGCACAGTGACAGAACTTACCACAAGCCTGACACCCAAGCTTTCAGATAAAAGAAGCATTTACAATGCAATGGTCTCGGCATTATTAAAGGTAGAGATATTGGCATTGCTCATGACATTTTTTTTCATTTTTAAAAAAAACATAAATAAATGGTATTGTCATTTACAATGGCAATAGGTGAGCATTAGAGAGTAGTTGAGAGTATTCGCGGACACAGAGCCACACACACACAGCCACACACACACAGCCACACACACACACACACACACAGCCCCATACACACACACACACAGAGCCCCACCCAGACACACACACAGAGCCCCACCCACACACACACACAGAGCCACCCACACACAGACACCCACACACACACAGAGCCACCCACACACACACAGAGCCACCCACACACACACACACGGTCTCGCCTTTGCAAAAGTTAGATCTATTGGCATTGTAAATGACATTTTTATTTATGTGTTGGTCTTGAAAACAGATAAATAAATGGCATTGTCATTTACAATGCCAATAGCTTAATCTCTTGCAAATGCGATACCTATTGCATTTGCACCCACAAACACACACAGAGAGCCACACACACACAGAGCCACACACACACTTAAACACCTCTAGCTAAGACAAAGCCTTTCCACTTAGCATGCATTTGCACGGACAGTGAACAGCCACAAACTGTCTCATCCTGCAGTAGATCAATGATACATGCCGCATCTGGAGCACCTTTCCACTCAACATGCAGGCACGCAGAATGCAACTGGGGAATTTCAAGTGCAGCAAAGCATTACACTGTACAGTACTAACGTATCGTGCATGTTGAGTACTAAAACATACCCACTCCAGCCATCATCTGGCTATTGTATGCACCACCAGTGCCCCCTGCTGTAGAATTCAGGAATAGTTCGACGTATCTGTGTTCTAGTAATAAAAAGGTAAATAGAAGATCGAGATCAAGTAGCAGCTTGCGAGAAAGTAGTCATAGTACAGCGAGCCCAAAGAACACAAAAATTAAACCATGTTACTTAAAGACGACCCTAAAGCTGGCCATTCACTATTAAAAGCGATATACTCCAATTATGCAAGATATCCACAAGTCTGCACCACTTTTCCTACTCGTTCCGGGACAGGTTGCAACTGTTTAATAGAAAACCAAGTAACAAAACTTACGCATATTTGCTTTGTCTTTAGACAGGGCAGCAACAGCATCCTCGTGTGTAGCAAACTTGACATCTGCCTCTCCTGTTACTCTACCATCGGACCCAACTTCAATATGTACTCCGACTGGGTTCAGAGGAGAAAAGAACTGAAAAGCAAAGGAGCCATTGAGTAGCGACGAAACTGGTCCAGTGGATTAAGTCAAGTTGCTAGAAATTGTAGGCATCCCCTTGTTTCTTTAACTTAGACATTCAAATTATTGTAGGCACGTATGTATTAAGTGCATACAGAAGTGACTAAACCTACATTGTAGATGTCCGTTTCAGTAGCTCTGTAAGGCAACCATCATGTGTACACAGTGCCCAGTTGTACTTTGTAAAGTTGAAGTTCCGTCTCCATAGCTATTATCCGTCGACCCTAAAAATAAAGGACCAAGTTAGCCCTATAACCGATTCTGTGGTCTTCGTCAACATTTTGAAATCTGAAGTTCTATACCTCTTCCGTATTGGTTATCCGTGCCAAAGCCATAGCCGCCATCACTGTGCCCATTGTAATCTTCATATCCTCCATAGCCTGCGAACATTGAACAGCATACAAACGTGATCGGAGTGAGCCATTAACCTCAACAGCTTCCCAGCTCGTACAAAAGCACTTCCATCTGGCACACAGACCCTAACAAGTCCGGTTAATACAAGCCCTTGCATCCACTGAAATCACCGACAGTTACACCCATGCAGTGTGGCCACACAGAGAGGGCACTATATCGTCGACAAAAGCCATACGCATATAAGAGTGATTACCAAAAACTGAAATGAACATACCACCACCGTAGCCTCCACGTCGCATTTGATCAAAACCAGCTCCTCTGCCCATGCTATATCCTCTTCCGCTCCTGGTCTATCATAGGGGCCAGGCCACTGCATGGCCATGAGTTTCCGAGGGGGGGTCATAATGAGGGCGTACTTCTGCTCGACTGCTCTTGAAAATTTCAATGTACCTAAGACACACCCACAACAGTTCCATATCTAAAGTTCAAAAGCAGAAATAAGACTAACTTAAATAAGCTGGCATTTGGCAATGAACTCAGTTCAGCCACAGATGTGTAATATACATCTTTAATCGCCATAAAATATACAAGTAGCAACCCAATCCTTTAAAGGAGAGAGGAAGGGTGTAACTCCGAGAGACGGAGCACATCAGTGCCAGTGGATGGGTAGACAGGGAGGGCAGCGCGGAGCAAGGAAACGAGGAGAAAGGCGTTTTTAGGGTGAGAGAGAGGCTTGATAACAAGGGAAACAAGCCAGTATCCGTGGAAACAATGTGCGCCGCCATTGGGCAAACGCTCTAGAAGGCTCGCACTCATTGGATGAGAGGCGTACGCGGCGCTCTGTTAGAACAGCAGACAGGACGGCGGCGGTCGGGCAGAAATGGCTGCCGCAAAGCTCCGACACTTTCGGAATCGGGGGCGTGTTTTTAGGTTTGAGTGACTGAAGACGTCACAGATAGAAAGAACCTAAAAAACACGCCCCCGAATCCCGAAAAGACGGGGCTTAAAGGGAGTGGCGCCCCTCTCCTCCAATGGCTGGCCAGCATTTACGAGGCCAGCCAATGGAGAAGAGGGGCGGGTTCAAGCCCCCGTACTAGGAATCATTAAATCTCTGACCGAGACTGCGCAAGCGCAGCCTACGGTCCTCGACCTAAAAAACCTCTGCGAAGGAGGAGGACATCATGGTGTTGCTGCTTGCCTTGGACTGAGATACTTCTCAAAGTTTAGCTTTGAACATGATTTCCACTAAACCGTCTCATGCAGGGAACAGTGTGTGGAGTCCATATGTGGTGATCTTGTGCCCAAAATAAGAGTAGAAGTAGGTCCTGGGAGTTCAGGGACGTTATGGATGGATACCTTGTCATAACTGGCTAATCATTGCCTGAGCAGGTCATAGCGGGAGCATCCAACACAGAAAGCGCTTAGAAGTAGCGACTGTACTTACACCACTTGACAACAAAGGATGTTAAAGTGTAGGAAGATATTTTTTTTCCAGCTTCAATTGTAAAGCAAATATTCCCATTTGTGGTGTTTTATCAGTTTTCATTGAAAATTGGAAGCCATATTCATAATGCTTCTCACAGCTGTTTTCTAAAGAAAGGAATATGAGTTTGTCGAGGAAATGCTGGTTTTGGTATACAGAATGTGTGAAAACTGCCCTACACTGTCCGGTAGTTCCACCCTCCAATATTAATAAATTCAAGGTACCCTGTAAAAATGTTACCATCAATAAGTCAATTATTTAGATAAAAAAGGCAGAAGATGCCTGCCTTTCAAAAAATGTGCTACTACTGTAATGCATTTTGAAAAAAAATATCTCTGCCTGACTGGGAGTACTTGAAACTAGAAAGGTTACTGCCCTTCTCAGGAGTAGAAGTAGTTACTGTGAGCAGGACACACACCCTGAAGTCTTCTTTTTTGATTAATTTCATCACAGAAATCTATTGTAAGACTGCCTTTGGGCAAGCCACTGGGGATCTTCTCATTAGAGGAAAGAATGATTATTCGTATATGCATTTTACATTTATAACTTACAAAAGAGTCATCGTCTTGAAGAAGGGCATACCTATTACTGTCACAGGACAGTCATACAACTACAGCACAGTAGGTCTTAAACATGTGTAAATACCAGGAGTGGCAGCACCAATACAGTATCAATTAAAGAAAAAAACAACTGATGGGGTGTGTTGGACAGGCCGCATGGTCGGGCTGCCCCCCTCCCCGCAATGGGACCTGGACCCTGGCTCCCCCTGCATCCCCAGCCAGAGTCCCCGACGACCACCCGAAGTACACTGCAATCCCTCACCCACAAGACACCAGCTCCGGACCCAGCTGGCCGGGTCACCATCCACACCACGGCCTCGGCCCAGCCGCCATCTTGGGGCACTGCAGCACGAGGCCGCGTGGCCTCAACTCGACCCTCACCCTGGGCCCGGCCGGGCCCGACATCGAGGCACCAACCTCCCCCCAGGAGGCAGAGTGACCACTTGGCGAGTCAATGGGAGAAGAGAATCGTCAACGGCTCTCCTCCGCCAGGTGTCGATCACCCCAGGCCGCCCTGGGCGCTGGCTCCACCCCCCTGCTGGGTGTCTGGACTCCCTCATCCCGGACCTCCCGGCCCCCCCAGGCGCGAGGGTCCGGACATCAAAGGGGACCAGACCTATAACTGGGGCAGGGCCAGACCAGGAAGCCAGTTGTATCCTGGAGTCGAGAGACCCGAGAAGAACTCATCTGTGACTGGCCTGCTGGCGCTGCCGCGGCCCTCTGCCTCGTGAAACCATCGTCTTGGCCTGCTGGCGCTGCCGCGGCCCTCTGCCTCGTGAAACCATCGTCTTGGCCTGCTGGCGCTGCCGCGGCCCTCTGCCTCGTGAAACCATCGTCTTGGCCTGCTGGCGCTGCCGCGGCCCTCTGCCTCGTGAAACCATCGTCTTGGCCTGCTGGCGCTGCCGCGGCCCTCTGCCTCGTGAAACCATCGTCTTGGCCTGCTGGCGCTGCCGCGGCACTCTGCCTCGTGAAACCATCGACTCGGCCTGCTGGCGCTGCCGCGGCCCTCTGCCTTATGAGACTATCATCTTGGCCTGCTGGCGCTGCCGCGGCCCGATCCACAGACACTCCAGCTCGAGGATTGTGAGCTCGCCTCTTACCACTACCTGTACCGATCCGGTACCCAGACTGTCCCGCTACCCCCTTTTTCCTACAGAGACTAGAAGTGAGAGGACCCCCGGGTCCGAGATATCCTGTATCGCTGATATCCTTGCCTTACGAACCTTATATAAAGTATTGAACTCGACCTGGTGTGGTGCCTGTTTGTGGGGAGGGAGGTAACTTGTCTGTACAATCGCCGGAGACGGTCCCCCTCGGGGATCTCTCCCGCAGTATCCGGCCGACCCTCAGGGTCCCCGTCTAACATTGGTGGCCAGCGACGGGATCCGAACCTACGCATAATCGTACAGAAAGTCACTCGACCCACGGCACACGACCACCATGACAACAGAGAGCGGAACAACGGAGAAATTCCAGATGGAAAAATTGGAAGACTACAACCACCGAGAACTGAAGCAATATTGCATAGAACTTGGTCTCCCAACCACAGGTCTGAGCACAAAGGAAGACTTCAAACGAGCCCTAGAAGCTTGGGCAGAAACGGGTACGGCCGTACCCCGAACACAAACAACCGAGACGAGCCCCGCACCGACTGAAGAAAGAAGAGCGGGTCTCTCCCTGGAAGAGATCCGAGAAAGAGAAAAAAGCAGACTCCACGAGTTAGAACTAGCCCGACTTCGCTTAGATGGGGAACTCAAGCTGGCGGAAAAAAAAATAACTCTGGAACACTTACGGCTCCGAGAGGAGCGAGAAGAGAAGCAAAAACAGAGAGAGCTAGAGGAAAAGAAACTAGCGTACGAACATGAGCGCAATCTCAAAGAACTGGAGATCCAGAAACAGAATAAAGACCTCGGGCTCCCCGAACGACCGACCCTGCCTGCCTCTACCGAGCCCAAGGTTCACATCCCCAAAGATGTCATCCGGGAGTACCACAAGAACGATGATATACAGCAGTGGTTTAAAGCCTATGAGGTGGCAATGACCTCCCACCGGATTCCCCGAAGCGACTGGGGAGCCGGATTATGGGGGAGGTTTGTCAACGAAGGGCGGGACGCCCTGCTGCAACTCCCGGACCAGCTGATGACATCCTACGACCACATGAAGGCCGCCCTCCTCACTCGATACGGGCTCACACCTGAGATGTACCGCCAACGGTTCCGCGACTGCAAACGGATTCCGGGTACAACCTGGGTGGAGTACGTGAACTTCTTTAGCCGAGCCTTCGAGGGGTGGATCAAGGGCAACAAAGTGACCACCTACGAACAACTCTTTGACCTTATCGTATGGGAGCACCTGTCGAACAACTGCTTCGTGGAGCTCCGCCAACACCTCTTGGACAGTAAGCTAACCGAACCTCGACAACTCGCCGCCGAAGCCGACCGGTGGGAAAGCACCCGAGTTGGCCGGAACGGACCCAGCGAATCATCCAGACTGTACCCAGGGCCCCATCGCCCCCGAGGAGGAGGAGGAGGCCAGAGTCGGGGGAGAGACCCCGGCCCCTCGTCACCCCCCAGGAGCCCCTCGACCCCGGTCGGCCGAGGAAGCCCTGCCATCCGGGCCGGTTTTCGGACCCACGTTATGTGCCACAGATGCCTGCGACCCGGCCACTACGCCAGTGATCCCAACTGCCCAAAGAATCCGAACACTACCCCCCGCCAGGTCGCAGCGGCCGCCCTAGGGGAAGAACTAGTCCCGGAAGACCAAGAAGAGTACGAGACCGACCCCTCTGAATGGGCTCCCGCCGCCATGGCACTGGCCTGCTTAGGGGAGAGAGAGATGATTCCGCGGGCCCCCCTTCCCGCCAACACGCAGAAGTACAGTCAATGGGTCAACATTAATGGCCGCCGGGCGGGAGCCCTCCGCGACACCGGGGCCAGTGTAACGGCGGTCCGACGCCATCTCGTCACTCCAGACCAAATCCTGCCGAACATTCTCTGCCCTGTCCGCTCAGCAGACAATTCCGAAAGCCTGTGCCACATGGCTTGCGTCCCCTTCGAGTGGGGAGGAGTAACGGGGATGTTAAAGGTGACTGTCCGCGATGATGCCCCCGTGGATTGCCTCCTAGGAAACGACCTCGAAAGCTCTCCCTGGGCAGCTGTCGAACGGAGGGAACACCTGGGGATGCTCGGCCTCCCCGAATGGGTCTGCGTCACGACCCGGTCCATGACCGGCCGCGCGGTCCCCAGTCTAGAAGAGCCCGAGTGGCCGGAACCTCCTCCCACGCTCATCCCAGAGGAGGCCGCCCCAGAAGCCAGTCCCTCGACCCAAACAGAAGAAGGATCCGACCAGCTTCGGGACGTCCCTGACCTGGCACAATGGCGTCAGGAGGGAGGCCCCACTCAGGAACAATTCCGGGCCGAACAGAAAACCTGTCCCTCTCTCGAAGGACTCCGGCAGCAAGCCCTGGCCCAGGGCACAGGGGATACCTCGGGGGCCCACTGGATCTACTGGGACCAAGACCTGCTCTACAGCGAGCAGAAAATTGCAGAACTAGGAGCCAGTCGGGTGCTGGTGGTGCCCCTTCGCTTCCGAGACTTCCTCCTGAACTTAGCCCACGATGTCCCCCTTGCCGGACACCTGGGACAGGATAAAACCTACGACCGCCTGGTGACCCATTTTTTCTGGCCCCAAATGCGAAAGGATGTCACCAACCACTGCAAGGCCTGCCCCACCTGCCAGGCCAGCGGAAAAAGTGGCCGAAAAATCAAAGCACCTTTACAACCCTTTCCGGTCGTCACCACCCCGTTTGAACGAGTGGGAATAGACATCGTGGGGCCCCTCGACCCTCGAACAGCCCAAGGACACCGGTTCATCCTGGTCCTAGTAGACCACGCCACCCGCTACCCCGAGGCCATCCCTCTTCGGACTGTGACGGCCCCCGTGGTGGGCCGAGCTCTGATGGGGATCTTCTCCCGGGTGGGGTTCCCCCGGGAGGTCGTCAGTGACAGGGGCACGAACTTTATCTCCAAATATATGAAGTCTCTCTGGCAACAATGCGGGGTCACCTACAAATTCACGACCCCCTATCACCCGCAAGGAAACGGACTGGTTGAGAGGTTCAACCGCACCCTCAAAGGAATGATTATGGGCCTAGAAGAACCCCTTCGACGCCAGTGGGACGTGCTACTTCCATGCCTCCTGTTTGCCTATCGGGAGGTCCCGCAGAAATCCCTCGGTTTCAGCCCCTTTGAACTCCTGTACGGGCACCCCGTCCGGGGCCCCCTCAGCCTAGTCAAGGAAGGTTGGGAGCAGCCCCCCCAGAAAACTCCCCCGGACATCTACAGGTACCTCCTGGCTCTCCGCAACCAGACCCGGCGGTTCCGAGACACCGCCAAAGCCAATCTCGAGGCCAGTCAGGAGGACATGAAGAGGTGGTACGATCAGCACACGTCCTCCATTGAGTTCGAACCAGGACAACAGGTCTGGGTGATGTCCCCGGTTGAACCCTGTGCACTCCAAGACAGATGGTCCGGGCCCTTCAAGGTGATCGAACGCAAGGGGCCCGTCACCTATTTAATCGACATGGAGACTGCCCGGAACCCCCTACGGGTCCTCCATGCCAACAGGCTCAAACCCCATTTTGTGCGATCCGAACTCAGCCTCCTGATGGCTACCGATAATGGGACAGAAGAAGACTCCGAACCCCTTCCGGACTTACTGAGGGTCCTCGAACGGGATGGCTCAGTGGAAGGGGTCCAGCTCTCCGAGGCCCTGTCCCCGGAGCAACGCCAAGACTGCCAAACGCTCCTGAGGCGGTTCGCCTCCCTGTTCTCCCTCACCCCCGGAGTCACCCCCTGGTGCCTTCACGATGTGGACACCGGGGACAGCCCTCCTATTCGACACCGGGCGTACCGCGTACCCGATCGGGTGCGCAACTGCATCCAGACCGAGGTGTCCAAAATGCTGACCCTGGGAGTGATCGAACCCTCAGACAGCCCCTGGGCGAGCCCAGTCGTCCTGGTTCCCAAAGCAGCCGCCCCGGGCGTTGCCCCTGAGCTCCGGTTCTGCGTGGACTATCGGGGGCTGAATGCAGTTACCAGGACCGACGCTCATCCCATCCCCCGGGCAGATGAGCTAATTGACCGGATGGGGGCCGCCCGCTACCTGAGCATCTTCGACCTAACAGCGGGCTACTGGCAGATCGCCCTCACCCCTAGGGCCCAAGAACGTTCCGCCTTCTCTACCCCGGACGGGCACTACCACTTTAAAGTAATGCCCTTCGGCATGAAAAACGCCCCGGCAACGTTCCAACGGCTGGTAAACCAGGTACTGGCGGGCCTGGAAGACTTCAGCGCCGCCTACCTGGACGACATTGCTGTGTACAGCCACCAGTGGACCGACCACCTCCGCGAGGTTCTACACGCCCTCCAGCAAGCCGGGCTCACCATCAAGGCCAGCAAGTGCCAGGTTGGCCAAGGGTCCGTGACCTACCTGGGACACCAAGTGGGAAGCGGGCTGGTGGCCCCTCTCCAACTCAAGATTGCTGCCATCCAGGCCTGGTGACCCCCTACGACCCAAACGGAGGTCCGGGCCTTCCTGGGGCTCACCGGATACTACCGGCGGTTCGTGAAGGACTATGGCAGCATCATGGGGCCCCTCACAGAGCTCACCTCCAAGAAGGGCCCCAAAACCGTCAACTGGACCCCGGACTGCCAATCGGCCTTCGAGAGACTGAAGGCCGCCATGTGCACGGCCCCCGTGCTCCAGGCTCCCGACTACAGCCGGGAATTCATTGTGCAGACGGACGCCTCCGATCATGGTGTGGGGGCCGTCCTCTCCCAACTCAACGCTGAAGGGGTCGACCAACCAGTGGCCTACATCAGCAGACGCCTGCTGCCCCGAGAACAGCGCTGGAGCACCATTGAGAGGGAGGCCTTCGCCGTAGTCTGGGCACTCAAGAAGCTCCGGCCCTACCTCTTCGGCACCCACTTCCGGGTGCAAACAGACCACCGACCCCTGCAATGGCTGATGCAAATGCGGGGGGAGAACCCGAAGCTGTTGCGATGGTCCATCTCCCTGCAGGGGATGGACTTCACGGTAGAACATCGTCCAGGCCAGGACCACGCCAACGCCGACGGCCTGTCACGCTTTTTCCGCCTCAGCGAGGAGAGTCCCCAGGAAGATGGCTGACTCTCCCCGCCTTCAGCTGGGGGGGACGCATGTTGGACAGGCCGCATGGTCGGGCTGCCCCCCTCCCCGCAATGGGACCTGGACCCTGGCTCCCCCTGCATCCCCAGCCAGAGTCCCCGACGACCACCCGAAGTACACTGCAATCCCTCACCCACAAGACACCAGCTCCGGACCCAGCTGGCCGGGTCACCATCCACACCACGGCCTCGGCCCAGCCGCCATCTTGGGGCACTGCAGCACGAGGCCGCGTGGCCTCAACTCGACCCTCACCCTGGGCCCGGCCGGGCCCGACATCGAGGCACCAACCTCCCCCCAGGAGGCAGAGTGACCACTTGGCGAGTCAATGGGAGAAGAGAATCGTCAACGGCTCTCCTCCGCCAGGTGTCGATCACCCCAGGCCGCCCTGGGCGCTGGCTCCACCCCCCTGCTGGGTGTCTGGACTCCCTCATCCCGGACCTCCCGGCCCCCCCAGGCGCGAGGGTCCGGACATCAAAGGGGACCAGACCTATAACTGGGGCAGGGCCAGACCAGGAAGCCAGTTGTATCCTGGAGTCGAGAGACCCGAGAAGAACTCATCTGTGACTGGCCTGCTGGCGCTGCCGCGGCCCTCTGCCTCGTGAAACCATCGTCTTGGCCTGCTGGCGCTGCCGCGGCCCTCTGCCTCGTGAAACCATCGTCTTGGCCTGCTGGCGCTGCCGCGGCCCTCTGCCTCGTGAAACCATCGTCTTGGCCTGCTGGCGCTGCCGCGGCCCTCTGCCTCGTGAAACCATCGTCTTGGCCTGCTGGCGCTGCCGCGGCCCTCTGCCTCGTGAAACCATCGACTCGGCCTGCTGGCGCTGCCGCGGCCCTCTGCCTTATGAGACTATCATCTTGGCCTGCTGGCGCTGCCGCGGCCCGATCCACAGACACTCCAGCTCGAGGATTGTGAGCTCGCCTCTTACCACTACCTGTACCGATCCGGTACCCAGACTGTCCCGCTACCCCCTTTTTCCTACAGAGACTAGAAGTGAGAGGACCCCCGGGTCCGAGATATCCTGTATCGCTGATATCCTTGCCTTACGAACCTTATATAAAGTATTGAACTCGACCTGGTGTGGTGCCTGTTTGTGGGGAGGGAGGTAACTTGTCTGTACAATCGCCGGAGACGGTCCCCCTCGGGGATCTCTCCCGCAGTATCCGGCCGACCCTCAGGGTCCCCGTCTAACAGGGTGGTCGTCGAAATGGCCGCGTTTTCAGGGAGGATACAGATATACAAGCACCCTAACCCTAAAGAAAGTGGTATGTGGAAACAGGCATCATCAGGCCTACAGCGGCAGCAACCGAGGGGGCAAAATAAGTCAATTCTGGCCTGCTTATGTGGGGTAACAAAGACCGAGAAAAAAATCCTTTAACAGAGATTTAAACAGTAAGTGTCTCAGCATAAAGGGTCCTTGAGGAACTTAGTTAGTGGGGTTTGGGCTGAGTAATACAAATGCGAAGTCACTCCAAGCTCTCGGTCACTGCAACCACTCATTTTGAGATCCCCGCCCCCAACCAACGGACTAAGAAAAGAGTGGGGCAAGCCACAGCACGAGCAATTCGCACTGTGCCAGCTCAAACACTTTTTTATCTCTCTAGCGAGCTAGGAGACCGCGAAGAAGGCATAAATATTAGTGAGGACCATCATTTCATGGAGGGGGCACGGAAGCAATCATTTCAAGTCCTGAGCAGAGCGAGAGCAACACAGAATTTATAGCATCTATGCCTACTAAGAACTTAATGCAAGATTTAGGCGATTCTATTGCGAAACTAGAGACTGTTCCCTTAAAAGAAGTTATGAAATATCCACTCTTCACGAAGGCGAAACAAGGTTTGGGGTCAAATGCAACCCATGTGACTGATCAGCTTGAGAAGATGCAGCCTTTCCAGTCTCCACAGTCCCCCCACTTGCCTAAGTCACAGGCTTACCTTTCAACTCTTGCTTCCGTAGATAAGCTGATGGTGCTCCAACCTTCGACATCGTCCAATCGTCAGCTGCAACTCGGGCCATATCAACTCAAGGCAAACACAAAGAGATGATGGAATCAAGCTATACTGGCTGATTAGAGGTGAAACCCCAAAACTGGTCTTAGGATGCTTGTTTCCAGTCCAGAGAGGACCTGGACTGGCAGTTCCGGCTGGACTGTTCTCATGAGGCACAGGGTCAAGACTGATTTGCATATGGCTGGGTCAAAACTGGAATGGAATGGTGAGCAAAAAAGCGATGGATTTAGGCCCAAATCTCTGTACTGGGATGAATGTATGACATTTTTCTGCATCGGTCCATCAATTGTTCTTTTTATACATACCAACTCAAGAGCAGGAAGATTCAGGAGGGGAAAAGACGCAACAGGATCTACAACCCTCACCAGACAGTGAGATATCTCAGGGCAGTCTCTCGTCTATGATGCAATGGGATGCAAGACCATGCTAAATCTCATCCAGGAGGAAATTCGGGATTTGAAAGCATCCCAGACCATGGAGATCGCTGCCCTACATGCACGTATTACAAACATTGAGGAGATTGTGGCCCAGATCCCGGAGCGGTTAAGAGAGGCAGAAGGAAGGATCTCTCAGTTAGAAGATCAAGTAGTGAGTATACAGGAGAAGACAGCTGTGATGCTGCAGAAACAGAAATCTTTGATGGAATATAAGTGGGAGGAGTTCGGAAATCACACAAGACAGGCTAATTTGCGCATTGTGGGGGTCCCAGAAGGGCAGGAGGGACAGCTAATGCTGAAATGGGCAAATACTTTCATTAAAAAAACATGTCCTCCTGGAACATTCCGGCGATTTCACATTCACAAGAGCTCACCGTGTACCTGCACATCTCCCTCCAAATTTAAAATATCTGTGCACTCTCCTGGTGAATTTCAGAGATTACAGGGCGAAAGAGCTAGTTCTATCCAAAGCTATTACACTCTCTGTGATATATTCTCTGATGTGCCTGCTGCAGCAGCTAAGAGGAGGAAATCATTTGTAAAGATGCTTCATCTTTTTAAGGCGCAAGGAGCTTAAGCAAAGATCACACAGCAGTCGAAACTAAATGTGCTAGTAAAGGGAAAGTTCTATATATCCTGTGACATCTCAGAGGCTCAGGAACTATTACAGCGAATATTGTATAACCCATGAGTTAAGAGGAGTGAGTGATCAGAAAGCGAACTATGAGAACATTTTTTTACCTTCTCTTTTTTCTGGTAGTCCAGGACTGATGACTATGGTTATAATAGGTGGCTCTCCTCCCCGGGGCTGAATATCGACCTAGAGGGTGAAGGCACATGGTATTATCTCATAAGGATCGTGATATAACAGAAAAGTTGATGTGCCCCACTCAGATAATCTCCAAACAAGGGGGGGTTATAATGCACATAGTATAAGAGTGTGTCTTAATGTTTTTTAAAGGGGCTTTATCTTTTTCTTTCTCTGGCGTGGCAGGGGGGTAAGGGCAGGCTGATCGATCTAGGGACAAGACCAGGATGCCAGATACTTGGCGGAGGGAAGCATGTCAGGTATGAGTGGGATGACGTATCACTCCCCACGGCTTTGGGGTGGCAAGTTGGGGGGCATGGGTTAGGGTAGGGGTGGGAAGAATGATAAACATGGCTCAAGGTGTAGAGTCCTTTAATTCATACAGTAAAATAGGTAGAACAGAATGTTAGCTTTGCCTAAGGGGGAAGGGGGCCCAATCAGCAGCAAGAAGCTCTCCCCTCTATTAGTTTACTGCAAGTTAAAGGTGTGGCGAAAAAGAGGGAGGGACATTTTTTCTTTGTGTGAAAGGATTTCTCTTTACTGAAATAGCTTTTAATAGATTATTATCACGAGTTATTCCCTGAAGGTATTGTCCTTTAATGCAAACAGGCTTAATAATGTTATAAAACTTCGGGCTATTGAAAGCTCGATCTTAGCTGAGAACCTGGCAGCCATTTTGATCCAGGAGACTCACATCCCAGCCACTAAACTGTTGGGATTCTCGATGTTTAAAAAAGGGTCAGAACATAGAGGATTTTCGTCCTCCCAACCTGCTGATCGCAGCACAGCGTTTAAAAAAAAAATCAAAATGGGTGGGTGGAGAAGTGGTTAACAACGCCAGCAATACAGAGGGCCGCTGGTGCTGGATTAGCTGCTTTTTCTGGGGAAACCCGCTTACATTTGCTAGCTTCTATGCTCCGGTGGAAGATAACATTACTCCTTATGCACATTTATTTCAATCACTTATGCAAAACCCGGGGGTGGAGGGGTTGATTATTGGTGGAGATTTTAATGTGCTGCAGGATCCAAGTAGATTCTTCAGTCAAAACAAAAAAACAGGTAAAAACAAATTCTTTGAGAATTATTAAGCACTTTAAGGATATACTTGCTTTAATTGATCCCTCAAGGGCTACATGCCCTATAGAAGCTGCATATACTTGCTTCTCGGGGAGATTTCGTACCTCATCCCACATAGATTTCTTTTTAATCTCCTGAACCCTTAAATATAAAAATCAAGTCACTATTCCTAATGGGGTCCTCGATCTTGCAATGCTCAGTCTGGAGCTTGAAGTGAGTAAATCGCTGCTAGTCCCAAAACGATGTGGTACAAACCCTCAAAGAAGAGGTCGGGGAATTCTTTGTAATCAGTTATAAGACTGCATCCGAGGGCATTGTGTGGGATGCCATAAAGGCATTCATCAGTGGAAGGATAATAAGTAAGGACCCAGAGAATAGCCTCAAAGCCCCAAAACAGATTATAGAACAAAAGGTACAACAAAGCTATGCTAAGTTTTTGAGGAACTCATCAAGGGCTAATAAAAAAGTGTTTGACGCTGCCGGACAGGCCAAGAGCGATGCACACAGTGAACCGATGCACTCCCAAAAAGTGTATGAAGAAACTAACTTTACTAGCAAATTTTTAGCATGACAGGCATGGGAACAAGCGGCCAAGAATCAAATAGATACCCTGAAATGTCCATTCGCTGGAATCGTAAGTAGAGATTCAGAGAAACTGGGAGAAATCATGTTATACCAATACAGACAGATTTATTCACAAAACCAAACAATTGATAAAGTCTCTTTAGAAAGATTTTTAACAGATTGCGATATCCCAGTCTTGTCTATAGAAGAAGAAGCCGATATGACTCGACCCTTCTCTAAAGAGGAACTGTTGGAGGTCATTTTGAATCACCTGAATGGGAAAGTCTGTGGCCGGGAAGGATTCCCCGAAGAATTTTGTAAAACTTTTTTCAGATGTTTTAGTTGACCCTCTTATCTTTAGCCAAAATAATGCTATAAAGAGATGATATAACACCTTCCCTTTTTAAAGGGAATGTAAGTTTCCTGATGAAAGATAAGGAGGCTGAGGATTCTAATTTGTACCGCCCAATCACACAATGAAATACAGATTATAAAATAGTGACTAAGCTGCTCGCAAAAAAGATTTACCTCAATAGACGTGGACCTGATTAATTCAGACCAAAACAGCTTTTTAGCAGGTAGACAGCTTGGCACAGTCACTATTTGGCAGACGCTTTGGATTACTTTGGGGTGAATAACATACAAGCCCTGGTGTTTCTGCTAGGCGAGGAAAAGGCTTTGGACCTCGTGGTGTATGAAACTTTATTTAATATTCTGACCAGATTTGGTATTCCATCCCAGACCACTGGGCTTATATATAATATGTATTGTAAAGCCAAAGCTGCTGTTATTATCAACTCAGCAGAAGTGGGGCAAATAAAGGTACTTCGAGGCACAAGGCAGGAGTGCACACTGTCCCCTAGTCTTTTTGCCTTTTTTACTGAGCCTCTAACTAAAGCAATCCGAGCAAATAAGAGTATCCAACATCCACTCCCACAAACGGATAAGATAAAATTATATGCTGATGATATCATGCTAATTGTTGATAGTCAGACGGAGACTCAAGAAATCTTTTTTGAGATCTTTGCTCAATATGAGACACGAGAGGGTACTGAATTAATAAGAGCAACCCCCTCGCCGCACGAGGCTATTGCGGGGAGCTGGGGACTTGTGTGCTGCGGAACAGAGCGCTACACGCTGAGATACCCCATAGCGTGCCCTGGAAGACAATTTGTGTGCCTGCGGAGATTTCGTGCCCTGCAGAGTGAGAGCGGGCGCCCTTGCGGCGGTGGAGCGGGAGTACTCGAGCGCCTGGCTTCATTAGAGGTGCTGGGCCCAGTGACGTGACGGCGTGTCGTCCGCCTCTGCGTGGGCACAAGTAAGTGCTCTGACGCCTGCCACTGGGGATTGCGAGGCTCCGGAGGCACTGTACTGGAGACTACAACTCTTTGGGACTGGGAGGAAGTAGCGGATGTCGCCCACTCAAAGTGCTGGTTTCTACGCCCCGCTCTAGCCAGCAATGACGTGTCGCCAGCGGGAGAGTCATTATTAGGCATTTTGACGACAGCGACGGGTGGATCGGCTTCTTCCCCTTGCCTCCCCTCCCCCCCCTCCTCTTGCCGAGGCTGTCCCGCAGGACC
Organism: Lissotriton helveticus; assembly: GCF_964261635.1. NCBI lineage: Eukaryota > Metazoa > Chordata > Amphibia > Caudata > Salamandridae > Lissotriton > Lissotriton helveticus. The sequence goes on along the minus strand of NC_136063.1, from coordinate 1,684,447,664 downwards.
CTAGGGGCCAACACAAGCGCAGCGCATATCACATACTGGCTTGGGGTGCCTTGAAGTGCCAGCGCTGGATGGTGATGTGAGGAGATACCACGAGACACCCTATGGTCGGACGGCCTGCGGGGGACTTTTTCTTCCTATTGGCGGCGGCGACGACCCTTCCATAGTGTGAGACCCTTGTTGGTGGTCTTGTCTGCATTTGGGCCCCGTGGCGCTTGAAGTGTATCATACGCCTAAATCGCTAATACAGACTACGCTTAACACACGACCTTGCGCGCACCAGCAACAGAACTTTGGGGTGTGTGGTTGCCCGACGGTGCCTGGAACCGGATTGCAGCGGAGACGGAGTGGGCAAGTGTCTGGTGGGTTTCTCTCGCAGGCGTGTGAGCGCCTCCTGAATTTTGCGCCACAATGGGACGTCCGGATAAGACACAGCCCAAACTGACTTTCACTAACAGGGGCTCGAAGTCTAGGGAAGCCCCCCACCCTCGGACTGCGGTGGGTCGGGGGTTGTGGGAGGGGAGCCCTCACCTGAACCTGATCTCCACACCATTTTGATGTCCATGGAAAAAAATCTCCAAGGCGGCCTTGCGTCTTTGGGGACCAAGATGGATGCCCTGACATACAGAATGGATCGGATGGCGGAGTGGCTTGATAAGCATGCCGAGCGCCTAGACATGTCAGAGCGCCGTATTGGTGAAGTTGAAGAGGCACAAACAACACTGGATGCTGACCACAAGCAGCTTGGCAGACTTATCCAACTCTTGCAAGACAAGACGGAGGATTTGGAGGCGCGGTCTCGAAGATGCAACATACGGATCACGGGATTGCCGGAAAGCACATCCACGGGCAACATGGAACACTTCGTGGAGGCCCTGCTGAAGAAGCTGCTAGGAGGAGAGGCTTTTTCAGACATGTTTATTGTGGAGAGGGCCCATCGCACTCTGGGACCGCGACCCAAACCGGGCGCACCGCCTCGCCCCATCGTGGTCAAGCTACTGAATTACAGAGACCGGGACACGGCACTGAAACTAGCCCGTGAGAAGCAGCCGCTACAGTATGAGGGATCCACACTTTCCCTGTTCCCTGACTTTACTGCACGGGTGCAGGAAGCGAGGCGACAGTTCGTGCCCATGAAGCGTCGGCTTCGGGAACTGAGGATAGACTATGCCATGCTGTACCCTGCAAAGCTACGAGTCAACAGGCAAGGGAGATCCACTATATTCACCGATCCACGGGCGCTACAGAAAGCCATGAAGGACTGGAACAGGAACCAGAGACGACAGGCAGAGGACGTCGACGCTGATGATCCGGAGGATGGCCCACTGGATAAACAGGACTAACCTTGGGACCGGCTGACGCAGGAGAACTCTTTGTGATCCAGCAGGATGTGCTACTTCACGAACTCTACATAGGGGCCCCTAATGCAGAGTTTGGAGCTGGGGGCTGGAGACCCCACCGTTTCCTCCAGACTGCCCGAGCTGGACACAATGGACTGACATTTGTGAGTGGGGTGTATGGTTGGGGAGGGGGGTCTCAGATGATGCGGTCTCTTGCTGGTGGGGATGTTTTGCACCCATTTTGGAATTGTATGAAGTGTTCGATATGTGAAGGGGTTTGTGGCCTCTGCACACTCTGCTGGAGCTTGCTGTTTGTTTGCAATATTTGAACTTACAAACTATGGCTTTTGTCTCTGACGTAATTGGACATACAAGTGGGCTAAATGTGCATGTAGATGTATCTTGTGGAGCAAACAGATTTTGATTGGGTACGTGTGCTGCGTATTTGATTGTTGTTTTGGGGGCGGGGAAGGCATGGGGACTGCAGCACCATACGTTGATTGATACAGCTTATTCTTTGTTATGAACGAGCTACCTACGCCCCTGCGTGTGTAACACTTTACTCGAGGACTCACAGTTTGGGGGAGTACTTGGGGTAGTCGGGTTAGGTGGTGTGTGGGAGCAGAGGGGATTTGTAGTTTTGATTTGAGTGGAGGGTGGGAACCATGGGTAGGCGGGGTGATGGGTCGCGGCAATGTTGGGGATGGGCAAGCGTGCGTGGGGGGATGGGTCGAGGCATTTGCCTCCTATTTGCATGCATGTTTGGTCTTGATGTTTTGGATTTGCTTCCTCTGGTTTGTCGGCGGGGCTTCACATTGGTCCCTAGATGTATCGAGAAGGGAAGGTGGTTTGAGGACGGCGGGGGACTTGTTTGGCGTTTTAGGGATGCGAGCACACTGTATAGGTCAAAGTACTATATGTCATGGACGATTCACACTAAACTTTTACTTGCGATGTGCCCCCTGACATGACTCAGTTACCACGGATTCCATCACACTTCTGACGTGGAACGTGCGAGGACTCAATGATCACAGGAAGGTCAGGCGAGTATTGCAATACCTCTCACGACACTCTATTGACCTTGCACTACTGCAGGAGACACACTTGCGGCCTGATAGCCCAACGCTCACTTATAGAGGACTGCACAGACATACACATACTGCAGGTTTCTCATCACATGCGCGCGTCGTCCTGACTTGGGTGAACCCTAGGTCAGACCTGGCAATAACACCGGTGGTAACTGATCCGGAAGGGAGATACATCATCACGAAATGTCCTGGTAAGGGCCTGTATTTTCAGGTAGTTAATTCGTATGGACCAAATTACGATTGCCCATGCTTCTATTTGACCCTGGCATCCAAGATAAGGGAACACTGTGAGGGACACGTATTGTGGGGAGGTGACTTTAATATGGTGCGACACCCTGCTCTAGACAGGTCGGATAGCTCAGACCGTAGGCCGTCAAGCTCTGCACGTGCCCTGGATGCTGAAATGATTAGGTTAGACCTGCATGATGTCTGGAGAACTCGATACCCGAGTCAGGGAGGGTACACGCACTATTCGGCGCAACACAACATACACACGAGAATAGGCTGCTTCCTGGCGCGCTCCTTCCCAATGTGCAGTCGTGTGCGATATTGCCCCGCACGTACTCTGACCACTCCCCTGTGCTTGTCAAGATGGAAACGTTGAAGCCTCGCCCCCCTCTGTTTAGTTGGCGATTGCCTCCATTCGAGCTGCAAGGTGCGGTTTTCCGAGAGGAGCTGGCGAATGCAGCCGAGATGTTCTTTGAGAAAAACGTTGGATCGGTGGCCTCCTTTCTCACGGTATGGGAGGCTTTCAAAGCTTATATGCGCGGTCTAGCTATTGCTAAGCACGCAGGGGTCCTCAAATCAATACGTGGTAGACTCTCCCTCTTAGAAACTAAACTGCGGGATATAGAGAAGCGCCGACTGCAAAATCCCGATGACGAACTGACCAGCGAGCTAGCACGTACGCTTCGCGAGTATCACGAAGAAGCAGATGCTGAAGTGTTGCATTTAGGGAAGTACGCCACGGCTAGGTCCTATGGAGAGGGAAAACGCCCGGGGGCGGTGCTGGCGCGACTAGCGAAGCAGCGCAGGCAAGATACTCGAATACCCACATTGAGAGATGAGGGCGCGGATGAGGCTTTAACTGAAGGGCAGGTGGCGAAACGGTTTAGAGATTATTACGCTGCGCTGTACGCCTCTAGAGGGCCCGCTTCGGAAGAACGGATCCTGGACTACCTGACGCATATCCAATTGCCTGGACTGACTAATAAGCATTGAGAATTTCTGGTCCGACCATTCGAGAGGGAGGAAGTAGTCTGGGCGCTGTCATCGATGAAGGCTGGGAGCGCTCCTGGCAGTGACGGTTTCCCGGCCTCTTTTTATAAAACTTTTTCGGAGATATTGATCCCCAAACTCCTGACGCTCGTTGAGGAGATGGCAGAGGCGGAAGAGATGCTTCCGTCAATGAGGGAAGCTATAATTGTGGCCATACTTAAACCTGGGAAGCCTCCCGACTCCTGCACCTCATATAGGCCGCTGTCGCTGCTAAATGTGGACGCAAAGATCTTTGCTGAAATCATTGCGAACCGCCTTAGCCCCCTGCTCCCAGATCTAGTGGCCCCTGAGCAAGCGGGTTTTGTCCCTAACCGTAACTTGTCTTACAATCTTAGGACGGTGTTCGCAGCGTTTCAACATACGAGACCAGACGTCCCTGCGGTGGCAGTTTTCCTAGACATGGAGAAGGCCTTCGATTCTGTGGAATGGCCCTTCCTCCGATTGGTGCTGCGCCGCATGGGGGTGGGCGAGCTCTTTTTGCAACTCCTGAACACGCTGGACGCTTGCCCTACGGCTAGTCCGTATAGGCTCGCTCACGACCGACCCCTTCCCGGTGGCACGCAGCACCAGACAGGGCTGCCCGCTGTCCCCCCTATTATATACCCTAGTGGCGGAACCTTTAGTCTGTGCGTTGCGCGAGTACCATGGCCATCGTGGCATTGGATTCCCTACGTATAGCCTTATAGTGTCTGCATATGCTGATGACACTTTGTTGTATGTGAGGCACCCGGAGGAAAATCTCTCGGCAGTATTGCGAGAAGTGGTACTGTTTGGCTCACTATCGGGGATTCAGGTGAATTGGGGCAAGACCGTCATGTTTCCTCTCACTCCCTCCACTGCGAGAGTGGATCCGGATTACCCCATTCAGTGGACTACTGAACCGGTCCGCACCTGGGCATCAAGCTACATACAGACCCCGACATACTACTCCGCGAAAACTATGGAGTGGCCATATCTAAGCTAGAATACGATGTGGACAGATGAATAGGACTGCCTCTGTCTTTGTTGGGTCGTATCTCGTTATTGAAAATGGTGATCTTACCTCGTTTTTTATTTTTATTTAGCAACATTCCTATGGTTCGGAGTAAAACATTTTTTCAGCAGTTACTTGCCATGGTGCTCAAGCTTGTGTGGGCTGGGAAGCAACCCAGGGTCACTTGGGATATTTTGATCCGTCCGTACGAATCTGGAGGTCTTAATGCTCCGGACTTCGAGCTGTATTATCGTGCTGCACAGAGGGCACATGCTTATGGCTGGATTCACGGTCCGGCCGAGGCTCGGCACATACAGATTGAGACACTGGTGGCATCTCCGGCCCCCCTTCCGGCTTTGATGTCTAGACATAGGGACCGCCGCTCGGGTATTTTGGATTCTATGAATTCGGTAACACATGCATGGTATCACTTAATGGATGCCCCAAGCATGTTCTCTGCTGTACGCCCCGGAGGCGAAATTAGATTGGTGCTCGTGGTTGGGTCCCTGCGGTGATAGTACCTCTCTATCTGCCCTCTCTGAATTGAATGTGACTGCAACGGGGGACCTCTTCATGAATGAAAAGGTTTGTACATGGGACGACCTAACTCCACGAGAGGGCACGGGGACGACGTTGCTCCCGCGCTTTCAGTTTCATAGAGTGCGACATGCTCTGAAGGGCCTGCTTGGTGAAGACATGTCAGAACCGCCAACAGTATTGTCATATAAATATATAGTCGCAGCCAAGTCCTCGACCAAACTGATCATGAACCTGTATCCTACCACTCTAGCTGAGCGGACTGCCGCCTATTCTAAGCCGCGACTGGCTTGGCAGACGGATTTGGAGATCGACATTCCTGAAGACACGTAGAAGTACTGCTGCGCTAGCGTCCGCAGGGTGTCTCTTAACAGCCGGCACCGTTTATTTCACTTTAAATATTTGAATAGGGTTTATCACACCCCTGCACGTTTATTTAGATTTGGCTTACGCGAGGGCCCAGGCTGTGAAAGGTGTCGTGAGCCAGCTGCAGATTTTCTCCATTTGGCATGGCTATGCCCGAAGGTGGCTGATTTTTGGCGCACGGTATATGCGGAGGTAAATAGAGTTGCGGACTTGACGCTTCTTCCGTCCCCTTTGCTGGCTTTGTTGGGATATTCCAAACCTATTCCTTCACTCAAACGTAGACTAGTAGACATGGCCTTTATAGTTGCCAAGCGCTGCGTTGCACTCACATGGATGCGAGGCCCCACACCCACGATAGCCCGTTGGTCCAACAATATGCTGTACTGCTGCACACAGCCGGAACACTATAGCGAACTGCTTCCACCCCGCAACCGCCCCAAAAACTATTGGGCGCTATATTTGGAACAGAGACGCGGGGAGGTCCCATCTGGGTCGGATGAGTAGGACACTCGGGAGGGCACACTGACTCACACAGTCACTGCTACTGACTGACTGCCTATGCACTGGGACAACGTTGTGATAAATAGGATTGGAAACTTTAGGTACTGATGAAGTGTATGGATATGAAGTGCACTGCATATGTCACTATCAACCTGTGTCGGCTGGGGGAACATTGTGCTGCTTTATGATTATATAGTCCATGTGTAGAATTAATGTAACATCACTGACCTGAGGATGCTTGCATTGTGCTTTGTGTTTTTCGGTCGATAAAATGCCAATAAACAAAATAAAAAATAAAAATTAATAAGAGGAAGACCTAAATAATACTCTGCTGGTGCACTCCCGAGGTCGTACTTCCAGATTTGGCTGTTTGAGTTAATTCCCAAGTGAAGTGATATCTAGGTATAAAGTTCTCTTCTAAAATTGAGGATTTGTATGACCTTAATTTCTCTCCTCTTCCTATAAAGGTACATCACTTATTCTTCTGATGGATCTCCCTCCCTTTGACTATTCTAGGGAGAGTCTCCCTAATCAAAATGTTGGTCCTCCCGTTATTTAACTTCTTATTCTCTGCTATTCCGTGTGTTTTAACTACCTCTTTTTTTTTTTAAAGCTGCTGAGTCCATGTTCTCATCCTTTATCTGGCAATTATTATTTTTTTTTAAATCACCTACAATTGCACTTAGCACTTTATATGAATCACGGGAGAATGGAGGGTTGGCGCTTCCCAATCTTAGAGATTATTACTCTACCTATTTTGCACAATATTTGTCTAGATTCAATACAAAGGTACTCAAGCGTGTTTTTGTAAATAACTTATTGCAGTTGATTTTTAAGGAGTTCTATTCGAGACGTACTAAAGATAACTAAACTACCCAAAAGAGTACGCTAGAAGAGCCTGAAGTGGTGCTTCCGGAAACGTGGGTATCTCCATAGGAGATATTCCATTTGTGGTAAATAAATAATTAATTACCGGTACTATTTTTGACTACAATAAATAAACGGTTTAGCTCAATAAATAAGAGTCAAAATACGAGGTAGCTAGAGTATACAGGCTTTAATCAATCATAACGGGACAGGAACAGGACAGCCTGCATGGGAATGGGATGGCAGCTGCCGGGGGCAGGATCTGGGCAAGAGTGGCTAGCCCACTTTAATAACAGTGCACAATATTTATAGTTAAACAAAATACATGGTATTCAATACAGTAGGCGTAGCAGTAGGCGGAGCTTTTAGCAGTCGCGAAAGATAAGGACTGAATGAGGTAACAAGAAGGCGTGAACAGGGCGTATACATAGACATGTGATGCAGACGTAACAGAATATGTCATAAGGGGGGCGGAAACATAGAGGGGGCTACCTGAGCAGCTGGGACCTCTGACCTAGTGGTGCGCGCAAACTGACAATGACGTGTTACTAGGGAGAACTGGGGGGCTATGACTTCTGCGCTAGAAGAGGAGACGAAAGTCTGGAGTGTCAGAGCGACATGTACCTAAAGCCTATCTAGTATCTGGTGTTTAGAGAACATGTTGATAGAATCCAAAAGTTATCAGGGTAAAGGCTAACAGACACTAAGACTGGTGCATGCATTATTCTACATGTAGTGCGTGTTGAGGAATATTCTATGAATATTAATACAGTATTTCTCTTACATGGAGACATAAAGGCTAGACCATGACGGAAACTATTGATGTGATTCAGTAGCTTAGGAATGCAGAGAAGGAGGGCTGGACTGATAACTAGAATCATAACATACTCTTGGCAGACTGGCAGGCAGAGCCAGGCCGAGGCAGGAAGTAAGTGAAGGGTCAGAGATGCAGGTGGGGGCTGTATCGCTCCTCGGAGAGGGTTCAGGAGACAGGAGTTGAATCTGAGTCCGGGCCCTTTTTGAGGCCTAGAAACGGGGACAATTCAATGAATTAACGTGCACACTGTAAAACGTGGCAACGTAGGTTCACATAGGCCTAATACTCGTAGCTTTCACGAGAACTGGAAACTGGCATACTAGAGATGGACACAACTGTAATTGCGTCTTTAATCGGTCATAGAGAATACATATGCATATTAATCATGCACATATAGCATAAGATGGGGAACACGTAGGGACACAGAACATGGCAAAATGTACTTTTCCACATTCCCTCCTTGACCCTACGTTTCCATCAGGAAACATCAATATTCATGATACCATCTATCATTTCATACAGTATCATTTGCTCGTCTCGAATTGTCTTGGAACGGGATTTAGAACGGGACTTAGGACTAGGAATACATGATGTAGCACAAATGCCGCAAATCGCAGGGCCACATTGTATACAGAGGCAGCAACTGAATATGATCATTACTGCAATACCTAGGAATGACAATACTTTCCATCCCCAGGCAGATATGATACTCCAGAGCCAACCGGACCATGTCCAGGTGCCTGGATTCTGGTGTAACTGATGGGCAATTTTATGAAGTCTGGTTATAGCTGAATAAACAGACGGCGCGTTATTAGGAATGAAAATGCAGCAACTAGATCCGATGACTCTACATGCTCCTCCTCTATCGGCCAGTATGACGTCAAGAACGAGACGATTCTGGAGCACGACAAATCTCATAGCAGATTGCTCTTCGGTTAAGTTACCTAGAGCAGAAGTAGTCTCATTCACTACTGCTTCAAGGGTTCTGGTTAACCTACGGATTAGCTTACTATTCTGGATAGGGCCTATAAAGAAGAAGAAACCTTTATTGAAATCTGTATACTGTTCTAGAGCAGTTTCAGTTTGATCGACAATTGGGGACTCGATCTCCCGTCTATGTCTAACGTGTACTAGATGTGTGTCTCTGTGATAATCTGATGGGGCTAGAAAAACTGGTGGCAGTAGGAAGGCAATGTAACATGTTCCATCCCAATCGAGGGGCAGACGAACATATGCGGTCTGACCACAAACAAAATAAGAATGACGTGAAGCTTTGAAAATAGATTTCCCACTGTCACTATACTCGACAGTAGTAGTACAATCACTATGTCCTACATGTATGGAACCATTATTTCTGACACATAATTCGCCTTTGACTGGTAGTACTGAAATAGCAGGTAAGTCTGGAGTAGTATCAGACTGAACATTCAGGACCATAAGATTCGAAGAATAATTACCTAAATTATAAACTTCATTTTCTAGATCTAACCCTGTTCTATGGGGGAGACCTTGCTTGTCTGGAAAACATGTTCTATTCAGAAGGGACATATCATTTGAGGATGACGTTAACGTGGACCATGCTCCACACGAACCATTATGTGAAAACGGATAAGGAAAGAGTGGCAGAACTCCCTTCGGTGTTTGGAAAGGGGGGAGTCGACCACACACCCAACAATTAGTAGCATTGCTGGTCTGGTGTGAATAATGTAACATTCTGATGAATGTGTTATTACGCATAGCAAGACGATAGGATAACTCGTGAGGAGGCAGATCACTAAACGTGTGCTCTACTGTAGCATTAGAAAACTTATTTACATGTGAACTTGGAAAACATAAATGCAATGCATAACTTGTGCAGGTAATCATCAAACTTAGAAACAATAGAAAACTTAGAAAAACGATACATCGGATAGAGTTTTGACTAACTCTCTCACTATGGGGGTCTATCTCATACATGTCAGATACCTGTCTAACCGTTTCACCCGAGGGGGACTTAGACAATTAAACTGGCTGACTTATTTTACTAGACCGGAGTTTCAATCGATATTCCTGCTGCGGAGTTTTCTCCAACAGAGGAACTTTCAGTTCTGGAATTGAATGAATGTTTGATTTAGAGTCTGGTTTCAAGCAGTCTTTAGAATTGGAAATGTCTGTAGAAATGTCATTAAAAGTCTTGTTTCTGAGTCCGTGAAATTTCTTGACGTGAGACAGGTGGACCCAGCCCTTACGGCCCTCCAACTTCACGGCCGTACGGGTGGTCAGAAGGACGAGTTTCGGTTCCTTCCAGCGAGGCTCCAGCGGACTTGAACGATCAAAATTCCTGATTAAGACCAAATCTCCGGGAAGGACCTCGTGTGGTTTGACTTCAGTATTGTCTGGAAATGCAGCGGCAACCTGTGAACGACAAGAGTGTAGGGCAGACATCAAGGAAGCTAGGTAATCTGTCAGCATATTACTTGAAACATCTGTAATACTGCGGGGTCTAGGTGTACCCCACATATTTGGGGGGCGGCCGAATACGACCTCATAAGGGGACAGACCTGATCTGGAGTGTGCAACCATCCGCATGAAGAATAGAGCAACTGGCAGGGCAACTAGCCAGTCTACACCTTTCTCTTTACATGTCTTAGCAATACGGATTTTCAGGGTTTGATTATGTCTCTCTACGAGACCGGCTGCTTCTGGATGGCGCACACAATGGAACTTCCACTGGTACCCTAACAAGAGGGAAACATGCTTCATGAGTTCAGATGAGAATGGCTGGCCGTTATCAGAATACACGACCCTAGGGAGTCCATAACGGGGGAAGAATTCACGAACCAACTGCCTGGCAGTGGTCGCTGCTGTGTAATCTGGAACTGGATATGCTTCTGTCCACCTGGACAAAGCGCATACAACTACAAGGACATACTTGAAACCTCGACATCGCTCCATCTGAATATAATCCATCTGGAGGACTTCAAAAGGGTGGTCAGGGGGCTGGAATCCACCTTGTTCCACCGGAACACTTTTACCTGGATTGAACTGACAACATATCATACAGGTACGGACTTTCTGCTTGGCTGCAGCTCGTAAATGCTTGTTGAACCAAAGGTTCTGTATACTGTCTAACATAGCTTTTTCTCCTAAATGTGCTGGACTATGTGCGGTATTGATAATTACTTGAACCATAGAGTCGGGGAGAAACCATGTGGCTTTTCCCTTCGTCACCCATCCCTGATCTGTCTGGACCCCTCCTTGTTCGGACCATTTCTTGATTTCTTCAGGAGTAGCATGTAACTGTATGTCTATGACATCTTGTGTAGGGTCCTTAACTGTCATACAAGTAGTCTGTTCTGGAGTGGATGTCTGTGTCTTGTTAACTGGAATGTCTGGAGTCTGAGCTGTAAGCTTGGCTGTTCGATCTGCTAGATCATTACCTTGGGAAATGATGTCAGTAACTTTAGTATGTGCCTTGCACTTCATGATAGCGATAGCTGTCGGTAAATGTATTGCATCTAACAGAGCTTGAATGAGGAGACCATGCTGAATCTTGGTTCCATGAGAAGTCATGAAACCTCTCTCCTGCCAGAGCACTCCAAAGTCGTGTACGACTCCGAATGCGTAACGTGAATCTGTATATATGTTTACTTTCAGGTTCTTGGCACGTATGCAGGCTTGGGTCAGAGCGATAAGCTCTGCTGCTTGGGCAGACAGGGTGTCAATACGATGTGTTTCTATAACTTCAGTTTCAGTAGTCACTGCATACGCGGCTACTAGTTCTCCTGTATTAGTTCTCATACATGAACCATCCACATAAAGTGTCAGGTCGGGATTAGGTAATGGAATGTCTGTCAGGTCTTGTCTTGGCTTAGTCATAGTGTTAACAACTTCCACACAGTCATGTGTGGCCGGATTTGAAGTAACTGACGGTAACAGTGTAGCAGGATTTAGAACGTTGCAGCGTCTGATTTCTATGTGTGGCTGGAACAGTGTCAGTTCATAACCTGTTAAACGTGCGATTGTCAAGTGCTGAGTCTGTGTTCGGTTTAAAAGAACTTCCACGGAGTGTGGAACTTGTACTGTCAGGGAGTGTCCTAATACTATGGAATCACTTTGTCTGATTGCTAGAGCTGTGGCTGCAACTGACTTGAGGCACGCAAGCAGAGCCTGGGCTACTGGATCTAATGTGCTCGAAAAATAAGCACAGGGCTTGTATTGTCCTGCTTGATGTTGTGTGAGAACAGATAATGCTGTACCATCACGTTCTGTGACAAAAAGTGTAAAAGGCTTACTGTAGTTCGGTGTAGCTAGAACAGGGGCTTGGCATAAGGCTTTCTTTAACTCATTAAAAGCAAGTGTATGTTCGGATGTCCAAGGGAGGACAGTCGATACGGCTGCCTCCTGTGTCGTTAACTGTATCAGTGGCTTAGCTAGAAATGCATACTGAGGAATCCATTGTCTGCAGTAAGAAGTAAGGCCGATAAAAGCACGTACCTCCTTCTGTGTCTTGGGCTGTGGAAGACTCGCTATTAACTGGATACGGTCTGGTGTCAACTGCCTACCCCACTTGGACAGTAAGTGGCCTAAGTAGATCACTTGCTGGACACAGAACTGAAGCTTCGAAGGGGACACCTTGTGCCCCATCTCGGCTAGGAAATACAGAACTGTAAGTGATGCTCGCTCGCAAGCACGCTCAGAACGGGCTGTGATCAGTAGATCATCGACATACTGGAGCAGGGCAGTGTCAGCTGGCATGTGAATATTGTCTAGTTGTCTTTTGAGTGCTTGACTGTAAATGCTAGGACTTTCTGTGAAACCTTGAGGAGCTCGTGTGAATTTATAGCTCCTTCCATTTAAACAAAACCGAAAAGGTACTGGCTATCTGGATGAATCGGGACACTGAAAAATGCATTCTTGAGGTCTATTACTGTAAAAAACACAGCTTCAGAATCAATAGCTGTCAATAGGGATGAAATATCTGGGACTACTGGATACTGGGGTATGATACATTTATTAAGTTCTCGAAGGTCAATCACTAATCGATATACTGGAGGTGCATTTGGATCAGTACGTTTCATGACTGGAATGATAGGAGAATTACATATATTGGAGTCCGTTTCTACAACCACTCCTTGAGCAATAAGCTCGTCAATAATTTTGGATAAGGCTGCTACAGCCTCAGGTGGCAATCTGTACTGTCTAATTCGTGGCAAGACTATACCTTGCTTGAGAGTCACACGATGGGGTGTGATTTACATGAAACCTACATCAGTTGGACCTTGCGCCCATAAATGCTGCGGTACATTAGACAATCTGGGATCAAAATCACGTAATACATAGTGACCTTTGAAGTCACGCAAAAACAAACGAACTCCCTCTGGGGAGCAACATATTACTGCACCTAATTCCTTCAATGTCTTAATACCTAACAAATTTTCTGGACATGACTTCGTAAGTAACAAATCAGTAGTTCGGGACAATGGACCAACTTCTAGAGTAACTGGCTTTGATATCTCGTTTACAATAGGCTTTCCTGAAAATCCAAGGGAAACATTTCTAGAGCCTGAGAGCGGAGCCCCTGGAACCTCGTCATGACTGATAGTAGTCCTACTTGCCCCTGTATCAATCAGAAACTTTCTGTCTTTCCCTAATACTTGACTATGAACATAGGGACCCTCTTGATCTACAGGTATCTCGATGAGAGGCAAGCCTACCTCCCTCTCTAGGCTGTTTCATGAATATGGCTGATACTCTGGATACTCGGACTGGGCATACTGGTACATTTGCTGTGTAACGTGCTGTGTTGCAGCGATAGGCTGCGGTGCTGGAATTGTCTGTTGTGCATTCTGTGGTGACTGAGAAGTCTGTGAAACTTGCTCTGGTCTAGGCAGACGTGGTCTTTCTTTAGTCTTACCAGTGGCTATGTTGTGTTTCAGAACTGCACACTCGTTTATAAAATGACCTGGCTGTTTACAATAATTGCATGTCCCTTTAACGGGAGCTGCAGGATGACTGGCTTGATTCGGACCCCTCTTCTGACTGTCTTGTGGAACAGATTGAGCAACTAGTACTTTCATTTTCGTGTCTTTCATACGTCTCCTTTCGTGTTCTTGCTCTTCCCTGATTCTATTCTGGTGATACTGGAGCATCTGGAGCATCTGTGACGGGGTACTAGCTTGCCAAGTACTTTCGACTTTTAAAACTCGATTCTTCACTTGTGGGCTTGAATTCTCGACTAATTTAGTAACAAAAAGATGAGGGTATGACTCGCTACCTGTCTTCAAACCACTGTTGATGATAAAGCATTTCTCGAATCTAGAATAAAAATCACTAGTATCTTCATCCTGTTTCTGTTTGCATGCTGAGATTGCATCCCAGTCTTCCTTTTTCGTGGCTAATAACCTAGGCAAAACCTGAATCAATAACTCTGGTAATTCTTTACATTTATCTCCAAGACCGGTACCTGGTACTCGTATCTTATCTTCAGCTTCTAGAACTGCCCAATCGATCTTTTTCTCTCCCACCTTCCATTCTTTTTCCTTGAGTTTCTCATATACCCCTGCGGGCAACAGGACCTTTAACATTTTAATAATATCTGGATACGTGTATTCTCCCATACGGAGCATGTCTTTTAATTCTCGATGGAACCCTGCTGGATCTTTGTCGTGACAGGGAATTAATTTCTTCATCTCTAAGAGTTCCATCTTTGTGATAGGGGTGTAAACAAATACTCGTTGCATTTCACCACCTGCTGTCCTAACTGGATGCACTTCTCGTAACGGATGCTGTCTATCTATGTAAAACGGTTTACTTTCCGGAGGTGAGACGTGAACAAAATGCGGGTTCAGAAACGTTCTATACTTGTGGCGCTGTTCTAGAATGACACTAATTAAATCGGTACCTAAACCTTTCCATTTATACTGGAGTAACTCGTTCAGGATATCATGTAACGGGCCTGGATCAGAATGTTGACCCTCATACAATGTAATGAGGTGCTGAATCATATACATACCCACCAGTCGCTGCTCGGCTGGGGGCAGTTTCAGAAACATTTGTGCCACTATTTCGTCTGGAAAAGTGGTAGAATCAGCAATCCATCGGACTGCTGATCTGGCTAGTTCTTGTTCATGCATGGTACTGAGTTCACTATAACCGATTCGTGATTTCAGAATATGGTCGGTAGCTTGAAATACTTGTTCTAGAGAACCTTGTTCTGGTGCTGGATGGTGAAAGACTTTGTGTTCCGGACATAAATGTCGGTCTGGATATCTAGATTTTCCTACATACGCTATTCTGGCGGTATTCTCGTCTACTACTTCTTCAGTATCAGATTCATTTTCTTTCTCGCTTACTAGTGCTTCTCTACGTTGTTCGTGTAACCTTATTATTTCTTTGCGTATTTTCTTGTACATACTTTCTATACTACTGATTGTCCTGTGTTTACCCTCGGCTATATTATCACTCCTCCTTGTTAGAATTTTCATTTCGTTCGGATCTTTAGTCGGGGAATCTTGTTCCCTTATTAAACAATTGATTAGAAACTTTAATAACATAAGCTGGGTCTCAGCTTTCCTGAGAGACATGACTTCACCAATACTTTCTGGATCTTCTCCTGTACGGATGAAACGATACATTCTGTCTAGATCTTCTTTCATATTCGGTAGGGTGTCCAAATACCCGGTCACCCGTCTTACACGCAAGGAATATATAACCATATTATCCTCACCTGGGACTGGATCATAACAGCATTCAGTAAGAGCTCGTCTGATATCTGCAACGGACTGGTATTTGGGCGTACGCTGTAACGCACGTTCATGTAACTCGACTAACGCTACACGTTTGATTGGCGGCGGGGTACCTGGAGGACCTCCTCCCGCGGCTCCTAAACTGGAATCGTCGACTGATACTCTTCGTGCTGGCAGAGTGACCGAAGTAGCGGGAACTTGTACTATGGGCTGGACCGGGGGTACCGTAACAGGTGCTGTAACAGGTGCCCCGGTGGCTGGAAGAACAGGAATTACATTATTTACAGGAGCTGGCGGAGCAGGATTCGCATACTCTGGGACTGTGTCGTCCAAATAGGACGAGAGAAAAATATCAGCTGCGGTCGGTTTGTGACGTAGCTTAATCGGAACTAATGGCGGCGGGAAATTACATGGTGCTTCCGGGGTTGCTTTTGGCAAGCCCTCGGCAAGAAGAGGATACATACCCTTAATGAGGGCATTTCTCTGTCGGTCTGACTGTTCGGCTTTAACTCGTTCACCTACTTCGATTAATTCCCTTTCCTGGGCTCTTTCTAAGGATTCTCTACTTAATTCTGACTTTCTGATTTCTTTTTCTGTTCTCCTGTGAGATTCTTTGCGCCATAACTCGATGGCGTCTTTCTGGGACTGTCTGGCTTTCTTTTTCCATAATGCTTCTTCTACTCGCATGATGCACTCTGCATCCCACGTACCTGATACGGGCCATCTATACTTTTCCTCTAACTGTTTGGTGTACTCCACCCATAAATCTAAATACAATATGGCACTTATGCCATGCTTTTGATACATAAAATGACCTGGACTGTCCCTAGGCGGGACAGGAACTGCTTCTTCTAACAGACCTTTTCTAGTTTTTAACTGACGTAACTTGGAGAACAGAGGCATGGCTGAACTGGAGTCTAGACACAATACAATACACAATGAACACGATGATTACTGAAAAACAACACATTCATACCACGACATTGAAAACACATTGAAGAACATTTAAAATAACAGTTCGGACAAAATACTACCTGGAGTACTGAAAACAGAATACATGAATTTCTCGAGAACAGAACTTGACTTAGAACAGAAACTAGAAGGACTAGATGCACTGCTAAAACAGTACGAAACTTACCGGTCCCATAAAGAGACACGTCAGGACCCGTATCCACCTAAGTGGACACTTCGTGTTGGATCTGCGTACCCAAACCCACGGACCAGAGACGAATTAGGTGACCCTGTCTAGATACTACCCCAGCAACGGTAATCACCGGGCAGCAAGAACGGAAGGCCTCGGACTGGACTGGACTGCTACGACGACGGACGGACGAACTTCGGACTTCTGTTACGGGTGGGCCTCCGGATACCTCGGACCTTGGACTCTCGGCTTGGGCTCTGGTCGGGACTCGCCGCGTTCCTCCACCGCCTCGTCTGGACGCTGGACCGCAACCTCCGTCTCCTCCGTGGGCCTGAGGGATACTTGAAGCAGAAATATCTGCACGTGCACGGTATGGTTCCGTCACGGCTGCAGAGGATCAGGGGGCTTGCGTGGCTTCTCCGGCGCGTGGGGAAAGGGCAAGTCCCTATTCGGGCGCCATTATGTGGTAAATAAATAATTAATTACCGGTACTATTTTTGACTACAATAAATAAACGGTTTAGCTCAATAAATAAGAGTCAAAATACGAGGTAGCTAGAGTATACAGGCTTTAATCAATCATAACGGGACAGGAACAGGACAGCCTGCATGGGAATGGGATGGCAGCTGCCGGGGGCAGGATCTGGGCAAGAGTGGCTAGCCCACTTTAATATCAGTGCACAATATCTATAGTTAAACAAAATACATGGTATTCAATACAGTAGGCGGAGCTTTTAGCAGTCGCGAAAGATAAGGACTGAATGAGGTAACAAGAAGGCGTGAACAGGGCGTATACATAGACATGTGATGCAGACGTAACAGAATATGTCATAAGGGGGGCGGAAACATAGAGGGGGCTACCTGAGCAGCTGGGACCTCTGACCTAGTGGTGCGCGCAAACTGACAATGACGTGTTACTAGGGAGAACTGGGGGGCTATGACTTCTGCGCTAGAAGAGGAGACGAAAGTCTGGAGTGTCAGAGCGACATGTACCTAAAGCCTATCTAGTATCTGGTGTTTAGAGAACATGTTGATAGAATCCAAAAGTTATCAGGGTAAAGGCTAACAGACACTAAGACTGGTGCATGCATTATTCTACATGTAGTGCGTGTTGAGGAATATTCTATGAATATTAATACAGTATTTCTCTTACATGGAGACATAAAGGCTAGACCATGACGGAAACTATTGATGTGATTCAGTAGCTTAGGAATGCAGAGAAGGAGGGCTGGACTGATAACTAGAATCATAGCATACTCTTGGCAGACTGGCAGGCAGAGCCAGGCCGAGCCGGGCACTGCGAGGCAGGAAGTAAGTGAAGGGTCAGAGATGCAGGTGGGGGCTGTATCGCTCCTCGGAGAGGGTTCAGGAGACAGGAGCTGAATCTGAGTCCGGGCCCTTTTTGAGGCCTAGAAACGGGGACAATTCAATGAATTAACGTGCACACTGTAAAACGTGGCAACGTAGGTTCACATAGGCCTAATACTCGTAGCTTTCACGAGAACTGGAAACTGGCATACTAGAGATGGACACAACTGTAATTGCGTCTTTAATCGGTCATAGAGAATACATATGCATATTAATCATGCACATATAGCATAAGATGGGGAACACGTAGGGACACAGAACATGGCAAAATTTACTTTTCCACACATTCCTCAGATCAATGTGATGATATCCCTGGCTGTGGTTGATACGGGACCAGGGGGAAGGTTTCAAAGGTGGGTTAAAGTAGGATATTAGAAAATATCTGACTTCCTCAGGGGAGATAGATGGCAAAACTTTAGGGGAGTAAGACAGTGAATGCAGGATCACTTACTCCTGGGGTCATTTAGAACACGTAATAAAGTTCTATTGGATTTGGATTTAGGCCAGATCCTTAGCACAAGGGAGGTGGCTTGTGCTCTAAGTAGTGATGGGGCTTTGAAAAGGCCAGGGGAATGGAAAAGAAAGCTTTTAATGTGTAAGGGCAAGGTAACCACCCAAAAAGTGATCAAAAAAATTAGGCAAATATGAAAGCCTTGAAATAACAGACAAAATGTAGAAAGAAGTCAATACATAAAAAGTTTGTGTTTTAAGAGGGGACAATTGGTGACACAGATGCTTTTCTAAATGGCTTTTATATAGAACCCCAGCCTTTTTTAATATATAATAACCCTGCTCTCCCAGGTAACTGTCCCCCGGTGTATAGGGCACTCTCCTGCAAACTGGACGCATGTGATCAGCCACTGTTTATTCATACAGGGATTCTGGACTGAAATATTTCAGTATCTTGTAGATGTAGGGAAAGTTAATTTGGCTCCAACTACTTGGCTTAGAGTATTTGAGTATGACCCGAGACTGGGGCTACCTAACAAGTGGGTAAAATTTGTATATATTGCAACAGCTGTAGCTCGATCCCTCTTACTCCAAAATTGACGAACACAAATAATCCCCTCAATTAAGGATTGGCTACAATAAATGAGACGAGTTAGAACAAGTGAACAGCTATATGCAATATGACACGCAGGAATTATGAAATTTGAGAAACTCTGGGGACAATATTTTCAATCAGAAGATATAGGAGTAGTTTAAGAGCGGAATGATCAAATAAGTTAAGCTTTTCCCCCTCACCCTATTGCTGGCACTAAATGAATTACTGACCCTTCCCCTTTGCCTCTTACGTGGTTTTAAGTCAACTGCATTTATAATGATAGTTTTTTTCATAAGATCGTCTGTGTATTCACTGTATTTATTGTATTTAAATATTAATTTGTATTGAAGACTTATCTATAATTGATGATGAATGTTCACTGTAAGTTATATCTATGAGATTGTAACATCAGGATCCTAATAAAAAAAAATATTTAAAAAATGTCTTTCTGGTATACGTTTCCCCTGTTGATCATGGTCCGTATCTCCTCCTTAAAATGGTGGCCCTGCCCAGACTGCTATACTATGTTACTAACCTGTCCCTATACATTGTGCCTCCCCTCTTCTGCGCGCTCGAGTGTGTCATGAGGGCATTTATATGGAATAACTCTTGTTACCACGTGGCACTTTCCAAACTATACTTGTCCACCGACCAGGAAGGACTGGCAGTCCCGAACATTTAGAAATACTACCTCACCTCACAGCTCCAAAGGGTGGACGGGTTGATGGCGGTGAATCAACTTCCCTGACCTTGGTAGCTCGCATCAATACTCCAACTGTTTCACCCCTGCGCAAGAGGGAGAACATGGAACCTCTACTTCTGGCAGTCGTGCACACCGGTGGTACCATAGAAGAATATACATGTTTGTTGCTACCAGGCACACCACGAGGCTGCCTCATCCCCACATCTGCCATACAGGCCACTTGGCTGGAGGCCGGACTTCACACTTCAGGTGATCCTAATCAAGAGGGTACTTAATACCCTTATGACATGCTAATCGAAGTAAATGGCCTGCACTCAGGCCAATTCTTATTGTATTACTTGCAGATTGCTGGCCTGGGAGGCAAAGGGGGGACATGTCAAATGAGCATCAAACACATTTGACCATCTAGTACTTACATGTCATAGGACAGGAAAGGTGCCTCACTAAATGGTTGCCACAACGCTGCAACACCACACAGCGGTGTTGCTACTGCCCTTGAGTCAACGCTGGAAAGGGAACTTGTTTCACCCCTATACCGACAAAGAATGGGCCCAGATACTGGAAGGCCCCAACCACATTACCCGCAAGGCTAGTTTCTGCCTTATTCTATATAATACGATGCAGAGAGCTGCCTCACCCCAGCCAAAATCAATAGGTCCTTTCACCGTACAGATGCAGCCTGCCCAAGAAGCTGACCTACTCCATATGCTATGAGCCTGCCCGATCCAGAGCACATACTGGCGACCAGACGTTGCTGCGTTATCTGCCTGCACAGGTGCACTGTGCCACACACTTGGGAAGCACATATCCTACATATCTGCCCAAGAAAAAAAACAGCAAAAAGTTAAGTCCCGTTTTCTCGCCCTGGCTAGTGGCCAAGCGAGAGGTAACAAAAAGGTGGAAATTACCCGAACCCCCTAACCCTATAGCCTGGCGAAGTTCACTGTTGGTGTGGGCCAAAGCGGAAAGTTTGGCATTGCATACAGAAGACACACTGGGCCTTCGCAAACTCCCCATAGCTGCGAACGGGATGCTTTACTGCATGATATTCAGAATGAGCTGCCGTTAGAGCTAGACGCCCCGAACACCACCCCCAACAGAGACGAGACCAGAAGAGCCCTGATCAACCCATGCATAGCTGACGTGGAAGTGCCGTACCTGGGGTTGTGTATTTGCTTCCTATAACTGAAGTTAAGCCCGAAGAGCACAGTTACGAAAACAGACGTGGCACTCACGTTTGTCATGCATTAGGGCCAGGAGTATTCCAGTTAAGCTGAGTTCCTCCCATTATTAGTGTTGTGCCCAGCTTCTTCCCCGCTCGTCTCCTATTACTCACAAGTTCAAATTGAAAGGATATGCTTCTAACGTGGTTCAGAGGCGCCCCAGCATAGCAATTGTCATTTCTGACTACACGTTCTTGAACATGGCACATTTAACATATTCGCACAACACAACATCACACGTACACACACAATTGTTATTGCTGTAGGAATTGTACTGTAGATGAGAGGTCACATGCAACATGATGGAACATTATGCATTTAGCACTGCCATTCACATTGTTATGCTGCTTCTTTAACTTGTAACTGTTTCACTATGTTATAGAAATAAAAACAGATTTATCCAAACAATAAAGGGTCTTCGTACCGAAAGGCAGCATTTCGCCGATGAGCCGTATCTAGAGACCTAGAAAGGACTTGTTAGAAAGCAAGTCAATTTTTGTCATTGAGTAATCCAAGGACAACAATAAACATCTGGTCATCAGAGTCCATATCAAGCAGCAACTAGCCATTCTCCAAAGGAGTGTCAGAAAGGGACTCGTGCAAAAGTGACAGGTGGCAGGCCAGACTGAGTAAAGCATCAAGGGCCAGATGTAGGTCGCCAATTACCGGTCGGTAACGGCCGAAATCGAGATGTAGGGGCCAATATTTTACAGATTTGGTAAGTTTACCGAAACGGTAAATTTACCGATTCTGTAAAATACCGAATCGGTAATTTTACCGATTCGGTAAAACCCAGATGTAGGTAGCACTGTTTACAGTGCTACAGGCCTTCAGAAATCGGTATTTTACCACCCAAATCAATTTAATTTAATTTAATTGCGGGTTTATATAGCGCTAGGAATCGACTCCCAGAGGAGTATCTCCACGCTTCGACCGCTGGGGAACCCGTCCTGGCTCACCCTGAGAGATGGTCCCTGATGGGTATCTCTAAGGTGCGACCAAGCATCCCCGGCGGTCTGGGGGGGCCGTTGTGAAGATGAGGCAAGCTGATGCCCAGAGTTGCCGAGTGTGGTTTCTGACTAGAGTAGGCACCGAGGCGAGAATTATCGAGTCCGCTGACCCTGGTCCACGACCCTGCCGCATCGGGAATCGAACCCTGGTCCCGGGCCGTTCTCTGCTTACGGGTCTGCCGCCTCTAACCAGTGAGCCACACTTCTCCACAATTGGGTGTTAAAATACCGAATTCAGGTGTGCATGCACATCTGTGCATGCACACCTGTGCCATGTGACACACAGACATACCCTTAGGGCATGTCTGTGTGCCACATGGCACACATGCCTGTATTTGGGGTGCTAGAGGGTGTCAAAGTGACACCCCCTGCACCCTTGCTGAAATCGGTATTTACCGAATCTGTAAATACCGAATCGGTAATGCCCATTGATTCCTATGGGCTTCAATGCCCATAGGAATCAATGGGCATTACCGAATCGGTATTTATAGAATCGGTAAATACCTAATCTTAACGATTCGGTATTTACCAAATCTGAAATACCTACATCTCCCCCCCCTCTATTTTACCACTTCTTAAATACCGAACAATTATTGGAAAAAAAATAAAACAAGCTGAGACATATTGAATACCGAGTAGTGAAAGCTTTAAAAAGAGCATACAAAATTTAAAAAGACAGTTCCCTTGGAGGTGGTGGGGTCGTAGCCAGTGAGGTTCCATGGCGTATGCTTTCTTGCAGGGCTCCCGTGCAGCTTCCTGTCTGGTGCAGCACCCAATGGTCTTATTGTACCCAAACTGCTGCGATACTTGTTTGGGCTGTGAGAGGCAGTGGAGCTACTTGGGCACTTAAAACAGAAGTTCCTGTGGCCTGCAGTGGTAAAAGAAGACCGTGAAGGAGGTTCACCTTCCGAAACGAGGCCTGGGCTTCCAATGTAGTGTATTCAGTTCATGCCTATTGGTTCCCAATGACACTACAAAGACGGTTTATAGTGGATTCCGAATCCGACTATTGATCCAGAGTGCCAAAGGGGTGCAAGAAACTAGCCACAGAGTGGGGCACTGGTCATAGCATGGCAGCTGAGAGATGAGGGGTCTCACCAAGAGCAGGACTGCACACAGGACTCGGGTCATCTTACATAATTCCAGCTTTCATGACCATCACCAGACACAGCTGGATGCTGCAAACTGTGTCTTCACACTGGCTGCCCAAGGGAAATGAAGTGAAGTGAAAGACACACCCACTACTGCAGCACACAATACCTTGTAAAGAAAATAAGAATAAAGCAAGCATGGACAGGAGGGGATTTCTATTACCCAGATACCATCTTCAGGTGCAAGCTCGGCACAGAGCAATATTACATGCATTGCTGTTCTGAATTTTGGGGAGAGATATGAGGTTAACGAGACCAAGAGAAGAGCTTGAGAGGGCTGTGGTTAAGAAAAGAGCTCTGATCCTCAGGGACAGTCGTATATATATATATATATATATATATATATATATATATATATACACACACACACTTCTGGACTTCTGCCACACCACTCAACTCAGGAAACATAATAAGGTGGATTATATATAGACTGAGATGAAATCTACGCTGTGGTACCTGGCAAAGTTTCGACCTACGTGGGATGGGTATGCCCAGACGTGGATCCCTTGCTCACTGTGCCACTGGATTCAAGCTAGCCTGGCAGAAGAAGGGTGACATACCCTGAAACCGGTCCCAGGATGCTTGTTTCCGGTCCAGGGAGGACCTGGCCTGCAGTTCGGTCTGGACTGTTCCCATGGGGCACAGTGTCAAGACTGATTTGCATATGGCTGGGTCCAAACTGGGGTGGCCTAGTGGGCAAAAGAACAATGGATTTAACCCAGATCTTTTGACTGAGGGAGAATGTTTGCATTGTCAGCATTCCGTCCATCCTTTGTTTGTTGTAACAAAGCTAAGGTTGGTCCCATAAGGAGACACCAGAATGTTCACACAACCAGCAGCAGCTTGGACCTTCTTGGAGTCAACTAAAACTGTGGATAATCCCAATAACGGAAGGCCTGATTCTTGTTCTATCTACTGTTTTTACCCTCCTCAATGTTTGTTACTTGTTGAACACCCACTGGCCTGTTGTAAATGGGGTTTCTATCAAAGTTGGTTTGTCTCCTGTGACTGGAAGTTGCTGTGGGACAATGTGATGTTTTGACTGTACTTTTTCACCTCCCGCTTTTCCAACCACTACCCTGTCTTTGACCATACCCTCAGCTTCCACTGCAGGGTTGTGAGAGCTCGCTATTGCTATTTTTGGTTCTCAATTCTTAAAATGGAAACTAGGAGTATTTGTTTAATTTCATTTCCATCTCTTTGAACTCTTAATACGTTTTGATGTTGTATTAGGTTGAAAAACTTTAATAAAAAAGCTCTTGGATGGGAATTACCACAGGATGGGAGAGGAAGGAGCCTGAAAAGGCAGCAAATATGTTCTAGAATCTCCTCACTACATACCGCAAAGAGAACTGAAATAACTTGGATGGTGAAGAGCATTGTGAGTGCTGGCTGGCATTCCTGCTTTAAGGGACAGAGCTCTTGTCTTCTTGCAAATGCATCTGGCAAAATGTATACTATTAAAATATGCAGGCAGGATGGTTCTGTGAGGTGAATGCTAACCGCCAACAAACACCACGATCTAAAAGTCACTAGTTTCAGTGGACTACTTGAAGGATTTTTAGTCCACACAGTGGATTGAAACAAATGCCTATTTGTGGACTACACTGAAGCACCTTTCCTAGGAGCTTTCTGAACATATGGGTCTTGTGTTTGTGAGAGAAAACACATTTGAATTTAGAGCTTTGAGACACTAGTTTATGAGGAGTCTGGAGTGTTTTGGGCAATGTCCAGGAAGGGAATTTGGAATTTAGATGGTTTCATTTAACACGGAGCTCAGGTGCATAGTATACCTAGGCATGTTTACATATAGAATCACCCACTCTGAAAACATGGCATCCAAACGAAAAAACACATGGGCTTGAGCTAGCAAGACAGATAATTTTACTTCCACATTAATATACCACTCTTTAAAATTCCTCTAGTCTTTACAGTCCAGCAGGGTTTCTGCACTTTACTGAATGACTGCTTGATACAAGTCACGGAAATGCAGCAGGTTCTATTCAGAAAGCTACAGAGAGACATTTTGTTTTGTACGCAGTTTTTGTCTTTCAAGTCTATTAAATAAGATGCCAGTGTCAGGGCCCAAGTTCCGTCCCTCAAAGGGACAAGCTTTTCCATGGTATCGTGAAAAGAACTGAAGACCTGTCAACGTCCTTTCGTGAGGCGCAACTGCTAGTCTGGAAAGTAATTTATCTGCAATAGATGGCACAACGGGCTGGAGTAA
This sequence comes from Lissotriton helveticus, assembly GCF_964261635.1. Classification (NCBI taxonomy): domain Eukaryota; kingdom Metazoa; phylum Chordata; class Amphibia; order Caudata; family Salamandridae; genus Lissotriton; species Lissotriton helveticus. The sequence continues at coordinate 1,684,422,306 of NC_136063.1, read as the reverse complement.
AGTACCATACATGCGCAGGTACTCCAAGGTCACGTAGAGGAGAGTGTCCAGCCAGCACTTATCTGCCGTGTTACTCCTGTCAAGTTTCCATGGCACATGTCTCTGAAAGAACGCATTTGTCTGCTTCACCCTTACATTGATGGCTTCTAATGCTTTATACACCTGGAAGTTTTCATAGCACTCGTTCACCTCGGCTGGCAAGCCTTCTACAGACTCCAGCAGCTTATAGTCCTCTTCTGTTGCTCTTGCCAATGCTTCTTCCTCAAAGAGTGCCAGCCTGTTTGGAAAGCAAGCACTGGAAAAGAAAGGGTAATTCTGGGCAGAGTTAATGGCAGGGGCAGTGCAGCGGTTCAGAAGCCCACCGAGAGCATCTGCTAGCTCCGCGTTCACAAGTTTTACCACTTTATCTTCATAATAATCGCAGTCTCGGTCAGGGACACCTTGCCGTAGGAGAAAGTACCTGAAGCCGTCTACTGTGAACTGCGTGCAGCAGTCCATTGGATCAACTACATTACCAAGGCTTTTCGACATTTTCTGACCATGAACTGTCCAGTGAGAATGCACATAGATCCGCGAAGGTGGCTCCAGGCCAGCTGCCATTAGAAACGCAGGCCAATAGATGGCATGAAATTTAAGAATGTCTTTGCCCACAACGTGATGTGCACCGGGCCACCAGGAGTCATGGGCCTCAGGATAGCCAGCAATGGTGAGGTAATTGACCAATGCGTCTAACCAAACATAGACTGTCTGAGTGTCGTCACCAGGAACGGGAATACCCCACGTCAGACGACCTCTTTCTCGAGATACCGAAAGGTCGGGTAGATCCTCCTGCAGAGCTTGTAGGACCAACTGGTAAAACTTATCCGGATATATTGCGCTTGGGTTGTTCTGAAGCCACTTTAATAGTGGGAGTCTAAATTCTGATAATTTAAACATATAATTTTCTTCCTTGGTCCAGTGTACCTACAAAAAAAAAAGATTTATATTAAAACAGAGCTTTCATACATCATAAGTTGGGTTTGTATTTATTTATCGGTTTATATAGGGTAACTGAACAAATTCGGGAATGAAAGCCGTTTATGGAGCGTTTTATATCCTAGTATTGCACGAGAATAGTTTTATCTACAAATATCAGGGTCCAGCCAAGTAAACGACATACACACCAACAGAAGAACTGTGTGGGAGAGGCAGGCTTAAAGTAGAGAACTGTGCAGTGTGGTGGAGCCAAAGGAGGGGGTAGTTTTGTTTATTACATTCTAATTAAGAGGAAATACCAAACGTTCACAAAGAGTACATTGGAATGATTCAACATTTCATTACTAATTAGTACCATTCAGGAGTTTAAGACATCAAATGAATATCTGCATAGTTTTGGAATTTCATATTTATTTGCTCCGTTATTCAAAAACGCTCGACAGAAAAACCCCGTACGAAACAAAGATGAAGTTAAATTATTGCAAAATACATCACTGTTTAATATACAGCATTACAGGCAACAGGCAGTGTGTGCTTTAATAGTTTGCCCTCCCATGTATCTCTGTCTATTCGTTGTAGAAGTAGCAGAGAAGCGTGGAAATACTGTTTTGCCTATAAGAAATGGCCTTATATTTACACGTATTCTCAAAAACGAAGAGGAGACACAAAAATACCCCAAAACATTTGAAGAAAGAAACATTTACTATTCTAACTATGTAAGATTTGGGAATGCTTAGTGGGAACACCCCGAGATACACTTATTAAAATTAGAACAGTAAATTAGCCGGTCCTCCCATATTTGGGGGAGCTGCATTTATGTCTCGCCTCTTATTTTGAGGGAACGCGTAGCAACTATAGATAGCCTTCCCTATCGCCTGCAACTAAAAATAAATTCAGTTTGAGATCATCTACTGAGCATATGCAACGTGAGCGTGTAATGCAAGCAAGCACCTGTGCCACGCAGACTCGAGTAGTGTGGACTCTGGAAGTATGTCAGCTCTGCTTCCGAGCTGTTGTGCACGCACCACAGACACCCGTGCCTAGTAGAGGAAATGGGGATAGCAGATGGAGTGGTGCAACATAAGGTACACCCACCCTATTATATATATATACTACCCAGACATCTGCCTCGGGTGGCAGAAGCCAGGGAATGACAAAACTCAGACATCTCAGGAACCGCTCATCTTTCTGAAACAGCACGCAAAGGTGTTACATGCGATAATTAACGTAAATTAAAGGCTTCAATTTACACATTCATTGCTGAACATTAGCACCAACCTGATACATCTTTAAAAAAAAACATGCAGCAGCGTCTTACTGATGGCCCGTGAAAAGCTCAATTATCTCTTTTAAATGTGAAAAAGATAGAAATGCGATAGGTACATTTTACTGAAATTCTTTTGAGCTTATGTATTGTATTTATTGGTTTTAAATAGCACTCGCTCGGTAGGGAGCCTACTTCAGAACTAATAAAAACAGACTCATACATTTAATAAACTGTCATTTTTCGTCCTGTGTGTCTAAGCATAGTTGAGACATTAACAGCACGAGTCTGAAATATAAATGAAAACAACGCAGGAGGCGTCTCTTCATCCCTAAATGTATTTATCATTTGAGGAAGGACATTGCGCGATACAGAAATGCATCGAGGGGTGTGATGTACAACGTTGTCTATCTAGAATGTGAACGATTGTCCAATAAAGTATTTCAATCAATCATGCAATATAAATAAAGAAAATCATTTTCAGCTATGAAAAGACAAATGAACCAGTATAGGTTGGGATGACTGAATGCCAGCCACGGATAAAAGAAAAGTTATCAGGGATTCAAGGTGCAATCGCTTAAGAAAGTGACAGTTCTTAAATATTTCTGACAATTTCTTAAACTTTTTATAAACCGCTTTACACTGTTGATGAGGCCTATCAATCAGTGCAAGAGGATGTTCAGCTTTTGGCGTCGTAATTCTGTTTCACCAAGCAAGTAGAACAAACACAGGCTCTACTTCGGTCATATTCAATTTGAGCCGTTGTAGGTAGTCTGGAAGGTCAAGTGTGGCAGTTCTCACACACTGTGTCGTTGTTACTAATTTAAATAGGATGGGTATTTTCCTGTATTTTTTTTTAATAAGAGGGTAGAGATCGGACTTGCTGCATGTCCCCAAACAACGCAGATGAAGAAATCAGAAAAGGAACAAGCATTGGAAATGCAATAGGTCTCGCATTAGGAAAGTTTGAGCTATTGGTATTGTAAATGACACTTTTTTTATTTATGTGTTGGTTTTGAAAGTAGCAAAATTAATAGCTTGGTCAGTTACAATGTCAATAGTTTTAACTTTTGCAAATGTGACACCTATAGCATTTGTAATGCAATGTGTGTTGTATTTACGTGACTTAGATGTCTTGACATTACAAATAACAATGGCTTTTAATTTTGTAAATAATTCATACTTAAATAAAAGTTATCGTAATTTATAATGGCAATAGCTTAAACGTTTGTAAATAACTTTTGTGAAGATTATGTTCAGTGTATTTTATTGTGACGAAAATCCAAGAACATTGCATTTGCACCTACACACACACAGAGCCACACAGATATAGATGTGGTGGTGGATCTGGGGGATATGGTGGTGGTGGATGTGGTGGTGATGGTGGTGGATGTGGGGTGGATGTGGTGGAGGTAGTGGATGTGGTGGTGATGTGGTGGATGTGGTGGTGGTGGATGTGGTGGTGGAAGTGATGGTGGTGGGTGTGGTGGATGTGGTGGTGGTGGATGTGGTGGTGGTGGATGTGGTGGTGGTGGATGCGGTGGTGGATGAGGTGGTGGATGTGCTGGTGGATGTGGTGGTGGTGGATGCGGTGGTGGATGTGGTGGTGGTGGATGTGGTGGTGGTGGATGTGGTGGTGGTGGATGTGGTGGTGGTGGATGTGGTGGTGGTGGATGTGGTGGTGGTGGATGTGGTGGTGGATTTCATGGTGGATGTGGAGGTGATGGTGGATGTGGTGGTGGATGTGGTGGTGGATGTGGCGGTGGTGGGTGTGATGGTGGATGTGATGGTGGATGTGGTGGTGATGGTGGATGGTGGATGCGGTGGTGGTGGATGCGGTGGTGGTGGAAGTGATGGTAGTGGGTGTGGTGGATGTAGTGGTGGTGGATGCGGTGGTGGATGAGGTGGTGGTGGATGAGGTGGTGGATGAGGTGGTGGATGTGGTGGTGGTGGATGCGGTGGTGAATGTGGTGGTGGTGAATGTGGTGGTGGTGGATGTGGTGGTGGTGGATGTGGTGGTGGAAGTGGTGGATGTGGTGGTGGATGTGGTGGATGTGATGGTGGATGTGGTGGTGATGGTGTATGCGGTGGTGGATGCGGTGGTGGATGCGGTGGTGGTGGTTGTAGTGGATGTGGTGGTGGATGTAGTGGTGGTGGGTGTTGTGGTGGTGGTGGTGCATGCGGTGGTGGTAGATGCGGTGGTGGTGGATGTGGTGGATGTGGTGGTGGATGTGGCAGTGGATGTCATGGTGGAGGTGATGGTGGATGTGATGGTGGATGTGGTGGTGGTGGTGGGGGTGGTGGATGTGATGGTGGATGTGGTGGTGATGTGGTGGATGTGGTGGTGGTGGATGTGGATGTGGTGAAAGTGGTGGTGGATGTGGTGGTGGAAGTGATGGTGGTGGGTGTGGTGGATGTGGCGGTGGTGGATGAGGTGGTGGAGTGGGGCTACTTATTTATCCTCCTCAAGATAGGTGGGCCAAAGGTGTTATATGTGCCAATTGAGGTAGCTCAATATTCGTGATTCCCTTCATGAGTTCCCAAACTTGGCCCCAACAAAACCCACAGGGATATTGCACCTCCTTTAAAAAGACCCCTATTGGATTAGTCAAACTTTGCTAAATACACTGCAGTGTAAGTTAGAGCACTGAAACAATTCCTGAGAATTGCCAGGAGCTACCGAATACCAGGGGGGTCCAGATAAAACGAAAGGTTTGAGATATTAATTGAACAAATTCTGACTATTTCGTACTGCCAGGGGCAACCTGCAGTAAAATCTGCCAGAAACGAGGTATCCACCCAGTTATTCCCCAAAATGTTCAGACATTTTCGAAATATTGTGGCAATAGTTGCCTGTACGGTTAATACCCAGCTGCATATTTATCTATACATTTGTAGATTTTTTTTTTTTAACATCATTGCCTTTTAAGTGTGGACTAATGAATGAGGAACAACATTGAATAACAATCGCATCATATTTTGCGTATTTCCGTTTGGTTCCCACCAGCCCTATGCTCTTAATACCCGGCCACAATGTAAAGAGGAAATCCCCCATCTCTGATTCCATATTACCGCAGCGCACTTTGGAAAAGTAACGAAGAGCTGCCGTGAAGGTGCCACTCACGCTTACTCTTCATTCACGTCTCAGCGACGCTGTTAATGGGGCCGAAAGAAAGCAGTACGCATCTTACACCTGACGCATTATTGTTGGGGCGAGATACACACATGCCAACATGTAGTGTTGCTGTGTAGAGAGGAGGGACTTTGCTCACGTTCTTGCTCGTTTTATGGCACATGCCTGGGTAAGCTCTGTAATGAAACGCCAGTGGCACGTGCCTTATTGGTGATTTTATTTAATATATTTATTATAGCATTTTGCTGCTCACATGTTTACTTAACATTGCAGCAAACGCAGTGACGTGACTGTTAAATAATGTAAATACCTAGGCGCATGTGCAGTTTGAACAAATCACCGTGCTAATTAAAGGTGACGTTGACAGCTGCTAAAAATACCAAATCAAGAAAAGAAAAAAAATACCATCCGGTGGAGCCTAATGAAGTGACGACTGCCCAGCTTTATCCATATTCAACAATAACACAAAAAGAGTTTAGGTTTAACACACGCACCACAGTGCAGATGCTTCCGGACTAGTGTGCACAACTACAGAGATTAGATAAACATGACACGATACACCACTGAAGTATGCTCGTTTTCGCTAACACTGCTAACAGACGGAGGGCATTGCTGTGGGGAGGGGGGAGGAGAAATGCGACATGGCGGGCAGGGGAGGGGGCGGAGTGGGGAGAGGGTGTTAAGCAGCAGGGGCCTTTGAAGTGAGCACTTCAAAGGTGTGGGAGGATGCGGCTGAGGGAACAGACGGCGATTTGGTGATGTGCACGCGCATTTTAGGTCAATGCGCAAGCGCATTGACCTAAAAGCCACGGGCACAGCACCAAATCGCCAAGTTGGGTAAAGTCTGTTTAAAGTCTGTTTAAGCCCCTATAGAGCTTCGCCAGCTATGCGCATGCGCACAGCAGGTGAGCCCTAAAAAGGATTCAGACATGGGTTGTCCAAGCCTTTGTATCGAGTTGTTGCAGCATCGCCCATTCCATGGATTGGAATGGGCGATGCGTTCAGTTATACGGCATTTGAATGGAGGGGGCAGTTGCCTTATTGGTCAGGGTCCCACTGAAAAGAAGGCCTGCACACCAGTAGACTGAAGCACTAGGATTTCATAAAGGTAAAAATCCAGGTTCCCCACCGCCAGCACTATCACCAATAAGGCCAATGAATGCTAGTTTCTTACAGTGTAAGTGCTATAAATGTTTAGGGTCATATCTCTGCCCCTGCAGGTATTATGCATTTCTGATTTTTATGTGTTCATCTTGATTTACGAGAGAAAATACAAAAGAGTACAAACAAAAACTTACAAAGGTGTAGGTCCAACTGGATAGAGACCTTTATATGATAACTTCTGCATATCCTAACCCTTCATCACCTCTTAGAATAAGCCTGGACTCCTTGAACATGCTGCCCTTCAGAGAGTCAAAGCGTAAAGGAAGACCCAATACTCACTGAACAGTTAAAAAGTACCAAAAGCCCTAGAACACCAGAAGTAAACCATAGTTACTCACCAAACGACTACCTAATAAACACTCGACTCCCCCAGGAGTGGAGAAAAGAGCGGACATAACTATTGTTATTAAAAAAAACACAGAAACATGTCAAGGCAACACACTGGGAAATGCTCACTGGAGGCAGGGTCCAGCAGAGTTCCATTTCCCAACTAAAGTTTCTGGTTGTGTTGTGTTCAACATGTAAGTTAAGAACAAAACAAGACAAGTTCCAAAATGTGTCATCACTCTTAAGTATGTTTCAAGATACCCCTGTCGCACATGACCTATGGCATGGTTTGAACATGATGGAGATAACTATGATAACTCCAGACAACTTTATCTTATTGTTTCTAGACCATCCACTTCATTGGCATTCATTTTACCAAACTATGAAGAAAAGAATACTGCCAAATCATGAAGAATGGCGAGAGACACCACTAGGCTCATACTTCAATTTACACTTCTAATATGATCCAGAATGCTGATCTAAAATAGCGAAATAAGGCATATATTTACTTAAGGCTACCAATGCAACGGCTTAAGAGGAAACAAGACAGATTAATGAAAAAGACATCATCTTTAAAATAGACTTGACCGTAAACAACTATCTCTCAGATATTCACCTTGGTTGGAAAGAATCGAATTGGTGAAAATGATGACACCAGTGATTATTACAACTGGTTCCAATGAGGATGTCTGATGTTTTCTTCAAAAGAATACAGCCTCAATATTGAATTCATTTGGGCCCATGAAAGATCTAAAATGTCAAAGAAAAAGCACATACTACTACAAAAAAAAGAACGGATCAATTTCCTGACTTGCTCTATCCATCGAATAGCCTTCCTTGCTAGGCAAGGTATGAGCTGGCTATTAAAGGATAGCTCCGATGGGATTACTCCTGTATGCCCACTTTTCTTGAAGCAGAATTACATATGGTTAAACCTAATACCCTATTAAAACCCCTCCTTTGCCTCCAAAATTGAAGTCAATCAGAGTTTAACAGATATGGCAGAAGCACTCCCCAATGCTGGATAGAAAATGCAAACACAAAATGAAACACGCATTCAAAATCCCATTATGGCATAATAAACAATAAAATGAACAGGAAAAGTCTCCATTGGACGGTGATTTGCGAACTAGTGGACCACCACAAGAGAGTAACCCCGGGCGTAGTTCGTGAAGTAGCGCTACGCGTAGCTATGCGACGCTATGCGACGTGCACTTCCAGGCTATGTGTAGCTATGCGAACTGCGTAGTGCACTGTGAAAAATGCTGTTTGCACTGATTGCACAGTGCAGGATGCTTGTCCGCACTGTGCAATCAGTGCAAACTGCATTTTGCACAGTGCAAGCTGTCGTTCTCTGCCACTCGAGTAGATTTCTACTTGAGCGGCAGCTTTCTCAATGCGGACTGGTAGCTTCTCATCGCGAGCGGTCGCGAGCATAAGCGACCACTCGCAATGAGAAACCTGACCTCCCCGCATTGAGAATCTCGCCGGGAGGTTTATTTTCCACGCTCACGATCGGCAACTTGATGTTGCTGATCGCGAATGAGGAAAATGCCTCGCCAAGATATCATTTTGCTTGCTTGCGGTCGCCAACTTGACGTTGAGGACCGCGAGCAAGCAATAAATGACCGCTATGCTACGCGTCTTTGCTAAGTACAATTCGCGTAGTGCGAAGTAGCGCAACCTACGCGAGCGTAGCGTAGTGCTTCGCCCAGGGTTACAAGAGAGATCCATGAGCATATAGATAACTTCAGCAGAAAGATGAATTTTTAACTGCAAAATGGTGTTTTGCCATGTATTAAACCCATTTTTCAGTTTTGTAAAATCTTTCTGATTCACAAAATGGTTTTGACAGCTCATTCTGAATGTGAAACTGAAGGGGACTGAAAGTTGAGCTATGACTAGTTGCGAATCAGAAAGAAATGTATCGCAAACCACTGAAAAGTTGCAGACTCCCAAATAGGAGATAGTTACCCTTATTCAAACGGGAAGTTGTCCCTGTTGGAGAGATTCCCTTTGGAATTGAGTCAGGCAGCTGCAGGGGCAGTAGGCAATGGTCCCCAGGACCACTGTCTATTTGCCCTCAATATTTGCCCAAACAGGATTTTTCAAATCAGCTCTGATTTCTTTAAGAATCACAGGCTGCTTTAAAATGAAAAGGTTTCCTGTTTGATAATGCAAATGCAGGATGGCAGTCTGCTCTTCTTTTCCCAGGCACCATCCCTGTGTTTGTAGCCAATCATAGGGGGTCACAAATAGTGATCTGCCTAATTAATAATCATCAGGCAGATCGTACTGAAGATTTTGCAACATGACCTCCTAGAACGTATGTCGCATCACAAAATTACAGACCGGTCACAGCCAGTGCCCAACATTAGATCATCAATTGTGACCTGTATGTTATATATCGAAGCAAAGGATCTTATAAAAAAAGTACAAGGCCACTGTGGAATGAGAGAGACATGGTTTTCACTACATTCAGGCATCCGCAAAATACATCTACTTAATAAACGTGTGATTTCTAGAGCTCTGCCCAAAATGTGAATCTAAGACCCACAGCAATGTTGATTGAGAAAATGTGGCAAAGTGATCCTACTTCTAACTACTGTGTCTTTAACTTCTATCTTAGCTCTTTCTTTTTCCCACTACTCTATCTCTTTCTTCTCTTATTCGCATCCCAATTGTGTCTACCAGCAGGTCTGTGACTCTTCCAAAGGATTTTCTTTGCCTTTTTCATTAGCAATGTATTTGATGATAGAAGACTATATTCTGGTTCAAGAGCAACACAAGTGATTGCTTATCTGTTAATCATTAATAATAATCATGGTTATCGAATGATCATTCTTTCTGAAGGAATTAGTACATGTTCTAGTATATAAAAAAAAAGATATGAAATAAAAAGGATAACACTTTTTGATCTGCAGATCACACCCAGATTTTATTAGCCTGTGTTGAACTCGCCGGATTAACTCATGGATTAACCATGAAAAACAAGATAGCGCGTCTCTCGCAAAGGATAAGAAATGGTCATAACATAAAAATACTCCATGACAACAGTAAACGCAGGAATGAAAGTAATCACGGTCATGTATTGTTTGTTTTTTCAGACTGAAGTTCTTGCATATTCAGTGAATGCTTACCATGCTTTCAATCAATATGTTATTTTATCCAGTATTTACAGAGCGCTTGTTTACCCAAGAGTATCATGGAACTAACAATACCGGAGAGAGAAATAGAAACACAGGACTGTGACGCCAACCTTAGGGGTGCAACTCAAATGCTTTCTTGAAGAGCTTGGCTTTTAATGCAATCTTGAAAGTTTACAATTCAGTGATTGAATGTGCAGTGGGAGGGAGTTCTATGTAGTCGGGACTAGCACAAAGAATCTGCCACCCGGGACCCTTGATTTGCAAAATCTCTGCACCAGCAGGAAATTGGCTGTAAAAGAATGAAATTCCCGCTTCAGGGCTTATCTCGACACCCGAATGGTCAAAAAAATACAGGTCATGCCATGCAGAGCCTTGAAGACTAAGCAGCACATTTTGAACTGAATGTGTTACTTCACTAGTAACCAATGGAGCCGTTTCAGAATGGGTAGGGTGTGTGATCTGTGATAAGCTTTGGGCACCAACCTAGTCACTGCATTGTGAAGCAGTTGTAGTCTTGCAATGTCTCAATTTGGGCGGCTAAGATAAATGCTATTTGCATAAACTATTCACCTGCCAGTCCGTAGTCCTCTGTGATACAACAGAACGGTTGTAGCTTCTTGAAGGTCCGTAGAATAAAAACACATTTTGAGACCACAGAATTAATTTGCCATCTTAATGAAAGTTGTCGTCGTCTACTATTCCTAACCTATTTACAGCTGGCTTGGAAACTGGTAAAGGTCCAATTTCGCTGGGCCAATAAAGATTGGACCAGGATGCAGAGTTGCCATTAAAAAACACTTTTTCGGTTTCCTCCGCATTTAACTTCGAATAATTACTCCTCATCCAACCACTAACAGCACATAATGTCTTGAAATAAAGACTGAGACGCAGCTTGACCATCAGGACATAGTACTATTTGAGAGTCATCAGCATAATTAAAAAATCAACACCCTCTATTACTCAGTTCCTTTATCGGGGTTGAATGTAAATGTTGAATAAATGAGGTGAGAAGGTCGAATCTTGAGGAACCTTCCATTCAACTCTGACTTCAGCTTCCCTAATCGAGGGCAATTGTACTGCCTGAGTTCTGCTATTCAGAAATGAGGCCATCCATTTATTTGCCGACCCAGATACACCTGCATCCCTTCGACGGCAGAGCAAGATAGTATAGCCCAACATGTCAAAAGGTTACGGACAGTTCAAGCAGCACTAATGCCGAAATATTTCTCATGTCCCAGTCCTTCCTAAGGACATCAATGACCAAGAGTATCACGGTTTCAATGTTATGTTTAGCATAAAAGCCAGCTTGCTGAGGTCCAGGAACAAATGATTACTAAGTTCCTGGGCAACATGCGATTCAAGGAGTGTGGCACATTAACCTGGGTCGTCATCGGGTTTTTATATAGCGCTAGCATTATGGCTTTTTTAAAGTCATCAGGAACTATTCCTATCTTCAAGGAGGAATGTAATAAGACGTTAAGGGGCCCATTATGATAACGGGCGGATCACCACCACCCATATGGCGGTGGCGATCCGCCCGCCAAAAACCTCCGCCCGCCTGTAATTCCCCCCCCACCACATTACCATGGCGGGGGGGGACCCCGGCAGACGGGAAGACCGTCCACCGGTAGGCAATCCGGCCGATTGCCTACCGGGCGGAAAAGCAGATTATATGGTGGCGGTGTCTGATAGACACCGCCATCCATATTTGTATGCAGGCGGGGATGTGCCTTTCCCGCCATGGGAAGGGAGGCGGTTTTTAACATTGGGGGCCCGTAGCGGGCCCCCAGGGATTCTGGGGCGTGCACATGGGGGGTACCTATGGTACCCCTCTGCAGTTCCATGTACAACATGGAAGGCACCGCGCGGTGCCTGTCATGTTGTGCATTGAACTGCATGATGTGCATTTTTAGCATTGCGGCGCCGGTGCTTTCAGCACCGCCTGCCGCAATGCTAAAAATGCGGGACGCGCCCGCCAGTGTGGCGGGCGCCTCCTAATGTGCCCCACGGGACCCCCGCCCTTTTGGCGGGCGGACACTAATGTGCCCCTAAGTGTTTTTACTATGGCAGGGTATATAGCTTGTATTACTCTGGGGAAGCAAGGATCCCCGAGGTAGCCAGATTTAATTTTTTGTCAATAGGTGTTGTAAAGATTCTTGATTGAACGGGGTAAAGATAGCTAACTTTATGCAATCTTTCTTCTTCTTCTTAGCTGACTTCTCAATCCCAATCTTAGGGCTATCTGTATTAGGCTCTTTAATTTGTGACCTTATCTTTTCAATAAAGAACCTAGTCAGATCATTGCAGCATTCTTAAGAAATAACTAAATTGACAAATTCTGTCCATAGACAAGAGCCTCTGCCTGCTCTTAAAGGTTTATCTTTGGGGGCTCTAGGCTTCGCAAACACTTTTATAATAGTAAGCGATCTTGTTTGTGGGATCAGTTTTTTCGGTCAAGCCTAGGCAGGGGCATGAGCAGTCTGGAAGACCTGCTGTAATCCCTATATGGAATATAATCCCAGCTGCTGCTTGCCATTAGGTCACTCCTGCATGACTTTTCTTTGCTGGATCCTTATTGGTTGGCACTCCCAATACATAATTTCAGTTTTACGCTCAGGAGCACTGTCCAACTACAGTTTCCTTACACTGTAAAGTGTTTAGGTGTTCCTTGTTTTATTTCCTTCTCGTTTTATTCCGTGGGTGTCTGTCTGTAGTACCGTGGGGTGTTTATTTCATCATCACGGTGCCTACTTTATGTTTTACACATAACTTTTATGTACACTGGCACCGCGCTTCATGTTTCAGCACGCTGCTCGCTTTCATGTTTCTTGTCTATTTTGATAGCAGAAGGAATGAAATAGAGATTTCAGCAGCTGTTCCCTACGCCTTAGATGACAGCAGCGACTTTGTTTTTTTAATTGCCGTCAACTCCATTGCAAACCAAAAAGAAATTGTCATTTAGAATGCCAATAGCTCTAACTCTCCCAAATGCAAGACCTATTGCATTGCAAATGTTTGTTATATTTAGTTAGAGCTTTCTTATATTTAACTTTACAAATGTCATCGTATTTGTTTCGTCACTCTGCTTAGGTGCAGTTTAGCTTCTATTAAATCTTTATAAAACGAAGCAGCAGATGGCCTTGGTTTCATTTTCCAACTGCTAACAGGTGGAGCAAACTCACTTTCTATCATATAAAGCCAGTTATTAAAAACTTGAACTGCTTCAACAGGATTATTACTAAGTAAAGGATTAGTTTCTTGAAAGGCCTCTACCATCCTCTCTTTTTTAATCTTAGCTGACTTAATCACCTGTCAAAAATAGGGTAACTGTTTCCAATTTTTTCGAAGAGTTCGTACTTCCATCTGAACGATAGGATGATCAGACCAGGCATAGGGGTCTATAGTCTTTTAACTGCTTACTGGGAAATTGCAGCATTGTAACTAGCGTGAACAGGGAGCAAGAAGGGAGGATAGTGGTAAAGTGATAGAAGCAATCGTGGGGGAAGGGGCAATGAAGAGGCAGGAGGGCAATGACGCAGAGCAAAGATAGGGAGTGGAGAAGAAGAGATAAAAAGGACTACTTCTTAGCTCATCTCCAAAACCTATTGGGAACTGTACCACCTTCCTCAAAACGCAGTGGGCTTTCCGCCCAGCCAAGGAATAGCAAACCACGAAAAACTCAGGAAAGCGCCATAGCGGATCCAAAGTCCACTCTCTTTCTATACTTCTCTGTATTGTATTTATTTTTTTATAGTATTTATGACATCAGGTCTCCCAGATGACTAAAGCAGCCCACAGCGAGACCTAAACATATCTAAGTAGCGGAGCAGAGCACTTTTGAGCATGGAGTGACTCCTCCATTTGGCTAATGGAGATTTATTAGTGCTCTAGGTGGTGTGCAGGATTCCTGAATCCTCTTGAACTATGAAGAGCTGTTCTACTCATAGTTTAATTGTGAATGGGGAATCATTTAGCGGGCAGTTTCCAGTACTCATGAAACAGGGTGAAATTCAACAATGCATGAAATAGCACTCACTTCTAGCCCAAAAATAAGCAAGTCCCACAATGGGGAGAAGGGGACTTGATGCATCTGTTAGGAGCTTTGTCAAATGAAGATAACTTTTCTCGACCGCATATGTTCTTTACCTGATGTCTGCTCTCTGTGGACACTTTCACGATATTGCCCTCTTTGTCCGAAACATCCATGACTTGAGATTCAGTGAGGAAACTCTCATCGGGTGTTGAATACCATCCTTCATAAACCCCTTTATAAATAAAACCACTTTGACGTAAAACGGTCCAGAAATGTCTCACGGCTGATCTGTGACGCTGCTCGGTAGTCCGGATGTAATCCGTGAAGGAGATACGGAGATGGTTAAAGACATTCTTATACTGTTCCGAGACTTCATCACAGAACAGCATGGGGTCTTTTCCAGCAGTCTCCGCAGCTTGTTGAATTTTCAACCCATGTTCATCCGTGCCTTTAAGAGAGATAAAAGTTAATTCACACTTTAAGAGACTGAATCAAAATACTTAATTTTTAAAGTCACATATTACATTTTCTGACTACGTCACATCTAAACAGTTATGCCTACGGAGAGGAGAAAGGTGTAATAGCTTGACAACAATGCAATAGGCAACTATGATAAACATGATAGAACATTTGAAATATACACACACCTATCAGACATACTACAAGTCAAAATAGGATACCTAGATTTCATCAAATTACTTTGCCTTAAGGTTACATTCAGGACAAACGTGGTGGGTGAACATAGGAAGGTGGCACCCTCCCCCACTTCAAAAGAGAGGACAGGGTCTCCTTTAGCCCGAAAAAACAGAAGAGGATAGTGTCCTCTTACTTGTGGGTTTGGGAGCTTTGGGAAATGAAGTGCATATTACTTACCAGTTATCCTTATAACTACCAAGCTTACTTCATTGTCCCAGGCATTACCTCTGTGAGGTGTTATGACATGACAGATTGACCCTGCCAACTACCAGCATTCATTTCTAATGAGAAGTTGCTCGTCCTGAAATAACCATTGCCCACCAGACACTATGAAGAATGCATGCGCAGGGGATATTTCTGGACAATAGTTGAGCTCTGCATTTTGCTGGTGAAAATACACAATAACGCAATTAGTCCTAATTTACAGTCCGATCGACACAAAAAACATGCTGATAACACAGTTGAGACGGAATTTTAACACACAGAGATAGGAAGATGTGATCAGACTGTTCTTTCTAGATTAATACTTGGATGAATACAGTGGAGTTCGTTTTTTACCCCCATTCTAGGTCATATTTGTATTGTGACCCAATTTATATAGCAACACATTTTTTTATGTAATCAATTGAAAGGTATCCTTGTGTGTTAGCATTAAAGCAGCCATTTCAGATGAGCATCAACAGGTCCTACAAGGATTAAAACACAAGTTGCTCTCAGTTCCTGCAGCTGCAGATTGCCCACAATGGACAATGTTTCATACTAAATTCAGAGGTGGGCACTGGGTCTGCCACTTGTTGGAGACGAATCAAGGACTCTGGGGTTGAGCAGTTATTTCCGAGTCATTCCTTTCTGGCACTGGGAACACAGGTTGAAGTGGATGGCAACTGGTATACAAGGCTTTACCTTAAGTATGCAATAGCCCCAGATAAATCCAAGTGGCTCCTGATAACAGCAGAAATTACCAGCACCCAAAGGCAACTTTCAGGTCCTGCAATACAAAGCCTTATTTCCACTACTACCAAAGCATAATAAAAATTGACCAAAATTAATTTATGTCAAACTAAGCAAATACCAAATGCCTCCTACACACACACCAAGATACTCAGAAACATCACTATTCAAATTACTTACCTTATCCAAGACAGAAACAGACAGGAGATCCTTCCCAGTGTGGGACCTCTATACACCAGACCTTGGTACATCGACATATCCAGAAATCTGAAACCATCTTACATTTTTGGGAAAACACCAAAGCATTACTTTTTCCAAGGACTCGCCGAGTACCCTGTTTAAACGGAGGGCACAGACTCAAATAACTCAGTCTACAGAACTCGAATCCATTGAACTTGCTCCAATGCTGTTAACTCATCCAGCATCAACACTGATCCCACAATAAAACATATACCCGCACCTTCACTAACAACAAACGAAAATTCTGCAGGGCCACCTGCATGCTAGAACACATAACCTACTCTAGGAGAATGAGGCATGGACACCGGGATAAGATGAGAGAGTCTTCAGGGTAAAGACTAAGTACTGTACCTGGCCTTTATGGATTTGTCAAAAGCCTTTGACTATGTTAATTGATCCAAACTATGGCTGTTGTAGCTGGACCTAGATGTGGAGTTGTCATTGGTTAACTTTCTGCACACACTACATGAGATCAGGAAGCAAAGGTTCAGAATGGCCCGTCAGGTGAATAGTAGGACTGTTTTACCTTAGCCAATGAGGTGCACCAGGGCTGTATTCTGGCCCCCTTGCTCTTCATTATTTATATTAACAATTTGTGTCCTGCCTTAATTAAAACCACGAGCGACATTCAGAGGATTTCCCAAGTGCCAGTACCGGAGCTGCTTTACACAGACTACGGAAGGATGTATGACGTCACAACGCAGGCTATTACAATGCCTGCCTTTACAACGCGGTTTTTACTTCGCAGTCCATTACAACGCATAGCGCTTTGGGGTGCTGGAAAGTGAATAGTTGAATTTACTATTCCAACTCCAGTCCCCGTGGACACTAGGGAAGGTTATTGGATAGTAAATTAACCTATTCCCTATCCTAAAGCGCCCCCCAGAGCAATGCGTTGTAATAGTTTGCGTTGTAATGACCGCGTTGTAATGGTAGTGCGTTGTAAAAGTTTCGTTGTAAAGGTTGTTCACCACTACGGAATAATAGAAAGGGCCTTTCTTAATTTACGATTGACTACAGAACAGTGGGTATCGAACCAATGTGGGTCTAACTCCTCATTCCTGATCGGCTGTAAAAGTAGTTTTTTAATACTCAGACTAAGGTAAGGTAATCAAAATAATCTAACATTGTATCCCGGCACATCGCGCAAACAATTCATGAAGGCCATTTAGTGGGTCTTGAACAGCGTGGCAAGGGTAACCCCTGGATCTTTCAAATGTCAAACAAGTCTTAATCCATCACTGGTGTACGGGATGATAGATAGTGTGGCCTCAGGGGGGTGGTTTTAAGCACTAGAAAACGACCTACTGCATGCAAGGCATTGTAATCACCTCATTCTGTTGCTAATATGGCACCATGCGAATACCACGATGAAAACTTTCTTGTTACTAAATATATAAAATTGATAATCGCGGCCCTAACATGCCCTCTATAAGAAGCCATCTATATTAAACAATTAAACAAGGTCAACTAAACAATGCAGAGCAAGGATCCTGATTAACTCCTCCCCCCTGCAGTTGGATTTCATCCAACGTAGTACAGAACTATCTGTGCCTGTGCCTTAACCTTCGTGGCTGCTGAGACAAATGATGTGGTCTATAGAAAAAGACGAGGGGAGCCAAGTTTATTTTTGGCCGCTCTTCTTTCCCACTAAAAGGTCCAAACAGAAGAATTTGCACTATAAAAGGAGATTTAAAATTAACAATAATGCAAAGGGGCTGAATCCACACCCTAAGTTTGACAGAACTGGGTTGCTGTATCTGGTAATGTCTTTTTATTACTGCAGATTGCTCGCTTCATTTTCTTTTTTGCTGGGACAGGGGAACTAAATGCTTAGTCCGAGAATAAAATGGTGTGTCAGAGGTTCTAACAGAGACGGACGTGCCTTACTGCCAATTGCACTATTACCAGGTAGACTATTACCCGAAACCACAACAAGGGGATCGCCTAAATTCCCCTCATTGTTAGTAACAGGGGACATTGTACCCATATTCTACGAGAGCTTCCACTCTGTGAGCGGAATTTCTATGCTTTTTACCCTGTGACTCTTTTGAGCATACAATTGACCGAAGTGCTTTTTACCTGTGGGGTGGATCCCATTTGGATCCCAGTGTTTTTTTTCTTTACCATTGAAAACTGAAATAAGTGAGCAACCGAACACCCTAGTAAGAATGTGCAGATAAGGGTTAGCTTCAAGACGAGGGATTAGAAACTATATGGCAAAAGAAATCCAACTTCAAATAATGTCCTAACCAGAACAACCACCAGTACCTTGATTTTTTTTGTGAAATCTGTTTATTGGCATTTTTAACAATTTAGCAATGAGTGGCATTACATGAACAATGTGGGTAGCAAGGACATGATGATGGAACACGCATTTAGTTCATGTATAGGACACAAGCGCCCAGTTATGTCCTCTGGTGGGAAACAAGCATTAATACGCTTCCCCCCCCCACAATAAGGAAGGGGAACAAGGTTTGCCTTCCCAACCCAATCTTAGATGAAAAGCCCGTGCAAAAGAACAAAACAACTAACTGCGACACTGTCACCAAAGTACAAACATCCTCGTTTGCCCCCTTTCTCAATCCCCTCCAGCCCGTGTCCCCCCTCCCCCCTCTCTCACCATGAAACCCACATGTGTTCTCATCAGGTGTTACTTCGCCCCGTTGTCGCGCAGTGCTCAGGAGGGTGTGTCTGGTGCGGCGCTCTCTACGGCCCTGCCCCTCTCGCGCCAGCTGAGCGCCCCGCTGCCCCCTCCCCCGTGGCGGCCCCCGCCTCCTGTAAGGTGTTCAGCATGTGTTCCCACCTGTCCGCCATAGGTTCCTTACGCAGTCCCATGATTTCCTCCCTCCTGATGGCTGTCCATTCCGCGCGAGCCCAAGACGAGAGCGGCAGGATCCACGCCTTTGTGATGGGTGGGTCTCTTGCTTTCCATCGTTTGGTAAGGAGTCTTACTGCCGTCACCATCCCCAGTTCAAGGAATCTGGACGACGCTTTGTCCTTAGGCGGCCTCTTAAATAGGTGCAGGAGATACTCGGGCCAATTGCAGGGAATGACGCGGCCAGTGCTCCGTGCGAGTAGTGAATGAATGTCCCTCCAGTAGGTGCCAAGGTTCGGACAACACCACAGGATGTGGAGAAGATCTGCATTCACCTCTCCGCACCTGGGGCAGGACGCGTCGTTCTGTGGAAGTATTTGTTTATTGAATCGGGGGTTAGCTAGGCCCTGTGCACTATATACACCTGGATTTGGCGGAACCTCATATTTCTGGGGATACGGACCGGGCTTTTAAGAAGCTTGCTCCATTCCCTATCCGCCAACGCTCGCCCCATATCTCTTTCCCATTTAGCCCGTAGCGGGGCTAAGTCCTGCTCCGTGTGCGCCCGCAGGGACGCAGCAAACCATTTAACTAAGTGCCTCCCGCTGCCCATAACATGCAGGTACTGCACCGTCAAATGCTGCGCCGGTTCGTCTGCAATATCGCCCCAGCGGGCCTCCATATGCGCAGTTA
Source organism: Lissotriton helveticus (assembly GCF_964261635.1). Taxonomy (NCBI): domain Eukaryota; kingdom Metazoa; phylum Chordata; class Amphibia; order Caudata; family Salamandridae; genus Lissotriton; species Lissotriton helveticus. The sequence goes on along the minus strand of NC_136063.1, from coordinate 1,684,402,863 downwards.
GGGACCTATGCGTCAGGAAACCCCCTGGGGGAAGCCCAGTGTCCGCAACCAGTGTCTCATAGGGTATTAATACTCCATCCTGGTAGAGATCGCCCAGCATCTGGAGTTCCGCTTCATGCCATTGTCTCAGCATGGAGGGGGTAAGCGTCCCCCCACCTCCGGGCGAGCCCGCTAGGGGCACCGCCGGCGCATACGGGCGCACCCCCCTCGTGAGGTACAGGGCCCTGCGAAAGCATTTGAACGCTACCGCCAACAGCGGAGGGGTGGGTCGCGTCGGCGCCGCCAGCGGGTGGAAAAGGGCAGTAACCCGCTCCAGCGTGTATGGTGGGTCTGTCGTGGCAGAATCCTCCCTGCCTCTGTCAGTCAGCCAACGGGAGACCCACTGGAGCTGCGCCGCTAGATAATAGTGTTCAAAGCAGGGGGCGGCCAGGCCGCCCCTGTCCGCGGGCAGGAATAGCTTCCCGAGCACCAGGCGGTGCCGAGACGCACCCCAGATAAAGTCTCTCAAGAGCCTATTGAGGCTGGAGAAGAAAGACGCGGGCAGGAAGAGTGGTAAGGTCGCGAAATAGTAGAGGAGGCGTGGGAGCATCACCATTTTAGCAAGGGCCACTCTGCCTACGGGCGACAACGGGAGCGTGGACCAGAAGCCTATTTGAGCTCTGAGCGCCGACACCGCTCTTCCCAGGTTCCCGTCCAGTAGATCCGCCTGCCGAAGGTAAATCTGGATTCCAGGTATTTGAAAGTGGCCGCCTGCCATTGGACTCTTGTGCCGTGGAGGCAATACTCTGGGTCTACCTCCCCCTCTCTAAACGCGTACAGGCACGACTTACCCGCATTGACTCGGAGCCCTGAGAGATCAGCGAAGCGATTCAGCAACGGGGCCAGTAGGCCCGGTATGCGACTCACGTCGCGGACAAAGACCAATAAATCGTCGGCGTACAACGACACCTGGTGGACCCCGTCGCCGAGAGGGATGCCGTCTGCCAGATGTTGTCTCAGGGCCGCAGCCAAGGGCTCCATCGCCAGGGAGAAAAGGAGCGGCAATAGGGGGCAACCCTGCCGAGTACCTCTATTGATCGCCTCCGAGACATACGGCCCCATCCGGACACGGACCACGGGATTTGTTATACAGGAGCCCCACCATCTGCAGAAAATTGTCGTCTAAGCCATATGCCTCTAACACTGCCGACAGGTATCCCCACTCCAGGCAATCAAAAGCCTTTTCCAGGTCAAGCACCAGGCATCCCGCCCTTGGCCAAACTGACGTTGCCTCCGCCGCCACCCGGAAGTACCTCCTGAGATTCAAGGACGTAGACCTTGCCGGCACAAACCCATTCTGGTCCGGGTGCACTAAACGCTGAACCACCGGTGCCAGGCGCTCCGCAAGAAGCTTGGCGAACACCTTGTAATCGGTGTTCAGCATCGCCAGCGGGCGGTAGGAGCTTAAGGATATGGGGTCCCGGTCAGGTTTAGGTAAGGACACTAAAAACGCTTCCCTCATGGAAGGCGGGAGCCGGCCGGCATCCACAGATGCCTCATACACCAGGCCCATCCTTGCCGCCTCGGATTCCTGCTAGCCACGCATCATTGCTTGGCTGCATTCACTGTACCTATCGACAACTGTCCTGATGACGATCCCGACTAATGGGGATCGAAACGCCGTCGACCTTTCAGCTTGAATTACATGACGCATATCACGCCTAGTGCTCCTAAAGAAATAATTGTTTTCCAAGTGATTGTAACTTGTTTTTGGAGCCTTTGATTGATGTATATACTTGGTTGAATGCGCCGCCAATGCTGTTCTTAAAGCACTTGCACGCTCACTTCACCAATTGTACATAGCACCTTGCACCAAGTGTCACTGGGTTGTCATAAGATCTGGTCTTTACAGTGCTGTCTTAACTGTAATTGCTTATGAATAATTTCCCTTTCTGTTCCTTGGTGAATAATACTACCTTTCTCTAAATCAATTGACTCCTTGTTTCTGTTCCTTCTGTAATGCCTATGGCATACATTTTTGAAATTGTCTCTGCATAATACCTGTTGGGAATTGTTCTTTCACACATCATACACCCGTAAGGCTTAGGCACCAGGATGTCGCCGTTTGCTTTGTAATATTCAACCGGCAGACCGTCCGGCCCGGCGTCTTCCCAGACGCCAGCGCGCGGACTGCATCCCCCACCTCTTCCAGCGTCAGTGGTGCACCGAGTTCTTCATTTTGGCTGTCCTCAACGAGAGGCAGTGTAATCGACTCCAGAAACTCCGCCAGTTGGGGCGTGCGACCAGTACTTCGCAACCTGTAGAGTTCCCGGTAGTGATCCGTCAGCGTTCTGTGGATTTCGCGCTGCGTGTACACCACCGGCCCAGCAGGAGAGCGGAGCGCGCCAATCGGGGCCACGCGGTCAGTGTTGCGGACCAGCCAGGCCAGCAGGCGGCCGGCCCGGTCTGCCTTTGAATGCGTCCTGGCCGTGTGTGCTGCCTAATTGTGGCACCGCAGCCGCTCAAGCAGAGCTGCGTGCTCCCCACGAATCTCCCCCAGTACACGTGCGTGCTCCCCTGTGCCTTCTCCCTCCCTTTCATAACGTAGGAGGTCAGACTCAATACGGGTCAGGGACTCAGACACCTGCGAGCGGATATTCCAGGTGGCACCTAGGCAATGCCCACGCATGGTCACCTTATGAGCATCCCATTCCACCCCCGGGTCACTCGCTGTGCCCTCATTCTCTTTGAAATAGGAGAGGAGGGCTGTGCCCAGGTATGACCTGAATTCAGCGTCTTCCAGCGCTGCAGGCTGTAATCGCCAGGTAGGCACCGGGGGTCTGTCCGCCCCCCAACTGAGGTGGAAGCAGAGAGGGTTGTGATCTGAGTGGGTCCTACCTAAATACTCTGTTTTGGACAGTAGCGGGAGGAGGGACCGGGAACCTACTACACGGTCTAGGCGGACTGTAGGCTGTGCACAGCTGAGTAATACAAATATATTCTGTCCGCAGGATGTTGCTTGCGCCAGAGATCGTGTATGTCTCAGTGTAGTAACCAGTTCCTAAAGGCCTGCGCTGTCGAGGTCGCCGCCGCTGCGCGCAGGGGTGGGAAGGAGCGGTCCAGGTGCGTGTCCAGGACCATGTTGTAGTCTCCGCCCAGCAGCCAGGGGAGGCCCGAGAAACTCTGAAGGATGGGGTTTAGGGACGCCAGGAAGGCGGGCTGGTCCGTGTTAGGGGCATAAACGGAACCCTCTCCTGTCCATTAAGCCTCCCCCGGACGAGGGCGTACCGACCCGTCAGTATCCACTTGCGCGCTTAGGCATACAAAGGGGACACCAGCTCTCACCCATACCAGCGCACCGCGTGCATGTGAAGAGTACGTGGTACCATATATCTGCCCCCTCCATCTCCTGCGGACCCTGTCCAGCTCCGCCCGTGACATGTGGGTTTCTTGGAGGAGCGCAATCCCCACCCTGTGTCGCTGCATGTAGGCAAATATTGAGTATCTGCGCGACGGGGTATGCATGCCGCGGACGTTCCACGTCATAATAGTGGTGCTCGCCATAGCGTGTGGTGGAATACAGTCAGCTGGGGGGTTGGGAGGGTCGTTCCTCCAGACCGGAACAACCACCAGTACCTTGATGAAGGGGCCCAGCCCAGCCTCCTCTGGGCATGGATGGACCCACCCTTGGCCTGGGCCATACCCAGGCACTACCCGCACTACGGGAGACCATGTCCTCCTTTTAAAGCACCTGACTGGGGCTTAATGCAGTACGACAGTGTCTCCCTGCACCTCAGCCCTCTGGTCGCTGTAGTCCTCTGGGCACCCGCAGGACTGAAAAAAGGCCCACACTGGGGGAAGATAATGTCCTCCTTTTAAAGCTCCTGCCTGGGGTTCAATGCAGTGCCGCTGTGTCTCCCTGCTGCTTAGCCCTCTGGTTGCTGTAGTTCTCACCACCAACAGTATTCGTGCAGTCGCATCACTGAGGAAGCCAAGCGGTGACAACAAGAGAAACACTATTGGGCTAAGAGTTGCAGGATTGGGGTGTAACTAAAAACTGAGAATTGGGAGCTTTAGTTTTAACCCATTCTTCCTTGAAGATGGTCCTTCTTTTCTACATTTTTTAGTTTGGTTATATTGTACATAGGGTTATTTCAGTTTTGATATATATTTATTTATTTTGATTATATTTTAAATAGTTTTTACACTGCCCATTTGACTGCTTCAGGACAAAACTAAAAGGTACATATTAAGCACTCCTAAATCTAAATATAGTTTGTAATCGGAGTGCAAGATTACAAATATGACTGAGTGAGATTGTCCCATAGGGAAACCTAGTGCCTGGGAAGACTGGTTACCCCTTCTTAAAGTTGGAAAAAGTCACATAAGCTAACTTGTAAAAGAAATACCTGTATGATTTGGAAATATGTTATTGTGTGCCATTCAGTACCAAAAACGTGCTGGGCGAATCTTCCTCTTTAATGCACCGCCATCTTTTCGAACAAGAGACATCTGTTTGTGTTTCCTCCTTTTGCCACTGATCCACCCTTTCATTCTGAGCACGATAACCCAATGTAAACGGAGATAAGATAATTTACTGGATATAGACTTCAAGTATATAAAGTTGATGATCTTCACCAGTATTATAAGAAAATTGTTAAAATGTTACTTCATAAAGAATCATTTAGTAGTTCTCTCTTTAGTCTACCTATCCAATAGTGAAGAAAACATCACTCACAACTTGAGCTGCACTACTTAGAGCGGTTCTGTCCCGCGTTGTGCCATATTTTCCTCCAACCCTCGCTTGACACTGCGTAGGTGGTACAAGCAGAAGGGCTTAGCCCAGTGTCTTTGTTTAGTGATACGGACCGCGAGTGCTTTATGAGCAGAAAGACTTAGTCCGCTTTGAGGGTAAAAACCTCAATAACCATCTCAGAGCACCAACGAGTGGGCTGCCATTTATAAACACTTGTAGGGTGTAGTTGGTGTTCTCACCCTTCAGTAGGCAGTCCCAAATGGACCACGATTACTCACCCTCATGTACCACAGAGGAGGTATGGTCCCCCCCCACCTTCCTGCATAGATGGACAAGCTCCTCACCCAAGCCATTTCTCAGGCGCTTGCCCCTCTGCAGCAGAGTGTCGCCAAGCTGTCGGCCCAGGTATGCAAAAGCACAGGGAAACTGGGGGCAGGTGGCTGGGTCTAGTGGGGTGACCACGATTCCCACACGTAAGGCTGGCAAGCGTGACGCAGGGCACCTGGAAGGCTTTGGCCGTCTGGCTGAAGTTTTCCATAAGAGTGCGCGCACGCTGAAGGGGGCACCCTACTGGGAGAGACACACCCAGGGGAATGGGCGACAACTTCGCAACTGACTTTGACCCCAAGGAGGTGTTCCCCAATTTGGGGGAGGGTGACAGAGGATGATGACGTTTCCTCCGATGAGGCCCAGGACTCAGGCAGATTCTGGCATCCACATTTGAGCAATTCAGAATCATATGAGGGAAACCCTGCCCCTAGTGATATGTTTTGTTTTTTTTAAACTGTTTTTATTGATTTTATAAACACAAACAACTTGCAAGGAACAAGGAACAGGAGAAGACATCATTACAAATAACGTTGCACTGTATGGTGTGTGAGCGGGAAAGGTCAACCATTGAGCAGAAGGGTTATTAAAATAAAGAGTCTCATGTGGGGGAGCAGAGGAGCACAAAATAGTCTTGTACATAGTAGTAAGTGGAGGAACCAACGGGTTATGGGGACACAGGTTCAATATCCGGGTCTGGGAGAGGGGGGGTACATATATCACCACGGTAAGAGTTCCATTGAGTCCATATCTTCCCCCATTTACGGGGCGTACCACGAGAAATATACACAGTTTTTTCCCTGAACATGCACCAATCCATATTTTGTTTCCAATTCCGAATCCCGGGTGGTCCCGGAGCACCCCAAAGTTGCGCAATATCTCTCTTGGCTATCATGTTGCCCAAGGTCACCCATCGAAGCTGCGACACATTATAGTCGTTCGGCTCCCACACATTCAGCAAACATCTCCTAGCCTCCGGCATCGATCGCACACCCGTAACCTCACTCATCACCTCATGCACACGGGTCCAGAATCGCACTATTTCAGGGCATTCCCAAATGATATGCAGAAATGTGCCCAGGAGACCGCAGCCACGCCGGCACAAACCATCCACAGAAAAGCCCATGTGTATCAAGCGGGGACCAGTCACGTACACTCTATGTAGGATTTTAAGCTGAACAAATCTAAGGCGCGCCGGGATAGCCACCTCTTTAGGGGAGGAGATAGCCGCTTGCCAGTCCTCGTCGTCAAGCTCCAGCCCATCGCTAGTCCAGACCTCTCTAAGACGAAGCAGGAGATCGGATCTGGAGTTGATGAGTTTTTTATAAATAAGCGAAATAGTACTATCAGGAACATGTCCGTCCAGTACCCTATCTTCAAGCGGGGACGCTTCCGGTATCTCAACTCCCGGAGGGAAGACCGAGATTACCGCGTGACGGACCTGCGCATAGCGAAAAGACTCGCGATCACCCAAAGCGTACTCGGCTTTCAATTCCTCAAACGTTTTAATCCTCCCTTTGGTCCAAACATCATCCACCCTACTGATGCCTATCAAGTCCCACCTGTCAAACCCCTTCGATTGCCAGAGAGATCCAAGTCTATCAGATGCATACAATGGGGTGGCACGAGTCAATTTATCAGACCACCCAAGCGCCATGGAGGCATGTCTCCACACTTGGACAGCCGTCCTAGTGGGGCCCGTTACATTTCGAGGGGTGAGCCTGGAGTAAAGGGCTCTATTATAGTCACCCCCTGGCAATAGCCACTTATCCATCTCGAAGGCTGGGTTCGGTGAAGGGCCGTACATAAAGTGATTTATCGCCCCCAATTGAGACGCCCAATAATAGCGACGGATATCAGGTAAGGCAATTCCCCCGTCATACCACGGGAGCGTCAGTTAAGCAATGGCGATTCGGGATCTACCTCCCCACACTAATTGTCGTTGTAGGGTCTCAATCTCACGGAAATATTTGGCCGGGACTATGTCAAGTGTGTTTTGCAACGCGTAGAGGAAGCGGGGCAGCGACATCATTTTGAACAATGCCGCTCTACCCAGGGGAGAGAGAGGAAGTTTCCCCCAAGCAACAACATCTGCCCGAAGGCGCTGTAGAGGGGGCAACAAGTTCCGGTCAAACCGCAGTTCAGGCTTCAGAGTGATAAAAATGCCTAGGTATCGAAATCCATCACGCGCAATCGCTATGGGGCACCCACTGGGCAAAAGAGGAGTGTCTCCCGACAGGACGTATATACAGGACTTCGACCAATTAATGACAAGAGCCGAATTTTTACGAAAGGACGTCAAGACATCAAACAGTACAATGAGGGATTTACGGGGAGATGTGAGATACAGCAGAATATAATCCGCGTAGAGAGATACACGGTCTTCAAACTCCGAATTCCATTTAATGCCCTTCAGGGACGGTTCCCACCGCAACCAAGCCGCCAGTGGTTCCAAGGCAAGAGTAAACAACAAAGGGGACAGAGGACAGCCCTGTCGCGTTCCCCTGCCCAATGCAAAGGGAGCAGAGACCCGACCATTTACCACCACCTGAGCGATGGGATCGGTGTAAAGCAACCTGACCCACCGAACGAAGTCCGGACCAAAACCAAACTTTGCAAGAACCGCCCACAAATATGGCCATTCTATAGTATCAAACGCCATCGTAGCGTCCAAGGACGCCAAGATGGCGGGCTCACGTAGTGTCTCGGCTCGCGCCAAGACGCCGTGCAACCTTCGGGGATTAAGTGCCGTGTTGCGGTGCGGTATAAAGCCGGACTGATCAGGGTGAACAAGGTCCCCAATGACAGTCGCCAAACGCGTCACCAGCAGTTTGGCCAGGATTTTAGGCTCAGCATTAATCAACGAAATGGGTCTAAAAGAGGCACAGCGATCCAGAGGCTTTCCATCTTTGTGGATGACGACTATAGCAGCCAGTCTCTGGTCCGGCGGGAGGGAGCCCACCTCCAAAGACTCGAGAAACATCGAGCGTAGGTGCGGGGCCAGCGTGTCCGGACGCAGTTTATAGAGCTCAATGGGGAGTCCATTAGGGCCCGATGCCTTACCGGATCGGACCGAACGGATGGCAGCGGCGATCTCCTCCACACTAGGCGGCGCATCTAGAGCATCCCTATCAATGTCAGACAATCGGGGAAGTGCGATATCCCGCAATAGCAAGTGGGAATCCTGCTCAGACCGATCAGACACCGGGGAATACACCTCGCGGAAGTAGTCCGCAAAACATGTAACCACATCAGCAGGGTCAGTATAACACTCACCATTCTCCGCAACAATCACAGGGACGACTCGACTTGCGTTCTCCCTTTTATCCAGCCAAGCAAGCAGCTTCCCAGCTTTATCACCCACATCATACAGGCGGCCCTGCTGGTCCCTTCCCATTTCCTTAGCTGCGTCCGTGACCAAAGCCCTGTATTCATATTGTTTCAGCTCCAACAAGTGTAGCCCCTCAGCGGTGACCCCAGATTCCAAGTTCCCCTCCAAAGCTGCGACCTCTCCCTCGAGGCGAACCACCTCAGCACGGTTAGCCCACTTCACGCCACCAATCAACGAGAGGGCCTGGCCACGAATGACAGTTTTGTAAGCCTCCCAGATCAAACTTGGAGAGGAAACAGAGCCCACATTCTCAGCAAAATAACAATCGTGCGTTGTGACTAGCTCAGCCCTGACCCCGGGATCCCGCAAGTACCAGGGGTTAATCGGAGCCACACGGCCCGCTGAATCCTGCCGTGCAGCAACCACCAGCCAAAGCAGAGAGTGATCTGAGATACCCCTCGCTAGGTGTTTAACTTCCCGTATGATGGAGGCATGGGCAGAAGGCAGTAGGATATGATCCAACCTCGAGAGACTACCATGAGCACCAGAATGAAAAGTATATTACGACTGCCCCGGGTGGAGCAAACGCCAGCAGTCAGTGAGTCCCAGCGTTTCCAGAAAGTCGCTCAACCAAGTCTGGGCCTTAGGCAGTTCCCGGGGAGGGTGACGGTCACACATCCCCGAGACCACCGCATTAAAATCACCCCCAACCAGAAGCAGACCCTCGGGGAGACCCAGGATAAGTCCACTCAAATCAGCGAATGTGGTGGCTTGGAGGCCCGGGGGCACGTATACGGAAATCAGGATAACAACCTTCCCTTCCCAACGCCCAACAATGGCGGCGTATCGTCCCTTATCATCCAGTATGACATCATCAATGGCCAAGGGGAGGGAGGTCCGAACCAAAATGCCCGCCCCTCTGGATCCCGAAGTGAAACCCGAGTGCGCCACAAGGCGATAACCACGCCTGTTCAGAGCATAGCACTTGTTGCCGAGCAAATGTGTCTCCTGCAGTAAGACAACATCAGGAGACAAACGTTTCAGCAGTTGCAATACCACCCTCCTCTTAATCCCATCCCCCAACCCATTTACGTTCCAACACAGCACCCGAAGTCCCCTACCCCCCATCCCCGAAGTCAATCCCCCCCCCGCCCCACACCCGAGGCAACTTCAAAAAACAGGAGTTCGTCTGTCCTTCGCCTTGCAAATAACAATAAAATTCAAACCAACATCCCCGTGTCCCCAACAATACCCAAACAACTTCACCCCCCACCCCGCACCCCTGCTGAAGACCAAAAAGCCCCATAAACTTGCAGTGTGCCTGTCGCCCAACCACCCAACTAGTCTACGAAAAGAAAACCCAGGAGGAGAAAGGACCTGCCCACCCCCCACCCGCCCCCAAATGGACTAATACTTGCAGACATTAATGTCACGGCATTAGCACAAATCAAAGTCAACTGTAAAGGAACGGGGGCCGAAGATGATATCTACTCCTGCTCCAGAAGGCCACCCTCCGCTCGATCCGATTTGCCAGAGTCCTCAGAACGTTCATGATCCGTAGGCAGCGAGTCAAGCCAGTCACTCACGACCCCAGGATGGTCGAAGAAAAAAGTGCGATCATTATGCACCACCCGCAGACGGGCCGGGAAGAGCATGGCATACTTCATAGATCTTTCCCTGAGTCTCTTCTTGACACCTTGAAACCCCAGCCTCTGTTTCTGGACCTGTTGTGTAAAGTCTGGATAGAAGCGGACTGTAGAGTTCTCAAAGGCAATGGGACCTGACTGTCTCGAAGCCTGCAGGATAGCGTCTCTGTCCCGGAAATTGAAGATCCTCGCAATGATGGGACGTGGGTTAGCACCCACTTTAGGCTTGCCACCAGGGACCCTATGTGTACGCTCGACAGTGAAAAATTTACTGAGACCCTTGGGTGCCAAGTGATTCAGCACCAGGTCTTCCACCAATAAGTCCGTCGAGGCAGCAGTCGATGATTCCGGGACCCCAATTAGGCGAATATTGTTGCGCCTGGCACGACTTTCAAAATCCTCCAGACGCCCAGAGAAATAATCGTTAGCTTTCCGCAAGTTCCCGACTTCGGCTTGTAAGTCGGAGACGTCAGTGATGAGGCTAGAGGTCTTGAGATCCAGGGACTTGACCTTTTCGTTCGTCTTCGCCAGGTCCGTCCTGATCAAATTGACGTCGATCGAAACAGTATCCAGTTTGAGAGTCAAGGCCTCATATTGTTGTCCCAAAGAAGCCTTCATTTCGGAAATGGCACCCATGACATCCCGCAGCGAGAGCTCTTCTTCAATCGATGAGTCCTCCGGAATAGTCGTCGAGGGTTTAGATGCTGCACCCGGCGATCCTTTAGTAAGGGTGTACCGGTCCATGATGTTCGTTTGCAAAGCACTACCTCGAACGCCCGTTTTGGTCTTGCGTCTCTCACTCTCCGGCTTGGTGGCCATCTTAGATCCCGGACACTTAAGGGTCGCCTGTTGTCGGGTGAAAATGGTTACTGCGGTAGCATGAGCAGGACCAAGAGGGATGAAGTCGGTGCCAGTCTCAGAACTGGAAGCCACTATAGATCGGCATCAGAAACGGAGAGACCAAAAAGCAAAAGCACTTCGGGCTTGCCGCGCAGCTGGCAAAGTCAAGCTGGTCTCTGGACAAGAATCGAAACCGAAAGTGACTGCCAAGCCCAGGCGAATCCAGCAATCCGTTGTTGTTCACTTACTGGACGGCGGGCCAAGACAGGATAGCCCGGGGCGTCACCATGGAGCAGGCCCAAAAAAGTGGCGATCCGTAGCTCTGGACCCCGAGGTCCAAATAAAGTTCAGACAACAGATAAAGAATCAGCACATCTTCGCCTAGAAACACCCGTCGTCCAAAACAGGATAAAGTACAGGATAGTCGGTGGAGGCGGTGAGGGTCTGGGAGCCCTGTGCTCACGCGACCATCTTGGGCGCGCGCGAAGCTCCTCCCCTCCCTAGTGATATGTTTGACCCCAAGTGAATATATCAACCACGTGCCATGGAGTGCGTCCCTGAGAGAAACGTAGCTGAGTATGTGGTGAGTAAGATCCGCCAACCTCTTAGCAAGGAGATGAGAGCCCGCCTCCGGGCGGAATGCCCCAGACCATCTCTAGGATGTATGGTCACAATGACCCGATATTGATCCTAAACTGTGTACCTTCTTCGCCAAATAAATGAGGGACCCCAAGAAGGGGATAGACCAGTCCTGGAGGGCGTGCCAGGACAAACTTCTGGATGCCGTGGGGCCCTTAACTAAGATTATTGAGCTGGGGGAACAGGCTAAACAGTCGGGGAGGCCACTCCCCACAAACGACGTAACAGACAGGGCGAAGAGGGCGATCTGCCTCCTTGGCAACGCCAACTGCACCCTCTCTGTGAAACGTTGTTATTCCCTCCTAGTCAAGATTGATCCCAAGCTGGGGGAGCTTTCATCTTCGCAGGCAGGTCCGATAGCGCAGGGCACCCTGTACGGCGAACCTTTTGTCAAAGAACTAGTGAAGTTTGTCCCCACGTTTTTGGCCCTTGATAAGGCCCAGTCATCAATGAAGATCTTCCAAGGAGCTGCAAGAGGCAGGGGTCGCTCCTACGGCCGCCAGTCCTACCAAGATCCTAACATAGCCCAAGCAAAAAGGAACAACAGATGGCATGATGGCCGTCAAGTGACCTTCTATCCCTCCCGTGGCAGTGCACCGCTCAGGGAGGGTCCAACAGGCAAAATGGATACAACGGTAAGCCCTGTTTTGTCATAACCTCTCCTTTTGGGGGTGAGGCTACGTCTAGATAACGGCAGACCAGTGGATGCTGGAGACCGTCCAAGGGTACCATATCGAGTTCCGTGGAACTCATGTGCAGACAGTAAGACCCCATCCACTGTTCTTTTCCACGCAAGATATGTTGCTGGTAGACCAGGAAATTGCAAAAAACAACAAGTGATGGACTGAATGTGGATCAATGTCACACACTCCCCCAGTCAAAAGATCTGGGCCCAAATCCATCGTTTTTTTGCACTCCACACCACCCTGGGTCAGATAATGGCTTTATGCAAATCAGCTCTGACCCTGTTGCCCCATGGGAACAGTCCAGTCCGAACTACAACAGCCATATCTTTCCCAGACCGGAATCAAGCATCCGAGGACCGGACCGGTTTCGAGGTAACACCTCTCTTCAGCCCGGCTAGCTTGACTCCAAGTGGTGTGGAGTGCCTGGGACCCACGTCTGGGCATCCCCAGCGCACTTAGGGCGGCAATTGCAAAAAACAACAAGTGATGGACTGAATGTGGATCAATGTCACACACTCCCCCAGTCAAAAGATCTGGGCCCAAATCCATCGTTTTTTTGCACTCCACACCACCCTGGGTCAGATAATGGCTTTATGCAAATCAGCTCTGACCCTGTTGCCCCATGGGAACAGTCCAGTCCGAACTACAACAGCCATATCTTTCCCAGACCGGAATCAAGCATCCGAGGACCGGACCGGTTTCGAGGTAACACCTCTCTTCAGCCCGGCTAGCTTGACTCCAAGTGGTGTGGAGTGCCTGGGACCCACGTCTGGGCATCCCCAGCGCACTTAGGGCGGTAATTGCAAAAAACAACAAGTGATGGACTGAATGTGGATCAATGTCACACACTCCCCCAGTCAAAAGATCTGGGCCCAAATCCATCGTTTTTTTGCACTCCACACCACCCTGGGTCAGATAATGGCTTTATGCAAATCAGCTCTGACCCTGTTGCCCCATGGGAACAGTCCAGTCCGAACTACAACAGCCATATCTTGGCCAGGAAAGGCAGGACCTTCTGACCAAGGGCGCAATATGCATTTCAGAGGGTTCCTCAGCACTCTGTTTCTGGTCAAGAAGAAGGACAAGGGGTTCCGCCCGGTGATCAACCTCAGGCCCTTCAACGAGTGGCTGGTTTACCGCCACTTCAAGATGGAGAGGATTTGCCTCCTTAGGGATCTGCTTTTACAGGACAACTGGTTAGCGCTTCTAGAACTCAAGAATGCCTACCTGACAGTCCCCATTTTTCTTTCACATTGCAGGTATCTCCAGTTTGAATGGAGAGGGCAGATCTTCAAGTTCCAGACTCTCCCGTTTGGCCTGTCATCAGCATCTTGGTGCTTCACGAAGCTCCTTAAACCAGTGGTGGAGCACCTCCGGACACTGGGCATCAGGTTAATCATCCACCTGGATGACATCCTGCTGATAGACCAGTCACAAGATCTTCTAGTAGCCCACCTGCACACCACCATATCTCTTCTTCAGGACTCATGGTTTATCATAAACCAACAGAAGTCGGATCTGACACCACAACAGAACATGACCATTCTAGGGTTCCGCATAGACGCCAAGGCGGCGACCCTGAGCTTGCCGGGCCAGAAAATAACCAAGATCAAGAATGAGCTGAGGAAAGTTCTCAGGATGGACAGAATCTACCGGCGACAACTGGCCAGGGTTATTGGTTTATTATCATCCTTGATACATGCCATCTTCCCTGGACCATTACACTTCAGAGCCCGGCAGAGGCTGGAGGCAACTCACCTTTGGAGGCTCCTTACGTATTCAGACCTGGTGACTTTGATGTCAGATGTCAGGACGGAGATGCAATGGTGGTTAGACCACATGGAGGCATGGAACGGGCGGGTGATCCTAGGATCCCACCCAGACTTGGTGTTAGAATCGGATGCCAGTCGTCTGGGTTGGAGAGGCAGGTGCGGCTCGATCTCCATGGGAGGCAGGTGGACAGAGGAGGAATTAACCCTCCACATCAAGTGTCTCAAGCCACTGGTGGGCTTGTTTGCTATTCAATCCCTTACTAGGGACAGGGTATCATGCTGCATACTCCTGATGATGGCCAACATGACAGCGGTACAATATATCAACCGGCTAGGTGGTACTGGATCACGTTCTCTGGTGAACTACTGCCTCCAACAACAGATTTCAGTGACGGCGTAATACCTCCCAGGAGCGCTAAATTCAGGGGCAGGCTGGAACTCCAGGAGCCTCAGGAATGGCAGCGATTGGAGACTCTGCCGAGGGGTATTTTAGGCTCTAATGACGCATGGGGTCCTTGCCAGGTGGAACTTTTTACCTCTAGATAGAACACACACCTTCCAAGCTATGTCAGCTGGAGTCCAGATCCAGGGGTGGCGGCGGTGGATGCCTTCCTACCGGACTGGTCGATGGATCAAGCCTACGCCTTCCTTCCCGTCCTATTTATTAAGCGAGTGGCAGCTCAGGTCAGGCGTCAACGGGCTTCTCTAGTGTTGGTCACTCCGGTATGGCGCTCACAAGCATGGTTCCCTTCCCTCCTGGAGCTTGCATGTGCCGTTCCGGTACGTCTACCATTGTTTGCCCAGATCTTGTTGGATCCCCTAGGCCATCCCAATCCTCTGGTTCTCCAAGGCCACCTTCATCTCATGGCATGGAGAATTTCAGGCGACGCTGGCAAGACAACAGACTTTCGCAGGGAGCTGAACGCCTCATCCCAAAGGCATGGGTCCCAGGGACTACCAAGAGTTACACATTGGCATGGACGAGATGGCATCATTGGTGTGTGGAGAAACACCTGGATCCCGTGGCCACCAGTGTTACCGAAGTCATACATTTTCTGGCAGACCTTTTCCAGGAGACACTGGCATACTGCACGATCAACACTTTCAGGTTGGCTATCTCAGCGGGCCATATACCGGTGAACAATATTCCGGTGGGCAAACATTCCTGGGTAAGTAAACTCCTCAAGGGTATCAGGATGTCCCGTATGAACGAGACCCGATACGCAGGCCTGTGGGACGTCAACCTGGTCCTGCATCTATTGGGATCGTGGAAAGACAATCAATACTTTCTAGGAAGGAAATATCAGTGAAGCTGGCAACGTTGCTCTGTCTCATTTCTTGTAAGAGAGCTTCGGATGTACAGGCGCTAGACCTGTCAGCTAGGATTTTTACCCATAAGGGGGTCACCTTCAACATTTCCAGGAGAACGAAGACAAGTACCAGGTCGGTGTCTTATCCAGCTTTTTCAGATACCCCCAAACTGTGTGTGGTCAGGTGCCTGAAAACATAGGAGGATATGACAATGTAGGTTTGACCCCCAGGAGAACAGCAACTGTTGATTGCCATCAAAAAGCATTAAAAGGCTGTGTCCTCTCTGACTATTGCCAGATGGGTGAGATGAGTCATGGCAGAGGGCGGCATTGATAACACTGATTTTGGGGCTTATTCCACCAGGAGGGCTATAAATCCAAGGCTGTCCAGGTAGGGGGCAGACTGGAAGATATCATGCATACGGCAGATAGGTCTTCAGACACCACTTTCAAAAGATTCTGTTTTAAACAAATCTACGACGAAGCCGCACTGGTGGTAATTAAGCTTGAAACATGTTAATCCTCACCTTCAGTCTTGACATAGAAAGAAAAATGTCCTAGTTAGCATGAAGGAAAGTTTCAATTCTATTAAGGACGCGGAGGCGAGGATTATTCCCCCATTGCATGCTATCTCCATGCTGCCTTCCCTGGGGGAATAGGGTTATCGCTACATTAATTCTAGAAGTTAGTGAACTGAATTCCTTGACTAACAGGGAAGTACTTTGGGTTCTACTCAATAACAGTATATTGTTTTGTATTGTTGTTCTAAAAAAAAAAATGTTCAACCCGACAGGAAGACATGTAGTGTAAGATGTTATCTGATGGTGGTAATAGAGCACCTAAAGTAACAGCCTAATGTAGTGGTTGTTATATCGTTTATTCTCCTCATAATAGTTTGTTGAATTTATGACATATTATGTTATGAATGGTGTACGATATGTTTATGCGGGATAGTATTAACGTTTTTCCATATCCTCTTAGGTTCAGATTCAAAGACTAAAATTCCTTCAGTGAAGAAGGGGGAAGGACTACGGCATGATCAATATTATATAGACTCACAGACTGTTACTTGATTAGACTATTGGTGGCCATGGTTACTCCCTGTGGTTCATGGGAGTTGTAGTACTGATGCAGTGTTTTTTACTTGAATCTTTGAACGTCCTGTTAATAAAAAGTGAAGAAAGTAATTCATAATCCTCGCCTTTGCATCCTCAATAGAATTGAAACTTTCCTTCATGCTAACTAGGAAATGTTTCAATCATAGAGAATCGCTTCAAAGGCAACAGTACTAAATAAGTGTGTACATATGTAATTGAGTGTGAAAATACATTTTGCATGCTATCAATAATGCACATAAATATAAATGAATGAAAATCTTTAAATCTCAATCAGAATCATTCATACTTAATCTTTATCTGGGTCTCGAGGAGGTATGTTTATGTGCCATTCCTATAGTATAGGTGCAAAACCTCTAATCTGACCTGTAAATCCTTCAAAGTAGAATTAATCTGAACATTTTACAGAGATGCAACCATGATAGGACATATTTACGTAGACATATTATTCTTTAGTTTTTCATTTATTTTCATACTATAAAATTGAGAAAACATTTGACATTTTTTGGTATTTTTAACATAAAACAAAAACGTAGGCCCTATACATCTGGGACCCCTGCACAAAGAAACAGAAGGAATAAGAACTAAAAGAAGAAGCTACATACAATATAGTAGTCACCAAGTGAAATACTTGGAAACTCATTTACAAATGATCATGTGGGATTCTCAGATGTATTGATGTCTTTTGTTGTTTTGTTCATTGTACTTTGTTACTGGTATGAGTCTGTGTGTAATTAGAATGAATGAGGTAGATTGAGTGATAGAGAGATTGATAGCACTGTGGAGCTTCTATGTAGGGTTCAAAACACATTTATCACTGTAAATATTGAGTATCTATTATTAAATCAATAACTTTTTCCTTTATGTTAAAAATATCAAAAAATGTCAAAAATGTTTTTTCAATTTTATAGTATGAAAATGAAAATAAATGAAAAACTAAAGAATAATATGTCTATGTAAATATTTCCTATCATGGTTGCATCTCTGTGAAATGTTCAGACTAATTCTACTTTGAAGGATTTACAGGTCAGATTAGAGGTGTTGCACTTGTATTTGTTGTTTATTTCTCCCCCTCTAGACCTATTAAGCAAGCTCGGGAGTACCCTTATTATAAACTTGTGTCCATTCCTATAGTATTCCTTTAAATATTAGCTCCAATATAGCAATAATAACTCTTCATCGCTATTCTGGGGCATTTCTGTCATACAAGAGAAACTGCCTCGTGCTACATAGTACAGAAATGGGTGCGATATTGGACGTGACCTGGTCAAGCGAGCAGCAATCTTAAGAGTGTAATTTTGTGAGATAAAGTCAAAAGTGATAACACGACTGAGCATTCGAAAACGACGCTTTTCAGGATGCATCGCCTTTTGGGACACGTGGTCTGGTGGTTTTCGGTAGCTGCTTAAAACAGTACTGTCGCTTACCAGTACAAAGTCTTGTGCCAGGGTCATTCGTTCCCAATACCATCTTCCTGTGTCTGTATATGGCGTCTGCTAGCAACGCTGAGTACACGTGCCCCAGGTGTGGTCCCGCGTTCACATAGAAGATCGGAGTGCTCAGTAGGAGCCGCTTGTCCGTGGGACCGTCTTGCACGTGCCTCCGTGGCACCTGGGTGCTTCGGAAACCCCGCCAACACAGTCCAGCTCTGCATGCTGCTCTGAGCATCCTGGACGTAAGGCAGAAACAGTCCCGTCTGTCTTCTGTGTTTCTGCTGTCAGTGTCAACGGCGAAAACCGAAGAAAAGCTGAACTGCGGCATGGAATCTTGTGCAGGTCACTTGCCGGCGGCCATGTTAGGCGTTGATGATCCCTTTAATTTAATTCAGTGGGAGTTTTAGCCATTTCGCAGAGTTCTGATGAAGTGAAAACTATATTTATCACGTAGTGTGCAAGTATTGGAGAGGTTGCTGGTGGTGGAAAAACATCTTAAGAATCTTTGACACGCTGTTAACACTTTGAATTTATAAAGTAAAATGATGCGAGGTTGTGTTTTTTTCCTAAGAACATTTTATTTTATTTAGGTTTCCAGTTAGCATTCAACGTAATACCATTACAGATTAAGGTTGGAGAATAAAACACTGTTTGTGTGTGTGTGTGTATGTGTATGTGTGTATACATATATATATATATATATATATATATATATATATATATATATATATATATATATATATATTTTATTTACATATATCTATATACATGTATATATACATGTGTGTATGTATGTATATATGTGTATGTGTATATATATGTAAATAGATGTATACATACACACACATACATACACACACATATATATATAGATGAAAAATATATATGTAAATAATTATATATATACACACACATGCACACATATACACATTCTCCAACCTCACTCTGTAATGGTATTATGTTGAATGCTAACTATATGTATATACACTATTGCAGGGTTCTATCGATTGGTGTCTAGGAATGGAAAATGTTACAAGCAAATGAAATGTTACAATCAAATGCTAGGGCTACCCAAAAACATGGAGAGAAGAATATGTATGAATAAATTCCCTTAATGGTTTGTTACAAGCTCCCACTTTCCTGTTCAAAATATTGGCACGTATTGTAGCTTGGCTAAAAATAATTTTACAAAAAGCTCTATGCTTTAGCCCATGCTAATGCGCTGAAAAAAATATTAAAAGAGTTTGTTGAGTTGTAGAAAGAGGCAACACGGAGAGAGTGACGACGTGAGAAAATGGCAGGGGTGGGAGGAGAGGATGTGCATACATGCCAACCCACCCACACTCAGGCAGGAGACTATACCGATTCTATGGCAGGACCGGAGGCTTCTGATTATGCTTTCTCATTTCTTTACTGCAAAACACAGCAGCCAATGAAAGTAAAACTACATTTGTAAAAAACTACAATATCCATGAGGCTTTGAACCACGCCTCCAATGTAACTTTCAATCACATCATGAACAAGCATACAAAGTAGAGAGACACTAATCCTGCCTGCTCTTTCTTTGCTGCTCCGCAGCCCAGATAAGTGCCTCTCTACTCTGTATATTGATATTGTGATGACTTTTGCATTTTAATGAATACTATTTTATATGAGAATTATTGTATACATATTAGCGCTTTTATTCAATGTTGAAACGCGCTGGGGTGTTTATTTCTTGTTTCTCTGTGGGAGTTTTCATGACCGACGCGTGCTGCCTACGCTGCGCCGTTCATTTCCTTGTCGGAGCGCTGATAGGTTTCATTTTCCGATGCCCCGCCCACTTACACTTACAATTATGAGTTAGCATAATGTGTCTAACTAATGATATATTCATTTACGTTTATATTCTCCACCTCATTATTCATTTATGCGTGTGATGTTATTCAGTTTTCTTAGCTTAGCTTGTGTGCCACCATTTTGGAGTGCTTCTCTCTGCGTGAGAGTCGCACTCGCTCACTCCCCCTCCCGTAGGAATAGGAAAAACCCTGGAGGCAGCAGTTTTCGTTTCTTGGCTAACTGTGACCGAAACTAATAACAAAACTCCTAATCAGTACTGTTCTCATGCGCTGGAGATGCTGAGGCCCGGCACCCCGTCCTTGGGCAGAGATAACCAAATGTTGCTATTGCAGGTGCAGATGCCTCTTCTGTGAGGCCATTGTTCACCCTCTCCGGGGTCCAGTAGTTTTCCAGTATGGGCGTGTTCTACTCTGCTGTACCATGTTATAATGTATTGCTGTGATGAGATGAGGCAGTCCTCTCGGTGCACTCTTAGGGGTGAGGTCGGACAGGGCCCTCTCATATGGGAGTTTGTGGCCTAATAAAATACTTTGTTTATTCTTCTCCACTGTCCGGCTGATTCTTACTTGGTAACTATAGATGAGTGCGGTAAGTCACTCGAGTGGATTTGAGCCACGCTTATCAGATGGCGCCCGAACAGGAACCCTGCGATAAGGATCTTTCTCACCCGTAGGTGGGTAGCAGAAGGCCGGGGACCCTCTGGTCGGCACGGTGGGTCCGGGTACCCATTTGATGCCGAGCTTGGTTCTCGCAGCGCTGCCCCACCCTGCTGATCGGGAGAGGTCCCGGTTCATGATCCTGCGCCAGGGTCCGGAAGGCGGAACTTTGGAGCTGACCGTGTTGGTCCCAGCAGCCGGCAGTGGAGAACGGTAGAGGTCGGTACCGCGTATAGAAGGTGAGTGGTCCGACTGTTGATTGAGGGAGCTGGGACGCTCCAAGAGACTGGTGTGTCTTCTAGACCGTGTTGTCTCTAGTGGTTGGAGGAGCCTGTGTGCTCCTGGGCTAGTGTGCTCCGGGGAACTCAGAGTGCGAGTAGTGCTCTGACAGACTTGGCGGAGGTTGGGTGGACGTTTGCTTGTGGTCATCCGACCGGGTGGTACTGCGGTCGAGGCGTGGCTCATTGCGGGCGGATTCTGGGACTCACCCAAAGACCTAGTGTGTGTGGTTCGTTGGGAGCGGGTCCCGGGTCTCCCGTGGTAAAGTGCGCAGCGATCTGTAGTGCCGCCCGGGTGGCGGATGTGTTCCCCAATCTCGGAACAGTGTGTGTGTACTGTTCGGTCTGCGGTAGGGTCCAGGTTCCCCAGGACTTGGTCGACGGGCCTTGTCCCACTTTGGTAACACGTGTTTGGCAGGGATTTGGCGCATAGGAAGTGTGAATATATGTGTGTGTGCTTAGTAGTGATAGTGCGGTCTGGGAGTTGGTGAGAGGGTGAGTGTGAATTTTGTGTTGGTGTGTGATTGAGTGAGTGAAGATGCCGTGTTTCAGTAAGCTACGGTGCCTCGGGTGCTGCTGCGGCACCCCGGACACTAGATTGGCTGAGAGCCAACCCGCCCCAGTGGAGGGCTCACCTAATTTCGAGATGTATGTTAAACATGGACTGCCTCCAATTTTGTTTAATACTTTGTGGCACAAATATACCAAGGGTAATGTAGATTTGCAGTGGCCGTTGACTGGTTCTTTCGATGTGGCAAAACTAGATTATTTACAGGACAGATTATTTGCTAAGCGTAGTCGCCAGAGTATGTTCGATTCCTTGAGGATGTGGCAGAAAGAAGTAAGGGAACGACAGATGAGAGAGGAGAAGGTGGCCCAGAAGAGAGCAGCGCAGACAATGGCAAAAAAGGCGAGAGAACATACTAAGAAAGAGAATGAGAAACAGGTTGAGCACGCAGATAGACTTCATAGGTTACAGACGGATGAAAGCTATGTAGTGAGAGAGGAAGAGCAAGATGAGATGGAGGACATTTTGAATGTTTGGCCCCCTCCCCCGTATGCTCCGCAATCATTGTACCCCGTGTTGACAGGTTCTGCTTCCCCTGCGGTGGTTTCAGTTCCACAAACGGTTGCTCCTCCTCTGTCTTTGTCCGGTACCCCCACTTCCTCTGTTTCGGCCCCTACTTTGTTGAGAGATGTTGAACAAGCATTGTCTTCTGTCACCTCTTCTGTGACTGCGCCCTTAATCTCTTTGCGGCGAGCCCACCTGCCTCCTCTGTGATCTCTTCTGCACTTCCTACTGTTTCTGCTAGCGCTACCCCCCAAGGTGACTTGACGACCGCGACCCGAGGTGCCGGAAGAGGGATACTTACCCAAGTACGTAAATTGCTTACACGCTCTACTGTTGGGTTGGATGAAAAAACGATAGTGGCTAATCAGGCTTGTCAATGGGCTAGGAGTCCTATTTACGTACTGGAAGACATCTGGTCCACAATGAAGGATTATGAGCCTCTGATGCAGCAGCATGCTTTAAGGCATATGTCAACGACGCTAATAGCGTTGTGGGAGCAGGGCTATGGTGGAATGGCGCCCCAGGTTCTTTATGACATTAAGGTCAGAGCCTATAGGGCTAATACTAGTATGAGGGATGTGTTACAGAATTTGCGGACTTTGCTGGAATACAGAAATGAATTGCCGTCAGCAGGAGGGCCCTATCCAATGCGCGAAGTTCACCCTATTTTCCATCCAGAAGTGCCTGAAGTGATAGACCCAGTAACTAATAATGTGACCAGAGCTCGTGTAGCGGCTCGTTTCCAGGAACAGTGGGTATACACGCCTTGGAAACGGAGCGAGGTGTTGGCGCTGAAGGCGCAGTTGCCCGACTCTAGAAAAAACCCAACTGCTTATTATAAGGAATTGACGGAAGCAGCTTCCTCGACAGTCATGACTTTAGCTGACATAGAATTGTTTTTTGGATTACTGGTTCCGGTGGATGTGTGGAGGCAAGTGAAGGGTACAGATCATGCGGAGGAATTGGGAGGTACTTGGGAGGAATTTACGGACTGGGACAAGGAACGGAAGCCAGGAGAAAAACCGAAACCTGAGATCTTAGCATTACCGGGGCGAATTATAAAATATATGCACTCTCTTATTCCTCCAAAGAAGGTGGATTGGGATAAGTTGACTGCATGTAGGCAAAAAAAGGACAAGGCGGTTTCAGATTTCTTCACTCGTTTCGAGGAAGCCTTTATGGATTTTAGTGGTCAGGATCTCTCTCAGGATGGGGGCTTGCGACCTTTCGTGAATAGGTTTGTAACAAACTTGTTACCAGAAATATCGGCTAGATTGCAGGCATCGGAGAGTACGTGGACGACGTCCACCCCCTTTGGTATTCTGAGTATGGCTCAGTATTATGAACATAGGGAGAACGAGAACAAAGACAGACAGGAAAAGAAAGCCAAAGACTTGAAGACAAGGGTGCTGCTGTAGCAGGTGTCGAAGGGTCGGGGACGTGGAGCCTCACCTATGGTAGCGGGTCGAGGTGGAAGTAGATATGGAAGGGGAGTGAAGAGAGAGAGTCTGGGGCCGAATCAGTGTGTGAACTGCAAAAAGGAGGGGCACTGGTGGAGAGATTGTCCGGAGGCTCGGTCCAATGCTGGACCAGGCAGAGGTAGAGGTCGTGGTGAATATCGCAGGGATGACAGACAGTTTGATGAAGGAAGGCGACCAGGGAGAAATTGCTTTGACGGAGAAAGGGATCGACAACATTTTCAAACTGAGGGTGACCATGACAGAGACAGACAGTACTACCACGACGCATACGCATTGGATGACATGACTGGCTTCTCCCATAACTAGGACAGCGTAGGACAGAGCATGGGACCAGTTTCTGTGGATGTTGATCAACGAGGCCCCTATGTGACTGCGGATTTGTTGGGGTCCCCTCAGAAATTTTTGGTGGACACGGGTGCTATGAAAAGTTCTGTAGCACGTTCTCAGGTTCCAGGGGCGGCTCTGTCTGGCAGGAATAATGTTTTTATCAAGACTCTACATCATGCCCATGCCGTGTATAATGTGACAGATTGTTGGGTTTGTGGGCTGCTACCTTCTGCTGCATATAAAAAGGATATATTGCTGGCACTCCCTTTAACACCTGTGAATAGTTGTGTGGGTTGGTACACTTTAATTGGCATGGTGAAATTCTTTCAACAACCTGATTTTCTAGAACCTCGATTACCTAGTAAAGGATCTACTTTGACAATGCGAGTACGCCCTATGCCCACCTCTTCTCTTGGACAGTTGTTTACTGACGGACGTTTCGATCAGACATTTCTGGAAACATGTTCGAAGAAAGTGGGACGATTTGTGACTCCTAACGACACTGACAAAGTCAGGGAGAGTTTTCTACAGTTGAACTCTTCTCTAGCTCATAGACACCCTCCTGTGACAAATGGTAGTAGTCATTCTTTGGTACCCCTGGCAGTCGTTGGGCCCTCACCATTCTTCTGTATCCTGGGGAGGGGCCCTATAAAGGTTGGGAACAGTTCTTGCAATGTGACTGCTTCGATTTGTTTGCTTCTTAGTCCTTCCTTAGTCACTCCCCCGAATATTTACTTTGTTTGTGGAGAAAATGGATACCTGTGGTTGCCTGAGGGTTGGGGTGGGGTCTGCTATCTGGCTTCCTCCTGTCTATGTAGCACTCTCAGACTATCATAAGACTCATCGTCGGTTTGCTATAATGCCTGGACAGCGTAAAAGGAGGGCACTCCAAGTTGAGGATGTAGATCAGACTGATACTTCTTTGCAGCAATGGACAGATTTTTCTAAGGGCTTACTACCATTCTGGCCCATATTTAACAGTAGGGCTATTCGGAGACTGTCAAGGGTTATGGAGAAAGTGGTGAATACTGAGGCAGACATTGCAGCTAATATGTCTGTTGAGATGCAGGCTATGAGATTATTTACGATTCAGAATAGGATGGTGCTTGACGTCATCCTTGCTGATAGGGGTGGAGCTTGTCGTGTCATCGGGACGTCTTGCTGTGTGTACATTCCTGACTCGGCCCCCACTGTTAACTTAGCTGTACAGAAACTTCATAGATTAGCGACTGAACTTCATCAGGACACTGGTACTTGGTCACTACAGACATGGTTGTGGAGTGTTTTCTCCTCTTGGGGCTGGAAGATTTTGATGGGTGTTGTAGGAGTAGTGGGTATATTGCTGACTTGTTGCCTATGTGTTTATTGCCTTCCCCCTTGTTGTTCCATGTGTGCCAGTAATTTGCGAGCTCCTAAAAGACCGACCCGCCAGTATCCTGTTTCTAATGACATAGAGCTCCATGATGTTCACTGGTTGATGCTTATTGATGATGATATTTTTGATTGATATGTTGCCCCCGTCCCTAGTATGATGTGTAAAGACCTTATCTTTTAGCTAATAAAGGCTACGCCCATGTTAGCCACATAATGCTAAAAGGAGGGTCTGATAGGTTTCATTTTCCGATGCCCCGCCCACTTACACTTACAATTATGAGTTAGCATAATGTGTCTAACTAATGATATATTCATTTATGCATTTACGTTTATATTCTCCACCTCATTATTCATTTATGCGTGTGATGTTATTCAGTTTTCTTAGCTTAGCTTGTGTGCCTCCATTTTGGAGTGCTTCTCTCTGCGTGCGAGTCGCACTCGCTCACTCCCCCTCCCGTAGGAATAGGAAAAACCCTGGACGCAGCAGTTTTCGTTTCTTGGCTAACTGTGATCGAAACTAATAACAAAACTCCTAATCAGTACTGTTCTCATGCGCTGGAGATGCTGAGGCCCGGCTCCCTGTCCTTGGGCAGAGATAACCAAATGTTGCTATTGCAGGTGCAGATGCCTCTTGTGTGAGGCCATTGTTCACCCTCTCCGGGGTCCAGTACTTTTCCAGTATGGGCGTGTTCTACTCTGCTGTACCATGTTATAATGTTTTGCTGTGATGAGATGAGGCAGTCCTCTCGGCGCACTCTTAGGGGTGAGGTCGGACAGGGCCTTCTCATATGGGAGTGTGTGGCCTAATAAAATACTTTGTTTATTCTTCTCCACTGTCCGGCTGATTCTTACTTGGTAACTATAGGTGAGTGCGGTAAGTCACTCGGGTGGATTTGAGCCACGCTTATCAGAGCGGCTTCTTCTGCCGCTCCGTGTCCTTAGTTTTTTCCCTTACAGCGCGTGTTGCGCTGTTAGCTCCCCCGTGTGCGCCCCCTCACGCTGTCAGCAGCCGCGGCTGCTTGAGATCGCGCTCCGCGATCAGGAGGGACTTGGCCCCCCCTCCGGGAGTGAGACGCACGCCGAGGCCTTCGCGGGCTTTCAGCGTGCGTCTCCGGGGCTCGCGCGCATCTCAGTACGCGCGCAGCCCCGTGCTTAGTGCCGCATCAGACGCGTATCCCCGGCTGAAGTGGGGTCATACACGCAGCTGGCCAGGAGCCATCGAGGCCATTTTTCAACCGATTAAGACAGCGTTTTTGTCCCCATTTGGCAACGAGTGCAGCAAGTATTAACCCCTGACTGCCCAGAGGCTAGAAAGCCTATTTAATTTTTGGGAGCCCCACTCTGAGACCAGACAGGGGCAATGTTCCTCCATTAGTCCTAGAGTGGGACTATATATACTGACTTGAGTGTTTTTGGTATTGTTTTTCTGGCTCCTGCGCCTGGCACTACTCCCAACCGACGCCCTAGACCTGGGCTGAGAATTGAGCTTCCCTCTGGGGATTTGATTGGAATTTTCAATTCTATTATTGATCATGGCAGAGTTTGACTGCTACCAGGAGGAGGTACCTGCGTGTACTGAACAGGGCGAAGAGGAATATTACGATGAGGAGTCCATGGAGGACCTCATTGAAAAGAAGCTTGATGCCAAACTAGACAAGGCCTTGTCAACCGCCCTGCTTCCCTTAACGCAGAAATTGGAACTGCTCGCCCCTGGTGCTCCCAAGGTTCCCCCTCCTTCTAATACAGGTCAGACCCCATCTCCAGTTTCCCGTGCGCCCCCGGAGTCCTCATGGCCCCCGCACATTCCTATTCTAAACTTTGCAAGTCCAAAGAAAGCACCAAGGATGGCGCCCCTTCCCTCCCTCCTCCGCACTCTTCCCCTATTCCGGTTACTGACACCTCCACTGGCACAGACACGGACACAAGTTCCTCGCCCTCCCCTAAGCCGCGTAAGTGCGCCAAGAAGCGCAAACATTCTTCATCCCCGGTTACTCCTCCTCCTTTCTCGTTTGACCCGGCGGACATTGTCCACCCTAGATCTTCTGACTGGGTCCCTCCCCCCGCGGTGGCGGAATATCTCCAAACCCACCTGCACAAGGGATTTGATAAGGAGGTCAGAGCATGCCTGAAGTCTGAATGCCCCCGTCCAGACCTGGCCCACAAGGTAGCCCTTACCCCTGATATTGATACATCTATGACCACCTTCCTTAAGAAATACAAGAAGGAGCCCAAGAAGGGGATTGATCGCGTGCTCAGAGCGTGCCAAGACAAGGTCCTCGACATTTCAGGCCCGTTGGCAAAGATCCTAGAATTGGCTATCGAGGCTCAAGAGACCGGCGCTATCATTCATCCCGAGGTTCTGGCCGGCTGGGCACAACGTGCTATCTGCATGCTGGGGAACGCTAACTGCGCTCTTGCTTCCGAGAGAAGGAAGTCTGTTCTACTTCGGATCGATCCACAGTTGGTAGAACTGGCCTCTTCAGAACCGGGGCCCCTGGCGGAAGGACAGTTGTTCGGAGACACATTTGTTAAAGACATTGCAAAATTTGTTAGTACCTTTGCGTCCCTTGATAAGTCTCAGGCCTCCTTGAAAAGGGTGTTACATCAGGTCTCTGGAAGGGCCGGGCGTAGCAGAGGACACTCGACCAGCCGCTTCTCCGAATACCAGTCCTCAGAGAGGATACGCCCCCCGAAGGGGCAGAGGATACACCCAAGAACCCGACCAGGCGGGTTTCTATCCTTCAAGATCCCGCGGTTTTAGAGGCCGCTATAATCGAGGTGTCAACTGAGGCTACAAGAATTTTGACAATCAATCCTCTGGTAAGTCCTGTCAGTCCTGTCATTCCCCTTGGGAGGAGGTTGCAACATTTTGTGTTAAGTTGGGAGCAGGAGGTTTTTGCAGCAAAGTCTTTTTGGTACAAAAGAAGGGTGGCGGCCAGCGCCTGGTCTTAAATCTGAGAGATTACAACCCCTTTGTCGTGTATCGTCACTTCAAGATGGAGGGTATTCACCTCTTGAGAGATCTCCTGTTGGAGAAGGACTGGATGGTCCGCCTAGATTTAAAAGTTGCGTATCTGACGGTCCCTATTTGCCCTCGCATCAAAAATATTTGCAATTTCCATGGAAGGGGCCATGGTACCGATATCTGTCACTCCCCTTCGGCCTGTCCTCAGTGCCATGGGTATTCACCAAACTCCGCAAACCAGTGGTCTCTCGCCTTCGGGAGATGGGGGTACGTCTCATTGTATATCTCGACGACATGCTGATTCTGGCGCAGGAC
The DNA here is from genome assembly GCF_964261635.1 of Lissotriton helveticus. Lineage (NCBI taxonomy): Eukaryota > Metazoa > Chordata > Amphibia > Caudata > Salamandridae > Lissotriton > Lissotriton helveticus. Next base: position 1,684,374,722 of record NC_136063.1, on the reverse strand, counting down.
CGAGATCTCCTCCTCAGTCATTTGGAGTGGACGACGTCCCTGCTACAGAATCTGGGCTTCATTGTCAATGCCAAGAAGTCTGTGATGTTACCAAGCCAACAGATGGAATTTCTGGGATTCATGATAGATTCAGTCTCTACCCAACTCCATTGACCAAAATCAGGTCCATCAAGAGGGAAATCAGATCCACCTTAGCCAAGGAAATGATTTCTCTGAGGGTGCTAGCGAGAATCGTGGGCCTCCTGGCCTCCTCGATCCAGGCTATATTCCCAGGACCATTACATTACAGGGCCCTTCAGAGACTAAAAATCTTCTATTTGAGGAAGAATTACCATTACGACCATCTCATTCCCCTCTCACCGGAAGCTCGAGAGGAGCTTCTATGGTGGTTGGAACACATGACAGCTTGGAATGGGCGAGCGATATTCGGATCCGCCCCAGACGTGGTGATCGAGTCCGACGCCAGTCAGTGGGGTTGGGGCGCTCGCTGTGGAGAATTTACCACAGGAGGACGATGGTCAGCAGACGAACTACGCTTACACATAAACTGTCTGGAGTTGCTAGCGGGGTCCTTTGCCATCAAGTCTATCTCACCGCTAAAGAGCAACTGCTGCATTCTTCTGCGAATGGACAATGTCTCAGCGGTGAGATACATCAACCGCTTAGCAGGGACGAGGTCCCACATGCTAGTTCACATTGTGAAGGAGTTTTGGCAATTTTGCCTGGACCGCAAGATCTCAGTTGTGGCGGAATATCTTCCCGGGAAGTTCAATCAGGTGGCGGATTGGAACTCCCGGTTCCTTCGCGACTTCAGCGACTGGAGACTTCTTCCCTCGCTGTTTGCGCAGATCATGGATATGCGAGGTCCCTGCCAGATAGATCTGTTTGCCTCTCGCCTCAATACCCAGCTTCCCCGGTTCTTCAGCTGGAGACCGGACCCGATGGCGATGGGGACGGATGCCTTCCATCAACATTGGGGACTACAGAGGAATTATGCTTTTCCTCCGTTTGCATTGATATCGAGGGTGGCGGCCTTTGTCCGGCGCCAGAGGGCTTCTCTAGTACTAGTGACTCCGTTTTGGTCGACTCAGTCATGGTTTCCCTCACTGTTGGAGTTGTCTGTAGACCTTCCATTTCAACGTAATACTCTCCCGACGCTTCTCCAGGACCCAGTGGGGTCGTGCCACCCCTTGGTCCTGCAGAACCAGTTAACATTGATGGTGTGGACGCTCTCCGGAGACACGAGAGCATTGCAGGACTTTCACAGGCGGAGGCCAATTTTATGCAACAAGCGTGGGCTCCTACCACCCAGAAACGATATTCTGCTTCATAGAAGCGATGGGTGGGTTGGTGCCTTTCAAAACAGGTGGATCCCGTGGGATCATCTATAACTGAAGTATTGAATTTCTTGTCTGAGTGTGCTGAGTCAGGACTTGCTTACAGGTCAGTTAATAATTTCAGGTCGGCTATTTCCGCTGGTCACAATCAAGTTGATGGTAAGCCTGTGGGGATGCATCCCCTGGTCTGTAAATTACTTAAAGGGGTCCGAGTGACTAATCCCCCTCGGCCTAGGTATTCCACGTTGTGGGATGTTACTAAAGTGCTCTCTCTTTCTGAATCTTGGACTAGCAATGTTGATCTTTCCTTGAAGCAACTTTCTGCCAAACTTACTATGTTGCTCTGTCTTATTTCATGTCGAAGGTGTCGGATGTGAGAGCCTTAGACCTAGCTGGTAGGATGTTTTCTCCACAGGGGGTTTCCTTCATTATCACGAGAAGGACTAAGACAATGTCTAGGTCAGTGGAGTACCCTGCTTTTCCGCACAATAACAAGTTATGTGTTTTGCAATGTTTAAACGTTTATGAACAACGTACTATTTCTCACAGAGTGGACTCTTTGGGTCAGTTGTTGATTTTTGTTCAAAAGCCGTTCAAACCAGTCGCTGCTGCTACTTTGGCCAGGTGGGTCAGGTGGATTATGTCTGGATCTGGCATTGATGTTTCAGTTTATGGCGCTCACTCCGCTAGAGGAGCGATGGCTTCTAAAGCCTATTTACTAGGGTCCCGCTTGGAGGACATTCTTAAAGCAGCTGATTGGTCTTCAGACTCAATGTTTAAAGTATTTTATTACAAACCTATTCCTCATGTTTCTGATGCTGTGATTGATGAGCTTTGAACCAGCATAATCAGAAGCCTCCAGTCCTGCCATAGAATACAAAATGTTCTAGCTATCGCGACAAGAATTTTAGATTCTATTAAGGACACGGAGGCGAGGATTATCCCACCCGTTGGGACAGTTATTCAACTGTAAAGTTGTTTTGATATTATGTTGTTTAACAACTTTATGCCCACCCAATGAGAAATGTAGTTGTGGGCTCCTTTTCTCAACCTTGTTTTTCTATTATAGGAAATGACAACAACCAAAATTGAGTGCCTTCTCCGGATGGAGTTGACGCGCCTTCAGAATGGAAGCGGACGCCTTCGCTGGTTTTGGATTGTTCTCCATTGAGAACCTATTACAGGAACTGTTAATTTCTCCGTTGAGAATTCAGAGACTTTGTTTGTTCTTATGGGACTTCTTCGAGCAAAGAAAGAGGAGGCAGGATTAGTGTCTCTCTACTTTGTATGCTTGTTCATGATGTGATTGGACGTTACATTGATGGCGTGGTTCAAAGCCTCATGGATATTGTAGATTTTTACAAATGTAGTTTTACTTTCATTGGCTGCTGTGTTTTGCAGTAAAGAAATGAGAAAGCATAATCCTCGCCTCCGTGTCCTTAATAGAATCTAAAATTCTTGTCGCGATAGCTAGAAAATTTTGTATTCCAAGGCTAGTCTCTCGCTCTTGATTACTGCATGCAGAAATCTGATTCTGAGTGTTGTGAAACTGCCAAAAATAAAATGTTGATGCCTATCACGCACGCTCCAATCTCCCCCTCCAAGTTTTACCTCTGACATCAAAGGTTAACGCTTTGTCCTTAATTCTTGGAGGGGGAGATTAGAACATGTACCAAGCTTCAACATTTTTATGTTAGACAGTTTTACATAGCGCAAAAAAACAGAGTTTAGAACTCTGCTTTTGTTTGCGCTATGTCATAATTGGTAACATTTAAAAAAAGTTTCCGGGGGCACTTTACAGCACAGCTATCAATTACTTACTTTTACCACACCCACAGCCTCAAAGCTCCACCCACTCTGCCCAACCAAATAATAAGCATAATTTAACTCTGCCTACTTCAAATACTGTCACAGATTGCCACTTGCATTGTAAAATAAGCAACGTGCTATTACAGTTCATACATACAAACATTATGGCAATAACAACATCTTACAAAAACAATAAAGGAGTATCCACTCAAAAACAGAGAGAACGTGAAAATGCGTTCCTCTGGATAAGGGCTCAGGTGCTCAATTCAGCACCATGTGCCTCAGCCTGTTCTCGGATAATGCATATCCTTATAGAAGACCCCTCACTCACCAACCTAGTTGGTGACATGCTTCATCATCTTCCCAACTGGAGAAAACTATCAATCTCAAACAGTCCAGTGACAGACATTACGTACTTACTGTCTGAGGACCAGCAGATGGCGCAAGTGCAACAATTTTTTTGGGTGCCCCATGACCTCGTTCTTCACGGCTTCCTTCACAACCTCTGGCCAACAGTGCTCATCATCTCTCCATAGTTCCTCTGTCACAAATATTTAATTTGTTTTATAGCGCTGCTCATATCAGTGCATGTACGTGCAGTTTATATCATCCTTGGGAACAGTGCTACCTCCTTTACTCGAGCTCTACTTCTTGCACATGTTGTAGTTTTGGGAATGTTCAGTCAAAGTATTTCCAAAGTTTCTGTAGTCTCTTTCATAAAATGAAAGGGGTGCAAGGTTGAAGCACACTCGTACTACTATTAAAATACCTGCTCAACATACAGCAGTGACGCCCCGTGTACCGCACCCTGTAGATATCTCCTCAGGACCTTGAGAGGGACACCGCTAATTTATCACCCCCAAGCCTGTTTACCTGGTACTACAGCACCTCCTGCAGCCCTGCAGTGGTCAGCAAAGCTGTGTTTGGGCAGCTATGACTGTTGGTAAGGGGCATGGCTAGATGATTGACAACCACAGGCGCAGTCAGTGATTGACTATAATTCTATTGTGTCTTTTCTCTGAGAAATGCCACATTGCCATCTACGTGCTTAGAATCGTGTTATGTCAAATTTCTGTGGTACAAAATACGCTGTGTCACTGAAATGGATCATAGGTATCAAGTTTCCTTTCAACATACAATTCAGTACCCAATGAAGCCTGTCGACCCCCGGAATGGCGCCATGGCCTGCCTGCTACTGCTCTGTGTTATCACAGTCACTCTACGCAGAGCCAGTCGCTTCCTGAGATACTTACTGTTACCTTCAGAAAGCATTGGTCTGTGGTGGTTTCTGGAGACACATGAGCTAAAATGTCTTGTATATGTTTTAGTGACACATAAGTGCATTTGCCAGGACTGTCCCAGGATAAAGAATTAGCAGGGACAGTCTCCAACTTGCAGAAAAACTGCATATATCTTTGTGATCTTATGACACAACATAATATTCACCGTACCCACAACACTTTCGCGGCAGTGGGTTGTCTTGAGGAGCTGGCGGCCCTACTGTTGGCTGACATCGCTAGGGCATTCTGTTCTCTTAGCTGGACCTACCTCTTCTCACTCCTTAGTCGATTAAACTTTGGTCCCTGTCTTCCTAAATATATTCAACTCCTATACACCGACATTACCACCTGTATTCGTGTTGTAGACATAACCTCTTACACCATCCCCATTGGGCAGGGTACACGCCTGGGTTGTCCCCTTTTTCCATATCTGTTTGCATTAAAAATGCCCACATTAAAAGAAAAACGAATTAAATAACAGCAACAATCTCATTAAAATATATTTTAAATTCCCCCTATCTATTCGCCCTGGCCATGGAGCCTCTGGCGGCGTGGGTGAGGATGGATGCGCAACTCTGGGGGCTGGAATGGGAAATGGGCCCCTCCGACCGTATTGCGCTCTACGCCGACGATGTCCTGTTCTTCCTCACGGCCCTTAATAGGTCCGGCCCCAGGGTCCTGGAGATAATGACCATTTTCGGGGAGATTACAGGATTGCATCTGAATGTGCGGAAGTCCAAGCTGTGGGTCCTAGGCGGCGGTGAGGAGCGGGGTGATTGGGCCTCGACGCTACAGAGCGCGGCGGGTGGCCTCAAGTACCTGGGCGTCTTTCTTACGGATGCTCCGGACTTGGCATGGGAGCGCAATGTGGTACCCGTGTGGGACAGGGTGCGTTCGGACATAAAAACCTGGTCCAGAATGCCGCTAAACATATATGGCCGATCGGCGATCTTTAAAATGGTGGCCCTGCCGCGCCTCCTATACCAGTTGCAGAACCACCCATACCCTATAGCACCACAGTGGTTTCGCCAGGTGAACGCCGCACTAGGTCAGTTCCTTTGGGCTGGGGGAGTGGCGAGAGTGGCTCTCCGCACCTGCTTTCTCTCTACGTACTGCGGGGGCCTGGCCACCTCAGACATTTTATCTTACTATCAGGCGGCGCACCTGCTGGTGCTTAACGACTGGTGGTATGGGGATCGCGGTGACCCGACCTATGCCCTGGAGCGGTACCTGATGGACCCAGACACGGTCCACACCATTCTTTATTCGGCGGCTATCAGGAAACGGCTCCCCATGGTCACTCAGGTGGTCTTCCGGGTGTGGCGCGCTGCCTTGCGCCGCATGGGATGGTGGAACAAATTGACGAGGGAGACCCCGCTGTGGCAGAACGGCCGTCTCCCAGCGCTGGCGTCCCTACGGGGATTCAGGGGTTGGGATGATATCGGCATCTCCACGCTCGGCCACGTCATGCGGGGCACCACCCTTAAGTCTTTCCAGATGCTGAGGGAGGAATATGACATGCCCAAAACCCAATTCTTTAAATATTTACAGCTGCGTCATGCGCTATCTCCCTCTCTGGTGGGCTTGGAATCTCTGCCCGAGTTTAGCCCCCTGGAGGCCAAGGTGTTTATGGGGGAACTGGAGGAAAAGAAGATTTCCAATATATATCAAACTCTGGTCACGCACTGCTCCTCCTCCCTCGATGGATTGCGAACTGCATGGGAGAGGGATATTGGTACATTCGAAGAGGAGGACTGGAGGGAGGCGCTCCGCTTCATTCAGTTTAAATACTTGCATAGGGCCTACTTTACCAGAGAGCGGCTGTGGAAGGCAGGTTTGATTGCCTCCCCCGAATGCTTGCGATGTGGCCGGGAGGTTGGAACGTTTGTCCACACTGTGTGGTCGTGTGCGAACTTGGCCAGGTACTGGATGGGTGTCTGGGACTGTTTGGCAGAAGTTCTGGGCTGGGACCTTCCCCGATCACCGCAACTCGGCTTGCTCCATGTTATGGAACAGGTGGGAGGTAACATATACAAGCGTCACCTACTGGTCCTAGGCCTTACTGTAGCCAAGCGGGATATAGCCAGGGCCTGGAAGGACCCCAGGGCCCCTTTGTTGGAAGTTTGGAGGCGGGGATTGGACTTTTGCATGGGACTTGAGCGCCCGATCTTTGAGGCCAGGGGATGCCCCCGGAAGCATTTTAAGATATGGAAAAGATGGGCGGACTACAGGGGGCTGTGGCTGGAATCACCGATGGCCCAGGACACTGGAGAGGATCTTTAACAGCTGCATCCTGGGTGACAGAGAGTGCACGCACTGGCTATTATCATACTTTATGCCTTGAGATTAGCAGACACTGGGTGGGGGGCGGGGTGGGGCCGGGGGAGGTAGGGAGTTGGGGGTTGGGAGGGTCGGGTGATTAATGCAATACTGCTTGTACTGAATGCATGCCTTTTTTCTTTTTCATGCTTATGCTCATTGGTCCTGCGTTGTGATGCGGGACGATGTCCCTTCGCTCTGTGTTATGTCAGTACTTGAATAAAATTTTGTTCTGGAAAAAAAATATATATTTTAAATCATATTATATAATAATCATTTTTATATATGGTGACTCAGTGACATACTAATGTATAACACACAAACATTTAATACATATATTAATGTATAGTTTCACATTTAGACTGACCAAAAAGTGTGACTTGTACATTAATAGCTAACCAAGTTGCCAAGCATGAGGTTCACTTACTCACAGACTTTTACAACTCTACTATTTCAAGTATCATGGACTCCGTTGCACCAATCCAACAAAAAAATGCATCAACAAAAATCTTGAAACCATGGTTTAAGGACAACTTAAACTCTGAAAGATGTAACCTAAGGGCAACTGAACGATCTTGGACATCCAACCCTTCCTCGAAACTGCTAAAAGTCGTCAGAACAGTAAGGAGCTCCTATAACTAACAAATCAAGAGCGCCAAGTCCGCCTACCTCAGATCTCAACTTAGCCAAGCCTCTAATCGTCCCAGGAAACTTTTTGAAATTGTTAAACAACAATTGTGCGATGCACCCACTCGGTCTGACCCAGGTCACAGCCACCCTCTTGCAACGCTATGGTTACGTTTTTCTCTGAGAAATCAAGACTCATCAATATCGTACTGGAATCTAAAAAGGCCTCTCTGCCATCCTATTGCCTTGCGCCCCCATCATCCCCCGCTGAACGGCCCAATCCAGTTAGTCTGAGCACAATGCCTCCTGGGATACTTTCACCCTTTTAGCGAAGGTGACATCAACAAAGTTCTTCAGAATATCAACCCATCCAGTCACTTCAATGACTGGCTACCACCATCCGCCTTCAAAGAAATCAAGGAAGTCCTCACCCCCCTCTGGACAAAGATTGCCAATGCTTCTCTGTCTCAAGGTATGATCCCTGACTGCCTAAAAGCAGCTCAGGTTTCCCCTATCTTAAAAAAACCTAATGCTGATAGTACAGACCTTAATAACTTCCGCACTATCTCCAACATCACTACTCTGGCCAGACTCCTTGAAAATGTGTCCAATGTCAACTTTTTGCACATATTGAAAATTACCAACTCCGAAACCATCAACAATCTGGTTTTCGGAGCGGACGCAGCACTGAATCGGCTCTTATTCATGTTTTTGATGACATTCTAAAAATGCTTGACCACAACGAATCCTGCCTTCTGATCCTCCTTGACCGTTCCTCTGCATTTGATACTGTAAATCAAGACAATGTATTATCAGTTCTGGAACACAGGATGGGCCTCTCTGGTCTGGTGCTGCAATGGTTCTCGTCCTTCCTCCACCACAGATCCCAAAGAATAAAGGTGAACCACTCCCTATCCCAGCGCTCGCCTGTATCCATGGGTGTCCCACAGGGGCCAGCCTTATCCCCCATACTATTTAAACTATTCTTGGAACCACTTGCAAATGCACTAAACTCAATTAACATTCTCTTTCACATGTACGCAGATGACATGCAACTTTACATCAAAATCTCCTCCCCTGACAATCTCACACCACTCAACACTAATCTCGTGAAAACTCAAAACTGGCCTACGGAGACTCACCTCCTACTCAACACTTCCAAAACCGAATTCTTGCTCATTTCTCCTCTGAATCATACCCCAAGGTAGACCTCTGGTTGAACCATCTCAATGCTTTCAACTCCGCCCCTCCATCATCATTGATTCAGCCAAATCGCTCGGAATCACCCTGGACAAACACTCAAATTTGAAGAACCACATTAATAAGGTTTGCAAGGGAGCGAATCGCCAGATGAGATTACTCAGGAATCTCAAACCTTTCCTCCCACAAGCTGACTTCAAGCAGGTTGTTCAAGCGCTGGTTCTGCAGAGGCTAGATTATGGCAGTGCTACACTATGTGGCCTCCCGAAATATAGCTTGGCCCCACTTAAAACTGTATTGAATGTGGCGGCCAGACTGATCACGGGCACTAGAAGATATGTGCACATCTCCCCAGTCCTAAAATCTCTAAATTGGCTGCCTTTTGAAGCACGAATACAGTTAAAGATCGCCTGCCTGACTCACAAAGCTCTCCATCTCAAAACCCCCAAGTACCTATGCCAAAAGCTAGAACTATCTGAAGGTGGTAGACCTTCAAGAAGTGCTAACACCTTCCTTATGAAACCACTGATATTTTGAAATAAGAGAACTTGTCAAAGAGCTTTCTCCGGCTCCGCTCCACAGATCTGGAACTTTCTCCCTCCTGAAATTCGCAGTCTCACCCCCACAGTTGCCTTCAAAATTGGAGTAAAACGATTCCTTATGTGCAAGTTCTTACCTTAATTAGGCTCCAATCTTGTGCTTGAAGATATTGGCCTTACTCCCTCATTCATTGTACTTACTGTGATGATGTGTTTGCACCCTTTGTAATTGTTTCCTGTGTTATGTATTTGTTGCCTGCCTTACCTTGACCAACCGTAATTGTGAAGTGCTCTGATATCCCTCGGGATCATGTTCGCGCTATATAAAACTTTATAAATAAATAAAACCATAGTTAGAGTATATTCACGTGAAGTTAGCATCAGTTATTGTAGGCCTCATTTCAAAAGACTCCATATTAATGAAATGTTATATTTCTGCTAAAAGTGCATAATCTTTTTCTCATTTCACATACAAATTCAACCTGTTCCCTTATTAGTCTGCAATGTTATTGTTAAGATTTTATGTGAAGGTAATTTCTTGCAATTTAATGATTTGGATTGTAGTTTCCTGCACCTGCAAAAGAAAGTAGTTGAAGAAGTCGTCCCTTTGTCTGATATAACTAAGGGCTGTGGGACTGAACCCGCTTATTGCATTACTCATGTAAAATGAACTAACACTGTGTTCACAGTGAATGTTTAATTTTGATTATTTTCTTCTCTGTGGGAAATCGCGCAAAGAATCTTTAGATGAAGTTTAATTTTTAATTATCTGGTATTGACCTTAGATAGAGACTTACTTATATCCACCTTCAGAGGCAGAAACCTCATTCCCTGCTTTTGAGGCCCCATGCTCCTTTTGACCCTGCTCATAGAGATAGCCTCTCGAGCAAGCATATTTCTTCTTGTCCTGATTGGAACCAGTGGCGTAACAAAGGCCCCTGCTGCCCCCGTGGTGCGGGGGGCCCAAGCTCCAGGGGGCACCCTCTGCACAATCCTCTGGCCAGAGAGCTCCAGATTGAGGCCCAAGGCGGCCCCTCCACATAACTTGCAGGGGGGGCCCTCCTCGAGTTTCGTTACGCCAGTGACTGGAACCTTCATATGCTTCTATTTGAGAAAGTATATTTGCTAACATCTGATGCTTATCAATTCCCTGACCCTGCCTGCAACTGTAGTTTAGCACAAGGGAGTTTTCCATCAGAGGAACGAACAGAATCTGCTATAATTCCACTATGCAATCTTTAAATAAATTGCCTTTTGACTTGTCTGGATTATATTCGCCTATGTTGTGTACAGTTGATTACTGACTTATGACTAACTTGAGCGATTTGAAACTGTAATTTTACTAATGTGTTAATAAACCAAGTATTTGCAATGTTATTCCTCTCTGTCCTTCCTGTGGTGCAAAATGTGCTTCACTGTCATTGATATGCTACCGAAATGATGATTTAAGCCTCAGTTTGAGATTAAGATTGTTGAACCTGACCCTCTCCGCTGGGTCACCCCCAAACTTTTTGACTTCAGTACTACTTTTTTTGCTGTATTTTTTTTTGTTAGCCTTAGGACTCTGGTCACTTTACCACTGCTAACTGGTGCTAAAGTGTTTGTGCTCTTTCCTTTAACCATTGTAAATTTGGCATATTTAATTTACTTATAAGTCCGTAGAAGAGTGGTATACTATATACCCAAGGCCTGTAAATTAAATACTACTAGTGAGCCTGCCACACTTATTGTGCTACCCACTTAAGTACCCCCTTAAAACATACATGTCCCAGGACCGCCATTGCATCCTATGTGCAGCTTTAAGCTGCCAATTCGACCTAGCAAAATAACTCTTTTGCCAGGCCTAGACCTTTTTTAAAATATATATGTCACCCTAAGGTAGGCCCATAGAGTAGGGTGCATTTTATTTAAAAAGTAGGACATGTGCTCTTAAGTTTTACATGCCCTGGTGGTGAAAAACTTCCACATTCATTTTTCAGTACTGTAAGGTATATAACATCAGGTTACTTTATTACATTTAATAAGTGATAATGTTTGATTGGGAACAAGTAGGAATGTCATGTTTGGTCTTAACTGAATTCTAATTTAAAATGCTCCTAAATGGTAAAGTCTGATTTTTAGTCACAATTCTGAAAATTCCACTTTTAGAAAGTTGGAATTTTCTTGTCCTAACCATTTTGTGCTGCAGCTTGTGTCCTGGGTCACAGGACTGTGAAAAGATTGGCAGTTGGTCTTTATGTATTACTCCCAGAAAGTGAAACAAAGGGGGACTAGGTATTGGCAGAATGGGCCATCATGCCAGGATGAGAGGGCAGGAGCTGTTCCCTGCCCCTCTTACTTACATTTCAAAGGGCTGTCTCCAGCACACTCACAAGACTGCTCAGCTGCTTGAAGCTTTGCCTGTACCCTCAGAGGACTGCCCTGCTGCATGAGGCCTGACTTGCTGCTTGAACCCAAGGTTACCAGAGTGACACTAAGGGCTAGATGGCTGTCCTCCTGTGTGAGCTAGAGTAACATAACAAGCTCCAGAGATCTGGAACCCTGTACTTGGCCTCTGCTGGAGTGAGTCAGAGCCTCCCCCAAGTGGCGTCCATCCATACCTGGACCCTTGATGATGGTGCTGAAGGTGCTGCGCCTGACTAACCGTAATAGATGGGATCATTTTTCAGCAAAAAGTACCTGAGAACTACAGAAGACCGGGACCTACCTGCTTGCCGGTCTGCCCAAGGTGCGTCACCTGTCGGCCTGACTCTGCGGTAGCTCCCACTACGTTTTTTTCAGCAGCAGCAAATTCTGTTCAGTGGGACCTCTCACTGATGGTATCTGGCCTTGTGGAGTCCTCATCAGCTACACCCTGCAGCTTCATCCCGCTGGAGATTTTGACTTACAAAAAAGGGACGATGTCCAAACGTAGAAATCTTCACGGCAACTATGTCCAGCAGCTCCTTGCCGACGACGCCCCCTCGGACACCGCTGGCTGCTTTGCCTGGCTGAACTTTACCTTCTCAATAACTTTTCTTAGAAATTTCTTTTAAGTCAAAGGTAAGTCAAGACTGGGCCCAACCAACATCGTCTAAGCGAACCGCACTCCATGTGGTTGGCCTTAAATTTTGACTTTACCCAGATCTTGTGCGACTAGATTCCCATGGTTGGCGCTTTAATATGTTAGGTGTTATTTTTCACTTAAAACGTTAACAATTCTTACTTCAATACTGAGTGGATTTAATTCAGTTTTACATCATTTCATTTATTACAATTTTCTATAATTTTCTAATTTGGTGTCGGATTTTCTGTGTGTTATGTTTTCACTTTATTACTGTTTGTGTCCTGCATAAATACTTAACACAGTGCCTATAAGTTTGGCCTGACTGATTTTGTGCTGAGCTACCAGAGGGTTACGGACAGGTTAACTTAGTGACTTTTGTAGATCACCCTGTCAAGGATTGCAGTTGTTGATTGTGACTTTTGTAGTTCACCCACACAAGGATTGTGGTTGTTGCTTGAGAAGGGATTATACTCCTTCAACCAATTACCCAATTTCTTACAGCCACTTATAAAAGTTGGTGATCTGGAGAAAGCTTTGTAATTCTTTCTCAGAAGTGGATGCTTACCACTGATAAAAGTCTGCCTTCATAGGAAATATTTGAATTCCAGAGGAAGAAAGAATGAATCCAAGGAACTCGGCTGTGGTAGCATGGTTTGGTGATTGAATTATTGTTTCGTTCTTTGCAGTATTACCCTCTAATGCTGCAGATGAGGCAGCGGCAATCAATCAGAACGTGTTCTATATAGACTTTCATGCAGTCCCTAGGATCTCTTTGATAAACCAATTTTTTTTTTGTAATGGAAAGCAGCTGGGGCATTGCTGAGGCATATATTATACTCCTAAAGACTGTATTTTCTATGAAATTAGGTCTTCCATTCATTCACCGTTTGGACTCTGAGAAGGTGATATGGCCTATGCATATCCAGCTTGGTTTAATGTGTGTATATTGTACATGTATTTTTTTTTATATAGCGCAAATCACCGACACGGTATCTAAGCGCTTGCTTATGGAACCCGTCCTGGTATTCCCCTGTGAGATAACCCCGGCAGGGTATCCACAAGGTGAAAGCCAGGCATCCAGCCGCGAGGGGCCGTAGTGGAGATTAAACCAGCTATTGCCCAGAGTCGCAGAGTGTGAACCCGTGAGTCGAGTAGGCACCGGAGCGAGAATTATCGAATCCGTGGAATTTTTGAGCCCAAGACCCGCCGAGGCGGGGAATTGAACCCTGGTCCAGGACCGATCTCAGCTTCCGGGTCTGCCGCCTCTAACCCCTGAGCCACACTTCTCCATTGTAGTTGTATAGCTTCAACTTAGCCATAAAGGCAGCAGAGCACTGTTAAATGCCAATGTTTTTTTACCTGATTCAGTAACACAGAAATCGATGGGAGGAAATTCCTGTTCTTTATTTCATTCCTGTTAATGGCTCTGAAGTCTGAACAAGTCTTCAATCCACACTCGTTTTATTACAAAGACAGGGGTGAATAGGCAGGTGATTTGGAAAGTCATATAAATCCAGCGGTCAATTCTCCTCAATGTACCTATGAAGGTCTTCATTTTCTGGGTGTAAATATGTCTAGAAGAAATTGGTGCACCAGCCTGAAGATCAATCTGACAGTCAAAGTCTATGTGGGGCAATGGAAAAGCTTTAAACTTGTTAACCGCATGCGCGCTAGCGAAATTCCGCTCCTGTGCTGAGATTTTTAAAACCGCACTTTACATGACGAGCTGGGCTCGTCATGAGCGTGCGAGGAGGCTACCTCATGACGAGCCCAGCTCATCATGAGCGTCGAAGGGGTTAAAGAAATCTCGGAAATCTTATACTGCTCCATAAAGGGATTCTTTTCTGTAATTATTAAACATTTCTCTGTGAGGAAGAAGTCTGAATGCAGGCTGAAGTGCAGTGAGGAGACCAGACGTACATGGCACAGTCCTTCCTTGCCAATCGATCGTGGAGTTATGCAGTTCCAATCAGGGGATCCCAAAGATCACCTGAAAATGAGGAGCGTCAATAAGGTCAAACCTGATACTTTCTTATGTTCTCCTAAGACAATAATACATTGTCCTGAGTTTATAATGTGTATAGTTTGGGCAGGTTCCACCTTTGTTTTTTTTGTTGTGAAATCTAATCCCAAAGATATCGCAAGTCCATGAAATTACTGGTTGCTCCAAATTCAAGGAGGATTTGTAAAAAAAACCCTTTTAATTGGCCACTAGACCGTGTCAGGGCCACTGGCAGCATCAGATGCTGATCTACAAGAAGCGAAGCATGAACAAGAGAATGACAGACCAGGCCTGGAAGTGAGGTCGAAAGCAGGTCTCATACACAACTGAATTCTCAGTTACTGTAGCTTACTGCATGTATGTTCCTACTTTGAGGAACCATAAAGGTATGTCTGGCTTCACAGGGCATTCAAATGCAAAATGACCATAAATTACCCTTCGTGGGCTTATCTTTCTTGTACTTAGTTAAGGGACTGCTCATTTGTATAGGCGTTGCTGGGGCCTCAGGTATCTGTGCTACATCATTCTTCTTTTCTCGTTTCCCTATAACTCTGGAATATTTCTTACTTTTCTTGTTACATGTTTCTGATAGCCAATGATCTAGTTTTACCTCTAGATCAATTAAATCTGACCACCTAAGCTAGCAAATCTTTGAGGTAATCTTTCAAAACCCCATCAAATGGCATGCTCGCTTTTCTTCTAGGCAGCCCACTTCAACCACTAGCCGGTTAAAGGTAGCCAGATAGATAAGAAAATCATGGTTCCTTGTCTTAAGTTCAACAGTTCTATGTCCACTGTTTGAACTAACATACGCTTCGCAAGTAAACTGCTAATGTCTTCATTAAACATATTAAAATCATACAATAGTGGATCATCTCTCTCCACCAAAGTTATTGAACAGGAAGTTGCACTGACACATAAATATAAGACAAATACCGCCTTGGATTGTTCATTAGGAGAGGCAGTCGGGCAACAGAGAAAGTGCACCTGGCATTAGTGCATAAAGATAGAATACTTATTTTGATCCCAGGTATATAGTTCGGCAGGAGCAAAGGATCCTAGAATCAGCATCAGCGTCACTATCACTATAGTCTATGACGAAGGGCTTGAAGTAACTGTAGGCACAGGCATTGGGCCCTGAAAGGGAATGAACAAGACAGACCTAGCTATGGGTTTTGGTCTCAAAACTATGAAAAGAGGCAAAGCCCAGAAATCTTGAGGCATCATTGTCATCTGTGCCTCTAGCCTATCAAAAGACTTAGGGCCCGATGTAGGTAATTTAATTTTACCGGTTCTTAAATACCGATTCATACCGAATCGGTATTTATGAATCGGAAAACCGTATGTAGCAAAAGAAATCGGTAAAAAATACCGAATCGGTAATAATCGGAATCCACACTCAGTAAATACCGAATCGGTAATCTCCGAATCGGCAATCTCCGAATCGGTATCACCCATTCAACCCTATGGGCCTCCAGGCCTATAGTAATGAATGGGAGATACCGAATCGGAGATTACCGGTTCGGTATTTACAGATTCGGTAAAATCCGATCTCGAAAATTCGAATAGAAGACATGTGAGACAGTGAACCAATCAGGGACACCCACCACACCCCACAACAAAGCAACTGAGAAATCAACCAATCAGATGCAAGTACCACACCCCAGTACCTGGAGGTGGCCACACCCATGCAGGTGCAGAGCTACAGAACTGTTGAGAGAGCTGGAGGGGAGATAGAGGATCAGGCTGCACTGAGCCCAGCAGAGCATCACCATGAAGTCCCAGGAAGCCCAGAAGGATGGAGGTGACAGGAAAAGGAAGCTAAAATTTAGCACAACTGAGCTCCAGGTGCTGGTGGAGGAGGTAGTGCAGCACTACAGCCAGCTTTTTGGGAGACAGTCCCTGCAAGTAGCAGAGTCTGTCAAAAGAAACACCTGGCTGGCGATCCAGAGCAAGTAAATGCCCACACACATCGTGAAATTGAAGACATCAAAAAAAGGTGGTATGAGGAGGCGTGGCCAAGGTGGCGACAGAGTAGGACGTCTTCCAAGTCCCTCTGGCGCCGAGCCCAGCTTAGCTTTGTCCAGCAAGTTTTGCGGCATGCTCTACGGCCCCACGGGGACGTATTCGGCTCCCTGACGAGTGGGGGTCAGCTCCGGTGCCACGACCGAGACCTTTGGAGGGCTGGACGGGGTCTCTGGAGCGACGACGCCGCGCGGCCCTGCAATCCCCGGCCTAGAGTGTTGGAGGGGCTGGACTTCCGGGTCCCAGACGCGGCTGCATAGAGCGGACTCTGAGGTGGAGCGAGGGAAGCTCCGGCGTTCGCGGCCTCAGCCTTATTGCCTACCTGGCCTGATAGTGAGGGGCGGGTGAGGAGAAGCAGCGCTGAGGTCGGGGGCCGCGGCCACCGCGTGTCCGCCAGCGGTGCGGGCCGGCGGGGTCCGGCGGAGTGACGGCGCCTTGCCCCCCATTCCCCCCGCTCTTTCCCGTTTGCTCCAGCGAGGCAGATATTCCGGGAGGCTTTCCCCCCAGCGACGGCGATCCTCGTAGCGGTGCGATTGGACTCAGCAACGGGTCCGGATCCGGAGACGGCTGAACTGGGCCAGGGGCGCCTTGAGAACTGCAGGCCTGTGATCCCCGGCCTTGCGTCACTGGCTGGCCCGGTCTTCCTGCACTGCTGAGGAGAGAGCCGGGTGCAGGTGCGGAGAAGTGACTGGGGGGGGCTACGGACTTTGGGCCTCAGCTTAACACCTTCTGGGGGGGCTGTACTGCATTGGAAGGTGGGGGGAGATTACGCTGGAGCGAGGCCTGCTGGAGTTGAAGAGCGGGCGCTTCCAACCCAACCCTACGAGCAAAGCGGACTCGGTGGCTGTAAGGACTCTTCCCCACCGCCCCAGCTTTGGCCTGCCTCGACGGCGGTGGCTGCCTGGCGCCCCGGGGGGTCTCGCAAGAGGTTCGCCGCGCTCCCCCACTGTGGTTGCATTGGAAGGTCTGCGGAGCCGCGCTGCCACGCCGGAGGGCCCACCCTGAGAGGGCTAGCGCATGAGAATCGGTGGCGCTGCACTGTGGGGTGCACCTGCTTCGGCATCAACAGGAGGTGGTGGAACACTGGGGTGCCGATCGCGCCGCCTGCTGTTGGGGGAGTGCCGCATCCGGTCTAGGTGGTGCCACGATGTCAGCCGCGTCTCGCAAAGGGAAGCCTGGGAAAGATGGCGCAGCGAAATCTACTCAGCAGCCGGCGTCCCCTGGATCCAGCGCGTCGCCCAAGAGGTCGGACGATGAGGCCCCAGCGACCAAGGCCTTTATGACGGAGCTCTTCGCTTCCATCAAAGAAGATATTTCGGAACTTCGCGCCCAGCTTCGCATCGGACCTCCGTGAAGTGCGGAGGGATGTGGACGGTATTGGAGAGAGGGTGGCCACCTTGGAGGATCACGATTTAAGTATGGCGAACGATGTCCACCAGTTACAGCAAGACATCATTCGGCTTACAGAGCAAAACCTGGACCTCCAGTTTCACACGGAGGATCTGGAGAACCGTTCCCCCCGGCACAACATCCGCATTCGCGCTGTACCGTGGGACGGAGAAGCGGGTGATCTGCGGGGATATGCCCAGGCTCTTTTCCTGCAGGTGTTGGACGACGAGGAGGTCCGGGAGATCAGAATGGACAGGGTGCATAGGGTTGGTCTTCCGAGGAGAGGGGGACCGCCCCCGGACATATTAGTTTGTGTTCATGATTTCCAGCTTAAAGAACGCATCCTTCGGAAGGCACGGACCATCACTTCTCTGCAGTTTAGGGAGCACCGACCGCAGCTCTATCAAGACCTAGCAGCTTCAACCCTTCAGAAAAGGCGGGAGTTCCGTCCAGTGACCGCCTTTCTCCGGGAACGCGGAATCTCCTATTCGTGGGGTCATCCATTCCGCATCATCTTTAGGTGGGAGAACAGGCTGGCGCAGATTCGCTCTCTCCAAGTGGCAAAGGACCTTCTGGGGCTGGATGACGTGACCCCCTCACAGGGAGCTGGCGGCTCGCCGCCGCGGAGACGCAGGCGTTCCTCCTCATGGCAGAGAGTGGGCCCGGATCTGGACAGCAGGAGACCTGACCGTTCGGCTAGCTTGTTGGAGAGGGGGGATGCAGTAGCCTCGGTGGCCTCGGCGACTTTGGCATCTTCCCAGCAAAGCTCAGGAGCTGCCTGATCTATCAACCGCCAGCTGGTGGGTGCCGGAGGGGCGCAGGACTTCAGGTACCGAGGGTTTGATTGCACTTTTGGAGAAGACACCCCGGTTCGTGGTCTCTTGGGGTCCCAACTATGGTACCCCGGCCCCAGCACAGGAGGATCTTCACGAAGTACCATCCACTGGGACTGCTAAGTACACTTGTTTGTTTTTTGGTTCAGGTTCAGGTTTTGGTCTTGGGGGGGGGGAGGTGGGAGGGACGCTGGGGGTCTTTGTGGGGGGTTGGAGTTTGGGGGGAGGTTGGACTGAACGGTGGTGGCGTCCGGAGTGGATGTGTAATATGCTTTTTTCTCTCTCCATCTGAGTTGATTGTGCTCTTGCTTGTCAGGCCTAGGAAAGGGATTGCTTGCTGGGTGGGAGCTGCCGCCGAGCTTGGGCGGCCGAGATCTGGGAGGGCTGCAGTGATTTATGGAGGTCCGGTGCTGGATGGAGCATGGGGGTCTGCTTGGCTGCCTTTGGGAGGGAGTGGGAATAGGCAGGCTGTCGTGTTATGCATGCAGGGGTGGGTTCTGATTAGTCACCATGCCGCTTAGTATTGGGACATGGAATGTGAAGGGCCTCAACTCCCCTCAGAAGCGCCAGAAGATTTGGAAATATTTATCCGATCACCACTTAGGCGCGTAAAGATGAGCTTCGATTACGCCATAGGCACTTCCCGCTCATTTATAGATCATCTGCATCTACAAAACATAGAGGGGTGGCACTTCTGTTCCGAGCATCTTTACAATTCCAACCTATGGTGATCAGCTGTGACAAGGAGGGGCGTTGGCTGATGGTCAAGGGGGTACTTCATGGCACGATCTGTTCATTTGTGGTGGTGTATGTTCCTAACTCGGGGCAGAATGCTTTTCTCAGAGATCTGCTGGACAGGGCGGGGGATTTTGTTGAAGGGCATGTGGTTCTAATGGGGGATTTCAACATGGTTTGGGACAAGGACTTGGACAGCTCCCGAGCTCAGAGGGCGCTGGGGTTTTTTCTACCGAAACCCAGAGTATGGTTGGTGAGCTTGGTTTGATTGACAGCTGGCGATTCCTGCACCCACAAACGCGAGATTACACGTTCTTCTCTCATGTTCATCATACCTACTCCCGACTCGATCATATTTTTGTAGGCCAGGCCCTCAGGGGAGATGTCCGGGATTCTAGCGGCTTCCCCCTTTCTGTGTCTGACCATAGCTTGCTGGTGCTAGGGCTCCACTGGCCGTCCGGAGGAGATGGGGTGAGGAAGTGGTACTTTCCACCGGCGCTTGTCCGGGATGACACCTCGTGCAATAAAGCGTTAGGGGAGTTTTTGACCCTCAACCCGGCTTCGGACACCTCCATCTTTAATACTTAGGATGCGTGTAAGGCCTCCCTGCGGGGCACCTGCCTCAGTCTCAACGCCAACCTCAATAGGTTGAGGAGGAAGGAACGAGAAGACCTAGAGGCGGAACTGGCTGTTTTAGAACAAGCCCACAAAACCAACCCGTCTAGATTGACTCTTAGACCACTGACTGCTGTGCGGGGCAAATTGAAGGCCCACTATAACAACCGTGCAGAGTTTACCCTCCTTCCGCTACGGCGTGTCTCCTACTCGCAGGGGAATAAAATAGGCAGGCACTTGGCGCGTCAACTCCGGGACAGGAGGGAGAGGGATTATATCGGGGGCATCCTGGACCCCTCTGGGTCGTTACACCATAGAGATGTGGATAAGGCAAATATCTTTGGCCGTTTCTATGAGGCACTCTATAAGAGTGATTCCCTAGATCAAGCGGCTCAGGATCGCTTTTTGGCTGACCTTCCCATCCCGCGAGTGTCGAAGGAGTGGAATGAACGTCTCGCTGCCCCCATCTCCAGATCGGAGGTGTTGGATGCTATTAGGGATCTGAAGCTCCACAAGGCGCCGGGGCCAGATGGCTACACGGCGTTGTTTTATAAATCTTTTGCTTCAGAGCTCTGTGATTTTTTGGTACCCCTCTTCAACGAAATGGCAGCCACGGGACGAACCTCGGGTACCATGGCTGAGGCTGTGATCACCGTGATTCCCAAGCCGGGTAAAGACCTGTCTCGCTGTCCGTCGTACCGTCCGATAGCTCTTCTCAATGTTGATGCTAAACTATATTCCACCATCATAGCACGCAGGCTCCAGGACCTGATGCCGGCCATCATACACCCGGATCAATCAGGGTTTATCAAGGGCCGTCAGACGCATGACAATCTGAGAAGGGTTATACACCTCATAGAGAAAGCCTCTCGGTTCCGTATCCCAGCGGTACTGGTGGGGTTAGATGCGGAAAAGGCTTTTGACCGGGTGGACTGGGGATTCTTGTTCCGCACCCTGGAGGCCTTTGGCTTCTCGCACCACTTTATCACCATGCTCCGTGCGCACTATAGCAATCCCAACTCCAGGGTGGTGGTTAATGGGCATTGCTCCGCCAGCTTTGCTCACTCCAGGGGAACCAGACAGGGCTGCCCTCTTTCACCCCTCCTCTTTGCTTTAAGCATTGAACCTCTGGCCATTGCGGTGCGTGAGAGGGAGCAGATACAGGGAATCCCCTTTTCGGGCGAACAGCATAAAATCTCCATTTTCGCGGACGATGTGTTGCTTTCAGTTGGGGACCCGGCTCAATCTCTGCCATACATTCAAACTCTGCTGACCAGCTATGAGGGAGTGGCTGGGTTTAAAGTTAATTTTGACAAATCGTATGTCTTAAATTTGACGCTCCAGCCAGCCGAGTTAGAGCGACTGCGCCCGCTTACGCCGTTGGCATGGGCGCCGGCCACCCTACTATATCTGGGTGTCCGGCTGACACCTTCTGTTGGATCCCTATTCACGGCAAACTTCCCTCCTATGCTATCGGCTGTGCGCGGAGAACTGGACCGCTGGAAGCCGAAGTACATCTCTTGGCTGGGCAGGATCCATGCTATTAAGATGGTCCTCCTCCCTAGGTTTTTGTACCTCTTCCAGGCCCTTCCCATCCCTATAGAGATGGACTTCTTTTGGCGTCTTAAGACTCTATTGTTGAAGTTCATCTGGCAGGGAGGCCGGGCGCGCCTTTACTTTGCGACTCTGCGGTGCCCGCGGGAGGAAGGGGGAGTTGGACTCCCGGATATGCACCTGTACTATAAAGCCGCACAGTTGCGGGTATTGGTGGAATGGTCGCAGCAAGAGTCCGAGAAACACTGGCTGCACATGGACAGGAGTGTGGCTGGAAGGTCGGTCTGGGACCTGGCCTGGAAGCCCAAAGTGGATAGGCCTAGAAACGCCTACATCAGCACGCCCACAGGCACTGTCTTGAAGGTGTGGGACACGGTAACGGGTGATGAACGCTGGACGACGTTCCCCTCCCCCTTCACTCCTTTGCATTTTAATCCGGCCTTTCCGCCGACATTGCAGGAGGGACGGTTTTGACTTTGGAGAGAGGGAGGTTGTAGGGCCCTTACGCATTTATTTCATGGCACGGAGCCTCTCTCATTTCCTAACTGCATGCGTGACTATGGCCTTCCGCCCACGGAACACTTCCGATATGCCCAGCTGCTCCACTGGGCGACCTCGACGGGACTGAGAGAAGCAGCTACTAGACCGTCCTCGCTCTTCGAGGCCTTTCTTTTACGAACCAACGCGATGAAGGGGACGATTTCCTTCATTTAAACTTTTGCAATAGTACGGTAATTTCTCCTCGTCCCCACTACATGGACCACTGGGAGGGCCTGGTTGGTAGGGACATAGCGGAAGGAGAATGGAAGGGTCTCTGGCGAGACATTAGGACTCACAATCACTCAGTGGACTTACGAGATGCCCATTTTAAAACTATGTTCGATTGGTACCTCTACCCCTCAAAATTACATCGCATATTTCCGGCGACCTCGGACCGCTGCTGGAGGGGCTGTGGCCTGTTGGGAGACTTTCGCCACATTTGGTGGGATTGTCCTGTCATACGGCCCTTCTGGGCCGAGATTTTGTCTCATATCAAAGACATACTGGGTTATCCGATCCAGGATTCCTTGTCCTTTGTCTTCTTGGGCCTGCGGGATCCGCTATTGGAGCATCAGACGAAGGCGGACAAACAAATTTTGTGGCTCTGTCTGGGAGCGGCTAAGCTTACATTGGCTGCGGCCTGGAAGAAACCGGCGGCCCCGGCCATGTCATTATGGCATGCGAAGTTGTGGAGGTTGATGAGCATGGAGAGAATGGCGGACATCTTCCTGGGCAACTTTAAGAACTTTATGTTTCGGTGGGGTCCTTTGGTCCGATTTTTATCGCGAGGTTTGCCATCTGCGGTCTGCCCATCGGCCCTACGAGCCCTTCACCTTTTCCAGATTTAATTAGGCTGTGTGACTGTGCGACTGTGAGCGAGAATGTATGTTGGTGCCACCACCTTGGGGGGAGGGGGGTAGTGGGGGGCGGGTTGGGGGGGGGGGTTTGTACTTGTTGCCAGGGCCGGACTGGGAACCAAAACCGGCCCTGGCAAAGTGCTCGGCCGGCCCCCTCTCGGGAGGTCGAGCGCTTTGCCAGGGCCGCTTTTTGGCCGATTTTGTTACAGGGCCGATTTTGCAGCTATGCTACAAAAACGGCTCTGTAACAAAAACGGCCCCCAGGGCCCAAAACCGGCCCCCACCCTTGCGGCCGACCGGGGGATTGCCCGGTGCACACAACGGCCAGTCCGGGCCTGCTTGTTGCGGCACTGCATAGCTACCGGAGGATCTCGCTTACCCAGGGGCTCCCGCGACACTTGAATTTTGCTGGATTGACTTTCCCTTTGGAGGAGGCAGCTGAGGCATTCGGCCCTTGACTATCGCTGGCTCTCCTTGCCTCCGGGTCTGCCCAGATTGTTGTGGGGCATCGCTGCGAATGCTTATGTCTGCGACTCTTCCCAAATCCTGTGCATGTGACACTGCAATATTGCCGCCTGTTTTTCCTCTGTCTTCTCTCTCTCTCTGTTTCCCTTTTCTGTTTACTATGCAATAAATAAAAATTTTACACAAAAAAAAAAAAAAAGGTGGTATGATCTGAGGATCACCACCAAAAAGAAGATTGCAACCCAGAGGAAAGAATCCTCAGTCACAGGTGGAGGGAAGAGCCGTGCACCAAGCTTCACTGAACTGGAGCAGCTGGTGGAATCCACCATGGAGCCGGAATGCATACACGGGATTGGGGATGCTGACAGCTCCGCCAGAGCTGCAAGAAAGAAAGGTAAGATGCATGTACATGAATCCCCCACCCATTCCCCAATCTGGGTGACTGTATCACAATCCAGAATACATGTCAGTACTCACCTGCAATGCATCATGGTAGTCGTAGTCATAGGAACATACATCAAAGCCGCTAACACAGAATTCAGCATGCCATGCCACACTCCCCATACACAAGCAGTTGAGGCTTATGAAATTGTGTGATAGGAATGAGTGTAATGAAGACACACAGGTGACCATTGTCCATGTCTGCCCACAGGAGAGTCATCGCGCAGTGCAGTGCAGGGAGGGGAGGCGAGTGCACCAGCAACGGCTGCAAGGGAGAAGCCTTCTGACACATCAGGACCCAGCACTGTCCCAGAGGACACTCCCACAGCGCAGGTACCCACAGCATTGGAGGAAGACACCACAGCACAGCCACTGTCAACCCTGCTGTTTGGGACACAGCCTCCGGAAACACCAACCTCAGGGTCCCCTGTGCATGTGAGGCCAAGGAGGCAGGATGTTCCACCACTCAGGATCCTAGAAAGCTCTGATGAAGAAGAGGTGGAGGTTCACACACCTAGCACTCCACCACTGGCTGGAAACGCAGGGCAACAGGGGTCATCAGGATCTGTGCGTGCAAGTGCCCGTGGTCATAGGGCACGTGAGCGAGACGAGGGGCAGAATATGCAGGGGGTCTTTGCTGGTTTGGAAACCACTATGGTGAAGATCCAGCGCATGCAGGCCAATGGGATCATGGCTGTGCACAGACAGGTGCGCATCCTGAACAGCAGGATGTCAAACATTGATCGGGGGATATGCTCCATGGCCCTAGGAATGAAGTCCATGGGAAAAGGAATGGAGTCCATGGCAGAGGGGGTGAGGGAAATGGGTGTGCGCATGGGTTCCCTATGTGACATGCTGGAGCGTGACCAGACAGAAAGGCGCAGGAATAGGCACAAACTCAAGCAGCTGAATAATTCCATCAACCGTCTGGCAACTGCAACCACCCTGCTATGCCGCCGGCCAGTTAACATGCAGACTGACATTGTGCACTGCTGCAGTGACTTGTCCAGGGGCATGGGGAGAGTGACCTCTGCTATGGAGGTACTGCTGACACAGCAGACAGCCACTGCTGGTAACACGTGTGTCCGGGACACAGAGGAGTCCACAAGCAGGAGTGGATCCAGCCCGCTTGTACAGGATGTTCGTCGGAGCAGCAGGCTCCATGCAGATGACCCTGGCACCCCTGCGCAAGTTGACCCCCTGCCCCGGAGCTCCCACAACATATTGCGTAAGCGCAAACATTGACAAATAATCCTGAACACAGGATAGGTCACAGTGATGTGAACTTTGGCCACCCAGTGTGAAAAGTGGATTTTATTTGGTTCATGTGTTCTGGTATATGTGAGGTCCATTAGTGCAAATTAAACTGAGTGCTTCAGGAACGAAACATGCCTGTGTCTCCTCACTCCACTAGAAATATCTGGTGGTGATTTCTGCGCGTCTCAGTCTCCCATCTGTTGCTGGCGCTGCTCCTGCTGCATTGTGATTGGCTTGTTCTGTCCCATCATCTCCGTCCTCATGATATGTGAGTTCTACCTCTGTGCCCTCCTTGGAGGCAAGATTGTGCAGCATGGCGCAGGTCGCAATAATCTTGCAACAGATCATTGGTGTGTACTGCCGTGCACCTCCACTCTTATGGAGGCACCTAAATCTGCTTTTAAGCAGTCCAAAAGTGCGTTCCACCACGCAACGTGTTCTTCTGTGTGCCACGTTGTAACGCCTTTCACTCCTGGTGGATGGATTCAGGTAGGGGGTGAGGACAAATGACCGCAGGGCATATGCACTGTCACCTGGGTGGAAAATGAAATAATGATTAGTCACATACTCATGATTGCTCCTTCTGCATTGACTATCAGGGTGTCTCACAGTTATTTACCTAGCAGGTATCCATCCCCAAAATCACCAGCAACAAGGCGTCTGTATATCCCACTATTCTGGAAGATGTAGGAGTTTTGGGTACTCCCTGGAAATTTGGCAACAATGTCCGTAATTATGTTGGCAGCGTTGCAGATCACCTGCACATTGATTGAATGCGTAGACTTCCGGTTTCTATAAATGTGTTCTGTTGCTGCAGGTAGGCATAGTGCGATGTGCGTACCATCGATACAGCCTATGATGTGCGGGAAGTGTGCGAGTTGGTAGAAATCGGTCTTGGTCTATGCTAGTTCAGCAGGTGTGTCAGGGAACTCAATGTAGTGTCCCATCCTCTGCATCATGGCGTCCAGGAATTTCCTGAAAAAACGTGAAAGGCAGCTCTGGGACACCCCACCTACCACAGCTATCACATTCTGTTAGCTCCCAGAAGCAAGAAGGTGTAGGCAGCACAGCACCTGCACATGGGGTGGGATGGCGTGTGCTCCTTTGCACCTTTGCAGGATCTCAGCTTCAGTCAATTGGAAGAGGGTGATCCT
Source organism: Lissotriton helveticus (assembly GCF_964261635.1). Classification (NCBI taxonomy): domain Eukaryota; kingdom Metazoa; phylum Chordata; class Amphibia; order Caudata; family Salamandridae; genus Lissotriton; species Lissotriton helveticus. The sequence continues at coordinate 1,684,348,698 of NC_136063.1, read as the reverse complement.
CTGCCTATACACCTGCTCCTCCCTTAGCCAGACCCTCTCTCCTGCTGCCTGTATCCGTAGCCGCCTTGTCATTATGTAGAAAGCCGCCATTGTGGTTGCACTGTTGCATTTTGGGGCCTTCTTTTATATCCTGCACCTGGTTTCCACCTGCTTTCAATCAATGGTAAATACCGACTCTTAAATACCGATTTTCATGGTATTCTGTATTTTTTGGGTTTCCTACATCTCGATATGCCATTTTTACCATTTCTTATTTACCGATTCGGTAAATGTGTATTCGGAAATTTCCGATTTGGAAAATACCCATTTCTTATTTTCCGACTCGGTAAATATGAATTCGGTATATTCCGATTCGTGAAATACCGATTCGGTATTTTACCGACTAGTTTTTACCGATTCGGAAACTTTTTTCCACATACATCTCGAAACTCTAATTCTGGTCGGTAAGGGCCGAAATTACCGAATTTCGTCCGTTACCGACCGGTATTTGGCTACCTACATCGGGCCCTTGGTGGGCAAATATACAGAGGTGAGAAGGAGGCCATTTGGTTGCCAGCACACTATAAACAGCAGCGCACCAGGCAGGATCAAGTGGCATCCTCAGACAGCTTGCTCCATCATGTACATTCAAGTGCAGCAACGTCACCACCATAGGAAACCACAGGGAGAGACAGCTAAAGTCCTATGGCCATGACCTTGAAGTTATGGTTGAGTGGAAATTAAGGGAAGAGGTCTGCTTAAGAAGGTACCTCATGTTGAATGGCTCTTATAATGCAAACACAGGCCTTTGGAAAGATGTCTCCAACAAGGTCAACATGGGCATGTTGTATCCCCGTGAGTTCCACAAAGTCAATAAGTGGTTGTACAACCTAAAGAGGAGAGTGCACGGTATTGCTGCACAGCACCACCACAAGCACACAGGCAACCACCTCAAACGTCAACATCAATACACAAGAAAGAAGGCAGAAGATGACATAGCTATCTCCCTGGACAGTAGCCAATGTGCAGACATGCTATTGCATAGCTTCACTCAAAACAAGATCTGCATTCGACTCTCTGTTTTCTGTGCTCTATGGAACATTCCGAAAGAGTGCCAGAAGAAGGTGCAGGAAAACCTTGAAAGTGAATTAGCTAATTGCCTATTGGTGCAAGTTAAAAAACTTGCAAAGGACACCAATAGGAATTTAGTGCCATCAGGCAACGTCTTAGAACAGGACCTGAATTAATATGAAATAACAGTTAGATAGGTAGTGTGGAAAAGTTTGAGGGATTGATCTAGACTCACCTGCCACTGAGATCTGAGTTCCCTTTTGATAAACCATTGCGTGCCTCACTGACACTTCACAATCAGCTTAGACCAACTTGGATCAACTTGTCTTTTGAAAAATTACTTTGTGTTGCTTGTCAGAGGAATATTGGAGGGATGTTTCCTCTCTATGATTTGAATCTCTGCTCCCACAACGTGATACTAGAATTTGCGAATTCAGTTTTCTAACCTGCTCCACAACAATATTTGGGCCAGAATCCGCTGTGAGGTCTGTCTGTTGTGTGAATTTGTTTCTGGTGCTTGGGTGCTAAGGTGGGGAGGTTGTCCTTGAACTAAAAGATAATCTGCACCAAGAAGACCGGGTTTCATAGAACAACCCTGAAAAGCTACATCGAATTGAATGCTGCCAAAATTGCTTTTTATTTTCATTAATTGTCAAACCTGCAAAATCTCCACACCAAACCTGAGATTTATGAGACACACCACCTGTCTAACCAACATGGTGCAATGCTGTGGTTAAAAAAGAAGAATACTGAAAATGACATTGTTTGAACCACAATCCTCAACCCTGGTCGGGGAAGCAGGGATATACATCTGGGTGGCCTGCAGGTAGGAGAATGATGTCCAAATCATTAGTTTAGAGGCTTTAGAATTTAGACCGAAAGGATTTGCAGAGAGAGCTTCACCCTAATGCAGGAGATTTCACATTCTTCTCCCCTGTACTCCAAATATGCTTTTGTATCAATTTCATACTTACACAGGTTGCGCTCCTACGAGATATAGACTTCATAGATATGGGCCATAGAGCAGCATCAGACAAGTGCATTTTACAAGGCTAATAATGATGGATGGGTCAACGCATGCTAGGAGAATATTGAGATTTGACTCAAATCTACTGATATATAAAGTGTTTAAAGGTAAACTGATGAAACAAATACGTCAATACTCTGAATTGAACTTCCAAGCAATCATAAGGGGCAAGTGTACTAACCAGCATACCAATAATAATAGGACACATAGGAGAATGATAATTTGATGGCCTTTAGATTAAGATACAGGAGTGCCAATGCATACATTGCAAGTGATACAAATGAGACAATATTTGAGTTGTGGACGGTGAAATATGCAGAATTTGTAATTTTCTATACTAAATTATATGTTACAGAGGGCAATGAAAAGGGACCCAGGCAGAATGCTGTTATGTACAGGCTTAGACAATAAAGTGATGAGAGACTCTTCTACCCAATCAGGCCCAACCATTTGCTCCATACTTTGCGATGTTTGGTCGGGCACCTGCTGGCTTCATAAAATGTTTTCTCCTGCACTTCGCACCAGTCCACTCCTCTGCATAACCTAGTTATACTTGGAGGGACATGATTCTTCCATGCAGCAGCGATATCTCGCTTGACCACCATGATGGCGGTGCCCAAGAATAGTTTGTCCACCCTAGACCCATCCAACCCGCCCGTGACCCCCCACGAGCATGTTCAAAGGGTTGAGTGGGACCTCGCACCACAGGACTTCAGTGAGTTCCGCTTCTAATGATTCCCAGTATGGGGCGAGGAAGGGGCATGTCCACACCATATGGTAGAAGTCCCCCGGCTCTAACCCACACCATCTACAAGATGGAAATGGTTTTAACCCTGTGAAGGCGGTCTGGAGTAAGGTAGGAGATGTGAAGATAGTACAGTTGGACCAACCGGAGCCTGGCTGAAGCAGTGATGGTTTTGGGGGCCATCAAGGCATCTCTCCAGTATTCATCCCCCAGGGCCCCAACCAAGATTCCCACAGGCTTCTGAGAAAGTCTAGGGTGGCTGGGCCGTTGTTAGTTAAGGAACGATAGATGCGTAATACCCCTCCTTTTCCCAGGTCACCCATCATGGTTTGTGCTTCTAAGGGTCTGTATTCTGGGAGTGTCGTGCCAGTTACTATGTACATATTGAGGGCGTGGCCGAGTTGCAGGTATTTTTAAAACTGCGAAGGATGGAGGGAATGTCGGGCCTGTAGGACTGGGAATGAACGTATATGGTCACCAACCCAAACATCGCTTAGTTGTGAGATAGCAATATGGTCCCAGCCCCAGAACCCCACCAGTTTCCAAATATCTTTAAGCTAGGCGCGCTACCAGAGGGGTGTCTGCTGGGTCAGCTTGTTCTCCCACCAGGTATGGTGCAAGGAGGCTCGCCAGGCCAGCAGAACCGCATGAGTCACTGTGGGTAGGGCCTTAGGTATGGGCCCCTGTAGATCATAGCTTGAATTTGTGGAAGTCCCAGTTCTTTCAGCTCGATCCAGTAGGCTGGGTCGGACCAGCCCCCATTGAACCAGTCGCGTAATGTGAGTAGACGGGTTGCTAGGTAATTTATTTTGAAAGTTTTATATAGCGCGAACAAGATCTTTGCAGATATCAGAGCGCTTTACAAAGTAGGGAATACCAACAAAAGAATGATTAACAGGTCCTTAAGTATATGGACATTATAGGTAGTAAGTGGGATGGGTAGGTGCGTGAGGGAACATAACAGCACAGGAAAATCAATACTGCATGTATATGGTCAGGTAAGCGATTCAATAATACAGTTAAAGCACATGTCGTAGTGATCGCTCAGAAAAATACATGAAAAATACATGAAAAACACATAATCGTAGGGATCAAGCAGAATAATGCAGGAAAAAGACATAGTCGTATAGGTCGGGGAGAAGAATACAGATCGGTGCAGAGACTTTGCAGATTCAAGTTAATAGATCAAGTGTATTTGGCCATGAGAATAGCTTTTACTTCTTTCTTAAAAAGTGTGACGGAGGGGATGAGCCTGATTTCAGGAGGGAGTGAGTTCCAGATCCTGGGTGCCATTCCTGAGAAGGAGCGTTTGCATGTCTTTTCCTTCCGGAATCTTCGAGGTTTTAACAGGAGATTGTTTGTGCCTCTGGTGTATCTAGAGCCGCCAGAGATTGACAGTTTCTGGGTGAGGTATCCGGGAGAGCTCAGGTGTACAGCCTTGTGTGTCAAGCATGCGATTTTCAGATGTATTCTGGCTTCAAAAGGCAGCCAGTTCAAGGATTTCAAGTCAGGGGAGATATGAGAGTGTTTTTTTGACCCAGTGATGAGTCTCGCTGCAGCGTTTAGAGAGGCTCTTAGGGGTGCAGTGGTGGTTAACGGGAGACCGCAGAGGGCGATGCTGCCGTATTCAATTCTCGGAATTACTAGTGCTTGTACTGCAGTTTGGAAGTCTTTGGCTGGTAAGAAGGGTTTGAGTTTCCTCAGGGTGTTGATTTGGAAGTTCGCTCCCTTAGTAGCCTTGCTGATATGATGCTGCATGTTGAGATTGGAGTCGAGAGTTATGCCTAGAGAGTCCACGATGGTGGGTAGGACATTGAGTGCAGTTAGCTGTTTAAGCCATGTTTGAGTGATAGAGATCTTCGCGGGGGGTGAGATCAGAAGGTACTCTGTTTTCAGAGCGTTGAGTTTGAGATGATTGTTGGCAAGCCAGGATTGGGTGCTTCTGATCGTTGAGTTCAGGAATAGATTGTCATTGGGGGATTGCAGTTTGAGATATAATTGGGTGTCATCTGCGTACATGTGAAAAAGAACATTGGATGCTTGTAGCAAGGTGGTGAGAGGTTCCATAACTAGGTTGAACAAAGTTGGTGATAGGGAGGATCCTTGGGGGACACCTAACGAAACAGGTATTGGCGAGGACATCAGGTTGTTACTCTTGAATTTCTGAGACCTGTTGTGTAGGAAGGAAGTGAACCACTTGAGAACCGTCCCAGATAGACCCATTCTTGTGTTCAGAAGTTCGAGTAAGTTCTCATGTTTGACAGTGTCAAATGCTGAGGAGAGATCAAGAAGGATGAGGAGGCAGGTGTCGATTTGATCCAGCATTTGTAGGGCGTCGTCAATTATGTGGGTCATAGCAGTTTCAGTACTGTGTCTATAAGTACAAATTTGTTATACCCATACCCCCGTCGAAGGGTGGGATTTGGCAGCCGGTGAGAGCCATACGTGGTCTCGAGCCACTCCAGAAGAACCTTGTAGCCAGACTGTCCTGTTCTCTGAACTAAGTCCGGGGAAGTTGTAATGGGGTATTTTGGACGATGTACAGAAAGCGGGGGAGAATCATCATTTTGAAGAGGGTAATTCTTCCTAGCGGGTTAAGCGGCAAAGTTTGTCACTGCTGGAGATCTTCTTTAGCTTCCTGGCCAGAGGGGTGATGCTGAGTGACCATGGCAATTCGGGGTGTAAGGCGACCCAAATCCCTAAGTACTTAAATGACTGCTGCCTGATGAGTATAGTAGACTGCCACTTAAATCAGTCTCTTGTTAAGTGTAGGGGTATAAGGGTTGATTTAGCGGAGTTCAAGTGCAGGCCTGAGATTTGTTGAGAGGTGTGGAGTATTTGAAGGCATCTGGGACGGTACTGGGCCTGCTCTGCAAGGAAGAGCGGGAGGTTGTCCGTGTAGGGTTATCTTGTCCTCATGAGAGTCCCTCCATTTCCAACCCTGAATCTGGTCATCAGCTCGAATGAGGCAAGCTAAGGGTTCCAGCACCAGGGCGAAGAGGAGGGGTGAAAGGGGACACCCCTGCCTCGTGCTCCTCCTGATTGGGAACATTTCTAAGAGCACCCTCAGGTTAGGTTTGGAGTATAGGACTCGGACACAGCATGCCAATTTTTAATGCAGTATACCATGAGGCGTACCAGGCAGCATTCCAAAGGAGCACCTAAGGCAAGCCCCTCTAAAATAAGGATGCGCTTATGATGGGGCCCTTGCCCGTATTTTGAATCACAATCTTGATTATTCCACTACATTGTTAAATCTGTAAATGACTCTCTAGATCAAGCATCCCTTGCTATTAACCGGCAAATCTCTGACTGGGTATTTTTAGTCCCATCGGTAATGCTCCAAAGCCTGTTACATCATCAGAGGTTTTTGGGCCTAATAATGTAGAAGAAAAGAAAGCTAAATGGGAGCTATGTTAAGCTTCTTTTTGGTAGATTCTTGATCACTGCCTTCAACTGATGGGAAAGGAATAATCTTTTATCTGACAGTCAACTACAGTAGGTGAGACTTGGGCTTCGGGACACGTGAAGCCTCGATCTAGCAATTGCTAACTGCCTGGGTTTCAAATTAATTTGGTGCAACAAAAATGACGGAGGTGTAAACGTGACATTGTACGGCTATGGAAGGGTGTGTTGCCGCCCACAGTGGGTACATGGAAGCCAGGAATGGATCATTGTATCATCCTGGGGAGTGCCTGGAGAAACACGCAAAGATATGGCAGCGATGGGAGCACCACAGAGGCATAGTTTTGGCGGCGGTCACCCGGTAATATGATGGTGGTCCATGAGGCTCCTGGTTCCCTACTAAATTCATGTATCCCCCATACAGAGACTTTGAGAATGTTCTTCATGAGAAGGGTGGTGGATTTGATCTTGGTAATACATGCGTGGGCCTTTGAGAGTGGGCAACGGGTTGTTATTGCACTGCAAGTTTGGAAAGGCCATGTTGGCCATCGTGTCATGTCAAAACAAAAATGTATAAAATGTGTTGTGGAAAACATAAATTGACGGAGGTGGATATTGCTATTGTTTGTAGAGAGTATTTTAGATTTTTCGTCTGTTAAGGCTAGGCGAATAACAGTTCTGGATCGTTACTTGTATGATGTCTTATATGTCCTGATCTCGTTTTCCCTGGCATTCTCTTAGGTGATTCCACGGCTCCCCTGCCAATGTTCAAGACAAGTTTGCCAGACTTGCGGAACAGATTATCTTTCATTCACCTAGCCTGTTATTCTTTCAGGAGCTCAACAACCTGCTTACATCGTTTTTGACCTTCACTGCAGATTCATTTTGGCTTTGTCAACTTGCCAATTCTTATTACCTGCTTGTTTACTCTGCCAGGCTTGACATTGATTACCTTAATAGTCCTCATGGCCACATTATAATTTATTTTGATGCCAAATCCACCTTACAAAGCATAAATAATTTCACCGTTTTTGGCGGAAATCTATCCAGCTGTAGAATTAAATGAATGTGGAGGCCTTTCGTGTTGCAAACTTTCTCATCTGACAACCCTAACACATTATAAGATGTGTTTGCCTCACAGATGATTGTATCACCTAATCAGTAAGTTTTGATTACAAAACCTAGGTCGCTGCTGTGCTAATGATGGAAATGAGGCTTTCCCCATAACAAAAAAAAACAACTTACCACCCAATACAATGAGCACTGTTGGTGATGCCCGTATTTGGAAGAAGCTTCCTTTACATTTCGTGGCTGACTCAAGGAACCTAAAGCCTTACTTTTCTCTGCAAATCATGCCTACATGTTCTTCTTGATAGTCAACCTCTTTAATTCGTCTCACACTGTTTTTACTGACTTTAGCCCTTTTACCAAGCCAGCCTACATTTGCACTTGTGTCAAGTCCCCTTTCTAGGACAATCCCAGAAAGCTTCTAATATAATGTGTAATATTGCGAAATAGCAATCAGCTCCTTAGTCTCTGCTCATCGTATCTCTACCAAAGCCACTTATTTTATCGATAACTGATTAATGATGGTTGATGGTTAGGATCTACTTTGAACTCTCTGCGCTCTAGTATCAGGATTGCCCAATGATCACTGCCTAATGGAAAGGTTTCAGGAACTGAATCTTATCTTTGTTCTTTTGACTAGCAGGATTCTAAACGTGTTTTACCTTCTGGCATCTGTCCTGCAGCTTGGAAGGCAGGTGTTGTAATTCCTCTGCTTAAAAAGTCCAATTTTGACCCTGAGGGTGTCAATAAATATTGTGCTATTGCTCTCAGTCCTGGAGTTGGGGAAAACTAATGGAAAGATATTAGCCAAGCAGCTCATTTTCTTGCAACTCATAATGTTCTTGATCCCTCTCTGGCAGGTTTAGGTGAAGTTGGGTATTTAGTCAGTCCTAGTTTTGGAGGAACTCAGGAAGATTATTGATCCAGGTGAGTAGGCATGGTTGGTCTTTTGGATCTCCCTGCTGCTTCTATTACTAAGGACCATGGTTTTTTAATGGAAAGACTGTCAGATCAAGCCATCCCTGGAAATGCCCTTCATTGATTCTGTCAGGGTCATTGTAGAGACAGCGAGAACCCTGATGTAATCCGCGTGCATCTTTGAAGTAAAACCTATGGTTCCCATTATTCACCGGTCCAGATGCCAACGCCGGGATGCGAGACAAAACACAGGTATGACCTTTCAGTTAGAAAGTCGCCCACATCTGTGATCGGTGTGGCAGGATGAGACGATCATTATCATGTGTGAAGTAAAGATATACTATACTACAATACATTCATGGAACCAGATGGGAATCTTAAACATCCTGAAATAAGAAATGATAACCTCAGGCCAGCACAGGTGCTAGACCTAAAAGCAGCAGCCAAAACTCAAGGCAATTATGGACTGCGAACTGGATAGCAAACTATACCAGCAAGGTATCAGAATGAACTTCAGCATACACAGGATCAGAGACAGAAACAAGTACCATTGGGGCATTGTAGGAGTGAAAACAATACGGGTGAGGAGCGGGTGACAAACTGGATACAGACGCAGAAAAAACAACCACAAGTGATGCTAGTCCTAAACTACTGGAGTATTCTCCTGGAATACTGCTTTGTTTGACCTACCTCAGACGTTCACTGCCAGTGCTGAGTGAACTGAAAGTATCCTTTTAGTCGTGCCACAGTGTCTGAAGCCACTGGTGGCCTCTGCCATATGTGTCTGTTACTGAGAGCACCAAAACTCTTGTGCACTGTGAGATGGCAGCTGTATATTTTGTGCCCCTCTGCTCCACTCGGATAATTCTGTGCTCAGCCCACTATTCCAGAGTGCAGTCTTGACATTTAGATCCTTCATGAAGGATTACAGTCATCCTATGCACTTCCTCCCCACTGCTCCTGCGGTTTTTCTTCATCCTATGGGCACCCACATGAATTTTTACTCTCCCCTATATTGGTTCATATCTACTTGTGGCTTTGATTACCAAGTTCTATGGGTGCAACATTCTTTTCTGTGCTGATGAAATCCTTTTCATGATATGCTTAATTGTGCATCATTCAAACTCGTTATTCGACTTGAGCAATAGTTTATTTTTTTCAACAATGAACGAGTCATAACTTTTTCAAACAAAAATCATACCTCTTGGTGACCCTCTGCTTTGAGACTAACCCTACCACCCACACCCAAAGTTTAAAGCCTGGATTTCTTTTTTAATCACAAGTTCAGGGTAGCTCTTCTCTGCCAGCATTGGACTTTCACCAGCTGAAGCATCTCAAGAAATCCACCCCTTATTGCCAGCTGAGCACCATGCCTCACTCCCTGCTGTTTGAGTTTGTGTCCAAATGAATTACAATAAAGCTCTATATTTCGGCCTATCAGAATAGACCAAGACAAAGTTACAGTGAATCCAGAATGATGAAGGTCGCTTGGTCTATCGAATAGGAAAGTTAGATCTTCTCACCAGAAATGCCGTACGTTGGCTATTGGCATGTTAGCACATCTGGTTTAATCCACCTGTTTAGTACACAGTGCATACTCTAAAGCATGCCTCTTTCTTTCTGCAGGACTATCTACTTCATTTTAACTATGGGAGGTCCGCTTACACGGAATCAACATTTCTCTTAAAATGTGCCTCCTGTAGACATGCTCATGATTGGGGTAAAGGACCAGTGGGATAATAACAACCCCCATATCACCTCCCAGTAAAAATAAATTGAAAGCCACGTATTGGGACTGGGTACATCTGTCCAAACTCAACAATTCCTCGAGGGGTAGGTTATCATCGGAATTGGTTGATTTCAAAATGTCCATCTCCCTGAACGGTTATCTGGACATTATACAGTCACCTAATGACAGGAAATTTTACATGCAGTTTAGGTACGGAACACTTCCTTTAAATTCCTTTACCAGCTCATGGCATTGCAACCAAACATTTCCCCAGAATAGCCCATGTGATTTTGCCCCTTATGAATCAATTGCACATGTCTTATACGCGTCTCCAGGTTATTTATCTCCAAAAGCAAGATGGCTCTCGCCCTTGTATAAACAATTGGGAACTTGTGAGCATGGCGAAGCTTTGCGCATTCTTAGATTTGACGCCAAACCTTTATTTGCTTGCTCACTCGCTACATTTTTGGGCCACATGTGGGGTATTAGAAGGAAACTACAAAAGCCCCACTTTATGTTGTTATAATTTGTTTTTACTAATGTTAGTTTCAAACATAGTTTTTTTCCAAATTCAGGAATATCCACTGCAGTGTATTTGCTGTATACAGGAGATCTTAGACATCATAGCAGGCCCTATCGCCTTTTTGGATCCTATAAAGGCTTTTGCTGATGGGTTTTGAACAGGTCTAAACGCAATGGTTTTTTTTATGTTTCTTTTTTAATTACATTTTGATATTTATAATAATGAAATCTTTTGTTATCCAGCATTGTACACCTTCTGGTCGAGTTCAAATATTTGTGTAAAATGTATTTAACGTTTATAATGCACATTGCACTTTTATGGTTTGCAGACCGAAATAAAGTATTAGAGTTTTTATTATAATTACGTGTTTTTCTAATTAAAACAAAATACTAATAATAAGTATTAGAGTTTTTGTTATAATTACGTGTTTTTCTAATTAAAACAAAATACTAATAATAACAAAAAAATATAAGCACAATATATATAGTATATACATTCACGATAAGAATGAAAACATAAACAATAGCATTATTAAATATTAAAAATTAAATTACATTTTAAAAACACATCATCAACACTCATATTACTAAAAAAAGTTACTAAATAAAATCCCAAAAATAAATTATAAATATACAGTAAAATTAAATCACAAAAATTTATTAAAAACAAGAAGCAGTAGTAGTAAGATTATGTTTATTTAAACCAATGGTTTTTTAAACTATAGAATACTGTTGAAGTATAATAATCTTTAAAATTTCCTACAAAATCTATCACTTCTCTTCAAAACCAATGAAAATCTACCTGCCAGCCAAGTTACATCCAAAAATTGCAACAAATATTTCTGCTTTCACGCTTGACGTAATCCTATATTTCTTAAAAACAGGTTTTAGGGGGGGCGTGGCTAGCAGCCAAGCATGGCGGCAGCGTGAAGTGAGAGCTCCCTGAGGCATTTAGGCCTTTCATAATATCCGACACATTCATCCGCTACATTTCCCACCCGAAGGAGCGGAAACCAGGTCTGGGAAAGAAGCGACTTCATCCACGTCTATCCGCGTCGAAATTGACGACTGGGAACTGCCTGAAATACCGTGCACAATATTGGGCCTGCGACCGGAGGAAAGCACCGGCATCAAGTGAAGACACAACCCCGGCGGAAGTGAGACCTGGCCGGTGTGCCCTAGCAAGACCCTCCCATGACTGGACCGGAGCGGCAGTACTTAATCACCCACCGTTACGTTGACGAGGGAGAGACTCTGAGAGGCCACTGATCCGGCGACACTCGTGGTCACCTGCGGAGCCTGGGGACAACCGCCGGAGCCGAGGACCCACGGAGACGGCTGACGGTGACCCGGGGCCGGCGGCCGGAGGTTGACGGGCCTGACGTGCCCAAGGCGTCACCGCAACAATTAGCCCCCGGCCGGGTCAGGCACAACTGAAGGTGTGGCGACGAGGCGAGAGGTAGAAGCACCGGCGGCGGGGGTGCGAAAATGTGCCCACGGCATTGACTAGGTGAGCAGAAACGGCCCCAGTGAGGACCCGCCGTGATCGAAGGGAGCAGGTTGGGGGCGCTCACGAGACTGACGGCTGCATTTTAATCCTTCACCCACACGGCGACCTGAGCGAGAGAGGAGAAGCACCGGTGGCGGCAGTGCAAAAATGTGCCCACGGCATTGAATAGGTGAGCAGAAACGGCCCCAGTGAGGACCCGCCGTGATCGAAGGGGGCAGGTTGGGGGCGCTCACGGGACTGACGGCAGCATTTTAATCCTTCACCCACACGGCGACCTGAGCCCCTGAGGCGAGTGAGGACAAGAGCCCAAACCAGAAACATTGACGTCCCACAATACATGGACAGTGGTGCTAAGCAGGACGCTCCATGACTGGCTCACTCCCGGGCTGACTCAGAGCTGGGCACTGGAGGGTACGTGATAACGACAAGGGAACGGAGCGGACGCTTTACCACTGCACACATCAGCAGCGGAGCGCTGGGCACGAGGGGCATGCCAGATAACGCAGGGGCGCTTCGTGCACAGGACAGGGGGTGAAACCTACACGAGAGGTGAGGCAATAACATCAGGATAACGACCGTGCGGTGGGTGCTTCCTCGCTAAATTGTACATATGCTGGGCGCACAGTCGCCTGCTAATAGCGACTGCAATAACCGGAGGGGGTGACACTGCCGATCACCCGGGACGGCTACGCCGCTGCCACCTGACCCTGCAGAGCAGTTCCCACAGCTTTGGAACGCGCCGGGGCACATACCTGTGGACTTAAAGCCATGGCGGGCAGGGGACCAAAGAGTGGATCCACACAGGCCAAACTGGACAAATTCGCATATAGCCAGCACGGGCAACCACCGCTTCATGGTCGCAATTCCGCAGGCTCCAGTCAGGAATCGGAAGGAGGGAAAAAAGTGACACTAGAGGACATCATGAAGACCCTCTCAGAGGTACAAACGACAGTGGGCTCCATATCTTCCGAAGTCACTCTACTCCGGGCAGACTTTCAGAAAATAACCGAGAGGGTGTCGCAGGTGGAGGTGGTCACGAAATCTCTCGTAGAAGACACCTCGGAATTGCAAATTGCGATGGAACGTATGGAGAAGGTCACGAAGTTATTGCAAGACAAGCTGGACGACCAAGAAGGGCGGTCACGAAGGAATAATGTGCGTATCCTCGGAATTCCGGAGACGGAAGGGAAGGGCGCGATGGATCTTTACGTAGAGGATCTCGTCAAGAACAAATTGCAACCTAAGGGACTCTCGCACTTCTTTTCGGTTGAGAGGGCACATGGAGTACCAGGCGGAGTGCCGAAACCGGGTGCAGCGCCACGGCCTGTTTTGGCCAGACTACTCAACTTTAGAGACAGAGATGCGATTTTGCAGGCTGCAAGAGTGTCACCGCCAGTTAAGCTCCAGAACTCGACACTAGCATTTTTTCCGGACTATACAGCGGAGGTGGCACGGCGCCGGAAAATGTTCACTGAAGTGAAAAGGGCACTGAGAGAGAAAGACCTGCAGTACTCTATGATATTCCCTGCCAAATTACGGATTGTCGCCGACGGGAAAACATGGTTTTTCGATAAACCGGAAATGGCACAAGACTGGCTCGACGGCTGGAAACAGGCGGGGCCGCCACGCCGGTCAAACAGAGGTCGGCCTAACCATCGTGATGACAAGCGCCCAGACACACAGACCGGAAACCTGACCAGCCAAGGTGGATTATCAGAAGCTGAATCCGAAATTGACCGGAACCTGCCTGACTCTGGGCACCCAGCCCCCATCTAAAGACAGGAAGACTAGAGAACGAACAGACTACGATGCACTACAATGTACTGGCACCTGGACTTGGTGAAGCGAAGTAGGGTGGGCAGAGCCGGTGCCTGTAGGGGACTCACCAACCCCATGAGCAAGTAAGATAGTTGGGGAAGGGTTAAAGCACTCTGCAAAGTTGGGGAAGCGGGCGGGGACAAGTGCGTGGAGCAGGGGAGCAGGGAGGGGGGATGGGGGGACAGTTCTACAGTTATTGTTAATCTTGTTAGTCATCACCTACAACGCACGATACACGCATACACCGAACACTGTGCTATTCCTACGCCTCAGCGTGGAACGACACTTATCCACTGGAACAAATATTCTGACGAATATACCACTACCCAAGCCATTCACTTACCCCACTGTACCACGCTACACCCACTGACGGTGCGCATACGACAACTGAGGTACCCCCCTTGCGGCTCCTAACTTGGAATGTCAGAGGGTTGGGAGATAAAATAAAGAGAGGGCTGGTTCTACAGGCAATTAAGCGCCAGGGCCCTGACCTCATATTGCTTCAGGAGACACACCTCACGGGGACAGCGTGTAAGGCGCTTGATAGACGGGGTTATGTCATGGCAACGCATGCGGAGTTCACGTCTGGATCCCGAGGGGCGGGGATACTCATGAAAAAGACATCCCCCTTTATGGTATTACACAGTGCAACAGATGATCAGGGTCGCTTTGCGGCACTACATGGGCAGTGGGAAGGGAAGCCCCTAAACATGGTCTCAGTCTACATCCCCCCGGCACTCCACTCTGTAGCTCTGCCTGCGCTGGGTAAGTTCCTTTTGGACCTCCCAGAGGGCGACACAATCATAGGGGGCGACCTTAATGCAATAATGGACCCAATAATGGACACGTTTCCCATTAGAGAGCGCCACAGGGGGAGCGCAACGCTCCCGGGATTCTTAGAGGCAATGGGCATTACGGACATCTGGCGTCACTTCCACCCCGCAGAGACACAGTACACATACTTCTCCGCCGTCCATAATAGTTTATCTCGCATAGATTATTTTTTGTTTCTAGGAACAGGGCTGGGGAAGATAGATAAGATAGACATCCTGCCCAGAGGCATATCTGACCACTCCCCGATGTCTCTGGCGCTTACCACAAAAGAAAAGAGGCGTGCCAGAACTTATCCAATATATCCACATTACCTTACAATCCCGAAGATCAGGAAGGAACTCCAAATGGTAACCACACGTTATTTTGCTGAAAACACGGGGTCGGTGTCCTCTCCCTCGATCCTCTGGGAGGCTTACAAAGTGGTCCTGCGGGGGGAGGCGATGGCAGCAATAACGGGGCATAAAAGGGAGTGCCGGAGGGTGCTCACAGAACTCGAGTTGGCGCTCCACATTGCAAACACTACCCACATGGCAGACCCCTCACCGGAAACAACACACGCATTGCAATTAAGACAACACCAATACAGAGCCCATCTTACGACAACAGTCCAGGGCCTGGTCACGGGTACAGCCAATAGGGTGTACGACGTAGGCGATAAAGCTGGGAAAATGTTGGCATGGTTAGATAAGAGGGGAGGAGGTACTAGAGGTATACAGCGCCTACACACGCACGACGGCCAGGTCCAGACACACCCGGAGGACATAGTATGCACCTTGGCGCGTCACTTCCGCGAGATATACACCCCCCTAGCGTAAGATCACTGCTCAAACGGCGAGGCGCGCGCTTGAAAACGTAGACATCCCCAAGCTCTTACAAGAAGCAATTCGGGAGCTAGAACTCGACCCGACGGTAGACGAGATTCAACTGGCGATACAGGCGCTACGCTCGGGTAAAGCCTTGGGGCCCAACGGCATGCCTCTAGAATGGTACAAAGTGCGAGCCGACATACTAAGCGCACCGCTAAGGCAAATGTATATGGAAAGTCTGGAAAAGGCGGAACTGCCACTAGACCAGCGGACGGCCACGATTGTGGCCATACCTAAGCCAGGTAAACCTCCGTCACAATGCTCCTCCTACCGTCCCATTTCCCTGCTTAATGTGGAAGCCAAGGTGCTCGCAAAACTGTTGGCTACCCGTCTGGTACACCACCTGCAGACACTGATACACCCTGACCAATCGGGCTTTATGCCACATAGGAGTACAGCACTGAATCTCAGAAGAATTCATGGGGTCATGGCACGTGCACACCTTATACCCGAACAGGCGGTGATACTCTCCCTTGATGCCAAAATGGTTTTCGATCTGGTGGAATGGGAATATCTATTCGAGGTGTTGAGACGCATGGACTTTGGACCGAAATTCATAGCATGGGTGAGATTGCTGTATACGAAACCGGTGGCGCAAGTCGTAGCTAATGGCCACATCTCGCACACATTCCCATTGGGAAGAGGGACTAGGCAGGGGTGCCCATTGTCACCCTTGCTCTTCGCCCTAGTGATAGAACCACTGGCAATCCTAATCAGAACTACGCCGTTGATCAAAGGAATCACATGGGAGGAAGGGTGGGAAGATAGAGTATCCCTATATGCGGACGACATGTTGATCTATATGGTGGAGCCTGAAAACGGGATCCCTGCATTGCTAGAGATTTGTAACGAGCATGGTAAATCGTCGGGCTATACCCTGAACTGGGCAAAGTCAGTGGTATACACACTACGTGGTCCGGAACCGGTGCTGCCGGAGACCTGCCCCCTAACGCTGGCACGGGACTCCTTCAAATATTTGGGCATTGTCATTGTGAATAACGCTACAGACTTTTTTGAAAGAAACTTAAAGCCGCCAATAGAGCGCCTTCGGGCGGACGTCAAACATTGGGCGGCCTTACCACTGACCCTCCTTGGGCGTGCAGCCCTTTATAAAATGATGGCACTTCCCAGGTTTCTTTTTGTACTGGAGAATACCCCTTACCTTGTGGAACCGAGATACTTCTAACAGGTGGCGGCGCTGGTCTCAAGCCTGCTCTGGAGTAATGGACCGGCACGTATAGCATACGATAAGTTGACGAAGAGCTGGTATGAGGGGGGAATAGCACTGCCCAACATACAGCTGTATTACTGGGCGGCTCACCTTAAAGCAATAAACCAATGGATACATGCTCCGAGGACGGACCCAGCATATAGGGCTGATTGGTCACAACTAGGGTCGGAGGGCATGCTCGCAGTACTATACAACAAGCCATATGTCAAGAGACTTCTGGGCCCGACACACCACACAGCGGCCCTGTGGCACATAGCACAAAAACGGCTAGGATGGCAAGGAAAAATCACCAAACTGACGCCGCTATGGGACGTCAAATCTCTGGGAGCCCTAAGATCATGTAAGGGATTTGCACAGTGGGACTCTATAGGACCCTCCACAGTCACAATATCACCTAAGCCCAACAGAAACGTTTCGATATGTGCAGATCAGACACGCACTGCTTAAAGCGATTCCAGTGGGCACTGACATACCAGAGTCCTCGCCACTCGAAGACAGACTCTTAACATAATACATGACACAAAGCGCAACTTCCCTCACCTATAAAAACTGATCAACAACCTGGGAGACCCGATGGTAAAGTTGCGAGACAACTGGATGGGAGACGTGGGTGAGATCACTGACTCTGAGTGGAATGAGGCTCTGGCTTCCCCAAAGGAGATTGGCATCTCGGCAAAATTTAGATTGGTGCAACTGAAAATCTTACACCGCATTTATTACACTAGGACCCTGCTTCACAGGATACACCGGGCACCACATCCCTTTTGTCTTCGTGGGTGCGGGGTGGAGGGGACACTATATCATACACTCTGGGAATGCGCACACATACAAGACTTTTGGAGGCAGGTTATGTGCACTGTCTCGCAAACGCTCAAGATCTCCATTATACCAGAACCTCGAAAATGCTTATTGAATATCTGGGACCCTAATGATCTGAATAGGCACGAATTGATATGGGCTACTCTGGCCATGATGGTGGCCAAACGTGACATTGCGCAAAGGTGGGGAACACCGGACTTACCTACGACTACTAGGTGGGGCAACAATATGGACAAGCTGATGATTACGGAAAGAGCGGTTTATGTGCTAAGGGCTTGCCCCCGCAAATGGAATAAGGTGTGGACTGCATGGAATATTTATAGAGGAGACCTTTGTGACCCATTGCCTGAGGATGAAGACCTCGACTCCGAAGGGGAGGACGAGTAGGAGCTAGGGGGGTGATTGCAACAGTTTAACTGTCTGACAAGGTACCGTTCTATTGTGATGGGAACGTGGGGATGGCCGACGGTCGGTGTAAAAGTAAGAGTATATCTACCAGTGATGACCTTGTTATAATGTTATATGTTTCTATATTGTTGCTTATTTTAACTCACATTGAAAGCAGAATGTGCTAGAGAAATGACTGAGTGAACATAAGGAAACGAGAATTGACCCACCAGTACTACACTCACACGATGTTTACATGGTTAGTGGTTAATTAATGTGAATTAAAGCTAATAGAATGTGAGAACTGGCATTATAAACTTGAAGGCACCCTTGTGCATATGATGTTAACCTGCAACTTAAATAAAAAGTTTTTAAAAAAACCAAAAAAAAAAAAAACAGGTTTTAGGAAATAACTTCTTAACAATAAAAATTATAAACAATCAAGTACATGATTAGAAGAACTGCACATTCCTAAACTGCAGCTACAATTCCCGTCACCATCCCATGTCATTATCGCTCTCTCTATCCGTGCATAGGCCGGATTCAGGTCTACTCAATATTTTAAAATTGGCAAGCACGCTGCTGGATTAGGTATGTTGGATAGTTAGGGGAATATCTTTGCATTTACCCAAGACTCTCTGAGGAAGGTGGTTGACTTCTTTATTTTTTTTGTTTAACCCCTTCGGTGCTGATGACGGCTCCCGGTCGTCATGCGTCGCGGTGGGCGTGTGCTGATGACGACCGGGAGCTGTCATGATCACGCCCGCGATCGGAATGTCCAGCACCGGCGCGGAATTCCAGCCGCAACCAAGGTGTTAAATATGTTTTTATTATTTTCAAGTAGTTTACATGTGCCTGAAAGACAATATCCAACATTTCATTACAACCACAGTTAGAATCTTCTAACAGTAACGCTCAGACCTCACATATGAGTTAGGAATGCCCACCGTGCATCCTGGTGACATTATAGCCACAGTTCCAGATTGAACTACAACAAATGGGTCGTGTCGGCAGAGATAAAGTCCACAATGCATTTGTGATGTGATTCTGGTGGTATCGTGTGCAGAGTGTTACAGATCATACATCTCATGTGAAAGCACAGATGTTATAAAGAAAACAAACAGTAACTGAAAAACCAACCACAGCAGCTGAGTCCGACTTCTGATTACACACTCTTCACATAGTCCCCCCCCCATCCTCCCCTCCCCTACTGTAACTACTTCTGTCTACCCGTTCCCCCATCCGTCCCTCACCTTCCGTCTCACAGCTCTCCACAGAGCTACAACGCCACCCATTGCACATAGTTGCATCTCTCCTAATTGATGGTCTGTATAAATGTGCCTGTGTGGTGGGATGAGGGTGCACCTGACATGTCGCCCATGTCAAATTGTGGGAATGTCTCTCTCATCATCCGGCCGCAGCTCTAGGCTGTCCCCCTCCATGCGGATGTGGCCCTGAAGCAGACCCTCCCATTGCACTGCTATCGGTGTCCTCCGCAGACCCAGCGTTTCCTCCCGTATGATGGCAATTCCCTCTGCTTTGGCCCACGCTAGGAGGGAATACCTCTATGCCCTTATGTGTGGTGGGGATTGCTCATTCCATCTCTTTGTTAAGAGGCGTTTGGCAACTACTAGCCACAGGTTGAGGAAGCGAGAAGTGACTTTTGTGGCCGGAGTCCTACGAAATTGATGTAATAAGTAAGTAGGCCATTCAAACGGTATGTTGCGGCCCATGCAAGCGCACAGTGTCTCACTAATAGCCCGCCAGTAGGTATGTAGTGTGTGACAACCCCATAGCATGTGCACTAGGCCAGCCTCTACCTCCGCACAGCGGGGACAGGCTGCATCCATGCGGTGAAAGTACCTATTGATCTTTTTGGGAGTGAGGTATGCCCTGTGGACTATGATTAATTGAATTTGACGGAACCGCATGCTTCTGGGAATACGCTTAGGGCTCTTCAATATCTTTTCCCACTCTCTATCCTCCAGCTGCCCCCCCAGGTCTGCCTCCCACCTGCATCTGAGTGAGTCTAATTTTATCGCCGCATGCGTGCGGAGGGATGCCGCTAACCACCGGATTGTCAGCCTCGTCCCATTACGTGGAGGTACTGTAAGGTGAGATGCTGACTCGGCTCTTCTTTCATGTCCCCCCATCTAGAAGCTAGTGTAGTGATCAGAGAACGGTGCCTTAAAAAGTGTCCCTGCTGGAGCCCCAGTTCTTCGGTAAGGGATTCAAACGATAGAAGCATGCCATCCCGATACAGATCTCCCAGGGACCGTATGTCAGCTTTGTGCCACTCCAGAAGCTCCAGGGATGTGAGCACCCCAGGCCCGCAGGCACGTAAGGAACTAGGTCTCTGGTGACGTACAGGCAGCAGTGGAAGCATTTGTGAGCCACAGCTAAGAGGAGGGGAGCCGGTGTTGGTATCTTAGCAGCCGGGTGAAAGAACCTAGTAATACAGTCCAAAGAGAGGGGGGTAGTCACCGTATCATCTTGACCTCTCTCCGCGAGCCATCGGGCTATCCACTGCAGTTGAGCAGCTAAATAGTAGTGTTCGAAGCAGGGTGCAGCTAGGCCCCCCCTGGTATAACTTTGCCAGCGCTATCCTATGGCGCGCGTTACCCCAGAGGAAGTCTCTAAGGAGTGTAGCGAGTTTGTGAAAGAAGGCAGCCGGGACATACAGTGGTAGGTTAGTGAAGTAATACAGGAGGCGTGGAAGAATCACCATCTTAGATAACGCCACCCTACCTGTGACTGTGAGTCTGAGCGTCTTCCAGAAATTCAATTTGCGACTTAATGGCTGTCACCGCACGGCCCAGATTTTCATCGAAGAGGTCAGCCGGTTGACGGTATATCTGGATTCCCAGATAGCGGAATGTGTCAGCCTTCCACTGCACCTGCATGCCAGCCAGAACATAGCCCGGGTCTCGAATGTCCCCCCCAAACGCATATAGACAGGATTTATTGGCGTTCACCCGAAATCCAGAGAGAGCAGCAAAGTCACGTAAGATATGTTCTAGGTGAGCCGGGGTTGTTCGCAGGGCCGCTGCCAGAGGCTCGATTGCCAGCGTGAACAGGAGGGGCAACAGCAGACATCCCTGCCTGGTTCCCCTGCATATCGGGATGGCATCGGAGATGTATGGCCCTAGCCGCATCCGGACTGTGGGGTTTTTGTATAACAGGCCCACCATTTGTAGAAACTCCCAGCCCAGCTCATAATGCAACAGCATTGCCGCAGGATAACTCCACTCTAAGCAGTCAAATGCTTTCTCGAGGTCCAACACCAGCCACCCCGCCCTGGGCCACTCCCTACCACTGTCTGCCACCACCAGAAGAACCTCCGCAAGTTCAACGACGTACTGCGCTTGGGTACAAATCGATTTTGGTCGGTATGGACCAACTCGGGGACCACCGGCACCAGGCGTTCCGCCAACAACTTAGCAAATACTTTGTAATCCGCATTCAGGAGCGCCAAGGGTCTGTATGACCCTAGGTTTTCGGGGTCCCTGTCTGGTTTGAGGAGGGACACCAGGTAGGCCTCTCGCATTGATGGTGGCAACCCGTTGTCCGTCAGGGCTGTGGAATAGAGAGTGTGTAGGCGCTGCATCAGAACTTCCCGGTAATCTTTGTAATACTCAGCAGGCAGGGCATCCGGACCCGTCGTCTTCCCGGACGCCATGGACCCAATTGCCTCCCCGATTTCCTCCAGAGTGAGGGGACCATTAAGGGCCTCTTGGTGTGCCCTGGAGGATGTTGGTAGCTGAATCGATGTGAAAAATCTCTCTAGGTCGGGCTCGGAGCAACGCCCCCTGGATTGGTACAGTCGTGCATAATGGTCCGTCATCACTTTGTGTATCCCTCTTTGTGTGTATACCAGAGAGACCACTGGCGTGCGTATTGCCGCGATTGGTACATGCTTACTCTCTTGTTTCAGCAGCCAGGCCAGAAGTCGGCCCGCTCTGTCTGCTTTGGCGCGCGTGCGAGCTATGTGGGCCGCATAATTATGGTAGCGCAGTCTCTCCATAAGGTCCGCGTGCTGTGCCCTGAGGTCGTCTAATTGTCCTGACTGTCCACCCCCACCCTCTCCTTCTCTTTCGTATTGGAGCAGGTGCGTTTCTAGCCGAGTGAGAGCCAAGGGCAGTTGTTTACGCAGATTCCAAGTGGCCCCAAGACAGTGCCCCCTAATGGCTATTTTGTGGGCGCCCCACTCCACTAGTGCGGAGCTCGCCGTCCCCTCGTTATGCTCAAAATATTCCAGAGCAGCGGACCCCAGGGTTGCACGGAATCCTGGGTCCTCCAGTGCAGCAGGCTGGAGGCGCCAGGTGGGTATGGGGGGCAGCCTGGATCCCAATTCAGTCTGAGCCGTAAAGGATTATGGTTGGAATGCGTCCTACCCAGGTATTCCACTACCTCGACCAGGGGGACCACAGACTGTGAGCCCACCACCCGATCCAACCGCACACGTAAGCCGTGAGCTGCAGAATAATAGGAGTAAATGCAGTATGTGGGGTGCAAGACACACCATATATCCAATACTGCCCATTGTGACAACCAGTCCGCAAGCGCCTGTGCATTGGAAGTTGTCATCATTGACATCCAGTCCTGGGCATCGGTGTCGCAGATGGCACCTTCAGGAGAAATATCGTGGATAATAGGGGATCGATGGGCGGAGCACTAACGAGTTGCGTTCCGCCTTGTTGGCTGGCTGGCCACGCCCCCGTGGTTGACTTCTTTATACTAAGATATTTCAGATCTCCACTCATGGATTGCAAAGCACATATCTCCTTTTGTTCTCTTTTTGATATCTTTAATGGCACGCACATTTTAAAACACTTATATAAAAATGTTGTGCCAACCTAAGCAATTGATCTCTGACATGTCTCACACAATGTAATCCACTATGACGTATTTCTTTAGCACACAGTAATAAAATTGTTGCTTTACTTGCAATTAACTGTTTATGCGAGAACCGTAAATTTAGGGTTGATGCAATGGATTACGGGAAGCTCAATCGACCTACCACCCTGACAGCTTAAACCATAGTACAAGAATGAAGATCTAAGATTTTTTTAATGAAAATTGCCTCCTAATTTCTCCTAATAATGGCTGGACCCAAGACCTAAGATCTCCGCCCCATATATTATTTGTGATGGAGGGGGCATTGCTTATATGCTGTGAGCACAGGTTTGATTGAAGGACCCGCCAATGTCCCTTTTGAATTTCTTCATCCCTTCTCACAGTTGACAGCCCACCACCCCTCCAACATGAATACAAAACAAAAATAACAAAACCACTAACATTTTAATAAAAAAATAATCAAAATTCAAAAACACTAATGTTGTGCTTGGCCTTTTCTGCGCCCCTCACCCCCCTAACGTTTTGTCTTCCACCCTCCTGCTTTCTGATTTCTCTTTTAAATCATTTAAATCATTATTCTGAAAATTCCACTTAGGGAAAATTTGCATGTTCTTTTCCTAACCATATGTGCCTTCTGCCAGTGTCCTGAGTCACATAACTGTGGGGAACCAGGATGGGTGGGGGCAGAGCTGTTCCCTGCTCCGCTAACAGTTCAAAGGGCTTGACTCCAGCACACACAAAAGAACCTGACAGCATCCTATTGTCATTGCAGACTTCTTGGGTCATTGACAGGGGACGGGAAGAACTTTCCAGAACCAGATGTGGTGGTAGAACAGGGTGTTCCCCCATTCACAAAGGATGGCAGGGGCGGCTCCCCTGCTATGGCGGAGGAGCATCGCCCACTGCTTTTAAGCAGTGAGAAACATAAAATGAAATGACAATAACAGAGTTATTGTCATTTTTTGTTTTCTGTCCTGCTGCTTTGCAGCGGGTGGGCAGGTGGGCGGGGCTGCTCTGCTCTCCGAGCAGGGCAGGAATGGTTTGCCCACTCCAAAGTGCACAATGACTGTTTGGCTGGCCCTCTCGGGACGCCCAAACCAATCATGCGCACTTCCCTGTTCCACATGCAGATTGCATTACAGCCTGAATGGAGAACATGCCCACCCCTCCAGCCCTTAACTGAACACCGTGTTACGACGCTCAGACCAATCACAACGCTGAAATTATAACGTTGTGATTGGGTATGGGGAGGGAGCCTGGCTGCCTGCTTCCTGGTCCTGTCCGAGGCAGGAGAGCAGGAGCAGAGAAGACGTGGGACCCGGCCTTGAGGTACGTTTTTTAAAATGTATTTGATTCATTCCGTCACCCATGCCCCCTACCCCCACCCGCAAGCCATGCTGGCTGCGACTGAAGTGTAGCACCATATATGAAAATTGGATCTTCTGAACAATTCTTCAGTACACTTCTGGACCTGTGCCGGAACTGAGAAGGACTGCCCGGCTGCAAGAAGGACTACCTTGCTGCTTGAAGGACTGCTTTGCAGTTTGAAGGAGAGCTGGACCATCTCCTTGAATCCAGGATCACCAGATGTGACTCCAAGGACTAGTTGGCTGGTCTCCTGTGTAAGCTACAAAGGCATAATAAGCTCCTGAGGTCTTGTACTCTGCTGGTAACGTGAGGTGAGTCCTAACCCACCAATTTGTGTCCCCCAGGTCCTGAACCCTCGGTAGTGTTGTAGAAGGTACTTCTCTAAAGTTGGGACCAGTAACGTAACAAAGGCCATGTAGATTGCAAGGGGGCCACCTCAACTTTCGTTATGCCACAGACGGGGACTTAGAAATGTTTCCACTAAATCTTCCTGGAGAACCAAAAGGAAACCTGGACCTACCTGCCAGCTGATTTACCGACAGTGCATCACCTTTCAGCCTGACTTTGCAGTAGCTCCTGCTACGTTCTCCTCTGCAATAGCAAATCCTGTTCAATGGGACCTTCCTGCAATGGTATCTGTGCTTTTGGAGCCCTCTTCAGCTCCAGCCTGCAGCTTTGTCTGACTGGACATTTTCTACTTCTAAAACGTTGTCTAAGTCTGAAGGATAAAATCTTCCACCTTTGTTATTTTGTTCCTCACTTTTCCTCATTTACAGTATTCCAAAATCTTCTGAGCCCTACCCTCGACCCAGTTGCAATTCATGTTAAGCTTGTTCCAAATCCTGTTTATGGGTCACAAGCTGAGGCTTTGTCCAGCGGCTCACCAGGATCGACAACGCCTCCTCTGACAAAGCCTGGTGCCTGTGTTAAAGATTGCAGGAATCGCTGTTAGCATGAGCTAAAAGCCATTCTGTTCGTGGCAGCCATTTTAGTTAGACATGTGCTTGCCATGTGCTTTCTCCCTCATCCAGAGCCTTGCACATGCTCAGAAAGGCCTAGCTGGTAGAATGCATCTGCTCCTAGTGTGTAACTGTCAGGTTATTCTTACTGAGATAAGCAGTTTAGTCCCTCCTCCCACTCTGTTGACTAAGCAATTCTTATGCATCCATATAAGTATCTGTGTGCACATTTGTACTGCCTCTTTTCTGAGTCTTCATGCTAACTCAGCAATAAACTGGCCATAAAAGGCCCCTGTTCTCTGTACTCCTTAGACTCTCCTACAGTGGCCTGAGGGTACTGTATGGCGCAGTCTCCCTCATGTGAGGTTATTAAATAGGTTCCTTTGATATTACAGCTTCCGTGCCAATTTCTTCTTTGTTGGTTTAAGGACCAGGTACAACAGTGAACCCCTTAAAAGGTTTTTTCTTCTACAAAATGGCTCCCAACCTGGGGCTCATCGGTGAAGCGGCAAGCAGTGAGTGGTCTTTACATGAGACAGGAATCTACTGAGAAGGACAGGACAGAATCCACTGAGGAGGTACCCTATGCACAGAGATTCTTTGTCTCTGCAGACCCATGTGTTTCTGGGTTTCTTGATCTAGCCATCCAGGTGATGGCCGCTCCTGACTGAGATCCTCTTTGGCATGAGTATTCTAAAAACAACCGTTACGTCACTCAGAACTTGTCAGTGGAGGCTGGAGATTTGTGCTTTGTAAGATCGTCGACATTTGATTTCTTTGTTTGGCCAAAGACTTTGGAATTTGGAAATATATGTAAATTACAATTTATGTAGGCCGGTAATGAGGAGATTTTTCTCTAAATTGTGAAAATTCGTAAGGGCGCATATTGTGTTAAATGCCACTGCTGTATAATATTGTATATGCTACAATATATTTGGCATGCCTGTTTTAAGCGCACATCGAAGAATGTGCTGCTTTTTTTGGAGGTACCAATGTGAATCTTGAATGAACTCAGCCGGTTCCCCTAGAGGGGATACCTAAATAGGTTTAGGTATATTAAAAAAGGTATTTCTTCCTTGGTGACTGAGTACACCATGGAATTAAATATACACATAAAAAGGATCCTGGTCTGTGCACTTAGTAACATTTGTAAGTGGTGATATGCAGAGCGCTTTTTGAGTGTTCTGCCAGCCAAAATGGGCAAATTTGGTGTATTTTGGCTTCTTGAACATGGAACAGTCTTTGGGCTGTTTTGGTGCAGTCTTTTGGACTACTTTTGAGAGCTTTTCTTGTAAATATGACTTACAATTAGTATTTACAAATGGTTTGGTTTAAGTACAGTCTGTGGGCTGTCTCTTGTTTTTGTACTAAGTGTTAATTTGTGGGTTGATTGTGTGTTTGAATGTCTATGTGGTTTGTGGTTTGACATCGGTGGTACATGTGTGAGTGAGTAGTGATTGCGCTCATTGTGTAAGAATGGCTAGCCTTAAGCACGTTGTGTTGTGTGTTCTGAGTATATGACCCCACTTCTGAAAATGTCTGGAATTAGCTCAATTTGTGTTTTTTATCATCATTCTGTTATGCAAATGTCATTGAATTAATTACATTATTTAAAAAAATCCAGAAATGAATTATGTAACATATGCTAAATAGCTGCATGCTACCATTAACATTGACAAAGCAAGAAACTATAGATATGTGCAAATTGCCACAGTGATAAAGATAAATTAGAATTCACATTCAATAGGAAGAAAATAGCCCTCATAGAAAGGAAGAAAAAACGAAATAGTGTGCTTTGCATAACTAGGACTTGATATCGAATGTTACAGGATTTATCCTTATATATTAATATTAAAAGGCATTCACATCATCTGAGTGAATTGGTTGTTGCTGAAATAAACACGACATTACAAAACAATAGATCTTGACTGGCTTGAAATGACTGAGTTTTAAATAGACTGTGACGTGCTTACATTTCAGCAGCAGAAAAAGAGCTTTCAAACAGCTGTGTTTAAGCTGTCTCACTGAGAAGAAGCTGTCTGACACAACAAACGGAGATGAAACTTTCTCAGGACATTACAAACCAGAAAAAGGGTTTTCTATTGAGAAAGGCGCGGAAATTGACGCCTGCTGGTCAGAGCACAGCTGAGTCAATAACACATGGCTATTCCTGACCGCAGGCCACAGAGGAAAACTGCTGGGTCAACTTGATCTTAAGTTCGTGCAAACACGGTATGAAGGCGTGAGTTACAGACTGCTGATTTTAAAAGTTAGAAAAGACAGTTTCATTATTTTGGATAACAGAGAAAAAGATTAAAAGTAGGGATTTTCTTTTTTGTTGCCTTTTTACATAAGCACGTCTGTGGTTCTGATGTTAAATTGTTACCGCCCTTTAAAAAGTGGCGCAAGCTATTTTATGTTTTAGTACAACTTCTGTGCTTAGTGTTATAAATGAATGCATTTAAAGGTCATAAGTAAAGGAAAGATGCTCGCTTTTCATATGTGGAATCATCAAAAGGGTTGGTGATCATTATTTTTTTTTTTAAATTGACTATATGAGAAAACTTTTTTTATTAAAAATAATTGCACTAACAATCGTTTTTGATTCTTATAATATCTAATAATACTACTGTGAATAATATATGACTCCTAGCATCAAAGTTGAAATTTTTGCAGTATTCTAACCACAAGGTGGGGAATAAAATGTGAAATGTCACTTTACCCAGCCGTACAAAACTCTTTTTTAAGGGTGTACCTTATACATTTCCGATCCCCCATTCCTGGGATATCTAGAGGACACTCCGGGGGTCCCTAATATGCCAAAACATTGTAGGTTATCCCTTTTTAAGTGCCCCTACCACCAAAGTCGAATTTGGACAAAATGTACTTTTTAAAAGCAGTTCTGCCACTCAGGGGAGTTTTCAAACTGAACTCAGGCTTCAGTAATGCACACATGCAAGTGCAGAATGAACAGCTGACCTCTATACTGCTAGACTGCACACCACACACTGCACACAAATGAAAATAAGTATAAAAAAAACAGAAGAAGTTATCATCCTACCTTTAAAAAATTGGCAAACAGGTACGGAACAGGACTGCCTTTCAGCTGTGAATCTCCATAGTTGCTTTGAATTAGAAAGTCCGCATGGCGCAACCCTTCTCAGACAGGGGACAACAGGTTTAAGGGTCAACGGCCAAAGTCTGTTTTTAGAACTAACCAACCCTACTGAACGGGCAATTTCCACGTAGGGAGTCACTGTGACAGTATGTGATTTCTACATTACACTATGGAAGCTTGTAATGCTGAAGATAAGTTTAATCAACTGATTTATTTGTATTAGTCAAATATCCTGATTCTCACACTGTAGGGTACAGCACTATAAGTAATGTTTTAGGTAACATTAGCTAAAGGAAATATTGCATATTTTGTTAGGAGCACATGGGGATACCACTGTTTTCTTGAGATATAAGATACAAGTATAGGAGATGTGCAGGTGGGGTTTATCCTATTCAATAACATTATCAAGGGATAGCAGCATTTGTAGGTCATTTGCAGAGAATAGCTCCGCCATGTATATAGCACTAATGCCTTTAGTTTAAAGATTACTGTGTAAGGGCTACAATAAGGAGGCAATGGAATTCAGTTTGCGTTCATGTGCCCTCATGTTACACTAGTACAATTGCTAAAGGAATTGGTAGTTGGTTATTAATGTTTTCTAGCTAGCTCAATGTGCTATTTACCGCCTACAAGTTTATTTGTGCCCAGCAGCCAAAAATAGGGGTAGATAGTGTTGACAGAAGGTAAACCTGTTTCAGGTTGCTTACTGTTGAAATGGGGGAAGGAGGTTATCTCCTCTGCAAATTAAGGGTACGCAAATTTATGTTTTCTCTCTCTTTTTCTCACTCTGTTTTGAGCCTGTCTAAGCTGTCTAGGAAACAGCCATGAGACATTCAATTTGCTATTCAGTAATACTGTTTTAAAATTGTTAGCATTAATAAAATGAAACAAAATAAATGCCATGTTACTGCCCATCCTGTCTGATGAAATTATGAAAGGATGAGTAGTCTAGGTTGCTGCTCCCTTATTTGACCTTTAAGGGGAACTAGGTGTGGGTAGTTTTGGGTCTAAAAATCTGAGGTGATAACACCATTATTGTTTATGTTATTCTCATGCTAAATACAATTTTGCAAGGGCATTGCTAGTCTTTTATTAGCTAGTCTGTGTAAATAGGCTGACAGCCCTTATTAGACCTGATGTTGCATAGTTTGGATCGTGAAAAGTAGAATGCAGGAAAGACGCCCATGTGATCCTCAGCAAACATTTTTTAAAGGAAAATATTGTTTTATAGGAGTTTGTTTGTCACAACATGTTCTGCTGGAGAAATGTATGTACCTATTAAATTAGCGGTTTTAGATTTTCCGGCTGCGCCTATAACATGAGAGCATGACCTTAAGTGTAAAATGTACTTGCTTTTATTAAGAGAAATAATTTTAGAAGTGTCTGAAGTCCTGTACAAGTAGTAAAAGGTTATGACTTATGAAACACAAGCTTGCTAAGACAAGAAGCACAAAAGAATGCTTGTTCTAAGAATTTCCCTTTCTTGAGGTTTTTTAGATGAATAATATAGGAATACACAAATGTAAGGATTTAGAGTATGCCTGTATTGTTTTTCTTTTTTCCTCAGAATTTAGTAAATGAACACAGACTTCATTTGCTGCTTCAAATAGTGTAATAGGTCCAGTTGTTTCCCCTCAGATAGATGAAGTGGTTCTTATGTGCCTTGCTAATATATGGGGCACCCCAAGAATAAGGAAGTATTCTGAGACTATTCTCTCTGATGATAGATTATTTGTATGCCTTGTCTAAAGACCTTTTGTTCTGTCCACCAATAGATATTTGCTGCCTTACAGCCATTGCCAGAGGGGCCCGGACATTAGATCCAACCAGGGGAGTCAGCACCAGTCCAGCTTGAAGCCAAGGTGAAAGCAACCAGCACAGGCGTTGCTGGCAACTAGGACCTCAATGAAGGTGGAGCACTGGGACGTGAGTTGTGTACCCCTGCCACTGTCTTGGGCGAAAGACGGGGTCACAAATCAGAAAGGAGAAGTTGTGGATCCAGTTTTTGATGCCCAGCTGAGAGAGTCACTGAACGACAAAGACGGCAAGGAGGCTTTTGCTTGAGGTGACCCCCTTTGAAACAAGGGTTGCTTCAGGCCTCTGGGTCCTGGTCCCAAAGTGAATGCAAGTCGGTGCCTTTGTTTGTTGATCAAGGGATACCTGGGCATACTGGGTGGAATCTGTGGCCCCAACAAAAGAGAAGTGCGTCTGTGGAGCAATACAGGAGTTAGGGAAGGACTTGAGTTCAGGGTACAGGTGCTGTGTCTCTGGTGCCTGTTAGATTAAAGTGAAGAAAACTGGTGCACTGCCTGAGACACTGGACAGGATCGTTGAGGGCATTTGCCCCGGAAGGTGATTGCCCTATCCTGAAAGAAAGACTTTTCTTCTCAAACTGGGTCGTGATTATTTTCCTGAGTTGCGAGTTGTGCAGCTCCACCGTGGGAACAACAAGGGCCTGCCTGTGAGGCTCAAATGGACACAGGGAGAAGACTCCCCTCTGGCTGGTTGTACAGCGGCTTCGAATTCCCAAGGACTTCTTTTTGTTAGTAATGTACCCTTTCGGTCGTCCCATTTTTTAAGGAGGGGCAGCCCTTTGCGGCTCCTCGTCCTAATTCTCATGGCCCTGTGATGTCCTCCTGGTCCCCTGCAGCCAGGATTATGTTTGTAATAATATGTCTGAATGCTCTAATATTTGCATTAGGAATAATGTTTATTCTGCAAGAGAAACGTTCTTCTGAGCAGTTGACAAATGTTACTTTGCCCTTTCCTTAACTATATTAATTGATACTCTAGCCCTCATAAAAGGACCACTGGAAAAGTCTATTGAAAATGTTTTTTTACATAGAATTGGACTAGATGGTTCT
The DNA here is from genome assembly GCF_964261635.1 of Lissotriton helveticus. NCBI lineage: Eukaryota > Metazoa > Chordata > Amphibia > Caudata > Salamandridae > Lissotriton > Lissotriton helveticus. The sequence continues at coordinate 1,684,317,603 of NC_136063.1, read as the reverse complement.
AGGATTTCCTTTCTGCTTGGGGTTGAAAAATATTGATGGTTCTGTTTGTAATAATAGCCATTACTCTCTTCTGCTTTTTATGAACCAATGCTCTTTTCCCTTTGTACTCCTGCTTATACCTTTTATATACCCGCTTAATTAAATGTTTAGAATGTAAATGCCCACCTAGCAATAGATCAGAATATTGATGGATTTATGAGAATAAATGTGCAAAATATTTTCTATGTTTCTACTAGATCATAGGGATGTCTTTAGCTCATGCTAAAAGGACCGGCTGTTAAAGATTACAGGAATCGCTGTTAGCATGAGCTAAAAGCCATTTTGTTCTTGGCAGCCATTTTAGTTTGCCATGTGCTCGCCATGTGCTTTCTCCCTCTTCCAGAACCTTGCACATGCTCAGAAAGGCTTAGCTGGTAGAATGCATAGGCTCCTAGTGTGTAACTGTCAGGCTATTCTTACTGAGATAAGCAGTTTAGTTCCTCCTCCCACTCGGTTGACTGAGCAATTCTTATGCATCCATATATGTATATGTGTGCACATTTGTACTGCCTCTTTTCTGAGTCTTGATGCTAACTCAGCAATAAACTGAACATAAAAAAAACCTGTTCTCTGTACTCCTTAAACTGTCTCCTACAGTGGCCTGAGGGTATTGTATGACACAGTCTCCCTCATGTGAGGTTATTAAATATGTTCCTTTAATATTACAGCTTCCGTGCCAATTTCTTCTTTGTTGGTTTAAGGACCAGGTACATCAGTGAACCCCTTAAAAGGTTTTTTCTTCTACACCTTTACCTGCTGAACTCAACTTTCTTAAGTACTTTTCTTCAGAAATGTTTCTAAATCCGAAGGTAAGCCGCGATCCACCTCATGTATCCAACATGTGCACCATTGCAGTCAGCCTTAATTTTTTACTTTGACCCGGTCTCAATTGACTATATACGCGTGGTTGGCACTTTGATGTTTTAGGCGCTAGATTTCACTAACAAATTTACAAATTCATAAGTCCAGTTTTACTGATTGGAATTAATTTTTTTGGTGTCATTTCAATGTCTCTATTTTTCTTAATAGGTGTGGGTTTTTCTTGTGTTGTGTTTTCACTTTATTACTGTTTGCGTGGTGCATAAATACTTTACACATTGCCTCTAAGTTAAGCCTGGCTGGTTTTGTGGCAAGGTACAAGGAGGTTAAGCACAAGTTAATTTAGCGTGCACATGCCTGGTTGATCGTAAATAACTATGCGAGGATATCCTCGCATCCACTCTTGAGTTCCTGTATTTAAAAACAACATTAAACAGAAACTACTGAAGTACCAGCTGGAGGCCTGCCTACATTAGATTGTATCCGGAAAGGTTTAAGAAAAACAATTGACACTAGTTGCAGGCTATGTAATTCTCCAAAGGAAGCTATCATACCCATAGTCTGCAATTGTCTGGCCTTCCTGAATGAGTGGCGCGCCATGCTAAAATCCTATTTTAATTTGTTGGACATCCGTTCATGCAGGCTAGACTTGGTGGCTTGCCTGCAAGTGACACAACCTCAACTCACAGCCCACTTCCTAAAGATTATGGGCTTTGCCAGAAAGATTTAAGAGCTGCAACTCTGCAAAAATAACTGTTAAATCCTGTTCTGGCCCCGGGAAGCCCTCAGTTGCTTATGTCATCTGCCCTTGTACATTAAGAAAAACCCTGCTGCACATTAAGTGAATTATGCAAACTGCATGCTTGTCAAATACAGCATTATGCACTTTACTCTTTTGCTAGTGTATATCACCTCTAATTACTCTGTTTGCGCGTACTACATATTACGCTGCTTTCAAAGCGCCTCTAACAGTATACTATGCACTTTACTCTTTTTAGAGTGTAGTACCTGTAACTATTAAAATTGCATGAGCATTGTACACTAAGAACAGCACTGCTGCACTTTAAGGGAATTATGCAAACTGGCTGCTTGCTAATTACTGCATTATGCATTTTACTCTTTATCAGTTTCTTTTTTAAGTGAATTAGCGTTGTGCTCGCAGCACATTAATCAGTATAATTTGTATTTTATTTATTTAGCTCATTAGCTCATTGTGTTTTTAAGTGCCCAGATTGTACGTGCATTGTAGTGCACCTTACTTGCAGCATTTTATTCATTGCATTTGTTGTTTTAAAACTGAATGTGTTACTGTTACTACTTTTATTTCCAAGTTTTACTTTTCATGTATGCTTTCAATTACCTAAAACATGAACAAATAAATATCAAGTGTTCAAGCATCCTTCTGTCCCTGTGTCCTCTTTGTTAGCTGCCCGGGTCTACACCCATCTTTTGCAAGCGTCCGACAGAATTTGGCTAGTTCTAACACTAATTCATGTTTTAGCAAGAAACTAGGAATTCAACGATCTGTCTGTGTTCACGCTCCTTTATCCATCCATTTATCCATCTTCACACTCATTCGCCCATTCTCACTCTCATCCATTCTGACCCTCATTCATATTGACTTCCTCAGACTCGTGTCATCTCTCCATCATCTACACTCTCGTTTATCCATCCGTCCATCACCACCCGCATTTGCCCGTCTGCCTGTCCATCCTCAAATAAATGTATCTATCTGTCCATCTTTTCTTCGTTCACTCATCCTCACACTCCTATTCATTTACCCACCCGCGCCCTATCTCATTCCTCCCTCACAATGTGTCTCATTCATTTAATCAGCCTCAATCTTCACTAATCATCTCTTTCTTCGTCAACCCACGCACGTGCTAGTCCAGCCTTAGGTCATGTCTCCCACACACGCCATTACTACAAGCGTATTCACTTATCAATTAAAGACAGCCCTGTTGACTTTATTCTGGGGTGTTTCACGTCATAGCGTTCCGCAGCAAGTGTTTTGGTGGCGAGCCTTCATTTTCTCGTGCACTATATAGCGGCAGCTAAGAGGTTAAGTCTTTCTACTCGCCCCTGAAGACACGGCGCCATCGGGGGTTAATGGGCTTCTCGTGCCTGCTTCTCGGGGGTCTAAAGGGTTAATTGCATCGCAAGAGGAGATTTGACGTGAGAGGGTTCTTAAAAGGGAATGTGGTCCCATTCCTCGCGTACGGGCAAGGGAGAGGGGTTGAGAACAATTTCTCGAGGGTGTATTTTATTTATAGAGTAACTGAACCGAGCCCATGGGGGCCCTTTCCCCCCCCTCAAGGACATTTTCTACGTAGCAGACAACGAAATACAGGTTTATGATTGGTACAAAAAAAACCTTACATCCCAAGAGCGGAGAACGCTGCCTTCGCCTCTAATATCTGCTGTCGGCGCCCGGGGTGTTTCTGGTGAGACGTGGGTGGGTCTGCGCGTGGCCTTCTCCGCACATCCCCAGCTGCGCCCCATTGTCCGGCGGCCGCGCTCGAGCGCCTGGGAGAGACCGGGCTTGCGCCGCTGCTGCTGGGCTCGCGCCGCTGCTCCGCACGCGCAGACCAAGCACCAGCTGATTGCTTTGTGTGATGGTGCTGCCTCCTGCTCCGCATCCCCGAAAAGCACCAGGGTCCCCCGGCTGAGCTGCAGGGCAGCGCGAGCCTCGGCGGATGCGCAGCTGACACAGGTGGGGAGAAGGGCGCTGCCGGTCCCCGCCCGGAGCTGGGGTTTCAGGCCGCGCGTCGAGGATGTCCAGCCCGGCGGTGGAGAACGGGATCCTGCCGAAGCCCTCTGCGGACATGGAGGCCTCGCTGGACCAGTGCGTGCAGCTGCGGATCTTCAAGATCATCGTCATCGGAGACTCCAACGTGGGCAAGACCTGCTTGACCTTCAGGTTCTGCGGCGGCACCTTCCCGGACAAAACCGAGGCCACCATCGGGGTGGATTTCAGGGAGAAGGCTGTGGAGATTGAAGGAGAGAAAATAAAGGTAAAGGGGTCAGGGAACTGCCCTATGAGATGTCTCGGGGGAACAGGCTGGAGAATGGCGGGGCACGCACGCCCTGCCCGATAATAATGTCCATGGTGCTAGTGTCCGAGACTTACAAACACCCATTTGTTATTTCTGTTTTCCGCACAACACTCCCCTCCCCCCCCCTTACAATGTCTGCGGGATGTATGTATATATATATATATATATATATATATATATATATATATATATATATATATATTTATTATTATTATTATTATTATTTTTTATTATTTATTTCTAGAGGTAGTATATAAAGATGACTTCCATTTCAGACTGCCAAATGTTACATTTTGGTTTATTTATTAGCTTGAGTAAATAGGAATGCGTAATTTTATGTGGATTCTGCTTACATTAAATACTAATAGCTCGGCGCTTCTGCCGGAAGTGAAAAAAACTGCATGCATTGTATTTGTGATGACCGTGACCTGTTTTGAAAAAAATATACGGTCGGCCGCCTGTGGATGCCGCCGCAGCTCCTCCTGCTGTCGGCCTACAGTTTAGGTGTAGGCCAGGAACTAACATGTTTGTGTACACACACAGGAAGGGTCGACCTATCTCATCATAGTGTTATAAAGTTTGTCCCATTGAAGCTCCCAGTGCTTCACCTAACCTGTTTTTTGTATTTTTTACCTTTCCATTATGGTTTCTGTCATTTTACCTCCCCCCCCCCATAAAGCTGGGAGTGTACGTACTAGATCGGATAGAAAATGCAGGATTGCATGAGCTCTATGGGGACAACTGGAGAGTTCTGCACGTAACTGAGGCTGAAAAGTAATGTTTTCCTTGAGTTTTCTACTATGTAGCCCCTCCTCAGAGATACTAATTTCAAGGAGCTTTGGTAAATATAGGGTGTTGATTTAGCAAACGTGGAAGGTACTGAATTGGGACCTTTGGTAATTACTTATGCTAATGGTTCCCCCCTGAGACTGCGTCGCAGTTCATCTTCGACCCTTTTCGACAGGCGACACACAGCTGCCGGCTGGCATCATGTCCTCCGAGTCACCCCCAGTCCTGGAAATGCAGCCACAAGCCCTAAGCAGGCGGGGACTTGGAGGCTTATGCTTGTAATGTAAAACGTGTAACTCCAGTCCAGACTTCCAGAGTGTTTAATGCTGCTCTGGGGTCTGCTTCTCAGTCTGTCCACACATTCATCCACTTCTTTTCCCACAAGGTGCATGCATCTACCTATCCCGGTAATGGCCCCCCAATTTGTTGCCTCTCCAGTGCATATCCACCACCAACATCCATGCATTCACATATCAACCCACAACCAAGCCTTCATGTATCAGTCCAACTATACAAGTGCATCAATCTTCCCACAACACTGTAGACCCCCCTCGGCTTCGAACTGCCTACTCACCCGTCTTTACACAGCCATCAATCCACCTATTCATCCAGCTGTCATGCGAATGTAACTGTATGGGCCCTAATACATGCTGTTTGACTCAATGCATATCTAAATACATTTGAGTGTTTATGTGCATCTTGGTATTGGCTAGTGCATATGGGGAGCTTGGATGTGTATTTTCTGTCCATGCAGTCATACAACCATGTTAGTCAGTCAATCAATCAATCGGGTTTAAAAAGCTCGCTACTCACCCATGAGGGCCTCAAGGCATGGGGGGAGGGAGCAACTCCGGATCAGTCGAAGAGCCAGGTCTTGAGGTCCTTCCTGAACGTGTGCAGGGTCGGGGAGCGTTTAATGTTCACAGGAGCTTGTTCCAGGTCTTGGCTGCAATGTAGGAGAAGGCTCTTCCGCCTGTTCTGTTTCTGTAGATGCGGGGGACCTCTGCCAGGGCGAGGTCCGCGGAGCAGAGGTTCCTCTTGGGTACGTGGAAGGATATTCTCTCGTTGAAGTATTTGGGTCCAATGTTGTTGAGGTATTTGTAGGCGTGGGTGAGGAGCTTGAAGGTGACCCTCTTCTCGACAAGGAGCCAGTGGAGGTCTCGTAGGTGATGGGTCATGTGTTCGTGACACGGTGTCCCGAGGAGGAGTCTGGCTGCTGCGTTCTGGATGGTTTGGAGTTTGTGTAGAAGAGTTCTGTTGATTCCGTCGTATCGTGCGTTTCCATAGTCCAGTCTGCTGGTTATGAGCGCGTGAGTGACGGTCCTTCGGCAGTTAGGGGGGATCCACTTGAAGGTCTAGCGGAGGATGCGCAGGCAGTTGAAGCTGGTGGAGGCAATGGCATTGATCTGGCGGTTCATGAAGAGGGAGGAGTCGAGGATTATGCAGAGGTTTCGTGCATGGGCTGCAGGGGTGGGTGGATTCCTGAGGGCAGAGGGCCACCAGGTGTTGTCCCAGGGTCTGGGGATGAGGACTTTGGTCTTCTCTGAGTTGAGTTTCAAACAGCTGTCCTTCATCCAGGCTGCCACGTTCTTCATTCCTTCCAGGAAACAGAGTCTGGTGTCTTAGGGATTCTTCGTGAGTGAGAGGATGAGCTGGGTGTCGTCGGCGTAGGATACAATGCTGAGCCCATGCTGTCTGACAATGGCGGCGAGGGGGGCCATGTAGATGTTGAAGAGCATGGGGCTGAGCTATGATCCTTGGGGTACTCCGCAGTTATCTGTGGATTCAGAGAGGAAGGGAGGGAGTCTGATCCTCTGGGTTCGGCTGGAGAGAGAGGATTGGATCCAGTCGAGGGCGGCTCCTTGTAGCCCTGTGTCGTGAAGTCTGGCTGCGAGCGTGCGATGTGAAACAGCGTTGAATGCTGCGGAGAGGTCCAGAAGGATGAGGGCCACAGTGTGTCCCTGGTCAAGTAGCATGCAGATGTCGTTAGTGGCGGCGAGGAGGGCAGTCTTGGTGCTGTGGTTGTGGCAGAATCCAGACTGGAAGGCGTCCCAATGCCTCCTAGACGTGTGTATTCAACGCACACACCTAAACAAGCCATACCTATTGGCTTTGCCAGTGCTTATTGGTAGTGTGGACTGAGTAGTAAAAACTCCAGCTTGTGATGTGTGTAAGGTGTTTGTAACAAAGCATCCAAACAACAATGCAGTTAAAAATGAAGGGACGGGTTAGACCTGGCTTGTCCAGCGGGTTTATCCCCAGACTTTTTGCCCTCCTGTTTTGGACCCTGTTTTTAGTTGGTTTTATGACTCTGAGCACTTTACCACTGCTGATCAGTGCTAAAGTGCATGTGCTCTCCCTGTAAATTGTTATGATGGATTGGTGTTTCCATGATTGGTTATTTGATTTACTACTAAGTCCCTAGTACAGTGCACTGTGTGTGCCCAGGGCCTGTAAATCGAATGTTGCTAGTGGGCCCGCAGCACTGATTGGGCAACCCACATGAGCTGCCTATAATTGTAACTCAGACCCGCCACTGCAGTGTCTGTGCGCAGTTTGGTACTGCCACGTCGACCTGGCAAGTGCACCCACTTGCCAGGCGCTAAACCTTCCCTTTCCTTACATGTAAATCAACCCTAATCTAGGCTTGAGGTAACTCTGTGGGCAGGGTGCAGTGAATATGAGAGGTAGGACATACCCTGGTGTGTGTGGCATGCCCTGATTGTGACATACTGCCAATTTCATTTTTCACTATTGAAAGGCTATCTGTCCCATAGTATAGAATGGGAGTGTATAACATCTTATAAATATAACTTTGCTTTGGGACAAGACAGAAAGATGGAGTTTAGTATTCCTGAACTCAGAATATAAAAGCCATCTTTTAATAAAGATTATTTTTATATTGTGTGCTTGAAAATACCACTTTTAGAAAGTATGTATTTTCTTGTTTAGCCATCCTATGTGCCTCTGCTGGTTTGAGGATTGACTGTCTGGCTTTGGAGTGACAAGGGCTGGGGATGTGCATTCTAACAGCCACCTTGGGGGGAGGGGAGTGGGGGGATTGATATGTGTCCTGCCTTTCCTGAATGAGTCGAGACTGGGCCGAATAGACCTGGGCTGCATTCAGAGTAATGGGAGGAGTTTTCATTAGCACCTGAAGAGGCCTGGTCTGCATTTAGAGTGGTGGGCGGAGATTTCCCTTGCACCTGAATAGGCCCTGTCTGCCTTGGACAATGCTGTTTCCACCTCCTGCCAGGAAGCAGGACCAGAGAGGACAGAACTGGTTTTGACTGAGCACAGAGCCTCTCTGCACCAGAACAAAGGCGTTTGCTGTATAAATAGTGGGGCCCAGGCCCCAGTAGTGTGACCTACTGCTGAACTAAGGAACCTGCGAGGAAGAAGAACCAGGAAAGCTGGAGGAGGAGTATGCTCCTGTGCTGTGTGCTGTGTACTGTTGCGGTTGGTTTGCAGTGGTTCCTCTTGTATTGGGCAGGGAAAAGACTGGATTGTGCCTTCATCATCCTGCTGATAGAGTTTTCTCCAAGGGCTTGAAGTAGAGCTTGCCTCCAGTTGGAAGTCTCGGGGATAGAAATTCTTTAAAGATTACTTCTGGGATTCAAGAGGAACCTTTGCCATGGAGAAGTGCTGGAGAAACTGAGAAGTACTGCCTGTTTGCTGTCTTGGTTTGGTCCGCAGTGGTTGTTTCTGCCAAGGAAATGTCAAGGACTTTGCTTTGTGCTGTGTCCCCTGCTTGAGGACAATCTCCAAGGGCTTGAGGTAGGGCTTACCTCCTGGTATCAGATATACAAATACTTCACCCCCAGTTCCCCATAACATCCTTGCTGGGAGTTCTGACCTGCCAAGAGGTGCCTGCTGCTGTTCTGGGCCTCTGGAGGTTTTTCCTGCTGTTGGGAGCTGGAAAAGTAAAGCAACGATGAGAAGCGCAACGCATCCGCACCTGTTTCCGACGCATCGCTGAAGAAAATGATGCAACGCCTGCCTGCAGTGGGAGAAATCACTGCATCGAGTGCACTGATCTCCAAAGTCACCAACGATTCTGACGCAGGCCCTGCTGTGCGGCTGCAAAACCAATGCATCGTGGGATAGCGGCTGAAGAAACCAAAACATCGGCGTTGCTGCCACAGCATCAAGAACAGGCACATCCCCAATCCTCACGCATCGCACCAGGGTGCCAAGTCTACAAGAACACTGGGGCTGCATTAAGAAACCGATGCATCACCTCCCCTTCAGTAAGGTACTGAGGCATCACCTCCCTTGCATGGCAGTAACGAACCGACGCATCACCTCCTCTTGAGTAAGGAACCGACGCATCATCCTTCCTGCATGTAATGAACCAATGAATTACCTTTCCTGCGGTTGTTCTTGTTTTTGATTTTGACGCATCCAAGGTACTTTGTGTTGAGTGTTGCGTATATAGTTAACTGTTGAACTGTTTCTACCTTTTTAAAAGTCATATTTTTATTACTGTACTGTGGATTTTTGTCGTTTTGGCCCTGTTTGGTTTAGATAAAGATCACTTATTTTTCTAAACTGGTGTGGTGCCAATTGTAGTGTTTTCAATGTTGCTGTATGTGTGCACAAATGCTTTACACACTGCCTCTGAGATAAGCCAGTCTGCTAGTGCCAAGCTACCAAGGGGGTGAGTAGGGGTTATTTTAGAAGTGTATCCCCCTTACCCTGACTAGGATGAAGGGTCCCTACTTGGACAAAGGTGCCAAACATTGCCAACTAGAGACCCCCATTTCTAACAGGAATACATTGATTTTAATAAAAAGGGGTAGGAATGGTAAGTGAAAAAAAATCACGGAGTTAATGCTAAAATATACCTACCTACACAACAAGCAACATAACCTGTTCTCAAAAGTGCCCAAAGGGGCAGGAGTGCACCAGGAAAATTCTTTGTGGCACATCCATCCTCATAGAGACCAGTGAAGCTAGTTACCTTGTGTGATACAAACTGTTTCTCTTTGGTAATGTTGCAGGTTTCCAGTTTGTTTTCCAGTAGATTCCTGAGAAGAGTTATATTTTGCTCCCTGCTGTTGGTACAGGAATTATTCCAAGTAGCATACACATTGATTTGGGATGTCTCCTGTTTTGACTGAGTGCCAACCTTACATTAGTGGAAATCTCCCAGAGGTCATTGTAAGCACAGTCCAACGTGGCAGAAGTCTGCCTTATTAAGATAGAGCTGTTCACAAGCTCGCCCTCTCCAAATTACAGAGAAATTCCAGTGCCTTCTAGTACTGATCGCAACAGGGCATCCCACAGAGGAAAAAAAAGGATGAGTTTTAAATCGGCCTACAGGTGACTAGGCCATGGTGATAAGAGACCATTTGCACTTAGCTAGTAGGTAAGTTCAGCCAGCTTCGTACACTCCCATTCTTTCTTGTATCTGCAAATACTTTGAAGTCTGAGCAGGGGCAGATGATCAGTCATAAATGACTCCAGGAGTTAACTGGATTTGGCGCCAGCCCAAAAACTTCAGCTGCTTAATCTTACCTCAGAACCGTATAACTTGCCACATAAGTATCTGCACAAGCTGAACTGTGGTAATAAAGCTAGATTATAATGCACTTGATTTTAACACTTGCATTTTCCAGTGATATTCTATTGACATGCGCAAGTGGTAGGCTAGCCTCATTGTAACGGGGAAGCGCCTAGAAGCAGACCCAGTGCCCTATAATGGGAGCCCATTGAACTGAGGCCCGTAAAGCAGACCTCTGCCCATCAGATGTCAACAATCCAGAGGTCAAAAAGAAAACCCAGACCAACACCTTAGACTGATAACGTTTCTTACAGTGCACAACCAAGTTAATATAATGGATTAAATGGTTACATACCAGATATTGAATTAGATGAGGGTGAAATGGCGGCACTTATTCTGCTGGATCTCAGCGCTTCTTTAGACGCGGTGTCTCACTACGTTTTGGTGAGAGCCTTGCAGTCATTGGGCTTAGCGGGAACGGCCTTGGAGTGGCTCTGTTCTTAAAGAACCGAGCTTTCCAGGTCTTCTCTGCGTCAGCAAGCTCTGACTCTTATTTGTCCCTATATGGAGTTCCATAGGGCTCGGTGCTGAGCCCACTACTATTTAATGTGTATGTCTGTCCATTAGCTCAAATTAAAGTGAGAGAAGACTGAAGTCATGATCTTGGGTAAAAAACAAGACCTTTGGGGACCACAACATTGGCCCTCTAAAATGGGAGCTTTACCCATGCCGGTGCATCATGTTCGTAATTTGGGTTTCATCGTAGACTAACGTCTGACGATGAAACAACAAGTCGCCAAGGTGTCCTCTACCTCTTTTACTTTCCTGAAATGGCTAAAGAAGATTTTATGGATGATTCCTCTTTCAGCATAGCGAACAGAGGTCAATGCCCTAGTTACTTCTAGACTGGACTACAGCCATGTGCTTTATCTGGGTTCCAACAAATCAACGATCTAGAGACTTCAATTAGTGCAAAATGTGTCTGCTAGACTGCTTTGTCGTGTGCCTAAGATCTCCTCTGTCAAGGGAAAGAAAAATTGGCGCAAGGAGGAACAGATATGAACAAATTTTCACAATAGATCTCCTCTGTGTCAGGTTTTCTTCGTGACCTACACTGGCTGCCTGTGGAGAAACGGGTCAAATTTAAAGCTTTGTGCTATATGTTTAAAATTAAAACAGGAGTGGCCCCACAATATCTGGTTCAGCGTTTTCTGCCCTCGCGTCCTCTGCGGTCCACCTAGCAGACTAGGTTCACTGTCTCAAAATTCAGACGTAGTCGTGTACGAGGCCGGTCCTTCCCCTATTTAGGACCGATCCTATGGAATTTGCTACCTGCTTCCCTTCGAGAGGAAATAGTATTTGGTGCCTTCTGCAAAGGTTGAAAGACTTGGTTATTTTAACCTTTTAATACTTTTCCCTTCTCACTCACTTTTCCTTCCCTACCAGCCAGGTGCCCGGGAAACCCTCTGGGGTAGCTGTGCGCCCTACAAATTCAATTTAATAATAATAGAATCCCCGAGACTGGATGGGGTTTCACACACTAATATTAAACACATGAGAGAGCAGATATTTGCCTTCTCATTTAAAATCAGAAGTGCCGAACACCCTCCTTTGGTAGGCTGTCCACATAAGCAAGCCACTGGCCAGTGGGTCTTCTCACAGTGCGACTCTAAGAACCCAAAATAGACCATAAACAAGCAGTAAAATGCAGATCTTAAACTTAAAAATTAAGACCTGCGGAAGCTCCAGATGGTGTTGGATCGGTGAAGCATCTATGTCTTGAAATCAAAAAACGTAACGGACAAATACAATTGCTGCAAAATAAGCCTATAACGAGTAATTTTCAGAATCCTTAGGCTTGGTAATTTTTAAAATAATTTTTCCCTTCTAGCAGTGGCATAGGTGCTGGTATTTATTTTTTGAGTTCAGCAGGGCTCCTAACGTCCTAATTAGAACCATATTTAGGCATGGAGCATGAATGACTTCCTGTAACCTAATCTAATTTCTTGGGATGGAAGTAAAATACTGGCGAATCAACCTTAAAAAAAAAAATATATATGTGACTGACCGATGGTATACACTCAAAAAAGAATTGCTTGGATTTCAACAAATGCATAATTCTGGCATATGGTCTTCAAAGTGAAGCGACAGAGCTATACTAAAGTCGCTATTAAGTGACCTGGTTCTTAAATTATAATTTTCCCATAAACCAAACTTTGGTCTGATATTGCTCACCAAACTGCTTATGATTTGTGCCTACCAACCAAAAAGGCATACAAATTAGCTGATAATAAGACTAGGAGAAGAGTTCTGCTGCAACCTATAAATTAAGAGGAAAAACTCTCCTCCGTATTCCTGCCAAACTACAGATTTAAACCCCCAATCACCTTACCCCAGAATGACAGTTGTCAAAAGATGCCAGCATATGGCTGACGGGCGCTTTGGATAAAACACAATTAGGAAAGAATTTCACTTGACCCGCTATTTTAGTGAGCACGGACGAATTAATGTCAGAACACAACAAAATAATAATGTTTTGTATAATTTGTGGGCTTGACCGCTTTATGTAAATATGAAAAGGATTTTAGCCAATTATAATCTTTTAAGGAGAGGCCAATTATATCTCCCACTTAGCTCTTGAATTTTGGTGCAATTTAAAGCGTCCCTGGATTTTAAAGTATCTTGTTATTGCTCACCAGATAGTGGTTCAGCCTTTCATAATTTTGAAGGTGCATTTTTCTGTAGGTTTGTGTATCTTAAAATCTATATAAGAAGCCCAAAGATTGAAATGGATCTCTGGTTATGCTATTAATAGTGCAGACCATTTCATCTTGAAATTTGCTGGAGAGCATACTTGGGACGGGAATATCCCATGCATGGTGTTCAGTCTTTTTACCCTGACCGAAGTACCCAACTGCATGTATCTGGTATGCTGGTGTTTGATTTTGGTAATAGCCTCACACTAATCTATTGTGAGCGCAGAGGCCTATGCCTGTCCTTGGACATCAATGAGGTCCTGGATCTTTTCTGTGATTTGGAGGGGTGAAGCAAGTGTCCACCATTACACTGACAGTGGCCTACTGTTCTTCTCACAAGTTTAGTACACAGAACCGTGGTGGCAGCATATGTGTTTTGTGAATCCATAATTGTGACCAGACCTTTTTATCTGTGTCAACGGAGTGGAGGCCTATTGGCCCACTTGTGTAAAGTTCTGCTTCTGTGTGCTAACCCAAATCCTACTGCTAACATCCCAAGTGCACGTTGTGCGTGTTTGCATTTGTGGTCTGCGTGGCACGTGCATTGTGTGTATGAGTGAACCAGAGTAATGGAGACCTATGGGATCTATTTTGGGATGCCTCTGGCCTGGCCTTGTGCACAAGATGGAGGTGAGGTTGGTGGAGGAGACCTGACACCAGTGAGGAGAGGGGAAACTAGGCTCCTTTAGAAATTCAATTGAGCCTTTGCTGAGAGGGTCTGCTGATTAGTCTTCTTATAGCACTGTCTGTTGGTAGGTGGTGAGAGTGAAGGTTGGGGCTGCAGTCTCTGCTGCTCAAGGTGAATGGGACGGTTTGGATGAGGCCAGCTTTCTGTCTTTCCCCTGATCAAGCTTCATTGTAGCTTATGATGGCCAAGTGCAGTTCACTTGACCTGAAGTGCCTATAAGCCAGCTTTCCTACTGAGAACATATATGAGTTTGCCAACTCTACAGAAAGAGTGACTGTCCAGGAGGACCAAGATCAGCGAGGTGCAGTATTACCCTGGTGTTGGTGAGGTCTGCCAGCGTAGGCAGGCAGATGAGCGGTCTGTCTGTTCTGGGTGTCGGCAGATACAGGACTCTCTGTTCATGGTTCCAAGTGACAACTGTGTAAAAACATGTTTTGACCTGTGCCTTCATGACCAAAAAGAATATCTCAACTTGGACTGTGCCTATATGCCCTGGAGAAATGCATGGCCTGACATAGACTGCTTTGCTGAGGGGAGTAGGACTTGTGCATTGTCTTCATGCCCCTGAAGATGGACCTGTGTGGGTATGTCAAGCCTAACAATGTTATGTTATGTTATGTTATTGGTTTTTATTGTGCGCACAGATACTCCAGCTAAGGAGCGTCCTGGCGCATTGACAAGGGAGCGCGTAAAAAACATAACACAGCTAAAAAAGAACCAGAGAGGACCACTCTAAATACATGACACAGACTGGGGGTTGAAGACTAAAACAAGAATGTTTTCAAGGCTTTCCTAAAAGCCATAAGATCATCTAGCAGGCGCAATTCCACCGGGAGGGAGTTCCAAGCTGATGCCGCCTTTACACCAAATGAGCGGCCGCCCATGCGGCAGAGCCTGTATCTGGGGACTACAACCAGGGCCTGACCCTGGGAGCGAAGAGTGCGAGTAGGGACATAAAGGGAGAGAGAGCCAGACAAGATTTCAGGGCCCATGCCTCTCAAGATCTTAAAAGCGAGGCAGAGTATCTTAAAAAGAATACGCTTCCGTATTGGGAGCCAGTGTAGGGAGCGAAGAACATTCGCGACCGAGCAAAATTTAGGGAGGCCGACAATCGCCCTGGCTATGGCATTTTGTACCCGTTGTAATCGAGTAAGCTCGGCCTGATTGGCCCCGGCGAGAAGAGAACTCGCGTAATCCAGGCGAGAGATGACAGTGGCCTGGATTACAAGCTGTCTGGTTGGGGCATCAAAGTATTTGAGAACAGGTCTTAAGCCTCTCAACAGACCAAAGCAGCAAGCCGCTGTTCTTTTAGTGTGCCCTACGAAAGTCAGACCCGAGTCTATCCAAACTCCCAGATTTTTCAGCTCCAAAACCGGCGCCGGGGATGGTCCCAGCTCAGATGGCCACCATTGGTCACCCCAGAGTTCCGCTCCCCTGCCGACAACCATAACCTCTGTTTTAGTGGCATTCAGCTGGAGACAGTTCCCTGTCAACCAGCTAGCCACCGCCTTCAATCCATCCTGAAACCTGGGGGCATCCACTTCCGCATCCCCGCTGAGAGTAACCGCCAGCTGTGTGTCGTCGGCATATGAGACCAAGGTTAGGCCCCACTGCCTAGCGACATCAGCTAGCGGTCTCACGTAGAGATTAAACAACGTGGGACTCAGCGAGGATCCCTGTGGAACCCCCATGGCCAGTGGTTGGAAGTTGGACTTGAAGGGAGGGATGGAAACACAGAAGGAACGGTCGCCAAGGTAGGAGCGGAACCATTGCAGCGCCTGTCCACCGACACCTATCTCCTCGAGCCGATGCAGGAGGATGCTGTGGGAGACTGTGTCGAAAGCGGCGCTGAGATCTAACAGTATCAGCGCCGCCGTCTGTCCAGCATCCAGCACCGCACGGAGATGTTCCACCATCACAAGGAGAGCTGTCTCCGTGCTGTGCCCAGCACGGAAGCCGTTTTGTGTGGGGTCGAGGACATTGGTTCGTGTGAGGTACTCAGACAGGGCCAGATTGACATGGGCCTCTGTTATCTTCGCCGGCCAAGGCAGCAGCGAGATGGGACGATAGTTCTCGGGCATAGAAGGGTCCAGGGAAGGCTTTTTGAGGATGGGAGACACCACCGCCTGCTTCCACTTAGTTGGAACCACCCCTGTCTCCAAAGATAGGTTGACCAGGGAACACACCGCAGTGCGCCCCATAAAGGCCCGCTCTCTAAACAGAGCGGGCCTAACTGGATCAGATGGAGAGCCAGATTTAACTCGCAAAGCGAGTTTGTCAAACCCATCTAAGGGAAGAGGGGGAAAGGAGAGCAGGGTGATAGAGAGTGGCGTCGCATTAGAGCTTCCCAAGTCGATCCCTGTGTTAGGGAATGCCCGATAGATTGTTTGGACTTTCCCCAGGAAATACGCAGCCAGGGATTCACAGTGGGAGATGGAACTCACCACTGCAGAGGAAGTTCGCTTCGCTACCACATCCTTCACGGCCTTGAAGATGGTCTTCGACAGGTTTGGGCTACAGCGAAATTCTGCAGCATAATAAGCTGCCCGAGCTCGACAAATGGCCCGATGATAAATCTTGATGGATGCAGCATATGCAGCTTTTAAATCAGCTCCATATGTCTTTCGCCAAGCTGTTTCTGCCCGTCTACAGGCCCTCTTCAAGGCACGCAGGGCACTGTCGTACCAGGGGCTCGATTCTCTAGTACTGATTTTACTCGATGTAATGGGAATCAGAGTGTCGAGAGCCCTGGTAGTCCAGGAGCAGAAGCGGTCATACCCCTCCTCCACATCTTCCAATGGACCCCACGGATCTTCCGCTAGAAGATGGTGAAAATCCTCTAGCCTAAGTTTATTCCACAGTCTCCTTGGAACACATCTCACCGACGGGATGGAAGGAGCCGCCGGGATGGGACACAGAATGGTCACCAAAAAATGGTCAGTCCATGTTAGCGGAGAGATAGATGTAATATGAGTCCCCGGCAAGTTGGTAAAAAAGGGGTCAAGAATATGACCCCCTATGTGGGTAGGCTGCGAAACCAGCTGAACAAGCTGAAAGGCCTCTAGGTCAGCGGTGATGCTCCGAACCGCCAAGTTGGAGGGTGCGTCGAAATGTAAGTTCAGGTCGCCCAGAATGGAGTAGTTGGCACACCGTATGATCAGTGTGCCGAGGGCATCTGGAAACGAACCTCGAAACACCACATCGCTACCCGGCGGACGGTACACCACCATCCCAGAGAATGTAAATTCAGGGCTGACGGTGATTTTAAAAGGGGCGCTTTCACAGCCGGCGATGTTAAGGCCATTCCACACGCATGCGAAGCAGGACCTGACTATAAGCGCTATACCGCCACCTCTGGACGGTCTGTTCAGAGTAAACCTAGAATAGCCAGGAGGACAAACCAGATTTGGAATAGCTACATCCGTGTCCTGAAGCCAGGTTTCCGTAATGGCTAGGACATCTGGGGCACCATCCTCAACTAAATCATAGATATTCTGGTAGTGGCTCAGAGCTGATCTAACATTTAGGTTGGAAACCCGCAACGAGGGCGAAAAGCCCTTAAGCCGATGAGCCGGCACTGTAGCCTTCCGAAGGATTGTCCCTGGTAGATCCAGCGCCCAGCCATTGCAGCGGCACCGATACGGGCCACAGAGCGGGTGGACAGGCGGCAGAGGACACCTCTCACCAGCCTGGCCAATGATGTAAAGGCTCTCTCTCGAATAGGTGAGCATGATGTCACGCCAAAGGAGCCTGCCTAAGCCCAAAAACCCGCCGCGCCCCGCACGTCCTTAGCGCGGACGGGCGCAGACGGGCAGGACTCTGGCACGACTCCGGCCACGCGAAGGCGCGCCCGCTACGCGATCCCGCTACGCTAAGGGAGGAGCCTTAAATAGGCGTTCCCTATTTGGCGCATGCGCAGTGAAGCGCTGTTCTAACTAAGCGCCTCTGTCCCAGGCAAAGATGGCGGCCCACCCCAGGCACCGGACCCGCCAAACGGCGGTGGAGATGACAATCTACAGTGCAGGTAAGGGGGAGATTAAAAACGAGGGTCCCAGCAGACCTGAAATAAAGAAATAACAGTTTTTAAAAAGCGCTACTCACAGAGCGCCCAGAACGCTCTAAGCAGCCGTGCGCTACCTTGTCAGGGCACCCATGTGAGGCAGCCATGAACACAGAACTCCAGCCCCCTGTTCAGAGTGTAATCCAACATCTGCAAAGATCACTGTTCAAAGTGTTCACCAGTGTCACTAGTTCGCAGACCCTCCCAGGTGTGTTTGTAGAGGCGACATAGACTTTGTCCCTGATTAGGAGCTGTTCGTAACATTCCGACCAATGTATAAATGCCTGTTTATGCGTAGGTCAGAATTACGAGTTTGAAGGTATTTAACACAGCCAAATATCGGATGCGTTAAAAACATTTGTTAAATTTCGGCAGGTCAAACCGGCCAAATATTTTTATTTTTTTAAATGTGTATATTTCTTTTTATTGAACAGTCGAATAACATGAACATATACAGGCTGGCGTTTCCAATACAGTGGCAAAATCACTTTAGCAAATTAAATGACCAATGTTACATTCAGCTGATCGGGGAGTTTAGGAAGATTCCATGTTACCGATTTACAGAGGTGCTGAAGTTGTGGCAATTGTGGTACAGTTTTGGGAAAGAGCTCTGGCACTGGGAACCTGGTTAGCAGGGACCCAGTGTACTTTCAGTCGAAATCACATAGTGTTTCGGATAAAAGTGGGTGCTAACCATGTCAAAAGAGGCACTTTCCTACACAGACCAACTATATATTGTATTTTAAATGTGTCCAAATAGAAGAAAGAATTCTCCCTTGTGACCTTATTCCTTAGGAACCTATTGTAGTTAAGGTAGGTAGGTAAATTTGTTTATTAGTTAGTTAATTTAAATAACACAACAAAGATAATATACATCAATAAAATCTTGAAGTAAGGTTGTCAATCGTGATAAAACACTCTTTCTCACATAGACCAGCGT
The DNA here is from genome assembly GCF_964261635.1 of Lissotriton helveticus. Taxonomy (NCBI): domain Eukaryota; kingdom Metazoa; phylum Chordata; class Amphibia; order Caudata; family Salamandridae; genus Lissotriton; species Lissotriton helveticus. Next base: position 1,684,298,950 of record NC_136063.1, on the reverse strand, counting down.
TGTTGAGACAGGATTTGCTAGGCTAACAATTTAGCAAGTCTAGCTTAAAGTGCAAAAACTCATAGACTGTCTAAAACTCGAAAAGCTTAGGCAATGTGCAGATTTACAGAGAAAGTGCTGATATTCAACCAGGGTATTCAGTTTTTCGGTGCAAAAGCACTAGGGTTGCAATAAGCAAATCTGACCTAAAGAGCCAAACAGTAATATCTAAAATCAAAAGGGTCTATTTATGTGAAAATTTGCAGAAAAGGTGCTGACCTTTAACCAGGGTAACATTTGGACATTGGTTTGTAATGCAAAATCGCTAGGGCTGCAATAAGCAAATCTGACCCAAAGTGCAAAAATGCCAGTATCTAAAACCTGAGGGCCCTAAACAATGTGGAAATTTGCAGAGAAAGTGCTGACATGTAACCAGGGTAACATTCGGACATCGATTTTTGAAGCTACATTTCTATGACTGTGTTAATCAAATCTAAAGTGACAAACATTGATAGTTAAGACCGGAAAATGAGCAATGGTTAAACCTTTAAGTTTATAATTTTATTGAACCACCCCCATTCACCTTGTGTCAAACTTTCTATCTTACCTAGAAATAAAATTGTTGTTACAACTGTTATATATTGGAGATAATCTTTATCCAGCAGTCTCTTCATAGAGACCTACGTCTTGACCTATGGATCTTTGCTATACTTTCATAATTAAATATTTAAACTTTCTCTGGCACTTACTGCCTTTGTGGACTCTACTTGACAAATGGCAACTTTCCAGTGATAGTATATTTATCCTCCTGCCAAATGTTTTGGCCTACTACAGGGTATCCGCTTTAGTGAAGATCTATCTTTTTCTGATTTAGCCCTCGAACTTTATTATTATGATGGACATTTACTAAAGTTTCCTGTGAGTGCCAGCAAACCTTAGTGGTTGGAGTGCATTCTATAAATATATTCTAGGTATAGGATTTCACAGAGGGAGATTGAGGGTGTAAAGTAGTCAGCCCCTCTCCTTTCTGAGAGTTATTCAGTGGTATTTTGGACTTTCTGAATTAATTCAGATGGTGGAGTCAGCCTTGTGATGTTACTGTTGAAATTTAATGGTTGGCCCTAGTAAGGTATATTCTTCCCTGGAATTCTTTGTATTTTACTACCTTCGCTTTTCATAATATCAATATCCCAAGTTTCAAGAATTAAAAGAAAAACTTTACTGGAGTCGCTACTCGCACTGGACATGGAACATCTTCAGACGTTGGTCCCTGATATCGCCTACCTTCGAACCTGTCCAAATTATTTTTGTGCTTCTCCCTTGGCCACCTACTATAAGCCACAACTATGATTACAAAATCTCCTAGCTCCACGTCGCCCAATTGAGGACACTGCTCTGCAAGGATAGATGCTCAGAGCAATAAAGGCAGATGCTGCCATGGTGCAGAGATCTGTGTATCAACAAAGCACATGTGAATGCAGATTTGATTTTAAGCAGGGTTAGTGCTGCCTCCAGGCAACAGTCCATGTTTGGGACCCCGAACCGCAGCTGCCCTCAAGCACCCCTATTTGCTGCACTGAGGACCTCCCAGACATGCCAGGTTTTGGTAAAGTCAATAGGTCTGTGTTTATATTTCAAATGTTAAGACACAAAATGTGACATTCCAAGGTGACAGGAATAGGTATAGTGACGAGGGTGGCCTGTAAAGAAAGTAATGGAATTAAATGCCATAAATAAATTGTTTTCCTATAATCACCTGCTTAACAGATGTAAAAGGTCAAGGGTTTGACTGAGCAGTATATGTGGCATGAGAACTCTGAAATTGTTTGTGACATCGGATGTGATATATAGCACTACCTATGGTGTCGCAGAGGTATTGGTGGGCAGTGGAATATGAAAATTCTGAAAAGTGCCAAGGTGTTTTTGCTCTCCACAGTGTGCCATTAAACCAGAGCTTAATTCTGGGGAAGCTGGTCAGAAGATATTATTGGATTCTCGGGCACACCAAGGATCACAGCACATCTCTTGCCAACCCTTAATTCCAAGTGTTGAACAGTGCACACAATGCACCACAAGCCACTGCCCTTTTTTAAAAACCTCCATTAAACAGCCCTGGGGTGCCCGAAGAGGCACATAACAGGATCAGCAACACCTATTTCTAGAAAGCTAGAAGAGATGCAGCACTAGGCAGTTACTGACGTTAGATTATGTGGAGTTCACCTAATACATCACCAGGACAGACTTGATTCTTGTGTACTAGGCATGTCCTGTGGCATCTCTAGACATTATTTAATACTGGGATTTTAAGCAAGGGGTACAAAAAGCCATTATATTTTACTTAACTGTGGTACTGGACAGAGGAAAAAAACACACATCTGTCTGGTGGAGCTGGAGAGAACTCGTAACTGCTAGCCCTGCTTTCTAGGGTGCATCGCATGGCTTGTAACAGACCGTAGTACTTCATGTAAAGCGTTGGGAGGCCATGTATCGCACTAGTAGGCAGTAAACCATCCTGACTTACTGGTAGAGCGCATACATGGGTACTCCATCGTGCTGGGGTGTGGGAGACGCATTGTAAGATGTGTTTTGGGAGACATAGCTGAAAGTTCTATGTAGGTGAACTTAGAGGATTTGAAAAAGCAGTGCCACACCTCCTGGGTTATGCTGGAGCAGTTAACAGCCAGTCAGTAAACCTTCACTCTCGCAGGTAACCAACCAGAAGGTTACATTGATTAATTGTTTGGAGGTTTACAGAGGAATTTCGTGTTTAAAGCTTTGCAACAATGTGTGCGAACACTGGATTTTATGCTAGAGGTAGCTTTTACATCTCTCTCGGATGTACTTGATTAATGGGAGGGTTGGAGGGAGTTTGGATTGGCTCTTTCCCTCTCTGAAGCTGAGGGTAAGGTATATTTGGGTGCTATCTGAGTTTCCCTTTTATACACTGTATTCCCTGTAGGCATGGTTCATCTGTCATAGGAGAAGTGGTTTTGGTATTTGTGGAGTGGGGCTTAGTAGAAGGGTTTAGGACCTTATTGATAGGCATGAGTGAAGCTGAAGCTCTAGTGTGAAGGGGCGTTAAGCAGGCCTGAGCGTAGTTCAGAGTTTTGCTACGCAGATGTCTGCGAAGTTGCAACAAAAACTCTGCGAAGTTCAGTGAGTGGCAGAGTGCAGTGCAGTTTGTGCTGGTATTCTTGCTGCTCGGGTAGAAATTCTACCCAAGCGGCAGCTCGTGAACTTACCGTTCGCAATCGCGAGCGGGGAAAAAACTCTGTTGCACATCGCGAATCGGAGTTTTCTGCACTCCGCGGAGTGCAGAAAACTCCACAAACTGAGCGAATGGTTCCAGAGTCCTTAAACTCAGTCGTGAGGCACCCATTGCCACTCTTAACCATGGAAGGAAGAAGCGGGGAGGTTTGAAGTAGCCGATGAAGGATGTGCCGAGAGATTGTGTCACACAAGTGGAAGTCATAATCTGATAACTCAATTAGGATGCCTTGAAGTCGGATTGGCCCATAGGGCAGTCTGGCATTGCCCAAAGAACTTTTCTCCCAGATCAGTAAATGGGCTGTTTTTGTTGTTGTTTGTGCACCTGTTGTATTTCCCCAATACAGCCATAAACCTTGCCTGTAGGAAGCATAAATGCATGCAGTCTTCCATACCTTGCAAAACACTTAAACAGCTTGTCTTTATAAATTTAAAACTGCCCCTATTTGCAACCATGGGACACTTTTATAGCTGTATGATTTTTCTAATGGGGTCGAAGGGGGGCACATTTTCGTGCCGGGCCTATTTTCTGTCCCAGTTCGACCCAGGGTGCAGTGGTGTTTCGGTTTTCACAGTCCTGCAGTGAGTCTGTTAAAGGCAATCTGTACTTTAACCTAGAAATACATGATATCTTGAAATAGGGCCGCTTCATAATATTGCTTTGAGGTCATGAATTGCCATGATTCAACCGAAGCTCTTGTGCTGGAGGGTGGCACTGGTAGGTACTGGCCCGGATTTAGATCTATTGTGGTCACAGTTCAGGTAACTGCCCAGATGTTACACTGATTTGGCGAAGGTAACTTGGTGTCTTAAATAAGGAGGAGTTGCAATCAAAATGATGCGGCGGGAAAGGTGGCCAATCAGTAGACCCTTGCGTTGGCGTTCTTCGGAGTGAGGAACTGCTCTCTGTCTTTGTTCTCGGATGCATGTTTTCTCAGGTCTCGGACATTTAGTGCTCTTAACCTGCAGCAGCCACACTGCCCATGCCTGGAAATGGAGAGTGGCTACGGCGCCAGTTGCAAAACTGGTATCTCACCATGTTCTTCATTCTCGGCTGGAGGAAAGTATTTGCATGCTGTGGGAACTTCTAGTTTCCAAACTATAAAGTAGAAGAAATTTGTTTTCCTTCTGCTGTTGAGACTGAAACATGGGCTCCTGCGTGTTTTGACAGATGGTAGAACTGCTACAATGTTTTTTAAAGACAGTTTACGAAATGCATGTGTTGTCTTTTGTTATTAATTTTAACTTCTGTCAGATTTACTAGTTAGAAACGATTTCAATCTGTTCTGTTTTGAAGCTTTTTGTAATCGTTTTTCTCGCTAAGAATGTTATTCATTCAAAGACGGCCTTCAACCTTGGAGACTTGAAGTAAGAGCAGAGAAGAACAATTACAGTGTACATTGTATCGCTTCGCCTTCTGGTCAGATATCTCTGTTTGCCTGACTCACTCTTGCTTACATAGTGGGCATTCAGATGTCGTTTATTTGAAAAAGGGATGGAAAATCTGTTTGCAAGTTTTCATGCATTGGGAGTGCGGGAGCCTTATCTTGTTTACACACCAGTGATTAAGGCAGTGTCTTGGGCTACCATCTGCCTTCACAAATCCATGATGGCCAAACAACTGATGTATATCTGTCGGCTGCTTCCAACCCAAGCGCTCGCCACAGAACATTCTTGGATTGATAGTACCACAGAAGTGAGGCCATGCACACATCACTATAAAAGCCCCAAGAAAAGAGAGAATGTTTCATCACAACTTATTTGGGCACTTAGCTAATCCTTCAACATTTTCCTTATTTCCTTGTATCTGTGCTTTGTAACTTGTAACCAAGTGGGTGGCTGCCTCGTTCAAGTGACTTCAGAAAAAAGTGTGAGCGTATAATGATGTTTCTGATCCTAGAGTAATTTTATCCACACGAGCTGCAAAACCCTATCTGCAGGTTATATCTCCTTAAAGTCAGTAGAAGCAGATTCTATTGAATGCACCGCCTTTCTTGGTCACCCCAATCCATCTTTTCAAACTCTGTACTGGTTGACTTTTCATCCCCAACAAACTCATGTAACTTTGCTCGTCCCGACTCCCAAGAGAGGATTGCCTTTAAATAACCTGTCTCCTCAAACAGTGCAATCCTCCTTTTTTGCTTCAAGGACACCCTTGACCACGCTATAACATCCTAAAAAAAATAGTGTCAGCCATGCCATCGAAATGAGGTGGCCACCACACTCAATTATCACTTAGGAGAGCATGCTGGGCAGGAAGGGAAGAGAAGCAGCAAGGGGAGAAATGCATGGATAGAGACATAGGAAGAAAAAACATGAGCAGAGAGTCGCTCTGTTAATCCTGCATTGTAGTACGGAAAATAAAGATGTATCCTCAATATAGGGTGACCTTTCTTTGCATTGTTGCTGGCTAGGTACAGAATTTACATGAACTGGACATTGACACGCGTTCAAAATGTAGTGGGTTGGGCTAACATTGTGGGTTCATGGACTCCAGTGGAGTAAAATGCTCTGAAATTTACTGCTGACAGTCCAAACCCTTCTGAATCTGCTGAGATGTGGTAGCTTTGTTTCTAGAACTGAGGTGACAAATCTAAATAAAACGTTATCCACACGGCCCAGAACGATACTGCCACAGCTACTGCATCAATCAGGGGACCCTTTAGTGTGATGTCGATAAATAGGAATATTATTATTTTTCCAGACTCAACCCTCTACATCTATTAGATTAATTGTACTTATTGCAATGTATGTTCCTTGATCAAAGCAGCATGCAGCAGGAATTTGGATGTGTTTTCTGGGTAGGAGTTTGGGTACTACAAGTTTTGTTATAGGATTTTGCTGACTTTCTCCTTGCTTGCTGTACACATCTGCACATTGATTGCTTCAAAATACATTTCTGAACAGGATGCTATTTTTTTTTTTATTAGAAAAAACAAAAAATTGCTTAAAAAACATAATACAGTTAGGAATTGTATCCTCGCTATATAACTGACAATTGATCCTGTGTTATGACAATTAACCCTGAAACTTACGGGCCGCACCTACATAGAAAACACAAGTTACAAGTTCCAAAATGCAAAATTTTGTTGACTCCGACTCAGTATAAAGAGGGTTGTCATCAACCTGCATGTGTTCCATCATGAGGGCAGGTAGGTTAACAAATGTCATCCGAGCCAGAAAATAACATTTATTTATTAGAAGTTTTGCACAACGCCGCACTCCACCTCGGCCACTTCAGATGGTGGAACAGAACGTGAAAGAGTAAGACATTAAAGCAAGCCTCGAAACATCATAAAAATACTTGTTGGTCTAGTGACTTGAATAATCTGCTCGGCCTAACTGTAATGCTCTAGACCCATAAACTGGTCTTAAATTGTGCGATCCTGGGCAAATATTTTATTTCACAGTGTCGCCTTTTTCTTCATTCTCACACACGAGAGCCCCTTTAAAAAATGTGAGTTCAGTATGTCTGCTGTACAAAAAACTATATTTTTATTTAATAGACTAAGCATTTGCTCAATGTTTAATAAAAAATCTACCCCACATATAGGCACGAGGCCCCTGACTTGTCTCTTTGAGCCAGATGTGCCAAGGTTTTTTCAAGTCTTAAGCTGCCCTATTCACAAAATCGACCCATTTGCGACTGCAAAAAAACTATTTAAATGTACCAGAGGCAAAATGTGATTTGGTAACTTGTTACTGAATCGCAATTTACATTAGCTATTCGTTATTTGTATTTGGAAGTTGCATGTTTAGAGCAACCCTTCCAGATACCAATTTCGAGTAGTATGTAAGTAATGTTATGGAACCAAATTCCGGTCGCAAAGCATTAATACCTTACCACCAATTGAAAAGTGGCAGTAACCCGTTAGCAGACCGGAAAAGGTCCCTAAGAGACCCCTTTACCTTAATGTATCTTTAGGGAAGTTCAGGGCAAATGGTGCATCTTAAGGCCTTTTAAACTAAAATGAAAGGTCAGGACTGAATTCAATTTCGTTCACTGCTACAAGACTAGTTTCAATCTGCCCCAATTATTTCTTTCAGACCATTCGTTCTAGATAAAGCGTGTAAAAGCAGATTGGCATTAGTGCCCTGAGTTCCATAGGCCAAATATATGAACCCATTCCTCTAGCTCATATAAGACATTTACAGTCCGGGGTTTTAGTAAGATAAACTAATGCATTCTGGGAAGGGTAGTCTCATTTTGTTACACTGAAATAACTAGATCAAGACATCTGGAAACCATCATTTGCAGGTGAAATGTTCAGTATTGGATACCATGTCTGTAATGATGCGGGGTTGGCCCGTCAAACAGCAGTAGTGCCCACTAGTACATCACTAAGACCTCACAGCGATGAAATGATGGCAGTCTTTGGCATTGAGTTGTTAATATCCCCTGGGCCAATGTTTCTATTGGAATCCGGTCTCACACATTTTGTCCCCAGTTTTAGACTTGCACATTGTTGGTATCGGCACATAATACAATCCATGCTATCACACAATTGTACCATAGGATCAGCAAAACCGAATGCAAACATGGCCAACATAGGAGTATACCTGCCTAGTCCCAGTAGCACCCGCATGGAGTATCTACAACGCAGCACTGGTGGTGAGGACGCAAACCCAATTCGCACCTTCCACCAGGAAGAATCCCTGCTGCGGAAGTTGTGTTGCAGGTTACTATCATCGTTACCCTGACCCAGCACCACAAGCATACAGCACCTATTTTCCCTAATCAGTGCACTCTTCTTCCTTCACACCGATTCAACTGCAGAAATGCTAAACAAGTGTTCATGCAGGCAGGCAAACTTTGATGAATTGAGAGGAAACACGCAGATGAAAACATAAATGAAAAGAAAATATTTGGAAGAAGTACCACATCAAAACTCACACTAGTAACTATAAGACGCACCACTACAGGGTTGTATCGAATGTCCCAGGGAAGTCCTGAAATAATAGAAGACGCAGGGCATACAAAGAGGAAAGCAAGACAATGAAAAATAACAATGATATTGAACACTAAAAGTGAAAATAAACAGTGGTGTCCACAGTAGAAACAAGTACACTTATGCTCTTGCTTAGCAGAACCTAACACTGCACACAGGTATCCGAGGCTGTCCTGTAGCACTAACGTGAGCAGGTATGGATGGAGGAGGACAAGGAGGCACTGTTCTTTAACCAGGTGAGCCTATTTCTACTGATGAAAGGTGCAAAGCCCACATCTGGCATCCATATTGGTTCAATTGCACGCCTGCTGCCGCCTATGAGAGAACGTTCTGTCATAGCAGCACCCTTGTGAATTGTGTGGATGGCCTTCCTCAATAATTTTGTGGTAACGAGGGAGAAAGATCAGAGTGAAAGGCTCCCTGACTTCTGCCTTATACAGGGGAGGAGAGCTTCAAGCTGTTCCACAACCTACCCAACACAGGAGATGAAACTGTAATGCAGTGGTGGCCACTTTATTAGCGCATTTTAGTCGTTAGTTGAATCCAGACAGTAAGAGATTGGTGCAGTGTCAAACTCAACAGCTTGAAGGCAACCCCATCAATAATGTATTCTAGATTACGAAGACTCTCCTGCACCTACACTGACCATAACACAACCAGAGCGATGAGAGCACAAATAATGCAAGCCTGTAGATCATCAGTTCTCGGGTTGCTCACACTCCAGGAACCTTGAATGGTGTCAAACAATATGCTCACTCTATGCAGATATCACAAGTAGTCAAATACTGGAGTGTGATAATGGAGTCGGGCTTAGCCCTCATGGCTCTAAGACAGAACCAGAAGACACAAAAACTATTAGTATAGAGTTAGTCGTACAGAGCAGGCCATTTGATAGAAGTGCCCCCAATATGAGACGGGTTGGCGTAAATGAAAGCGATAAATCGTGCAGATGAGTCATTCCAAGCAAGGGAAAGCAAGCTCAGGAATAAAACTGTATGATAGGTGATGAGACAGCAGAGGGCCAGCCACCATGGCAAAAAGATCCCTAAAAGTCCTAACCGAAGAACATGATGATTGGTCATATGCCCCAGTCAGAAACAATACCCTAAACTTGAAGGGGAGCAAAGAGGCAATAGTCCTGATATAATTTCTCAACAGATCGTCCAGAGGCTGCAAAATTTAATTTAGATACCAAGACTCCCTGTTAGAGCCTTAATTGATTCAGATGTTGATGAATGTAATAGTCAGGCAGCAGTTCCTCATGCTGTGACAGATTCAAGCTAACGCTCCACTAGACACGTATCTATGCTGCCATTAGCCAGTACACTTGAAATGAGTATAGCACATGTGACGGCATCCATCAGAGCAAAGATCTTCTGAAGAAAATACTAGCATCAGATGTACTCTTGGCCATCTCAGCTGGACAACAGAGCATCATTTCTTGGGGTCACGAATATCTGAGAGCATTAGAAAATTACTCTGAGATGGCCACAATCAAATGGTGTAGTGGAATGCGTTACACAATCATTGAATAAAGTACTGAAGATTGTTGTGGAACAAGGCTAGACAATTAAGTGAAACATTTGTAAGAGTAAACCAAAACACACCACACCACCTAGTGCACCCCGACATCCATATTAAATTATTTCCTATTGTTAGACCCTGCTGTTCGGGACACTGGCGGAAGCTCAGTGGGAACTTTAATGTCTGGACCCCAGTGGCAGTTTTTTTAAAGCCTATCGACCAATAAGCTTGCGATAGCAAAAGCAGGCTCGAACATTCTGACATCTGCTATGGGGATGATATCCTAGTCGGAGATAGGCATCCATGCGGAAAGTTCTGAACACCTTTTTGAGTTTACACCCTGAACAATCACAACAGTACATTTTATAATGCAGTGTTTCAGTGTTCCAAAAAAGTGCATCTGTGTTCACCAACCTCGTTGAAGGAATAAGGAAGTCTGACCCCTATTTTTCTTTAGGAGATGATCCAGAGTAGGAACAGTGAAACTAGCCACCAGTGGCTCAGTTCCTACAGTATGAAGATCAGGAGCTGCCGAACAGAGACTGGTGAAGCAGTGAGGCCACAATGACTCAGTCATTTGTGCTGTCCAGGCGGGTACAAAATTGGAAGCCCCGTTAAGGCCTCCGCTTTCCAAAAGATTACAAACTGTTAGGTGATGTATTGATTATGAATTTATTTAGTATCTGTGACTAGCATGACCATGTGTTGTCAGTTGTAAGTTGAGGGGGATATGTAGTGTGGCACTTGGGTTGAGCACATGCATACAAGCAGATGGCTGATATGTCACCACTGAGACAGTAACTGGAGTTCTGGAGCATGCAAGCGTGGACTCCGTTAGCAACCAATTGGAGGGTCAGGAGCTGTACCTGAATATGACAATTGACAGACAAGGCTATATTTGCTTCAGTTGCCAGATATTTAGGCTTAGGCTATCCTGCCTCACCACTCGAACTGCCTATATTTTCCTGGTGCCACCCACCCCAGCTTTCTGATAAGCATGTTACAGATCTTACAGAATGCAGCTGCGAGGCAGATCTGACTGGTCCCTTTTTGCCATCACATCTCACTGCATCTGAAGCAGCTACATTGTCTCCCAGTGGCAACAAGTTCAAGGCTCTGACCTTGGCTTTCAGAGCCCTTACAGGCAAGGGCCCTCGACATTTGAGACATAGACTGGGTAGGTACAAGTGGAGAGATCGCTGAGAACAAACCACCTCTGACTTATGTGCATTCCCTGGCTTGCCAAAGTCAGTCAGGGTGGCAGATCTTTCTCAGTAATGACTGATAAACTTTGGAATTCCCTCCCAATTAAACTCTCATGAAACAGGGCTCTGGCTCGGTCATGCAAACTATCAAAAACTAGGCTTCATGACCAAATCTGTCTGGCCTTACTGTCTCTTTGCTTTGAGCCCCAGGACGCTTCTCTTGAAGCAGCCATGTCCTGTATAATTGCTGTTGATTGATTGATTGAGCTATGTTGATATGGCTTACTGGCTTTAAAAGACAGACTATGGCATCATGAAAACTGCAGCCAGTCAATGGCGACTAATAACTCTTGCAGGGCCTTCCATCCAGATGACACTAAATGCACACCCACTTTAGCTCTGTTGCCACCCTCCTTGGTCTGTATTATGTATCCATGCAGCAAAGCAACATCTCTAATAATTTATATTTTCTTATAAGCATAGTACATTTTACTTGTGGCTACTCAAGGTTCTAACGTGATAGGAATGCCCTACATCATAGGGAAAATATTTACTTGCGAACAGGACGCAACAGAGAGTACATAACCGAAGCTAGTATGTATTAAAATCCACAGATTGAAGTTTGCTGAATCTAGCTGGTTAGACTGTGCTTTTTGAAAGGCCATGCTAACATTTGGGAATACCCCTCATGAAGAACTCTCTCCACCCTTACTAAAGAATGTTAGGTCGAGCTTTTGAGACCTGTTGTATAGGGGTGTGTATACTTTGTATATACTTCATGTGGGTTTACAGCCTAACCATGCAGGGGTAGTGGTTTAGAATAGGGAGAGCACTGGGGGTCGGGGGGTCGTGCAGGATAGAGTTTTAGGGTTTAGGTTAGGGAGAGGACTGGGGGTTGGGGTTGTGCAGGGGTAGTGATTTAGGGTAGGGAAAGGATTGTGGCTCTGGGGGTCGTGCAGGCGTAGGGGTTTAGGAAACTGCAAGGGCTGGGGCTCAGGGGAGGTCATGCAAGGGTGCTGGTTTAGGGTAGGGCAGGGTAGTGTAACTTACCTTAGACACTTTTCCAAAGTGTATGCCTTTAGCATGCATGCCTTTGCACTGTAATGACATCTGTGGTAAAGGCATATGCATGGTAAAAGAGTGCGTTGTAATGGTAGGTCATTGTAGGCTTACTAGCGCAGTAATATCTGCGTTCTAATGGCACATGTGGTATTAGTATGCATAGTACCGTCATACAAACTTACTTCCTTTATACATCTTTTCTCCTAAAAAAGCATATTCAATGCACTACCCTATTTCTCAACCTATACCTCTATCAACATCTTTAATCTACATATACTTACTTCCTTTATGCATCTATATACTTTCCATGTACTTGTGGATCTATATATTTATTAATTTCTTCCAATTCAGCATATCCAATGCACTACGCTATTTATCATATATACCTCCATCAACATACCTTCTACCTCAACTCTGACTCATCTCAAACATCTTTTTACTACTCTTTCTAATGCACTAGCCTATTTTTCATTTTTCATCAATATATCCTCTACATCCACTCTCTCATTCATCCCATACCACTACTATGATCCCCAAAATAACCCTTTCTAGACTCTCCCCTACTCTACCCCTCCTTGCTTCATCTGACATCTTTTACTATACAAATCCCCCAAAGCAAACCTTTCTAAACTCTTCTCTCTGACTCTTCCCCTCCACATCCTTTTTTTACTCAGCCCAACCCTCCTCCTACTGCTATGACCTCCAAAACAAAAAAAACAAACAAAAAAAGCCTAAATCCTTCACTCTTCTATCCCTCCACTATCATTTTCAATCAAAATAACAGACTAACATGCCCACTTCTCAAATTTCATATTTCATTATACTAATTCACCACTAATGCTTTATGGGTTCCAGAGTAGCGTGCTACTTGCTAAAAAAGCACTTCAACACCCCATCAGGGGTAACACGCGCTATATAAATGCAATTAATATACAGTCTGTATATTTATGGAGCCACAGGAGTAGTGAGTTAGTGTCATGGTCTTATGTACGCACCCTTTTGTGTCAGCATGCATTTTAGGCTCCTTGTTTTATTAGCATATTTCCTTTTCTGAAGACTCTGGATAGCATTTTATTTGACATACACCATCCCTTTTCCTAAAACAATGCATCTCCTTTCAGAATAGACTATCTTTATTTCTGCTGTTTCCACGGTTCCCCCATCCAATGTCTAAATAATGTTTTAATTTTAAACTCTCTGCTTTTTATCGATGTAACTTAACTCTGTCTTGCTGTGTCAGTGTAACGTGACCACCCCAGGGCTAATTTCTATTTATTGCTTCAAAACGTCCCCTTCAATCGCGAGGTGCGTCCAAGCAGAGTCTCCCTCCCCGGGCCACTGACGTGGGCTTGCTGTGCCTGCGCCGGTACTGAGTGATGGCTCTTGGCACCGGCCTGTTGACATTCAAGTTAACTATTGGCCTGCTGCGGGGGGATGATAGCACTGGTCTGCTCCCCCTTTCTTTAAGTATTTTTATTGTTTTCCGCTGCTTGCGCGGGGCCTCCAAGGCCTTGGAGCACTGTACAGCAAATAGCATTTTTTAAATATTTTTTTTACCGAAACAGTTCATTGTTGAAGGGAGGAAGAGCACAGTAATCGATATATTGAGTCCGGGTGGGTAGTAGTGGTTCCCGAAAGGGATATTACCACACAATCAACAGAGAGGTATGTATCAAAGTATTCAAGTCTATTGTGTGTCAATCAAATGCAACTTCGGAATCTGTTGGGGGCCTAGTACAGTGCGATTCACCTACTACCCAAGGTGCTATTCACACATTAGAACCTATTGCGTGTACATCTATACTACTATTATAAAGGAAGAACTTTGAACCTTTGAGGCGGGTAAACTTGGGAACCACAGCGCCAATCCACACACCCGATACATCGTTGTAATCGTCAGGGTGTGCAGATGGACATAGGCTATATAAAGTTAAAAAATATACGTTATTTAAAAAATTTAGCGAAAAAAAAAGTAGTCCCGTCGAAGAAGCACTGGCCGCGACCTGCGTGCTGACGTCAGGAGCGTGGGGAGGAGCGGCGTCCAGGAGCGCGAGGAGGAGTGGCGGACATGGCGCTGGAAGGAGCGGCGGACAAGCGGGGAGGAGCGGTGACGAGCGGCAAGGAGCGGTTGAGCGGTGAACTGAGGAGCGTGGTGACCTGAGAAGCGTGGGGGAGGAGCGGCGGCTGAGGTAAGGCTCCGGGGGACCCACAAACCATGTCGGGGCAGGCGGGTGTCGGGGCAGGCGGGGGCCGGGGCAGGCGGGGGCCCTGAAGACTCATGGCGGGGGACGGGGCAGGCGGGGAAGCCTGATTGCTCCCGGACAAGGTCGGGCGGGCTGCTAGTATACATATACATAGAGCTTCATTCAGCACTCCCCTTAAACTATTCTATTGATCCAAAGAGTACCAGGTTCATTTAACCCCTTCGCTGCTAGGCCTTTTCCCCCTCCTGTGCTAAGGCTTTTTTTGGTGTTTTGGGGTAGTGCGCGCTTAGGCCCTTGTAACTTTTTGACCACATAAGGGATCCGCGCCAAATTTGCGTCCTTTTCTTCCAACATCATGGGGATTCTAAAGGCGCCCAGGGTTTGTGGATTCCCTTGGAGGGGTCCCAGAAATTAACCAAAATATAGTGTTTTTTTTGTTTTTTTTCAGAAAAATGGGAAAAACGGGCTGCAAATGAAAGCCTCTGGCTTTTCCCCTGAAAATGGTATCAAAACAGGGTTTGTGGGGCTGAATTCTCCATTTTCTCAGCTTTTAGGGAATGACAGTGTTTTGTCAGAGAACCGAAATTTTTCACTCCGTTTTGGCATTTTTCTGTGACATAGCCTATTTTTGCTATTTTTAGAGCTTTCCACCTCCTTCCAGTTAATGGTAGAAATGAGTTTGAAAGCAATAATGGATCCTGGAAAGCTTTACATTTTCGAAAAATAGACAAAATTCTGAATTCAGAAAGGGGTCATTTGTCTAAATCCATGAAGGTTTCGTTATAGAAACTAACAGTTAGATATTGGAATATTTGAAAATTTGTTGAAAACAACAGCCTTTTGTCTCAACGTTTTCACCTATAACTTTCTCTAATTTTGACAGCTCTTGGAAAGCAATATATCGTTACATCCGTTAGACCTTCCTGGTTGTGGGGATATATGGGACTTGTAGTTTCACTAAGAACCCGACGAACCCAGATCCAAAAACTGAGCAGCAACTTGCAATGGTATTTTTTCATTTACTGGGTATAGTGCACTTTGTCTTGGAAAATGTACACATGGAATAATCTGTATGAAAGACACCTATGTATGTATGAATTGGGTACAAATTATAGAGTTCAGAAACAGTATATAATTGCACATTTTCAAAGTTGGGAATACTCATACTAGCATGAGAATTATTGGTCATTTTTCATAAAGTTTTTTTTTCTACACAATATCATTCAAAGGGAGAAATGCAAGAAAGCTCAATTGGTAATAACAGTTGATTTACAAATCTGAATTACCCCAAGTGTCCCGATAAAAACGGTACCTCACTTGTGTGGGTCGGCCTTGTGCCTGCGACAGGAAACGGCGCAAAATGCAACGTGGTCACACCTAAATTTTGCAGTTACAAATTGACCCTTTTTTGGCAAAGTGCCTACCTGTAGTTTTTGCACCCTAGTTCTTCCGGCACCTAGGGAAACCTAGCAAACCTATACATTTTTGAAAAGTAGACACCCAGGGGAATTCAGGATGGGATGACTCGACTGCCTACCTCCAGGTTTTGTTACCCAGAATCCCTTGCAAAGCTCAGATTTTGACAAAAAAAACACATTTTCCTCACATTTCTGTGGTGGAAAGTTCTGGAATCTGCGTGGATCAACAAATTTCCACCCACCCAGCGTGCCCCCAGGTCTCCCGAAAAAAATGGTACCTCACTTGTGTGGGTCGGCCTTGTGCCTACGACGGGAAACGGCACAAAATGCAACGTGGTCGCTCCTCAATTTCCCAGTGAAATCTTAAGCTCTTTGGACAAAGAGACTACCTTTTGTTTTTGAGCCGTAGCTCAACCAGCACCTAGGAAAACCTAGCAAACCTATACATTTTTGAAAACTAGACACCCAGGGCAATTCAGGATGGGGTGACTCGTCTGCCTACCCCCAGGTTTTGTTACCCAGAATCCCTTTCAAACATAAAATTTGACCAAAAAAACACATTTTCCTCACATTTCTGTGGTGGAAAGTTCTGGAATCTGCGTGGATCAACAAATTTCCACCCACCCAGCGTGCCCCCAGGTCTCCCGAAAACAATGGTACCTCACTTGCGTGGGTAGGCATAGTGGCTGCGACATGAAACAGCGCAAAACGCAGCATGGTCGCACCTCAATTTCCCAGTGAAATTTAGCACGATTCGGACAAAAAGACTACCTTTTGTTTTTGCGCCGTAGCTCTGCCAGCACCTAGGGAAACCTAGCAACCCTATACATTTTAGAAAACTAGACAACCAGGGAAATTCAGGATGGGGTGACTCGTCTGCCTAGCCCCAGGTTTTGTTACCCAGAATCCCTTTCAAACAAAAACATTTGACCAAAAAAACACATTTTCCTCACATTTCTGTGGTGGAAAGTTCTGGAATCTGCGTGGATCAACAAATTTCCACCCACCCAGCGTGCCCCCAGGTCTCCCGAAAAAAATTGTACCTCACTTGCGTGGGTAGGCATAGTGGCTGCGACATGAAACAGCGCAAAACGCAGCATGGCCCAACTCAATTTCCCAGTGAAATTTTGCACGATTCGGACAAAAAGACTACCTTTTGTTTTTGCGCCGTAGCTCTGCCAGCACCTAGGGAAACCTAGCAAACCTATACATTTCTGAAAACTAGACACCCAGGGCAATTCAGGATGGGGTGACTCGTCTGCCTACCCCCAGGTTTTGTTACCCAGAATCCCTTTCAAACAAAACAATTTGACCAAAAAAACACATTTTCCTCACATTTCTGTGGTGGAAAGTTCTGGAATCTGCGTGGATCAACAAATTTCCATCCACCCAGTGTGCCCCCAGGTCTCCCGAAAAAAATGGTACCCCACTTGCGTGGGTAGGCATAGTGGCTGCGACATAAAACAGCGCAAAACGCAGCATGGTTGCATCTCAATTTCCCAGTGAAATTTTGCACGATTTGGACAAAAAGACTACCTTTTGTTTTTGCGCCGTAGCTCTGCCAGCACCTAGGGAAACCTAGCAAACCTATACATTTCTGAAAACTAGACACCCAGGGCAATTCAGGATGGGGTGACTCGTCTGCCTACCCCCAGGTTTTGTTACCCAGAATCCCTTTCAAACAAAAACATTTGACCAAAAAAACACATTTTCCTCACATTTCTGTGGTGGAAAGTTCTGGAATCTGCGTGGATCAACAAATTTCCATCCATCCAGTGTGCCCCCAGGTCTCCCGAAAAAAATGGTACCTCACTTGCGTGGGTAGGCATAGTGGCTGCGACATGAAACAGCGCAAAACGCAGCATGGTCGCACCTCAATTTCCCAGTGAAATTTAGCACGATTCAGACAAAAAGACTACCTTTTGTTTTTGCGCCGTAGCTCTGCCAGCACCTAGGGAAACCTAGCAAACCTATACATTTTTGAAAACTAGACACCCAGGGGAATTCAGGATGGGGTGACTCGTCTGCCTACCCCCAGGTTTTGTTACCCAGAATCCCTTGAAAACATAAACATGTGACCAAAAAAACACATTTTCCTCACATTTCTGTGGTGGAAAGTTCTGGAATCTGCGTGGATCAACAAATTTCCACTCACCCAGCGTGCCCCCAGGTCTCCCGAAAAAAACGGTACCTCACTTGCGTGGGTAGGCATAGTGGCTGCGACATAAAACAGCGCAAAACGCAGCATGGTCGCACCTCAATTTCCCAGTGAAATTTAGCACGATTCGGACAAAAAGACTACCTTTTGTTTTTGCGCCGTAGCTCTGCCAGCACCTAGGGAAACCTAGCAAACCTATACATTTTTGAAAACTAGACACCCAGGGATATTCAGGATGGGGTGACTCGTCTGCCTACCCCCAGGTTTTGTTACCCAGAATCCCTTGAAAACATAAAAATGTGACCAAAAAAACACATTTTCCTCACATTTCTGTGGTGGAAAGTTCTGGAATCTGCGTGGATCAACAAATTTCCACTCACCCAGCGTGCCCCCAGGTCTCCCGAAAAAAACGGTACCTCACTTGCGTGGGTAGACATAGTGGCTGCAACAGGAAACGGTTCAAATCGTACGGTGGTGAATTTACATTACCTTATTGCAAAACTGCCTTGATTTTGGGGGGGGGGGATCTGAATTTGTGGCCCGGGGCTCGGTGGTATTCTTTGCAAAGTAGCAAACCCAAACAGTTCTGAAAACTAGACACCCGGGGGAGTCCAGGGAGGTATGGCATGCATGGGTCCCCCAATGTTTTCCTACCCAGAACTCTCTGCAAACCTTAAAATGAGGTAAAAATTGCACTTTTCCAAACTTTTTGGCGTGGGATCGCCGTGCCGGCAAAAAAGTCGTACCACCCTGCGTTCCCCTTGTTCTCCCGAGTAAAAGGATACCTCACTTGTGTGGGTGCCCCAAAGCAGAACACCCCAAAAATGAATTTTGAAAAAAGTAGTTTTTACTCATATTTACGTTTTACAAATTAAGCACCCCAGCCTAAGTCACTTGCCTTTGGCCCACCCACACAAGTGAGGTATCATTTTACTCGGGAGAACAAGGGAAACGCTGGGTGGTAGGACATTTGTTCCGGCAGCGAGATCCCACCCAAAAAAGTATGGAAAAGTTGGTTTTTGGACCAAAATTTCAGGTTTGCAGGGGTTTCTGGGTAGGAAAACATTGGGGGACCCACGCATGCCATACCACACTGGACTCCCCCGGGTGTCTAGTTCTCAGAACTGTTTGGGTTTGGTAGTTTCCAAAGATGCCTGCCAAGCCCCGGGCCAAAAGCTCAGGTGACCCCCTCAAAAAATAAGATTATTTGGCTAAAGGTAATGTTTTCGTCTCCACAGTATGAATTGGGCCTTTTCCTAAAGCAGCCGCTATGCCTACCCACGCAAGTGAGGTACCATTTTTATCGGGAGACCTTGGGGAACGCTGGGTGGGAGGTAATTTGTGTGAGCCCAGTGATGCCACGCTTTCCCACACTAAAACGTGTGAAAAAAAATGATTTTTTCTAAGCAAAAAATGAGGTTTGCAAGGGATTCTGGGTAAAGGAACGTTGGAGGATCCACGCAAGCCATACCTCCTTGGAAGCCCCTGGGTGTCTACGTTTCAGAAATGTGTGGGTTTGGTAGGTTTCCCTAGATGGCTGTCTCGCACGGGGCCAAAAACCCGGGTAACCCCTCTTGCAAAAGCTGGTGGACATGAATTCTCCAGCTTTTGCAAGAGGGGTTACCTGGGTTTCTGGCCCCGTGCGAGACAGCCCTCTAGGGAAACCTACCAAACCCACACATTTCTGAAAAATAGACACCCGGGGGAGTCCAGGGAGGTATGGCATGCGTGGGTCCCCCAATGTTTTCCTACCCAGAACTCCTTGCAAACCTTAATTAGGTAAAAATAGCACTTTTCCAAACATTTTGCCGTGGGATTGCCGTGCCGGCAAAAATGTCCTACCACCCAGCGTTCCCCTTGTTCTCCCGAGTAAAAGGGTACCTCACCTTAACAGAGTTACTCAAAAGTCAAACATTCAAGCACGGCTATCTATTCCTCAAAGACACACACATACAGGTTGGATTTGGCACGAGGGCGAGTGATGGTTCAGTATATAAAATTTTATTAACAAGATATTTCAAAAAAATGAAATGCTCTGTCAATAAAAAAATGCATAAAAACCGAACCAGTGACTCGCAACTCGTGAGCTGTAAAGCCACGACAAGGCACCAACCGTTTTACAGGCCATTCACGCACCTTTCATACCTGATACAAACAAGACCACTGACACCATCTGGAATAAAAGCAACACATTACAACAATCACAATAAGGGACAAGGTACACCCTAATGCAGAAAGAGAAAAAAAACAATTATTACTGCACACCCATCTAATCCGCAAGCACACACACATACTGGTTGGATTTGGCACGAGGGTGAGTGATGATTCAGTACATACAATTGTATACGCAAGTAATTTCACAAAAATGAAATACACTGTGTATAATTGCAAGTATGATAAACTGAACCACTGACTCACAGCTCGTGAGCTGTAAAGCCACGTCAAGGCACCAACCTCTTTACAGGCCATTCATACACCTTTCGTACGTGTGACACATTCAAAACATTCACACCGCCAGCCGCGGACCCATCACATTTCAACACTCACACCAGCAAACAGCGCCATTCAAGGGCCCATCACTTTCACACGCCCACATTTCTGACACTGGAACTACACAAATTGATGGACTGCGTGGAGTGTTACTCAACAAGCAGTGTGTGCAGTGACCAACAGAAAGTAACTACTCACACACCGCCAGCCGAGCGCCAGTCCACCCACACCACCAGCCAAGCACCAGACCATGCACACCGCCAGCCAAACACTCAGCGCACACCACCAGCCAAGCGCCTCTCCACGCACACCGCCAGCCAAGCACCACTCCGTGCACAGACAGCTAAACACCGCTCCACGCACACCCTCCAGCCAAGTACCACTCCACAAACACCACCAGCCAAGCGCCACTCCACACACACTGCCAGCCAAGCACCATTCCACACACACTGCCAGCCAAGCACCACTCCACACACACCGCCAGCCAAGCAGCACTCCACACACACCGCCAGCCAAGCACCACTCCACACACACCGCCAGCCAAGCACCACTCCACACACACCGCCAGCCAAGCACCACTCCACACACACCGCCAGCCAAGCACCACTCCACACACACCGCCAGCCAAGCACCACTCCACACACACCATCAGCCAAACACCACTCCATGCACAGACAGCCAAGTACCACTCCACGAACACCACCAGCCAAGCGCCACTCCACACACACCGCCAGCAAAGCACCACTCCGTGCACAGACAGCCAAGCACCACTCCACACACACCGCCAACCAAGCACCACTCCACACACACCGCCAGCCAAGCACCACTCCACACACACCGCCAGCCAAGCGCAACTCCACACACACCGCCAGCCAAGCACCAGCCGGCACACACCACAAACACATTTAGAATTCTTTTTTTGAAAATAACACTAAACAAATGGAAATACCTACAAATCAGGTAACACAAATTCTTAAAATAAAAACTTTGCACTAATGCCAATCCTTGAAACAAACTAAAAATGTTTTACAGAATGCAGACCAGGCAATTCACTTTACAGCTCATTCAAACTCCCAATAGTTCTTTTGCGTGTGGTACGATTTAAAACAAGCTGACATACACAATGCAGGCTTAGAAGGACAGTCAGGACAGTATATACGAGACTCCTTCCGCACGCCTCTTCGCCAACAGACTCTGCATCTTCTAGTCGGAAAGTCTCTAGCAGTAGTGGAAGGAATAGATTCAGGAAAGTGGCGATCTTGCAATCTAGCCACTTCGTCCACCACTCCAAATCTAGGAACACTTGCCTGCTGCACAAGTACAAGGCTGCCTATTATAGACTCCTGAAACTTAAGAAAAGTCATCTTCGTCTCAGGACAAGACTTCTGGTACACAACGAAAGCATTAAATGATGCCAAGTGGAACAGATGGATAGCCAACTTCTTGTACCAAACGTAAGCCTTTCGAAGAGCAGCATAAGGTTCCAACCTCTGATCTACTCTGTCAACACCACCCATGAACTTATTGTAAGCTAGAATGCACACAGGTTTGCGCACTTCAGCACCCTGACCCCAAACAGGCACAGGTACAGTACTTTCATCGTGGATAGTAGTCAGCATGTACACATCTCTCTTGTCTGAATACTTCACAGCTAAAAGCTCCCCACATCGCAATGCCGTAGACTGTCCCCGCACAAGCCTTTTGCAAACAAGTTCCTTTGGGAAACCTTTACGGTTACTGCGCATTGTGCCACAAGCAACAGTGCCCACTTTGGCCAACTCCTTGAACAACTGCACACCAGTGTAGAAGTTATCTACATATAAATGATGGCCTTTGTTAAATAATCCTCTACCTAGTTCCCACACAATTTTCTCAGTTACTCCAAAAGTAGAAGGACAACCAGGAGGGTTAATGCGGGACTCCTTACCAGTGTACACCCTGAAATTGTAGACATATCCAGTCTCACTGTCACACAGCATATACAGTTTGATTCCATAGCGTGACCTCTTACTAGGAATGTATTGCCTAAAAACCAAGCGGCCCTTGAACAACACCAAAGACTCATCCACTGCAATTTCTTTACCAGGGACAAAAATCTCAGAAAAACGATCAACAAAGTGATCAAGGACAGGCCGAATTTTAAACAAACGGTCACAATCAGGGTGATCGCGTGACAACGCTAAACTATTATCAGCAAAATGCATCATCCGAAGAAGAAGCGTATACCGATCACGACTTATGACTGCTGGAAATATAGCTGTTACCATCAAGGGACTAGTGGACCAATATGAAGTAATTGATGACTTCCTTATCAAGCCCATCAAAAAAGTTAATCCCAGAAACTTCTTCATCTCTTCAACATTGGTGGGAGTCCACCGGATTGCTCTACAATAGGGCTTAAGGCTGGCACTGTTGGCCCTCAAATATTGTTCTGCATACAAATTGGTTTGCTCAACAATCTCTTGCAAAAACACATCGTCAAAAAACAACTGAAAAAAATTAATTGGTAGAAAATTCTCTGTATTCACTCTACACCCAGGAACACCAGTGAACTCTGGCAATGCCGGCTGCACCAAGCCAGGGGGAACCCAGAGGCCATCCCTATCAACGGGGGGAGCAGCCACCCCAGCCTGCAGCACCGAAACATCTTGCTGCTGTTCTCCAACGGGAAGCCTAACAGCCACAGATACTTCTGGCTGCACAACACCAACAGAAGACGTAGCATCCCCAGAGGGCTCTTCCTGCACTACACCAACGGGAAGCCCAGCAGCCTGAGATGCTTCTTGCTGCACTACACCACCGGGAAACCCAGCAGGCCCAGATGCCTCTTGCCGCTCTACACCAATGGGAAGCCTAACAGCCCCAGATGCCTCTTGCTGCACTACACCAGCAGGAAGACGAAAAGCACCAGATGCCCCTTTGCGCACCACAGCAATGTGAAGCCTTTTGGGTGCAGGCTCCAGCCCACTTGCCTCTTGCCGACGTAAAAAGAAAGGAAACCTTGCAGCCCTAGGCAGCAACACAGGTGCCTCTTGGCCCACTACCGGCAACACAATGTCCTCCTGTACCATAGGCCCTTCATCAGCACTAGAAGAAGAGTCATCATCCGATGATGATGATTCCATGCGAAGAGAAAACTCACTGCCTGAATCTTCTGCCGCTTCCTGGGAGTCCGAATCGGACTCAGACTCTGAACCATGGTCCGAGGAAGACTCAAAAAGCAAACCAAGAACCTGCTGAGCAGTAATCCTGCGACTAGCCATTATCCTTACAAAGCAAGAAGACTGCACACACAAGTGAACAACAACCTACACTGTGCAAAGTAAGAAGTAAACAAGGTAAGGCTTTTACTAAAAGATAAATACAATCCAAAACAATTTCACTCTTACAAAATATAGCTACACTCACCAGCACCTACTCTGAGACACAGCGAAAAGAAATGAAATCCCACTAGAAAGAAAAAAAGAAATGACATTAGAAAACAAAGTGCACATCAAACACTAATGCTGAAAAAAAAAACACAGAGCCACACAAACTGCTAGAAGTACAACCTTTTTCAAAAAGACAAACATCAAGGGGAAGTAGTACAAAATACATTCACTTACCAAGCACAAGCAACTACACAAGCTGCAAACAGACACGCAACCTACAACAATCCAAACAGCAAAAGCCTGGAACAAGACAAAAATAGAGAAGAAAAAAAAATTACTACCACATTTCACAAACAATATAACAATTAAAAAAACAACACACAAATTTGCCCCCCAAATTAAAATTCGGCCAGATGGGCCATCAATTAGGGCTTAGACCAAATGAGATTAGATGAGGTTTAACATCAAGACACTGGATAATTTTTTTAATTTTTTTAAAGTGCCTGACCACTTTGGTGCCAGTCAGTCTTTTGCTACTACCAGTACCCATATCACACAGGGGCAGTAAGGACATTCATACACCTTTTGTACGTGTGACACATACAAAACATTCACACCGCCAGCCGCCCATCACTTTCACACGCCCACATATCTGACATAGCAACTACAGAAAATGATGGACTGCGTAGAGTGTCACTCAACTAGCAGTGTGTGTAGTGACCAACAGAAAGTAACTACTCACACACCGCCAGCAGAGTTCCAGTCCACCCACACCACCATCCAAGCACCAGACCATGCACACCGCCAGCCAAACCCCACTCAGCGCACACCGACAGCCAAGTACCACTCCACGCACACCATCCAGCCAAGTACCACTCCCCACACACCGCCAGCCAAACACCACTCCACACACACCGCCAGCCAAGCAGCACTCCGTGCACAGACAGCAAAGTAGCACTCCACGCACACCACCAGCCAAGCGCCACTCCACACACACCGCCAGCCAAGCAGCACTCCGTGCACAGACAGCAAAGTAGCACTCCACGCACACCACCAGCCAAGCGCCACTCAACACACACCTCCAGCCAAGCAGCACTCCGTGCACAGACAGCAAAGTAGCACTCCACGCACACCACCAGCCAAGCGCCACTCCACACACACCGCCAGCCAAGCAGCACTCCGTGCACAGACAGCAAAGTAGCACTCCACGCACACCACCAGCCAAGCGCCACTCCACACACACCGCCAGCCAAGCAGCACTCCGTGCACAGACAGCAAAGTAGCACTCCACGCACACCACCAGCCAAGCGCCACTCAACACACACCTCCAGCCAAGCAGCACTCCGTGCACAGACAGCAAAGAAGCACTCCACGCACACCACCAGCCAAGCGCCACTCCACACACACCGCCAGCCAAGCAGCACTCCGTGCACAGACAGCAAAGTAGCACTCCACGCACACCACCAGCCAAGCGCCACTCCACACACACCGCCAGCCAAGCAGCACTCCGTGCACAGACAGCAAAGTAGCACTCCACGCACACCACCAGCCAAGCGCCACTCCACACACACCGCCAGCCAAGCAGCACTCCGTGCACAGACAGCAAAGTAGCACTCCACGCACACCACCAGCCAAGCGCCACTCCACACACACCGCCAGCCAAGCAGCACTTCGTGCACAGACAGCAAAGTAGCACTCCACGCACACTAACAGCCAAGCGCCACTCCACACACACCGCCAGCCAAGCACCACTCCGTGCACAGACAGCAAAGTAGCACTCCACGCACACCACCTGCCAAGCGCCACTCCACAAGCACCACCAGCCAAGCACCACTCACCGCCAGCCAAGCACCATCCAGCCAAGCGCCACTCCACACACACCGCCAGCCAAGCGCCACTCCACACACACCGCCAGCCAAGCAGCACTCCGTGCACAGACAGCAAAGTAGCACTCCACGCACACCACCAGCCAAGCGCCACTCCACACACACCGCCAGCCAAGCAGCTCTCCGTGCACAGACAGCAAAGTAGCACTCCACGCACACCACCAGCCAAGCGCCACTCCACACACACCGCCAGCCAAGCAGCACTCCGTGCACAGACAGCAAAGTAGCACTCCACGCACACCACCAGCCAAGCGCCACTCCACACACACCACCAGCCAAGCAGCACTCTGTGCACAGACAGCAAAGTAGCACTCCACGCACACCACCAGCCAAGCGCCACTCCACACACACCGCCAGCCAAGCACCACTCCGTGCACAGACAGCCAAGTACCACTCTACACACACCACCAGCCAAGCGCCACTCCACACACACCGCCAGCCAAGCACCACTCCGTGCATAGATAGCCAAGTACCACTCCACACACACCGCCAGCCAAGCACCGCTCCACGCACACCATCCAGCCAAGTACCACTCCCCACACACACCACCAGCAAACATGCCCAAGGGGTCGCTTCCTAAAAACTTTGTGTTAGTGGCCATTTTCCGCCCCCCCTGGGGGCAAAACGGCAAAAAAAACAGGCCAATTTGCCCCCAGGGTGGACAGAAAAACAAAAACACAATCATGTCCACCTGGAAGCGACCCTTACCCAAGGGGTCGCTTCCCAAAACAAACACATTGCCCCAACAAAAATCCCTGGTTCTAGTGGGTAATTTCTGCCCCCCCTGGGGGCAAAACGGCCGAAAAACGGGCCGATTTCCCCCCAGGGGGGGCAGAAAAACGAAAACATCCTCAGACCCCGCCTGGAAGCGACCCTTGCCCAAGGGGTCGCTTCCTAAAAACTAAAATTACATCCCTGGTGTCTTGTGGGCATTTTCTGTCCCCCCTGGGGGCAAAACGGCAAAAAAAACGGGCCGATTTGCCCCCAGGGGGGACAGAAAAACGTAAACAAAATCAATGGCCGCCATCTTGGCTATAATCAATATCCCTGGTGCTAGTGGGGAATTTCTGCCCCCCCTGGGGGCAAAACGGCTGAAAAAACGGGCCGATTTCCCCCCAGGGGGGGCAGAAAAACGAAAACATATTGCCAGCCAGCCTGGAAGCGACCCTTGCCCAAGGGGTCACTTCCTAAAAACTAAAATGATATCCCTGGTGTCTAGTGGGGGCATTTCCGCCGCACAATCGCGACGCTGTGCGCGATCGTGAGGCAGAAATGCCCTGCAAAGAGACATCAGGGGAAAGGAAAATCTCTTTCCTCTCCCCTGATGCCTCTTCGCTGCCCCAAACCCCCGCCGAAGTCCAGAACACCTACCTTCTTCTCCGGCGCTCAGGAAGCAAATGGCTTCCCGAGCGCTGGGAATCCCTGATGATGTCAGCGCGCGCTGTGCGCGCTGACGTCATCAGGGATTACCATGGGGGGGGGGGGGCGGGGGCGGCAGCGGAAGCTCTTCCGCTGCCGCCCCCATTGCAAAAACGAAGATCGGAGAGCCTCGGAGGGAGCGCCAGCGCTTCCCCCGAGGGTGGGGCTGATGACGAGCTGGCCTTGTCATCCGCGCAGGACAGGTAAGCGCGATGACGAGCCCAGCTCGTCATTAGCCCCGAAGGGGTTAACCATCATAAATTGTTGTAGTAATACCCATTAAAGAACATGATCTCTTAATCCAAGAGTCAAAGTCCAGAATTTCGGTGTTCCACTTGTTGGTTTATTCTTTGCTTCTCCCAGCATAGAATTTGACATTTGCCAACAAGTGTTTCGTCTACTCATAGACTTTCTCAAGGCGATGTTACAAGGTAATTTCGATATTCCTTGAGAATGCTATCACACGGCTGTATCTTGTTTAATCCTTGGAGGACTCGGTTCGATTAGAGGGGACACATGTTTGGATTGTTACAACCACCGCTACTAGTAGGGTTTAAACTTATCAAGGTTCTCCACGGAGTTGAGCGTTTCACTATAGATTCACAGAGGAAGTGAAAATTACGTGATTTGAGAGAAACAATCCATTAGGAATGCTCGGGGACGAACTAGTGGATCAGTAGAACGTGAGTGCGTGCATTGGGGGCCGCGTGGATTCACTGCGCCAGTTTAACACGATAACGGAATAGCGATTTTGCTGTTAACTGTTTAGTGGAACAGAGACAGTGCCATATCACAAGAAGTGATCTGGAAACCGGGCTTATTCTAAGCTACACAGACATCCACAGTGTCATAGGACTTTATTAGGTGTACCAGATAACCTTCAATTGATAACCCACTCACAGAAGATACATTTATTTGGACCATTCTCCAATTTATTACAACTCCCCTTGAATACTTATAGGATAACAGGAACAAGATACAGCCACGTGATGGCATACTCAAGGAATATTGTAATTACCTTGTAACATCATCTTGAGAAAGTCTATGAGTAGACGAAACACATGTTGGCAAAGGTCAAATTCTATGCTGGGAGAAACATAAAAAATAAACCAACAAGTGGAACACCGAAATTTGGGACTTTTTTGACTCTTTGAATCTTGGTTTAAGATATCATTGTTCTTTGCTGAAACATTGTTTGAATATTTAATGGGTATTACTACAACAACTTATGATGGATAAATGTATCCAGTACACTTTGAATCAATAGAATTGTTTAAGTGGAGTGATGAAAGAAGCTCTATGTAGAAGTAATTGATATATATGCAGTGTTTCTTTACAGTAAAACGCATATAGCAGTCTTTTGGCCAACATACCTCCAGCAATAAACTGTGCACATTAGTGCACAGGCCTGGGCTGTTTCTTTGTTATAGTCCTATGCTGTGAAGTGTGCCTGTAAGACACCCAGAAGCAGGTGGGTTGGTAACCTGGATAGCATATGTGTGAGTGCGCCTTGCAATAAATATCACATTTATTTCAGCGATAGCGCGTCAGTGAGTCATGCAGCTCCTTCTTTACACCAAGAAGGGAAATAAGTGCAATATCGTGCTTCGCGCAGGTGAATATGTTGTGCACGTGCTCATGTTTATATATAGATTCACTTCGCTGTTAGGTCTGTATGAACCATGGATATTCAGGGTTCTTGTTGTAGCTCGGCATTCCACAATGAGGTTGCTTCAGAGCGCTGTAGAATGTATGCTTACAGTGCAGGGTTACAGTCTTAGGGCTATTGTTTTCAGATCAACCACGAGATAAAACGCAGTACAACGGTCTATGCACAAATGTTCTTTGTATTAACTGTGGCATCAGGTCTGTTCTTTGTATTAACTGTGGCATCAGGTCCCTCACACAGAGTCCTTGTTTTTAAAGTATATAATATGACACACACATTAATTAATGTTCAAGATCTCCCATTCTTTGAAATTCTTTTATTCGATGTCATATTTAATGTGATCGACATATACATGGATGTGCATGATCTCACATACCTTAAAATATGTAATGTGTTTGGTTATATTCAATATGACGTACATAACAATTAAAGTGTCTGAGGTCATATACTTTAAAAGACTGTATTTAAGTTGTCAAGCTTTGGAAAAGCAAACGTTAATGGTCTGATTCAAACATTGTATTGTTGCTTTCGGATTTACTGTAAGTGATGCATCTCCTTGGCCTGACTACGACTAGGGTCCCTGGCTCTGAATGTGCCACTCAGCACTTGCTCCTCTGTTTCAAGACCCTACTCCCACCACCACCACCATTGGTGGTCAAACGGCACACGCCAGAGAGAAAACAAAGATTGAAGTCCATTAAGCAGGCTTTACTAAGACATGTCTAGCCTAAAAAGATTTAGGCCCAGATCGTACAATTATCAGTATCATCACAGAATGGAGGTGATGGCTGTTGGTTGGGTAACAAACTTGTTCTGCACAGTTATAAAAACTTCTTGGGTATTAACAGATGCTGAACTCCGAATTCCAGGATGTATACACTTAACCTGCCAATTCAAAGATTCGACATATTTTTGCTGGAAAGAAATCTTGCAGAATTAATAGTGGCAACAATGTTTCCACCAGTGACACCAATCTACTGTGGCAAAGTATAAATATGGTGAAATGGGCTGCCGGTAATGTCTTTACCGACTTCGTCTTTACTGCTGTTTTTACCAGCCCCAGTTCTTAACTGGGTCCTAAATCTTTTGTGTTCATGTCCAGATACTTTTAAAGCTCTTCTTACCAACATTTACCCTGTTTCTATACATGCCTGTCCAGTGTTAAACAAATATTGTATATGACACTTGGAAAGGTGGAGTGAATTCCCAAGATCAAATAAAAGGGACATGTGGCGAAGCCAAGATTACCATTGATGTTATAGGGGGTTGCCAGAGGTCACAGGTTTGTTTAGTTTTTAATGCTTTGGGATTTGGGGTATTTAATATGTCATGGGTTAACGTGCTTCTGTTGAATCTTATTTCACTAAATCGTAGCCAAACCCTGTGTTGTCCTACACATGGGTGCACCATGCACATTTCAGTTTGGGAAGACTTACCTGCCGGATGACGAACAGGTGCAGACTGCAACATGCTTGTGCTATACAAAATCCTGAAATAAACTAAACCCATTCTAAAATCAGTTTCCAAGATGAAGAGAACCATGCAACTTCAGTAAATATGCAGGAGATTTCTGGTAGAACATAGGTAGAGGGGATGATAAATGATTGTCCAGCCATTCTGCTGTTGTGAAGTGTCCATCCAACTTTTCAGAGAACACTTCTGTTGTCAATTGTATATGCAGTCTGGGATAATGATGAGTTGGACTTTCGAATAAATGCATTTGGACAATGCAAAGGAATGGTGAAGGTCCATCAGGCAGTTTACATAGGAACAAGGGCCGGACTGGCCGTAGCGGGCACCGGGCAATCAATCCCCCGGTGCGCCGCATGGGTGGGGGCCGGTTTGGGGCCCCTGGGGGCCGTTTTTGTTACAGGGCCGTTTTCGGCCCTGTAACAAAATCCTCCGAAAACCGGCCCCTGCAAAGAGCTCGGCGGCCCCCCCCCCAACCCCCCGTGGGGGAGGGGGGATGGCAGAGCACTTTGCCAGGGCCGGTTTTGGTTCCCAGTCCGGCCTGAAAGTTCAAGGCCTCCAACTCCTTTTACAGCACAGTGTCTTTGGTGCAGTAAACTGACAAACGTAGCATGTCCTGCTTTACTCTAAAATCAGTTCCCAGCATCACTTCATCCTTAATTCTACTCTTTTAAACGTGAGACGTGACATTGTTTTATTGCTAAAGATTCGTTTAAAGATGATAATGTTTGTTCAGGGGAAGCGTGTTCAAACTTTCATCCGATTATTTAAAACTATACGGATTTAACACCGCCCATATTCATCTAGCCTTTCTTTATCCGAGCTGCACGGATGGATGGGCGTGACAGGTAGAGAGAGTCACCAAGAGAGGTGGTCCCAGAGGACACAAAATCTAAGACCGAGACCGAGGGTAGACCTCTCACGGTCACCAAGAGGAAGACAGTGGTTTAGATATACCCACCACAGATTCACCAGACCTTGTGCTTCGGGCACGTATGCTTTTTTTGAAGTGCCCCAAAGCATCCTCGTGCTCCTACGCAGCTGCGTCACAGGTCTTGTCAACTTACAGAACATCAACTTGATAGCAGGATTGTCAGTGTGTTCTGTGGGGGTGTCTGCAGGGCAGGTTATTATACAGAAAGTTGACAATGTACTGCAAGGCTTTGCAGATTCCGAGAGATTTATAGAAAGTGACTGTAGGGAATCAGAATGTTGAGCTGAGTGGGAGGGAGGTCGGAGTCATCATGCGAACTGTGACTCGGCTCCTTCAAGGCCCGATCAGCCTGTCTGACAGATTAACGTGGCTTCTGTGAGAAGGTTATGCCTAACCTCGGTAGCCTGTTTCAAGAAGCAAGGCGGATGTGGTATGCGTGCACAAAGAACCGAGCAGTTTATTGAAGATGGAAATAATCAAAATGTGGAAGGAAAGATAATCAAAAAGGTAATAACACAAAACAAGCCACGAAATAGGGGGAGTAATGTGGAAATGATAGGGATACTGTAAAAGTATTCGAAATAAGCACAGTTAGTTACATTTCAATTAAAATTACAGTTTGAATTTGAATCCACAGACTTAACTCTTAGAAGTAATGTAGAGTTCATACACCGCTAGAAGGCTGCGGCATTGAAATTGACTGTTTTGACTCACTTGGCTGGAAGCTACATAAAGTCACAGGGGCCACACTCCAGGTAGGGTGGTTTTAAATTAGTGAATTTCATATGAGTAGTGCTGTTAAGAACAACTACGCAAACAAATGATGGACGGAATGCTGACTAAATCATACATTCACGCCCAGTCAAGAGATCTGGGTTAAATCCATTGTTCTTTTGCTCACCATGCCACCCCAGTTTAGACCCAGCCATATGCAAATCAGTCTTGACCCAGTGCCTCATGGAAACAGTCCAGACCGAACTGCCAAGCCAGGTCCTCCCTGGACCGGAAACCCGCATCCTGGGACCGGTTTCTGGGTATTACCCTTCATCAGCCAGGCTAGCTTGAATCCAGTGGCATAGTGAGCAAGGGACCAATGTCTGGGCATACCCATCTCACTTAGGGTGAAAAGTGCTACGCAAACAAATGATGGACGGAAGGCTGCTTAATCATACATTCACCCCCTGTCAAGAGATCTGGGTTAAATCCATTGTTATTTTGCTCACCTTGCCACCCGGTCCTAGGATGCTTGATGCAGTTTTATTATCGGTTTTTTTTTCCCTATGTGACTGTGTGCCGAGTCTTGGGGGCGGGGCCAGGAAGGTACAGTACTGGAGGGGGAGAGGTGGGCACTGTTATCAGTGTGCATGACTATTGTCCGGCCATCTCAGGACAGCCAAGCTGTCCTGCTCACTGAAGCTCTCTCCAACCCAAGCTGTGTTGCCAGGTTGGACAGAGCAGGCACAGTCTTCCAGTCTCTTTGGAAGTGCAAATTCATGGAGCTCAGGCCAATCCTGAAGCTGCTCTCATGCATTAGAGCTGCTTCAGGATTGGCCGCCGGGCAGTCTGGAAGCTTGTGCCTGACTGCAGTGGAGAGAAGCAGAAGAGTGCAATGCTAGAGGGTGGCAAGTAAGTTCTTTTTTTTTTTTTTCTCCGTTGTCCCTCACCCTCCCCTGCCTGATCAAAGCACCCACCCCACTTCTTTACCCTGACACAATCCGCTCCTGCAGAATACCTTATTCATTCAGGGGATCACCACATGTAGCAGATTCACACTTTTTACGCAGACATTGCAAAATTCACTTTCTAAGGACAGAACTTGTGGAACTAAGCCAACGTTTGTAGTCTTTTTCTCTGTGTTTGTACAGGCACTTCTCATCAATCTAATATTCTGTCTCCTCAGAGCAAGTATGTCCCAGGTAAAGCAGAACCTTGGTAAAGTTGCCCAATTTAAGCATCCCTGCCAGTTGTTAGCATTGCCCTTAGAATCCTATACTCCATCTTTGGTTCAAATTTAGCTGGGATGCCGTAGTGAGTATTCAAGTCTATTGTGGTGAACTTCTCAAAACAGCGGTGAACTGCTCAAAACAGTGCAGACTGCTGGCTGTTACTGCTTTACTTGTAGGCGTTGGAACTGCCTAAAGTAGCAGGGCTATGCTGTTCATACACCCCAACAAGAAGGTTGCTGTTTCTCTTTCCTTATCTGTTACTCTTGTGGCCCTTACGCCTAACTTTTTCTGGCTGTAAATCAACTATCTACATAACTGTGCCGGTAGTAACCACCTAAAATGTAATGCTTCTAAATGCAAAAAAGAGAGGTGGGCACTGAAATACAGGTGATAGCTGCATGGATCGTAGCTAGAGGTAGTAAACTACTCTAAATATTTGGGTCTCTTGTTTGCCAATAACCTTTTCTTCAACTGCAGTAACAAATTGACGTGATAAGTCCTATAGGTGGAGACCTACTGGTTTTGCATGTCTCAAGGGATAGGAAGAATATTTATATGGCACTGAACATATTCACGCACACTACCTCTCATTCTTAAATGCCTTGGAGGGTTTTAGCTATCTGGCTGGGATGCAGTGGCGACTGGCACAAGTAAACACGGTCGTGCGGGGGGAGGGGGTGGCAAAGTCGACAGACGACGAAATGGGTCTAATTAAATAAATAATACATATTCCGTTGTCTGTCAGCTCTCTACCTCACCCACGCCCTGCCCCACTGCGCTTACCTGTGCCAGCCGCTGCTGAGGGGATGTCCATAGACAACATGTGCCTTTAGGTTGGCCTGTCCGAATTGGTCTATAGAGGATATGCCTAAATCACAATATTCTTGTATCTACCTACCGTGGCCCTGTTAGGCTCAATACGTCACCTGTTGTGCATAGTTAGAAGGGGATCCAAGGGAAACTTTTGATTATACACCTAGTTATTTTTAGTTTGACGGAAGTAAATGTCACTAAGCAGGAAGTTCTGGGTTGCATTTTACAAGGTTATTTAATTAAATGTCTCAAAGTGGATGTCGCATGCTTTCAAGATGATCTGATTCATTGTATGAGGGAATTAATATTCACATTTCATCTGCCTGATTGCTGCTTAATGATATTCCCCAATTTTATCAGAGGGCGAACTTTGAGGCCAATGTTTTGGTGATACTATCTAAAACAAGGAGGCCTTCGATTAGCGTGACTGGAGAATGCCAATGGGGCATTATTTAAGATACAGACTGTGCTCCTGAAAACAT
This sequence comes from Lissotriton helveticus, assembly GCF_964261635.1. Classification (NCBI taxonomy): domain Eukaryota; kingdom Metazoa; phylum Chordata; class Amphibia; order Caudata; family Salamandridae; genus Lissotriton; species Lissotriton helveticus. Next base: position 1,684,264,704 of record NC_136063.1, on the reverse strand, counting down.
GGGGAGCGGGATCCACCTGGCACAATATTTGTATGCACCTCAGTTCACATACTAAGATGTACATTTATAAAAGCATTAGGCAAATTGGAACAGCAGAGGCAGTAATGGTCTCCCTCTATTAATGGTCTTCCTTTATTATACTCGATTGGTCAATTTGATCTTTTTACTGAAAATATACTTTAACTCTGTAATTGTATAACCTTAACTATGCAATATTGTATTGCATTTTACATGTTACCTGACTTCTGTGGTTGTTTAGGTCGTATTTTAATTGTTGTTTGTGTTTGGATAACCACATTTGGTGGATGACGAAAGGCATTCCTTTCTACCAGACGGGCGTATCCTCAGCTCCTCAACAGCCAGGTTTCTCTGAGCAAGTTCTTGCAGCAGGTGTGCTCTTCTCCAGGGATAATTCCCAATGACCGGAGGACTCCAAGGTGGGAAGCTGCCACCCTTGGTTGTCAAGAGTGCTGGAGGCAAAATCTAATGCTGCTGGAGACAGCTGTTCAGTACAGTGTAAGCTAGTCATGAATTCTTCAGTGAAGGCAAGCATTAAAGTTGTGTGGTTTAGTCCCAGTTAGATACTCTCCCTGCTGTGGCTCAGAGGGGATAGTTTTATTCTGTAAATGTGTTTATCAATGGTGATGATCCCTAAACTAGTCTTAATACTATGGCCCCTCCATTGTTTTAAGCTAACTGATGTGCTTCCTGTTTTAGGAGTACCTCTTGTGGCATCACAACCTTGACAGTTCCATGCATCTAACACCGAAGATGGAAACCAATTCCAGGGTCAAAACCTGACCTAGGCCTCTTACTGGGACATTTCATTAGCACGTCCCTGTGGATCTGCACTATAAAAGAAAAGGGTTTTTTAAACCTATTCACTCGCGTATGTGCTTCTGTTGGGCTCTGAAGCGCCCCTCCCACCCACCCAGTGCTTTGTGCGTGAGTTCCAGCATGAGAGCAGCAATGGCCTGAAGAACCAGGTTATTGAAGACCCAGCGGCGCCAGGGGCACGCCCAAAGTCTTCGGGTTCACCTGTCTTAGAATACAGAGACACGGGACTCCTCGTGGTGGCGTCAAAGATCGAATTTATTGGCTGCAGCCAGTAACAGAAGTCCTAGAAATCATCACGGTATGAGTTCTCAGGAGACTGCTCAATTTTACAAAGCAAGTCATCCCTTTTTATGCCAAAAATCACATTCCAGACAAATACCTTACATTTACAAACTGTCCAATCACATGTATCCACACCAGAGGTATCGCATGACGGTAAAACCCACTTTTCAGTTGCCCAGCCCATGATCAATCATCGGTCAAACCCAACATTCTTCTTTAGACCGGTCGAACGAACCCATAATAAAAAAGAGCACATCCCAATCGTAAATAGACCATAAAGAAAGGAGCAGAAACAGGTGTGAGTAGGATAAGGCATATTTGTGTGCAATAAAGTTTTACGATGTCCTGTGCTTTGATCCTCAATCTTGATCAGCTACTGGGAAAGGAGCTGGCCTAACAAGGTTGGCTTCAGGCAAGAGGGTCAGTTCGCTCAGGTCATTCAGAAGTCCGCTAAAGTGTACGTGTGCTAAAGACTCGGTTCGGCCGTAGTCATCGGCCTATGTGAGGGCAACCACAAAATGGCTGCCATACACAAAATGGAACCCAAGGGTTCAGAACAAAATCCCTAAATATGTAGTGAATCCATTGGTCTAACGTGATGAAAACACTCATACTTGTCGTACTAACTAGTTACGGTACGCTAATATCAAATTCGTAACGAAACCATGACCTTTATGAAACGGGTTCAGAATTCACAGAACCTCAGACCTCCTTTTGCCCTTACATGGGCAATAACCTACACTCACTTCAATCTGAGTCCAGGTCTATATTCATCAGATCGAGATGTTGCTGGAGCATAATCCTATTACTTAGTACCTCTCTTGGGACAGGTCTCCTTGCACGCTTAGTAGCACAGAGGCCACATATAACAGGAGCGCACTGCACACAAAGACAGAACAGGAAAAGAGTCGCTAAAGCCATCCCAATGATCATCAGAATCTTCCATCCCCAGGTCGATAACAGTTCCTAGAACCATCCAATCAACGACCAATCTCCTTTATCCACATTTATAGACTCATAGATCTTATGTAACCTGGAAATGGCCTGGTATACCGTAGGAGCATTGTCTGGTATGAAAACGCAGCAACTTGATTGGATCACTTTACATACCCCACCTCGATCTGCAAGTATGACGTCTAAAACCATACGATTTTGTAACGTCTTAAGGCGATCCGCTTGAAGCTCAGCTGTCAGATTACTAAGAAACAAAAAAATTGCCAGTACTGTCTCCCTTTTACCTTTCAAAACAACAAACCATACGGGTTACACACTATGGTCCATAGACACAAAGATGTCTGAATAAATCTTTTGTTTTATTATTGAGTTTTTTTTCAAAAAAGGATTATTGGTTATTATTTCACCAATTCACTATATATTACAAGACCTCCTAAGCACATATAAATTTACACAATATTTACAATAACCTTTTGTACAATATCAACAATATCAAAACAATTTTAGAATTCAAAAACAATCATACCCTCATCCATCCACAGCCAAACATATCTTCATACATAAGCATATACACTGGAAAAAATTATTATTCACAGTAAGCCATAAACAATAAATTCCTGTCAATAATTAAACTTATTTGCTGACAAAAGTTTTTTGATTTCTCCTTTGTTTAGATGGCATAATATGTCTACGCGTTTCGAACTCACACCATTCGCGGAGTTCTCATCAGGACAATAAGCTCTAAGATTTTTAGAGCTGACTGAGGTTTAGAAAAATCACCCGTCGAGGCATCAAGTCTTCCAATAAAGGCAACCCTTTATAGCGACGTCACAGGGGGATCAACGGAGCTGCCAGCCTTGTCAATCTGTTGGGAAAACAAGACGTGGGATCGGCACTACGATTGACTACCACACCGGGTGAATCAAGACGCCACGAAGAAAGCGGGAATGCCGGAATAAGGAACTAACAAGTAATCACCCGCCTCTGATGGATCCCTATGGGAATAGCAGCCGCATATTGACAAGGCTGGCAGCTCCGGTGATCCCCCTGTGACCTCCGCTATAAAGGGTTGCCTTTATTGGAAGACTTGTTGCCTCGATGGGTGATTTTTCTAAACCTCAGTCAGCTCTAAAAATCTTAGAGCTTATTGTCCTGATGAGAACTCCGCGAATGGTGTGAGTTCGAAACGCGTAGACATATTATGCCATCTAAACAAAGGAGAAATCAAAAAACTTTTGTCAGCAAATAAGTTTAATTATTGACAGGAATTTATTGTTAATGGCTTACTGTGAATAATACTTTTTTCCAGTGTATATGCTTATGTATGAAGATATGTATGGCTGTGGATGGATGAGGGTATGATTGTATTTGAATTCTAAAATTGTTTTGATATTGTTGATATTGTACAAAAGGTTATTGTAAATATTGTGTAAATTTATATGTGCTTAGGAGGTCTTGTAATATATAGTGAATTGGTGAAATAATAACCAATAATCCTTTTTTGAAAAAAAACTCAATAATAAAACAAAAGATTTATTCAGACATATTTGTGCCTATGGACCATAGTGTGTAACCCGTATGGTTTGTTGTTTTGAAAGGTAAAAGGGAGACAGTACTGGCAATTTTTTTGTTTCTTAGTATTTCGTGGCTCAGCCTTGCTGTTGGGGGGCCCAGACCCAGTGGTGGTTTTTGGTCAGATTACTAAGGGCACCAGCATTTTCATTTATGGTGGATTCAACCACTCTCGTCAATTGCCGTAAGCCTCTACTGTTAGCCATAGGTCCCCAAAACGGTAGGAAACCCTTGAAAAAGTCTCCCACTTCTTGTCCCGTGGTATCTTCCTTACCGAGGACACCCCTAACAACTCTCGTTCTGTGGTAATCTACGGCAGCAGTATATGTAGGAGGCAACAAATATGCAACATAACATGTTCCCAAAAAATAAGGGGGCAACCATGTATATGCTCTATCATAGCAGACAAAATACGTGCCCTTAGCTGCTAAAAACGGTGGGGAGGTTTGGGACGCAAAGACATACATCTGAGTACAAACACTCTTCCCTAACTGAGCTCTCGGATTCTTGCCCTTCCCTTGCAGACAAAAATGACCACGATGGGGTACAATCCAAATCGGAGGTGACCTTTTCCGTCTCTGCTTCTCACCCAGACTAATACTATATCCGGTTGCGTTCCAACCAACATATGCTAGTAACTCATCCTTGGGAATGGTCTTATACGTTTCGATATCTCTACTCATATCTGTGATTCCTTTCACCAAAGCTTGGTTACTCGTGTTCTCTCTTCCAAAACGCGGAGGATAAACCTCAAGGGCATAAAGGAACATAGTCTGGAAAGCCCACAAAGACCCGTTCTGACTAAATGGTAAAATCAGATAAGGAATACCTCTATCCATAGTATGTGGCATAAGACCACACACCCAACAATTAGTGGTGTTCACTACTAACTGGTGTTGATGGAGGAGTTGCACAAAGGAATTATTCACAAATTCGGACCTTCTAATTTGCTCGTGTTCAGGTAGGACATGGAAGGAATGAAAAGAAGTAGTAGCAGGTAGAGTCGTAGGTTGGAAAATGGGTGCAGAAATCAGTTGAAGAGAAAATACAAACCAACCCACCAAAGCTAACGTCATGCTAAAAAACATCAAAAGACATGTGATCCGAAAACATTTGCTATGCACAATTTTACACAGTTTCTTCTTAAAGTTAATTTTCTCAACGGCTCTCTCAATCTCAAAAAACTCCATCCTCTAACCGATGCAGTTCACAGCGGTTGGTTTTCTTCTGCTAAAGAATGCTTCTGTCAGCCCAGGGAACTCCCTTAGACCAACCAGAACCGTCGACCTTGCGTCTTCGGCTTGCACTCTCTAGTCTTTGCACCGCGACCCTACAGCTGAACCCGGATGGTGGTTCACAAAAAATATACCAAAAAAAGGTTTCTTGGCTGAGAGAGTTCAATTCCTGAGACGGTTCAGTTCCAATAAAAAGGAATTCATTTATTTTATTAGTTCATTGTTTCTAGGACGTAGATTATAACGCTCTTTTCCAGGCCTCGTTTGAGGCTGAAACAGTTCAGGTTCAGTAGTGTCTAATCTTTGAGACACAGGCACAGCTTCTTGAAGGACATCGTCATCTTTTTTCTCGGAGCCTCTCCACACCAACTCAGCGTCGCTAAACGGTGCAAACTTCGGCACCCTTTCAGTCTCTGAATCTGCAATACCTTCACGGACCCACTGGTCGTACGGCAGAGGCAACGGCGCCCTCTTACAATGTACGCCGTGGATCCAGTTTTTTTTCCCGAAAACCTTTACTGAAGTCCTCATAGATAGCAGGACTTGGTACGGTCCATTCCAGCGGGGCTGATCATTCTTAGTCCGCTGAAATTTTTTCGCCAGGACCCAGTCACCGGGATTGAGGATGTGACCTGGGTCCGCAGAAGCTGGCTGCAATTTATCATGAACCTGTTGATGTAAGACACGCAATTTAGTCGTCAAGTCATACAAGTAGTCCACTAGCATAGGGTATTCGATGTCACTAAACTTCGTTGGCCTCGGCACTCCCCAAACGTTTGCCGGACGGCCAAAGACAATCTCATACGGACTAAGGCCTATCCGGGAATGTACTGTAGTTCTAGTCGACAAAAGTGCCAACGGTAAAGCATCAGGCCATTGAAGACCAGTGCTCGCTTGAATCTTAGCCAGCTTTAACTTTAACGTGCCATTATAGCACTCAACTAAACCATCTGATTGGGGATGATTCGCAGCGTGGAATTTCTGGTGAATTCCCAACCCTTGTATGAAAAAAGAGAGTACTCCCAAATATTTTGAGGCCCAGAGGGGGGAGACAAACCATGCAACAAGGAGACAGAACCTCTTGGAGGGCCTATATTTCTTTCAACATTGAATATATCCTAAATGTTTAGTCAAAAGATGCCAAAAAAAGATCTTTGAAATGTTATTCAAACATGGAAAATTTTATTAGACTATTTTGTCATTTTTTTTATATAATAAAAATTATTTTTTTTTAAAGACTCATATATAAAAAATACATTGCATTATCATTTCACAAATCAACATTTTACATACATTTGGTGATAGTCCTATCATACCAAAAATGCCCTCTAGTAGCAATTGATCCTATTGATCAGAGACACAGAAACACACATTTGTCACACAATATCAAAATATAATAATGAACATACCTAACAAATACAGCTAAACAGAATTATACAAGACATTGACTAACATAAGTGGTAGCTCTAAGGTGTATTTGAGAGGGTACGTATAGGAACCTAGATGGAGTGGTTCTGTTGGTTATGATGTACTTGACCAAAGCGTATCCAAGACAGGGGTGTTGGGCCGACGTACGTTTCGGTGGAAAGCCACCTTCCTCAGGGCCAAAGACAAAAGACTAACAGGCAAGTGACACAAAATCTTTAAAATATGAGGGCAACATACAAAATTCTGAAAAAACAGAAAATAGGAAAAATATATAAGTATCATGAACTCTTTTACTTTTTACATTTTTACATCTTAGTTTTTGGCATCATGTAAATACACACATATGCTTTACATATTTTAGGAGTTTGCTGAAAACTCATAGCTAGCTAACACTCTTGCTAAGTATGGTTAGGTAGACCTAAGAACAAGGTTAGTCCACATAATAAGAGGATAGAAGAAAGAGAAGAGATCAGAAACGATGAACCCACTAGGTCTAAAGCACCTAGAGTGATTAGCAAAATGCCTAAAGCATGCAGTGCTTTTAGGGTCTGTGGTAGTGCGATGTTACCCTTTTTTGAGAAATATATATATATATAAGTATAGGGGTTACCTATGTTTTGAAGAGGCTGCATATATAAATGTTTACGATTCTTGCTGGACTTTTTTGGAGTGTGTGCTGAAAGTTAAGGTACAGAGAGTTTCTGTAGTTTTTATAAATTCAACAAGAGAGTTAGATTTCAAACTTTTTCCAATACCAACTCCTCAGATTCAGAACAAGAAGGACTCATGACAGAAGAAGATTACGACTATGGCTTCACTAATCCCAACCAAAGAGGAAACTTCTCAGGAAGATCAAACCGAGGTTTGCGACAACCTTTTTTAGTGAGAGGCAGAGGACGAGGAAGACCGCGCTACCCGGCAGCGAATCAAAATCAGTACCAACAACCAAACCAATACCAACAGCCGAACCCTCCACATCCTCAGCCATATGTCCAAACGAGACGACAACAATATTGGAGACAATAAAAAACCGAAACACATCCATACCAATATTTAATCTCTCTTCACACAAGCTGTCATCAGAAGAAGTGAAAATATTAAGCAAAGGTTTGTCATATGTTCTCTAGACTGGTGCTTTAGACCTAGTGGGTTCATCGTTTCTGATCTCTTCTCTTTCTTCTATCCTCTTATTATGTGGACTAACCTTGTTCTTAGGTCTACCTAACCATACTTAGCAAGAGTGTTAGCTAGCTATGAGTTTTCAGCAAACTCCTAAAATATGTAAAGCATATGTGTGTATTTACATGATGCCAAAAACTAAGATGTAAAAATGTAAAAAGTAAAAGAGTTCATGATACTTATATATTTTTCCTATTTTCTGTTTTTTCAGAATTTTGTATGTTGCCCTCATATTTTAAAGATTTTGTGTCACTTGCCTGTTAGTCTTTTGTCTTTGGCCCTGAGGAAGGTGGCTTTCCACCGAAACGTACGTCGGCCCAACACCCCTGTCTTGGATACGCTTTGGTCAAGTACATCATAACCAACAGAACCACTCCATCTAGGTTCCTATACGTACCCTCTCAAATACACCTTAGAGCTACCACTTATGTTAGTCAATGTCTTGTATAATTCTGTTTAGCTGTATTTGTTAGGTATGTTCATTATTATATTTTGATATTGTGTGACAAATGTGTGTTTCTGTGTCTCTGATCAATAGGATCAATTGCTACTAGAGGGTATTTTTGGTATGATAGGACTATCACCAAATGTATGTAAAATGTTGATTTGTGAAATGATAATGCAATGTATTTTTTATATATGAGTCTTTAAAAAAAAATTTTATTATAAAAAAAATGACAAAATAGTCTAATAAAATTTTCCATGTTTGAATAACATTTCAAAGATCTTTTTTTGGCATCTTTTGACTAAACATTTAGGATATATTCAATGTTGAAAGAAATATAGGCCCTCCAAGAGGTTCTGTCTCCTTGTTGCATGAATTCCCAACCCTTCACACACTCTTCATCACCTTCCCCACGAATTCACTTCTGTTATCACTCCATACCATCCTTGGCAACCCAAACCTAGGAAAATATTCTTTGACCAGGACTTTAGCAGTGGACGAGGCAGTATTATCTTTTAGGGGGTATGCTTCTACCCATCTAGAAAAGGCGCAAACAACTACAAGGACATACTTTAAATTATTGCACCTTTCCATGTGGATGAAATCCAATTGCAAAACCTCGAACGGATACGTCGGAGGAGCAAAGTGACCAGCTGGAGTTGGGGTTCCAATGCCAGGATTATACATTAAACACACCATGCAATTCTTGACCACATTCTCCGCACACTTGGGAAATCCAGCATTCTGCCATACTGGAGCCAACAACTTACAAATCCCTTTCACACTGATGTGAGACAAACCATGTGCCATAGTAACCACTGCAAGCACGTACGCATCTGGCAACATCCATCTTTGGTGTTCTGACAATTCAACCCAACAACCAGTCGAATCCAATCTACCCGTAGTTTCTCTCCAAACATTCTTCTCACTTTCAGTAGCTTCAGCCTGTATCGATTTCACACTCTCAATCGTATCTTCGCACATTCCAACATCACCAATCCATCTCGCAGGGCCTGCCACATACATTCGACTCATCAGATTTCTTGCTGTGTCTTTCGCAACTTCATCCGCAAACGCATTACCACGGCCAACATCATCCGTAACCTTCCGATGAGCACTACACTTCACAATCGCAACTTACTTCGGCAAAGTAAGTGACTCGAAGTTCATTCACCAACTGTCCATGCTGAATCTTAGTCCCATGGGATGTGAGGAATCCCCTTTCTTTCCACAAACGTCCGAAACTATGGGCAACACCAAACGCATACTGACTATCGGTATACACAGTCACTCTCTTTCCTTCAGACAAAACACACGCTCTCATTAATGCAATTAATTCCGCTGCTTGTGCTGAATTATAGCTCACTCGTGCAGTTTCAACAACTGTACTTTATGTCGTCGCGGCATATCCTGAAGTCGTGTCACCATTCGGAAGCTTGTAGCATGAACCATCAACCCTTAACGTACCATCAGGATCCCGAAAAGGAGAATCTTTTAAATCGATCCCACCCTTCGTCTCCTCTTCCATCCTCAGAAAACAATCGTGCTGTTCCTGACCATCTGTATCCACAGACGTCGGCAACAATGTTGATGGATTTAATACATTGCATCGCTTAGTATGCACATGACTAGCCAAAAGTGTCAATTCATAACCCGACAACCTTGCACTAGTAAGGTGTTGAGTTTTTGTCCGATTTAATAAAGTATCCACTGCATGTGGAACCATCACAATCAAAGTATTATCCATCACCAGTCCAGCAGACTGTCGGATAGAAACAGCCGCTGCCGCTGTAGCTCTCAAGCAACTCGGCAACACTCTAGCTACCGGATCTAAAGTTGACGAGAAATACGCACATGGACGCTGCTTATCACCGAATTGTTGAGTCAAAACTGACAATGCACAACCCTCTCTCTCGTGGACATATAGTGTAAAAGGCTTACTGTAGTCGGGAGTACCCAACATAGGAGCAGAACACAATGCATCACGCAACTCAGAAAAACTTTTCTGACAATCGTCAGACCACGGAAGAGGATTCGGTGTATCTTTACAAGTCAAAGCCAACAGAGGTTTCGCCAATAGAGAGAAATTTGGAATCCACTGTCTACAATACGACGTAATACCCAAGAAAGCACGCACTTCTCTCTGTGTACTTGGCACAGTCATTCGAGCAATCACTTGAATTCGTTCTGGGGTCAACCTTCTTCCCTCCTTCGACAAGAGATGACCTAAGTAGGTCACTTCTTGGCGACAATACTGCAACTTAGAAGGTGACACTTTATGATGCAAGTCCGACAAATGTCGCAACAAAGAAAGAGTAGCTTCTTTACAAGTTTTCTCATCATCAGCGGCCACTAACAGATCATCCACATACTGAATAAGAGCAGCACGAGCAGGCAACAGAAGAGTATCAAGTTGAGTTTTCAAAGCCTGACTATAGATGGAAGGACTTTCACAATAGCCTTGGGGAGCTCTCTTAAACCGGAAGCTTTGGCCTCCTAAAGAGAAGCCAAAAATATCTCTACTCTCCTCAGCAATCGGAATACTGAAGGAAGCATTTTTCAAGTCTATGACTGAAAACCAGGCAGCTGAAGCAGGAATCAAAGTCAACAAAGCAGTAATATCCGGGACAACTGGAAACTGTGGCACAACAATCTTGTTAACCTCTCTAAGATCGATCACAAACCTGTAAACAGGTGGCTTAGAAGAGTCAGTACGCTTCAAGACAGGCAAAACCGGACTGTTACACACATTACCTCTCGTTTCTTCAATCACATCTTTCTCAATCAAATCATAGATGATCACTAAAAGCGCTCTTTCACCATCGCTAGAAATCCGATATTCGGGAATACGCGGCATTTTAACATTCGCTTTAAGCGTTACAACATAAGGTGGAATCTCCTAAAGACCCACATCGTTAGGACCAGTAGCCCAAAGAGTATCAGGGAGAGAACGCAATTCCGGTGGAAGCCGATCTTTAGACAAATACATCGGAGAGATCACTTTCTTACCCAATGTAAGCTGTACTCCCGCAGGAGAACAACGTAATATTGCATGCAACCTTTTCAACAAATCCAAACCCAACAAATTCTCACCACAACCTGTCGTTAAAATGAGAGGTTGGAACCACCGCAATGGAGCGCACACCGCTAGCCCCTCCTCCGGATCGCCCCTCGGGATTCTGGTACTTGTAGTTCAATAGTGGATCACCCAGGTGGGTGCAAGTCGGTACTTGTTGGACTGATGAATCTCTAGACCCCATACATGTCCCGGGTTTTTGGGTATCGCCCGAGACATGGCTCGGGTTTCGGGATAACTTCCCTCATCAGTAGAGAAATAGTTAGGGGTGGAGGAGAAGGCCGCCAAACAACCGTCAATGGCCTCGATGCCCGAACCGGCACACAGGGCAGCATCCAGGAGCCCGTCGGCTCAAAGCTCAAGGGAGCCAATTAATTGAAACCACCGCAATGGAGCGCACACCGCTAGCCCCTCCTCCGGATCGCCCCTCGGGATTCTGGTACTTGTAGTTCAATAGTGGATCACCCAGGTGGGTGCAAGTCGGTACTTGTTGGACTGATGAATCTCTAGACCAGATACATGTCCCGGGTTTTTGGGTATCGCCCGAGACATGGCTCGGGTTTCGGGATAACTTCCCTCATCAGTAGAGAAATAGTTAGGGGTGGAGGAGAAGGCCGCCAAACAACCGTCAATGGCCTCGATGCCCGAACCGGCACGCAGGGCAGCATCCAGGAGCCCGTCGGCTCAAAGCTCAAGGGAGCCAATTAATTGAAACCACCGCAATGGAGCGCACACCGCTAGCCCCTCCTCTGGATCGCCCCTCGGGATTCTGGTACTTGTAGTTCAATAGTGGATCACCCAGGTGGGTGCAAGTCGGTACTTGTTGGACTGATGAATCTCTAGACCCCATACATGTCCCGGGTTTTTGGGTATCGCCCGAGACATGGCTCGGGTTTCGGGATAACTTCCCTCATCAGTAGAGAAATAGTTAGGGGTGGAGGAGAAGGCCGCCAAACAACCGTCAATGGCCTCGATGCCCGAACCGGCACACAGGGCAGCATCCAGGAGCCCGTCGGCTCAAAGCTCAAGGGAGCCAATTAATTGAAACCACCGCAATGGAGCGCACACCGCTAGCCCCTCCTCCGGATCGCCCCTCGGGATTCTGGTACTTGTAGTTCAATAGTGGATCACCCAGGTGGGTGCAAGTCGGTACTTGTTGGACTGATGAATCTCTAGACCCGATACATGTCCCGGGTTTTTGGGTATCGCCCGAGACATGGCTCGGGTTTCGGGATAACTTCCCTCATCAGTAGAGCAATAGTTAGGGGTGGAGGAGAAGGCCGCCAAACAACCGTCAATGGCCTCGATGCCCGAACCGGCACGCAGGGCAGCATCCAGGAGCCCGTCGGCTCAAAGCTCAAGGGAGCCAATTAATTGAAACCACCGCAATGGAGCGCACACCGCTAGCCCCTCCTCCGGATCGCCCCTCGGGATTCTGGTACTTGTAGTTCAATAGTGGATCACCCAGGTGGGTGCAAGTCGGTACTTGTTGGACTGATGAATCTCTAGACCCGATACATGTCCCGGGTTTTTGGGTATCGCCCGAGACATGGCTCGAGTTTCGGGATAACTTCCCTCATCAGTAGAGAAATAGTTAGGGGTGGAGGAGAAGGCCGCCAAACAACCGTCAATGGCCTCGATGCCCGAACCGGCACGCAGGGCAGCATCCAGGAGCCCGTCAGCTCAAAGCTCAAGGGAGCCAATTAATTGAAACCACCGCAATGGAGCGCACACCGCTAGCTAAAATGAGAGGTGCTCCCAACTCACAAGGCCCTATAGAAAGAGACAAGGGGCTAGAAACTGGGTTACGAACTGGGGCGCCAGAGAATCCTACTGAAACATTAGTTAAGCCAGACAAAGGTGCGCCAGGGAGTTTAGAGTGCATGATAGAACTCTTCGCTGCACCAGTATCCAAAAGAAAAGGCTCTACCACACCCGATGTGGCTACTGCAACATAAGGCCCACTCTGATCTACTGGAACCAACACTACTCCCTCTCTTTGTCTATGGCTGTCCTAGCAATCATTATAGTCAGCATTCTCACTCTCAACATAATAGTCATCAGCATAGTGCTGAGTCGACTGACCAAATGCAATTTTCTGTTGATCAAAGCAATTCATAGAATTTTGTGGGGGGAAGGAACGTTCGTTCTGAGGAAACGCACCATGTCCTCTACCCCATGACACTTACTGAAAACCACCACTGCCTCTCGGGGCTGGCATACCACTCGCACGCTGTCGTAAAACAGGGCACTCATTTTTATAATGACCTTCCTCCCTACAGTACGCACACTGATTCAAACCCAAGGGGGGTCTTGGAGGAAAATACCCAGCGTTCTGTTGCGGTCTCTGAAAACTGTGGAGGTTGCTGAAACTGTGGGCGTTGCTGTGACTCTTGCTGATTCGAGCGAGGCGGATACGCCTGCTGCAAAAGAACCTTTGTCTTTAGGTCTTTAGTCTTTTTCTCTACTCTGTCTTTTTCGTCCTTATCCCTATTCTCGTAGTACTGTGCAGTCGCCAATATCTGGGCCGACAAGGAAACAGCCCAAGAACTCTCAGAATCTTTCAACTTATTACATAGTTCAGGGAGCAAATTAAAGACAAATTTGTCCACAAACAATCTTTGCCCACCTTCCGTACTCATGTCCTGACCACTATGATCTATAAATGTTTCTTCAAACCTAGTGAAGAAATCAGATACACTTTCATCTTTCTTCTGCTTACATGCTGCTAACTTGTCCCAATTTACCCGTAACGCTGGCATCATTGTTTTCATAAGATTTATAATTCTGCCAGGTAGATCTGCCACTAGAGCCTCAGGCTTAGCACCACCAACTTGTCTAGCGTCCGCAGCAGCAATATTGACCCATGAGTCACCTAATTCAATTGCATGATCCTCATGACGAATTTTTGCCCACAGAGGTTGAGGTACCACATTACCCAACAGCATATCTATATCGGCTAAATTCATGATGCATGCGTCAACGGTCTGGGACAACTCCTTGTAATAACCAGCCGGATTTTTACGGGGATCAGGTAAAGACTGTTTAAGAGCCAAGACCTCTGCTCTCTTCCATGGCACATGTACCCATACTGGCTGAAAATGAGCCGGTGCGGCAACAATACCAAGAACGGCATCAGCCTGAACTGCTTCCTTCCATACAGGAGGAACTTCTCTCATGGGATACTGTCTCGCTTTTCTTCTAACAGAGGAATCAGGTTCGTACAATGTCTGAGGCGGAAGGCTAGATCTAAAAGCTAGTATAGTCTCTACGGCATCTGTAATATCAGATTCCACTATCCTCCCTTTAGCAAAATCCGACTGAACGTCAAGTAGTTCCTGCGGGATCAAACCCAAATCATTATCCTCCCATTCCGAACGCAGAAACATACACATCATATTAAAAACATATCTCTGCTTAGGCGGTTCCCACTGAAAGAAAACATCCATAACCGCTGGCAAACTATACCTTGAGGCATTTATAATCCATTTACGGGCCAACAAATCCAACACAGCCCGTTCCTCGGAACCAGGAAGCTGACTACGACTCTGTTTACGTTCCGAAACAGGGGTCATATTCAGTGACCCAAACAATGGAGACAAGAGATTAGAAACAGTCTCTGTCATTCGTTTTCGAACAGAAGGAGAAGAAGCAGTCATAAGAACAGGAGAATAAGTGTTTTGAGGCAAAGAAGGTGTAGGAATAAGAACAGTAGGAGTCTCAGATGCCGTAACGGAAGGCAAAGGAGTTTGAGGCAAAGCTGGTAGCAAAGCTGGCGACCCTAGAGCGGGTTGCGCAGGAGGAGGTAAAACCACCTGTGGAGTACCAGGTGGCTGAGCAACAGCAGGAGGTTGAACAACAAAGGGTGGAACAACCGGTGGTAATGGAGGCGCAGTAGCACCCTGCACAAAAGGAGGTGGTAATCTCAGTAAATGAGACATCAAAGGATCTTTCTCAAGATCTTCAATCACTTTCGGAGGAGAGGACGGCAAGGCCGGATAACATTTATCTATGGCCATGCAACGTTGCCTATCTGACACCAAGTGCTTTATCTTCTTCGTTTTCCTTAAACTGCCTAGCAGCTTGCATTATCGACAACCCCTTTTCTCTCTTATCTCTTTGAGCTTGTTTTATTTCTCGTTGTCTGGCTTCTTTACGCCAAAGGCGAAAGGAATCAAACATTGCCGGCCGGGCTTTCTTCTTAAATAGTTTAACTTCCAAATTATCTAGAATCTCTGTGTCATAGCTGCCATGATGTGGCCATTTTAAAACACCGTCTTTCCTAGTGTATCGGACCCATACTTCATTAAACGTAATGGGGCCCACGCCGTGTTTAGAATAGAGCTCATAAGTCGGAGTTCCAACAGGAGGTATCGGACACGAATCCTCCAATCGGGAATCCCTGTTACAACCACAACAAAGTATCCTCCTAATTTTGCTAAGACTAGGCATCTTTGCTCACTAATCTAGCTTCAAACTTCAAGGGATTATCTACAACGATAGTCTCGCAAATATACGAGTCCCTCGGCTTTGGAAATTGCAATTTTCAAATCAAAACTAAGGACCAAACAAACTAAGAACCAAAAACTAAGGACTGGGAGCGACCCACTTATACTTAACTGAGGTATCAGTCACGCCACCAGAAGACCCGTCTATCGTCTCGCCGTACAAAGCATCACAAATGGGTCCAAGACAGGGCGACAGTCAGGGCAGCAGTCCTTCGCAGCCGTCAGGAAAGCGGGAAGCCTCGCAGAAAAGACCTTCAGTCCACATTTGACATGCCGTGGTCGATGAAGTGGTGGCCGTCCTCCAGAATTTCCTCACGAAGCTCCTCACGATCTTCAGGCTTGTACCGGTACCGCTGAAGTCGCCCCACGTTGGAAGCGCCAACTGAAGAACCGGGTTATTTAAGACCCGGGGGCACGCCCAAAGTCTTCGGGTTCACCTGTCTTAGAATACAGAGACACGGGACTCTTCGTGGTGGCGTCAAGATCGAATTTATTGGCTGCAGCCAGTGACAGAAGTCCTAGAAATCATCACGGTATGAGTTCTCAGGAGACTGCTCAATTTTACAAAGCAAGTCATCCCTTTTTATGCCAAAAAATCTCATTCCAGACAAATACCTTACATTTACAAACTGTCCAATCACATGTATCCACACCAGAGGTATCGCATGACAGTAAAACCCACTTTTCAGTTGCCCAGCCCATGATCAATCATCGGTCAAACCCAACATTCTTCTTTAGACAGGTCGAACGAACCCATAATAAAAAAGAGCACATCCCAATCGTAAATAGACCATAAAGAAAGGAGCAGAAACAGGTGTGAGTAGGATAAGGCATATTTGTGTGCAATAAAGTTTTACGATGTCCTGTGCTTTGATCCTCAATCTTGATCAGCTACTGGGAAAGGAGCTGGCCTAACAAGGTTGGCTTCAGGCAAGAGGGTCAGTTCGCTCAGGTCATTCAGAAGTCCGCTAAAGTGTACGTGTGCTAAAGACTCGGTCGGCCGTAGTCATCGGCCTATGTGAGGGCAACCACAAAATGGCTGCCATACACAAAATGGAACCCAAGGGTTCAGAACGAAATCCCTAAATACGTAGTGAATCCATCGGTCTAACGTGATGAAAACACTCATACTTGTCGTACTAACTAGTTACGGTTCGCTAATATCAAATTCGTAACTAAACCATGACCTTGATGAAACGGGTTCAGAATTCACGGAACCTCAGGCCAAGTGTGAAATTGGAGTGATTCTTGAAAGAAATGTGTATCTCATTGAAATGCTGTCTAGATGAGCGCAGGGCAAATACGTACAATCTTGCATAACTGCTACAAAGTACTGACATTTCACTTCACCTTTAGATTTTTAAGCCCAAATTACTGTATGCTTCATAATTGATTTTAATAGCGTCTTCTAATCAAAAGTTGCCCTTTGAATGTATCATTGGGCCCTGCATACAAGTTGGTCCGTTCCTGAAGCAAGTGCTACGAGGAGAATATCCAGTCTAAACTAAGGGTTGAAGTTTTAGAAACCTTTTGGGTGTATCAATCCTTTACTTTCAGCTTCCAGGTTTTTTCCCCAGGGCAGCTTTTCAAGGAGCATATGAGGAGATGTTTAACTTACAAGGGAGGCAGAGGGGGAAAAAAGCATGTGAAAGTTTTGGCAAAGTCAATAAGTGTAGCCATTGGGACCTATTGCCTGTGCTGGTGGTTTTTAGTGATGCTGTACAACAATCTTGATGCTGTGCATCATGACTTAAAAAGATTACAAAAAAAGAAGCCTATGAGGCAGACACACATGCGAGTTTGTATGCATGTACACTACACCTGCACGTGCCAAGAAATGACACTGGTACTTTCTTTATATTTACTGATTTGAGTTGGATTGGTAAAATAAATAGAAAAAAATTTGTACATAAGTGTTTTTTTTTTTAAGTGGATGATTGGGAATCAGCACGTCGGTCGGAGGCAAAATAGATTCTTGGGGGGGCAGAAACAACACAGGGACACAGGTGTGGGGAAGGAACAAGGGGTGTGTGCGGGTAAAGCAACATGCAAGGCACAGGTGGGGTGGAAAAGCAAACGGGTGAGAGCAATGCGGAGCTGGGGGGAGAAGTACACTGGGAGAAGGCAACTTGGGGGACGATATGAGGGTAAGTATCGTAGAGAGTGCATGAGCAGATGCATACTGGTGAGAGCCATATGGGGAGCAGAGGGAGAAGATAAACGCACTAAGGGGACATCTGTAAAACACCTGCTCTTGTATAATGCTTAAGCTAAATTTAAAAACGTCGTTTTTTAAAAGTGAGCAGTGGAAGAACACAAGTAAATTGGAAATGGTCTAGTGGATGGACAGACTCACGATGGACAACACACGTCATCGAATAAGAAGCAGAAAAATAAGAGTAACAGTAAAGCCAACCAAGTATAAATGTTGGGCATGCTGCAATCTCTGCTATGTTCTTGGTAAGGCCACAGTGGGCCTTTCAAAGTCAGAAAGCTGTGCTGTCTGGTAGGATGGACCAAAAAAGAATAAACCTTCTAACCGATCACATGAGGATGGGCCTATTCAGCTGGCCGCAGCTGCAGAAAATGTAAAAATACCAGAAATCAAAAAAATAATCTGAGGGCACATGCTAAAAATATGAATTACCATAAATTAGCGACAGGCAAAGTTCACCAGTGTCCTGGACGAGATTAAGTGAATGTCTTTCTAATTGCCTTCTTGATCACCTGAGAAACGTGAAAAGTGTCCTCTTAAGTGAGTGCCGGTTAGGAGTAAAAATTTCACAAAGGGCAGAAAAAACCTCCTTGGTAATCACGATGATTCTTGATAGCTGTTAGTAGTTGAAAAGCAAGTCACTAAAACCATGATAAAATCTGGGTTCTTTGAAATATTGATTTAAGGGACCAATTGTGGTCAATAAACATTTCACGTATTCCTCTATCCAGCTGTCCTTTAACATTCATAGTCCTTTCATCTTCAATTTTCAAAGCACTTAATAAGAAAAATGATTGGACTTTCAGGGTGTCTCATAGAAGGTTCAATGTAAGCTATCTTGTACATGCTTTCTCAGGGACTTGGTATTTACTCAATCCCTATTCAGGGCGTATAGGAAAGGCAGGGATCACATTTCCATAATCATAGCAGTAAAGACCAAATCCTTTCTCCAGTGTTCCTTCTTGTCCTCTATGAGTAGAACTCTGGCTATTCCTGTTTTCATAGAGGAATCTGTGTGATTTTCTGGTCTTTGAAGAGGTTGAATTCTAGCATACCAGAAAATGTGACTCTGTAGACTTTTTTTTTTCCTCCAGTCTTTTCAGAAGTTTGTATTTAATTACTAGGGCCGCACAAACAAGTTAACAAGTAGAGCGGCCAAGATGTTTTTGGCGTCCCTGTATGTCAAAAACTGGGCGGAATGAAGATCTCTCTAGGTTCCCTCTTGATCACCCAAAGAAAGGGTGACTCCTCCCAGTTAGAAGTTAAAAGGCCACCATGGGCTTAATAACATTTCCTTGGCAATATTGCTTATTTTATTATTATTTTTAATCAAACCATTTTATTTGGGTTTCCACTTTACATTTCCATTGTATCACAGTGGTTATGCTTAAGTTTTTTCTGATTTACACTCCTGGTGTTTTTGTGGTGAGGTCACATGTAGACAGTAGCGGGTGTTGGAGAAATAGCCAGATCTTGTACGTGTGGGGATGTAGTTTGTTATCCCCCATATGGGAGTAGGTCCCTGTGAAGTGAAAACCCAATAGGTGAGATTTTTGGTAAAATTGTGCATCTCCTAACTTATGGTTTAACTAGGGATGTGGAGTTTGGGAGTGGGGAGGGCAGTGCTGCATCTATTCTATGTGGTTATGTCGTGGGGGATGTGTCTCAGTGTCTGTCAGGTTCTGCTGTGGTGCGGATGCATTTGGGGTTTCCGCTGTGGGTGTCGGTTTGGGCATCTCAGCATGGGTTTAGCTGTGTCATGAGTGGTTGGGTTTCCGTCATCTGCTGTCGGAAGCGCCGGAGGAGCGAGGCCCATTCTGTGGAGATGCGGCAGCACGCATGCCCGCACTTCATTTCTTAATACGTCCTCCTCTGCCCCATTTGACTGCTCCTCTCCAGGCTGCCAGCAGGTTCCCCAGGAGGCACACCAATGTATTGGGATGCCCTGTTTTGCCTGTAGGCGGGCCAGTAATGCGGACCGTGTCTGAATTTTATAGTGTTTCCGGCACTAGAATATGCTGAGCGTGCTGGCTTCCCATGTGACTGTCGGGGAGCCCCGTGAGCTCCTGTAGCATATTGTGGACTGCGTCCCAATAGGATTGTATGGTGGGGCAGCTCCAGAACATATGCTAAAATGTGGCACTGGGGGTCCGGCAGTGTGGAGAGAGAAATTGTGTGTCTGGGTAGAACCATTGGTGCCGCTCTGGCGTGAGATATGCCCAGTGTACAAAGTAAAATTGGATGTTTTTAAATCGCGAGTTCTGGGATCTTTCCTTGGGGTACACTAGGACACATTCACGCACAGTGTCATGTAGCGGGCACTCAAATTCCTCCTCCCATGTTTGTTGCAGTCGGGTTGTTGAAAGGTAGGGCCGATGTCGACCAAGAACCTTCAGTGTTTGCCCGGCGTTAGCCGCCTCTCATACCATTCAATATTACCAAACAAAGAGGCAGGCGCTGGAGACAGGAAGGCAGGAAACAGGAGTTTATTCCGATGGAGCAGAACACGTCAAATCAGACAACAGGCTATCTTCTCGAGGTGCTCTAACCGCATCTCTGAGGCCTGGCCTCTTATACACAAGTTTATGACTTTATTACATTTATGACATCCGTGGTATTGCTTTGAAGTACGAAAAAGGCATCTTTGGAATCCCCGGTTCAAGCCCGTTCTCACACATATCTACAGTAGGGGCCCCCACCCAAATCACGTCGCAATCTAGATTTTAACAGTCCTCCCTTTTTAACATATCTAGCCAGCTTGTCAATCTAGGTCTATCCCCATCATATTATGGATTTCTACATCATACAAAGCTTTCATGCGTTCAGCTTCAAAGTTCGGAGTCTTAGGGCAAACACAGTTAGCAAATAGTGAACACAGAGGTGGCAAGCATTGAATACCCAGGCAGGGTCCACATATTACGACGATTGGTATCAGTACAATCATGAGCAACCTCCATCCCCAGTCCTTTACAGCACTCCAGAACCAACTCCCAAGCGACCATCCTTCTTGTTCCTGATGATTTTCCGAGGAGAGTCTGTGGAGGTGTTCAATGGCCTTGTAGACGGAGGGTGAATTGTCTGGTATGTAGGTACAACAGCTGGACCCGATGATGCGACATGCTCCTCCACGGTCTGCCAGAACCACATCCAGAACAAGGGGGTTTTTTTTTTGTTTTTTTTTTTTAAACCTTTATTGACATCAAAAAGAAAGACAAGTCGAGGCCTACAACTAAGCCGGCCGGCCGCCATGTGCAAAATAATCAGGAGTCACCAGGCAAATATCACATAATCAATCAGTACAAAGCAGAGGCCGTACAATCGTAGAAGGGGAGAGGAGATAAGAAACCAAAGGGCTAAAACACAGGAGTAAATAAGGCTTAATTTTATAACATGGGGAGAAGGCATATGACAGGCTCACTTGCAACACGGAGTTATCCGGTATCCCAAACCAACCTCAACATTAATAATAGGGCATGGGGGCAAATTATCGGGGGAACGATACAATGCATTCAAGAAATCAGGATGTGCGAGACACAATCAGCCCCTGAGCATTATCCTCGTAACATGCCCGCCACCCAAGACACTACCAAGCCAGAACAGAGGGAACGGAAAAACAATGCATCAAAACCAGCCCGTCATAGTAACCTCTGGGACACAGGAAGGGAAAAAGGGGGGGGGGAGGGACAAAGTGGGGAAGAGGAAGGGAAAGGAGAACGGAGAGAAGACTAAATAAAACAAGAAAAAAGAATACAAAATATGAAAAACGAAAGGAAGAGGACACGCCAACACAGGCCCCCCGTGGCGGGAAGACAGGAGACAAAAGGAGTAGCGGCCCAAGTGGGGGTATGGCGATTGGGGAGAAAGACAGCCGAAACATAACAGGAGGAATAACGACGCCACACCCCCCACCCGAAACACATCATAGGAGGTCGGGACAGACGCAGCCTCACGAAAAAGAGATACAAAAGGGCCATAGAACCAGAAGACAAACAACAAGGCGGTTTTGAAGAGCCACCAGACGGACCGCCTGAAGCTCGGCTGTATTGTTTGTGAGGATACCAGCTGTAATGTTAATCGTTGTCTCGACTGCCTGGGATAAATGTCGGATGGCACGACTGTTTGCCATCGGACCCCAAAGTGGAACAAGTCCTTTCATTGCATCCAAGAATTGTGCTCCAGTGGAGTCGGCCTGTTCAATGTCCTTTGCTCGTCTCTGTCGGTGATGGTTTGCCGGAGCCACATAGGTTGGAGGAAGGATGAAGGCAATGTAGCAGGTACCTCCCCAGCCCTTTGGGAGCCAGGTGTAGGCTTTTGCACCACAGACGAAGTACATGTTTGGAGAGGTGACAAAAGAGGGTAGGTCGGTTGAGTCCAAAGTTCTGGTGATGCGGCAAGTGCTGTGGCCCACCATTTGTGTCCCATGGCCTGTGATGCATACAAGGCCCGAGACATTGACGACAGATAGGGCCACAGTCAGGGTGGCAGCTGTTCGTTTCCGGAGGTAGGAGAAGGTGGGTCTGGCTGGATTGTTGAATATTTGCATCTCCACCATTTCTTTGGCGGGGATGTCCATGTGAACAGAGGCATTGGAGGATAGAGGGCAAAAGGGAGCAGCAGTCCTTCCGGTTTTGTTCAGCCAGACTCCATGATAAAAGTGCGACATAGTTCCGCTGGAAGTGGCATTGTCTCTGTAGCTCTCTTGCAAGAGGATCAGCCAAGCAAGGCAGGAACCATGAACAGAGAAAGGTGAAGGGATGAAGGGGATGGAATGTCCGGTGGCATGTGGTATCAACCCACAGATCCAGCAATTCGTGGCATTGGCAGCAAGGTTGTGTTGGTGCAGCAACTGTACGAAGGAGTTGTTCCAGAACTCCTTACGCCTTTCTTGGATTTGAGGTGAAAGAGAGACCAGGTAGTGTTCTTTCATGGTGGTAGGCTGTGCAGTCGTTAGAAATGTCTTATGAGCCGGTGCGTTCTCTTCCACGATCCAGAAGGTAGTCATGAGGAGGAGGCAAAAGAGAAGAGTGATAAGAAGAGCAATAGTCTTTGAGCTGTGCAACCTGTCAGTTTTCGGGTTTCTGTAGTGGGTCTTTGGATGTCCGGTTGCTTCCATCATCTTCGTATCGGGCGCTTCCATCATCTTCAAGGTGCTCGGTAGTGGGCAGAACCACAGACTTTGTTTGGTTTCTCTCCTGGCAGCCTTTGTAGTGTCAGGCCGCCACTCTGAGAATGGTAACTTTAGTCAGTGGTCTACTTAGCCGAAACTCCCTCCTTTCGTCGCAGGTATACCCTTCTCTGGATGGCACAGTGGGATCAGGGAATTTCGCCAATTCGAGTGTCTCTGTTTTAGGGTAGCAGCTCAGGGATGGTCGGTCTTTGTGTAGGAGCTCTTCTTGGGTGGTTACATCTTCGGTCGACGTCAGGGTCGGAGAGATTTTCTTGCAGTGATGTGCATGCAGCCAATTTCGTTTCCCCTCCACTCGAAGAGCTGTTCGGGTGGTGATCAAGACTTGCCAGGGGCCCGTCCAGCGGGGTTCCAGACTCTTCTCCCGCTGGAAGTTCCGAATCAGGACGAAATCTCCAAGCTGGATGGTATGTCCGGGGCCCCTGGAAGCATCGGGGATGGCCTGCAGGACCTGATGATGAATAACAGACAGTGTTTTAGTTAGGTTATACAGATAGTCAGACATTAGGACGTCATGAATAGATGTCGGTTTGGGTGCGGACCAGATACTCATGGGTCGGCCGAAAACGACCTCGTAAGGGGTCAAGTGGTGTTTGGTGGGGGTGGAACGCATTGACAGCAATGCTAGGAGAAGAGCGTCTGGCCATTTTAGTCCTGTGGTAGCCACTATTTTCGCCAGTTTTAGTTTCAATGTGGCATTGTGCCGCTCGACCAGTCCAGCAGATTGGGGGTGAAAAACTGCGTGGAATTTCTGTCGTACCGCCAGTCCTTTCAGGATGAGCTGGATAACCTCGGCTACAAAATGGGGGCCATTGTCACTCCATAAAATACGGCAAAGGCCGTAGCGAGGGAAGAACTCTTTCAGTAGTACTTTTGCAGTGGCAATAGCAGTGTTGTCACGCGTCGGGTAGGCTTCCACCCATTTGCTAAAAGCGCACACAACAACAAGTACATACTTCAGTCCTTGACATCTCTCTAACTGGATATAGTCCATCTGTAGGACTTCAAATGGATGGTTGGGGACCCCAAAGCCTCCCCGGGGTACAACAGTTCCTTTCCCAGGGTTGTGTTGCAGGCAGACTAGACATTGCTGGACTAATCGTTTGGCTGAGTCTGCAATTCTATCGTTATGCCAAACTCGGGAGACAAGTTCGGCCATAGGGGCAGATCCTATGTGTGCAGGGGAATGGGCCATCGTCAGTATGGGGATCAGGTACGAGTTGGGTAGCAACCATTTGTTCGTGTCTTTTGTCCGCCAGCAGCCTTCATTGTCCTTTAATCCCACCCGTGCCCATTCAGTCAATTCTTGTGGTGAGCTGGCCATTTGGATGTCCCTAATAGTTTCCCTAGCGTCCGTCCATTTTTCTGCTCGTGACCTAGTCACGTACATGCGAGTCGTCGTCCTGTTCTCAGCTGTGGTTCGGGCAGTGATGTCGGCCAGTGCATTTCCCTGTCCAATGATGTCTGTCACCTTTTTGTGTGCTTGGCATTTGATTACGGCAAGTCGTTTGGGGAGGAGAACCGCTTCAGTCAGAGCGGAGACTAGATCTCCGTGCAGGATGGGTGTGCCATGAGATGTCAGAAATCCCCTCTCCTTCCATAAGAGCCCAAAATGATGAACCACCCCGAAGGCATACTGGCTGTCCGTGTAAATGTTTGCTGTCGTCCCCTTTGCTAGGATACATGCTCGTGTGAGGGCAATCAGTTCTGCCGCCTGGGCGGATCGTTGCGTGGTGCGGGCGGTTTCAACTACAGTTCGGGCTGTGGTAACTGCATAGGCAGCAGAGGTGGTGCCGTCGGGGAGTTTAATGCAAGAGCCGTCTACCCATAGCTCTCCGTCAGGTTTTGGGAAGGCAGTGTCTCGGAGGTCAACTCTACTCCTAGTCTGTTCGTCTGTGAGGGTCACACAGTCATGTATTGGGGGCACATCGGGATCGTTTTCAGGCAGAGGCAGCAAGGTGGCTGGGTTCAGTGTGGTGCATCGTTTCAACGTGATGTGAGGTGCGAGCAGTGTCAGTTCGTATCCAGTCAGTCGTGCGCTGGTCAGGTGTTGTGTCTTGGTATGGTTTAGGAGGGTGTCAACAGCATGAGGCACTAGTTCCGTGAGGGAATTCGAGAGTACGATTCCCTCACTTTGTCGGATAGAGACAGCAGCAGCGGCTACTGCTCGAAGGCCGGCAGGCAAAGCTCTTGCTACGGGGTCAAGAGTGGCAGAGAAATAGGCACATGGTCGTTGTTTGGGGCCAATGGTCTGAGTCAGGACAGACAAAGCGCATCCCTCCCTTTCGTGAGTGTAGAGAGAGAAGGGCTTTGTATAATCAGGGGTTCCTAGGACGGGTGCTGAACAAAGGGCGTCTCGTAGTTCCTTGAAGGAGGATTGACATTCAGGGGTCCAAGGGAGCGGGGAGGGGACATCTTTAGCCAGTAGGGAAAGTAGTGGTTTCACAATGAGGCTGAAATTTGGCAACCATTGCCGACAGAAGGAGGTGAGGCCTATCAAAGAGCGGACTTGCTTTGGGGTTTTAGGGATAGGGGTCTCCAGAATAGCCTGAATTCGATCGGGTGTGAGTTTTCTCCCGTCTTTGGACAAGAGGTGGCCTAGGTAAGTGACTTGAGGTTGGCAGAATTGCAACTTCTTCTTGGAGACCTTGTGGCCCTTTTCCGCGAGGAAGTGCAGGAGTTGGATGGTGGCTGTGACTGCAAGTGGAGTGGTGTCGGCCGCCAAAAAGATATCATCGACTTACTCTATCAACACCACTCCATCCGGCAACTGGACTGCATCCAGCTGTCTCTTGAGGGCCTGGCTGTAGATGCTTGGACTTTCAGTGTAGCCCTGGGGTGCTCTGCAAAATCTATATGAGTGGGATTTTAAAGTGAAGCCGAAAAGGTAGCGGCTGTCTGAGTGAATGGGGATGGAGAAGAATGCGTTCTTGAGGTCGATTACCGTGAAGGTGGTGGCAGTGGAAGGAATCGGGGTCAGAATGGTGGTGATGTCTGAGACTACAAGGTACTGGGGTACAACCACTTTGTTGACTTCTCGTAGGTCGATGATGAAGCGGTACGCTTTTTCATCTCCCTCACCCTGCTTCTTCACAATGGGTAGGATGGGGCTGTTGCAAACATTGCTAACTACTTCTTCTACCACTCCTGCGTCTATCAGGGACTGGATGATTTTTACCAATGCCTTCTCGCCTTCGGGCGATATCCGATACTGTGGGAGTTTTGGGAGCACTGCATCCTGTCGAACAGTTATGTGTACAGGGTCTATCATCATGCGTCCTACGTCCGAGTCAGTCTTTGCCCATAGGTACAGAGGTAGAGTGTCGAGTAGGGACAAGTCAGCGTCCGTGATGGAAAACATGCGTGGAGTGCGACAAGATCTGAGCAGTATTGGGTTGTCGTACAGAATGACTCGAACTCCGTCTTGTGAACACCTAATAGTAGCTCGAAAATGTTTCAATAAGTCCCATAATGGCGTCGGGGGTGTTGGAGGAGAGCAAAAACGTCGTGTCAGTGGTGTTATTGTCCAAGTTAAAAGAGATCGGTGTGGACAAGGGATTAGTGGAGGGCGTTCCATCAAAACCTATTGATGTCACATGTGCGCCAGACAAGGGTGCCCTGGGAATCAATCGTTTAGACAACGCACTACGTGTTGCACCAGTATCTACCAGAAATGGAGACTTCGTACCTAGGACCTTAGCGGTGACATAAGGACCTTGCTGGTCAACATAGAGCTCGACTGGATCCCTTCCTTGCCCTTGGCAGTCCTATGCAAAGTCGTGGGCATTGTCGTAGTCAGACTGTTGGCACTGATTCTGTCGGGGACGGTCAAACGTGTTCGGTCTGCCAGGCCTGTTATTGTTGGTGTCGTTTTTATGCCCTCGTCCCTGTCCTCTATTTCTCGGCCCGCCCGCTACGTCCCTCGTGTCTTTATTTCTGAGTGCTTCCTGCAGAACTGGACATTGAGACTTCCAGTGGTCAAATCCTTTGCAAAACGCACACTGGTCCTCATCGAGGTCTGTTCGTGGAGCGCCGGGTGCGGGTGTGCGGTCTCTAGGGGGTGGATTTCTAGGAGCATTCGACTGGTAGTTTCCTCTATACTGTTCCCTTCCTATAGTCACCCCTTGCAACTGAGCAATCATCACCCTCTCTTTCAAGTCCTTTTTCTTCTCAGTCGCTTGATCGTTCTCGTTCTTTTGTCGCTCATAGTATTGAGCCATCTGAAGGATAGCTGCGGGCTTGGAGGCCACCCAACTACTCTCGCTAGTCTGTAGTTTCTGCGAGACTTCTGGTGTCAGGCCTTTCACATAGTTCTGGACAAACAAGTGATGTCCGGTCGCAGTGGTCATGTCCTGGCCGCTGTAATCGGAGAACACCGTTTCAAACCGGGAGAAGTATTCTGATACGTCTTCCTGGGGTTTCTGGCGACAGGCCGTTACTATCGACCAGTCCACCTTCCTTTCTGGAACTAGGGTTTTTAATTTCTGCACAATCTTATCTGGTAAGTCTAGAATGGCCTTCAAAGGTTTCTGTCCCGGTTCCCGTTGTTTGTCAGCATTACCGAGTTGTATCCAGGTATGTCCGAACAGCTCAAGGTGGTCGACTTTCCGGATTTGCTTCCACACATCAGCTGGCAGACATAGCCCGAAAAACAAATCGATATCCGCTAGGGTCATAATCGTTGAACCCAAAGCGGTGGCTAATTCTGTATAGAAGGCTGTGGGGTTCTTTCGCAGATCAGGCAAGGACTTTCGGAAAGTCAGGATGTCTTGCTGATCCCATGGTTGGTAAACCCAGTTGTAAACTACCCTCCCTCTCGCATCTTGGTGGTTAATATCGTCGTGTGTTCCCTGTCCTCGTGGGGGAACCCAATAGGGAGCGGCCTCCTTTATGGGCATCATAGTGTCAATTTTTTCTACTCCGGCTTCAGTTGCTGCAGGAGTCGTGGTGTTATTCTCTGGTTTCTGTTCCGTGAGGTGGCGGAAAACTTCAAGCGTACGCGTGAAGAGGTTCGTCACATCACACTCGTCCCCATCTCCGACATCAACCTTTCTATACAGAGTCGTTAGGTTTCAGGGCCTTTTCCTTGGTAGCGGTCTTCATAGGCATTAAGGGTATGGTAACAAAGGCGTACGACAAAGTCTCGCCTGTGGCTATTGGCATATGTATTGTACATATCCGTTATATAATCCTCACTTTCCTTTCGCACCACCAGTGTCTTTACAATCTTATCGATCCCAGCTCGTTCATCCTTACTTAATCTATTCGATCTCGCAGGGTCTTTCCTCCCAGCTTCGGGATCATCTGAAGTCACTGCTCGTGCTGCGCTGGGTACGAGGGGTTTGGTCAGCGCAGAGGCCATGAGGACCGAGGCTCCGGCACTACTCTCGCCTGTCGGTGGGGGTTGCGGGTGCTGCGCTAAGGGTTGGGAAGGGGCATATGGAGGGGGCATGTAGATGATCGGGGGACCTAATAGTAAATCATCATTCGTTCGCTGTTTCGAAGGTAGCTCGGGGTAAAGTGTAGAGGGTGTCCTGACGGGACACTGGCCTGATGATTCGGAATCTTGTTTTAGCTTGGTTTCCTCTCTTTCTTTTATTTCTTCCTTTAACTTGTTAGCGGCCAGGTGAGCTGCTTTGCGTAATTCCTTTTCTAACCTGACCTCATTTCTCTTCTTCCGCTGTTCTGTTTCTTTGCGCCACATGCCGAAGCTATCGAGCATAGTGGGTGTTGTCTTATTGTTATAAAGGGCTGTTTCCAGCGCGTTTATTTTGTCGTTATCAAAGGACCCTATCAGTGGCCACTGACTTTCCCGATCCTTTCTCGTGTATTTATGCCACAGCTTACTATAAGCCACGGCGACTAGTCCATATTTAGTAAACATGTCCTTATTAGGGGTGCCCTCCAGTGGAGCCGGATGGTTCACCTCTAATAAGCGGTCCGGGCTGAACCAACTACCAACAAACAGGGCAAAAATAGGCATGACGGGTTACAAAGGGGACAAAAGTCTGCACTACCTATCCTTCACTATTCACAAGGACTAAACAGAGTATTGCGACTCTGTGCTTATTTGTAAATAGAGAATACCCCAAGAGAACCAATTCCGAACGATCAATGTTCGGACAAACAATCAATCAAATGAGGGATAAAAATAGGCACGACGGATTACAACGGGGGTAAAAGCCTGCGTTACCTATCCTTCACTATTCACAAGGACTAAACAGAGTATTGCGACTCTGTGCTTATTTGTAAATAGAGAATGATCCAAAGAGAACCAATTCCAAAACAGCAAATGCTTGGATAACAATCAATCAAATGGAGAGGGAAGTAGGCACGACGGATTACAACGGGGGCAAAAGCCTGCGTTACCTACCCTTCACTATCTGCAAAGACTAAACAGAGTATTGCGACTCTGTGCTTGTTTGCAAATAGAGAATCTCTCAGAAACAATCAAATGAGTAATACTAGTATTTTCAAACAATCAATTCGCAATTCGTCGTGTTACACGACCTTACCCGGACCGCATGGACGGTTTCTCGTCTTCCGCTTCCAGCGCCCGATCGTCCTCTATTCTCCGTAATTGCTGTGGCACTCCTGATGGTTCCCAGTCAGGACCGTAGATCACTCGAGAGAGGTCTGCTCGGAACCGGTGAAGTTCGGATGATCGGCTGCCAGACGAGGGTCTATCGGGCAGGAGCTCTTCCCGATCGTTGCAGTCGTTCACTCTGTCGTTGGGACCTCTCCCACTGGATCCACGCGTCGCTGATGGGCCCCACGTTGGGCGCCAATTGTTGAAAGGTAGGGCGGATGTCGACCAAGAACCTTCAGTGTTTGCCCGGCGTTAGCCGCCTCTCATACCATTCAATATTACCAAACAAAGAGGCAGGCGCTGGAGACAGGAAGGCAGGAAACAGGAGTTTATTCCGACGGAGCAGAACACGTCAAATCAGACAACAGGGTATCTTCTCGAGGTGCTCTAACCGCATCTCTGAGGCCAGGCCTCTTATACACAAGTTTATGACTTTATTACATTTATGACATCCGTGGTATTGCTTTGAAGTACGAAAAAGGCATCTTTGGAATCCCCGGTTCAAGCCCGTTCTCACACATATCTACAGTAGGGTTCCCCACCCAAATCTCAGCATGATGGCTATCGCGCAGCTGGACATTCCGCTGGGAACAGGAATGCGGGCGATCGGTCGGCTCTAGGGGTGTGAAGGCATTGATTAATCCCCGCTCCTTTGATGGGAGTCGAGGTCCTACTGTAGGGGGCAATAAACTGCATCCGCAGGGCTAGGTGATGGCCTGGGATCGGGTCGGACAATCGGGCACAGAGGAAGGGGGTTCATCAAAGGATGTGAGATCATCAAAGGGACGGAGAGAGGTGTTAGCCGGGTATGGGATGTGGCTCCGAGGCAGGGCCGCGCTGAAGGGGTGGTTTATGGCCCAAGCATGTGAGAGCGCGGGCTGTCAGCGCGCGGGGGATGCTTGCGGGGGGGGAGAAAGAGAGAGAGAGAGAGAGAGACACAGAGACACAGAGACACACGCTGGCTATCGGCAGTGGGCAGAGAGGCCATGGCATTCAAAATGGCTGCTACTGACGCGCACATATGAGCCTAAAAGGGGACAAGATGGCGCCGATAATGTTTACGTCGCAATCTAGATTTTAACAGGGTAAGCAGTATGGCCATGAGTTCTCGAATGGCTTTATACAGCCAGGTAATTGGGTGTTGCCAGGGCTTATGTTTAAGATTTCATGTAGGACTCGATGCGTCGCTGGTTCCCCTTCGCACAAATCCCCCATAGTTGTCGAGAGTCTGAGTCTATTTCTCTATGTAGGAGGAAGTGTCCTTGCAGAAGCCTGTTGTTCTCTGCCATGCGGTCAAATGTGAAGAGTTGACCGTCCTCGAACAAGGACTCCAACTCTAGGATCGATTGGTCCCTCAATACCTGCATTGATTGGGCCGTATAGTGACTGTCCCCCAGGTAGGGCCACTAGTGGCAGCAAAGGGGTTTATAGCTGTGTTTCGTGGGATAAGCTGTGGATTTGTTGCATGTAGGACTGTAGTAAGTAGGTCCGGGAACATATAAGTTTCCAAGTAGACTTTATTCAGGATGAAGAACAGCTTAACATCCACAGCAGGGAACAGCATAAATAACCAACCACTCCTTTCAGAAACCGCTACCTTCTCCACCCACATTCTACCATGACCTCACAGGTTCTAAATAACATAGTCATGACACAAGCATGGAATACCACACACCTCCCCCTTTAAACAAAAAAAACAATAAAAAAAACAAAAACCCACTACAAAGAAGAAAGAAAAAAATATATATTAAAAACTAACAAAATCCCTGAATTTCACAGGAGTAAGTTTCACACGAGAACTCTGACGTGAAACACCTGAATTTTGAAAAGAATTAGTGGAAACATCAGTAGAAACACTATCATGAACAGGAAAATTAGAAATACTATCATTGGATACATTTTCATGAACAGTATTATCAGGAACACTAACATTGGCTGTATTATCATGACAGAAATCTTCACACTGAGGAGAGAGATTATCAAAAACTTCATGAGTACCAGAAAAACAAGAATTATCATTTACAACATGTGGTTGCTCGGAAAACTCCAGATTGGAATGTTGAAGCGCAGCTTGAGAAGCATTAGATTTGCATAAGGAAATACGACGAAAATTCCAAATCTTACCGCCCTCCACTCCAACAGCTTTACTAAAAACCTCAGTCACAACAGGATTAGACCATCTAGAAACTCCTTTGCGAATCAAACCACCAAATTTCACATGCACAAGATCACCAACACGTAATTTAGGAGAATTGGTTTTCTGGACAAAATTCTGTGACATCTTCGCTTGGTATTTGCCAACACGATCTCTAACACCCTTAAGATCCAAATCCAAGTAATCCCTATCCATGGCATTCAACCACCATGGCATGAGCTTTGAGCCAGGTTTCCTACAACGCAACATCTCAAAAGGAGATAACCCAGTCACAGACTTAGGGGACGTACAGTAAGTGAAAAGAGTAGCCTGCAAAGCCGCTCTCCATTTCAAACCACTGCGTAAAGCTAACTGACACGACTCCTTAATTACTCTGTTAAAACGCTCTACTTGACCGTTTGCTTGAGGAAAATAATTGGAAACTCTCTTGTGAATAATACCACAGCTGGATAGAAAAGGCGTAAAAACAACACTGACAAACTGGGGACCATTATCAGAGATAATTTCTTCAGGTAAACCTTCTCTGCAGAAAACCTCATTCAAAAATTCTATAATGACATCAGAATTGACTTTCTCAACAATTTTCAACTCGGGTCACTTAGAAAAGTAGTCGACCAAAACAACGGCAAACATATCTTTCCCAGACTGATAATTAAAAGGACCAATAATGTCGATACCTAACTTACGCCAAGGACTCTGGACAAACTCAATAGGGGTAATGCCAACAGAAATAGGTTTAACAGTTTTATCACTCAAAGAACAAGGAGTACAATTCCTGACCTACTTGTCAATCATGGCATCCATACTGGGCCACCAGTAAAATTCCCTAATCCTCCTCTTAGTTGTGGACATTCCCATATGCCCTTCATGGGCAAGATTGCAGATAGACTCTATAATATCCCTGGGAGGAACAATTTTATCAGCTCTAAAAAGCATGCCGAAAGTTTCCATCAATTCATCTCTAACTTTAAAGAAAGAGGCCAACTCACCACTCAGTTTCCTCTCTTCAGGCCAATCATTCTTTAAAAAGGCTCTCACCTTCAACAGGACATCATCTTGTTTCAGAAATCAAGTTGGATTGATCACTACCAGAAATGATATTAACATCACAAAGAGTAAAAGCAACATCACATTCCTCCGGGTGCACAAAGTCAGAACTATCACTAGGGGAGAGGGGTTGGCCTAACGGCTAAGGCGCTCGACCTCGGACCTGGGGATCTGGGTTCCAGTCTCGGTAACGACGCCAAAAACCCCCTGTGGTTCTGGGCAAATCACTTAATCTCCCCGTGCCTAAAAAATGAAAGTGTGTCCTCATGTAATGTAACTGGTGCTATGTAAAGCGCTCTGATAACTGATTCGGTTCGGTTCTAGTTCGCGCTATATAAAACTCTGAAAAAAAAAAAATCACAGCAAGGAAATCGTGACCTGAAATCCGCATGAACATTTAGACGTCCTGGAACATAAACAACCTCACAACGATACTCTTGCAGCTTGGCAGCAAGCCTCGCTAGACGAGCAGTAAGAGTTCTACCCCCACCCGCTGATAACATATGGACAAGAGGTTTATGATCTGTCCTTAAAGAAAAGTTTGTACCCCAAAGAAATTGGCGGAAGTGCTGGACCGCCCAAGTACAAGCAAGTAGCTCCTTCTCTATTGTAGGATAATTAAATTCAGCACCTCGTAGAGTCCTTGAAGCATAAGAGACCACATACTCTCCAAACTTATCTTTTTGCATCAAAACTGCACCTAGACCAACATTACTAGCATCAACGCTCACAATACACTCTTTAGTGACAGAAAATGGTTTTAGAAAAGGTGCTTCAACAATTTTACTTTTGAGAATGTCAAAAGAAACTTGTTGGTCATTACTCCATACAAATTTTGCCTGTTTCTTAAGTAAAGATCTTAAAGGATGAACAATTGTGGAATAATTCTGTACAAATTTCCCATAGAATTCAGTAAGACCAAGAAAGGATAACAACTGTTCTTTGGAAGTAGGTACAGGAGCTGAGGTAATACTTTTGACATGGTTGATTTTGGGCTTGATACCATCACTAGAGATCTCATGTCCCAAATACTCAACTTTAGATTGTCTAAGTTTACATTTGTTAAACTTCAAAGTAAGACCTTTCCCTTGTACATTGCTTAACACAGAACGAAGATTACAATCATGCTCTTCAACATTTTTACCAAAAATTAGGATATCGTCTTGAAACGCGATTGCACCATTACAATCCTTTAACAAATCTTTCATCAAACGTTGAAAAACAGAGGCGGCACTAGCCAGCCCGAAAGGCATCCTTAAATATTGGAACATGCCTTGCGGGGTAACGAATGCAGTTAATTTTTTAGAATCTTCGTGCAATTCCACTTGGTGGTATGCGCTGGCCAAATCAATTGTGGAAAATATAGTAGCACCAGATAGAGAAGAAATTAATTCGTGAATATTGGGTAGAGGATGTTTGTCAACCCAGATTTCTTGATTTAAACTGCGAAGATCAACACATAAGCGGAGATCTCCAGAACTCTTAAGTGACAAAACAATGGGAGATACCCACGGGGAAGATTCAATGGGTTCAATAATTTTTTTTAAGATAAGGTCATCCAAAATTTCTCTAAGTTTACCCCTGTAGGCTAAAGGAACATTCCTAACTTTATGTCTAACGGAGACAGCATCATCATTCAGGATTATCTTGTGTTTAAAATCAGAATATTTTCCAAGAGTATCTTTAAACTCAGCGGGAAAATTCAACTTTAGATTGTTTACAAAAAGTGAATTCTCAGAAATCTTACAAGAATTTGTTTCAGACAAAGAATGTACATTCATATCTGTGAAACATACATGAGGATTGGAATTGGGATCAAGTTTAATTCCCAAATCGTATTGATGTGGCCAGCCCAGAATAGCTACTCCTTTAGTAGCCACATACACTTTTCCCTTGGTGACTCTATCTCTGACTTGGATAGTAGCCCAAAAGAAACCCTCCAGGTTTATCTTTTGTCCAGTGTAACCTCCAGGATGAATATCAGGTTTTAACAACTCCCTGTCCTCCCATAAACTATTGAACAACTTCAAATCAATGATAGTATACCATGAACAGGAATCTATCATTAGTTCAATGGAATGATTGTCAATTAAAATAGGCCAAGAGGGAAATCGTTTATGTTCAATATCATCCACAGAGAGTATGCAATTAAAACTATTAAGAACTTCTTCTTCTTCTTCTTGAGAAATGTAGTTAATTCTTTGAACAGAACGACAAACGTTACCAAAATGTCCTTTTCTCTTGCATTTTACGCATATTCTATCCCAAGCAGGACACCCTCTGTAATTACCAAGATGGTTAGGACTTCCACACCGATAACATGCAATGTTTCTTTTGGGTAAAAATCTGTTATCAGAAAAATTCTTATTATTTACAAACTTCTTATCACTGTCTTTTTTAAATACTCCTTTTGGATTTGAAGACATTTGGTTTTTGACTAAAGAAACCTCTGTTCAGTAATCTGTGGTTTAGATGCAGATGCAGTACCTCGGATTTCAGACACAAATAATTCGGATTGCTCAATTCCCTTAGCAATATTAATTACTGCACTAAGAGAAGATTCAGTGCCTAACCAAAGTCTCTCTTGGATTTTCTTGCTCTTAGTACGCATCATGATCTGGTCTCTAAGGACTTGTTCATAAGAAATAGTTTCAAAAGCACAAGAACATGCTAAAGAACATAGAGCGGAAACATAATCCTCAATGGATTCATCTTGTTCCTGTACACGAGAATAAAACTTGAAGCTCTCCATAACTGTGTTAATTTTTCTGCCAAAACGAATTTTCATCTGTCTGGTAGCCTTTTCAAAGACCTCAATATCTCCTGCACCATCAATAGGGGGAAGATTGTCGAATTCTTTGATGCCTGCGCCCCCTAAACAATGTCTTAAAAGGGCTAATTTACATTTGGCAGAACAACCATCCTTTTCAAGTACATCAACGTATGCCATAAACATTGGGAACCACAAATCCCACTCAATGTTAGGATCGCCAGCAGATTGTAAAAAATGAGGAGGAGCTGCAATATTTGACATTCTGCAAAAAGGAAGGTAAAGTCTTTTCTTGAACGAAAATTAATGAAAAAGAAATACCTTGTGATGAGTAAATCGGTCTTTTGCCAGTGAAATAATGAGGATAACAGGTTCGTGACACTGACAAAAATTACGAGTGGAAAAAAAATCAAGATGGAGTCACGCAAATGACGTCAGCGCGTCATAGGAGGTGAGAGGTGATTCCCACAATGCTTTGCGATCTCCTAGAATGCTTGGAGATACGTCAGTGAGAGACGCGCGAGGAGAGAACGCAGAGGTATGGTTGAATAATGCGCTCACCAACGGCAACGAAGATAATCTTAAGTTGAAGTAGAAATAATAAAAATTTTGTTACCGATCCGATTGGATGTCGAAGTCAAGTAAACAGGATAGAAATGGTCACGAAGTGTCAATTCAACTCCGGTTGAATAAAAAGTCCAAATTGAAATTAAAAGTTCCAAGTAGACTTTATTCAGGATGAAGAACAGCTTAACATCCACAGCAGGGAACAGCATAAATAACCAACCACTCCTTTCAGAAACCGCTACCTTCTCCATCCACATTCTACCATGACCTCACAGGTTCTAAATAACATAGTCATGACACAAGCATGGAATACCACAAGGACTGCCTGCTGTGGGTGTGTTAAATCTGTTTAAGTACTGGGCAGGAGTAGGCGACATAGTGCTGGGGTTGTCATGGGTCCTGTCTCTGAGCTGGTCTCTCCAGACCACGACCGGCTGTCCAGCGTGAGAGCCACTGTAGGTGTGCTGCCAGGAAATGTGCCCTAAATATTGGGGCCCCCTAGTCCTTCCTGATTTATTGCTAGCTGAATGTTGTTTAGGGCCACTCCATGATGACCTGTACTCCATATGAGGGAGATAAGCAGGGATTCTAGCTCTCGAAAGAAGGAGCGTGGGGGGATGATCGGTAGGTTTGCAAAGTGGTAGAGGGGGCTGGGTACTATGACTATCTTCACCAGGCTCATCTTCCGTCTGGGGCCTGGGGTATAGCCTTTCTAAAAATTACTTAGGCGCGTATCCCTGCTGGTGCCTTACGGAGGTTGGCCTCATAGAGATGTTTGGGAGAGTGGTAGAGTCTAATTCCTAGGTACCGGGCGGCTTGTTCACTCCAGGTAAGCTTGGTGTTGCGACGTTGATCTCCTGTGGGGAGAGGCCAGAGCTAAGGGGGTATATCGTGATTGCGCCCAGTTGACTTTTAGTCCGACTGCAAAGCTGTGAGCATCGCCCAGATGGGTGCGAGGTTCATTGTGCTGTTGCGCACAAATTCCAGCAAGGCATCAGCGTACAAGGGCATACTGTGGGTGACATCTGCTATGGGGATGTCCCATTCTTTAACTCCCTCCCTGAGGCCGATCACTAGTGGTTCCATTGCTAATGCAAAGAAGAGAGTGGAGAGTGGACATCCCTGACACGTGCCTCGTACCACCAGGAGACTTATTCAGGTTGAAAGTTTCATCTACAGTAGTCTTGTGTATGCAAGCAGCGTAGGGCCCACTCCTGTGCGCTGCGGCACTTCGAAAAGGTAGGGCCCGGTCAGGGTGCCGAATGCCTTTTCCAGGCCCAGGACTGCGGCGTGGGGTAAACCGACCCTGCGCCCAGTCCTGGACTTGGACAGCCTCTGGATATTATGGGATGGGTTTCTGCCCAGTACTGACCCTCGTTTTTCCGGGTGCACCAATGTTTGGAGGATTTGGGTGCAACAATCTGCGAGGATCTTACCAAGGATCTTGCAGTCCGTGGACAACAGTGTAATTGGTCAGTAAGAGGTCAGTAGTGTAGGGTCACGATCTGGCTTCTGAAACAATACCATGATAGATTTGCATAGTGAGCCGGGCACTGGCATAACCAAAGTTGAGGGGGCCTCCCTGCAAGGTGCATGGAGGGGCCCCCTCCGAGCTCAATGAGGAGCTCTCTGGCCAGAGTGCTATGCGGAGGGTGATCCCCTGGAGCTTGGGGGCCCCCCACTCCGCAGGGGCTGCGGGGGCCTGTTACACCCCTGGAGCCAGGGAGTTCTCCACTTTTCAGCGCTGCTCCGTAAATTTCTTTGAGCCTGGGTGTGAGCTGTGTTGAGAATGTGACATAGTAAGTATTCTAATGGTAGGCCGTTGTGGCCCGGGGCCTTATTACGTGCCAGGGCTTGTATCACTTGTTTCACATCTGATAATGTGATTTGTGTGTCCAGAGTAGTTCTATTGGACTGGGAGATGCGTGGTAGGGTGAGAAGGGCCAAAAATCTTTCTGTGGGTTCGGGACGATCTTGTACTGGGCCTGTGAATACCCAGGTGTAGTAGGTGTGAAAGGACCCTAGGATATCCGCCTGTGTGTGGACCACGGTACCTGTAGGATCAGCTATTTCTGTGATTGGGCATGCTACAGTGTCCTGGCGTATAAGCCAGGGTAACAAATCTCGGGATCGATCTCCTTCCTGGTGGGCTCTGGCTGATAACGCTTTGAAGTTATATCTTCGAAGGTCTGCCATAGCCTCCATGTATGAGGTATTTGCGTATGCCACCTGAGCTGTGGACACCAGGCCAGCATCCGCTGCATTGGTCAGGTGGCTAACTTTCTTTCTGTGGCTAGTAGCTTGTGTTCTGATGTCCTGCAGACCCCGCTATCTGCCTGATACATGCTATTCAAATGACTATCTTAAATGCGTCTCATTCTAACAACCTAGAGGATGCGCAGTGGGCATTCTCTGAAGTCATTCCGGATGATGTTTTCTTGTTTGTGGCAGACAACTGGTTCCCTGAGGAAGTCCGATGGTAGGTGCCAGGTAGAAATCTGGGGCCGAGGCGGGTGCCATCTGACGGCCAAGACATGCTCGTTGTAACCTGATAGTACCTGACCTAGGTAGTCTGTGCTTTGGAGTAGAGGGATGACTGCCGGTGAGCACAGAATCAGTCGAGGCACACCCATAGGTTGTGGGGGGATGGAGTGAAAGGAGTAAAGTTTGATCATTAAGTGTCTGCTTGTCCAGGGGTCTGGGAGGGACAAGTGAGTTTCCTTGGCAATATTCATAATTCTTGACTATAGCTGGAGGTGGATGTAGAAGTTGAAAAGCAAAGCATCAAAACAACGCTCAAATAAGGCTTTAGAAAGAACCTAGCTCAAGGTCTTCTAGAAGAAAAATCCGGAAGGAATCCTGCTACAAATGGAGAATAAAAAACCAGTGTCAAAACTGAAACTGAGTGAGCAGTGAACGAAATGAGATGTGATGCTTCGTTCATTAACATAGTCTTGTATATGATCTACACAAGAAATTAGATCACAGGAAAAACCCTGACACCATATTAGTTTTGGAACTAAAGGCAAAAAATAGTGAAAAGCCGACCATCTTGGATAGGCATAGATGCATAGTCATGATTACTCTTTCAGGAGAATAAAATGTTCTCCCAAAACGACAGACCCCATGTTTGCATCCACTCTGCCAACTGGATCCTACTTCCAGCACTGCATAACAAGGGGCCTGGCTTGGTCATTAAGACTGGTGGGGAGGGGTGGGGGGTGGGGGGGGTTGAGCTTCCCATTTTCCGACAATCACGCTGCCATATCTTGTCAATCATTATATGAGAAGCAGCGCATGAGGGGTCCTAATGGCCAACGGAAAATGAAAGGAGTGGGGATTGTGAGGGGATACTTCAAACACAGTATTTTGTTAAACAACCATGTTTTAAGACCTTCAAAACTCGAGTGTGTGTGTATTTTTATCTATTTAAAAATCCCAGGTGAAATCCCCTTACCATACTCGACTGAAAGCTCATATACCCAACTATTTATTTAAAAAATACATGTATCAGGGGGCTGTTAGCCTCCCCGAAGCTGGGCTCCTGTACATAGTGTCGCAGCGCTCATGGCAATAACACACCGACACGGAGGTAAGCTCTTTGCTTCTTGCTTTATTCCCTGCCAGCCTCACACTGGCTTACAGACTACTCACTTCCTGTGACGTCCCTTCCTCTTCCTGCTCGCCTGTCCTGTCTCGGACAGGGTCAGGCGGGACGATACGACATCTCCCCTGTTTTGCAAAGTCTCACTTCCTCTATATCTCTTCGACCAGACGTCGAGGTTTTCTTATTAGACGTTGCGGACGTTCTCTGTGTCTTGGTGCTGGACTGTGGTGATTTGTGATTTCCTGTAGAAAGACCAGACGCTCTGACGGTGTATCCAAAATTGTTGGCGTCCTGTGCAATCCCTAAGGAACCACGTGCACTTTTAAACCCGTTGCAGCGGAACACCATGATGCTTCGGCTGTAGTCTCGGTTTTGAATCAAATCGGCAACAACGCACAACGCACGACGTGGCATCTAGCGGCTTTCTTTAAATTAGGAGCCCATACCGCTTTTAAACAGAACACACAAAAACACAGGATGTTCGTACCTTAACAAGCTGCGCACCCGACACACGCTATTGAATTTGCGCCACGTCTCAGCATTACCTAAATATATTTTGGACCTGTTTCTACGTACCGGAGGCCCTGCAATTTCACTTAAAAGGAGTTAAAAAGACCTAAGTAGAAGGATACAAATTAAACCTCAAAGGGATAGTGTGATAGGCCTACATCCCAAAAAGAAACTTAGGCGAAGGAAATCTTGAGTGACAACTATCATAAATAAAAGAATATTTAACTGAAGTTTCCTGCCCCTTATTTGTGGATACAGTTTAAAATACAGCCGTCCTGCAGTCTAAATCTTTAGAGAACAGCACTGGCCTTGTACTACGGTACAACTTTCGAAAATTGGATGGTTAAAGTCCCGATGAAGGCATAGTGTATGCCGAAACGCGTCGACCGGATGCCACCTAACCTCCTCTCTTTTAACTAAAAAAACATTTTATGAATACAAATGTATCATTCTAGATCTTTTTATCAAAAATGATCAATGTACTGTTTTACATTTAATCCTTTTTTTATCAAATTAAAAATGTATATGTTTTTGAAACTGCACTAGTTTGTTTGTTCTATCTATTGGTTGTTGCTTTATTATATGCCTGGGATTGTTATTTCATACATACGATTTGTGATTTCCACCATTCGCATGGGACTGTGGTGGCTCTGGTCACTGCTGTCACTCTGGTTGGAGGAGTCACCTGAGGGTTGATTCAACATGGTCTCGTGTCGGCTGCGCCGGTTACATTTCTTGAAGTGTGAGATGTTTCTCGTTATTTGCTTGTGGTCAGCTTTGGCTGTGACCATGGTTCCTTTCCTCTTAATGACTTGCATGGGAGTGTCGAGATATCGACTGTCTGCCTTGGTTCGTCGATCACCTCGCACTATCACCCAGTCTCCTTCTTGTACGTCCGAGTCCTTGGCGTGTCTGCGTTGGTCGGCATATGTCTTCATTCTGTGCTTTTTGTTGTGATCTATTTCCACGAGGGTGTTATGATCAACCGTGATGTTTCGTTGTTGAGGAGTCGCATTCAGCATGGGTAGTCTTGTTCGAGGCGTCCTTCCTAGCATCACAGTGGCTGGGCACTGGTCGGTGGTGTTGTGCGGCGTGTTTCGATACGCTCTTAGTACTTCGTTCAATGTCTGTTGGATGTCTCGGTGAGTTGATTCTGCTTGCTGGATTGCCCTCTTTAGTGTCCCCATGAATCGCTCCACCATGCCATTTGCCTGTGGC
The DNA here is from genome assembly GCF_964261635.1 of Lissotriton helveticus. NCBI lineage: Eukaryota > Metazoa > Chordata > Amphibia > Caudata > Salamandridae > Lissotriton > Lissotriton helveticus. The sequence continues at coordinate 1,684,223,325 of NC_136063.1, read as the reverse complement.
CACAGTGGAGTGATTTTCTGGTGTTTGAAATTAAGATGGGTTGCAAAGTTTGTAAATTCGTGGCCGTTGAAGGGAGGTCCGTTGTCTGTCTTTACTCGCAGTAGGATGCCCCAGGCTGCAAATATCTCATCGAGCACTGGAATCACTGTCGTTGCTCGGGTAGATGATATTAGTTGTGCGAATGGGAATCGGGAGTATTCATCCATGGCAACAATGATGTACTGTCCTGATTGTAGTGGTCCAAAGAAGTCGACCGCAATTTGTTGCCATACTCCTTCCGGCAGCTCTGACATTTGTAACGGTGCCGGCGGTTCTTCCCGGCTGACCACTTGGCATGTGATGCAGTCTTTCAGAGTTGTCTCTACCATGTGATCAAGGGTGGGGAACCAGACTCGTTCTCTCAGAGCTTTCTTGGTTGCATTGATGCCTCTGTGGCCTTCATGTGCCAGGTTGATGACTCCTTGGCGTAATTTAAGTGGAATCACGATTCTCCCCCCTCTTAAGAGGAGACCATTGTCACTGATGGAGAGTTCATCACGTACGCGTTGAAATGCGGCCAGATCTTGTCGAAGTTGAGCTGAGTCTTGGGATGACTGTTTCGTGTCCCTCCATGAGTTTGTGCGGATGCGGGTCATCAGGGCCTGTACGAGGGGGTCAAGTGCAGATGCCTCCTGAATGGCTTCAACAGGAACGGGGGGAGGACATGCTGCGTCAACGACAAAGTGGAGATATTCGTCAGCCACAGAGAGTGCAGTGCGGGCACCAGCCAGTGGATGTCTTGGCATGAAGTCAGCTGGGTTATCAGCTTTTCCAGGTTTGTGGACGATGGAGAAGACGTAGTCTTGTAGGCGCAGGCCCCACCGTTCAATGCGTGGTGGCATCTTTGCATTGGGGTTTTCAAATATTGTAATAAGTGCCTGATGGTCCGTGATGATCGTAAAATGTTTGCCATAGACAAAAAGGTGTAAGTGTTCGCACGCCCACACCACAGCTAGGCTTTCCTTTTCTGGCTGGGAGTATGCTTTTTCGGTATCCGTGAGACTGCGGCTTGCGTAAGCGATGATGTGTCGCTGGTCTGAGTCTTCGCGGTATTGGGCTAGAATGGCACCCAGGCCCACCGGACTGGCGTCTACCGTGATTTCAGTCTTCTTTTTCGTGTCAAAGTACGCCAAGTTGATGGCTGACCCCACAGCTTGTTTGATCACAGAGAATGCTTGCTGGCATGCGTCCGTCCATTCGAATGGCTGACCTTGGCGAGTGAGTTCCCGCAACGGGTAGCTGATTGTGGCGTAGTCGCGGATGTAGCGTGCGCAATAGCTTGCCATGCCAAGGAAGGAGCGTAGGTCAGTCACGTCTCGGGGCTTCTGAGTGTCAGCCAGGGCCGCTACTTTTTCCGGGTCTGGTCTCATGCCCTCCTTTGAGAATATGTGTCCATAGAACTTTAAAGTGTCTTTGTGGAATTCACACTTGCTGGCGTTAAGTGTTAGGTTTGCGGTCATCAGTGCATGGCAGACTCTGTCCAGGGCAGTGTCGTGTTCTGTTTGGTCTTTCCCAAAGACCAGCAGATCGTCACTGTAGTTGAAGGCATTTGGGATGCCTTGAATGACTCGCCTGATGGCCTCCTGGAAGATCTCGGCGGCCGAGGAAATGCCAAAGTTCAGGCGTTTGTAGCGGGACAGGCCTTGATGCGTGGTAAAGGTCGTGATGTATCTCGACCTGTCGTGGAGCTCCAACTGGTGGTAACCTTTATTTAGGTCGAGTTTGGAGAATACTGTGGCGCCGTTGAGTTTGGTAATCATGTCGCTGATGTGCGGCCCGGGATGGCGTTCCCGCTCGATGGCGGTGTTGGGTGCGCGCATGTCGACACACAGCCTGACTTTGTTGTCTTGCCCCTTTTTAGGGACCACCACGACTGGCGATACCCATGGGGTGGGTCCCGTCGTGCGTTCTATGATGTCTGTTCGGAGGAGATCTTGGAGCTCGTCGTCGACGGCTTTTTGTAGGTGGAACGGCACCTTCCTATGATGTTGAGCAATGGGTGTCACGTTTTCGTTGATGTGGAGTTTTACCTTGAAGTGGTTAAGCTTCCCGAGTCCTTTGAATAGGTTGGGGAATTTCGCAACAATGTCGGGAGCGTCCTCCGTCATGTAGAGGAGTTCTACGAGTTTGAGTCTTTCCGCTGTAGGTAGACTGAGTAGACAGTCTGCCAGATCTGGTCCTTCCACTACATGGATGTAGGCATCGATTGTCCGGTCCTTGAACGTGAGAGTGGTGCGGAAACGGCCTAGGCAGGGTAGTGGCTTGCGTGACATCCACGTAAATATGCGGACGGCTGCCGGTTCCAATTTGGGTTTGTGCTTCATAGTTTGATGTTCTAGGGCACAGATGTAGTTTAGAGATGCTCCAGAGTCCAGGACAAATTTGGCTGGATGGTCTCCTATCAGGATGTCGAGTTTTGGATATCGCTTCAGTCGGTCCGGGTCTGCTACCATACATATGTACTCATCACTGTCTTGTGATGTGGGGGTGCGTGATGGTGATTCACTGGAGGTGTCTCTGCGTGACCGATAGGATTCTGTCGCTTGACGCCTGGTGCGGTGACCACTTCCGGAGCGACCTCTTGATTGGTATGAGTAGGCTGACTGGACGCTGGAGTTTGATGAGCTAGATGAGCATCTTCCCCTCTCTTCTATGGCTCGGGCGTGATGACGTGCCTCATGTCTTTTGGCCGACGATCTGTGACTTGGTTGTTTAGCTTGACATGCAATCTCAAAATGGTTGTCTCTCCCACAACGGTGACATCGTTGCCCGATTGCAGGGCATTGTCCTGAGTGCGGGTAGTCCTGTCCACATCTGTAGCAGGTGGGTGTAGACTTCGCGGACCTCGTGTGTCGCGAGCTTCGTCTTGAAGACGTCTTCCGAGTGGTATGGGACCTGTGAGATTTGGATGTGGATTTGGTAGACTTAGAGGACCTGTGTGCCTGAATTCGCAGAGCGTGGTCCTTGTGATCAGATGATTTCTGTGTCCCCATCCGCTTCGCATAGTCCTCCGCTTGATCATTGATTCTTGTAAGTTCTTCAATTTCTTCCAGTGTATACGGCTTTTTTAGGAGTCTCCGGCGTAAGGTTTCAGATTGGCATCCATCAATGATGCGGAGCCTCAGAGCATCTTCCGTTTTGAAGTTGTCGAAATCGCAATATCGTGCTAGTCTTCTTATGCGCATGATGAAGTCGCTCATGCATTCATCTTTCTCCTGCGTGGCTAGGTTGAACGTGTGACGCTCATAGTCTATGTTGCGTTTGTGGAGAAAGCGTCTGTCAAGGGCAGCTTTAGTTTCTTCATAGGTAGCCGTTGCTGCGTTGGGCAGTTCTTTGATGATTTGCGCAATGTCTGGGCCAATCAGGTTTCTCAGAGCCACAAGTTTTTGCTTATTGTCTTGCACTAGGGATCCTGCCATATAGTCTTCGAAATCTTCACTCCAGGTTTTCCACGATGGACCCATACTGTTGCCCGGCGTCAGTGGTAGTGGCTGTGGTTGGCGCATGAATGAGGCTCCGATGGGGTTATTTGCCATTGTGGGCACGTTTGTTGGGGAAGCTGGGCCTCCTGTACTTGGAGCTGGGCTTCCTGGACTTGTTGTGCTTGATGTACTTGGAGCTGTGTTTGCAGTGCCTGAGGAGCTATCAGGGTCCGGATCGGACATCTGCAACTGATTGACTCTGAATGGCTGGATGAAGCGTTGTCCAGGCTTTATTGGTGTATTGCTGGCTTCACAACAGTTCCTTATTTATGTTATTTGGCTCCTTTAGCTTTATGTGTCTTGGCTGCCTTTTTATTTTAGCAAGGTCCTTGAAAACGAGTGGCGCCTGACTTTAAGATGGCCGCTATGGAGGGTGCGTGGGTTTGTTTACATGCGGGCGCCTGACCCCAAAATGGCCGCCGTGCGGGACAGTGTGCCTCGTGTCTTTGTCTCTGGCGCCTGGTAGACGGCGCGCGTGAGGGAAACGGCGGGGTTTGGACTCACCCTCGCTCCACACCCGGCTCTGGCTCCTCGCTCCTCACCTCGCGCCTGGGACCGGGCACTGCTCTCCGGTGCTGCGCGAGCCCGACTGCTCGCCTCTGGGAGCACGTGGTGACCGCGCTCTGGCACACGCGCTTCTCTCTCCTTGGGCAGCGGTTGGGGCGCTTGGGGTGCCGTTCTGGCCCACGCACTCTGGCTTCTTCGCGCCTCTCTCCTGGGGCAGCGGCTGTGGGCGCTTGGGGTGCCGTTCTGGCACACGCACTCTGGCAGCAGTTTGGCGCTTCGTGGCTTTGGCGGTTTCGATTCCCGCTGCAGGGTTCGGTGGTCGGCCACGTTGGGTGGCTGAGCGATGTGCTGCTTGTGGGCTTCACAGCTATCCCATCCTCGTCGCCATTGTCGCAGCGCTCATGGCAATAACACACCGACACGGAGGTAAGCTCTTTGCTTCTTGCTTTATTCCCTGCCAGCCTCACACTGGCTTACAGACTACTCACTTCCTGTGACGTGACGTCCCTTCCTCTTCCTGCTCGCCTGTCCTGTCTCGGACAGGGTCAGGCGGGACGATACGACACATAGCAACCATGGAACACCCTGATGAGCAGCTGCAACCATGGAGACACCGACCAAGTGGAGTGGTCGGTGAAGGTAAAACCTCCCACCACATGCCCGGTGCGTTGCCTTCTCCTTGCAGAACGAGGACTCGGGGCAGCATCACGCCCCTACCAGTGAGTCCTTTTCTGAGATGCTACAACCAGATGCATCTGGGGTACCAGCTGTTCACCGCTTTCTGATATTTAAATGCGTAACTAGATATTTATTTTGCACTTCCTGCCTGTTCTTTGCTACAGCCGCTTTTGAGTCTTTTATATTCAGAGTCAGGCCCGCAGCCTGTGCAAGAGGAAGCACCGGGTGCCACATAGACACGGGAGAGCGGCCCAAAATAACGGGAAATTTGCGCAATTCTAAACCAAGCCCACAGCAGGCTTGTTCAGTTTGTAAATTGGAGCCCGCGGTCTGCCGGAAATTGAGTTTCAAGAAGCAAGGAGGCCGCTGTTGAAAGATAACAAGCTCGAGAACAGGGGGTTTGGATGTATGCTGTTTGAGATCACAGAAGAAAGAAACGTTCCATGTAATATCCAGCTCGGTAAATATAGATTCACTTTAGTGCGTAGGGAAACACAAAAGGGGAGAAACATCTGGATAAAAGAGAGACCGTCAGGAATCGTGTCCTAGTGAGACAAAGCCAGCAGCCCCCTCGATGCCTGCCCAGAGCATAGTTTCTATTCATTCTTGACATAACCTTACTTTAAAAATAAATGTCAGATTCTCATTTTGCATTTGCAATAAAACATGACTTCAGGTAAGCAAAAGTAAAGATATGAAAAACAAAATTCTAAATGTAGGGCTTTTTCTGTGGTCTGCAGTTCCAGAACTCAAAAGAAAATACATATTGAAAAAATATATAACTATAAATTTACTCTCTAGAACATTCTCCTGGCTTTGTTATGATTACACGATTTCCATACCTCGTCTGTATTGTAACTTCACGCCTACATCTAAGTTGTCAGATTTGTTTTACATACATAATCACGTTTCCCTTTGACTGGAAAAACATTATAAAATTATTATAATACCACGGGAAACATGTTTTGTAAAGTAGCTTAGGTTATTAATTCATATGTAAGTAAGCCTGATGACATTTCTCTCTAAGGCAGTTTTATTATTTGTTTCACATTTATTTGCACAAATTTCATATAGAGTTATATGGAAATAACATTTCAGCATGCCTTTTTCTTGCATTCTAGGTTACCAAACTTCTCTAGCTGAAAATAGTTCTTCAGCTTGTAAATAGGGCAGGGGTTGTGGAAAGGCCAGAACTAGAACCATATCCGGTGTTTTTTGTCACATTTCTGTTTGTCGAATGTTACACTGAATTCTGGACTTCTTTCTATCCTAGATCTCTGTTAACCCTTACCTGTGGTGTGGGTTTTTATCAGAGGAACCCCCGTAAAGCAGGATGGTATTTCCTTTATTGTTAGGATTGGTTTTTGTGTATTCTTTCTGCTAAGTGTTTAATGATGTTTTACAGTCTTAGCTACATTATTTGAACCCAGGATTAACTGTGCTTTCATATATATGCTTTTAAAGGTATGCCCCACCTCCACGTGCCTCAGTTAACTAATCTATCACACGTGTAGTTCCTATTATCCCAATAGGCTCTGCGCATTGGAATAATACCTTCAATAGTATAGGCCTAGACCAGACGTTAACTAGGTCTACTACTGTCGATATTAGACTTAAAGTTTTGGGTTTGCCAGCTAGCTCAGAGTTCACTAGAAACTTTCTCGAATAGGCAAGGAGGAGTTGAACCTCCCTGGATAGACAAGAAGGGATTTAGTTTCTGACAACCATAGAACATGACAACTTTGCTCTCCCCTAATCAAGAGTGTATCTCTAGAGTCGTGTGAAAACAAAAGACGACTTATTTTACTCAGTCAGTACGTGCATTCTTAGTCTCACCAGATTGTAGAGAAAAGGAAGAGACGGGCGTGTTCAATAAAAGATGTTATTTATTGATCAGTCTCTTTTCTCATACAAGAGAAATGGATCAATATTATTGCAATACTTATGGTTAAGTAAAGTGCATACAATAAAAGCAGAAGTATAAAATAATACTGTAAAAACATTGATATGGTTTCTAAGCCATATGAAGGTTTAAAATGAATAAAATGAATACATACACATTTACATTTGACTAATCGTACTCAACTGGTGTTTCTAACTACGCCTACCCCGTGTACCTGACCTAAGCCTAATACGATGGCGGGAATAGAAAGTTACAGTTTAAGTTAAGTTTGTTTTGCCAAGTGACTGACTCAAGAATTCTCTGCAAGGGGTTATTCAGTTCTGTACCTGGAATCTAGGATGAATGAGGGATGGTATCTCTCGTCTCTGGTCTCGATATCCCAGGCTGCCTGCGAGGGCTACCCGGAAGCGCCGGAGCTGGATTTCTCGGCAGGAGAAAGGCAGCGTCTCGTTCTCAGCGCGTCAGGAAGGCGGGGCTGCGCCAGCGGGGTCTGCTCTGGGCTTCGGCAAGTCTGGCTGCTCCGATCTCGTCACCACCGCGTGTGTTTGCATAGGGCAATATCGGTAATATTTATACCTTTAAGGTGCCGAGATTGACGTAAGGATGGACATAGATACGTCAATAAGGATGTCATACGACCTGGTCGTTAGCACATTCTTTTGCTGAAGTTCTCGGTGAAATCAAAACAATGGCCGCAGGGTTTTTCCCAGGTCTGTCATAGGTTTGATTTGTTTTGAGAACTCCGTATGCCTTATCAGGGGCTGGAGGAATATCGCTTGTCTAATTAGATGGCAAGCGTTATGACCTAATCAGATAACACGTTCCTGTGCCGTAGTGTGGCTTTATCAGATAACGGTTCCTGCATCATGGGGGTTTTCTGCCTCATGGGATGGCTGCTAGTTAACTTGTTAACCAGAATAGGGTCAGGAATAGGGGGATCGATACAGAACCTATAGGAATACATCACACCCACTCCACGCTAACTATGGACATATTTACGAATCTATGCATAGTAAAACATACTGTAGAGTATCGTGTATACCTTACCACCCCAAAATACATAAATGCATTTTGAAATTATCAAATATACGGAAAAAACAGTCACATGTAATATATGCACTCAAGCTGTAGAATAATGCTAAAGTAATCACGCATATCTATACATTATTGCTAATTGGTATATGAGAATTTACACATGAAATGGCTCTTAATACAAAAAAAGTTTCGAGACCATTCCATCACAGAATAAAATAATTATGAACATACCAGCGGGCAGCTAATGTCTATAAAGTATCTAAAAATAGAAATTTTAGTTCTCTAAGAATAGTTCTTACTTTAAGCAGAAAATAAGTGTCCCGAAAAATTCGTAAAAATATTTTGGGGCTGCTGAAAACAATTGCTGTCCGTGAACTGGAGGGAAAATTGTTCATGGTATTTTGCTATTCTAGTTGAAGGCCAAATTCAGGGAACGCCGTGTGCGAGCTTGCTCAAAAAGTCTCTATTTCTGCTCTGGTGAGAACATCATATCATTTAGACTGTCGAAAAAGCTGTCAACAGCTTCCTGGGAGAGTTCCACTAACTCGGAAAAAGATGTAACCATGCATTCGTGCGCATGATTGTCTCCATTGACGTTTTGATTAGTATTGCTGACAGAAGGTCGTACCTGATCAATGCTGCTTTCATCTTGAACTTCACTACCCCTTAATCGTAGTGGTGAAGCTTCCACGAATGCCGTCATCAGGATTGGTAGCCGTTGAGGGCAGCACAAAGCATGAACCTTTATTGGACTCAACAATGTTTCTGCATCCATTGGCGCATCTGATTGTAGAGTCAGACAGGTGTCTAACACGCATTCTTCTCCGCATAGCAAGCACCTTAATACAGGTAAAACACATCGATGCCACATTGGTCGAAATGAAAGAAACCAAGTCATGTTCAGGTCTCTAAGCCGGGATAGTCCCAGGATTTTTGATATCCGGTCCCGGTATCCAATGGCTAGGATTGTTTC